>NW_027223321.1:11609655-12895094 GCF_030449975.1 Polyergus mexicanus | reverse complement strand
AATTACTGGAATGATGCAGTTTCAATGTAACCGTTACACAAAATCGGGTCGCCTGAATCATGATATTTACGTATAAGAACGATTACACGCGATTTATCGTTACGTTACGACAAAAGCGTTTGCTTCGCGAGAGAAGGATTTGTGATTTTTTGCACAAGATTCACACTTTTAGATGATAATATCCACGAAAGAAGCGAAGCGGAACTGAGTAAGAAATGTCGCGAATCCGTGATTGACCGCGATTTGAAATCTAGAGGTCAGCAATTGCGATTCTCGAAATATTGATACGATCGAGATATCGAATTAGCTGCGGCGATTACTTAAGGTTATGGTTATGGTTGTGGTACGATTAAAGAGGTTGTAATCGGTCTGAAATGTTTTTTAAACAAATTGTCAGTTCATCTACATCGTGTAATCCATGTCAGATCTTGTCGGGTAGGCAAAAAAAAAAAATATATATTATTTCGTTTTTTTTTCTTCTACTTGAATATTACAAAATATTAATCTGAAAAAAGTAATGTCTAATTTCATATTGAGATTATTGATCTATTTAAACTATGATGATATAATCATTTGTATGCACGTTTCTATCACATAGAGAGAGGTCATAAACATTTTGTACAGGTATATCAAGAAAAGCTGCCACGGTATATCCCAAAGTGATTCAATATCAGGATACTCGAGCATTTGGTAGTACCGCAATCACGAGAAAATGGGATTTATACAGTGCTGTCTGTTTAGAACGCCATCCAGTTATAACACAACCGATGCAAGAAATAGAATTAAAGTATTATAATATATTAAAGAAAATTGAATATGAGAATAGTTTAAAGTGTGATCATGAACTAAGAGTGGAAAAAGAGGCAAAACAGGAAAAATCAAGCAGTACAGACAATCTAGATGATAAAGATACAGATAATATTTTAATACAAACTGCACAGGACTTTGAAGATAATTGTCAAGAAGAATTGAACAATTTTAAATTTGCGCCAAGAATTACAAGTATATGTCAGTTTTCTCAATAATGAAGTACAAGATAAAATTTATATTATAAAAAAAATTATTTTATTATATATTAAAATAAGTTATATAATATATTAGAGAGAGAGAGAGGGAGAGAGACAAAAAGAAAATTTGCTTATTTATAAAAATATAGAAATTTTATGTTATATACACACGCACACAATTTATAAATCATTATTTTTATCATAACAAATAATTTATTTATATCCATTTTTAGAATTTGATGAACAAAACATAACATCATCTTTAAAACGGAAATTGGATAAAAATTTACTTTTGTTAATACAACAAAAAGTAGGTAATACATATTATTGGATACCGCCTCAAGGTATTCGACAGGAAGGAGAGACCATGAGACAAGTATGTCCATAATATTCCACTGCTACTAATTTTACGCACACATGTATCATTGCTAAAAACCACTAAGAACAGTTTGATGAAAAAGATATAATTTGATATTATCTTATTCTTATACAGACTGCAGAAAGAGTATTACAAGATACATGCGGTACAGAAATAAAAGCAAAGTTTTATGGCAACGCACCAATTGGATTTTATAAATATAAATATCCTAAGGAACTTCAGAAGCAAGGAACTCATGGCGCTAAAATATTTTATTTTTTGGCAAAACATTTAGATGGAAATGTTACTAGTGATATAAAATATCAGTGGTTAGATGATACAGAATTTAACAACGTTTTACCGCATGGAATACAAAAAAGTATCTCACAATTTATGTTATTTACTTAAATAATAATATAAAATATTAGAGCTCCTTTCTAGTTTTCCTTATTGTCACTATTGTCTAATTATTCTAGTAATGTCATTACAAATAAGTCTTGAAGTGTAATACAAGGAACAGATTAATATTAATATGTGTATAGTTTTCATGTATATAGCATTTATATACAATTGCAAAAAATCATTAAATTAATGTTGGTTAAATATTCTCTAACAAAAAATATTACAAAATATATGTATGCCTTTTCATAAAAAATATATTGTATCACAACATATTTCAAACTAAATTTTGAGTGATCCAGAAACAAAAATTAATTAATTTTTATATAAACTTTATTATTTATAAATATAACTAAATCAAAATTTTTAAAATATTTTATACATTACAAGCATATCTTAAAATCGTCCAGATCTTTTTCGCCCAGTATATTTAGTATCATCTCTCACTTGTTTTCCTTGTCGTCGTCTCCTTTCTTTCTTTTCTATTATCCATTCTCTACTTTTTTTCAATGACTTATTATCTCTGGCTTTTTTAATATATTCCCTGTAATACAAAATTGATAAAATTATTAATATTTGATATATTGTAAGATAAAAGAGATAAAAAAGCACATATAATTTAAAATGCAGTTTAAATTACAAAATACAAGATAAAAGGAATAATGAATAATAAAATACAAAAGTCGAACCTTTTAGAGTTAGCGACGGTTTGTCTATCTTCAGTCTCTGTACCTAGTGCTTTTGGGAGTGGCGCAGCTCCCCCAGTCATTAAAACCAAGAACATTTTTTTTGCTTTTGTACTGTTTGGAAAATCGACAACTACACCACCAAAAAAGCCTGCTTTTGTAGCTTGTGCAGTAATTAATTCAACTTGTTCACTGTTCTCTGGATAGAACTGTAATACTGCCCTGGCACTTCTTGACAGGCATGCAAATAATGTAGAGAAGAAATTATACAAACGCTTTGTAGGATTGTGTGAAGCTTTGTTTGAATAGCATAACCACTGTAGCGCAGAGATACTGACAGCACCATCAAATGCACCAGCCTTAAACGGTAGCCCTTGACCCATATCTCCTAGGATCAAATCACCATTTGTTTCTCTATCATTAGCTACCTCTGAAAAATAACATCAACCACATATCTAATGTTACATATAAAGAAAAAATAATTAATAGAAACAAAATAGAATAAGAAAATAAGAAAAAGAATACAAAAGTAATAAGGTTTAATAGTAGTAAAACAGTATAGAAAATATTATAATAACAAAGAAAATCTAATAAAAAGCAACTATATTGCATATTAATTAAAATAATTACCAAGCATAGATGAAGAGATATCAATTCCTATCCATAAGTGTCCCTGATCTTCCAATACACTACCACTAAGGCCTGATCCACAACCAACATCCAAAAGTAAACAGCTCTGATCCTCGGGTAGAAGAAGAAGTTCTATAGCACGTTCACACATTTGCACTTGGATATCTATCATACGGGAGCTGTAAATGTATGGATCTTATTAGTGCAAATAAATACACATTAGATGTATGTAATACAAATTTTATATAAAGACATACCTTTGCGTATACTTCTTTGCTTCTGTTTCATTATAATACTGTCACATAAAAAAAAAAGAGTATGGAATTAGCCCCTTCATTGATTCATCAATATAATTATTTTTAACGATTATAATCGAAGGGAACACAATTATAAATTAATAACATTTACAACTTACCACCTCAGGTGGTGCCATATGTTCTGGACGCTTAGACATAGTGTGTTCAATATTTTTTTTATTTCCTATAAATTTATAGTAAAAGTATTTTTAATAAACACGTGTTATACAGATCTAACCTGAATAAAAACAGTGAGGGCCGTGGCACATAAAAAAACTTAAGCAGTAAAGCGAGGAGATTGGTCCATTTCCTTATGCATAACGAAATTGACCAATCAATTTCCTTATGCTTATGATTATGCGCTTATGCAAAAGTATGTGCTCTCCGCTTTACTGCTTAAATCTTTTTATGTGTCCAGGCCTTGAGTGTTTAACGAAACCTAATCTAATGTTACTAACCAATCACGTGCGTCATATTAAGTTTAAATTAGGTATGTGATTGGTCGATTCTTTATGTTCCAATGTCGATTCGGAAAATCGATATATTGCAAATTATATCTATGCGCTCCATATAATGAATTTGAATAAATCGATCGAAATTCATACGATTTATGCGTGACTAAAAAAAAAGGCTTTAAGAAAATGAAAGGTGTACCTTTTTTCAATTCTTCACACATACTCAGGTGTGTAAAGTTTTTAAAACATAAAGAAAAGTTATTACTTTATTCTACATTGTGTACAATAGTTATATTATGAATTCAAAAATTATATATTAGATATTTACTGCATATATAAATCATTTAAATATATTAATTTTTTGCGCATCTATATACATTTTACATTATAAGATATTTATATAAATTTAATTCCATGTGTAAGTTTATATAGATAATTATAAAAAATATTTCTATTAAAACATCTCCACTCCATGTTTTTCTTAAAAATAACTTGTACAATCTCTCTTTTTCTCTCTTTTATATTAATTTATTTTTTTATATTTATATATTTAATTTATACTTATATATTTTAATTATTTGTATTAATCATTAATAAACGGTGAAAAAATTTTTATATCTTTTTGCAGTTTTAAGTATAACATAGTTTTATACAAATACTTGTTCAAGCAAAAGAGTTCAATTGATGATATTGATATATAATACAAATATATATTTAAAGGACATTCACTTTATTGTGTATCAGTTTATAGGTTCATTTCAGCCATAAATATTATTTATATGATATACAAATACATACTAGACACACGATAGTCTATTCTTTCAAAGTCCATTTATATAATATTTACAAAATTTTTTAATAACTAGTTTTCGGAAATTCGAGATTTTGCAGTAGCGTAAGCTGCGTCTCATATGTGAGCAGGTAAAGTTAATATTAATATAGTCAGAAATTGATAACTACAAGATGCGTTCTAAGTGCTTACGTGATTTATTTTATTTGCTCAAATTTTCGAAAACTATTACTAACACTTTTTTTGTAAATTTACGTTTAATGACGACAATAGAATATGATATCGCAATATTTTTAATCATTTTTTGTAAAGACACGATACAAAAGTTCTCACAATGTAACATTTCAATTTAATATCTGTCATCGATAAGTGCATAGAAGTTTACACAATAACGAGTATTCACAAAGAATTTTATTGACAAATGTAAAAAAAAATCTTTGATATAAGAGTTGATCATTGTCTTTTATCAACACAAGAATAATGTAAAAGTATAAAAAAGAAAAAAATATTGCTAGAGCCTATAAAAAGCTCTATGAAAGGAGTTTAGAGAGGTAATCGATTTACAAAACTTCGATTTTAAATCAGGAAATCTGGTCTTTATTTCCAAAAATATGTCGCCCTCATCTGGACTGTCCAAAACTGCCTGCAAATACAAATAAAAGAAAACTGTGAGAACTTTTTCAGCACATAAACCGTAAAACTTATTCTCAACACAGAGTCCTTTCCGGAATTTGGGAATCTTACTTATATACAGTTTATTCAGGGTTTTCATTATAAAATTGAATAAAATTTGATAAAATAAAGATTGTATAACAAAGATTACACTCTCTTAAAAGATCAAACACTTTATTTAATATGAATAAGGTGTGTGTTTGTGTGTATGCCTGGGATTTTAAATATACAAAAATTCATATTTCCTAAACTTAAATATATGTCTTCTTCGACAACGCTTGTGATTAAAATATCCCCTCCAATACCCAACTAAACCTCTGCCTAGACAAACAAGTTGTAGTCGTGGTGATAGAAGCATCTTATATGGACTATTAAACACAACAGATTTGATCATCCAGTTAGAAATATCTTGGGGGAAAATAGGCGAAATAAGAAGTCTTAAAAAATAAGATTTCAAGATTTCTACAATGACCATTGAACTTACGACGGGATAAGAATATGAACGCATGCTGGGTAATGTAAAACCCGTTGCAATAATAGCAATAAAATATAATCGAACCGCACGGTGCTGCGTTTTTCGCACTTTCATTCTATTTTCCATTCTATGGTGTGATATTTCAATCATGATAATATAGTATCACTATATTATAGTTAGAAATTAAAATAAAAAATAATCTTGATTGTAATTAATACCAATAATATACCAATGATAGTATAATATTTATAATAGTATTATTATAGCGATAACGACAGAGATAATAATAATAGTAATAGTAGCAGCAGCAGTAGCAGCGATATTGATAGCAACAGCAGTACTAATTACACTAATAGTAATAAGTCGTACCACTAACTCCTGCAGCGCAACAGATAACTATTTTCGTAACCTACTATTATAATTCAAAATGAATATGAAAACGTTGGAATATTTTGGTTTAGATCGCGTTTACATAAGCGATATAGTTCACCACCGCACTCAATATATACTCACACACCATGAGAGATCGATCAGCTGAGAGCTTCTGTCACTTACTTTTTATTATTATTTTTTATTATAATGGATTATAGCCAAGAGTCAGACTTAGATCAAATCAGCGACATTCATTGGCATTTCATCAATATGCGTATTGTAGAATTGCTCGATATCTTTCAAGGTTCGTTTATCTTCCTCTGTCACAAAATTAATGGCCACGCCTTTACGACCAAAACGGCCGCCACGACCAATTCTGTAAATAAAGAAAAATATATTAAGTATCTATAAACTTATATAAATATATACATATACATATATGAAAAAAATTACTTATACATTTGCGATATTACAAAATTCTGATATTATATGGATATAAAAGTATACATATGTAAAAGTATTGAAAAAATTATATCTTTTTACACATACAGATTACATTATTGATAACTCTTTAAAATATACTTGCTACTTGAAGAAATAAAATGTTAGAATATAATATTTGATTTCTTCAAAATCATAATTGACTAATGATGATTAGTGAAATGGTTTTAAATTAAAAAGTTGCAGACATTTATATTTCCATTATATATCTTTATATATTTTATAAATTCTCACTGTCCTTTTTTATAATTAGTAGTTTTTAATTTCGAGAGATTATAATTAAAAATTAATTATTATTAAACTTACCTATGAATATAATTCTCTCGATTGGAAGGTAAATCATAGTTAATAACAAGCGAGACTTGCTGTACATCAATACCACGTGCTAGAAGATCAGTGGTAATCAAAACTCTGGATGATCCAGTTCGGAATTGCCTCATAATAAGATCGCGCTCCTTTTGTTCCATATCTCCATGCATAGCCGAAACAGTAAAGTCACGTTTATGCATGCTTTCCGTTAACCAATCTACTTTACGCCGTGTATTGCAGAAAATAACAGCCTGGGTGATGCTTAGTGTGTCATATAAATCGCAGAGAGTCTCCAATTTCCAATCTTCACGTTCAACGTAAACGAAAAATTGTTTGATACCCTCTAATGTCAATTCTTCTTTCTTAACCAAAATACGAATCGGATTTCGCATAAAACATTTGGATACATCCAACACGTCAGATGGCATTGTTGCAGATAATAATATTACCTGGAAAAGATAATTATACAATTGCATTAGAAATACAAAGACTACATTCTTTCGCAAGAAATCATGTAGTTACAATGTAATGATCAATATCTTATATGTTTGGTAAAAGAAATAAATAAACTGCATTTATTGATGTTATATGTAAATAATTATGTGTGCAATAATGGCATCATGCTGTAATAGGTAAACTGAAATTTTTTGCTGCTATCACAGAGATATTAAGAGTGACTAATTGGTTTTTAGGACATTATGATTATTATTAGGAGTGCTATGCCATAATAATTGTTTGCATTTGTTTGTCTATTACTTTCATACAAAAGAACACATTTGATGGTAAACAGCATATGTCAAACCTATAGTGTACATTTATCGAAAAATGACACTATTACGACGCACCTGTATTTTATAATATATTTGTTAACTCGATTATTATAAGGTATACCGCAACTTTTTCGTCTTGTATGATTTGTGGATTTGTCCAAAAAAGATATTTTCTAATAATTAAAATAAAATTATCTATTAGAAGGCAATTGTAATAAAAAATTTACAATGCTTTCTCAAAAATATTTGATATCTACCTGCACTTCATTAGGTAATAATTTGAATACATCATGGATTTGATCCTTGAATCCTCGAGAAAGCATTTCATCCGCTTCATCCAGCACGAACAGTTTGATGCTATTTGCCCGAAGTGCTCGTCGACTGATCATATCGTAAACTCTACCGGGCGTACCGACGACTACATGAACACCCTGATCCAATTTTCGCATATCCTCACGTACATTGGTACCACCAATGCACGCGTGACACTCTGCATGCATAAAATCTCCTAGAGCGATAACAACCTTCTGGATCTAGAAAACAAAGAAAACATTAATTTTCTTGAAATAAATAGAAATTTTTTTGTTTAAATAAAGTTATTCCCTAATGAGACACTTACTTGTTGAGCTAACTCACGAGTCGGTGCGAGGATCAAGGCCTGGCATTCTTTAATATTAGTGTCAATTTGTTGAAGTATTGATATCGAGAAAGTCGCAGTTTTTCCAGTACCTGTGGATAATTGAAAATATATAACATTCATTAAAATAAACTGTGTAATAAAATTTACACACAAACATTTATTCTTTTTTATTATTAATTACATTTCATTTTGAACTAAATTTTCTTACCAGACTGAGCCTGAGCAATAACATCGAGCCCCCTTATACATGGTAGGATGGCACGTTGTTGGATTGCAGATGGTTTTTCAAAACCATAAGCATATATACCACGTAATAGCTCTTCCTTTAAATTCATTTCATCAAAGTTTTCCACAACCTGTTGAAATGAAAATATAATATCAGTACAATTAATACAAATCATAATATTTCTAAGATATTATACATAATGCTGTGATAACAATGTAATAACTTCACAAAATAAATTTATAAAATATAATTATAATTATAGTACAATTGCCAAAGAAATCTTTTTGTTTTATAAGAATTTTTGTAAACTACACAAAAATGCAAATTATATTGAAAAGTTTTTATAAAATATACATTAAAAAATTACTAAATTATAATTCTTAGAAATCTAAGTTCTTTAATATCTAAAAATTGCACTTGTATAATTAATTTGATATAAAAACCAGTGTAATACAACAATTATTTAAAAAAATGTCCTTAATAAGAATTGATTGCCTCTACTCATATAGCACATGTGTGTATAATAAATTTGTTGAAACTTTCTAAAAATTTTCTAAAAGCTCTTTCATTCAAATAAATCCAGAATATTTTCAAAATGCAATTGAATTAGCAGGGTGTCTACTTTAATCTTGTAAAAATATTTTCTGATCTCTTCCAGATTGTTCAAAATTTCAGGAAAAAAATATTTTAAAGATTTTTTGATGCAACTTTCCAAAAGTTTTTTTATTGTATATATTTTCTAATGTTTTTCATTCACATGAAGAAAAAGCAAAAAGCCTCTTAAGTTTCAAGTGCTATATTTACAAATGTATTGAAAAAAATTGAATAACTTTCATAAGATAAATATTTTTCATTTGCATATAAAATTTTCATTTTTTTGTCACTAAAAATTATAATAAAAAATATCTACTGCATACTCAATATTTTGTTAAGACATTGAATATATATAAACAAACAAATATATATTTATAATATGTTTTAAACACATAATTTACTTGGCTTGCAGACTGTTTACGATATAAGAGCAAAATAATCAAACAGAGGATTTTTTAAAGAAATTCCCTGAGTCCCAATCAAATTCCATGATTTTTCCAGGTACAAAGAAATCCCTGAAAATTCCAGGTTTTCCATGTTTTTCCAAGAAGTAGACACCCTGATTATATAAAAATATAAATAATTGCTATCAATATTTAAGTATCCAATTCATATCTTGAGTATAATTTGAATTTACTTTAAAACAAAAATGCAGGAAGTGTTAGATATATATACAAAAAGTTTATGTTAAGAATAAAATAAAATAATGCAACATATTTAAATATAGAATAAATTAATAAAGCATAATGCAATCATTCTAAGCAATTTTCTTATTTACGCAAACAAATTGATAAATACTTAAATTTTGTTTCTTCTTCCTTTATTGAATACTTGACTAATGATTTCTTATGTTTACTAATGATATCAAATAAAATAGGCAGATATGTAAAAATATATGTATATATACATTATATGTTTGCGACTTTAAATACGTTCAGATATAGAAACTATTTGATTCATATTGATAATACTAATCTAAATCATCAAAATTTGTATGACAAATGATATATTACTTCTTTCAAACATGTAAGCAGTACAACGTTACTATCTAGAATATTGTAATTACGAAATAGCAAACAATGTACTCACAACGTCCCAGTTGGACTCGATGATACCATCAGGATCCATTCCTGGCGGTCCATCGTATGTGGGTTGCTCGCTTTCACTAGGACCATTTTTTGAATCTCCTGGCCATTGATCATCATTTCTGAAACATATTAGATATTATTATTTAGAAACATTAATAAAATAGTAAACTACATTAGATTTTAAAATTTCGCAAGAGAAATTTCAGAGTGCTTAACATATCCATATAATATATAAAGAATTTTAGTATGTATTTTATTGTATGCGATATTATTTCTAAAATATATATAAAGAGAAGTAAATAATCTAGAAAAAACTATAGCGCAAAACAAAAAGATAAATAGACGAACATGTATCACATTATTTTCTTATCTTCACATAAATAATCAAAACTCGTGCAGTAAATTTATCACACACAAATATTTTAATAAAAATATCAGTGCATATGTCGGCACTTTGTATCGATACAAAATTGAGATCACAGTTACAACGATCGAGTGATGACAAATCATTTTAAACCCACGTGACCTTGAAAGTCCAACTTTTAAATCGATCTTGTAAAATATGCATCCATCGCGAAAATCCACGATGGCCATTTTTACATTTGTAAACGACGGGGGAATAGCATGAGTAAAAGATGAATTCGTATCTCGAGGAAAGGCACGAAAATTAATTCGCGCGATGAATGCTTTGACAGTGACTCACGCGAAAGCGTACTCGTAATGAAACTTACCAAAACGTGTTGCTTCGTGCGAGGAACGCATGAAGCGAGAACGCGCGTAAGATGTTCGGATCGAATGCGATTGATTTTTCGGCGCGAAAATCGCGAATATTCCATTACGTAATTGCCGAATTCCAGATGGAAAAACGTGTGCACGAGAGTGGCAGCCCCGCGAGGCTTGAAGGAGAGCCTCTTCACCCACGCTAACGGCATCGAGAGACAGCACGGCGTCGTATCGTCGTCGTCGTAGTCGTGGTGCACGCTTGCTCCGAGATAGATTCGCGCGATCTTCACCGCGGGATCGCGACGAGGAGGTTAAGCGGCGAAACGACGAGGCGGCATGTGAGCTCCCCCGTGCCGTTAATCTTCGTGACGGCAATGTGATTAAAACGAATGCACGCCATGTTGTCAGTCTCGTGTGCCCCATGCACACCGTCCGATTGCGACACACTATTTTACGTTAAATTCGCGAACGCGAGAATTTCGCGACGCGCGATAATCCGCGACAGTACCGTCGTCGCAGGAATCGTCGTGCGCGCGAAAACGCGAGCCCGGTTCACGTTTACGCTGGAAAAACGCTCAACTTACCTTCGTTCTGCTGTATGCGACATGTTCCACTCACGAGAGTTCGACAGAAAGGAAGAATCTGAATGGCGTCACGAGATGTACTATCGCTTCTGCCGCTGTAGGGCGCTGCGGACGGTGCACTAGAATTTCGACGATTCTTTGCGTGCGCATATTGCCGGCGTTTCTAACGACAATGATGATTGCTACCCGCTTCGCAAGCTGTTCGTCACCAATTTGATGATTTTTCCTTTTCGTATAAAGAATTTATAAAGATATTTCGTTCGTTGATCAATTATCGCGCATGACGGAAATGACGTATTGCTAGTAGCCTCTTACGGCGCTAGTGGGAGTTCTATTGCGGTAAATATAAAAGAAAAATGGTGTGCGTTGAGACATTTTAAATATACGCTATTTCACAAAATTGTGATAAAATCGATGACTGTACTAATACAAGGTCATTAGATTGATTAGAATTGCACATTTATTCGTTAGAAAATATATATATTTATTATCTCTCACTCTTTGTTTCTCTGATAATTCATACAAAATATGCATTAAGTATAAATTTGTACAGTGATATAATAATCTATCTTATTTTTGTACTTATATAATTTATGAAAATATGCAATAGTATAAAAAATTTTTATAATTTTGATTATACTAAACACTTACATATAAGAGTTAACTTCCGAATATATATAATATATAATATATGAATATATAATATATATAATATGTACATTATTCTCATATCATTTATGATATGTAACCAAAACTATAAAACATATTTTCTCAATCATAGTTTTTTCTTATCAAATCAAAAATAATTTTTCTATAGAAGAAAAAAAATTATCGTTATGTGTTATATATAATGACGTAAAATGATCTATAAACAATAACGCACAAAGATATTAATTTTTATAATTAGTACAAATTTTAAAATTTTGACCTTAAATAACTAAATTGTTATATCTGATTAAAAACATAATATAGTTTTCTCCTAGATTCTTGTTCCATATCAAATTTTCAATCAGTTCATACTTAAATATGTATACTTAATTCATAATATCATTTAAATATCATGATTTATAAGAAATTCTTAATTAGGAAGGATTCCTACATTTTTTATTCATTTTGTGCAGATATCTTTAGAATTAGAGATCCATATTCACATAAAAGCACAACCAAGAATTAAAAGCAATATTGTAATTGGAAAAAACATATATGCACCCATCCGTGGTTGGCAAATAGAAATTAATATGCTAATATCATCCATCTCGTTATGTTCTATACCATCCTTAGTTGGTATCTCAACAATTATTCTATCTGCTGACAGTGGACTTAAAGTAAAGGAGCATTCAGTTCTATTTATACATGATTTAGACACATTTTCATATTGAAAAGTTGGCTTATATATATCAAAAATCGTATAAATATCATTAGACACAATATCGTTATCACTATAAAAAATGTAATAATAGTAACCATCTTCTTCCACACGATGGTTTGCTTGTGTGTGTTTACTATTGAGCAAATAAGAAACATCAGTACATCGATTTGAAGGTTCAAATTCATGAGCTAACAATATCGCTCCTCCATAACAGTTGAATAAGCCATTCTCAAAACTGGAAATAGAGGAAGATTCGTTAGAATTAGATGTAAAATTTTTATCAGCATTTCCACCATGCCTGATGCCTTGATCTAATAAGGACGGTGGTTTTATAAGTTCTCGACTTCTTCTAAATCTTTTGATGTCCATCTTGTCTTTCAGCTTTACTTCCCGTCCAACCATATCTTTTTCATCAATTTTATCAGAATGCAATTCTCGTTCTAATTTTTGTATGTGCATTTCTCTGTCTTGGTCTTGCACATGTTTTCTCTTTAGTTTTATTTTTTGATTTTTGTTCTTACGATGTCTAAGATGTCTTAATTTTCTGGTGCGATTCATGCTTTCATGTTGATCATCTATATGTTTTTGGATATAAGATGCTGCAGTATTATACAATGTCTCTATATCTTTCAAATTTTCATCAGACTTATATGACCACGTATTATTATTTGTATTTATAAGAACCTTTTCATTTACAGGATTTTCAGAACTTATATTTACAAGCGATATATGTACATTGGTAGTGTTATATACATTAATAGGCTCAACCATGATTGATTCTTTAGAATCAATTTCTTGTGCATTTGATTGATCTATTATTTTAACCTGCTTGTTTGCATCTGGGAAGTAGATATTTTGTGTTTGTTCTTTATTGATATTGTGTTCTAACAAGCCACAAGTACGTAAATTTCTTTCTCCTTTTACCACTAATATGGAGGCTCCTGGAAATCTAAATAATCATTTTGGTTTATATATATTGTGCTCGTGCAAATAAACAAAATTAGAAATCACATTTGTATAGATCATATGTTTAATTTATTGTTAACAAATCTAATAGTTTATATTCTAAATCTAATAGTTTTATTTTCTTCATTCTTTTTTTACCTTGAACACACAGAGAGTGCTACAGTTGCACCTTTCAATAAATAAAATCCCCAATATTCTAATGTATCATCTGGTAAACTCATGCTTTTTTTTAGCCTTATATGTTTACGCTTAGATGTTATTTCTGGTCGTTGAGCCATTTGAAAAGCATTAAAAGTACTATTCATTTGTAAAGTATGTTCCTATGAGAAAAAATATTTCTTTTCATTATGTATATCATTATTATTATTAGGCAAATTATACAATATCTATACGATCTTATTTTTAACATTTATATTGATTCATGCATTCTTTTATCATAAACAATAAATATATTTATAATTGAAATTTTTTATAATATATGTTTTATGTTAAATCTTTTTTATACTAATGATAAAAATATAAAATCATAAAAATAATGGCATTAATCAAATATTAAATGTTTATTCTTACTGAACAAAATATTGTCGAAATTCCATCGTTGATTTCCATGATATCAGATTCTGTTACAGCATATGCAACATCCGCATAGGAAATATGCCGCAAATATAAAGGAATTACTATAAGTGTGATTGGCAAGATAGCTACCAATGTGCAGAAAACTAACACTCTTTTGATACCATGCATTTTTGCTATCCCTACCAATGTTAAATAAATTTAGCAATATTACTACTGATGTTAGTTGAAATAAGCAGAATGACAAAGCAGAAATTATTTATATATGCAAAATGTAATATACATATCATATTTTTATTGAAGCTGATATTGCAATGTACTACGGATTATATATATATATATATATATATATATATATATATATATATATATATATATATATGTATGTATGTATGTATATGTATATATATTCCACACAATTGATTCAAATATATGTACACAACTGCTTAATAAATACTAATACTATTGAATGTTATATTCAAAAGTAAGAAGCAAGAAAGCATTTACATTTAAAAGTAATTAAATAATAATATATACATATATATAATAATAATAATAATAACATATACACAAATTTGTTTATAATTTGCATTGAAAAAATTATCATATTAAATATTGAGCATATATAAAGAATGATTATAAAATTGATTATGAATATAAAAAAAAAACTATTTTTCTATATGCTTCTTAAATTGGTCTTTGTAAATAAATAAATCAGTTCGTTTAAGAGAGGTTACATCTTTTAATTTATTTTTTTTTTTAAGTTAGCAGAGTTAACACCTTTCTTTCTTCACAAACTTCCTCATTTACAAACGTCAATAATTGTAATATTTACAATTTTAGCATTTGTAATCTCACATGAAACATATATCGCATATATACAATTAAATCGCGCATTGCGTATGTGTAGTAATTAAAAGTTCAAAAATAACATATGTCTTCTTTTATATTATTCGTTCTTCTTCCCAAAAATAATTATATGTTTCCACTGATACATTATTTGTAAAACTTTAAGATATATCAAATTTATGATACTTACTTATTAATTCAAATATTAATTAGTGCTAATAACATTTAACGAAAAAGAGGTTAGGTATTACAAAGATAAAGATGAAAACTAATAAAAACTGAGCACTATTGACAATTTGATAAGGAAAATATATGATTAGGATTCGACCAATGTCGTATCTGATTCGCCTATTATATTGACATATATGATTGCTAACTTTATTATTAATAATGTGCTTGCATTCTCAAAGTATGTATTACCCAAATTTCATAGACACTTATATGATGATTGGCTATAATATTTGTCTAAATCGAGTTCACTTCAAATCACAAATTAGTTCTGTAAATTAAAAAATAATCTTAAATAAATCTAAATCAGCACAATTTAAAATAACAAAACTGAATTGTTTATAATTAGCGAAAACAAACAATAAAAATGTGCATTTTTAATTCTTTGATTCTATTTGGAAAATTATATCTTCAATCACATAAGATATCTGTAATGTTATTGTATGCAATACATATATATGTATTGAATAAGAATAAAACAAAATTAAAATATTATAATATATATAAGTAATATATATGTACACACATTATATATATCACCCCTGCATTTAAAAGATGATACTACTTATTGCTTTATAGTAATTGTCTTTTGTAGCAGTTTTAAGTTCAGATATATCAATTTGATTAAATATAGTTTCTCCAAATAATGTGTCTTTATATACCTAAAATATGAAATAAATGTTATTAATTTTTATATCATTGACCCTCCACTAAATCATATAATTTAATCTAATTTATACAAAATAAGTCTTTACTTTTAATATTTCACTTGCATTAAATTTTTCTTTAGATCTTGCACGATAATCACGTTTGAATGATGTATTCATTAGAGTAGCATGCAATTTTATTGTTTCATATTCTTTCTCTTTTAAACCTGGAAGTAAAAATTATCTAATAATAAACAAAATATTATAAAACAGCTAATATTAATAACAATATTTAAAAATTTTATAATAATTAAGAAATTGTTACTTTAATGTTTACATAATACTGTATATGCTAAAGATTTGAAATTCTATATGTAATGTTTATACCTATATTGACAAAGTAATCAGCAATTTTATCAACAAGTTCTTGTAATTTTTCATTGTGCGTAATTTGTGCAAATAAAACATTAACCTCTGTGGGATCATCATTCATACATTCAACTCCCTGTAATTGTATATTTATTGGCCCAAATTTTTTAAGAAAAGGACTGGAATAAATTATTTGCGATTAATTATATTCTTTTTAAAGATAATCTTGATTATACTTATATGATTTATGTGATATAAATATACCATAAATATCATACTTATGATTAACTATATGATTATATATGTGCAGTACGGGTTTGTGTGATTAATATTGTATATACTGTTGTTATACATTTATATAAGTTGATATATTTATCTTACTCTATGATTTTTTCTTTACAACTCAAAAGAGCATCAATAGCTTGCTTTTTTTCATTGTCATCAAGTAATTTGAGCATTCCAATAGTGAGATGTAACTTAGACGGCATTTGAAAAAGTGATTCGTCAATATTGTATGCTGTTTTGTCATACTTTTTCAATACATCATCTTTGAAAGAATTATAATTATCAATTATTGCCTTTTTATTCAATGGGATAGACAAAAAATGTGTATAACGTATCTTTTTCCTTGAATTCGCTATTAGTAAATCAATTCTATGTCTTGCGGATATTATAGCTTGACGATCTGATGCAATAATAACTGTATATAAACATATAATATTTAAAAAATATTATAATAGCAATATAAAAATATTTAAAATTAATTAAATTATTATTATTCTCAAATTAACACACAAGGATGTAATGTAAATTATTTTTACCAATGTTCCCATCTTCTCCCTTCTTTGGTACATCTATAGTTGTTTTTGTCTCATTTTCTAATTTTTGACGTGTCATACCATTTGCACCAATTATATGTGGATAGTATACTCTATAAAATATTAAAATTATGCTAATATGTATTATTATTATATTCTATTCAAGATTACAATTGTTACACTGTTCTTGATTCTAAATTTTGACTATTATTACATTTATGCCAAATTGACAGACATATTTATATTTGTGGAAATTCTTACTTGGGTACTTTGAAAGTATTTTTGAATTGCCACTGATGAGGCACTATTTCTATATTAGTATCAGACTCCTCATCTGAACAAACTGATTCTTTGTCTTCCATGTATGGAGTTGATGTATCAATATCTTTCCAGGCACTACTTTCATAAAATCTATAGCAGCATCCATTAACCCAAATTAATTCTGGTTCTAACACATCCATTACATAAAATACAATACGTTTTATATGAACACTCCTAAAATTTATATTAAATTGTCAATGTATTTAGCTGTATATGTAACTTTCTCTCTCTAACTTCTTAAAAAATTATAATATATAAAACATAATAAAAAAATTAACTTTTTTCTTTGCTTTCCAAATAAACTAAAATATTATTCTTATATAATTTTTTCATTTATAAAAATATCATAAAAAGCGCTACTCATACACACAATATATATATTATCTATTATTTATATTTAACATATACAATATTCAATCTAAGCATTATTATCAATGTTATATACAAAGATCTAAAATTAAAGTGGATACTTCAAGCTATAAAAATCTCAATATTTACATAATTACATTGTTACAAAAACTGGTCTTTAATAAAAGCAGCCACAATTGTGTAATAAAAAATGTGTGATAAAATAGTTATTAATATAAGATTTTATTGCGAGAACAGTCAAAATCTGGATAAGTAGTTGTAATTAAGTAGTTGTAGTTATATAAGTGTTGACAATAAAAGATGTTTGTTCATATGACACTTTTCATTCTTAAATATGTAATCTGTCACAGCTTCTTATATTCGTCCTGAATGTTTTTATATATATATATAGACATAGTGTATATTTGTAATAATAACTTTTTTGGAATTTAAAAATTTTTTCCTGTTAGAGTGTGTGTCTTCAACTTATTTAAGTTATAATACAACATATGATAAATTGGATAAACCAGTATTCTAGAGAACTGCGAATAGCAGAATTATAAAGATTACTTGAATCGTGTTAGACTTAGGATCTAATTATCCTGTATTTTCAAATGATTTTCTTAATTTTCAGAAACTTGAAATATATACGGAATATATAATTTCTTAGATTTATATGGTATATATATAATATGCAAATATGATACTATACAATGCTATCATATAATTAAAAAGTTATTGTTACATACTGATCCAGAAATATTAGTTCGATCAACACAGTTTGTTCAACTTTTTAATACATTTAACATTAGTGATTTTGTTGACATAAAAGAGTAAAAGCCATCACACACAAAATTCCGTAAGGACATAAGATGTAAACATAAGAAAATTGACCAATCCCAATCAAGTATTGAGTTTTCCGTAAAAGTGGAGAGGTTATGGAGAGCTAAATACTCGATTGGGATTGGTCCATTTTTTTACGCTTATGCTTAAATCCTTACGGAATTTTGTGTGTGAAAGCCTTAAGATTAGATATGTAAGATCGGTTCGTTTTGCTTGCACTTTCTACACTTGTCTACACTCACAATAGTCACAATCAGATTCTTCGTTTTCTCTCTTTTCAATGATTAAACATATGTATATATCTATCTCATTTTGAATGCAGAGATAATTATTTCATTATACAGTTCTCTGAAATAATTTAAATTTTAAATCGGATGTTAAATTCATACGATAAAAGATATGTCAGACTTGTTTTCTTATCCGATACAAAATTTCTTTTATTTGTTTTTAAAGATATCCACGTTACAGTAATTTGACTTCTTTCGTGTATTTCATTTTTTGGTATTTACAGACTTTCTTTCCCATAAGCAGTATGTATTGTAACAGTTGCATATCTAATAAAGTAATAGGTTTTGTGTGTATGTATGTCTATATATATTTAGTTTCACATAATACTATCAAAATTATTAAACTGGGACAGATCTTTTGAAATATATACGGAATTTAATAATGGCAAAGGCAGATAAAAAAAGATCTTAAAAATAATGACAATATAAATGATAGAAAGATAAATTGCTCAATATATAATTAATCTATGTATAAATATGTTTTATATTACATTATACATGTATCCTTAAAAAAAAATTAATGTTTTTGATATGACATTTTTGCTAATACCCATTCAGTTTAAATCAAGACACAACATTAATATGTAAAAAGATATACAATAGATTATTTTGTATATTAAATAATAGTGTATCCACATATTGAAATTTATATTCTAAACACATACTTCCTTTTTATACAAAGTTTTCTGTAATGGAATTTCACTTCATCTTTACTCTCATTCAAATATCATAAATAATTACACACTTATTGGTATTGCAGCATTATAGTGGTAGTAGTAGCAGGTAATAATATAACGCATCAATACAAAACTGAACATATACAATCCAAAATCATTAAGTATTATAGTAAATAATGCAAATGATATTTTAAATCTATAAATTAATTTTGGTTTGATATTGCACAATATCAAAGCAGCAAATAATAAATTGCTATCTTGTGTCTCAAGTAAACTCTTACAATTATATAGACGTCCCAGCATCAGTAACAGGTAAGGTATAATAATTGTCTGTAAATATTAATATCATAACATACAACATATGTAAATTATGAACGTGAATACTTCAATAAATTATTAGATGAAATTACCTGCCCAAATAAATTATCTAATTTCAGTATTAGTAAAATGTTGACAATCCCAGCTAGCAGGATAAAATTGATACGTCTGAATAATAATCTATGTAATATAAATTTTGGCTTGTATATTTGTCCGGATAAACATGTACTTCTATTACTAGTGTCATTTAAAAAGTTTTCATGTTTATCATCATTGAGTCTTACAGAATCTTGCAATTCTGTTTCTTTATCGATATTACATATACCATTTCTGATATTATGCTCTTCCAAATCTGTTTCTGCTTTAAGACTGTTGCTTTTCATTCGTGGGCTATCATCTGTAAAATATTTTAAATAAATATGTCAATCCAAGCCAAAAATCTATTTATATAATAAACTAATAAATATATAGGAAAAACTTCTTATACAAATATCTAATGTACACACACACACACACACACACACACACACACACACACACACACACACACACACACACACACACACACACACACACACACACACACACACACACACACACACACACATATATATATATATATATATATATAATATAATAATTTAAATCTACTATCCAGTGATAATTATTCAAAACGTGTTTGTCTCTTTGCATCTCTTAGCAAAATAATATATATTATTGAGAAGACAAAACAACATGCATAAGCATGTATTTACCTAAAAAAACTACCCGAACGTTTATACGAGAATCAAATATTTCATCCAATAGAATATATAGTGTATATATGTGCTTTGGAAATTTTTCATTATATTTATTAAGTCTTTTTTATTTGTTTGAATTACTGGATTTTTTCAAGACTTGAAACATGTAATTACTCTCTTATGTGTTACATTATATTTCTATATACATTTATTTGTTTAACTCGTTTATTATATTTACCCTCAATTTCATCTGCATTATTTCTCGTTGTTATTTTACGTAATCGATTTTCCGAATTTTCCAAAATTCGTCGTCTCCTTGCTTCCCTTCTGGCATTTGATTCAGCCATCGTTGTATCTAATAATTACATCCAATATACGATGAAAAACTTCTTTTATAATATGCACTTATGTAAATTGTGCATAAATCAAGAAGAGCATTAAAGATTAAATCAAACAGATTTGTACTCGTTTATGGATATTCATATAGAATAGATGTAAATGAAGGGAAGAAACACGCTTCTCTGAAAAATTAGGTTAGAGAATGACTTTTAGCACCGCCCGAAAGTAGCAAACTAAAATGGATCACGTGCACACGTGCCGAGTAGTGGAAGAGTTGATTCGAATCATTGGGCGCGTTCAGGAAACACAACTGTTGAGCATCGTCTTGTCAATACTCAACGTTGATTTGTTGGTTCTAGAAGTAAGAACCAATCACGTTCGATTGCTACTCAAGTTGTATCTCCTGAACGCACCCATTGTGGATTGCATACACATTATAATTTATAAATTTAATACAAACATATGAGCGCGAGATAAAAGTACATAAGTTGATCTGTTAAAATAATTCGTACTTGTTTTAAGATAATTCACACAATTGTTGGTATCTAAATATAAGACATATAAAATGTTGAAGCCTAATCCATTAGATGTATCTGCTGCTGTCATCGTAACAGTTAATCCACCTGGGTTAATGTAAATTTCTATAAAAAAGCAGAGGGAAAGTAATGAAATGTTAGTATGATTCAAGAACAAAACTTAAAACATTAATATTCAAGATGAATTTCTCAGAATAATCCTTAATTAAGGATAATTCGATTGATAATAATCAAAGAATATTTACATAAGTAATAATTATATACATAAATTTATTACATAAAGAAAATATATAATACAAAATACAAACTATAGACTATATAAAAAACGAAAATGCTACCTGTACCTCACTTCGATATACAAACAATGCTTACTTATATATAAGGTTAAAAACGCAAAATATTGATATTAAAATACCACCTGTACCAATAAATACATATTCTCTTACCATCTTCCAATTTTTACTGCACTTTTTGAAGACTGTTAAAAATCTTTGCCATACAGAAGCAAAGTACTTATGCATCCATGTATGTGATTTGTGAGATTGCATTACTGATTCATTAACATTGCTTATTAATGCATCTGATGTATTTCTTGAATATTTCATTACATCTCGTAAATTGTTTTCGACATTGTAAAGTACCAAACTTTTTGTAGATTTACATCGTTTATCTAAATAAATTATAAATAATGTATTTTTTATG
The DNA here is from genome assembly GCF_030449975.1 of Polyergus mexicanus. NCBI lineage: Eukaryota > Metazoa > Arthropoda > Insecta > Hymenoptera > Formicidae > Polyergus > Polyergus mexicanus. Next base: position 12,872,589 of record NW_027223321.1, on the reverse strand, counting down.
GTTTTAATAATTATGTAAGATCTTTAAGCTAATATGATTTTTCTATTACCACTGTCAGCATCATAAATATCTCCAAGAATAAACTGTGTATCAGTGCCCCAACCTGTTTTAATATTTTCTTTATTTCGAGTTTTGACTTTAGAAAAATCTGCAGTAAAAGATTTAGGGATGTGCACACTAGATTGGTTGGGGCACTCCGAATCCTATTCTTTATGTTTATCGATATTGGTATTGCGTTTAGATTTAAGAGTAGATTTCAACAAATCTTGATGACCTTCTTGAATCATATTTCTCTCCCATTTTTTTATATCAGTTTTATATATTTCTGATAGTCGTGCTGCTTCTGCTATATATTTATTTTTAGCTTCTATTGTTAAATTCTTCCATTCTTTACTTATATTTTTCATCCAATCCTAAAAATATGCAAAAAAAAAAAAACAAGACATTATATATTACTTTCCTACTTTTCTTTCTTACTCTTTTCTACTTTCTCAAAAAATAAGTTTAAGTAATAAGTTTTCTCTTTATATACTTTATATATCTAATCTCTTAGAAAGTAAAGCATGGTTTACATAATGCTTTTTTTATTAGCTACTAGCATACTAATTTCCTAGAAATTAGTAAAAAAGCATCATGTATTTTAAAATGTTAGTAAATTAGCTATGCTTATTTCTCCTTTTAACTAGCATGCTAATAACTAATAAAAAATCATTGTGTAAATCATCCTTAATAAACTTACCTTCTGTGATACTTGTGAATCTTTAAGCATCTTATTATCCTGCATGAATAAGAAGAAGGCAGTTAATGGCCGCTTTGGTTTCCCAAGGTCTGCAAGTTTCTATCGTAGAAATAAAAACATATTACATGTTACATATCACATAACTAAATTTTCAGATTTTAGTGTAGAATCTTGATATAAATACTTGTTTAATTTGGCTTCTTTCTAAAGCATGCTCTTTTTTTATTAATTGATTTTGTATTAGCATTTGCTGATCATCAGTTATTGAATTTTTATAATCCATTAATTTTTGTTTATACACAGACTGTTGTTCCATATATTGCTTTTGAAAATTCTGTTTTATTGTTGGATCCACTTGTGTCCATTGCTCTGCTACTTTCTTCAAAATATCTTTTTGTGTACGATTGGGATATTCTTTGTGCAATTGGTCTTTTATAGATAGAAAATATTGTATAAATGCATTTAATGGTTTCTTTGGTTTTGGTGGTAAAATATCTTTTTCTATATTGCGCTTAAGTTTGGATACAATGGGATCGTGTGTGGTAGCCAATCTCCTATAATGAAAAATTAAAAATTTATTAGTTATTATATATTTATTATTTACAATTTACAAAACCTTAAATTATATTCTTACTTTTATTTATTTATATAGATTTAAAAGACAAAGATTTAAAAAATAAAATGTTATAAACATTTTTCTTCCCATTAGGTCACTTTAATGCCTATTTTCTCTTATGTATCTTTATCGAAACATATTCTTGAATAATAATAATTGTAATGACTAAAGAAATAAAATTGCAAGTTAACTTTTATTTAATCATAAATTTTAATGCATAATTTATGTACTATTAAAAGGTTTTGCTATTTCTCATGGGTAGATACATTGTTGCAGTGTTAAAAACTCAGTAATATATTAATTTAAGTTTCTAAATAATCAATCATAATAGGACATCGATAAAATAATTTACCTTGTACATAATAAATTAGCGCCATTAATAGGAAGTAATAACCTCCAGGTCGTAATCATAGTAAATGTGCTTTCAATATTGTTATCAAGCAATCTTAATTAAACCTTGATTGTGTGTGAACTTTTGTATATCAGGATTATTCTAATATTCTTAAATATATGGACACACAGAAGACAGTTAGAAAATCGAGCATTGAAAAATCTTCATTCGAGAGTTCTTTTTCTCTTATTTTCTTTTTAGATTATTTTAGACTTTCCATCCACTAAACGTGGTACGGTAGTACGCTAAATCAACATACGTTAACCATAGATACAGAAAACATCTCAGTAGGTAAGCGTTTTACGGAAAAAAAACGGGATGACTTGGATGACCACGTTTTCAGGACTGCGTTCCAAAATTTACTTCTTGGAGTAGTTTGATTGGCCAGCCGGAACAAAAAAATTTTGTTTCTTTCGTCCTGATTGGTTAATTAATAGAATATAGCGCAAAACCGCTATATTTGAAAAGAAATTTAGAAAATTGATTTTTTCGCAACCAATAGACGAAATATAATAAAGAAAAAAATAATAATAACCATAATAAGTTAAATATATATATAAAAAAACAAAAGTATTATTTTAATAATAAAGAAAGTATGACTGAAAGCAACAATAAATACGAGCCTTAAATTTTTATTTGATTTTTATTTGATTTATATTAATAATATACAATATATATTTAATTCTATATATTAAATATGTAGCATCAATATTTGCTATTTTTTTTCACAAGAGTCTAATGGCATTCCTTATCGCAATGAAATATATACGTAGTTGAGGCGTATAAGCGTTTTTTAGCGCTTGCGTTGGTACGCATGCGCGAGATTTGTCCCTCCATCTCCCGGTTTATACGTATGGTATTGGGTTGTAGGTCGATCATGATTGGAGCATGCGCTGGCACGCGTCCGTTCGCTCCTCTCGGGGATCCCGAGATTGAATAAGTCATTCATGATCATGATTAGTCGCAGCGTTCTTGACGAGGTGGAACGCGCGTTTTCCGCGAGTTTCCGCGACTAATTTCCTCGTATAGTATAGTCATATGTCAAAATACCGCGGCTAGCGTTTCGCTGCGAGTTGCACGTCGTGCATTCGCTTCCGCTCGAATTGATCGATCGCGAAGAGAGAGAGAGAGAGAGAGAAAAGTTCTCTTCACCGCACGCGGTGAATCCGTTTGGCGCTTTTTTCACGGATATCGAGTCTTGTACGTGCGCAGGATGTTATGCGTTTCGCCTCTCTTCTGATACCGAGCGAACATTTTGTAATAGCAACATCTCTGTCTGGTTCTTACAAATGAGACAGGTAGGTGTGAATAAAGTTTTAACTGCGATAAAAATGTTGGAGAGAGCTAAAAATCGATGGCGATGAATTAGCTTCATCAGCTTATCGTCTTCGAACCCACGATTTGAAATCCGCGAAATAACAATTATGATCTACGTCTCGTTACGTTCGATCGTTCGAAAGTGAAGAAAAGAAGGAAGGGATGAGGCGCGAGTGAAAAAAAAAAGATGAATGCTTGAGCGTAAATGTTCCTTCGTGGCGGACATGTCGACGTAATGGCGTCACGATTCCGTCTTTTGCCGGAGATAAATGCATTCCGCCTTTCTAATTACCGTCACGGTAGACTCTAGAGATTATTCGCGTGATTTTAGAATATTATTTCTTCAGAATTTTATTTAATCTTAATTTGTTACAACGATATTGCGCGCGAGTCTTGTAACGCTTTATATTATGATTAAATCGATTGGGAGAGAAAAGAATGGACACATGTTGTATTTTTATATATTAATTTTCATAAAAAATTTATAAATTAATTCTATAAATGTATAAACAAGTTGGTAATTTCAGCCTAGCGATGTAAATAAGTGTTTAATGAAATGATCTGTAGGTTAATATATCGGATATATATATATGCAATATTCGAGGATATATATTTGAAATTATGGATTTTATAACATATTTGCTTTACAGAATTATTCTTTCAAATATTTATTCTTGATAATTCTAATGATAAAGTAGATATAAATAAACTAATTTTTATTTAGTGAAATACTATTTATATCATATAATTGCAGAATAAAAAATAGTTTATAATTTCAAAATTTATATATTATTTGATATTAATTACGTTATATTTTTCTGTTTCAGATAAACATCTAATAATTGCATCCCAATATTTGATCAGTGGCACAATCAAAACCATAACATTAATGAATAGAAGGTTTTGTGCTCAATAAAGGCTTCTTCTACAAATCAACAACCCAACTAAATTAGCAGTGAAATGGCAGATGAATGCAGCGAAGTAAAGTCAGCAGGACCATCCTCGCCAAGGAGTCCTCAGAGCAGTAGCATCGGTGGAAAACCCAGCAGCCCGCATTCCCCTAAACAGCCTAGACGTGTAAAACTTACTCAGCAACAATTGGACAGCTTGACAAAGGACGAGCTAGCAGTCAAATGGCATGAACAGGACTTGTATGTGGAGTGTCTAGAAACCCAGGCGGCAGCTCAGGAAGGTACTGAGATCACACGAGTGAGACCACCTCACTTACCACATATCTTAAGCGAATTAACGAATGCCAGAACACAACGGTCTTTTATAAGAGACAAGACTCTCATAGGGACGCTAAGCATAGGGTTCATTAGACCAGTGTTTAGGATACTTTCACTAAATTGTCTATTAGGATTAAGATAATGAGAGCTTTATTAAATAAGTACTACACTGTAGGTATATAATATGAAATTATTGCTCTCTATGAGAAAGCTGAGTATTTGCGTATGTGCAGTCAGATTGTTTTGATGTATTTGCACAAGTAGTAGAAAGATATAAAACTGAATAATTGCGTTTCGTAATATGCGATATAGTGTTGATCAGCTCGATTATATATTAATTTTTGAAACATTATTTGTGATGTGTAGTGCGGATAATTAAATTAAAGATTCATATGTATAGTGACACAAAACGCGAAACTTCTCAAGGTATCTGTGAGCATAGGTGGAGTGATAGCCATGTATACAATATACAAAAGCTAGGATATATTTGTAAGCTGAGATATATCCACGCTAAATTTTCCATGCAGTTGCGTGAGCAGTTATACTGTCAGCCATAAAAAGCATAGTTAACGAGTAAAAGTGAATATGGCTGAAATAACAAGTGTTAATGTGTATCAAGAGGCATCCATTTCTTTGCAAAAAAGAAATGTGTCTGCCATCAATATTGTGGAAGATACAACCATCTAAATATCAAAATAACATTTTGCAAGTGGTTGTGCAGTGTATCGCGTATACCTCCATAGTGTAATAATTATATCATCAAATGCAGGACAAGTGTGTGCGCGCGTGGAATTCGAAATACCGAGTTTCTAGTTAACAAAGATGAGACGAAAAGCACAGCGTTTTTATGAGGACGCTGAATTTACGGCACAGAGGAATAATGAGAATGGATCCATGTCACCCTTGGCCAAAATACTGCATTTGGGGTGCGTGAATTTAAATCTCTCGGTGAAGTACGCAACCACAACATTCGTCGTTACCAAAACTGGAACATTACCTAATCCTACCATCAGCTCTCTCTCCCCATCCTTTTCTTTTCAAATCTATATATTTTTATATATTATCTTTTGTCCTTAAACCTTTTCCCAGTTAGATAATACAATTTTTCATTAATTGTATTCCTAGACCAATCATCCTTCTACATATTCTCACTATGAATGCAACTTGTGTGCATGCATTTTTATACCTGCACCATAATGCCCGGATATCAGAAACGAATTTCAAAAGTACAAACCTGTGAAATAAGCCCGGCTGGCGTCTCGTTACAACATCTATGCCTACAAGTACATGCTTGATTCTTGCGGAAGAAAAGTAACGTCCACTCTTGGTCTTGGTGGAAGTATCTGACAAATGGCACGTCGCAACGAGCTTCAAAATCAAAGTATGCGCCAATTAACAATGTCAGTTGTCAGGCAGTCATTGTCACATACTTATGAAAATATATAGTTTATTTATGCGCACTTAGGTTAAAATTAAATAGTAATTTTTCACCAGTACACACTTGGTTCCAACAAAAACTCTCTCTTTATATGTACATATATTTATATATGAAAATTATACAAAATATTTTACACAATCACACAAATACAGTATATTTATAGTCTCAGGTTTCAAGCACTCTATGTGGTTCATAAATTCGTATTTTTCATTATATAAATGTGTATGTTCTCGGAAAATAGAAAATCATTACTGATTTAATTCAATTTTTACAATTATAGTTATAAAAAGGAAATTTTTTTAAACATTTATAAATATATTATTGATATATAAAAAATTTTATTACAATGGAATTAATAAGATATATATACTTAATATTTTTTTATAATAAGAAATTCTATTTAATTTTTTTATTTATTATCAGTTTAACTATTTTAAGAAATAATAAACAAAAGAAATTCTCTTATTCCTATTAAAAAGTGATATGTTTGCATAGAAATGTAACTAACAATAGCAATCATCATAAAAAGATTTACTTTTTAATTTTTAAATTTATAAAATTTAAAAATTTTCAATCTTGTATGTTTATATAAATATTATTTATTTAAATTAAAGTATATAAAAATCAAATTAATATTTTCTTGTCTATTTATATGCAAAAGAGCCAAAAATAAATTTATACATAAAACATAAAAAAAAAAAAAAACAATTTTTATAAAGATTTTGACAAAATATGATAAAAATAATGACTAGATTTTTTTTCCAAACAGAATAAACTGTTGCAGACTTAAAATAGTTTCAAAGTTTATATATGTTTGCAAATGCATTATATATCTCCTCCATATGAAACATGTTTCATTATTTTACTGGAATTATTTTAAATGTAACAAATAATTTTGGTATTTTATAAAAAAACATTTTTCTTGTGGGAGATATTATGTTGAATATATACATATCATAAATATTGCAATTTTGAGAAACACATAGATGCCATTGGATATTGAAAGTCTAGAAATAGAAAAATTCATAGATTATTCCTTTATAGGTGAACTAGCCTCATTGAGAGAATCCGAAAACAAATACAGGCAACAATATGTAGAAGCATCTCACAGGGAGAAGATCTTAGTAAGGAGGCTTGCCTCTAAAGAGCAGGAATTGCAAGAATATATTGTATGTAAACATTTTCAGATACACTGAAATTATAGTAAAATTTGTCTTAAAACTTATTTTTATGTAAACCTATAAATAAAAAAGATTTTTCTTTTCTGTTAGAATCAAATAACTGAAATGAAAGCCACCCAAGCTCCGTCCGCAGCTGCATTAAGGTCTGCTCTGTTAGATCCGGCTGTTAATATATTGATACAGAAATTAAGGCAAGAATTAATAACGACCAAGAGTAAATTAGAAGATACACAAAATGAGCTAAGCGCATGGAAATTTACGCCAGACAGGTTAGCAAAAGTCTTTAGCATTTACGTATTAAAATATAGTATACATATATTCTATAATTATATATATAGTAAAATATATAGTAAATAAAATACAGTACACAATGCTCTTCTCACTAATTATATTTTATTTATAGTAATACAGGGAAAAGATTAATGGCAAAATGTAGATTATTATATCAAGAAAATGAAGAACTTGGTCGTATGATTGCTAGTGGACGTATTGCTAAGTTGGAAGGCGAACTTGCCTTACAAAAAAGTTTCAGTGAAGAAGTCAAAAAGTCACAATCAGGTATCCTGTTAAATATTCATTAATTTATAAATTTATACAAAGCAATTTTTATAATTACTATAATTATTGGATCTTTTTTATAATTGAAATGTGTTTTGCATGTCATATATTTGAAAGCGTATAGAACTTGGACATTTTCTCATTTTGCAGAATTAGACGAGTTTCTACAGGATTTAGACGAAGATGTGGAGGGTATGCAGAGTACTATTTACTTCTTACAACAAGAATTACGCAAGGCTCGAGAATCTGTCACGCTATTACAACAGGAAAATGCAGCATTGAAGACGAATACAAATGAGAGTAATTTATCGAATGGTTTGTCACCCCATACACCCCCAATCAAAAAAGAGGAATTGGAAGAAACTCCTGCACCAGATACAAAACCTCCGAAACCAATGGAGGACAGTGATATGTGCAAAGGTGTAAGAACTCCATCGTTAACGTCGCCCCAGAGTGAACTTACTAGTGTTGAAAGAACAGAACGTGCAGAGAGAAAACTTAATCAAGCCGATCATAATGACGAGAGTTCTAGCGACTCCGCGGCACTAATTATTAAGGTTGAAAATGAGGAACTCAGTGATAGAGAAGAGGAACACGAGGAAAATCGGAATAAACGAATATTAAGGAGTAAAAGTCATAATAGGAATAGTGGTAAATCAAACGGGGAAGAGGTGCTAACGCGAACAACGCGGGGTAGGGACAGGACAAAGAGAGAGAAAAGTGCAGCCAGTAGTGATGATGAAAGGACGCACAAGAAGAAACGAAGAGAAAGTATTCTTTCTCTCGATTATAATGAAGGCGATGATGATGCTTTAGTTTTAACTAATGGCGAGACTCTACAGAGTGATCCAGAATGAATAATATTTTAGATTGATTTTGAATTACATCTAACCAAAATGTGGTAAAAATCCGCGATATGATTTGACATATTTTCTCTGGTTCCTGTGTACAAAATTTTTCAATTAATGCAATGCCGGCTGTTTACAGGACAGTGTTCGAATAAACGAATAATTAGGCATAAAGAAAGAGACGTAATTTCAGTACCTGTGTTGGTAATAACTTCAAATGATAAATATTGACATTGTGTCTAAAAGTTAACAAACTTGTAAATATTCTTGTACTATTAGATTAGTATAAAATTTTAAATTTATGTTTACATCAACGTATTTGCATATGACCAAATTACAAATTATATTACAAAAATATATCAAATAAATTTGATTGTTGCCTTATAATTTATAACAGCCAAATGCTGTAAAAGAAACCAACACAATCAGATTGTTCATATTTTGTAAATTTCTTGTATCAACATTTTATGTAAATTAGTAAAAGTTTGGTTAATCAGTAAAAATGGATGATACAAAAAATTGTCAAGAATTAATCAAAAGCACCTGACCACATTTTATGTAAACAAGTAAACCATCAATACTTTCAAATATATATATATGAAAATGCATCATCTCTAAATTATATATGTAATAATCCAATGTATATATATGTATTTCTATGTAGAACATGAGACAATATCACTCGCTTTTTTATTATTATTATTATTATTATTAAATAATTGGAGAGAGAAAAAAATATATAATGATTTAGAATATAAAATAGTAATATTTTTAGCAAAACATATATATATATATATATATATATATATATATACATACATATATATATGAATTGATACCACAAGTGACATATTAAAGTTTTTTATCTTCAAAATTATACAAAGTATATTCACTTTTTAATTTCTTCAAAAATTATATGAAATTATGTATGAGATATTATATATATGTATAAAAATTTGTTTTATACATTTTTTTTTTTTTTTTAATTTGTGCTTTTCATTTCAAAGAAAGAACGCGCATAAAGAGAAATAGAAGATATTGAATTTATATAAATTTTCATTAAAAAATATTGTAAAATATGTATATTATATATTCCATCCCAGATTTCTATGTAGTGCCATTATTATTATTCTTTTTTTAGGAATGTTACGAAAAATAACAATAACTTCCAAATTATAAGCTTGAAATAAAATTTTTTTATATGCATATTTTGTGGTTAAATTATGATGCCTTTTTTCTTTAAATTAATATTTTCTCTACATGAATTTATGTTTATATATATAAAATATTTGTAATGAATACAATAAGAGTAGATTTTAAGCTTTTAGAATATAATCCTTTATTTTAAAATCATCTTATAACAATAATAGTGTTTAATATACCATTTGATATATATCTTATATATTATTAGCATTAATAGTAAACGACAAACAAACAAAAACAATAAAGAATTTGTATGATTTTTTGGAAGGGTATATATTGCATTAAATACGAGTCTACCTATATCGGTCACGTGGGCAATAACGTAACGTAACGCATGCGTACTAGTTCCGCCCGGTGAAATTTGCCCAATCTTTCTACACCATTCTACACTAGTTGCAGTTATGGGTAACGCAGTATTGCAAAAGTCATCGCAAGTATTTTGCCAGTGGTTTGCGCTACTAACATGATATATTTCACGTATGTTGATAGTTTGCAATAGAAGCAAGCAGAAGCAACTACCGAAATAATTACCAAATAAATCCATAAACAGGAGTTATATTTTTAAAAATAAAGTCCATTTTTCTACTTTTTCCATCATGTTTGCAGCAAGGCGTATTCTCGTCTCCAATACAATGTAAATATGTCAATATATCGCTTTTATATTCGCTATTGTTTCTGTATTATATAATTTTTAACCTAACACATAACCTCGATTTTTTTGCAACGATATGTTTCTATAGCAAATTTTCAATCGATGTTAATAATTTATGTAAGATGATATTATTATTTCAACAATTTATGTGAAATAGAATTGGCAAAAAAAATGCGCACGTATAGCTCTTGCGAACAAAATTATTAAATAAAAAATGAACTACTTTATTTTAGATTTTTAATTCTTTTTCTTTGTGCATTTATTTACGACCGGCGAAAATTTTTGTACGATTTATATAAAGAATTTTTAACAAACAAACATTATTACAATGTGCTTTAAAAAATAAATTTTATATTTGCTTATCGATATATAATTAAAATATCTATCTAGGGTTTGTAATAAATTTTTTTTTTGTTCTGCAATCTTAAGTATAGTTTTTTTGATAATTATTTCTTTAATAAAGCGCAAATTATATTATAATTATATTTACGAGATACCGAAGAAAAATTTGCAAATTAAATAAAACAGTTTATTCTATTTATTGTTTATTGTATCTATTTACATCTATTTTTATATATTATATGATTTCTATACATCTTGCATTTCTTATAAATAATATAATCCAATACATTACATTATTATTATTAGTTGTTAATACAATTTGCAGCAAGGACGTATTTGCAAGATCAAAGCACTCGCTTCCAGATTTGCCATATGATTATAAGGCTCTAGAACCTATCATATGTGCAGAAATCATGCAGCTTCATCATTCTAAACATCACGCAACATATGTCAATAATTTGAATGTTGCCGAGGAGAAGCTGAAGGAGGCAGTTGCAAAAAATGACGTCAATACACAAATTGCTCTGGCCCCAGCCATCAAGTTCAATGGTGGTGGTCATATCAATCACTCGATTTTCTGGTGCAACCTTTCGCCCTGTGGTGGCGATCCAGATGGTAATGTTGAAAAAAATGAACAGAATAAACAATTAGTTATACAATTAATCTTCATACATATATGTACAGAAAAGAAATATCTGAGTGAATTAGATTCATTTCATATGAAAATTAAAAGTAATTTTTAAAAAGTGTTTATCTTTACCGAGTTCTCTCTATCTTTTTAATGTTTGCATCAGATTGAAATTATAGTAGGATTCAGCAACTTACAATTATCTTCTAATGACAGCATTATTTAAATGATGATATTTGTTATTCTTAATTAATTAAATTTTTAATATACTTTGTATAATCATAATCGGTTTCTAACACACAGTTAATGTCGAGATTTTAAAATTTTTTCATATGATATATGAAATTAAAATGAGAGATAGCTCTGTAAAAGATTCCAAGAAATCCAAACAAATATTAAGATATATAAAAATTTCAAAATTTTATTTCTTTTAAATGTAAGAAAGAAGGAGGAATAATGTATCAAAAATTTAAGCATTAAAAAAATTACAGATTAAAAAAATAATCTGTGTGTATATATGAGAATTAAATTTAAAATTGACTTTTTAAAATTGTATAATATATTAGTATGTCGAAAAGCGCAATCAACTTGCAAGGATAATATTATATATCTATTGTCCTCTAGCCACTCTGGTGAAACAGATCGAGAAAGACTTTGGCAGTTTGGAAGAAATGAAAAAACGCTTGTCCGAAACAACTGTGGCAATTCAGGGCTCTGGGTGGGGTTGGCTTGGGTATGATCAAAAAGCAAAAACGCTCAGAATAACGACCTGTGCGAATCAAGATCCACTGCAGGCCACAACTGGCCTTATTCCTCTCTTCGGCATCGATGTGTGGGAACACGCCTATTACTTGCAATATAAGAATGTACGTCCCGACTACGTGAAAGCGATCTTTGACATTGTCAACTGGAAGGATGTGAATGCGCGCTTCAAAACAGCTGCCGGTTGCTAAGAGTCGATAGGGATGTTCAGCTACCTTGAATCTGTTATAAGTATGGTGTCATTTAGAATGATGCTTTGTTTAGAGTTGGTATATCGTCACGAAATTTCGTCATACGCCTGTGATTTTCTGTATGCTTTTCTTTTTATCTAGACTATATCTAAGATTCTGTAACTATAAACAAATGATAAGTAAAACAAATGTAAAAAGAACGAGCAACATTTACTTAATTTTATTTTATCCTTAGATAGAATGAGACTAAATGTAGCCAGTTTTTATTTTGGAAATGATATCTCTCATAAACGCATAATCGTTTTTTTTCCGTTTGTACAGTTTGATCCATATAAAATACGTATTTATAAAATAAAACAATCGTTTTTTTTTTGTTTTTTTTTTTTAATCACAGATATACTCAATATATTGAATATAACTGATTATGAAAAAAATATGACATTCATGAATTATATCTTGTTTTTAATTAGCAAAATACTTGAAAAGCATATATGAAAGATGTTCACAGATATATTTCTCTTGAATTGAATTTTTTTTGTCGTTTGTTCATTAGTTAATTGTGGAGTATTTTTTTATTTATTAAATTACATAGTATTTTTCCATAAGAATTTTTATTTTTCATTAATTGAATGTGAAAGAACAAGTTTTTATGCAAAAATACTTTCCTACAATTTATCAGTACAAATTTACATTAATTTAATATATATATAAATTAAAAATTTCTTCAATTAAGTAGAATATCCAATTCTATAATTAACTTTTAATTTAATTTGTGCAGACACTCCCAAATTTCTTGTGATATTCATGTTAAAAATATAATACAAATTTAGAGAGAAATAAAAAATTTAAATTTTTGACATTTTAAAGATACTCGCAGATATAGAGCATGGATTACAGGATATCGTGTAATAATTTAAATTTCCGACTGTCTCAACAGAAAAAACAAGGTTATGTTCGGGAATCAGCGGTAAACATATGAATCATCCAAGTATCACTCAAGATCTGCGTGTGCGCGCGCGATCTTTATCCTCTCGTTAAACAACGGGCTCGACGAGGAGAGCGCAAGTCCGAGAACCGTGCGAGGTTGTGGCAAATTGAAAAGGAACGGGGCGACAGCGTCGCGGCGCCGTTTACAACGCGAAGAGTAGACCAAAGTAGAACGATAGACGCAGAGGAAAAAGGGCAGCGTTCTAAGTGGTGCGGCTGTGTATGTGATAATCGATCGCTCGCTACAATCGGGGAAGTCGGTCCACCGTGTGGCGTCGCGACGCTCGTCGTGCAGGACGCGCTCGCTGCCGCGAGAAACGTCGCCAGGAACCAGTATGGCCGTAGGAGCCCAGCTGTTTTCACGTCACTGCCTACGTATCTGGTGAGTATCTCGCTCGCGTTTCGCGCCACGAATTACGTTCGCGCTAACTTCTCGCCTCTCGCGCGGTTTGCACGCCGTTCGTCGTGATCGCCACTCTCGTCGTCATTACGAGAGTAAGATTTCGCGAGCGCAATATTGTGTGTGCTGCTTTCTGTGAACTCGACGTGATAATTATTTATTTAAACGGCTACCGTTTTATATCGACGACGAGAGCGAGCGAGGGCATCGAGTGTTTGAAAAGCGCCGGAGCGATCGAATCGCCTTTGTCATTTTGGAGCAAATGACAAAAATGAACCGTTTCACCTGTAGTTTTACGGGATATGTCGGAAACGGATCTTGTCGTTCTTCAGGTTTCAAGGTAAACGTTATATCTTCGATTTTCTATCCGATCTTTCATATCCGATTTTAAACTTGCGTATATTAAAATATGCGTAAACATACATGCATAAAAATGAATCACAGACAGATATGGCAAGAATTTGTAAGAAAGTGTCACACTCAAACATTTTGTAATATATATTGAAATATTATTGAAAGTACAAGATATGAAATCTGCTTGATTTAATATCCGTATCTAAGATGTCCTGCATTATATATTTATTTACGAAAACGATTTCTGCTGTTGGAAGCCATCACGGTTTCGCGATATATATATATATATATATATATATATATATATATATATATATATATAAAAGGGATAATATGTTCAATATTGAGAATATGTGTCTTGTTGTTGAAAATTGATAACATGGAAAAAATAAAAAGCATTCTTTCGCGTATTTTTCATTAAATTCTGTAAGAATAATATAATTGAATTAATAATTGATATATAAAAACATTATATATATTTTAATTATGAAATTAAAATTTGATTTGAAGAATAAATATTGTGTAAGCGTAAATGTAATTCGCTGTGAATTTTGAGAGATAATCGATTAATTGAAATTGGTGAAAAAAAACAAAATGCAATATAGACAGACAGTTGTATATAAAATAATATGCTCGGTCGAAAATTAAACTTTGTATGTACTTGAATTGGTAATTCGTATATTAATTACGATTCCTACACACAATTCGATAGATATTAAAATTAATTATTATATTTTAATTTTACGACTGTGTTTTATAATATCTTATTATTTATTCAAGTTCTTGATTTTCATTTAAAAAACGATTATTTTTTATTTAAATTTATAAATGAAAAATCAACCTTTTTTTTTTTTTTTTTTTTAGAAGGACTTAACTTTAAACTTGTTCCATGACATCAATCTTTGATCAATCTGTCCCATCATTCTTGTTACGTTTTGACCCTTATGCTCCCGTCACAGATCGTTATAGATAGTGAGTACCTCCAGATTCACTGAAGCGAAATGGCATGAGGATAATGATTTGAGCAGGGGCGGTAGTACAAAGAGGATTGAAGGGTTCGAAGGTTACGACAGACCATAGGCAACATTTTGTGATATAAACGAAGTGCGGAGGCTAAGGTAGGTCAGTGGTAATCGATGTTTCTAGAAACATGATTAATAATTCGTTAACGACTTGATATTTTGGATGACACGTATATAATTTCTAATCTTCTGTAATGATGGGATTATTCATCGATTCAATTTTCCATTAAACCTCCTTTCAATCTCGTAAGCGAAAATTCAATTGTCTCAGTTAGCTTTAATTTTCTTCTTTAATTAAACCTACATTATGAAAAAGTTAATGCTTAGATATTTAATCCTGATAATATTAAAATTATAAATAATAACTTTTAGATAATTGTTTTATATCAGCATATATATATATATATATATATATATATATATATATATATATATTGAAATGAGAATATTATTTTATTACTTGGAAATGAAAGAAATATTTAGAATGAATATTCTATATAAAATACATATTTTATAAAACTGTCGTTTTTCGATTAGAAATTATTTACTAAATTTGGAAATTGTTTTTCGTTAACACATAGAGAGTATTTTAGATTATACATATAAATTGCTTTTGAATCAATTAAACAATTCAAATGGATGATGCACAATTAAAATGGAGAGATGTGGATAAAATAAATAAATAAATAAATTTATTCAGAATATTTTTAATTGACTTTCAAGAAACTATTAGAAAATAAAACAATTCGAATTTTATTCGAGATTTTAGTCTGACGTATTAAAAATACAGATAACGTGAAAATAGATGACATCCAATACTTTCAGAAATTGAAATCACTTTAAATTATACGATAATACGTAGTTAAAATCGACTGTTCCAATTTTCAAACATCCTGTTATATAAAATATTGGTTATACGAAAATAAATTTTTTACATATATATATTATTATATATATGTAAAAAATATTATATATATATATATTAATTCTTTTGCACACATAAGGCATGCGCGAAACATATTTCTCGCATATATATTCTCTTTCTTTAACAAGAAAAATATCAGATTTAAAAAATTAAAGGTCTCGGCATTGTAAAATAAATATAATAAAATCTTTTTGCAAATTTTAAGCAGCCTCGAATGCTAAAAAGCTATTAGGGAAAGCGAATCGACTTTTTCCAAGGAAATGTTGACTCCAAATTGGTCAGAAGGAATCCGTATAAGGAAGCGCAAGCGGAAGTTATGAGTCATTCCATATACATATCATCTTATTCAATAATCTTCTTTTACGGAACAAGCGGGCTAACAAATTTAATGAGAGTCATTCGTTTATTTGACTCGAGTCCTTAAATCATATATCTAACCCGAAATTTCATTCTTGGAAATCGCGTTTCTCGAGACGGCGACACGACGACGCCGGGCGTCGCGTCGCGTAGCAGACACGTTACATGTTAATAATTCGCTCTCGGGAGGGCGAGTCGGTGACGAAAAGGGGATGATTTTTGTATGGTTAATCGACGTTGACGTCGAAGGAAAAGAGAGAGAGAGAGAGAAAACATTTGGATCGTGCGCGCCAACTGCTTTTCCGTGCGTGTGTAGGCGCGTGCGTTTGCGCGCGCGGTACCGTCGGCGATGTCGTCGTGGATATCTCTTACTTATTGATTGTGCTCCGTGGAAATTGGCCGGCGCCGCCTGCGTCGCATCGGTCGATCGTCGGGGTTGCAGGCTGACGTCACTCGGTATGCCTCCACGGGCTATTGATTTTCTCCCTCTAGGCGCGACGCGATTGGTCCATAAACCGAGAAAGCGGTCAGAGAAAACGGCCCTGGACCACCACGGTGTTGTCGATCGACGCGCGCAACCCTTCACCCCTCGCACATCGATGTAATTCGTCTGTATGTGTGTGTATGTATGAGATCGTTTACACGTGTAAACTCGGGCGCGGGTGTGTGGGCGGCCACGTTGATTCTGATCCAACCACCACCCCTAATACTATGCCGGTCGAGAGTTTCATAGGAAGAAAGTAGATGGAAACGCATTCCGGAGGGGGGGGGGGGCATAAATCGTCATCGCATTCGGAGAACGCAGAGGGTGACGCGCGCTTTCACCCTCGTCCCCTGGAGGTAAGCCGTTCCGAACGGATATGAACGATTAATCGGCCTCGTAATGTTCTGGATTCACTCGTAGCTTGATGGCCGATCGCTCACGTGAATTTACATAGCGCTACCTTCTATGGGCACGGGGGTGACCTCCAAAGAATTCCTTCATTTCGCAAAATGAGATTTCCCGCTAGAATGCCGCGAGATGACTTACGTGCGGGGACCGGGGACGCAAATGAAATTTATCGAAGTGGTATCGAATATCTTTGAATTATACGTCATTTCGACGAGATTGCCGAATATCAAAATGCGCATTCTTATATTTATATATAATATTAGGGTGTAATGTTTAATCCTTGGAAAAACATGGAAAACCTGAAATTCTCAGGGATTTTTTTTTTTTTTTTTTTTTTTGCACCTGGAGAAAAATTATGGAATTTTATTAGGACTCCCAAGAAAAAAGAATTCTTATGAAATTTTATTGGGATTTATTTATCCCAAGGAAAAAGGAAAAAGAAATTTAAAAAAAAATTTTTTTTTGTTAATACTTTATTCATATAAAATGTTTTCTTTATCTGAAATTTTGAACAAAAATATCTGAAAGGACCAGGAAATTTTCAGAGAATTTTTTAAATAAAATTTGCATAGACACCCTGAATATATATAATTTATTTTTATTACATATATATAGCCAATCATAAACACTATTGTGTGTCTTGATAAAACGTATTAGACGAGTTTTTTTTTTTTTTTTAATAGGGATATAATATATATTAGTTATAGGTATACATACAGTATATTATACGTCTATATGGAGCTTTTATCATAACATGAAAGTAGTATCTCGCGTAAGGGTGGTCTCTTCACCCTTCCATCTTCAATAAATAATGCTTGCATCTCAATGCAAAGGTCGCTTAAATATTTTTCCATGGATAGAACATTTAATTTGAATATTATGCATCGTTCTAAGATCTTCCAAAGATTTTTTTTTTTTTTTTTTTTTTTTTTAATAAGAAACAATTTCATTGAACGATTCTTATCGCATAAGTATAAGAGCATTTTTATATTCCATCACTAAAATCGAGTCCCCGAATCTTTCGGATTACGATAGGTCTGATTATATGTGATTAATTCTTAGTTAATGAAGTATTATATTTTAAATGCATACACACATAATAATCAATCACTGCCCGACTTTTTTTTTTACAAGAAAAAAAGTATCTTATTAACTGTCTTATTAGAACGCACCAATATGTATATATATATATATATATATATATCCATGCTCGACATCTTTGCTTCTAAACATATATATAATATGCTGTTATAAAAGCTGAAGAGTATTAATAACTAATGTCTCTTTTATATACGATGACATGTTTAATGTATTCATTCGACGATACGATAAATTGTTTGTGCATTATATAATATGAAATCACGTAAAAGCGCAAGGCATAAGGATATCTGAAGGACGTGTCTAAAATATCTGAGATATTATTGGTCTTGTTCAACATCCCTCGATATTTTGCTCTGTTTAAAAAATTAATTGAAATTATAAACTCGCGACAAATTTGTAAAATATTTGGCGCGTTTATATATATATAACACAACTTGTCAAGTCTATTTTTGGTATCGATTTTGACGAAAATAATTGATTAAGGAAATAAACTAACTTGTAGTTAGAATTAACTAAAGTTCCTTCCCTTAGGCTGTACGATCAAGTTGATGAGAATTGGATATATACAATCGGATGTTTAATCAAAAATTTATTCAATTACTTCAGTTCTTTATATATAAATTGGATTAATTTTATCTCTTCATCTGTTTTTTATTATTAAGTTTGACGTCTATCATTTTTGAGCATGGAAATCAAGTTTTATTAATTGTACCATTTATTAATTGTACCAAATAAAAACGTCCGATTTCACTTCACATAGCAATATTATTACCACTACTTTTACGGTTTAAATATAAAAACGAATAGCATTCGATTGAATTCGGGTTTGATGAATTTGCACGTCTCGAATGTAGAAAAAAAAAAAAATTATCATTATTAACAAAAATATATTTTTTATCTTGTATCTGATCTCAGTATAATTTAATAAGTCAAATTTTTTAATAAGCGCGTATTTAATATTTGCTCGCATCTCATTATTAATTTCTTAATGTTGGAGTTGGCCGTGATTTCAGTATACATGATTTCTTCTTCTCCCGCTATTAAAGTATTAATCCAAATGCAATCTCCCTTCGATGGTATCTAAACATTCATCAAAGTTGATTGCTTTGTAATCATGTCGAGATTCAAATTCATACAATATATCATGCGATGCTATCATTTGCGATCTAAATATTGTATATATATAAAAAAAAAGTTGAAGTTTTAAAAGAATCTTTATATGTACAGGTACCTCGTGATTTGCGCGATAATATCTGAAATATCTGCTATTCAGCGATGTAATTAGATCAACGTGCACCTGGTGCACTCAGGTGTGGAATCTACCCTTCGCTCCTCTATACCATATGTGTACGCGTGCACACACTCTGCCTTCTTCTATCAAAGAAAATAGATGGTATAAGTTTACTCTTCGAATAAAAAACAGCTCTGATAAATTAATCCGAATGTCGTGTACGCCGAGATGATTTGACAGGATGTGTCAACTTCGTTCTAATTAGCTTCTTGGGTCTTTTCGCCCTCGGCAGATCGGAGTTACTTAGTGGAAGATATTTGCGTACGTGGGTACTTTGTTCCTTGTACCATCCAGCGAGGAAATCATGAGTTGCGCGCGTGACAGAGAGCGAATATTACAACCCTTACGACCGCCTACGAGGCATTCGCGCGTGGTTTGTAGCTACCTGTTCCGCTCCCTCTTCTCTCTACCCCCTTAGTGGTTAAAATACGACGCGGTAACTCGAGACACGGGCTGCGACTAGGGATACTTTAATTTAATAGGATGCAGGTATTTTTATTTTTTCAGCCACGAGTATTATATTTGGGCGATAAAACATTTAATATAGGGGTAAACAATCTGCCTTATAGGATTCTGATTCTAAATTTAACAATAAGCCAACGATATAATTTTATACATGCTCTTTTTTTCTTCTAAGCTATTTTCTTCAAAAAATACGAAGATGAATAACCATGACAGACAATAAATTAGGAGATAGAGCAGAATAAATATAAAGTTAAAATTGAATTATTTGTTTATCATAATTATTTGACAGTTTTAAAATAAGATAATTGTATAATATGATGAGAATATATTTATTTGTGCAAATGTGAAAATACAGAAAATAATGTAAATAAAAGAAGAAGACGCTTTTTAATTCAGTTGTAAAACTCATTTTATAATCGTGATTTATATCTTAAGAATAGTATTTCTTCGCGCAAATAGGCATCAATACTACAAGAAGATAATATTATCGTATTTTAGAGAAGGAGAGCGAAAAAGAAAACATATCAATTGCTTTTATAGCTATTAATTAAAATGCTAAAAGAATTTTCCTGTAAATATCGAGAAAAATATCGATACTGACACTAGTTTGATACTAAAGGGAAGCAGAAGTATTAGTACCCTACTAAACTTAAGTATCCCTACTCTAGACACGAGTCCGTGTCCCCGACGACGACGGGGCAGCACGCAGGCGCTCGCGGTATACGTCGTCAGTATACGCCACAACGGGGTAAAAACGGGGGTGGCGTTGCAACAGCGGAGAAGCAAATTCACCAAAGTTCGCTCGGCAGACAGATAGATAGACAGGCAGGCAGGCAAGCTGTAATTCATAGGGGGGGGTGTATATGCGTGCGCGGATTTACACGCGTTATAATGTCCGCTTACGGGGGTTTCGTGGATCACGGATCGTCCAGCGGATGGCTGACGTAGTGACGTATAGTGAATCAATTGTGAGGCATCGCGCCGCGACTCTTGGCCCGAGAGAGTCACCCTTCCTCGCGAGGTCATTTCGCGAGGCTCCTCTCACAGTCCGCATCTTATTTGTCTTCTCGCCGAGAGACGAGAGACGAACGGCGCCCTTCCCGAAGGTAAGACCCGACCACGTATCCTTCAAACGTGTAGAGTAGACGATCGATCGTAAAAATCCACATATACGCTGTTCCTCGCCTCCGCCCCTTCCGGACCTTCCTCCGCGAACACTACTCGGACGCCGTCGTATCGATCACACCGCTGCCGTGATGGTGTTTTTTGTACGTCAATTACGAGGATGGCCTCGCAGAAGGGATGTCTTTTTGAAATGTGGTGACGTCGAACATTCCCGTAGTTCTTCCCCGTACGCATCGTACAACCGCGAGCCTCTTACATCCTGGTAGAATCTACACATGTCACTTCAGATACATATTTGACGTGAACTCACGACAAAAGGCAGGAGCTGCTAAATTGAAATCAGAGTTCCTTCAACTTTTATTTCAATATATTTTTCATTATGCCGATGAAAAATATGCCTTGTAACATGTTTAATTGATTATTGACGCGACATACATTTCTTTTTTATTAATAGTAATTAAAATATCTTTTTTTGTGAAACATTTTTCTCTCCATTACTTTATCACGTATCGTTTCATAAAATAATTTTTTTTTTTTACATATCTCATTTGTCGTGAAAATGTATAAGAAGACATTACACATATTTTAATGAAAGATAAATCAAAAAATAAATCTAAATTTTTTTTTCTTTAAAAAAGTAACAAAGTAAAATAAAATGTAGTATATATATATATAAGAGGATTGATTTTCGTGAATAGTGCAAATATTAAATAAATGTTAAATAAATCTAAAAGCTCTGCCGGTGAGAATTTTTAAGAAAATACCATAATTCATTACAAATGAAATTCATTTGTATGCATAATTATACATGTTTCTGTGCTTTTATTAATTCTTTCTTATATAACAATAATATTTAAGAGATTTAATTGTGAGAATTGAAGAAAATAATTTGATATTTGAAAATGGATTTATGTAAAGTATTCTTTCTTTTTCTCAAGGAATTTATATTTACTTTCTTCAAATATCCACAAGTTAATAATCTTATTTTCCGCATGATATGACTTCTTCAGCTTTTCACAGATTACGCACGCGCGCGATTACGATACTAATTAATTATTCTCCGGTATCCGATAAAATCTATGTATTTCTGTACGGATCAATGACCCGTACTATGCTTGCATTTGTAAATGTAAGAATTGTTATTACATTTTACTGGTTTATTACTGTATCTGATCGGATTTTATCTGATCTTTTGCATTCTATAATTCGTAAATAGAAATTTGTCATTTGTTTAATATTTTTGAGTTTTATATTTTTGAAGACTAAATTCCATAACTGCTTTCCGATCGTTTACTTCTATTAAATAATGTTCTATTGAAATAATGCAGTTGTTTAAGATAAAATAATATTTCAATTATTTAAGATAAATCAATAACTGCAAAAACGTTGATTAAAATTAAATATTTATGAATTTTCAATTGACCTTTTACTTGCAAGAAGATTTTTCTTCTTAGATGACTCGTAAGATGATTAAAAAATTTACCAGCTATGCTATTAATAGATTTAATAATAGAATGGCATTAATAAATTTGACGATGATATTACAATAATCGAAATAAAATTTTCTTGCAGAGAGTCTAGCAAGAGGAAATTATTGCCAGCACCGCCGCCGGCTTTATCCGACGTTAAGTTAAAGAAAAATAAGAAAAATGTCGTCGGTTAAGGTGGCGGTGAGGGTACGCCCCTTCAACCATCGCGAAATCAGTCGTCAGGCACAATGTATTATAGATATGACGGGGAGCACTACTTGTAAGTTGACTTGTAATTTAAACCGGCAGTGCATAAAGTTACGCTATATAATATATGCTACATCCGCTATTTTTACGTTGCAGCTATTGTGAATCCTAAAGCCACACCGGGAAGCAAAGAAGCTGTCAAAAGCTTCAATTATGATTATTCCTACTTTTCTATGGATGTACGTGTATCTTTTTTAATTTTAATGAGAGATATTAAGGTGATATTATTATATTTATTTCATGATGATTTCTCATATTTGTGCAGCCAAACGATGATAACTATTCATCTCAGCTCATGGTTTACAAGGATATCGGAGAAGAAATGTTGGAACACGCTTTTGAAGGTAGATATTAGTTAACAGATTATGTGGAAAGTTTCAAAATCTTTTCTTTTAACAATTCATTAAAAAAAGTATCTGAGCAAAGTATTTAGAAACATATGAATAATGTAATAGTGTTTGTATGAGACTGTAAACATAAACTGTAAATATCATCATATGTTATCAATGAATAGCACTTTAACATTATCTTTCAAATAAAATTTATTGAAATCAAATATAATTATTTCAAAAAAAGAATTGACCAAGATTAATTTGTACATTTTACTATAGATGTTGTGCAATTTGTTTTATTTTGCTATACAGGCTATAACGTTTGCATTTTTGCATACGGCCAAACTGGCGCCGGTAAATCTTATACAATGATGGGTAAGCAGGAAGATGGACAGGAGGGAATAATACCACAGATTTGCAAGGATCTGTTTAGGAAAATCAGCTATACGTCTAATGAGCGTTTGAAGTATTCGGTAGAAGTGAGTTATATGGAAATCTATTGCGAGAGGGTGCGTGATTTATTGAATCCGAAAAACAGAGGGAATCTTCGAGTAAGAGAACATCCTCTCTACGGACCTTATGTCGAAGATCTTTCTAAATTAGCCGTATTGTCATACGAAGATATTCACGATCTCATAGACGAGGGTAACAAGGCCAGGTTAGTTTACACATATACACAAACTAGTCATATATATAAATTCTTTCTGTAACATGCTCTACAATACATTGTTGTGGAAATTATACTGCAATCATTGCAGGACTGTCGCAGCAACAAACATGAACGAAACATCCAGCAGATCGCACGCTGTTTTCACTATATTCTTTACACAACAGCAGCAGGACTGCGCCACCGGTTTGATGACAGAGAAAGTTAGTAAAATATCGTTGGTTGATCTGGCTGGATCCGAGAGAGCCGATTCGACGGGCGCGAAAGGCACACGACTAAAGGAAGGGGCTAACATTAACAAGAGTCTGACAACTCTCGGAAAAGTTATTAGTGCCCTGGCAGAGATTGTAAGTATTATATCTTCAAATTTTGACATTATATTAAGTACCGATATTGTGTGTTGATATTTTTTACGCATTTATTTGCTGCTTTCTCGTGGATTATTAGGCGGTAAGTTTATTGAAATTAAGATTAGAGTTTCGAGAATAAATTAATTATACAAATAATATATAATTGTTTTTTTTTTATATGAATTTTTCTTTCTTTATAGGCAACGAAAAAGAAGAAGAAAGCCGATTTCATACCATACAGAGATTCGGTTTTAACGTGGTTATTACGGGAGAATTTGGGCGGAAATTCGAAAACTGCTATGATCGCAGCAATTAGTCCTGCTGACATCAATTACGATGAAACACTCTCGACCTTACGGTAAGAGATTTTCATTATTTGTTATATATTTTTTGAATTAAGTTTTGATCTTCCAAAGTTTGAATTAAAATTAATTATTTAGATCTAAAAGACTTTCGTTTTATTCATAGATATGCGGACAGAGCGAAACAAATCGTGTGCAAGGCCGTGGTTAATGAAGACGCGAATGCCAGACTTATCAGAGAACTCAAAGAAGAAATACAGAAACTTCGGGAACTTCTAAAACAAGAAGGCATCGACGTACAAGAAGGTAGAAATATTTCTTTTAGTAAATCTTTAGAAATTAATATAAAAATTGGATTATATGTACAAAAAGCTTTTTATTATTAAAAGCATACGAGACGAGGACAGACTGAATATAACTTGATAATTAAATGCTAATAATCCCCTAATTAGAATCTCTTAATAAATTCGTAGGATATGTGCATTATGTATAATTAATATCGTCATAAATATATGATTCTTATTTTATCTATTATGCTAATATTGTCGATCGTGTTTTCTACGATTTAGATATATATTATATAGCAATATTGCTCTCACAGGAATTAACATACATATTATATAAAACTACCAGAATTCTTGATTGCTATAAATAAATTGTCATTGCATAGCGCGCGACAGAGGCAATCCATTCACATAGTATTTTTTTCTTTGTTTCCCCTTACGCTCGACATAGGGCCAGATGGCAAAGTTACGTACGAAAAGAAAGAATCTAGTAAGTAAAAATGCTAACAATTCATACAACAGCAAAGAATACAGCCAAGACAGGCATCGTCCATCTCTTTTGCGCCTCTTTCGTAGACATTTTATTATTTTTCTTTCGTTCGTGTTTTACTGTCAAGCGCAAAATATATTTATCAATGGTACATATATATATGTCAATTTCCTCTTTTATACATTTGCTTCACGAATTCTTTTTATCTTCATTTAATGTACGTATCTGTCCTGTTAATACCTATTGCGATTGTGCTTCCCTCCCTTATGTCCAGTGCAATTAACAACTCGCGACAATTTTTTTCCAAGGTTTAAATGAAATTAAGTCGATCAATGCTGTGTAAATCGATGATTAATTATGTTTCTATTTGCAAGAAAAATGAAAAAAAAATAATAAGAATATGTGAATTATTGAATAAATAAAACAAAAATAAAATGTTATAGAAGAAAAAAATATATAAAAATAATACATAAAGATTAAAAAAAAATTGATCAAATTTATAACCGAAAATATACATACAATAGATATCGAACGGCTATACACATTAAATTACATACATTTAGATCATATCGGTGCTTTGTAAAACACCACAATTTATTCGAATTGTATCTCCAAAGCTTGAAAAGGGTTAATTAATTAGCAACTCTACAGCTTCTGAAATATGTCTCTTCATCTACGCCACTGCTTTAATTATGGCTTTTGATGTTTACATTACGACACACACGATACCGACTCCGACGCAGGCTTGTTATTTTAAGTATTATTGCATTTCCTCGCCTCTTGATGATTCTTATTTTGCAGGGGATGAAATTATCAAAACGAACAAGCGAAATGAAGAAGATACTAAAGAAACTCGGTCGAGGATTCCCTCCCATACTACGTCTACTATCGCCGAAGAGGCAGTTGATCAATTGCAAGCGTCTGAAAAATTGATCGCAGGTAATTGAGATTATTCTAATGTATACTTTTGTTATTTTTATCTCGTAATATATGTGATGCATAGAGATTAATAAGTCGTCGTAATATCTAACCAATTCTACTTTTATTTCAGAATTGAACGAAACGTGGGAAGAGAAATTGAAACGAACCGAATCGATTCGCCTGCAACGCGAAGCGGTATTCGCCGAGATGGGAGTCGCTGTAAAAGAGGATGGCGTTACAGTGGGTGTATTCTCGCCGAAGAAGACACCGCACTTGGTAAATCTGAACGAGGATCCTCTCATGTCGGAATGTCTGATCTATTATATCAAGGATGGATTCACGCGCATCGGTAGCGCAGAGGCGATTATACCCCAGGATATTCAGCTATGTGGCCCGCACATACTCAGCGAGCACTGCGTTTTCGAAAACCATGAGGGCATCATAACTCTCATTCCAAAGAAAGGAGCTTTGATCTATGTCAATGGCCGCGAAGTGACCGAACCTCTTGTTCTAACGACTGGTTCGCGTGTTATCCTGGGAAAAAGCCACGTTTTTCGATTTAATCATCCTGATCAAGGTACCATAAAGCGTCTGTAATATTTAAAATATGTGTGATTTAAAAAATTAACGATATTTACTAGAGAAAATGTGTGAGTGAAATATCATGTATTTTTTCGTTAATTATACAGTACGCGAACGAATAGCGAACGGATCACCAGCGGAAACTCCTGGTAACAATGAACCAGTCGCAGACTGGGACTTTGCGCAGGTTGAGCTGTTAGAAAAACAGGGTATCGATCTAAAGGCTGAAATGGAAAAGAGATTGCTTGTATTGGAGGAACAATTCCGTAAAGAAAAAGAAGAAGCTGATCAGCTGTTTGAAGAGCAACGAAAGGTGCGCATACAAATACATACGTGATCTTTTTTCAATTCATATATATATATTATTGCAATTGATGATTGTTTCTATAAATAGAGTTACGAAGCGCGGATAGACGCATTGCAAAGACAGGTGGAGGAACAAAGTATGACAATGTCTATGTACAGCAGTTACACGCCGGAAGACTTCAATAACATCGAAGAAGACATTTTTGGTGAGTATGGAAAATATAATCGCTTTTCGAATATCTGAATATTTTGATATAGCTATGCCCGATCGATTGGGGGCATTCTCTTACCTAATACGTGTAATATTCCGAATGTTTTTTTTTTTTTTTTTTTTTTTTTTTTTTTTTTTTTTTTTTTAAATTATCATACCGTTGACTTATGAAGGTTTACTCCATGCGATGGAACCTACCCATTTGTTAATAGGATGTAGCATATTCTTTTAACAAAGTAAAATTGGTATTATTTTATATGAAATGCTTAGCTTTTCTCTGACTGTTTTGCCTGGTAATGGCTTGCATTTCAGTCAACCCATTGTTTGACGCAGAGAGCAACTGGACCGAGAGAGAATTTCAACTGGCCGCTTGGGCCTTCCGCAAATGGAAATATCATCAATTTACGAGTTTACGGGACGATCTTTGGGGCAACGCGATATTCCTTAAAGAGGCTAATGCCATATCTGTTGAACTAAAAAAGAAGGTACAGTCGCGGACATATAATGAAAAACTTTAGCACGACTTTTTTTTACTAGTATTTTTGGCTTCTGCATTAATGTATCCTCGTACACTTTCGGATATAAATTTTTCCCGCATATTCCCGATGAATAACAAAACTTACGTTTACGTGTATGATCTGCGCGTAATCTATGCGTATGTACGCATTTTACAACGCACTTCTTGGTGTCGTTAAATCTGTATTTTTCAAAAGAGAATACCTATGAAAAAGAATTTTTTATTTTTTGCGTAATGGATCTTGCTACATTAATTGTCTCTCTTTTAGGTTCAATTCCAATTTACTTTACTCACGGACACTCTTTACTCGCCGCTACCTCCTGATCTTTTACCCGTTATGGATGACGAAGATGAGGATGAAAGGCCGTTCCCACGCACGATCGTTGCTGTTGAAGTCCAGGATACGAAGAATGGTGCTACACATTACTGGACATTAGACAAGCTAAGGTTTGCTTTATATATTTATTTTATATTTTACTATAGCTTCTTGAATTAATAGAACATTTGTACTGAGGGAAGAAGGAGTACAAGTAAAACGCACATATTTTATACGTATAAGAAATAAGTCTATCATAATTAATCATCTTTTGAAGAAGTTAACAATATTCTATTAAATAATTTTATAATTAAATTATAATTGCATTATACATATATTATCATTAAATTTGTACATCCAGCATGTTTTACAATTATCGTGCAATTATTACTTTCTTAAACGGGATAAGACCTCTTCGTGCGAAGCGTTTGACAGTCTCTTTTGCTTCGTTATTAATGCACGAATGCACTTTTTGCGTGCTTAATGAAAACTATGTCTTGAACATTACCTACTCGTGTCGGAAACTATATTAATACAGAAATTAAACAATTTTATGACAATATTCGTATTATCGCGAGATGATCAAAAATTCTTCCAGGCGTATCACGCATCTAAGATGCTTAAAGTTACATCTGTTACTCAAGTAAAATCGCGGCTTATCTCTGTTAGATCGATTCGATATTCGAATAGAAAGCGCATACAAAAGGACGCACAGCGAAGTAATACATGTTGACTTGTAGACAGCGCTTGGAGTTGATGCGACACGTGTACAACGAGGACTCGAGCCCCAGCACTCCGGAGGCCAAAGAGGATATTTTCCAATGCCTTACAGTCTACTCTAATCCGAAGTTCTCGCTCGCAAATCTTTTGCCTTCGAGGTTGGTGCGCGAGGCTCTCCTCTTATCGCCATTAACACGCTTTACGCCCGGCCTCGAAGAACTTTTCATTACTGGCCGCAAGAGTCGTGCGTTTTATCGCCGTGCGTTTTTTGTCGTTTTTTCGCTCTTTTCTGTCTTGAGAGGCTTTCTCGATATGGCAACGCGATGCTCGCCGGTACAAGAAACGAAGTCGGACTTTGCACTTGGAGTTCGCGAACGTTATCGACGACTCTGCATGGTTTGTTTTCATTTCGTAGCGTAACGTGATGAATCGGATCGAATAGATATATATGAGCTCCCTCCCCTTCTCCTCCGCAAAAATTTACGCCATCGCGTTTATTATACGCAGCACCGCTTCTGCTGCTGTAAAGAACATTTCTATGTCTGAATGTGAGAAGAAAGTCTTTTCACATTCTATGCACGTCTGTCTCAAACACAAACACATCTTCTTTATTATCTTTCGCTGAGCTCGTGTCCTCACCATTTCGCTTTTCAACTTTATTATGCACGTGTATATTCGATACAGCTCTATTAAAAAAGCAATGAAAAAAAATAACGTCAAACAGACGTGAAAAAAAAATTCTAAAATTCCATATTTTATAACAAATATATGTTTATATATATTTTAATATTTTTTTATCAATTATGTAACACTCTTATAATTGTTAAATAATATTAAATAATTTCATTGAAAAAAATTGTTTAAACTATCATAACTAAACGAGTATTATTCTCATCGTTAACAATGTTCCGATAAAATATTTATATCTTTATATATAAGTATAAGTATATATATATATATATATATATATATATATATATATATATATATATATATATATATATATGAAAAGGCCAAGAAAGAGAGAGTTAAATCCTAAAGAATACTTGAAAAAATTGACGTGAAGAAATTTTTGATGAAGTGACACGTTTTGATGATTTAATACACTGATCACATTCACATAATTATATCTTATATGGAATTTGTAGTAGATAATAATCTTCTCTGTTTTTCAGACAAAGATTGGAGCTCATGCGCGAGATGTATCACAACGAAGCCGAGCTCTCGCCCACATCTCCCGATTTCAATATTGAATCCATCACGGGAGGTGATCCGTTTTATGATCGATTTCCGTGGTTCCGCATGGTTGGCAGGTAAACGAATATAATTAGTGTATCAGAATATTAATTAAATTTACTTTATAAAAGTGATTCGTTATCGCTATTCAAAAAATGACGAATTAATTTTCATTTATTTTTTTAACATTATTACAAAACCAATATATACATATATGTAAAATATATAAAATTTACTTTTTAAAATTAGTTTTTAAACATTTTTTTTATATTAAAATATAATAAAATATAATAAAATATTGATATGATGAGTATAATAAATTTGGTAATAATTTTGAATCTCAATAAATAAAGAAAACTAAGTATATTCAAGTGTTTTGTTAAAGACGAAATTTGTAACACGTTATTTTCCAATCTTAATTAGGTTGTAAAATACCACTTTCTGTTTTTTTTGTATTTTTTTCAATCGCTACAATACTAATATGATTCTATATTTAATTTTAGAGCCTTCGTGTATTTGAGCAATCTCATGTATCCGGTGCCATTGATTCACAAAGTAGCTATCGTAAACGAGAAGGGCGACGTTAAGGGTTACTTGCGAGTCGCTGTACAAGCCGTAGTTGGTACGTAATCCGTAGCCGTGTCATTATATTTCATATATTTATCGTATATATATAAGACATACATAAGGAATCTTTCTTCCAGAAGAGGAAAATAGCGAATACTCGAGTGGCGTCAGACAATCAGCACGAATCTCTTTCGAGGACGACCTGTTTGGCGGACACAAGCACAATAAACGCAACACTCTTTTGGCTCAAACTCTGGAGAAGAATCGGCAAATCGTACTGCACGAGGAGCGCATGGTCGAGGGACACAACGAAATTAATCAGAAGGACATGAAAGACGAGGACGATATAGGGGATGCTGATAGTGGCAGAGGCGACAGCTCGGTTTCGAGCGATATGAAGGAGGAGGATTTGCCGGATCATTTGCAATCTGGTGTGGAATTCACTTTTAGAGTAACAGTCCTACAAGCTATGGGTATTTCTACAGAGTATGCTGACATTTTCTGTCAATTCAAGTAAGTACGCGTCTGTATTTCAGCTTATTTTAAACATGATATATGTAAATACATTGCAATGCACTTATTTTTGCAGCTTCCTACATCGACACGACGAAGCTTTCTCGACAGAGCCGGTAAAGAATACAGGCAAAGGCAATCCGCCTGGATTTTATCACGTACAAAACGTAAGTGTCGTCGAAAAAACGGTCTTGTTTTAGATTAATAGAGTTTTAACCGAATTAGATTGTGTAATATTTTTTTTTATATATACAGATTACAGTCACAGTCACTAAATCCTTCTTAGAGTATCTGAAGACACAACCTATTGTCTTCGAAGTATTTGGTCATTATCAACAACATCCGTTACACAAGGACGCGAAGTTAGAATAGTGAGTGTTAATCGTATAAATGTTCTAATTCTATTACATATTTTATTTGTAAGAACATTTCTCATATAAGTATATATTGTGTGCATTCACATAGCAGCGTACGACAACCACCGAAAAGAATGCTTCCGCCTTCCATACCAATCAGTCAACCAGTTCGTTCGCCGAAATTCGGCAGCGTTCTGCCGTCTCCCAGCACGTCTCATGTGCACGCCAAGTACGATGTGTTAGTGTGGTTCGAGATCTGCGAATTGGCGCCAAACGGCGAGTATGTGCCGTCGGTGGTAGACCACAGCGACGATCTGCCATGTCGGGGATTGTTTCTGCTTCACCAGGGTATACAGCGACGTATACGAATCACTATTGTGCACGAACCGGCTTCCGAATTGAGATGGAAGGATGTGCGCGAGCTTGTGGTTGGCCGTATCCGAAATACCCCGGAACCCGAGGAAGAGGATAACGACTCATCTGTACTTTCGTTGGGTCTGTTTCCCGGTGAATATCTCGAGATTCCCGGTGACGATCGTACTATGTTCAGATTCGAAGCAGCCTGGGATAGTTCCCTGCACAATTCAGCTCTACTTAATCGAGTCACATCTTACGGAGAACAAATCTTTATGACCATTTCCGCATATCTTGAAGTACGTATCAAAGATATATTTTTAAATTGTTTTCAGAAATATTTTTTAAAGATGTTATCTCTTTCTTACGTCTATCGATTTAGTTGGAGAACTGTGGAAGACCTGCGATTATCACGAAGGATCTGAGCATGATCATCTATGGAAGGGACGCAAGAGTCGGCCCGCGTTCCCTTAAACACCTATTTAGCGGCAGCTATCGCAATCAAGAAGCGAATCGACTCAGCGGCGTCTACGAACTAGTGCTACGCCGTTCTTCGGAAGCAGGTAGCCCAGGTTTGTCATGTCTAACCATAGTGTAGTCCCATATTTCATTTAATATCATACATTAAGATAGAAATCTTATTTCAACTTATATATTTTATTTCCTTTACAGACATTTATATGCTCTTTATTTAAATATATATATATATATATATACATATCTAAAAGATATATCTTGGATATATTTAATGTTCGTAAAAAACATAATTTTAATCCTTGAAATCCAAAATATATATTATTTTCTTCGATATCATTCTCTAGTTTGGAAAAGAAGAAACAATGTTCCAATATTATAGAAGTTTGATTATTCTAGTTCTATAGATATTAATTTAATATGACAATATGCACTATAAGCAACTTACTATCTTTTAATATAGCAAAGATCCTTAAAATATTTTTTTATGAATGTGATAGATGTTTTATATTTTCTCATACTTTTGGCTCTTCCCTCCCTCTCTCTCTCTCTCTCTCTCTCTCTCTCTCTCTCTCTCTCTCTCTCTCTCTCTCTCTCTCTCTCTCTCTCTCTCTCTCTCTCTCTCTCTCTCTTTTACTCGATACCCATCCCTTTTCCTTCCCTATTTATTTGTAGGAGTTCAAAGACGTCAACGTCGCGTTTTGGACACGAGTTCCACGTATGTCAGAGGCGAGGAGAATCTACACGGATGGAGGCCGCGCGGAGACAGTCTCATATTTGATCATCAGTGGGAACTCGAAAAATTGACGAGGCTAGAGGAAGTGGAGAGAGTACGGCACACATTGTTGTTGCGGGAGAAACTCGGCATCGACAAACTATCTTTCTGCAATAAACCTCTGCACGATTTCACGAAGAGCGAAAAGGTAGCTGTATATATCTTATGTTTATAAAAATATACGTGATACTGTATATGTATATTTCTCTGATATTATCTCAGGACGTATGTAACATGGTGGCAAAAGCTACAAACGAACCACATGCCAGTCCGGTAAAGCTGAAACGCTCGACCAGTAAAGACGTTTATGAACCCTGGGAAATGACCGAGAGGGAGCGCGAATTGGCGATCAAGTATATTAAACTTATCCAAGGAAGAATCCCGAGCAAGGAACCGATATTACTTGCTGATGTTTCACCTGGGGAGGACACCATAACCGATCTATCCGCGTCTATGATGTCCTCGGTCATATCGTCCTCGTCTCAAGAGTCAGTATATGCGAGAATTAGCGATTTCTTGAAGCAGGTAACCCTTCCTGCATGCCTCATGAGTGCTCCTGTTAATAGCGGTTGTAGCGGTCTACGCTTTGCTTCATCGTTTCTCTTTAGGACAAGATAAATAATGTTATATCTCTGAAAGTTGAAACAAAACAATAATACTCAATTCGTTCATTACCAATTTTACAATTTTGATCCAATATATTCTACATAAATATATCAAATATAGATGAAAACACCGAGTGTTTTGAGTGATAAAAAAAAATAACACTTGGCTACACTTCTATTATTACTGTATAATGTGTGTGATCCATAACGCATTAGTTTGACTCGCTACAAATTATGTCGCGCTTCTTTAAAGCGATACAGGTTCTGAAATATTTACGCTTTCGCATTCATTTCAACGCGTTGGCATTCGAGACGCTCGAGTCGTCTCAACGTGCTGAGATTGATAACCGTCAGCACGATTGGCTCAGGGTTATGCTGGAGGTGTTACTTGCAGGCTACTGATATAATAGTATGGAGCAGGTCTAAGTCGTGCCTTCTTAGGTTAAGTTCGCCGGAGAGGGCTAGATTGCAAGAGCTCCAGGAGAGTATATTGGCGAGCGAGTCGGCCAATCAAACATGCACCGTTGCACCACCACCGCTGGGATCGTCTTCACCATCAAAGGAGAACTTGGTACTATATGTACCGGAAGTGGAAGAAATACGCATTAGCCCAGTCATCGCGCGAAAGGGCTACTTGAATGTTCTCGAGCACAAGACCAATGGTTGGAAAAAACGCTGGGTGGTACGTTCGTCGTCATTAAACTTATGTTCTCTTGTCTGTGTATATGTGTATCTGTGTGACAAGATCTAATAATATTATATCTTTTTTCTTTTCGTTGCTTTAGGCTGTTCGTCGACCGTATGTTCTCATTTTCCGAGAAGAAAAGGATCCTGTCGAAAGGGCGCTAATTAATTTAGCCACGGCTCAAGTTGAATACTCCGAGGATCAGCTGGCTATGGTGAAAGTGCCGAATACGTTCAGGTAAACTGTTTGCGGAAAACTGTAGAAAGATGAATATATATACAATTATGTACAATAATTGATATTTTAAAACGTCTGTTTTTGTTTATAGCGTCGTTACCAAGCACAGAGGATACTTATTGCAGACTTTAGGCGATAAGGAGGTCTACGATTGGCTGTACGCGATTAATCCTCTCCTAGCTGGTCAAATTAGGTACAAATAACAAGCAAGAACTCGTTTTGTCCTATTTCTGTTTTTATCTTAATTATTGAGAATTAAAAATATGCAAGTACAATATTATTTTACATACATGATAATTATATGGATGTATGGATTATATGGATGATGATTATATGGATAAAGAATGTGTTTGATATGCTTTCCTAGGTCGAAACTCGCACGTAAAAGCCCGGCTGCATCGAATTTGAGCAACGGCGCGCCGATCGGCCTGACACCGACTCTGGAGCAACCAAGCAATCAGACCAAGTGAGTGGCCGATACTATGGCCGGGGTAACGAGTGCAATAGCAAAGGCATCGGAGAAAATGCTGTGCTGGTCGCACTCGGTCTTAGAGTCCCAAGACTTGTGTAACTTTCGATTTCCGCTAGTCTTTGATTGACCCTTGAGTGGAAGCTAAGCGCTGTTGAGATTTTTAATCTACGGTCGACAACGTATTATCAACGTTTTACTTTACGCAGCGTTCCCTTAGCACTTTTACAGTTCGAAAAAAAAATGGTGCTCGTCTTTCGAAGAAGTTACAAACGCGCGTGCAAATGCCATTGCTATGGTACGATTACTGTATTACATCGGAAAATTCATTTCCGCGTCTCTCCGTACATTTCGAATTCATATTTGAAATGCTTCTCACGTCGACGAGATGAGATCAGAGATCTGTGCGCGCGAATATTTCCGTTGAAACTTCATTTCTACTTGACATAATCTATCGTAATACCCCTTTACGCATGTAACATGTGAGAAGGATTGAAATGCATTTATGCCTAATAAACGTATTCTTAAGACGATCACTGAAAACGAGGTAAAGAATACACGTTATAGATATAACTGTAAAAGAAGAAGAAAAAGTATGCGAGAAAAAGGCAAGAAAGAGAGGGAGAGAAAGAAAATAATATAAAGAGAAAAAAAAGAAAGAACGAAACGAAGAGATTTGGGAAAGTATTGATAATTTCGTATGCGAGTTTGATGAGCGCTTTTAATACTCTACTTTCGGAAGAGTATCTACGACGAAAAAAAAAAGACATTAATATGCAATTTTCTATGAGAATTATATTCCCATTCTCTGTTCACGTTTTCTTTTATTTATTCGATTAAGCGAATTAAATCTAGATGATGATACTGAAGTATCAATTTTGCCAACGTGAAAAGTTGTACTATTGTTGTACACGCAATCGATTGACCATCGCTCGATGAAGATTTTATTTTCTACGAATTGGAGTTTCTTAAATAGCTTTAATCATGAATCAATATATAGCAAAATGGGATAATATTGCTTCAATGCAATAAGATTATGTGATTTTGCATTGGAATGAAAAGAGATTTCAATATCATCTAAAATGCAAAAAGCTAATCAGCAAGCAAGAACAAAGAGAGAAAGAGAAAGAAAGAATTGCCACTTCTTGAAGCATAAAGTTTATAGAATATTTTCTGTTTTAATGTGGCTTGAAATGACTTTTTTCACTTTTTTAATCTTTGATATAGAGTAATTTTATCCTATATATATATATATCTTGAGATATATATAACAGAGATATATAACAGTGTATTTACGGAACTTTTTTTCTAAAAATCTCCATTTGAAAAATTGTAATATATCCCGTGGAAAATAGAAAAATATTATTGCAAACTTCTTCGAAACACGAATAAATGCGAGAAGGTCGGCAAGCAAGCAAGCAAGATGCGATATAAGAAATTTTCCAGTCGTATTATGATTGAGTATTGAAACGATGTAAGTTACGACAAATCCATCATTAAAGTATTTCGTATCTCGCAGAGAATAATATACGCGCAATATAAATAAGCGAGATAAAATTACGTTAATCTGTGGAGATATATAGACGCTACATTCCGACGCATCGTGTTTTCATGTCTACTTAGAATTTAAGCAATCCTCCTCAAAGCTCGCCACGCGAGCGTGATATACATCCTTGGATTGACACTTATCTCCGCATGATCCAAGCAAGAGTTGATGAACATAATCGATAATTCTATCTAACGAGAAATGTTCAATTTCGGTTCGAGTTGAATTTCTAAATTACGAACGAATTCTCATTCATTCGTAATTTAGAGAAATGTAGAAAAATTTAATTATGTAAAAGAGACAAAAAGTGCCATGTGCTCATCCGTTTGATCTTATTTTTCTCAAAAGGAGAGAAATTTGCTTTCTGCTGGCTTTTCAAAGAATCCAAAGACGAGTGAATATACGTTGTAAAGTTTAACGATCCAAGATAGTTAAGAGATTGATAGTTTTCTCGCAATGAGATGATAGAAATAGTCGATTACGTTGTTCACACAGGCTTGTACTAATTCTCTTACGTATGACAACTTGGATAACAGGAGTGCAACGTTATATAATTACATACATGTGTCTATTGTACATCTCTCACCTGGGAGAACTCTCAACATCTTTGATATTGATTCACGATAGGCGCGAGATGTCCAAGGTCGAAATATATTCAAAGGTGGGCATTCGATGTATATTGTATTACGTTAGATATATAATAGCGCATTTCGTGACGTGGCCGTTATAAAATATATGATACACACTTGATGCACACTCAACGTGTGCAGCAGAAACCCGATTTATTTGACTCCACCTCCGTATTACTGGCGAGAGTACGTTCCCACTCTCTATATCAGATATCCGTGTATCATAATCGGAAATACATTTTACAATCATATTGAGAGAACTCTCTTTAACGCTTCTCTCGAGAGCACGTGTGTGACATAGGATTCCGACAAAGTATTATTTTGGGAGTGTGACTCAGTATATAAATTCAATTATTGCCATACGTCATTATTAAAATTAACGTTATTGTTTAAATATTATTAATATATTGGTGTAAAGAGGAACTTTGTCCGGATTCTACTGCATGTGAAAAAAAAACGTTTTTTTTTATAAATGTTGCCCCTCTTATAAATCTATTGAAGTAGTCTATCGATTTCGTGTACCTTGATATATCTCTCAAAGGGCAAGATTTCCCGATCAAGGTCTCCGGTATTTTGACGGAACATGATTATAAATCTTAACTCGCTTGATTCTAGTCTTACGCGCTCAATTTCGAGACCGATTTTTTATTTTTTCCTCGATCTCCCTCCCCGAATCGACAATTCTCAAATCGTGGCTTACGCGAATGTAATGCCCCATCACTATTATCGTTTTCGCTTGCTGGCTGTTGTAGTATTTGATAGTTTTATTTTGTTAACAACACACCGTAATGTATTTTAAACTCGTAATTATATAAGTTGAACATAATAGGCTCTCTATCGACTACGCCGAAAAGAAAGTGGTACACACGACGAAAGGAGAAAAAAAGAAAGGGAAAAAAGAGAACAAAAGAGCAAAAACGCATATTACGAAGGAGTTTACATCATATTTAAGTCGTTGGAGAGATTAATAATTATTGTTATTATTATAGTAGACAAAATATAAGAGAAAAGAACGATAAGGTGAGAATGAAAGTATGTATGAAAGACTGAAAGAAAGCGAGATCAACAAAAAAAGAGAAAGAATGCGATAGAATTCCGAGTGGGAAGAAACAAGAGAAAACGTAGATGTGCGAAAGGGAAAATATGTAAAAGAACGCGTGAAAGGACATGTTCGCTTATATATATACATAATATACAAACTAAATTATATAAATATATATAAATAAATTTAATGTTAATTTAAGCATTTTGTGAAACGTTGAGAATCATCATCGCCAAATGTACAAGGAAAGGCTAACGATGATGCGGATCTGTACCAAGTATGTAAGTTTATGTATTTTGTTTATAAAGTAATAACACTAAACATTCACATTACAAAAATGTTTTCGTTTAATCGTTTGCTATTGGAAACATGCATCGACGCTGTAACTAGTATTTATTATAAATATATTATATATTATTATGGTTACTCGAATTTTTCGCTAGAGGCTCACTGTAAGTGGTAACGTGTAATAAATCGGTCAATAAAAAGCTTATATGCTTAATATAAGTTCTCTTCACGATATATTATCCATTCTAAGAATATTAGATATTCTCGTCGTACGTTTACGATTAATTGTTCTTATAGCGGGAATAAAAATGAACTGAGACGAGAAATCTGTCATAGATGCGCGAATACCTCTTATTAAATATAATAATTTAAGAGACATATTTTTTATATATTTGAAAAAAAACCAATTTTTTAAAATTAATTCGAATATAATCACTTTTGAATCAAATCGGTTTTCAACACATTTATGATAAGTTCTTTATAAAAATAAGGAAAGGATGGTTTTTCTAAACGTGCGACGAAAATACGAGTTAATATCCATGTATCTCAGGAGACAATAATGTTTAAATCCACGTGTATATTGTTTAAATAGATTTTATTTTTTATATTTACATTTTTAATTTTTTAATTTTACTTAATCATTAAGAACCCCTGTACATTAATGATGAATTTATCGAAATTATCCTTAAACTTCACTTTTTGAATACGTTCAGTACTTAATTCCACATTCGCGGTTAATGCTGTGAACGCGCTCGCTAATCTCTGTGCTACTTGTTGATCTGTTTGGGTGGATAAAATATTTTGTACAAGTTGTTGATATTGCTCCTGATAGCAACATATAAGATAATAAAGAGATATACTGGCATTCGTTATCAAATCTGAATCCATTTGATGTGACAAAATGAGACTCATCAGTAACTGAAAAATGAAATTTGGTATTTCAGAATTTATTTTAAAAAAGACGCGCACGTTATATTTCAGTTGATTTGAAAAACTCACATTCATAAAAGGTGCCATTATGTCATTGCGCGGTTGCCCTTTCGCAGATTCCGAATAAATATGCTTGGCTAAGACTTCAATAGTATCACAGCATAGGACAGCTACTTCATGGCCAAATGAGTATAAACCTAATTCCACCGAAGCTAAAAGCTGCTGCAACAGTTTGGTAGATAGGCCACAAACTTTCTCAGGGCATATATCGCATACGAAGGCTATCATTTTGAAATACCTATTTAAAAAAAGCAACTAATAATATACACAAATATGTATATGTAAATGTAATAAAGATAAAGATGTCACAAAATGAATATAGCAAACTGATCCAAAGTCTAAAATCCCTCAAATAATGTGTGTTTGAGTTTCTTAATAAAATTTTTTAAAAAGCTGTTTACATTGTTTAACTTATTTTAATCAAAATTGTTCGAAATCATTCAAAACTATATCTAGTATACATACATATACTCTATTTTTTTTACTATAATATTTTTTATATTTTTTATCGTGTATACTATGTACTACAATGCAAGTTAGTTTTACTTACTGTATACACAGTGATGGAAATTTTAACAAATCTATTGTCATGATAGGCATGATTATATTTAAGCCGTAAAAGAAAACATCTACAGGCATGGTAGATGGAGGCTGATTTTGCTCGGTATTATTAAAATTAAGTATGTCTTTGCTTAATAAATTAGTTAATAATTGCATGAGTAATAGAATATCTTGGAAACTGTCCTCTTCCGCAGTCGAATCTACAGTAAGCCGATAACTGTTGCAGCGAGCATATGTCTGTATTGTTTGCAAACAAGTCTCATACACACGTGTACTATCAACCTAAAATAAAAAATATCAGATTAAGATTAAAACTACTAAAGTAAAAGTTAATCACATCAATCGCTTACATAAATTAATGCACGCGAAACTTACCTCTGACAAATAAAATAAAATATTCCTTGTATATTCACAGAGCAGCTCTAATATCAATTGGACTATATTTTGATAATTATGATACAAAGACAATAATTTTGGAAGTTCGACTAATATAGGACAAGTATATCGATATACGGGTTCTGTTGTCGGACCTTGTACACCATGTACTATACCTTAAATAATATAATATATCCAATTTTAAATAAAAAATATCATTAATTGCTTAAAAATTTAAACATAAGTATTTCTGTAACAAATTTTTTACCTATAAAGGATTCCAGTATATCTATGATTTGGATCCTAATCTCCTCTTGATGGTAAGATGACATAAAATTATCACTAGAAATTAATTGCGTACATTTGTTTTGCAAAGGTTCTAAAGTTTGTGACCAATAGTACTGTTCTGTACTTGTATTTTGCACCACTGTACCAGCCTGTACTATCGCGTGCATCAAACCTCTCTTGATAACCTGCGGAAAATCGTACTGTCCTCTCGTAGCTAACTCAATGATATAATTGAACTGTTCAGATTTCAATACACAAGAGGCTCTGAAATAATTAATTTTATATTTTAGATTATTTCTCTACAAAAATATCAACATTATAACGATTACTTTAACACATTAAGATTTAATATATTAAATTTTCTGCAATATATAGCAAACATCTTTATATATCTCTATGCAAATTGTACAGCATATGTGATATATTCTGTGCAAACAATTAAAATTCAAAAGAATTAAAATTCCGAAATGTAAGATTGCATAAAGAATATTGATATTGTTAAAGCAATCGTAAAAAAATGCAATGCATTTAAATTACCCGATAATTTGTCTAGGGCACTCCTTTTTTTATTTTTGTGAATACAAAATGTGTATAATTATTAATTTCATATTGATTCAAAAATGATAATAAGATAATATATAATAAAAATAAAAAAGAAACTTGTAAATCTAATTTTAAAAAGATCATTTCATAAATTTAGAAATTTATTATGATGATATTATTTGTGTAATAATATATAAAGATTGTACTTGCATCAAATATTAAAACCAAAAAGTAACTATAGTGAACCTATATATGAACTATAATGAACTTAATATTTATACAATCTAATTAAATGCTTCAATGAATTAATTTCCATTCTACAATCTGAATAAGAATTGATGTTAAAATGTATATATTCCAATCTTTGATGTACCCTCCTCTTAAATATTATATACAATGCAATATATAAAATACAAGGTATATTTATAAAATTTGCATTATACTTCAGAGATATTATTTGATGAGATTTGGAAAGAACTTTTCTAACATTATCATCTATTGTAATCTAAATACAATTATGTATTTGCTTAACATTAAATGGTTTTTGGCTTCTAACAAGCTGAATTTTATCTCAATACACAAACAGTATAAATAACAATAAATGACTTAATTTCCAAGTTAATTACAAGTAAATCTTAAAATTTAAGAATTAGTTATTGAAAAGTTTAAGATAAAAATTTCAAAATAATAGAAAACATAGTAGTCTCTAGTGGAATTTTTGTTGAAGGAGGTAGTCACACATAAATTCATCAAAATATATATTCCTGAATTTTGATGTATGCAGATTTTATAATGCACCTTACATATATATATATATATATATTGCTCTTTGTCAACATATTTTAAACATAAAGTAAGTTTTGAAACAATCTTATTATTTTCATGTATTCATAATTTGTAATCAATCCTTGCCGCGCGTGAGCAAATATATGTTGCACCTACCAGACAACACAAGTTCCCTATTTTTTTTTTCCACGAAATATTCAGCAAAAATCTTAGCAAAATCCAAAATCCGTGGATTCCATCTGGAAGGCTTTCCATTCCAGTTAAATTCCATTAAGAATTTAATTCGTTAATTATTAATTTGTACGAAAAAGAAAGTATTGTTGTCCCTAAACAAATTATTAATACGGTTATTGCATAGATGCCTTTTACAGATGCATTATACTTACTTCGTTTGTGACTCAACAAGAGTTATTAATAATTTTATAGTTTCCTTAATTACAGCTGGTTCACTTTTAAAGGTGTTGATATTGCAAATTATTTTTTCCAGAAGAAAATTCATTGTCCACAATGCGCCTGGACTGTCTTCACCGAAAGCTTGCAAGATTATGGTGCTTATCTCGGAATAATAAACTTCTGTCGGTAAAAGGTAGCTCTGCGACCATATATGTAAAAACCATATTATCGTGCTGCTCAATTCAGGACTGAGCACATTCTCTGCATGTATCGATATAATAGTCTTCTCCAAAGCGCATAAGCGAAAAATGCACGTGATTAATCGAATAACTCGATCGATCGGAGCTGCAGGACTGCTTATGTTCGACTGAATATTTTGTGAAGACACTAAGAACTCCAACGTATGATTCACATCAACATTTCCTCCTCGAGACTGAAATATGGAAAGAATATATTATACTTTTGTTCTAATTCAAAATATAAAAAAAATTGTGGCCAATTTCCTTACAAACCTGGTCCATACTAGCTCGCCTAATTTCCAG
This sequence comes from Polyergus mexicanus, assembly GCF_030449975.1. Classification (NCBI taxonomy): domain Eukaryota; kingdom Metazoa; phylum Arthropoda; class Insecta; order Hymenoptera; family Formicidae; genus Polyergus; species Polyergus mexicanus. The sequence goes on along the minus strand of NW_027223321.1, from coordinate 12,829,587 downwards.
AGGTATTAATGCAGCTTCACCCTCTGATTCCATACAAAGAACATGACCTGCTATTAAAACAAGCCAATGCAAATCTTCATACAAATCATTCATAGGGTTAGGTTCAGGTACAGCTCCATTTGATGCTATCAATGCATTTACATTATCCCGTAATTTAAGTATTCGAGCTTCGAGTAATCGCGCTAATAAGAATAAAGAATGACTTGGCACTTGTCTACCAAAGTTTCCTACAATTAAATCAAACATGTTATTATCACAGATCCACATAATAAAATATGTTTTAATTAGCATAGATTGAGTAATACACAAATAACTTCCAAGAGTATTTACCAACTACTTGTAACTGCTCCTTAAATTTGACTTTATCATTTTCTTCCATATCTACTATTTCTTCGTTAATATTTTTACTATTGACAGGTTTCACACCATCGGGACCTGACAAGTGACATTGCAAATATTTATCAAATATTTGAACAGAGCTCTTTATACAAAAATCTGGTGGATATATATATGGCGTAGATAAAATACATATCCATGTTTCAAATATACGTTCCACAGCTTCCGGATATAAGCAATCATCAGCACAAATCTGCAAACAGTACAATAGTATATTAACCTTTTTTGTCAATATGTATAATATTCAATATAATGTATTTTTTTTTATACAAAAATCCAAACCATTTGAACTTAAAATTCGGATTATTTCAATTACTCAATTATTAAAAAACTCCAAGGATTATTTTGGATCATTATATATACATGCAACAATAATTACCATTTCTTCTCGTGCGGCACCTTCTATGAATAAGCATGTTAATGTTGTCATTTGTTCCATAAATGACTTCAATAAATCTCCAGAAAGAGAATTTAATGAGCTTTGAAAGAAACAATTAATTTTTTTTATAATATTGGTAATTCCATTTGCCTCTTGATCGAGAACATGGATATTTGATACAAGTTTTAAGAATCGTTGCAGGTAATTTGTCAAATACTGCAGTTTTGTTTGCTCCGTAGTGAAGATTCTGCCATGTAAGCTTGATAATTGCACCAGACAATTCATGACGACAATAGCATGATGAGTTAGTTGCCGATTGTTTCGTACTTCCCAGTACAATGTAAACAGTAGATCTAATACTGCTGGGTCTAATATTATATCTTGCCATTGTGTATGTAATCTCAGTGGTGGGTTATTTCCGAAATCATAAATTTCGCACACATGCAGTAATCTTTTAGGTAGTGCAATGGAGTTAAGGTACATATAAACATATAATATATTCTCCATATCTCACATTTAACAGAAAATGTATTAGCATCAATTATTAGCTAATTATAATTTCTAGACCATGTTAATATTAAATGTGAAATATGTGTGTGTGTGTGAATTAATTAAAGTGTAATATCAAACTTCCTCCATTAATATCTCTCTCTTTATCACACATTATATTAATTCTAAATAGATTAATAATAAAAGGATATAATTTGCATCAACAAATCCCCAAACAAGTATACTTTCCACAATAGAAAGTAAATGCTTTACAAGGGATAATGATTTCTTGAAGTCTTTTTTTATTAATTCATTGAGTACTTCGATACAAAGCTTGAAAATTTTTTTCATATCGCTTAGTTCAAACTGCTTCTTCTCTTTAAAATGAACTTCCCATGTCAATCCTATATTGGATGATTTAGCAGTTGTTGCATATTCTTGCAATATCGTAGACAAAATATTGCACCCCAAAATTCGCTGTAAATTTGGCAAATGAGAAATTAGTCCTTTTTACATTTCCTTTTATGTTTTGCATCCTATACAAAAAGTCAACTTTATTTTTTTTGTACTTATTTCAATATATTTACCTTTGGCAAGTCTTCATTTCTAATTAAAGATTCTACTTCATTCAATATTTGTCTTCTCTCTTGGCCAAAGTCATCCACACTGCCTCTCTTGATTATTATTGCGATAACTTGAAGTATTCTTGCTCTAACATATGGCGCTAAAGTAGGTTTGCCTACGACATAGTGTAACAGATATTGTCTCAATGAAGAAATGTCAGACTCTGATAGAGTAGGCCATTCTTGTATCAGAGCCGTCTTTATCAAACCAGCTGTCTCAAATAGTACATAATCTACAGTACTTAATTCTAAAATTTGACGACACAGCTGATAAGGTAACCTTGTTTTTCGAAAATTTAAAAAAACAGCTTCTGCGGATTGACGTTGCTCTGCTGAAATTAGATTTGGAGGTGCCTAAAAGTAAGATAAATAAAAAAAAACTTGTATTAATTTTATTTACATTTGTAAATATTGTACAATTTTAAACACATAAAAATAACAAAGAAAAAACAATTTATATAATCAAAAGATAATGATATATAGACACATGCATACACAAAATTACACACTTATATACACTGAAATATACTTGTATTTATATAATTTTAACGCATAATTTATTAAATTTCTATTTTTCTTTATAAAATGATTATTTTTGCTGTTTACTATTGGTTTACTATTGTTCTATTTCATTACATATATATGACAAATTTGAATGTTACCAAGTTGAAGCAAATTAAATATTGTATACTGCTTTAGTAATTAATAAGTTCTTTTTTTTAAGAATAGATTATACTTTTTTAAAATTTTAAATGTATAAGAAATAAGAAATTACATAACACGAGAGTCAAATACTCTAGAGACAGTTGTTGTTTTGTTTTACTTCGCATGACATATATTATATGTACATCATCTATTGAGTCTTAAAAAGCTTCTAAATTAGCACTTTGCTTTTTTTTTCTCTTTTGTTAGAAAATATCTAAAATAGATCACATAGTACAGAGAGAGTATCTTAACCCCCAAACAAAATTTTATAAATATAAATAATTTTGGATACAAGAGAAATAGAGGGAGAGGGAGAGCATTGTTTTTTGCCGATAATAGATCAACGTGTGTTAATATTATAAATTTGCATTTATATTTAATGTTATATATTTGTATTTATTGAAATATTCATTATATAAATATAAGAGTCAACGAGCAATATATTCTTTCTTTCGTTTATCAATAAAGAACGGGCATTTTTATTCCTTTTTTTTTTAAGAATACTTTCATACACATCTCAATTTCTATTGATTTCAAAAGTTGTTTATATTTTTCGAGAGAATATGTGCATGTAGGGTTATAATGAACTATTCAAAAAAAAATAAAGAAAAAAATTTGATAACTCGACTCACCAAAACGATTTGCGCTGCGGCTTCTAGTTCCCTCAACACTTCCTGTGCCATTCTAAATAAGATTTATTTATTTTCTCAATTCAATTAATTCTTCTTCTTCTTCTTCTTCTACGGCTGCTTGGGCATTAGGGAAGTCACCCATACACCATAATTCGATTAATTAAAGATATAAACACGAACAATATTATATTTATATAAAAATGTTTCACAATTATCCACTCTCAACTACTTCCTGCGTTCTTACACTTACTCAGCACAGCATCACATCTGAAGTTAGGTATACAGATTTTATCGTAATGCGGCGTCTACAATAGAGATTTTAAGCCCTAAGCCTTAAGAAATTGACCAATCACAGTCGAGTATTCTTCTCATACTTGACTGTGATTGGTCAATTTCTTAAGGCTTAGGGCTTAAAATCTCTATTGTAGACGCCGCATCAGGCCGGATACGATTGACAGTTGCAGACCAACTGATTGACCAACCTCATTTATATAGTGAAAAACCCTAAGCAACAATCTTTTTTCCCTTTTGTCCTGATTGGTCAATTTGATGCGATAAATATACACTTTTGATCACAATCATATATCTATATCGTTTATGGTTAGGCTTTCCCGGCTGATTTCCGCCAATCAGTTCAACAGCTATTCGTGTAAATTACATGAATATGTTGAACGCTGTTGAACAAAAGTGATTTGAACTTACAAAATAATAGAAGCAATAATACGTAGGCGTTTAATCTGGATCGTATGATTATTTTCAATTGTTTTTAATTGAGATTTTGTCCGAACGATACATCTTGACTGTTGTGGGTATCATTATACAATTTATAAATAAAATAACACATATGACCTTGGTGCGCTGATTAAACGATATTTTTCCAGATTCTCTCTTGAATTATTAAAATCGGATAAGATGGAACCAGTCACTGATATCGGGACGATCGCTTCTAAAGTTAGCATACATTTTTATTTCTTTCACATCTTAGAAATTTAAAAATAAATGCGTTTGAGATGCTATAACATAATTTTATATATAAGTAGCCTGATAAAATTAGTTCAAAGAATATTTGAATAATAATATATAAATTTATAAAAAAACGCATATATTTTATTATATATGATATATATGCATATATTATATTTTAAATAAATAGGAAGTAATATAATTGCTATATGAAAAATAAAAAAAGAAGAAATGATATCAATGCAAATAAAATATAAATAGAAAATGGATAGAATAGCTTACAAGTTGGTTTATAAAAGTGTATATATCTTATAATTTTTTTTTATAAAATAGAAGAAGGTCAGAAAACCTTTGCAAGTATTACAACCAGCTGCCACTGATAAGAAAACATTAGTTGGCACTAATAGGATTCTTAGATCTGTACAACAACCAAAAAGAAAGACAAAAAGGTGAATTAAAAAGCTGTGTTATATGAAATCATATTTTTTAAGAAAATAGATACTGATCTATTTATATATTAGGAATATGACCAAAACAACAAAGAATGATGCTTCTAAAATTGCAACCGAGAACAAAGCTACTCAAACTGCACAAGAAGAGAAGGTAAAAATTGAAGCCAAGGATTTAACATCAGGTATGTTTGAAATATTTTTCTCTTTGCTTTTCTCTATCTGTTATGCATATTTCTCATGCAAATTTCAAAAATATGATGAAAGACAATTTATCAAAGTATTTATTTTATATGATTCAGACAATCCTAGTGATAACTACTTGCAAGTCTTGGCTGAAAGGCGAAGAATGGTACTTTTGGATACTTTAGAGGAAAATAAAAAACTTTACCAACGCATTGAAAAGTTAGAAGAAGAAAATCGTATATATAAAGAGATGTTGGATGAGACAAGAACATTGATCGAAGTACTACAGGTAATGTTGTTTACATATTATACTGATATTATATTGAATATTAGTTATTACTCTAAATGTTTTGTATTATATATTTTATTGCAGGAGGAGATTGATGATAGAAATGACATAAATAACTCATTAGATGACAATACTCTTTGATTTTCTTAATCATAAACTAGCTTCTTGACTTTCTTAATTAAAATTGATAAGAAACGAGAATGATATACTTTAATAATTTTGTATCAGTAATAATTTATTAAAAGTATTAATTTTTTATATAGCATTTATTAAAAATATTAATTTCGTATACAATATTATCTTTTTTATTTTTTTGTCCCATTTACACAATCTAATTCCAACCATTAATCCATAAATATAATCGATTTTGGTTATAAAGATTAAAATCTTTTTATGCCATTCTATCCGACGTAATCCTAGATTATGGCTACGGTCGGGTAAACGTTACAAATGCTTCGAAGCGTTTGATTGACCAATCAGGACAAAAAGTGTGAATAGTTCTTTATTCTGATTGGTTAATGCAATACTTCGAAGTATCTCTAGCGTCTTCTCGACCGCAGCCTATATGAGATAATAAATTAATAGAAATCGTTTGACAGCTGCTAATGACACCAATGTCACTGAGTTTGTGCAAAATAACAGCCAATCAAATTTAGGCACATTTTACTCGTCACACGCCGCAGTGGCGTTTCCACTGAAACAATATGCTTGGTCCTGTGTATTGTATATTTATGGCGTCTACCGATATTTTTTTGCTTTCTCAGTAACGTATTCTAATTCATAGTTCACAAAAATTTAGAATAAAAACGCGTGCTGTTAACTTTTTTTATTTATTCTTTGATATAAAGATATATATTTTTGAAGTTGATATCACAATAATAAAAATTTAGAAGATAGTAAAATGTCAGAATACGAAAAAGTAAGAACAGGAAAGTTAAAATTAAAAGGAGAAAAATCAAGGTATATTTAAAATTTTACAAATTTACTTCCTTTTTGTTTAAGAAATTTATTTAAGATATATATCTTTCTTTTTTTCTCTCATTTTGTTAAATATATCTTTTTCCATTCCAGACAAAAAAAACGAAAATCTAAGGCACAAGAAAAAGAACAGGATGTAACAGTAGAGAATAAGGATACTATTACTCATGGTATTTATTTTTTTAATTTTTTTATTATATAAGAGGGAACAAAATATGAAGAGCATTCACTTGTATAAATGGCAATTTACGTTATAGGAGGATGGTGGAAGGTTAAGAATATATCAGAGATCACAGGAACAGTAGCTATAGAATTTGGAAATCAAACTTATATGAAAGCACTTGATAATGGACTATTTACTCTTGGTGCACCGCATGCCGAAGGAGAAGGTCCATCACCGGAGGAAATCTTAACAGCGTTTCCTATAAGTGAGACTAAGATTGCTTTGAAATCAGGTTATGGCAAATATCTTGGTGTTGATAAAAAAGGCATTGTTATTGGACGAAATGATGCAGTAGGTTCGATCGAGCAGTGGGAACCAATTTTTCAAGTAATTTATATATATATACATATATAGATAAATATTAATGTTATATATATATATATATATATATATATATATATATATATACATACATAGATAAATATTAATGTTTATAAAAATGATTTTGCATTATTCTTGTATTTTTATTTTTCTGCAGTCATCTAAAAAATTGTTTAATATGGTTTTTATATCATTTTTGATTTTTTTATATCCATTTTGTACATTGTTTACTAATTAGAAAGTTAAAAATCTATTAAATAGAAATTTATGAAGTTTTAATATGGAATGTTTAATAATTTTAATATATTTTTTAAATCAATAATGTACAAAAGTTAAGATGCAACTGACTTTATTTGCATAACATTTTTCTTACAAAATATGTATGGAAACACATTTATATAGATTTTGGTTTTAATATTATTGTTTTTTAGGATGGTAAACTCGCTATATTAAATAATACTGGATGTTTCATGTCAGTTACAAACGATGACGACATAATTTGTCAGAATAGAACAGCTGGCCCATCAGAGTTTGTTGTACTGAGGAGTATGACACAACGTTCTCAAAGTCCTAGCAAAGATATTCCAAAGGAAGAACAAGGCTCTCTTGCAGATATTGAAATAAATTATGTGTAAGTATAAAATTTTAGTAATAATATAATAATGTATTATTGATTAATGAATAGCTAATTAAATTCAACCTTCTAATTAATATTTTTTTCATATTATGCATCAATGTCTTGCTATTCAATTGCCATCTCTCTTATCTTATTTTTAATAAAATGTTTGAAAATATATTTTTTCATATTAATGATATTTTATTTCTCAGACGGAAGTTTCAAAAGTTTCAAGATAAGAAGTTAAGGATAAATAAGTCTAACCATTCTGAATTAGAAAAAGCAAAAGTAGAAGGAAATTTACATGAAACTCTGTTAGATAGAAGAAGTAAGATGAAAGCTGACCGTTATTGTAAATAAATTCAATGTTAAGGGCATGATTACTTGTTTTGCTTAATTATATATCACCATAAAACATAATTTTATAAATGTTTTATGAAATATAAGTAAATTTGTTTTATGTTCTTAAAAAATGTAAAAAAGTATCTTTATATATGTAAAATATTAATTGTGAACATTCTGCAATATGAAGAGTACAAATCTTTGAAGCTTATATGTAAGTATTTATATGTAAACATAATATTTATTGTACTTTATATAATTACAAAAAAAAAATACTAATGAACTTTTTCAGTGTGTATACTACTTTAACATTAAGAATTTCAATTAATGAAATAAAAAATCAATGAGAGCATACTACGTGAAATTATATTTATTGTAGCTATTTCTACATAATGAAATGCTAACAATGTATTTAACTTAAGAAGCATATTGTATGATATACATTTAAAAGATCGTTAGACATATAAAATTTTTTTATAAATTTGTATGACTCTTATGTAAATAAAAAATATATCACAAGAAAGCCAAATGATAATATTTTATACAAAAAATCGGAATGTGTGCTTGATTCTGATAAATTATAGAAATTATATACTATAAATACTTTGGCTGGATTGGCACATTTTATAAGGATTCACAGAGAGACAAATATTCATAAATCATCTATTCATGTACAATAAAAAGATACTACAAACAATATATATATATTTATGTTTTTGTGTGAAGTGACTGATTTTAAAAAAGATTTAGATATTGATTTTAAAAATATCATGAAAGCTAGATTTATCAAAGGTTCTCACATGCAAACATGCAAAATAACTATTTAGAGAATCTTTGCTAAGTCTGCTTAATTATTCGCTGTTGTTAGAAAAATTAATAATTTGTATGCCTGGGAATAGGATAACGCAGTACTAGAACACTATCAGCAGATATGATAGGCAATATATTGTCACAGTGATGATTCACTAGATGACTTACACTATCAAATACACGATCTTTTGTGCGAACCTGCAAGCAAAAATTTGTGCTACTTTTTTCTGTATGCTCATTATTTAGCAAAATTTTATTAAACCGTATATTTAAAGAGATAAATATATATTTAATAATAAAAATATTTAAATAAATTAAGATTTATATAATGGAAAAATATTTTAGGAACTCTACTGATTATACACAAGTTTTTATTTGCACTAATATAAATTTTATTATGTGTAAATTTTACTTTATGCAATACTTACAACTCCTTCAGGATCAATTAACAATAAATGCTTTGGAGTACCATTATTCATACCAGTCAAAACATACTGACCAGGAGAACCTTGTGATTCTCGAACCAGAAAATCACCATCCTTAAAGAGTAAAATATAAAGTAATTGCAAAGATAATTTATATTAAATAATATATAATATTTATATATATATATATACATAATGGCAAATATATTTACTCTACTAAGCATAGATTCCGCTTCAGATCGACTAACACTTCCATGAAACCATATTTCTTGCTTCAATTGTTGTATTTGTGCTTGAGGACTTAGTCTATTCATATCCGATATTGCAGAACTAAAGGGTTCTAGAATTCGTAAATGAAGAGTTTGAAATAAGTAATAAATATAAATCAAGATCGTTAATAGCAGATCTTGAATATAAAATTAAAACAAATTTTTTCAAAAGTAAACAAATATGCTTAAGATGTCAATATGTGAGATGACATATAAAAAAATACAAGATTATAAGGAGCAAACATCTGTAAAAGGTCAATATTATGAGTATTTTGTGAGAACTTGTTGTAACCTGGCGATAAATTATGAATCATCATTAAAAGCATAAGATAATATAAATGATTCTTACGCATATCAAAAACATCAAAAAGTGATGCTGGATCACGATGATTATCTCTGTTTGCAGCTATGACACTATCATTCACATAATTGTGCTCAGGCATTGTATTTAGATTTGTTGATGAGGATACAGTACCATCCGAGTTCAAGTCAATTAGGTTCCCAGTTTCTATGATGAGAAAGATAAAATTAGAAGATTAAATATAAGAAAAAAATTATATAAAAATTAAATTTTCTCTATAAATATATATATAATTTGTAGTATATTTCTATGTCAAAAAATTATTTTATAAAAAATATTACCTGCCCATTCCTGATGTTGTCTATCAGTGGCAGAAGAAAATAAATCCATTGCAGTAGTTTGTGCATGAATGCGTGATGTATGATTTTGATGATGCTTCAGATTGGGCAGTGTGCATGTTGTAGTAGGCAGAGGTGGTACTGGTGGTGGACCAATGTCAGGTGGTACTTTGCCTGGTAGATCATTGTAATAATCTCTATCTGCTTCCCGCACACCATTTAATACAGGGCTATAAGCATATATGTAGTGATTAAATAAATAAAAATTATCATGACTTTAATTTCATGTTAATGTGCTTCTACAGAAACTTACTGCAGAGAACTTGGCTTTGTAAGAAACTCTTTGAATCTAAGCTCGAATGCTTGTCCAATAGTGGATATAACATCCTGTGCTAAACCACCTGCACATTCAAGCACATAACATGCACGCCATTCTTGCATATTTTTAGCCACATATGCAACAAAATCCAGTATTTCCTATTATACATTATAAGATTCAATTCTAATAAGATATAAAAGTGAAAAATATAACTAATATTTATATTGATTATTGAGATGTTCACCATATATTGAAATATATAAAGAACAGTACAGGTGTTATTTACCGTATCACCACCTGAAGCAAAAGATATGCGTGGCATGTCATGTTTAGCAATAATATGTCCATTTTCGATATTTGTTAAAGATAAACTACAACTGCTAATAGTTAAATTTACATTGGAAGCAGTGTGCTCCATACGAGGTTTATCTGCTATGGCTCTTAACACTTTTCTATCAACCTGAAGTCGAGAAAAATTTGATGAAAATTATATAAATATATAAATAATTATCTGTAAATATAATAATCTCTTTAAATGATACAGTACCCTCCTCTTTTTGTCAGCGGATTTTAATCCAGCAGCTTCGCAAACTCTGTTTATACATTCCCTAAACATAAAAATTAAAAGTTATTTATTGTATATTTGAGAATATATTTCTCTGACAGTAAAAATTATATAAAGTGTGATAACTTACTTAGCTACACATGAACGTGTTTCAAAATCTAAGCTTTTCATAGATGTATATACTTCGAGACATCCAATATACTGTAATTTACATATGACAAATTAAAATATTTTTAATATTAAAAAAAAAAAATAATGCAATCTAAGGTGCAACAGAATAATTTTTTTTCTTTCTAAATTTTTGTTTTATTAGAAAATCTTTTATGTTTTATTGTTAACAATAAGACACAGATATTTAAATATTAAGGAGAAGAAGCAGAAAGAATAATAAAAAATTCTCTCAAAAATTGAATCAACTTTGAACAGTGTCTCATGTTTACATTATTGTCCTTAATATATTTTGATCTTTTTATAACACTTAAATACAACAAATCAAATATACTAAAAAAGTATGTTATAAAAATGAGACTTATACATACAAAATTTATCATAAAACAAAATTATTTTGATCCTACTGATATACAATCCAAGAGTTGATAAAAAATTAGAAATTTATATGAAAAATATATGAATTTCTTGATATATCTTAAGCAAAATAATAAATGACATACCTTCACTGTATAAGTAATTCCTTCCTTACTTACTAGATGATCCGGATGTAACCAACCTCTGGCTGGTTTGCTTATAAAGCTGCTACCTCCTGCAGCCATTTCTAAGTTTAACACACACACAGATGTTACCATTATATAAACATCTTTTATAATAATATACATATAACAATTTTATTATGTATATTCATTATATATTTTATTAGAAATAATGTTTAATCATTTATAAACATAGAAAAAAATATATACTCAATAATTTTTCAAGTAACAGCTAAAATCATATGATCAAATTAACAGTATGCAAGACATTAGCTTTGTTATTATAATATATTATAGTTTTATAATGTTCTTCAGTTTAATAATATTTAAAGCAAACGGGAAATCGTTTTTCTGTCTTTAATCATATCGATACAAAAATTAACACGAGGAAAAAAACATTTAATTTTCCTTGCAAATCACGCCCAAAATGCCATGACTTTTTCAAACTGTCAACGTCAGAATTCATCCATATTAATATCCTTAAATATAACATCATACCTAATACGAACGATTACTGAATCATTTATTAGCGATTCGATAATGCCGCGTTGTTCATTGCACGAGGAATCTTTGGACGACTATTGTGTCTTCGACTTGTCACTTGTCACCGATTCTGACGTCCATAAAGTTCATGAGATGGATCTTTGACGTATGCTATGTATACCATAGGTGTGAACGTAAACTGGAGTAAACTATTCAATGGTAGATATAGCAAATACAGCAACTAACACCATTTTATACACACATACCATCACATAAAATATTTTAATTTGATCGGTTGAATCTGACAGCTCATATACTAATGAAAATTTCAATCGCCATTCAACGAAATATACATCTGTTTTTTTCAACTGTACTTTTCATGCTTGTAATTTTTTTTTTCTCTTTTTTAGAAGCAATAAGATCTTGTCAATACTCGACATTGACTTGTTGGTCCTAAAAGTAAGAACCAATCACGTTCGATTGCTATCAAAGTGTTGAATCCGCTGAGTGTGCCCAAAGTAAAGGTACAATTTCATGCTGCAAACTCGTGCAACAGAAAGGTCACGTGATCGAAATGAACAAATGGGGGGACGACGGTCTGGCCGTTGATTCGTCCATTTTGATCACGTGACTTCTTTGCTGCACGAGTTTGCAGCACATGAAATTTTACCTTAACGAGTCATATTTTCAGAAGTAGGTGGCACATCAATATATCTGTGAACATTGACCTGTGTCGGGCGAGCAACAGCGCCTTTCGACCATTCCCTCTTTCTCGTTCAATGTTCGATTGAACGCGGTTCGCACGGAAGAATCCGTTTCCATCCGCGATATAACGCGTTTTAAAACGAGTCGAAATGACCGAAACTCTGCAGCTGAGAGGCACACTTCGCGGCCACAATGGTTGGGTCACGCAAATCGCCACGAATCCGAAATATCCGGACATGATCCTGTCTTCTTCACGTGGTAAGTATACCGCCCGGAAACGCCAACCTTCTTTTCTCATTCTTCTTTTATCATGTCTTTAATCTTTTTTTGCCTCTATTTATATATTTGCAACTTGGTACAATTTACCACATTCGTATCATAATCTTAATTAATGTTAAATAGGGATTCGCGATATAATTTTTGTATATATCATTTGTAATATTCCATCTGTTCGTACATTACTCTTGTTCGGTTACGGTTTAGAAATTCTATCACTTGAAAGTGATAACATAGCGCGTTACTTATTCTTTTTCTCCTTTCTAGACAAAACTTTGATAGTATGGAAATTGACACGCGATGAAGCTAACTATGGTATACCACAGAAGCGTCTTTACGGTCATTCGCATTTCATAAGTGACGTGGTTCTTTCATCCGATGGTAACTACGCACTATCTGGTTCATGGGATAAAACCTTGCGTCTTTGGGATCTGGCGGCAGGTCGTACGACCAGAAGATTCGAAGACCATACCAAGGTGTGATTCTTCGCTCTTTTGCGACGCATTTATATTGGTTTACTTACTTCATAATAAGAAGAAAAGAAAGAATAATACTTTATAATACAAAATATTGCTTAGTAACATAAAGAATTATTTTTCATTTATTCTTTTTGTGACGAGGGAAGTAGCAATTCGATGGGAAATATGTACTGAAGCTTTTTTTTTTATATTTTTTTTTATATTGAAAGTAGAAGAAGTAGACACTGATTAAATCAGTGGTATCGTAAGTATTGATATTAACAAAATTGATTTAATAATAATTTTATTAATTTATTCTGAGTTTGTTTCTGTCAATAGGATGTGTTGAGTGTTGCTTTCTCTGTGGACAATCGTCAAATTGTCTCTGGTTCACGAGATAAGACAATTAAATTGTGGAACACATTAGCCGAATGTAAATATACCATTCAAGATGATGGACATACGGACTGGGTCAGTTGTGTACGCTTCTCTCCCAACCACGCAAACCCCATCATTGTTTCGGCAGGCTGGGATCGCGTTGTTAAAGTAAGAATAAAATTTATATTTAGAAGATTGAGAATATAGAGGAACATAAACAAAATATTTAATAAGAATGATGGATATTTTCATAATATACATGATTTACTATGAGTGTATGCGGATATGGGACTGATATATATCTCGTATATCTCTTTATGATTATAAATGTTATATATCTATTACTAATTTAACAATTTATTTGCAGGTCTGGAATTTGACAAATTGTAAACTAAAGATCAATCATAGTGGTCATACAGGATATCTGAATACTGTTACAGTATCACCCGATGGATCACTCTGTGCATCTGGTGGCAAAGTACATATCTCTTTAATTTATATTTGCATAAATTTAAATTATACCGATAAACTTATGTTATCTTTATTTATAGGATTGCAAAGCCATGCTATGGGACTTGAACGATGGCAAACATCTCCACACTTTGGACCATAACGATATCATCACAGCATTGTGTTTCAGTCCTAATCGTTATTGGCTCTGTGCAGCGTTTGGACCATGGATCAAGATCTGGGATCTTGAGACTAAAGAAATGGTCGAGGAATTGAAACCCGAGGTTGTATCGGCAACCAGTAAAGCAGAACCTCCTTTGTGTTTGTCTCTTGCATGGTCCACCGATGGTCAGACACTATTTGCAGGGTATTCCGATAATACTATTCGTGTCTGGCAAGTTTCTGTATCTAGCAGATAAATACTTTGTAATAAAAGTTTAAAACCAAATATCAACATCACTCATATGTATCACTTTATTTATTTATTTTTAACTCTGATACATAATATGTATCTACAATACAATATATACATTTACAAGATGACGAAGTATAGATTTCATCGTCTATAGATCATCAACAACTATAATTGTATCTATTTATCTTTAATCTTTTGCTCAAATTTTTGAAATTCTTTCTCTGCAATTTTATCCGTCTCGTCCTCCACTTGTATAACTCCAAGTACTTCGGGTATATAAAACTGCATCATATTTTGTACACCATTTCTTAATGTTACTGCTGAACTTGGACAATTTGTGCAAGAACCTTGCATCTTTAATTTTACGATACCTTCTTCGAATCCCTATTCAAATAAAAATAATGTATTATATTTAAACAAATTAAAATGCAATGTGTACATATATATTTTTTTTTTTTAAATTTAGACAATACTTGCCATAAATACAATGTCACCACCATCTTCTTGTACTGTAGGCCGTATTCGTGTTTCTAATAATTCTTTTATCATTTGAACAATCTCGTCATCATCTGCATTAATTTCTATAAAAATTAATAAAATAATTAAATATTCTATTCTTCCTTGAATATTTTTATACAAAAGTTAAACTATATAAAATTTACGTGTATCTGTAGCAGGTTGAGAAGTTTCATCCATGATTGGTAATCCACTCGCAAAGAAATCCATTATAGTTGCAAATATCTCTGGTTTCAACAATTTCCATTCTACATCCTCATCAAGTTTTGTAACTGTGATAAAATCGGGCCCAAAAAATACTGCTTTTACTCCCTCAATACGAAATAACATTTTAGCAAGTGACGAGCAATATGCATCTTTTGCACTTGGAAAATCTTTTGTACATCCTTCCCCTAATACTGATACTCCTGGGATAAATTTTAAGCTATTTGGATTTGGTGTATCTTGTGTCTGAATAAACATGTTACGTTTTTGTTGGCTAGAAGGATTGTGTTTAGAAGATAGTATACAAATTGATGTTTCACTGTCACCATACCAGTGCCTGACACCAACAGGAAAAGCCCTGAAAAATTTGTGTACCTACAAACATTGTTTTATCCAAAAAGATATATATGTAAATGCAGTATACATTAAATTTATTGTATGTATAAAAAAAGCAACAAATTTACAAAGCTTACGTGGAATATTCTTGTGCTGATAACATTCTATTGACTATAGGTACACATCGTTTTACAGAAAGTTTATTCGATACTCTGTAAAACGTGTAAATGTTTATATGTGAAATTATGTCACTCAATAGAAATATATATAATAAAAGTATAAATTATTTACTGTATGCATTGTTCATTCGTTAGAGTTTTATACAATGCCGGTCGGCTTGTATGAATCAATTTAAAAATTTTATCCATTGTTTGTTGTTTGTCTCTCTCTTTTTCTTCCAATTTTTTAAAGACATTTCATTTTTTTCAGTAATACCACGACAATATATGTACTTTTTGATTAGATTCTCGTCTACCATAAGACGCAGTATGCTCTTATTCTTTTAAAGTGTCCACAAATCTATTTCAGGTTAATCGACACATAACACATCAAAAACAAATCAGCTTCTCGCCAAATGCTGCGATAACCACAGGATATGTAAAGTAACGCAACGTCACTTGATTTTGCGTTATCATAAAATGGAGAGTGTATATGCGCAAAAATAAGTATATGTACTAAGACCGGTTCTACAATAAGTCGTATGTCGTTAATCGTAAGGAAATTGACCAATCACAATCGATAATTCCAAAAATAATGGACTGTGGTTGGTCAATTTGCTTACGGCTAACGACATACGACTTATTGTAGAACCGGCCTAAGGATTGCACAATATAAAATTTTTTAATCTAATCTATCTATAATACAAATTAATTATATATAAATTAAAATATATATATTTCATATTGTTTTTTTATTATTATAGCAATATGCACAGAGATGAGATTTGATAAGAAAATATATAATAATTTTAGTGTTTAGAAGCTTATTAAAAATAAAGCGGGATTAAAATTGTGATATAGAAAAGTATTTTATTATTTTTAGATCTGTGTGTGTTCGAAGCCTTTCTTCAATGTGACAGGAGATAAAGCCGCATGCGATTCTAATCGTATTCGTGTAAACTACATGCTCGCGAAGAGCGGCGCTTTAGAATCACTCTGATTTTTGAAGAAATATGGCGGATGTTGAGGTGAGCGAGTCACGTGGAACGCGAGAAAATATATTATATTATATTTGCCGCTACATTATTACAATTTGTGTGTGATTTGTTGCAGCTAACAAAAGCTTTGAAGGATTTACCGAATCGAGTTCAGATCGCCAGCAAAAAGGAGCGGCGTGAAATTCTGCAAAATGTTGCCAGCGTATTATCAAATCCCGGTAAGAATCGTTAGGGAACGTATCACTTTTTGATAAGAGAGAGATGAGTGATTCTTATATATATTTAAGATGATACGAAAATAATATGAAGAAACATTTGTTTCGGATAACTTAGTGTGCAGCATAATTTATGTGTGCTTTCGAGAAAAATTTGTGGTATATACTTGTTTATGTGGAAATCTAAAGTGTACTTATTTACAATATTGTCTTGTAATTTTGCAATTGGTTTATATATACATATATTTGTATGTGTATGTATGTATATATACCTCTTGTGATTCCAATGTATTATAATAGAAACATAGTCATAAAATGTAAAAATTTGTAAAAAAAATGTGAAAAGAATCAGTGCATATTGATTCCTGTTGAAGTGACTATACGAATGATAACTTGACATTCAAGTTTTGACTTTGGATATAATTTTAAGAAAATTTATTTAATAATACATATTGTGTGTGCGTGTGTTGATGTTAAAAAAAATTTTTTTTAATATTTTTAATTGAGTAATATATTATAACTATATTTTTTCTTTGAAAAGTTTATTATAAAAAAAAATGTGATGTATAAATATTATTTTATTGTTATGTTTCTACTTTCGCATTGTCGGATATTTGTGGATATATTTAAGTTGTACTTTTACATTTTTTTTTTTCATTGAGATACAATAATTAATTTTATAATGTCAAGTAAAACCACATACATTAATTCATTACTTCAAAATTTTAAATAAGAATGTCTAAAATTTAAATAAGAATGTCTTAATAATATATGCAGAGCCAATTAAACTATTATTAATAATTCCTACTCATGTACAGCAGATTACTATTCAAAAAATAATCAATAAATTATATATATATATATATATATATATATATATATATATATATATATATATTAATAATAATCACACATTATATATATATGAGATATAAAAATGCATGATTATTATTGATTATATATAAACTTTGCATATCATAATAATAATTATGGGGGCAGGGAGGAATTTGCAAAAATGGTTATAATACTCAAATATAATATACACTTTTTAAATTATTTCTCTGATACTGAATGAGGTGGGTTTCACTACTAATAATATATTTTGTATATATAATTTGATCGAGACTATCATAAAATACTTTCATTTATAAATAAAAACTTTTCTTGATGATTTAATTAAAATAATATTTGTTATAATATTTTAAATTGATAAAAAGATTATGTGCACATAATCCATGAATTGTTTTTTACAGGCATTAATGACAAAATTGTTAATGGGATATGTAAGGTGGTATCGCTTACCTTACATAGATATAAAGATAGTGCTTCTCGGTCCTACGTGAGAAATCTAATCATAGAGCTTCTTAAAAAACAATCAGAAGCTACTATCAAACATATGACAACCGTAATTTCAGAGCAAGCTACTTGGCATAAGAATATAGTTGCGACGTAAGTCTAAAATCAGAAATTGTTTGCTGTTCTGTGTGCGTATGTATGTATTTACGTGTAATGATAATTATCTTCTTTTTTTTTTTTTTTTGATAGTTTGAATACCGCTCTAACTGCATATACTGCATTGAAATGGTCAAATTTAGTTATTCTTTATGGATATAATAAATTGGATAATACCAAGATGAATGAGTTTTTAGCAAAACTCATTGAAGCACAAGCAAATTTATCTGCTGCAGCTTTAGCATCTGCAGATAAAAAACTTGCAAACAAGGTGTACACATTATTTGCACATGAATGGACAGCTATTAAGAATATAGAAATTAATTATGTGGAAAATTTGACAAAATTGGAAGTTGGTAATGGAGTAATTATTCTAGCCAGTTTACTTACGAAATATTTAGTTTCTACAAAAAGAAATGATTTAGTAGAACAATTGAAAGTAAGCACATAAACAATATATTAAGAATATTATAATTATATTTATAATTATAGTATATATTGTTTGTGTATTATACTGTATTTTTATACATTTCAGACAAACATGATAGACATTTTTATAAAAGTGACGATTAGTTGTAAGAAGAAGCCAGATTTGTATGTGGTGGATGTAGCTGTGCCACTTCTTCGGAGATTAACTCACGAAGAATTCAAAACCCAATTACTTCCTGCTTTACAGAAAGCTATGTTGCGAAATCCGGAAGTTATAATTGAATCAGTCGGTCACATTTTAAGCGGATTAAGTCTTGATTTGAGCCAGTATAGCCAAGAGATAAGTAAAGGATTATTTGCTAATCTACATTCTAAGGAGGATTTAGTGAGAGATGAAGCGGTTGGAGCGTGTCGTAAACTTGCTTTACAGTGTTCCGATACGACGGCTTTAGAGACACTGCTATCATCTATATTTGCGGTGTTTCATGGATCAGAAGGCAAGCTTACAGTCGTGACTCATAAGATCTCAGTATTGCAAGGAGCCGGCAATCTTAGCTATAACGTGGCTTCGGGTAGCAGTGTGCAAAAATTAGCCGAAACAGCATGCGAGCATTTCGTCAAAGTACTCGAGACTGAAGTTCACGAGAAGACGCTGATACAGGCTCTCGAAATGATGACACTATGGTCCAAGAAATTTTCATCCACTCTACCGAAAATCGTAGTAGATGCTTTTAAGAAAGGCATGGCGGCAAAAACATCCACTGCCGCAGTACGTACCGCTTACATTAAATTATTCTTCTCGACTCCCGCCACCCCTTATTCGACAGTAATAGCACCGATACTCGTGCAAGCAATAACACGAGCTATGCAGCAATGCGCGCAACCGACAGCGGTAACCGAAGGTCTAGTCGCTTCGTATCTCTTATTGAGGTTTGTATTAGCCGATCAAGTGGAAAACGACAAGCAGAATGTATTGTGGAACGCGATCGACGAGCAAATATTCTTTTCCGAGAAGTTTTTGTCGACATGCGGCGACGATATTTTGTATCATCTTATGTTACTGTGCGAACGACTAATCACCGAATTTTCTGACAGACTGAACGAAAAAGCTCTAACCGGGATTCATCGAGCAATCGTATCTTGCGCTACTGCCTCAAATTCCGCGACGCGACAACGATGTTTTCCATTGGTTAAGAAGATTATGACTGGTTTGAGTACATATGCACCGGCGCAAGCTCTACTAATGGAATTTACTAAATTTTTGGAGAACGTTAAGATTAAATTGGAATCGGATAAAGAAAATAAAGAAGATTCTTCTATGGGGGAAATCACCGGTAGATGTCTCGCAGACGGATTGCTTGCCTTATGCTCAGGTTCCTTTTTATTCGAAGTACCTACCTATCAAATGACTAGAGATGCTCTACTTCCATCTCATCACCCGGCGTTGCTCAAAGCTGTACCAAATTTATGGTTTAAGATCGCTAAGAACTACAATCTCATACCAAAGGATTTCTTACGTAGCTATAGTAACGAAGTGAGGAAAATGTTGATTCAGAATTATAAACCGGTACCAAATTATGAAAATGCACTTGTAAAAATCGTATCGCTCGCACCAGACGCTTTTCTACCCGCATTAGTGTCGAATGTTACAAGTAAACTGGATGATCCAGAAATTTTAAGAGTTACCAAGGACGAATATTTTACGTATCTCACTCCCGAAGGAGAACTTTATGACAAGAGCGTGTTGCCCGTCAATGACGAGAACGATATTCTCAATTCCATGAATATGAAGAGAGAAAGTAAAGTTTATTCATTTAAGGAACAACAAGAGGAACTTCAGTTGAGACGCGAATTATATGAGAAACGAAAACGAGAAGGCAAGATAAAAGAACCAAAATTAACACCTAAACAAGAAGAGACCTTAAAAGCACAGACCGCGAAAGAAAATGATATTCGTAAGAGATTAACTGAATTGAAAGCCAAGATAGATAATACCGTGTCTTTAGTGACATGCTCGATACGCGGTAATCAGCAAGAACTATCCTTGTACTTGAAGGATCTTTTACCGCCCATTTTGAAAAATCTGGGTTCTCCACTGGCAGCTCCTGAAATGTCAGAACTATATATATCCCTTCGTCAAACGGTGACAATGGATAATAGCGTAACTCTAGGTGATCTTATCGCTCATGTTACATTACGGCAATTGCAACCACAGTGCGATTTAGATCAAGCCTGGGAAGAGGAAAATCTCGATACGGCAGTTAAAAGAACATTGAATCTTATACACGCGGTAACGATCAAGAGGAAGGAATTATTTACGGCGCCTGCATTTTGTTACGTTTTTCCCTTCATAAGAAAGACTTTGTTATCGTATAAGGACGATGGCATGATTGTGCAAGGATTGCAATTGATTCAGGAACATGCCAAGCAGAGAGGCGACAGCACTACTGATCTGAAAGACATCAGACATCCTAGACTTTTGCCGCGTAAACAAATGTTCGATCTGCTTATCGAACTTATGGAGACTACAACAGGTCGAGTGCAGTCACATGCAGTGGCAACCTTGTTAGACGTCGCACAATCCGGCAGTGGTCAACCGGGTACAGCAATCGCTACCAGTGAGGATATAGATTCCTTGATCGGTGCGTTACAAAATTCGCTGTCTACTGTGAGGGACGCGGCGCTTAGAGGACTGACCGTAATACGACAAGCTTTTCCGTCCCGGAAGGAGGATCGGGATCAGCTCGACAGACTTACGAGAAGAGTATGGATTGCTCGATTTGACATAAACGACGAGAATAAGATTCTCGCCACCGAATTGTGGAACGCGGCCGACTTTATCGCGCATGCGGAAGTCCTTTGCGAGGAATTGATTCAAGACATCGCCCATCCGGTCGAGCCAGTACAACAGGCGGCCGCTCATGCATTAGCGGAAAGCTTGGTCAGCGTGCCCCATTTAACACCGTCTGTATTAGACAATCTGTTGCAATTATATCAGGAGAAGTTGGCTATGATCCCGCCGAAATTAAACGACTTTGGTCGCGTCATTGAGCCACCGATTGATACATGGGGCCCGCGGCGCGGGGTAGCGCTTGCCCTAGCCCAGATAGCGCCGCTTCTCACCGCCGATACGGTACACCGGCTCATCCAATTCTTCGTGTTAACTGGCCTCGGAGACAGAAACCAATGTGTACGCACCGAGATGTTGACGGCTGCCGTCGCGGCGGTCGATCTTCACGGTAGCGCGAACATAACTTCACTACTTCCAGTCTTCGAGAATTTCATGGACAAAGCCCCGAAAATCGGCAGCTTCGATTCAATCAAGCAATCGGTGGTAATTCTCATGGGATCACTCGCGAGACACTTGGATAAGAACGATCCGCGAATCAAACCAATCGTAATGCGTCTCATCGCGGCACTTTCTACTCCTTCGCAACAAGTGCAGGAGGCTGTGGCCAATTGTTTGCCGCATCTGACGGATTCCATTAAGGAAGATGCACCGAAAATTGTGGACAATCTGATGGACCAGTTGCTCAAATCGGACAAATACGGTGAGCGTAAGGGTGCGGCATACGGATTGGCGGGTCTCATCAAGGGTATGGGAATTCTCGCGTTGAAACAATTGGATATCATGAGCAAACTGACCAACGCTATTCAAGATAAGAAGAACTACCGACATCGCGAGGGAGCGCTATTCGCCTTCGAGATGCTGTGTACGATGCTGGGCAGATTGTTCGAGCCTTACATCGTGCACGTTTTGCCGCACTTGCTGCTGTGCTTCGGTGATTCGAGTCAGTACGTAAGAACTGCCACTGACGATACTGCTAGGGTAGTGATGAGTAAACTTTCCGCCCACGGCGTTAAGCTTGTTCTGCCAAGTCTGTTGGCGGCTCTAGAAGAAGATTCATGGAGAACGAAAACAGGTATGTCGCATTGATCTTATTGGCAAATAATGAGTTTTTTCTACCGATTCTATTCTTCCTAATTAAATTTTATTAATCTTTCATGTATTATTTTTATCTTAATATATGAGACTAATGACTTATTTGCTTCAATTTAAAATACAAAGTTGCTTTAATGATTATATTATTATTCATCTCGATAGTAAAATGAAACATGTTAAATTTAGTATTTAAAATTTGTTTTTTTAGGATCTGTCGAATTACTTGGCGCTATGGCATATTGTGCGCCAAAGCAATTGAGCAGCTGTTTGCCGAATATTGTTCCCAAGCTGATAGAAGTACTTAGTGATTCCCATACAAAGGTGCAAGAAGCTGGCGCAGAGGCACTCAAAGTCATCGGAAGTGTCATTCGTAATCCGGAGATTCAAGCGATTGTGCCGGTATTGTTGAAAGCATTGCAGGACCCCTCGCATAAAACCGCTACTTGTCTGCAGACTTTGCTGGATACACAATTCGTACATTTCATCGATGCTCCCTCGCTAGCCTTAATTATGCCTGTCGTGCAGCGTGCGTTCCTTGATCGTTCGACGGAGACCAGAAAGATGGCCGCGCAGATCATAGGCAACATGTACTCCTTAACGGATCAGAAGGATCTGACCCCGTATCTGCCGACTATTATACCGGGCTTGAAGACGAGCCTGCTCGATCCTGTGCCTGAAGTGCGCAGCGTATCAGCGAGAGCGCTGGGCGCGATGGTACGCGGAATGGGTGAATCTAGCTTTGAGGATCTATTACCATGGTTGATGCAAACATTGACCTCTGAAACCAGTAGCGTCGACCGATCCGGCGCCGCGCAAGGTCTGTCCGAGGTGGTACGCGGCCTGGGTGTCGAGAAACTTCACAAGCTCATGCCCGAGATCATTAGTACCGCCGAGAGAACTGACATTGCTCCCCACGTGAAAGATGGATATATTATGATGTTCATATACATGCCGAGCGCATTTACCACAGAATTCACACCATACATAGGGCAGATCATTAATCCGATTCTGAAGGCTTTGGCCGATGAGAACGAATACGTGCGGGAGACCGCGCTGAGAGCAGGACAACGTATCGTGACTCTTTATGCCGACTCAGCGATAATGTTGCTGTTACCGGAATTGGAGAAGGGTCTTTTCGATGACAACTGGCGTATTCGATATTCGTCCGTGCAACTGTTGGGCGATTTATTGTACAGGATTTCCGGTGTGTCGGGCAAGATGTCGACTGAAACTGCAAGCGAGGATGATAATTTCGGTACAGAACAGTCACATTACGCCATTATAAACGCTTTAGGCGCGGAGAGACGGAATCGCGTGTTGGCCGGTCTCTACATGGGTCGATCGGACGTAGCTCTGATGGTTCGTCAGGCAGCTCTTCACGTTTGGAAGGTAGTGGTGACGAATACACCGAGGACGTTGCGAGAGATATTACCGACCTTGTTCACTCTTCTATTGGGATGTTTGGCGAGTACGAGTTATGATAAGAGACAAGTGGCAGCACGAACGTTGGGTGATCTCGTGCGAAAATTGGGAGAACGAGTGCTGCCGGAAATCATACCGATTTTGGAGAAGGGCTTACAGAGCGATCAAGCCGATCAGCGCCAGGGAGTGTGTATAGGTCTCTCGGAAATTATGGCGAGCACCAATAAGGACATGGTGTTGACTTTTGTTATTAGTCTTGTTCCAACAGTTAGGTAAGTATGATAACCGTTCTTGTAAAAAAACGATAATGATTGTTAAAGCACAGGCATTTATATTAAGCGATTTTTTCAGAAAAGCGCTCTGCGATCCGTTGCCGGAGGTTCGACAGGCTGCGGCTAAGACTTTCGACGGTTTGCATTCCACGGTGGGCGTTCGCGCGCTCGATGATATATTGCCGGCCATGTTAACCCAACTGAATTCTCCCGATTCCGCGGAGGCGGAAAATACGTTGGACGGTTTACGTCAAGTTATGGCGATCAAATCTCGTGTTGTACTGCCGTATCTAGTTCCACAGTTAGCTTCCCCGCCGGTTAACACAAAAGCGCTGTCGATACTGGCTAGCGTGGCAGGAGAAGCATTGACAAGATTTCTTCACAGAATCTTGCCAGCGCTACTTACTGCTCTTTCCAGTGCGCAAGGAACGGCGAACGAACTGCAGGAATTAGAATATTGTCAGGCCGTCGTTCTTTCCGTTACCGACGAGGTAGGCGTTAGAACTGTCATGGATCAGCTGATGGAGGCCACGAGAGCGGAGGATCTTTCAAAACGGCGAAGCGCCGCGACGTTATTATGTGCATTCTGTCGCGACACTCGCGCCGATTACAGCCAATATGTGCCGCAATTGCTCAGGGGTTTGATCCATTTGTTTACTGATGAAGACAGAGATGTATTACAAATGAGTTGGGAGGCGCTCACGGCTGTTACAAAGGTATAAATGTATTTGGATGAAAATAATGCATAATGATTTGAACAAAATTACTAATATTTCTATAAATTTTTTACAGACTTTGTCATCTGAGCAGCAAATAGCACACGTACAGGATATCAGGCAAGCCGTTCGATTTGCTGTGTCTGATTTGAAAGGTCAGGAATTGTTACCCGGATTTTGTCTTCCTAAAGGCATCACGCCGATACTACCAATCTTCAGAGAGGCTATACTGAATGGTTTGCCGGAAGCGAAAGAACATGCGGCTCAAGGATTGGGAGAAGTTATAAGATTGTCCAGCGCAGCTGCATTGCAGCCAAGCGTCGTGCACATTACCGGTCCGCTTATTCGAATTCTCGGTGATCGTTTCAATTGGAGCGTTAAAGCAGCTGTGTTGGAAACACTTGCGATATTACTTGGAAAGGTTTGTACAAAATTAGTGAAAAATTTTGCTAAGACAACGATTCTCACAATTTATATTACGTGATTTGAAAATAAAAGAAATAATTACTTAACATTACTCTCATTACTATTACTCTCAACATGTTCCAAATCACGAAATGATGTTGTAATTGTTCTGGTTCGAAATAATTGATATATCTTGTTTATCTCTTTTTTTCAACAGGTTGGCGTCATGTTGAAACAATTCTTGCCGCAATTGCAAACTACTTTCTTGAGAGCCTTAAATGATAGTAATCGGCAAGTCAGATTGAAAGCAGCTTACGCTCTTAGCAATTTGATTGTCATTCATACACGTGTCGATCCTTTATTTACTGAACTTCACACTGGTATCAAGACAGGAGATGATCCAGCAATAAGGTAATCTTGATAAATAGATAAATTTACAGATATGTCCTTTTTTCATATTTTTAAATATTTTATAAGAATTTAATATTAATTATTATATAGGGAGACAATGCTGCAAGCTCTCAGGGGTGTATTGACTCCTGCTGGTGACAAAATGACTGATCCAATGAAGAAACAAGTATTTGCAACGCTCAGCAACATGCTTAGTCATCCAGAAGATGTCACAAGAAACGCGGTCGCCGGTTGTTTCGGCGCGCTTTTACGATGGTTGAATCCAGAACAATTAGCAATTGCATTTAACGATCATCTTTTATGTAAGTTTGTTAAAAATATATGCAACTTATATTTATATTTTCAAGAATTAACAATGTATTTGATATTTGATTAGGTAACGACGTTAATGTCGACTGGATGCTCAGGCATGGACGCTCGGCCGCTCTTTTTGTAGTGCTAAAAGAATCACCCATTACGGTGTTCAATCCTAAAGAGAAGGATCGCGTTTGTACAGTGATACTGTCATACTTGGCTGCAGACAGAGTGCAAATAGTCATGAATGGAGTACGAGCGTGCGGATACCTATTTCAATATCTCATGAATGAATCGTTACCTGTACCGCAGCAAATTTTGTCGCCTTTCGTGAGAGTAAGTTTATTTACAAGAATATATTTGTCGTATATCTTTATCTGAAAATCGACGAATACATTGTTTATGACAATTCTAGAATAATACAGCATGAAATATATATGTTACATGAAATATGATAATATTTTGTAATATTAAAGTGTTAAATCAACATTTTTAACATTTTGTAAATTAAATTTTAGTCAATGAATAATAATAGTAACGATGTGAAGCAACTACTCGCTCGAGTTTGCATACATCTTGCACGCAACATCCCACCTGAAAAAATGTCGGCCGAACTGCTCAGAGCCCTTCTACCAATGCTGGTGAACGGAACAAAGGAGAAGAACGGATATGTCAAAGCGAACAGCGAACTCGCGCTTATTGCGGTGCTTCGACTGAGGCAGGGTGAAGATGAACATCAGGTTAGTTATCAGTTACTTTCCGCTCCATAATTATTTTCGAATTTTATATTTAATTTTTGTGCGAAATGATCTCTTCTTCTCTTACATAATTTTTTTTTTTTTTTTTTTTTCCCCATACATAAAATCTGATGGTAATAATCTCATTATCACCTTCTAGCGTTGCATGGCTTTCTTGGATGTTGGCGCAAAGGAGTCTTTATCTGATGTGGTCAGCAAAGTATTGCGTAAAGTCCTCTCTCAGCCGGAGGGCAAAATAGAAGAATTAGATGATACGTTACTCACGTGAGAGATATTGTACTTTTCGGGGCTTATTACGCACTATACACGTTCCAATAATCGTATTACCCGTCATTATTCGCCTGATCTCTATAAAGAAGAGATTTACCGTTCATGTATCAGTTACATTATGAACAAACTAGTTCGTTCAATATTGTATCTCGATAAGCAATTAAAGAGCGTAAAGCGGAGAAGTCGCTCGATGGCATTCAAGTTACTTAAGCTAAAATGTCCCGAGCAGCATCACGCAATTCAAACTAAGAGTGTATATACTTTTATGGGAGAGATGTTTCTTATTATTCATATGTATATATCGGCCATCTGACATCTAATGATTCTGAGGTCGATAATCGCATTACTTCGATTTGCATGGAGATTTTCACATTTAAGATATCAGAGGTGACATTCTAAAGAATCCATTTTGCTAAAGATGAAAGATTATTTCAAATTTTAATTCTTTCATTTATAATTATATTAAATAGTTACATTATGTACTTTTTGGACACAGTTGGACAAAACATGATTATATTATACACATGCTATATAAAAAATAAATGTTTTTATTTACTGTAAAAAAAAATATCTCGCAGAAACTCACAATTGATCACTCACAGAATATTAGAACTATTGAATGATTTATGCAAGGAATATGATAGGTAATATATAAAAGCGATTATATTTATAAATAGATTTTATCAGATTCGTTTTACTTACATTTTCTATACTTTTGCATTAAATATACGATACTCGTTCGCGTTATTATTGAAATTATGTAATAATTATTTAGTTCCTACGAATATGTTATATTTTTGCCAATATTTTTTGCACTTGATATTGAGGAAGAATAAAGAATATGATATTAGTCAAAGTCGAGAAAAATCGAAAAAATTCTAAATAACGAATTATATAAGAAATATTCTTAATTAACTGTATTAATTTTGGCTTAAAGATAGGTTTTCGCAAATTATCTTTAATATCTCATATCTTTAGATATTTATATATTTTTATCTTTCATTTATTAAAAATATAAAAAAAGATGGCACTCAAAAATAAATAATCTTTTAATTAGACGAAGAAATATTAATATAATTAAGAGTATATCATTTCTACATGAGTGTCATTTTGAACATAAATATAAAAGAACTGCATGTAATAAAGATTCGGATCAACTTTGTAAAATCGTTTAATCAATCATTTTGACAGCTTGTATTTTTCTGTACTTTGTTATCTGAGCTATTAAATTATAATTAAATTTTAGATTATTACACGCTTCTATAGTATAGAAAAAAACTCACCGATACTTTGTGTTGTAGAAAATGAAAGTGTAAGTGAAACGAAATCCATTGATGAAATTAACAGCGATTTTTTTTTATTACTGTTATATATTGTTTCGTAGAGTTATTTATGTGTATAATGATGTAGATCATATTTCAGAGTAAAATATAGATGTTGTCGAGACAGATCCCGGATATGGACAAATCTGGATAATCAGATCTTTATCCGATATCTTTATCAGATATTTAGCTGGAATACTTGATCACGATTGGATTTGATCAAATTAAGGATCTGACCATATATATATATATATATATATATAGAGAGAGATTGTTAAATCGGCTCGAGCTACTCTATGTTTAATATCATGATACTCTTGGCTCGATCATGTCTTTATGTCTAAATATCTTTAAACAGAATAACCGGCATCCCATGTTACACCTCGTATTCACCTCCGATTTTCGCAATTCACTTGCATCTACGCTGCCATCGCTCTTGCAATCATAATATTTTAGAATGTATATTTCGAACAATCACAAGATTTTATACTTTTATATGATTTTTAATAACTGATCAAAGTTTACTTATATGACACACACACTTTGCATTAAATTATTCTTTTTTACAACGATACAAGAATTTTACGAACTTTTGACGAGCATAAATACAAGCAGAAATGAAGGCAGTGATATGATAGACCAGAAGTAACACTTTGCCGTGGTCTTTTTCAAGTGAAATGTACTCGTGTGACTTGCTTTAACTTTTTACACGTCGGAGTTTCTATAAAAATACATACCAGGCTAGCATGATTTCATTAAGTGACGAATATATTATAAACATTAGACACAGATTGTATTGATATTAATCTTGATTAGTTTTTTTAGTTTTTTTCAAGTTTTTTAGAATAAATGAATTAAATCTTTATGACAGATTCTTGTGGATTAATCGTGCAATCGATTTTTCGTACACATAAGAATCGTTTATAGAGAGGCAGATTATTGTAGATTTATAAATTCTTGTATTATAGATATATCTGTATTATATATTTGCAATCAAGTCATTCTGTCTCTCTTTTTCTATCCTAAAAATTAGATTAAACAGGAATCGCTTTAACTTGCTCAATCAAAAACTTTCAAAAACTAATTTCTCGACGCACTTTCACGGAAAAAAGATCAACCTTAGATTATTTTGAAAAATCCAAAGAATTTGTCACAGAGTAAAATTTGTTCCCCTTTTTAATCTAAGATAAATAGTTTACGTTATTTCTCGGTTTTAAAAATATTCACAAAGCGCCGATCTTTTTTTTATTCTTTCTAAATAGATTCGTCTTATTATGCCGTGCCGGTTAGTATGTTCCATCCATAGCTTCGAATTATAATTACTTGCGAGATGTGCAAAAATGTTAGCAATGCTCGACCGATAAATCATATATAAAACAGATATATCATGCCTGCTCTCTTTTATAATCCTCCTTTGCCATGAAAAGAACAAATTTGCAAGTTATATTTATACAAATGGTCATATTTTCCAAAAAAATGCGAAGCATGCATAGATACAAATATAAAAATAAATTAATTCAGAAAATTTTAAAAGATGAATTGTGCGCAGAGATTGACGCAATATATGTGTGAAAAATTCTTTATTTTAAATTTAATTTATTTAAAATGTTTATTACTTTTTTACATGTAACTCTTTAGTAATGGATATTTAATTGTATCTCTTGCAAATTTTTAATCAATTAAGTCATTACTTTTATCGAAACATTTCGAATTTATACAATCTTGAAAGTTTCAATAGAGGTCTTGAAAGTTTTGATTAGTCTTGAGAGTCTTGAGTGATCCACCATCTCGATTTCTTATATATCGACGAAAAATTTTGTTTCTACATTAATTAATTAATAATTCTTGTTTAAATTCAATTTTTTAAATATTTTATGTGTTATATTTATTTATAATATTTCAATATAAAGTTTATCAAAACATTTAAGACTTTTCTTAAGACATTCAAGATCTTCAAGACTAATCAAGATTTGCAAAAATGTATATATAGCTTTGAATAATATTTGAACTGATTCCAAGATTGAATAAATTCGAGCAATATTAAAACTGATTCGAATTTCTCGTAATATATTCAAACTAATTTGAAGCATCTTTATTTCCATCACGTCATTTCCATGTAACATATCATATATTATCATTTTTTATTTTACTTTTTTTTTTAATTATTTTACTAAACAATATCGCAATCAAAAGTCATATTTATCAACATATATTCACATTCTCCAAATTACATAACGCAGTATGGATCTTTGCGCGATACTTATGCTATTAATAATGCAAATAATTAATATTAATAATATTGCCAATTTTTTATATATAGATAAAAGTGAGTTAAATGATACATTAACAATGAGTTCCTGTTTATCTTCAAAAAGTGGAGCGCATACTCGCGATATATATATATATATATATATATATATATATATATATATATATATATATACATATTAAAATAGCGCGGTATACAAGGGGAATTTCCCTAGAAATCGCGGAGAGATCGACAATCGCGCACGGCATGCCGGAAACGTAGCCCGGCACCCCGTCGTCCGACAAGGAGAATCTCGCGCGGCGCAATCGTTCGCCATAAAGAGAAAGGAAGGGAAACAACGCGCGCGAAGATACAGGGACGATGAGCGCAGCTGCATGAGCGGTTATGCAGTTCCGCCGTTGCACTTCAAAGCGCGCCGTCGCCCACGCGCGAAAACTCGCTTTACTACGTCCGGATGCGACGCTTTACGATCCCCCTGTGTGTGCGATCGCAAAGGAATATTAAAGAACCTGATCCTCTCTTTTTCTCGGCTCGAAAGCACCTCACGGTCGATCGTGGCTCTTTCACGATTAGACAATCGTGATAAAAATTATTGTGATCTCGAAAGCGCATCGAAAAAATAAGATTCTGGAGATTCTTGTTATATATACCATATATATATATATATCTTATTACTCTCATCGAATTTTTTTGTCTATCACAAAATCGATTTTGATAAGAGATAAGTTTGGGAATATAAATATGAAAATTGTATTCTTTTTTAAGTCAAATTTAGATTTTAAAAGAATTTTAATTGAACTTAATTGAGATACATAATATTATATTACTTTGTGATTGTATTTTTATTGTTGCTGGATTATTTGAACTTATGATTTTATCGATACTTGTTTGTAAAGACGACGGAAAAGAAAGGACTGTTCTCGAGTGTTTAGTGAAAATCAATTGTTTCCATAGAACAGATAACACTCTCGGGTTGAAAAAATATACCATGCTTTCCGCCAGCTGAATTTTCGATAATACGTTCGTAGTTTTGTATAACCATTCGCGCACGTGTGTGTTGATCCGCCTAATTCTGTCATGCAGAATTTCAAAGATTTTTTAAACAGGATTAAAATGTTAATCTCATCTTTTCTTTCGTATCTCATAGACAATGCTCATGCAGATATAAATTCTGTTAATTCTATATGATTTCATTCTTTTTGAAATATGTATGTAAATCATTTTTTGCTCATTTTTTCATCTCTAATAAATATAAAATTTATTTTTGAACACTTTTCACAGCCAATTTCTGGTAATTTCAAAGTTGTCAAAATCGGAGTTTGAAAAAATATAAACATTTCCGTAGTAAATCTTGAACAAAAGTTCAGATTGATTGGAAAAATGCCGCCAAAGCGCTTATTTATGCGGGTATCCAGAGTCAATTAAGTAAATATCGACAATCGCTAAATATAATCATATATTTTTTATTCAATTTTGTTAATAAACGGACGAAAAATTTTCTCTTTTTTTCCAACAAAAATGCAACGATGTAAGCTCAACCAGATGGTTTGCATGCATATTGTCGCTTATCTCATACTGACAATGAGAATAGCAAATCTTAAAGATGAACATGTTTGAGTCTGGTTTATCCTGAAATAACAAAGCGCTCTTCCTATTGATAACTCGCTTAGTTTCTTTAACGAGGGTTGCAATCCGACATTTAGTAGGAATGCACGTATTATGCCCTTATGGACTTGTATATTCAATGGTTAAATTTTTCTATAATATTTAGCTCTCTCACAATGTAATATAATTTTTTTTTTTTTTTTTTTTTGTTTAAAATATTTTCATGATATTAAAATTTTCGATTTTAATTCTGAATTCTTATAATGAATTCCGTGAAGAAATTTTTTATTGAGAAATTTTTTCAAACGCTAATCGATTAACGGTTCTATAAATCGATATTAAAGGGACTAACGCGATAAGTAATTAAGATAAGCATATCTCTTTCGGTTTACATCAAACTTGGCCTAACTAGGCGCTCGCACATGATATCATGAATTAAACAGTCTTAATTCATATAATTAATTACGTGATTACAGCTTTCGAAAAATCGATGAGTGATATATTGGTGATCATATATTGTGAATATATTATTTTTTCGAATCTCATTTTATCGCGTCGCTACTATTGCTTTATTTCACGTCATATATGAAATGAAATTCGTCATGTATGAAATGAAATATTATTACATCAGATCATCTGTTTTTTATTATAGATGATTCCATTGTACACTGATTTTAATTTAATTACAGCTTCTTCGACAAATTTTCCAGTAAAATAAATTTTCCTAAACAAAAATGTCAACCATTTACTTCAACATATTTCGATCGTTGACATTATATAATTTTTGACATATGAATATCGAACGAAAAGCATGCTAGGTACGATTCTTTTTCAAGTTGGGGAAACCATTTCTTTCAGCGATACGGAGATACGGGAGTGATTTGACAAAACTTCCGTTCGAATGTACAAACAGTCGAGACGAAGTGGCCACTCCGAAACAAAGTTCCATTCGCCTATGTCGCCCTACGAGAGGGAATGCCTGCGTACTTGTGTTTCTTGTTGCCTGTTTACACTTTAATCTCGACTGGCGCTTCCACAGTTGTTGCGCTGCGCCACGAGGAAGCGTTTCTACAAGTGCCCGCCCGGTAGAATGTCACTGCTTTCTCGAGATCTTCTATTTGAGAGAAAAATAAACATCCTGGACTCTGGACCGCGTGACAAACGCGTGTAAAATTAGTTTGCACGCCCGTCTCGTGCCGCGATCGCGAGGCACGCGCGATTACCCCTTGTTTAAGTATCGGACGTACCAATCATTCGTTTCATTCATTCGTGAAAACGATATGTACAATATTTTAGCGTTTTGCGATTATGATTAGTCGAATAATAAAAAATTGAGAAAATCTATATTTCAAGTCTGAAATACAAATATGCATATGTTGAAATGTGATAAATTGAAGATTACTCGATAAGAAATTTAAGGATTAATTTACGAAAATCCTGTAAAATTTATATATATTCTATTCGTTTCAATGACTTTTAAAAGTACTTCAAAATCTCACTTTTCGAAAGCAATTTTTTAAAAGTAAGAATAACTCGTACCATTAGATATTATTATTCTAAGTCCAAACTCTGATTATAGATTAGCTCTTAAATCTTGGGACTGATGACAGATTAGCTGTTAAACTGGGTTCAAAGTTACTCAATAAAAAATTTAAAGATTATAATTTATATATGCACAAAAATTCTGTAAAATTCGTACCTCTCATTCGTTTCAATGATATTTAATAGCATCTTAAAAAAAAATATATATATATATATATATATATATATATATTATATATATATATATATTGCTCTCGGAGAAAACAATTTCTTCAAAAGAAAAACGACTCTCATATTGTTAAATAACAACTTTAGTTTAAACTCTGATCACAGAATAGCTGTTTATTCTTGGGACAAAAGTTGACAGATTCTATTTATTCGTAATTTAATTTATAGACTCACGGCGTTCATTTCGACATGTTTCTGGCACTTGCATCGTGTCTTGCATTTAAATCTCTTATTTAATCGACTGCAATTTCTGCCGCGTTGAAAAATAAACGTTGGCAATTATCACCGTACAGGAAATTGTCGCGTGCGTATGACGAACAGGAAGCGAGTCATAGGATGCATTTGCCAGGGCCTTTTGTTTCATTTTTTTTTTCTCTCATCATTTCATCCCTTTCTTCTATTTATCTATATAGTTATTGATTACGCGAGACAAAATTGACAAAGTAAAATTAATCTAATTAAATCTTTCTTTTCTCGCTTTTTCATTTTCTCTTTTTACGATTTCATAAAGAGTACTGAAAAATTCTCCCCGACAATTTACGCCTGAGGTCATTACATCACCGTTGTAACGCGACATTTAAAGGATATAAGCGATATATTACAACAGCACGCATTGTTTTTCTTTTTGATGCTTTTATAATAAATTTATTTTTAATATTGTGTTTAAATCATTTATTACCGAATACAAGTTTGTATGATAAATCCAGGGGTATTAGATATTTTTAGATAAAATGTATGTATTCTGTGACAATAATGAAAGATGGTGTATGCGGACGTGTGTATTGTGTTTAGAGATTTTCGGAAGCATGTCAATATTGAAAAAACACGAGCAGAATAAACAGATATGGAAAAAAGAATGAAAAGAAGGAAAATTGAGATACAATGATAAGCATGACGCTACGAATTGTTATATCAGAGTCACACTACAATATTTAATCACACACCCATGAAAATTAGAATAACATTGTCGATAAGATTAGAAAACCCGAAACGTATAGTTGCAGTTGTAACGATTTAATTCTTTGAAACAAACAACTATCAGTTCGTAGAAAACAATTAGCATACTTGAAAGGATTACTAAAAAGAATTTCACCAAATACGATTCCAAACTGATCAAGGATATTATTATTATTCAAATTAAGAGATCGGTGACTCAAGAACATTCTATAATTATGAAGAAACGCGCACATATTATTTGAATAAAATAAAAACTTCCCAGTTGAATAAAAATATTCTATCTGATGATTTCTCGAGAAAACGTACTGCCGTTAATGCGATGCCCGATGAAAGATCCCGGCGACGCAACGTGTCCGTTGTTGAGATTGTATCTTCTTCTCTTTCGTCTCTTGACTCGAGAACAAACTATTAACTCTGTCTACCCGCCGGATTCCGGTAATTTGTGATGACAATTCCGTGTTCCGTCTCATATACGACGCTTGTAATGGGACCGTTACGAGACGAGACTCTCGCGGGAACACGCGATACAAATCTGTGCAGGGTCGGTGTCACTGGTGGAAATGGCGATAACAATCTGCGACGCGCTCATCAAATGTACTTGTCAATTCTTCATAACGATTAGGTCAGTCACTACACGCGTGGAATTGATGCCTTCCGATAGCGCACTGTTATTTCGTCAAATAGAATATGTTTAATGAGAATCACGTTTTTAATCTCTCTACTTATGAGATCTTTTTTTTTTTTATTTTCTTATACGATAAAGATTACTTATATATAGGGTGTTTCACAATTAAATGTCCGTCCGTATATACGTCCTGTAAATTAGGAGATTAAAATATATGTACGTTTAGATTTTTTTTTTTTTTTTTTTTTAATTATAATTATGAATTGATAGCGCGTTCAAAGTCTGAAATATCAACTTGCATCTTATAAAATTAAGTAAATATATATATATATATATATATATTTGTCAGATTTAAGAAATAAGATAAAAATTAAATGATACGAAATCTTTTAATTAAATGATCCTTTAACGCCATCGGGAAGTAAAGGAACGGTTTTCAATTGAGTTTCAGCGAGCTGGACGTCGAGAACGTAGATCAGAAAAACGCAATTGCGTGACGCACCGCGTTTTCACCCCTCACTCTTACTCACTTACTCCTTCTCTATCGCCTCTGCGGACACTTGTTTGGGTTTTAAACCCCACTTGTGGTGGAACCATGGCCAATCGAGTTCGCGTAGGCGGTGCAGCATTTATGAGGGCGGTCACGTTCACCAATAGAGACACGAGTCCGCATTTTGTTCGATGATCTGCGCGCGTATGCTGCACTGGTTTTGTCTCCTAGTCGGAATCGAGATCTCTTTAGTTGTCACTCGACTACGACAGCGTGGACGTTAGGTTAGTTCTTCGCGCTCTCTTCATCACGTAGTTGCTTCGACAGTGATCGAAACAATCCCGAAATATCGATTTTCGATAATGTCTCTTCAAGTGCCTCTTCAAGACACCAACGCCAACGTGCTGATGCCTATGGACTTGCAAATGCAACTACAGAAACATCAGATGCTCTTTACGCAGCAGCAAATCCCTCTAAGCCACAGAACAGGTTTGTTGTTATTTCTGGTTATTTCAAGTTGTTTTGAATTTGGAGGCAACTAGCGACGATCAGCTGATTGCTGTCACGGAGCGAGTTCATACATTTAAAATGTATTACGTTAACAGTTCTGCGGTATATGATATTTTAATATCAAGAATCCCGATGCGAGATATGTGAATTTTAAGTTGCATTATAATCCAGTTTGTTATTTGATCCAATCTCATATTTGATCCGATTTTATTCTCCACTCTTACCTTTTCTCTTTCAATCTATATATTTGATTTTATATCCAGATTTTTGTATCATATTAACATGTGAGCTCTTCTATTTAAAAAATCTTTAATATAACTCCATTAATTTATAACGAGAGGATATTTAACCCAAGCGTAACATATATAATTTGAATATATCAATATATTATAAAAAAATTTAAATATAATAATATATTTTGCACTTTGCGTAAATAAAACGATATTTTGTAATTACATCTTTATTGATTGACGAAATCAAATGACAACAATTTTTTTTGTGTTCTATGAAAAAAAAAACGATATTAATTATTAAGCATATTTCGCGTAAGTACATCTGACAATTTTAATTATTCTGTAATTTACGATTGCAAAATAAAATATCTTAACGTTAATATCGTTGGAGAAGAATGTTACTCCGACACACAAAACGTTTTGCATCAAAATTGCACTCAGTCGTCCTGTCAATTATAACACCTCGCATAATACACGAGATCCTTGAAAGATGAAAAGTGCCGACCTTCAGCGGAGCGAATAATCATTATCTTCCTACAGAAACGGTCCTGGCGATATATTGTCCGTTCTTCGCGGGAGATCGAGTGTTTGCAATTGTGTGTGTCAGTCTATAATGCTACCAGACAAGTGCGGCGGCAACGGGGACACTCCGGTGTCCCCGCTGCTATTCGTTACTTCATTTTCTTTAATCTTTTTCTTCGTACACTTTCAAGCGACGTCGATCCTTTAGAGAAGACGCCGACGCATTTTCGCGGAAATTGGCGTTAATAGAGTATTCCTAATTCATTGCGTAAATAGAGCTAGTCAATATCGTTACTTAAATATGCGCAGTATTTTTTCGATCTTAATTTTCGTTTCCCCCTCCCTTCCAAAATTAAACGTGTATTTTTAGCGTAAATTTTTATTAGAGAATTAAATAGACGTTATTAGATATCGTCCCTTTTCTAGTCCAATAATTCTCCAAACGCCGAGATTTTACTTAATTAATCTTAATTCCTTGAATTATAATGTAATCGATGTATTGTAACTGCGATGTTTCGCTTATTACTGATGGACCACAAGAATATTTACGATTCGAAAACTAGATTGAATTTTTTTTTATACGATGTAAAATCTAGAGATGAATTTTATTATGTAACAAGAAAACACTCTATATAAGTTTTATTGCTCAATCGTTCTAATCATCCGCTGTCAATTTACAGATGAAAAGTCATATTCGAGCAGGTGGTCACGGCTACCGTTGCCGCCTGGAGTCAGGGTGGAATTACAAAATCGCAAACTCTGGGAGCAATTTCATGCCGAGACCACGGAAATGATCATCACCAAGTCCGGACGGTGAGTATGTCTTATTATATTAATATACATATAGTTATATGTATAGCATTATATATATACAATAGTTTTCATTTTATATAAAAGTCGCTTATGTTATTTCTAAATGCGCGTACTTCAAATATTCTTTAAAAATATTATTAGACATTAAAAATAAGCGCTAGAGCCATAACAAGTGCCATATTGCTATAGCAATAAAAAAAAAAAAGAAAAGAAAAGAGGATTCAATATTGAATTCGATAAATCAATAAAAATATGATAAATCCTCGATGTTGTATAATACTCCTTCTCTCTCAATAAGCGAAGTATGGAAATTTCGTATCTCGATAGCAAAAGCAGGTACAAAATTTCGTCAAACGATAACGAATAATCGTCAATAAGGTCACGAGGCTTAAACTTTCCCCGTTACCATTGTAATCGCAATTGTACGCGTTTCTACGCAATCTAATCCGTCTAAATGGCGCCCGGCGCGACGTAAGAGATACCGGGCGCTTTCAATTGAACAAGCAAGACGAGATACTTCCCTTTGACGCGCGCTTCAACTTCGAGATCTCTCTTGGTCTTGGCGCCTGTAAGAGGTGCGTCACGCACCATAGAGACGACGCCGTTGCAACCACTCCCTCCGTCTGCCGGCCGGCACGGCGCCGCGTCGACGCACTCGAAAAACCGCTGCACGGTCGCAATTTTTTTTACGAAACAATGGACCTCCCCGCGGGGATTCCGCCAAAAAGTAATACGAGGCTCGGCATCTGCCGGTCGCAAATCTGCTGGACGCGCGAGGACGACCGAGAGGCTTGGACGATTTTTTTTCTCTCTCACGCAGAGTAAATCGTTTTTATAAATGAAAAAAAGAAAGAATCGAAGTTAATTGAAAGAAGAAAAAAACAGGATGAAAAACATGCAAATTAGAAACTTGCACATTGCTTCCTCATCATTTTATTTCGCTCACAAAGCTCCTCCTCGGAGCAAGTAGATTTTTCAATTTTGGCTTTTCAATTTCTTAAAGAGGAAACTGCTTTGTCGGCGAAATAAAAAGATAAAGAATCATCAGCGCAATTTTAATCCGATGTTGGCTTTAGGAGTTTGTTGGCAGACCGACATTCAGCCAATATATACGCTCATGTTTTGAATGTTGACAAATCTCACCTAGGATATTATAAAATATTTTTCTAAAAATTCGAAAATTTATATTTAAAAAGAAATTAAATTAAAATGCAAAATTTCATAAGAAGTAAACTCTTTCAAATCCTAACCAATTCTCACCAAATTCAATATCATTTAATGATACTCTATTTATGTTAAAAAATTTAATTCGATATCACAAGTTTGCGCAAGTTAGAACATTTGTACAAACATTTTTTGAAATATTGAAACTGCCTTGAAATCTAAAACGCTGTATGAATTTTTATAAAAATAACGATAAATGAAAGTATTGTACTACTTTAGGTTTTGGAATATTCTGAACATAGAAAATTGGAAAAAAAATTTTGTCGCGAAAACAAAGCTTCCTCTATGAAGAAGCAAAAAGAAAAAAAAAACATTACCAATCTCATTGTCAGCATTATACACGAACGTTAACGATTGTCTGCCTCGCTCCGATTGCTCTCCGACATTCTTTTATGGTACATTCTAAACAAGAAGCAAGAGTCGAAATTCATTTGACAGTTCTGGGAATACGTCAAGTTTTAATAAGATAAAATCGTGCGATCAAAGAGGATTATAATTGATCGCCGCGCTTTTTTTTGACAGATTATATCGTGAAATGCTAAACGCTTTTTAAAAGATATCAGCAGGATTGCTTCCGAAATTCAGTCTGACGCATGTTACTGGCATTCGATCCCACGACACTCGATAAGCTTCTTTGTAAAAGTACGGACGGACAGACGTTACGGAGTGACGACAATGCGTTTAGTTTCGCAGAAGGTCGGATTGTCGCCGGGCGTCGTAAGAGGCGTCATGGGGCACCGTAACGACGTGGTTGGCGATTTATCTGTTCTTGCCGATCAAGGGATCGGAGGGCGTTTCGGATAGGACATAGGTACGTCTTCCATAGAGACGAGGCGAAACGACCAACGTCGTTCTAGAATCGGATGTCGAATCGCGTTCGCTTCCGGCAACGCCGATCCTTTACCGGAAGCGATCGAACAACTTCTCAGATGAGACACGGGGCGGTAACCACTCGAGATAGGGGTACGTGGAATTTTGCGTGGTTTTAAACAGATAACGCTACCCGCGATGATGTCACGCGCCACGAGAGATTTCATGTATATCGTGTGTTGCACGTCGCGTGGGCGTGGAAGTCGCAGCGGAAGACAGGAAATGTGCCTGAGTCAGTTGCCGCGAGCGAGTCCTTTCTGCCCGTCGGTTATTTGTGGGAATCGCTATCAAATCGACTAATTAATAATGACGATATTATATATTTGTAATCGTAGAAGCGATGAGAGATGCAAAGATTAAAAAAGATCGTTGATCGACCAATGCAAGTATGATATATCGTTGATACTATGGAGATTGTTCAAGAAGACCATTTTGATGTGAATAAATAAGTAATAAATATATCCGCTATTATACAAATAACAGCCTGATATTGAAGAATGTTTGTACTTATTCTATCGAACGAATGCAATAGCCGCAGTATTGATTACGACCTCCTTCAATACTTCACAAGATAAGAAATGGAACGTTTTTTGTAATGTTTGTGTTTCAAAAGTATGCATTTTATATATATAAAAAATAAAGATTTAAAGACAAATTGTTCACAATTTTCTTATCTAATATTTATATTGTCTGATAGGGGTATATGACAGAGATAAGTTCATGATAAATAATATATATGTTAAATTATTTTTCAGAATCATATATGACATTTCTCAGAAGGGGGAATTTCTTTTTTAGGTTCAGTGAGAGAAAGAGTTTTTCATGAATATAAAAATATATATTAACAGTTCTTAAATTATAAGAGTTCGAGAACTTTCGGATTTAAAAATCAGCGAATTTAAATTTGCGTTATTCACACATTCCGTCATACTCTCTTTTAATTTCTTTTTTTTTTTTTTTTTTTTTTTTACTTTTACATGAACTTATATCCAATATCTATGTGATAAACGTCCATTCAAAAATTCATTATTTCTTTTTCGAAATTTCTCGTGAAAAAAGTCTACGCGCATTTGACCATACGTCGTAAGGTATATCTTGTTACGAGATACAACTGGACCACCTAAAGTCTCCGAGACCAACGTAAGACGACCATCGATCGTGCTTTTAACGAGCTGACGGATCGCGAGAAGACGATATTGACGCTCTGAAAAGAAGTCGGAACACGTGTTTATCTTACAGCATGCATATTCCTGGGCGGTCCAGGCGCGACAATAGCGACCGAGGTGTCTGTCTGCCCATTCGTTCGTGCCTTCCGGCGTCTCGTTCGCACCACGTGCCCACCACGTGCTCTCTGTTTTCTTTCGCGGCGGACCTTGCGAATTTACTTTCACAATCAATATCTGCCCGCATGATCTTCATTCAACGTCACCATCACTTTTTGTTGTTTGTCATTATTTTCCCTCTCTTTTTTTTTTTCGTTTCAAATCTCGGCCTCTTTTAACAAATCCTTGTTCTTTCGACAATGAGCCTGATAAAAAAAGTGGAGTAGAAAAAATATGCGTAACAGAAGTTGCTTTCGCGATCGATATAGGTTCACTCTTGCGTGACACTAGCAAATAGAAACTCAGTCAAGGGATATTGTTAGATTATCGAAAAGATTTCCTCAGAGATAATTACATGTTGCATTTCTAATTTTGCCCTCTCTTTTTTTCTCTCCGTTCGAGGTTAATTAGTTCCAGACTTTATTGTCAAGAGTTCCCTTTCGAGTATATAAGAAATGTCATAAATTTCCTTTCAAATATTTGCAAAAATTTCAAGCTGAAATTTATATATATTTAGAAGAAATAAAAAATATATATTTCTCTTTTACTCATAATTGTAAGAATATTCATTAAACAAAACAAAATATATTTCTATAAAGAATATAAAGTTCACGTATTTATGATATTAGAAATATAAATTCAATGAAAAATCAAGAAATAAAAGTCTAATATGTTTTTAAATAATTAAATAAAACTATTGTTATTTGCTTCGGAAATATATGTACGTGATAATATATTTATTGTTTTTTTTT
Source organism: Polyergus mexicanus (assembly GCF_030449975.1). Taxonomy (NCBI): domain Eukaryota; kingdom Metazoa; phylum Arthropoda; class Insecta; order Hymenoptera; family Formicidae; genus Polyergus; species Polyergus mexicanus. The sequence goes on along the minus strand of NW_027223321.1, from coordinate 12,787,014 downwards.
TTTACTGATTTTATTATATGGGGATATATCGAATCTTTCCAAAATTAGGCGCGTATGTTTTTCGTGAGATATTCCACGCGGGTTCCCCCGCGATCGACAGAATGGGATGCTGCGACCAGAGCTCGTGCCGTCGCAATGCGCGTTACATCACGCCGCTACAATCGTTATCTCGTCGCCGCATAATCAAGAGGCTTCTTAGACCAGATGTCCGTCGCGCGCGGCACGAGTATCCAGCAGCCGCTGTAATGGCGCGAACGTAATCTTGGATGCATGATTACTTCTTAAGAATCTGTTCGTTGATTTACGACTATTAATCGCATGTAATATTCAGATTTCGAAATATGAAAAACACAGGGGTAAAGTTATATCTAACTCATTACCGAAGTTATGTAACATATAACTGTCAAGTTTCGATATATTATGTATTTGATGCGTTAAATTGAATCTTTCAAAAAAATTATGTTTATTATGTTTATGGATATATTATATCTTTATTTAAGTGTTACAATTTTTGCTTATTGGTTTTCTATAAAAATAGAATCTAAAATTTTATGTCATGTCAAATTAGTTGTACGAAATAGTTAAGGTAATCGGAAATGTATACGTAAGATTTTAATTAAAATAATAATTAATATCTTTTTAAAATAATTTGATAATCTTTTACTATTCGAAAAACATATTTTAGTTTTGTTAATACCGTTTGTACCTGCATTTCGATGACTCATATTGGCTTTCCCGATACCGATGGTATAACCGGACAAGCGTAAAACAAACCCTTTTAGCCTGACCCCTCGATAGGAAGGACTAAAAAGTAAACGCTGGAAAATGTAGAGAAAACCGCAATTAGAGGCGGGCAAAGCGAGACAACTACTACGATTTTTCGTAGTGTTATGTTTGACTTTTTAGAGACGCATACTTGTCGGATTAGCTGATACATTTGAAATGTTTACTGAGAAAATTTACCGATGAAAAACTTTGCGAAGAAACAGGAGCCGTTTTAGCATAGCTCATTTTACAATGACGCCCGCTTGTCGCCGGCACGTTAATGACCAGGGGTCCTTTGTTCTCTCAGAGATGCATCGCATATCTATCTGGAAAATTATTTTTCTTTTCAATAGCAGTTGAAAATGATGAAAGTCATTTATACATAGGATAATTACGCATGTCATTTGTAACCATGATGTTGTTAAGTTAATAAAGTCTTCAATGTTCGCCCATAAATTATTGTCACTCATACATAACGTCTGTAAAAGCATATGGTGAGATTTGATGATAAAATTATTCACATTCAAATATCTAGAAATGAAAATTATTAATGCTCTGATATATTTTCGCTAAAAAGAGATGCTCGTTACAAACTGGGCATGGATTTTATTTTATCATTCGAAATAATTTACATGGGAAAACGTTTCGCTTGTGACAAATTATAGATTAATAATTTTTTATTTTATTCAAATAAAAGAAACACGAAGTGCAATATCAATATATATATATATATATAGTTATTATGCAACAATGAATTTTTTATTTGATTACAGACGCATGTTCCCATCCATTCAGTTGACGGTAAATGGTTTAAACAAACAGGATTATTATTACGTGCTTATGGAAATAACACCGGCCTCTGATCGCCGTCACAAATATTGCGGAAACGGCGGAGGTGACGATGAAAACGGAAATAAGAGTAGCAATATCGGGGGCTGGAGCTTTGCCGGACCGTCCGAGCCGCAGCCACCGTTTGATCGCAGAATATTTTTTCATCCCGATAATCCCGCAACAGGCGAGCAATGGATGCAAAATTCAATCAATTTCAATAAACTAAAACTCACGAACAACATTGTCGATCATCGTAATAACGTGAGTAATGTCTACGTTATATACGTTACAAACAAAAATATAATATAATAACATAATATTATATATATATATATATATATTTTTTTTTTTAATTAAATGTACTTATATGAGTTGCAAATCTTTCGCTACGGAATGAAATCGATAGTCGTGTCTGTTAGGCTTGACGATGGAAAAGACTTACACTTGACAATATCGGTACTGCCGGTAGTTATAAAGCAATGATAAGATTATCGCGTGAAAAAAAGAGTAGGGGAGGAAAACACACCATTCAGTAGCCGCCGCCCATTTATCTACTTCTTCGATATTTTGACAGCCTTACTTGTCTTCCTCATTTTCTATCTCCGCTAGTTCAGTATTATATTTCTTTTTCGATTTATGTATCGCATGCGGGAGATCGTTACACATCGTCCTGCTCATCTAATTTGCTTTCGAAACTTTCTCTTTTTAACATTCATCATTAACTAATCGAGAAACTGCTATCATAAGGCAAGAAATACTAGCGCGATTTTAAATTATCTTAAAACATCAAAGTGATCGACTTTCTATGATTCTTTTCTCTTATGAAAATGTTTTCTTTTTTTCCCATTAATTGTAACAATGGATAAAAATTATTGCGATATAATCCATGCCTTTGGACCGTGGAATAATGGAAAAAAATATGCTGTAATACGAAGTAACGTAAATAATCACTTTAAAGTATATGGGTATAAAAGTTATTCTCGTCATTAAAAAATCATTATCGTATTTTACGTGATTATGGAAATGCACATTAGATGCGATCGAGTCCGCGTTTAGTTCCATCTCGATAACGTAACGAATATTCTCGAAGGCTACAATATTTCTGTGCGGCCACTCTATTCTCGAGATCGGCTCGAACGAAAGCGCCATGGGGTCGGGGATTAAAATCTCCTCGCCGAAAGAAAAAAGATGGACGCGCGCGGGGTGGACACATTTTCCAGCGAGAAACTTAAGCTATACTCGAGACCGGTGCTGGTAGGCCGGTCAATCCGACATGCGTGGAGAACGAAGATTAACACGCTCCACGACACCCTGTAATCGATATACCTTCTTCCCACTGTGGCCTACGAGAGAGGGTTTGTTTACGAGCCGACAGGAACTCTCTCTCGCTGCCGGGGTAGTCGCCGCCGTCGCCGCTGGTGTTAGAGAAATGCGTTTTACGGTCTTCGCAGCTTTTGTCGACGCGACGAAAGAGCACGGCATACAGAAGAGAATGGCGGCGGCTCCCTTTGCTTTCCCAGTTATATTCATTCGAGTCGATTCATGCGCGAAATGCATCGCGTTAATCCTCAAAACGCCCGCGGGCGCATGGCGGTGGATGCAAAATAAGGTACTTACATTGTTACGCGGTTATCTCAATTTTGTCACCTTTTTCCTTTTTACAAAGCGTGCAATATGTGAGATATGATCTGATCTAAAGAGGTTTAATCTAAGCAGAAAAGCGATTATCTCTACCCAAATATAGAAGCACCGATAGATCTTGAATTATGAGCGCAATGCCGAATTGCAGAATTTTAATGAACTATAATCATCAAAAGCATAAATAGATAACGAAACTTTCTTTCTCAATTAATTTTAATCAGACTATTTTGTACGAGGCTTGACTATAAAAAAAAAATATATATATATATATATATAATATTGAAAAATTTAGAAAAGTACAAATAATGTTTGCTAAAAAAGTTCCCGAAACGTATCTCGTATGTAAAATTTATTACAATTTTATTATCTATTTATATACAAAACATATATATATTTAAATCTTTCAAGTAAAATTTAGAGGAGAAATTAATTTAAAAAATACAATTTATCTAGTATCGATAAAGATATTTGAAGCGTATGAAAGATTGCGCTATCAAATTGTTAGTAATATTCAACAAAATTAATTATATTTCAAAATACACAACAGATCAAATATTCAAGTGATGCATCGCTCTACATTCATACGAGAGATCCTCAGTGGAGACTTGATTCTGGGAAGGTTGTAGGGCCAGTCTGGTTTTCGGGAATCGCGTCTGCGTCTACCGTCGGCCTCTTTAGTCAGGCGCCAACTTATCTCGAAAAAGCGGCGCCCTTTTACCCGGTTCTTCAAACTAATTACGAATTTAATAAAATTCTCGACGTTCCGTTCTCCCCATTTTTCTTCAACTAACAGAAAGGGTCTTTTCTTTCGTGCCTCCGGAATCGTCTTTCGCAATAATGCACGCTGCATAACAACGATCTTCTTTTTGCGTATTCACGCTTGAAAATAAGAGAATTTATTTTAAATAATAATATATAATTGTTTTAAATCGAACGCGATGATTTATGAAAATAATGTCTTATCGTCGATATACAATACTTAATAATTATCGCAATTTTATTTTTTGTATATTCAAGTTCAATGAATTTCAATAAAATTATTTTATCGCATATAATTATTTTATTCTTAATTGTCTATATTTTTTAAAGTTATAGAATTTATTTTTTCTGTATAATTGTGAACAATATAATTCACTAATTTAAAATTTTATATTTATCAATTTAAAGTTCTATATCATTAATGAATAATTAACAGAAAAATTTATATTTACAGGTGGTTTTAACGTCGATGCATAAGTACCTTCCTACGATTTGGATAATTCGTTGCGCCCGTGCGACAAATCTTATCGACCTCTTTTCTCATCCAGCCTCGTCATTTGCTTTCAAGGAGACTGAATTTATCGCGGTCACGGCATATCAGGTACTATAAAAAAATTATCAAGTAATGTCAAATTGACTTGTTTTCTTTTAGACCATTTTGGCTATCTGGTTTTAAAAACCGCGTAATTTTAATTGGTATATAAGCGTTATATGATTCAATTCTTTTAATATTTATATTTTTATATTTATTTTTATTATTTCTCTCATATCGAGTAATACTGTTCACAAAATGTTTTCTTGTAGAAATTATATTTGATGAAAATCTTTGTTTTCACGTCATTTACAGAACGAAAACATCACGAAGTTGAAGATTAACAACAACCCGTTCGCGAAGGGATTTCGCGAAACGGGACAGTCGCGATGCAAGCGTAAATATCATCAGATAGGCCATACTAATCGACCAGACGATGAAGAGGGCAACTCTTTTTCCGATTCGTCTGAATCGAATCGTAGCGCGAGTAGCTTAGACGACCTGGCGCAGAAATCGGAGATTAAACATGAAATTAAAAATTCCGATGACTGCGACGATATTAAACCATTGATTCCAATTGTCGAGGACCAAAGATCATCTTTAAAACTGGAAAACAATCACGGAAGTGAAGTGCCATCTCCTTTTCATAGACCTTGGTTAGACTCGCCATCGTATAAAACAACGGCACCGATGATGCCGATGATACCGTCAGTGTCATCAATGTCAGCGGTCCGCGATCTGAGTTGCGCCTCCTATTACTTTCGATCTTTGCAAGTGCCGTTCATCGCGCAACAAAATTTGGCGAGATATTATCAGTATCAGTGCCCGATGTTTCATTTTAGGAAATTATGATTTGTACGAACGGACGTTGTTTCAATTTTTCTCGCGATGTTGTCGTAATTAGTTGCACTTTTGAAGCGAAGAATAATTAAGAATGTGTAAATAAATATCGATTAATTAAAATTGAAAGTGACTAAAAATTTTTTTTTAATCGAAATATGACAGATAAATAAAGTTAAATTAACTCCTGACATTGACCTGGAATTCATATATCTGGATATAAATTACATTTTAACATTTATCTTAGGCCAAAGATTATTGTAAATACTTATTCTATAAATCATTTTGTATATATAGTTTTAATAATATTTTAAAACTTATTTTTTAATTGTAAGAATTTACATTTAACGTGACAGAATTTAATAATTTAACATATTTTGATTTGAAAGTACATATACATATGTATATGTTAGTACGTATAGTTAGTACATATACATATGTATATGTCCATATAGTTCCTATGTATTATTATTATTAAGATTTATTAGTTATTAATACGCTATTAATTAATTATTAATAATTAGTTATTAATAAAAATTAATTTAATCATATTAATATAATTAGGATTTAAGATTTATTTTAAGTTTGGTGACAAACAAATAACATTTATCAATTTCTGTTACTAAAGTAATTTCATGATTTATTGTTAAGAAATTCAATTTCAATGATTTTAAACATTAAAAAGATTCGTGAACTTACATTTACAAGAGAGAATTATGACATATATAAGAGATAAAATTATTTCTTTTCCATAGAGTTTTTTTTATATAAAACTCATCGAGAAGAGAATGTGAGATATATTGCGATAACGGCCCTAGTTAGGCTTATAATGGATATATACGAGTTAAATAAAAATATGAACAACAAACGAAAAGTAAATGCATATTTTCGAAATCTTGTTCGCTGTTTGTTCATTTTTTTTCGTATTCGAAACGCAAATTCGCATACGGCTAAATAATTTCGAAAAATTCTTAACTTCGAAAAATTTACAACCGCTGTTCATTCGTTGTTCGTTCCTTCAATATATCCAGTTTTATGTACACGTTTTATCGCGTATATATGTTATCACTGTATATTACACAATTTGACATTTAAGAGATTACCAAAGAGACATTAAATATATGTAATCTGTATATACGATTAGACGCAAGATTATTTTTTTACAATAAGATTATAAAATCTATATCTATCTATCTATAGTGTTTATATTCAAAAAGATTTAGTTTCTTCTACTCAATGAAATAAATGACAAAATGCGATATTAAATGCCTTATATAGTTGTTTAATATATTCATCATCTCTATCTCTCTCATCATAGGCTATATCTCTTGTCAGAGGATGATAATCTTTCTGCATATCTGCAGTGCGCGCCTTAGTTTTTCACAAACATATGGGACCTTTAATGGCGGTTAACCTCGGTGATTAACTATTGTCTTCCAAGAGGTGGCAATCGAATAAGATCCATTGTTTCTAACCGGATTTGAATACAGAGGAGTACTCGCACTTTTTGCGCCAAGATTGTTACACGTTCAATATTTTTAATTCATTCTTAAAAAAAAAGTTAAATTAGATACTCGAATGTATCAAAGTCCTTTCAAAAATCTTAAAGTTTATTGTTTTTCCGCGATGTTGATCAACTTTTTTGCTGTGAGCAATGGTCATACAATTATTTCCTCTCGAGAAATGAAAATTTACTTTGATAAATATCCATGATTTCGTTTACGGATCGTTAATAGTGAGAGAATTAATTTATTACGCTTACTAATCTTTTAAAAATTTCCCAAAGAAACAAATTTAAATTTATTTCTTCTAAAAATAATTATGATTTTGATTTTTTATTTACTTTTATAATTTTAATTTTAATTTTTTTTACTTTTCTAAAAATAAATTTTATTATATTTTTCCTAAAAATAATTTTGATTTAATTTTTTTAATTTTCCTAAAAATAAATTTAATTTTTATATTATTTATGTTTTAATTGTATTTCTAGCTTGCTCAATATTTTCTTCTCAATAACCTGACTTGATTTTTTAATTTTCCAACGATCTTATTTTCTAGTTAAACCAGTAGAAACTCGCAATTATCAAGAAAGTTTTTTCTTCTAAGTAACATACAATAAATTACTTTTTCGCATCTCTCTTCAGTAGACGACCTCCCACGCCTGTCACGTCCAACTTGAAACACACTATCTGCGACACAGCACGAGTGCAACATTTCGAGGATGTACGTCTCGCCTGTTTGTCGCCTATCCCGACTTCCCGATGACTCTGTTGACTCATGGACCACAAGACACTTTTGCGGGGCGCCGACTCGAGATGCAATTACTCGACATCGTCTTGATTGATTGAAACACAAATTTCCGACTACTCGAGTGAAGTTTGAGAATTTGCTCTCATACGTATACGTTTTACATGAGAATTAGAAAATGAAGTGGAACTGGAAGTTCACTATCAGTCATATGCTGATATATTAAAACTTTTCTTTCTTAATACACATATTCATTATTTCAGTATAGAAAAAATATTTTTTCTTTAATTTTATTAATTAAAATTAAAAAATTTTAAATTAATAATATAATTATTGTTAATATATTTTTTTAATAAGTAATACATTTCAGAAATTCACTTTTAAAAAAGGGATGCTAAATCTACATATTTCGATTTTTTTATGACATTTTGCGAAAACCTGACAGTATATCTATTATTGTATCTTATTATATCTATACATACTATCATACATATTATATATATACGCGGAATATTAAAGTGTATAAAGTATATTTTAAATTGTAATTAATTATATTTATTAAACGATTAATGTATCACGAAGTCTTTCGTTGTATTAATTACACGATTTTGCGATTCGATTGTTTAATTGCTCGATTTTAATCCGAATCATATTTAGATGCTGTTAAAAGTCAAACGATAAAGCGTTGGATAAAATATATTTAATTTCAAGCATTTTTGAAGAAATAATTATTGCTTATAAGGATCGTAACAATAATTTATAATTTTAATTTTTGTCACTTCAATTTTTAAATGTGTATATACATCATGCAAAATACGCGCTTCCTATCGTAACGATATAATTATAGTTATAATATTAATCAACTATAATTAATATTAAATTATAATTATTATTTAAGATATGTAAAAGATAACTAATTATTAATCTTATCAAATTATTTCCCGATACTTGTCGCAATAGCGTTTAGAAAAGGGATTTGACGAAACGTTTCGCACTGCTACTTTACTGCTCGAGTGTCATCGTACGAATGATAACACGTAAGAAAGGAATTTTTTTGACCTCCATTACAATTCTATTCAAGCGTCTCCGTATGAATCATAACAAGGCCGTGATATGTAAACAATGTTTGATCCTCGCGCGTCAATGTTTACGCCGCCAAGGCTAAATACCATGTTAGGTATTGTCCTAATTCGCTGCCGAAATATTTTACGTATTATAAAATATATATGTAAAATTAATTATATTATATAAATATTTTAAATTATAAATCAATTATTTATTAAATGATTAATGTATCACGGAGCTTATATTAATTATTCAATTTTGCGATTTAACGGTTTAGTACGTTCTTAATCTAAATTATATCTAGATTATCGAAAAGTCAAATAGCGTGGACAAAATATATTTGACTCTATGTGTTGTTAAAGAAATAATTATTGTCCTTAAAGAAACGCAACGAAACGATAATTTATAATTTGGTATTTTATTACTTTAATGCTTATTTGAATAAATTACAAAATATGTGATTCGAGATCTATCATTGTGATATATATGTATATATATATATATATATATATATATATAGTTACGTATTATTTATAAATGTTAATTAATTATTAATTATATTATAATAACAAATAATTTCCCGGTACTGATCGCGATCGCGTTTAGAGAAGGAATTCGAGCGTCTCGCATGATTACTTTCCTCCTCGAGTGTCATCGCGTGAATGACAACAGAATAGTTGTACGTAAATAATAACACGCCAATTATGCCGCGCCGCTCAGATGAATATCATGTTATTGATAATTCACTGCCGAAATATTTTACATATTACGACACACACAAGCGCGCACGCGCACGCACACAAAAATATTAAATTTTATCTATAAGTAATTATTTTAAATTAATTTTAAATATTTTAAAGGTAAATTTTTTCGCAATTCTAGTTTTTTATTTAGAGTTCTGGATAGCATCCTACGAGATATAAAAGAAATTCTTAATATTCTTACTCCAATATTGCAAGAGATATCAGGAACAAAAAAAGCAAGTATTTTCTTAAAATATGAGACAATAAATCTAATTGCACCTGCTCGTTCGAGTGCGCTTGAATGACAACAAGGCCATATACACAAGAATATACAAAATATACATCATTTTTAATATATAAAATATTAAACATTTTTAACATTTAAATCATTTTAAAAATAAGGGTACTTTGATACTGACTCGACTTCTAGTTAATTAAACTTGCAAGAAAATTTCGATATAGGATAGACGCAAAAATTCCATTTAAGAGAATTCCAATAATATACGAAATATTACGAGACGCTCGATCGATCGTTTATTATTGTCATGACTCTGTTCGTCGATGCTTATATTAGTGGAGCGCATAACGGTATGGATCGCTGGATATATTATAAACCTAAGATTTTTCCGGAACACGGCGCACCACGTAATCTGAATACGTAATCGGTGACTCCGGCATTCCGGTAAATCATTTTATGGTGCACGTCACCCGGTACCGTAAGAAGATCTTAATTTATGTAAACACGTATATAAACATCTCACTCAGCCATCGGTACAAATAACATGTAACATATTACTTTGCACAAAACAAGTATAAAATATATATTTATATATAGATGTCTTTTTTTTCTAAATAATATATATATATATATATATATATATATATATATATATATAAAATTTCGTCTCTCTAATACAAATTGTCTCATGTATGTATATGTTTTTATTGATATAAATATTTAGATGTAAAAAGATTTTATACTAATATATACATAACGAATACACGATAATTTATTTTGTGAAAGAAATAGAGAGAAACGCTACGATTCTATATACATTAATAATTTAATTGATCTGTCAACAAACAAATTGAATATATAATGAATAATGATATAATTTTAATTATATATTATTATATTATAACTTAATAATATAATTTTTCTTAATTTACATGCTTTGACTGTAGTCTTAAGTCAAGCTCAAAGTTCAACTGTTTCATAAAAGAACGCTTCGTCGTGTTATCGTACTTTACATTATTCTCTTCTACTTCTTCGTTATTCGTCAATTCTGGTACGCAACATCTCTCGTCGCCGCGACCCTTCCAATATTTCGGACAATATGGTGGATTGATTTCGCTGAAGCAGAAGGATCCTCTAGTGTTGACTGGGGTGTGTTGACCCATCGTCACGTACTCGCCCGCCTTGGCGGCGATTCTCGGACCCGAAGGGCATCTCCTGGAGCAGGACTCGGCCATCATGCTCGCGCCATCGTCGTCTATGCTCTGCGCCATGAAGCAAACGGACCACACGTGACTGCACAGATGAAACATCTCCCTGTCCTGGCAGAAGGGTTGCACCTTGCCGCCGTTGACGCAAAAGTCCACGTGACCGACACGGCCGACTTCGCCGTAATATCCGGCATTGGTGTGTACCACCTCGACGAAGTCGGCGTCACCGGCGTCCAAACGATTCATCAAGCCTGGCCGGACAAGCGGACGGGCGGGATCCAAGCCGATTATCCTACGCCCAATATATTTCATTCCTAAGTTTATCACATATATACATTAACTTTTTTTTCTTAAATCATTCTCAAAATTGATCCGAGAAAGATACCGTTCGCATTTGGAGAGCGGCATATTTACAGAATAGCGAGTCGTAAAGAGAATACAAGTTATAAAAAAATATTAACAAGCAAATACGTTACAATAATATGAAGATTCTTCATTTAATTAAACGGGCGTTAATATATAACATAAAAAAGTATCGACGTGAATGGCATTTTTGATAGAGAGCGCAATATCTATTTTCCGATACAAATGAGTTTTGATTTCACATAAAACAAATTCAATAATTTTCTTTTGTCTTTACATAAATATTAATCCGTTTAATACTTTCGTATACCCTCTCTCTTTCCGAACGCACAATCAAATTGTACAGCTAATTAAAATATTGACACGCACAAATATATTAAATTAAGACGTGTGCAAGATAAAACTATTCACCTGTACATCCTGAAGAGCAGGTAATTAGCCATGGTGCCGCAGATGTGAGCGCCTAAGGAATGCCCGATGCAGGTAGTCCTCGCGATCTCTAGGCCAAGGTTTCTCAAGGTTGTCAGAGTGCCGGCGAGACACTTCGCTACCGATCGTATATTCGCCACTGCGGCCGGATAACAAGGTCGTGCGCATAACGCACCCCAATCGACCAGGAACACGTTGTAACTGCCGTTCCTCAAGTAAGCATCGCGCAAAATCGCGATCGGCAACGTATTGTCGCCACCTGCGTGAATTATCGTATAAAAGTTACACGCAAAAGACGGGAAAAAAAAAAATAAATTACACCAACTTGAAACAATGATTACAAGGATATCTAAAGAGTACTCCAATATTTAGAAAATCAAAGATTTTTGGGAAAATTTTTAATTAAATTTATCTCATATTTCTTTATCCGAACACAATTTAATATTCATTCGAATATATTTGTAGTATAAATAATATTTGATAAAAAATGAATAAAATGTATAATAACGGGAAATCGTCTACATTTTTACGTAGCATTTACTGAAAATTTCAAAGAAAATCTTCGATCACAATTAAATAAGATAAATTATAAGACTAATTAAATAGCAAAACTTTTTTTTCTTTCATTTAAATTCAAGTCAATTTTATTTTGTCAATAAATTTTTAATAATTTAAATATTCCATGTTAAATATACAAATGTCTCTTTCTCAGGAACGTTTCTCCGCGATTCTAGACGAAAGCGCAGAGATTCACCTGCGTATCCATGAATCAGGATCACATTATCCCTGACGGGCTCGTAATCCTGACGCAGCCAGTCGGACTGCTCCGAGGGATCCAGGATCCGTCGTGGTTGGCCCGGCGTGTAAAGATACACGTGTATGTCGGGATCGGGACAGACGTCCCGGTCGTTTCCTCGTCTCCAGACGCAATCGTCCTTGTTGTACTCGGCGGCGGCGCCGCTCTCGATGGCGTCGCGAATCGGCCCTTCCCGTCGCATCTCCCTCCAGGCGATAATATGGGCGCAGCCCCATGGTACCAGGAACGCGGCGAAGACCGTCACGAGCGCGAAGATACGCATCTCGGGGATGTCTCTCTGCGACGCGTACATTTCGGTAACTGATGATCGACGCTTGCGGTCGATTCGCGGTGACTTTGCCACCCGGGATTACCGTTTTGTTCCTCCGATCTTTGTCTCTCTCTCTCTCTCTCTCGCTCTAAAGGTCTCCCTTCCTTGAATCTTCCCCACCTGTCGGTACCGAGTCACCGGATGACTAAAAGTATTTTGGTCAATGGTATCGGATTATCCTTCTGTGAGCGTTGACAATTCCGTTCGTTGCCAAATGGAAACCGAATCTTCTCGCGTAAGAATCCGCATGTAAGAGGTTCTCGAACTTTTGATCTTGTTTTGAATGTGTCCAGTTTCTGTTCCATCAATTTCCATATAAAATAATCTTTAGAAAATTGTTATAAGGAAAATATAAATATTCATATTTAGACATATTAATGTTTATAATTATTTGTTTTCGTCAGACGCATGCAGGGTGTTTTGCATACGCTTTGCTTGCTAGAAAAATTGTGCAATTGAATTCGAATGCAGAGAGAGAGAGAGAGAGAGTTAAATCGTTTTTTAAACGCATGAATATTTAACAATACGTGTATCACATACGATAGAAACTTTGGGATGTCCTGTGCGTTTTCATTCAAGAAAAGAAATCAGTCACGTAGCACTCTTTTGCATACGTAGAAAGTGGAATAAGATATTGATGTCTCTTGCTAGTAGTATAATTGACCGAAAACTTGACCCTGAAATATTTTGCAAGACTGATTCATATGTGTAGAAACTATATGTATATACAGGCAATAGCTAGATATTTCGTCATACAGAGAAAGTGGAATAATAATCACTGCAGTAGTTTTCGATGAATGAAGTATGACGTAACATATGAATAAATTTTAATATGCCAACGTAAGTGCCAGCTATTTATAGGTATAAGATGTATTTATTTACATTATATGTGTTATGTAATGTAATACAAAATAAAGAAATTTACGATAAAATAACTTGAATATATAAAATAAGAAAAGTTTCTCAAATTATATTACATCTCTCTTCAATAAATAATTTTTAAAAGACGTTTTACACATGACAAAATATTTTGTATCGCCCACATAGTACATCGTATAAAACGCTAAATGAAAGTCGAAAAGTTAAATCCGTTGCATCAAATGTCCAGATTCTGAAGATGTTTTCCTTCCGAAAACAAAGCAATAAATTTACATATCCCCTCGAGTACATACACCTTGATTTCTGATTTTGAGCATGTCCTCGCAAGCTAACATACAATTCGTTGAAGATACGCAAAATATATATGTAAAGACACAGAATTGTATTATACATTTCATCTTCCGTAAAAATGCAATATATTATATATCATATATTTGCACGTGACATAGTCGAAATATATTTTCTTGCAAGCCACATTTAATATCGAGCAATTAATTATTTATTCATTTATCGAGTCATGCAATGATAACAAGAACATATATACGCATACAAATTTTATACATTTTCATTATATATAATAAATTATAAATTATATAGTTCGCTTGATACATGAAAATTACAATGAAATCTCGTAATAGCGAACCTCAAAATAAGCAAAATCACTTCCATATGAGCTAGACGTGTGTGAAAAGGGATACATGAATAGAGGGACGCGTTTTCCGGTGGTCTACCGGAAAATAATATTTAAACGAAACGATACCTCTATGGCCTTAATTTTACGCTTTGAGGATAAAGTGAGGGCTCGCTATTACGTTCAGAGCCCCGAATCGTGCTATTAAGAGATTCCAATGTAATCGAGCAACACCGTATAGCGGAAGTATCAAGGATGGGAAGCAATCTTCGCTGTGACATATACCGCTAAGAAATATTCAATACTTATCACGTTCCCTTGCCATAGAATCAATTCAATATATCAAGTGCAACGGTATCAACGCATCCACTTAACTTATAGATCTCATAACTGCTTTCTATTTATATACAATACTTGAAAAAACACTGTGTATGTTTAAATACTATATATATATATATATATATATATATATATATATATATATATATATATATATTTGCTTAAATATAATAATAAAATATCTAAAAATTTTGATTGCGTCAAAATTTCTAATATGTAAAACTTGTAACAAATGATCTTCTAATTCTCCTAAAATTTTCTTAAAAAAATATAATTTTAAATTGATTTGAATGTTTGTGGTTAAAAAGACATTTGGTGGTTCTGACAGCAATAGCGGATTATTGTGTGTACATATACATATATTCTATTAAAATTTGTAACCGCTTTCAAAATTAGTGCCTCGTATATTATCGAAAAAATAATTTTCTTATTTCGATTGCTTTGCAATCAAACAAACAAAAATTTACGTTATCGTGTAATTTTATAAAAAGTGAAAGTTAACTTAACTAAAGTTAATTAAACTATCATCATAAATATAATTTTAATTGTTTTGCCAAAAACAATCTTTTATTATAAATAAAAATTTAATTTTTATTATTGTTATTATTATATAAAAGCAAGAAAAATATGGCAATAGAAAAAGCAAAAAAAATATTTTCTCGATTAGAGTGAACCCAAAATTCATAAACATATTCTTCGACTGTTTTAGAGTCCAAATCTTCATTACGAAAATAAGAATCACGAATACTTTCTGAATTGTAGAAATTTAATGGTTTGAAATGAAAGGCTTTCAACGATAAATTAAGTTTCGCATTTATATATTGCGACAGTGGTTTTCGGCAGCGTACACTTTATCTTGTATCCATATAATAACCGCTTTCTCCATATATATAATTCTTATTTATTTTCATATATCAGTAGAGGTAATAAGATTTATATCTCATTTCAAATATTTAAAAAAAATTTTAAATAACAAAAAATCTCTCCCCTCCAGTTCCAATGAAAATAAAAACAAAATAATAGACAGACTCGAGGAATAAATAGCAAATATACATGCCATATATTAAATCATAAATTAAACAATTCACGAGAATCTTAATGAATTAAAGTTCACAAAAAATAATACTTATAAAAAAGGCGGTCGATTATTACGGATATGATACATATGCGTACCACCGAAAACGGCTGTCGCAATATTTGCGTAACGCGAAACGCAACGATTGGACCCGGTGTTTGAAGTGAAAGTTTGAAATCTCCTAGATATACGTTAACTCGCTGCAGAGAGAAAGTACCGCTAATTTGAATCTTGGAGTAAATTGACGAAAAAAAATTGTCAAAAGTGTTGTTAAAAGCGAAGAATACGTTCATTTTTTATTAGGAAATCAAAAGTTTATTTAGGAATAATCACATAATATATATATATATATATATATATATTTTTACAACTGACAAGATGCTCGAGCGTGATAATGAATGTGATAATTTGAGGAAGTAATTTTCAATTATGAATATACGCAAAATACATACAAATGAAGTATTTGATCAACGAATAATAAATTTCATCTTTCAATGCGATTGAAGAGAATAATGTCAGATTCAACCATAATTCATTTCACACACATCTCTCTTTAGATTGAATTTTATTATTAATTCTCGATCCTGACACAAATAACAAAGTGGAAATAAAATGTAATAGACTGATTAAATTACATATTGCTTACATGATAATTTTTGATACAAAAATTAGCGATGTGGAATATACAACAGGATGATGCAATTCCTACTATATCAATCACAAGCAAATGTGCTTTATTCCGGCAATGATAAATCACAATAAATCATCACAATAAGCTTTTCAAAAAACACAACTCTAAAATATTACAAATAGATATATTTAACTGAGCACACATAGATATGTGATAAGAATAAGTGTTGATTCACATTATATGACAATAATATGACATGATAAAATATTTTTTTATAAACATAAATATGTATTTGTTCTTATGCATCTCTTTCAGGTTCCAAGTTCACTATATAAATATATGAATACATTTATATATTACAAAAGAACATTTTGTCATATATCATATATAATGTGAATCTGTATCTTCATATAACTTATGTTTGGCCACAATATTACTGTTCAGAAGTATGGCGAAGTATACATGTAACGACATAAAAGTCAATCAGTTCAAAAAAAATTGTGCAACTCAGATTCGCATATAAAAATCTCTCAATGAACAGAATATATCTTTGCGCACACAACTAAAAACTTATTATAATTATTGATTCAGTTTTATTCCTCATTAATATTACAACTGATTGTCAAGGATAGATATTCGAAAAGATGTCAATGTAAATGCATATCTAAAAAAATGTTTATGAAGTTTCAATGATTTTAATTGCAAAAAAAATAGCATTGTTAGCTTTCATAGGTACAACAGACACAATCATATGAAAACCCATCAATACTATACAGAATGAAAAAATTCTATGTAGAATAACAATCCTAATAGAGCGACTATTTACAGGAAAAAATAAACATTCTTGATAATTGGGATATAATGTGTTCCAGATGAAACAAGAGTTCCAACTGCTAATATTAAATCTGTACATATTTATTTAACAGCTAGATTCTGTAATCTTGAACTGACAGCATTAATAATCTGTTCTTTATTTACATCCGTGATCTTTCCGTTATTAGCCAAAGACGGGTCTAATCTAGCACATGCCTTTTTGTGCATGAACCAGTGTAATCTTTGACACTCCCTGTCGCAGTATTGCACTGCTTTGCATTTGCTACATTTTTTGGTAGCTTTATCTTCGCCACAAGTTACACAAGTTTGGGCATTATCGGAGAAGCCTCGTTGCCCATTAATCGCAGCGGAAACTACGGAAACGGCGGACGGTGGATCTGTGCTAGCCAACGTGGCGACCATTTGGCGAAAAATTGTACTTTCTCTAAACGGAAACTCTCTTACGGACTCTCTCAAAAAGGCTTCCTGATATTCAGGTAGACCGTCGCTTTTACTGCACTTGAGAAATCTTCGTATTAAAACTTCTACAGTGTCAGATTTCTTTTCTTCGCTCTCCTCGTTCCCGCTTTTCTCCGCCTTCATAGCTTCTTGTCGCTTTTGACATTTTAACACTTCAGCCACAACACAACTGAGATAATGATACTTGAAAGCCATCACTTCGTTTGTTTCAGCGCCTCGCGTCATTTCTCTGTAGCGCATAGATTCTAATACCTTTTGTATCTAAAAAGATGATAAATTAAACATTAATTTCTTCACAGAAAAAAAGAGAAATATTTTAACATGTCAAATAAAATAAAGTGCTGAGTGAATTTAATATTTCATTATATATTTTTTTCTCTTTCCCATTGCATCTTACTTACTTTTGCTGCATTTTCCAGAAGAGCAGGAAATTTCTGTAAATTCATGCATACACGTACAGGATTTACATTGACTTGCATTATAAATTGATGGAAACAATCCGCTAAATGCGGCGGTAACATGGGTTCAGTCTGCAAACCCTGCGGCTTAATAAAATAATCTATATCAGCTTTTGGAATAAAGTTATTGATAGTCGTTACACAATTGTGATTTCCCACAAACGCCGCCATTTGAGCAGCTGTTCTGCCCACACTGTTCGTCGCCGTCAAGCGTGCTCCATGTGACATTAAAAGGTGACATAATTCAGCGTTACCGCTTAAAGCAGCAAAATGAAGTGCGGTGTACGCATGTTCGTGTTGACAAGCATTCACATTTGCACCCTATAAATAATTGTTACATTTTATCATATTATTTTTTTGAACAATGTCCCCCCCCCCCCCCCTCCATATGAACACGCGTGCAATTCAATTTAATTTCGGCAAGTACAAACAGGACAGATCTATCAAGAAAAAATCATGCAAATATCAGTAAAAGAATATATTTTAATGCAAAATAGTAAATTATTACACATCGCGAATGTAACTTTATTGACACAAGACATTATCAATATAATCAACACATAACCTACCTGATCGAGGAGCATCTGCACAATTTCCTTATTTCCCTTATAACAGGCATGTTGGAGCGGGCTCATGCCATTTTCATCCACAAAATCTATCTTGATTTTGTTCTGCGCCAATAATGCCTTCAGCTCGCTCACTTCATTCTGGCTGATTTTTGTAAAAATTTCCTTCTGCAAATCCGTGAGACCTTCCGTAGCAGGCGCCATGTTGTTGTCGAATAACGTGTGGACAAATATGAAGCTTATTAGAATTGATTAACAGGATATTTATCGACCAATTCAATTTCTAGAATTGTAGAAAATCTTTTTTTTTAATGATAACAAATTTTGCGTAGATATTATACGATTTTCAAATCTCCATTGAAATCATAACTCTGCTATCAATGAAAAATTTTATTCAGATAACAGAAAGACGCAAGTGTTATCAACCGTAGATGACTATAGAGGGTGCGTTCCACTTAACGACCGCAACGCTCGCGGGCATTATCTGTCCTTGTTTAACTTTCGTTGAACAACAAAGATAAAATGATACCGTGAGCGTTGCGATCGTTAAGTGGAACGGGTCCAAAGTCAAACATGTGACTTCATAAATTGCAATATAAAGATGATGCGTAAATAATGGACGCGTAATGTTTGAAATTAAATGCTAAGAAAAGTTTTAAATATTTCATCATATTTGACAGACATTCAAAAGTTTATTTTTATATTAGTCTAAAGATAAAACTATAATAATTATTAAATACTTATTATTAAACATTTTATTATTACACAGTTATTAATAATTATTATTAATAATTATGTAATAATTTTATTTCGAGACAAGTTATTAATATATACTATAACATTTGAGATCATAACAATTATCACATTGTTAATTTAGATCAATTAATTGTTTACAAATTATTAAAAAAAAAAAAAAAAAACGATTTCAAATAAAGGAATGTTTAATTAAACTTTGGTAATGCAAATAAATCTTTTTCTATTTGAATTTAAATAGACTCTGCTTTAAACTCGAAAACTTAAACTTCTAATTACGACATTTAATTAAAATACTGCGAAAACAATCTGCGGCTGTGAATTAACGGAAATAGCATTGTGTTAATTAGCGACGACTCTTCAAAATAATTTCGCTTAATACACGAAGTAGATGAGTCGCATGATTACGCGGTTGAAGCGAATTCTCATCCTGATTAATTGAGTAAACATGGCGTGGGCGTTTTAAAGTGTTCGCAGACTTCGACGGAAACACGCTTATATTAAGACAAGAGAATAATATGATAAGAAATAGGAAGAAAACCAAAGAGTCATAGTTCACACTTTAAAATATAAGCGAATAAAAAAGCGAATTCTTTTTTTTCTCACATGTTTGCGTAAAAAAAAAACGAACAAACGTGGAAACGTTTTTGATTTGTAATTCAAAAAAATCTTTTCTCTATCTATCTATTTATTTTAATTTTGATCAGAGGAGTAATTGAAACAAGATGAATGCGCTTAATTCGAACTTAAGTTATAAAATAAAACTTATGTTATAAAATAAATAATTTTTTATTTCACATATTTGACATTTGCCAAATTTGTTCAATGCGATATATCTTTAAAAAATTTCTCCCTGCTTTTGAAATATTATTAAATATATTTTATATATTTTATAAGATGTTTTGATATATATTTTAATAAATTTTTGCAACTAACATTTTAATAAATGTTTTAATAAATATGTTTTTTTTATATCATAAAAAAAATATAAATATTCGATGTATATTTTTTATAAAGCCTCGTGAAAATGTGACACAATTGAGTGACACGCTGTTCTTTTAGAGAACGAAATTTTTTATTTGACAAAATCATTCTTACATGCGTAACGCTAACGTTGCCGTAGCGGGTTATCGCTAATTAGGGTCGAGTTCCAAGCCGCGACTGCAGCAGTCTTTGACAGATTGCGACACGTAGCGTAGGAAGGAATTACACACGTCAAAATCACTTTCGCACCGTTCAACTTTGAAACGACATGCGTGCAAAACGGCAATCTATGTAGTAGTAGTAGTAGTAGAAGAATTCTGCAAACAAAAAGATACACATACACACATATATAGGTGAGAGATCTCGCGTAAGCATACTCCCATGTGCTGTCAGATCGATCACTCTTCCACTTCTTCCGTATATCGTTTTGCCATTATTAATGAAAGATTCCTCCTCATTTCTTCGTAATGAATGCACGTATGTAATTAATAATACTTATTTTATCGTATTATAATGCCCTAAGCTCAGTCATGGTCATCATTTTTGTACAAGAGCGAACAAAATCCTTAACAAATAATTATTGATCTTCTCGCCTACATAATCCAGATAGGCTAAAGAAATATCTAATTGTAATTATCCCTAATTTCACACGTTAAATAATAATAATAAAATATTTCGGTCTCTCTCACTATCAACAATATACATATATATGTTAATATAGTTAATATAGCGTTAAAATAGCGTGTCAATTAATAAATACTAACTATCGAAGCATAAGTTAGAGAGCGCTGTGCGATAATATTATCGTAATTGAAAGCGGTGTAAAGTCTTCTTCGACGTGTGCAATTATATATCAGCGGATGTCGGCCCAATATGGCTCTTGGGCGGGCATGATCGCCAACAATCGAAGGGAGAGGAGAAGGAGAGAAGATCTTACCCAAGTCGCCGACGCGATTTTTTTTTCGCACTAACTTGAAGAAGAAGAATACCCCGTCGTGGAGGAAATCGGTTCAACAAGTGTGTTAACAAGATCCGAGTTGCTACCTATGGCTGTGGTGGCAACTTGGATGCAATGTGTGTATAAAAAATATATATATATATATAGTGTGTATATGTATATACTATATACACTATATATATATATATTTTTTTTACATGTGCGTTTATATATAGATACATATACGTTTCTCTTTGTATCTAAACAACGATCACTATAAACTATATCGCGCACGCGACTGCGCGGAGGGCGAGGAGGGAGAGGAGGGAAAGGGAGAAAGAGACGATGTGCGGTCGCGTGCAAGATTCTAACGATTCACTCTCTATCACGACGATTTTTCGAAATGCTTATTCCTATTTCCGATCGCCTTTCACCAGTCAGTACGACGGTAGTGTATACCTTATCTGTATTCAAGTATCGCAGCCCAGCTTCCGATCTCTTCGATCTTTTGGCGCGAATTCGCGATGATGTAGGACGCGATATATATATTTTTAGATATATTCATCGGATGAAAATATCCCACAATATCTGAATTTTTATCATTATCCGATATCTGTGACTTGTAAAGTTATTCATAAAATAATTAAATTTTCGTAAAATAAATAAATTTTACATCAAAGAATAATGTACGATGTTATGATTGACTTAAAAAGTCGGAAAAAGTAAGTTTTTAAAAAAAGGAAAATATGAAAAGATATTATCAGTACATGTTGATGAAGAAAATAGCAACTATTATGCATATCTTCTTTAACTCTTAAACAATTTGCCAGATTCTTTTTAAATAAAATTAGGCAGCCGCTCAATCAGACATGTAGAAACATTCGTATCGGGGGATATTTACATATCTCACAATATGCATCGAATATCTACTCTATATATCAATTAATGTGTATCGGTTAATGCTGAATAATGATGAACGGTTCTGTCGTAATCATAGCAGAATTCGTATCGTGAACGAAGGGGAGATTACGCGCTATGTGACATTATGTGTGAGAATTAGGAAACGATTTGTCGTCCTAGTTACCCAGCACGATAACACATATACGTATGGAAGAAGATAGACAAGTAGAGCATACGTTAAGGTTTGAATACTCGTTAACTACTACAGCCTGTCAAACTACTAGAAATTACTACTGATTCTCCGGTCGCCAACATTCCTTTACGAAACACGCACGATGCGTTTATCCGCACGAATCGACCTGTATTCGCAGCGTACATCTCATCTTTCGCAGCCTCATATCAAAAAGATCATTCGATGTGATTTCTCATATATCGTTGTAATAAAAATTGTAATTAATAGCTGTAGTCAGTATACAATCCTAGAATTTGAAATTTTAAATGTTCTACTTGTACGTGTTATTGTTTTTCGTTGGCAAAAATATTAATAATTCTATTAAGGATAAAAAAATATCTGAAATATACAATATATATATATATATATGATTGTTGACAATCGGAAGTTCGGTTTGATGTTAAAATAGGATGTATAATACAGATTCATCCATGTAAATTAATTTGGATTGCAGAGATTTAAGCGCACATAAAATAACCGTAAATGTAGCTGTTCGACTCTAGTTACGCACTGAATGCTGTTTCTGGGATCAACGTCTAAAATTGAGAGAATCAGGCCGCATTCAATTTCAAGTGTGCGTAAAATACGAATGTTATGATGGATTACGTAACTATATATTACACATCGATGTCACGATGCAATAAAAATTCGACATGTATTAGATTCGACGAATAGACGCGTCATATGGAGGCAATTATTTAATCGAACAATTCAACGTAAAATGCTGAATGATTAATATAGATAAATTCGTGGTAATATTAAAATGTTTAGTTCAATTTTTTAGTCATTAGAGAAAGTGTCATTATATATTCTCGAATTTTTAATGAATGTATATAATAATCAGATAGTATACATATGTATGATGACTAGAAAAATGCAATCAATGTAAGCATGATGGAAAATAGTAGTATTATATAAAAAAAATGGATCGTTCTACCGTGTTATTTGATATAGGGCTGAGCGGAATATCGATGAAGCATATTTACACCGGCAATAAGATTTAATAAATTGATCAACATCTTACCGGTGGTATAATGTATAATAATTTTGCGTATAGTCCACACAGCATTTACCGCCCAGGCTTACGAAGCCTGAATGACGAGCGTTTGATTGGTCAAACGGAAATGTAATTCTTCTAACTCGCTAAAGCACCGACGATAACGATTAACGTTAATCACGTGATTAACTCGATTCCATTCCCTTTACATTTTATAGACAGCGACACGATCCAGAAAGGGAATCGTTAATCACGTTCGATTAATCAAGATCGTGTAATCTCTTTCTTTCTCTTAAAATATCTTAGCATTATAATCTCTTCTCTATGTAACATTTTTATATATGAAGTGAATATTTAATGCGATTACATAATTTGCATCGGTCCGAGAAATAAACGGTTTTATTAAACAACAAAATTCATTTCTCAAATCGCGATACCGCGAAACGACTAGGAACCCTTTAGATGGGAAAGGGAGCTTGTGCTAAAGATAGTAGTTTTCGTTAATTGCCTCAAAGCTAATACATCGCCAGCAATCAGCTCGATGCGTGGATGTTTGAGATTATGCTAAACTAGATAAATAGCGTAAACAGTTCTCCTAAATTTAAAGCTGTCGTCCAAGGTATTATAGGTAAGATGGGCAGGTAGTGCAATTCCCGCTTAATAATAGCTTGACAAACACCATTCGTTAGAAGAAGTGCATACATCAATTGCTTGTTTGCTACACATTTCACCTCCAATCTCATACGTTTCATCGTATTGTGATTATATTTACAAGGGATGGGAGGGAGGGAGGAGGGATTATCGCCAGGGGACCCCATCCGAGGGAAATGAGGCTGACGATTACGTATATTGCGTTGCGATTCGTTCTCTCTCTTCTCTACAGATCTTTTCGATTTATACATTCTATATCTACGATTTGCATCACAATAAAATACGCGAAATAGGGTTCTGCTCTGCTCTCATTCACGGAAGGAATAAAGCGGAATCCGAAACGCGCAAACATTCCAATTGCGGTAACTCAAAGAGAATATTTTATCGTCAAGATCAAACCGGTATTCTAAAATTTAAGTGAGACGCGTCATGTTTGATCCGTGTAAAAGATTGATCCTTGTCTTTATTTGAATTGTTATTATCATCATCGTAGGATCTTGCTCGGCGATCGTCCTCTAGCAGAGGTATACTTGGAACCGGGCACCGTGCAAAATCACAACCGCACTGTCCTAGACTGGCTCGGGGGGCGGATCATTCCCCTTGACACCCTCTCGAGATTGAATCATTACCTCCGTCTGTTCCTTGGTTAATCCGTGGTCCTTGGTAATTTCAAAATCTTGCTCAGCCAAGAAACTTCGACGAATAGCGCCATTCGCCACCGAGGACAAATCATTCCTCTGATGCTGCGTGTCCCGCCACGGTGTCGTCAGGATCTTTAACCTCTGATAAATTTACCGTTTAATGCATTTTCATATTACGTCATGTTTATCAAATATATAATCTAGACAACTCGATAAGATGAATTATTAACTATTTCATGATTATATATTCTTGATAAATTATTTTTTATTATAATTTACAGTAAATTAATTAATTAATTAATAATAATAAAGTATAACCCGATATATATATTTATAAATATAAATATCTCGATAGATATAAAGAAATCAGATAAGGTATAATATCTTAATTATGTTTTTAATATAATATATGAAATTAATTTTACATACGTTTTATCACAATTTTTAAATTGATTTTGTATAAATTATCATATTCACAAGAAAAGAGTTATAAGTAAAATACTTACTTGAACAAAGGATCCGGGTGTGGTGCTGATTTTGTAGATTGCCATACCTGGGATCATGATAATAGAAGAGCATGCGATCAGCCAGCCAAGTACATTTGCCCAAACCGGATAAACGTAATCTTCGTACGATAATGGTTCGTAGCCCATTAGACCGTAGACGATAATAAACTGTAATGTAGAAAGAAAAACAAACATTATATATATTTAATATTAAATAATAATAAGCACATCTTTCGATATAAATACATTCCACACTGTGACATACCATCAGAAAGAGTGGTGCTACGAATTTCCAGCATACGCGCCAGTAGACGCCGGGCCTGAATCCAATCATGTCTTTAATGTCGGCGCAAAATCGATCTGTTCCGTAGATCCAACTAACCGCGATGGTTTCTGCCAGAACGGCAAACAGCATCGAGTATCCGGCCGCGTATCGATCCAACAAGTGGAAAAAGTAAAATCCGCCCTATATATTAAAAAACAATAATCTTTTTTTTATAATGCGAATACACGTACACATCACAGATATTGTTTCGCACAAATTTAACATAGTAAGCATATTATATAACGCTCTCTAATGCAATTTTTTTTTTTAATATCAAAAAAGAATCTTTTAAAAATCTTGCAAACTTTTTTAAACGATTTATTACACGCTTCTTATATTCATGTCTAAAAGATTTTACAAAAACTAAACCAGAAATAATCAATATTAATTACATTAAAAATTTGTATAATTTAGTGTATCTACCTGCGAACAAGAGGCAAGTCCAACCAGAAAGTATAGAGTGAATAAACATGCTACGAAAATCTCACGATTGTTGCCGATTATTGGAAACTCGTCGCTGAGTGCCGTTATAATCGCCTCCGAACCGCCGAACTATAAGATCACATTAATTCTTATCTTAATTTGTTCGTTACGCTTAAACAAGGTATTTAATAATACTTCCATAAAGAAAAGATTTATTACATATATATCGATTAATATAAAAGTTGATAATATTATTTAAAAAAATAGTTTCATGATTCGTGACGCAATAACAACAATACATCGGAAGTCGTTATCGATTACAGGCAATTAAACAAATCAGACTGATTTTTGAAGTGACGTAGAAGAATCATACCGAGCTGTCCAAACCGAGTGTGAGTAACATCATGAAAAAGATGAGCGCCCAAAACATCGAACCGGGCATAGTGGCGATGGCTGCCGGATAGACGATGAAGACCAAACCTGGTCCTTCCGTAGCGACATCCTGGATGGATTTTCCGCTGGCGTGGGCCATGTAACCGAGCACCGAAAATATAACGAATCCGGCGACGAAGGACGTCGCGCTGTTGATCAGGCTTGTCAATAGGGCGTCTCTGCGAAAGATATTCATGTAAGGGACGCACGGACGACATGTTTTATTATACGCGCGCGTGCGTAAAAAGAAATACAGTCTTACTTGTAAACATTGTTGTGATACTTGTTGTAACTCGCATAAGCCAGCAACACTCCGAATCCTGGTCCTAGAGAAAAAAATACTTGCGTCGCGGCGTCCACCCACACCTAGAAGGAAACGAAAGAGCATACTCACATAAATGATGAAATATATTTCAATACTTTTCACGAAAAATATAATAAAGTATATTTGTGTCAACTTTATTGTAATATAGGAATTTAAATTTTAATGAAAGGAAACTCTTTCCGTTCAGTTTCAAATTTATTTATTTAAAGTTCTATATAAAAGGCAGTAATATATAGCGATATTTAATTTACTTGTTTCTTTCATATTTTTTAATCAATTTAATCAATATTAAATATTTTGTTTTTATTTTGAGATTATTAATAACAATCAATTTTCGCAAGATATAACTGCAGTGTTCTAAAAATTCAAAGATATATTGTTAACACTTTTTTATCAAATATTTCGTGAAATGTTCACAGAATTCTCGCAAGTTGATGTATCAAATAAATTAATTATAACGCGTATTTATTATAATAAATAGAATAGAATGTATATTTTTATAAAAAAGAAATAAATAAAAATTATAGATACACACTATATTCGCGAGAAATCTGACGCTAGAGATGAGAGACGTAAAAGTATTTGAAGCGCGGAAAAAGAGAAGAGCGTCAAGCCTATACATTAGACCGGCTTCTCGTATATCCACGGATTAACAGCGATCAACAAATCCACTTTCTCACCGATATAAAACCCACTTTAGCGAGGACGGTAAGCGGCTAAGTCGTCGTACGGCGAAATGCATTCCGCGCGCGAAGCACGAGGGTCGGCCGCGCGTTCTAACGTTCTGGCGCGTGCTCGACCAAACTCTAATGTTCGTTATGACAGCTACACAGGGTTTCCATTTTCACCGTCGTCAGTTAACCCTGCACGTTTCTCCTTCCCCCTCATTTTTTCCATACTACGCCGTATCCAGCCCCTAGCTCGTCCAACCCGCTCGCCATTCTATATAAACGCATTAACTCCCGAAGTTTTCTCCTTTTGTCACTGTCACGGATACGTCGTAGCTCATAGTAATCCAGGTCAAATAACGATAACAAAACAATCGCCGCTGATGCCGATACTTCCCTCTCGTACGATTTTATTTAAAAATTCGTGCCCGCCTATTGTGAAGGAACTATTTTTCAACGTCTCGTTATGGAAGAATAATATAATTCATTATAATTCACAGCTAAATATAGCCTCAATATATTACATAGTTTTTAAAATTGTGTTATTTATCGTAAGATTTAATTATATAATTAAATAGAATTGTTTATAAATTATTTAAATTCTATTAATTATTGTACTAATCTTTTATTCATCAATTACGATATTCCGTGCATATTATTTTTATTAAAGTTTATTTAAAAAGTGCATTATTTTATTCTTAATAAAATATATTTATTTCAAGGAGAAAAAAATACATGACGAATGGGCTAAATTTCTTTTTGAAAATTCTGAATATCCTATTTGCATAAGTATACAATAAAAAATGCTACACGTACCTCTGCTTTCGTGATAGCGGTGAAATTTGGACTAAGATAATAACGGATTCCTTCGGTACTACCCGGCAGAGTGACACCCCTTATTAGCAAAATCAGCAAGACTGCGTAAGGGAAGAGAGCGGTAAACCAGACCACCTGCAACAAAAGAATTACTCGTCCTCGACTAGAATACTATATACATGTAAAATAGATAGCACTTGATGAAAGTAGCTCTGCTTGATACATAGAATGCAGTGCTTCATTGTATCTTTTAAACCTTCGCGAAAAATCAAAGGTACTTTGCAGAAATTGCTCGTCCGTCCTTAGAGTCTCGAATCTCTGACGAGGCATTCAGCTTACCTTGCCGGAAGTCGAGATGCCTTTCCACAGAGAAAAATAGCAGACCAGATAGACTACGAGCAAGCATAGCGTGATGTCCCACTTAATGGCTCCGAGATCATGTAAGCCCTCGCTTTCGTGCAGCTCCAAGATAGCGCGGCTTAAGGGAAAAAGTTTTGTAATTCATAAAGCTATTGTGCGTACAATTTATATAAAAAGAGATTTATATTCCATATATTTAACAAGATCGCCTGCGCATTAACATTGCCGATCGATATTTAATAATCCTTATTTATTTATTTAAGATAGTATTAAATTTTTTTCAAAACTTCTTTTCGTATCTTAATTATTTTTACATTATATATTTTATATCTTTGGCCATTTTATCATAGTATATTTTAAATTATATATCACGATCTAGACAAACTAATAATATAATAAATAATATAAAATATATAATAATAAAAATATAAAATATAAATATTTCATTAACGACTCTAAAATTTTCGACAAATGTTAACCGCGTTTGTCAACGCATTTTTATAAATGAAAACTGAGACAGAGTATCAAAAGTCTACTCACTTGAAGTATTCATGCGCAGCGCTCGTATGGTTATCCTTTGGAGCAGCGTCCGATCTTTGATCGACCAAGAATCGGGTGACATTTTCAATATTCTCGTTTACCTCGTCGCTGGTCATTACATCCTCGAAAGTATACGAGATGTTTGCGTCGAATTCGCGACACAACGGCGTATTCCAAGGATTGTCGCACGTGGTCCACGGTAACATCGTGGAGAACGAGGCGAAGAAATATCGGAGCGACCAGGCGATGATAACGTTGTAGTAAAAGTCAACGTAGAATGCGATCAGGACGACTGCATATCCGATACCTGATTAAGGACAATTCATGTTCTCATGTACACGACGACAAAGTTATTGAAAAGTTTGTGGAAAAGCATTCAGTTTCTGTACTCTGTTGTTTCTCAAGATACATGTATTGTATAAATAAAAATTGCCAATTACTAAAGAAACGATTCGATTAATAGATTTGTTATTATATAAAATTATTTTATTCTCCCCTTTCCTTAAAATTTAAACATCTATGAACTGCCAGAAAAATTAATTTTTAATTCTATTTCAATGGAAAATTTAAGGGGGCATACCCGTTTGAACCTTCGAAAAATTAATACATTCTCTAGATTTTTTTGCGGTACAACAATTTAATAAAAATTTCTTTTTTTTACAATATTAATATAATATTATTAACTATTTAAACAAATAAAAAAAAATAACGGTACCCCTTAAGTAAACTCACGATATAAAATAAGAGACAATTTTATCGAAAAAATTTCCCAATGTTATTTCGAATCGTAATTTGTTGCAACTTTCTAATTGCCCGCGGTAACTCGATTTTAAAAGGTGCCACAAGAACCTAAGAGATTGTGTTAAATAGATTAGCGTATGGTAATCGCGAAGAGGTAGGCGCGAAAAAAAATTAGAACCGCATACAGGAAACACGTTAGAAACGTGCCGTTTTTGTCTCGCGACGAGAGATATCGTATCTCGCTCGCGAACGTGCATATCTTAAGTCCGCGCATCTTTATGCAAATGACAACGTGACCTTCCTTCATGCATACGGCGACACACGATACGTGCGTAGATAGCCATCTGCCGCGGAGAATCGCGGTGGATCTCGATCGATCGTACGGCGATCGGCGAAGAACAGAGGGGATAAGCGGGATGAAATTGTAGCCCCGTGGAAATGAAGTTGGAAATCGGCGGAAATGGAGACTCTTTACGTGGAGAGCATCGTCGGGGGGCCGTCTCTCGCATCCCACTGTGCGCGCAATCTCCTCGGATTTACACGCGTTACGTAAAGCAACCGCGGTTACATATTACGAGAGAGCGAAAGAGAGATCTGCGAGGTCGCGTCTTGTATATATATGTGCGATCGTATATATATATTATATGTATATGTACACGTGCACACATATTCTACTCCATATATACTCCGTTCCGCTCTATTAGAGCGCTAAGAGTGGTGACGACGAACAACGGCCGGATTCCGTTTCGCCTAGATCGGGGGCCGCAAGATCGGGCGATTGCCCCCCTCGACTGGGAAAAGAGAAAAGGAGACCGAAAGAGACCGAGAAGTCAGAGAAGCCAACTTCTAACTCGGAATACCAATATCCCTCGAGAGAATGACGAGACCTGGGGAGCGACGCGGGAGAATATAATGAGAGTAAAGAGGGTCGTTCCGGCTCTTAAGTTCTCGAGGCTTTTCCGGACTGTATTCGCGGGTTTCTTCCTTCACCCCATCGTAGTATATTTTCACCTGTTGTATAGTCGCCGTGAGTACGTTCTATGGACAGCGATGGTCGTTACTTACCGCGAGAAGCTATAAACTTTAAATGTACCCTAATGTGATACAGAATGATATAAAGTATGAAATAAACGGTGAGTTTCATCGATAATCGTTAATTGCGTAAATTGTGTAAATGTAATTCTTTTATTTATATTCTAAACAATTAGAATTAAGAAGAAAAAAAATGAGGACTCTGGCTATTGATAAATTGATATCAGCTCATACTTATGTCATTGTGTCGTCGGATGCTATTACTGTCATAAGGTTCAATTTTCGCGCTTTCGAGATTGCCCGAATGATGATTAGAGCGATGATATAAGGGTTGTAACGTGATTTTGTAACTTATCGAATAATTTCGTTCAATTTGTAAATGCATCATTATTCGAATATGCAGTATAAGTTCTATTGGACCATCTATCTCCGTTGTTACGTCGAGAGACGGTCCAATTAAGACAGATACGACCTCAGTTTCTCGCGTTAAAACATAAAATAGACGATTAGATAATTGAAGATGAATCATCGGATAAGGATACTTGAAATATTTTTAAATCTATCTATGCTATTTGTGCATCTTTTTGTCTTTACTTAGCTTCAGCTAAATAATTTCAGAAATTTGTGAAGAATTAGATTGAAGAAAATACGTCGCATGAGTAACAACTTGACTTTACTTACCTTTCAGAAGCGGCACAAGTCGACCCCAGCACGTGATAGCACCCTTTCTGTTGAACTGACCAAGTGCAAGCTCCATGTAAAACAGAGGAATACCGCCGACCACCAACATCACACAATAGGGGACCAAAAATGCGCCTGTAAACAGAGAAATATGTGCGTGAACAGATATCCATTTAAAATAGATACACACTAATGATTTTTCGCATTAAAATACAGAAATAGTCTATTCGAAAATTGAATAAATGATTAAGGATAAGCACATTTGACGTACTCTAATTTGAAAACAATACAATGTAATAAATTTTCCATACTTGGCTTACTTTATTAATTTTATATTGTAAATATATATGTACAAATATATATGTGATAACAATGAACTTTTATTAGAAATATAATCGAAATAATTCATCGAATTTTGATCCTCAGCCAACATTAACATCTTCAATTAACATTAAATCGTAATGCGATTCTATCTAATGACTGTATTCCAATTTTTCGACATAAGTCGATCAAATAAAATCCGATTATTCTTCTGTCCATCGGTTTTGTCCATTAAAGAGAATGGGTCTTGCAAAAAATCTTTGAATCTTAAGACAAGAGCCTTTTGTACGACGGGACAGGACGATTATTGTGCGATCTAGAAAGCGGGAGTAAAAGAGAAAGAAAAGGTGTTGATATCCGGGAAAAAGGCGTTCGTACGAGAAGAAAAAAAAGTTACGAGACGAACAAATTAGAGAATAGAGATTTTTAAGTATGTAGCCACAAAACTCCTAAAGAGTTATTAGCGCATATTGCAGCACATTTTTAGACGTCAAAATAATTTAGATTACAAATTTTACGTCAAAAAATTATGATACGAAACTTGGAGATCTTTTTGACATAATCAAAGGTGCGGAGTAAAAACTGAAAATTATTTTGCTATCAACAATGTCATAATAATAATAATGTAACATATTTCTTAATTAAACAGCGCTAAAATTAATAATTATATATATATATATATATATATATATATATATATATATATATTTGTATAATAATAATAATATATTATTATACAAGAATATACATATATTACAAAAATAAAAATTAGATTTTATTTATGTTCTCCCTCTTTCTCTGGAAGTCTTATTATTCTCTAAGCGATTAAATCGTTCTAATTTTAAGCTACAAAATGAGGGAAAAAATCGTAATTACAAATATTTTTAAAAAATTATCACATATTTTTGGAAAAGAGCTGGCACAGTTCCTGTAGGCTCGATGATCGACTCAGTCGTGTCACCGTGTTAATGTCACCTTGCCGCATTTTCCGAAAGTTGACTATCGAATTACGTGCCTAAAAGCACCTCGCTACCGGTGCTCTAAATAACGCACAATGCAGTTACGGAACTAACCCGCTGGTATGAGTGCGTCACATATCGCATTTTTTCACCGGTTTCTCTCTGAACGGCATGTGTTATCTTTCTGCCTATACACTAGCTTCTTTATATAATATGGATCGCGTAAATTTGCAGAATCCCAACGGCTTTCCAAAAGGGCGGATTGATTTTATTACGCGGCACTCGCGAATCAATATATCATATAAAAGAATAATAATTAAATTATATATTCATGCGTGTGTGCGTTATTTAAAGTATTGCAGTAAGGATATTTAAGGAAACAATTTTTTTTTTTTTTTTTTTTTTTTTTATTAGCATATGATTATATTTTTTTATGGACTACGAGAAATTTTTAAAATATAATTCATTGTGAGATCTGTGTGTAAAGATAAAAAAATTACTAAAATACTCAGAAATATACTTAAATACTAAAAAATTATCAAGCAACTATAGCATTTGTCATATAAAATATCTAAATATATATTTATGTTAATTTTGCGCGTCGAATTGTCAATTAATGATCACAACTTTTTTATAAAAGTTGGTAATAATTTCTCTTATAATCATGATTTAATTTTTTAATATGAGGCATTTTGTTAAATGATGTCGTTATATTGTTCACATATTGCATAAATAAGAGAGTGTAACAGTATAAATGCAATCCTAAAGAGAAGAATAAGACTATCATGCTTATTTCCTTGATCTCCCTTCTTAGCTTCGACGGAACTTTCGTTCCGTACCTATGGAGATGTAATCGCATTAAGAAGGATATTGTCGTTGAGTAACCTTGATTAATTTCCTCTTGTTCCTGCCTTGACAGAAATCGACGAATCGATCGTATTAAAAATCGTATTCTTTTAAATAGACCGCACGGATGGTTCCATTATAAAATATATTGCAATAAATTCTATACAAAATATTATATAACATTAATTTTGTCCCTAATACAAAATTAACATATAATTACATAAATTTACATATAGCATCCATATTATGTTCAAATAATTTACGCATTATTTAAAAATAAAACATACTCTTATTTTATGCAGCTTCAACTTTTATATGCGCTCTCGATATGTTTGATACAATATCGAAATCAATTTATCAAAAATTTGTCATTTATAAGATTTATATTAAAGTTAAAAGATTAAATTTTAAAAGATTCTTTTAAAATGATTTGAAGCGTTTGCGCACATGTATTAAGTATGATAATTTTTTATCTTACACAGAAATTTGAATTCGCCAAAAATCAAAGAATTGACAAAAATTATCTCAGATCTAGAATATATATCCCTTTCTCTCTATTATCTATTTCTCTTTTGTCTTGACATGTCGCTAACGTCGAGAACAAACGTCCGGCTTCGGACAACAGTTCCGCTCAATTTTCTTTCTTTGAACGCGACCGTGCACTCGCTCAAAGGCTTAGTGCTTAAAGCTGCATTTTACGCCCGAATAAAGGTGAAAAGCTCGTTCAAATGAAACGTAATGCATTCTCGCGATAATCGCACCAATTGTAGAATTGTCGATCGAAATACACTTTTATCAAAAGGTATACGAGGGTCTAGGTCGAGTTGCTGATGTTGTCTGCTGACGAAAGAAAACATGCATTATTTTGAATAAACGAGCATCTTTTAAAAATATAAGTATTTGAAATATCGCATCCACGCATAATGTTTTCACACGCATATTGTGAGACATCTAAAATTTATGTAAAAATCGATTAACTTGAAAAATTCTCGAATAATAAATCTATACGGAATTTTTATACGAAATTATGAAATTTCTGCGAAAAATATTGTGTAAATTAAAACACTGACATAATATGTAAGTAAAAATTTTTTATGCTAACACATTAATGTTAGTCTACCTCTTCGAACACATGCCAGCATCTATTATTTTTCTGCTTTACGATAAATTATATTCCATCGTTGTAACAGTTACGTGTCTACGCTACGTTAGAAAAAAATTGCACTTTGTACAAATTGTATAAAAAGCTACAATGTCAATCTCTCTCACTCCTGTTGACAATCGATTTTTTCATAGGTAACATTATATCAGGCTATTAGATACTCGTCGATTGAATAATCTGTATTGATATATTAAACCGGTTTAGAATTTCAATTAGCATTTATAACGTTTACATTATTCAAATACGAAGGTTTTTTCGATAATCAGAAATCGTATATTCGATTCAACAGGAAAACCGGATAATTCCGCCGGATAATTTAGAATTTTACAAATGAGAGTTTCCATGAAGAGACCGTCCTCATATGACGAAATAACCGAGCAATTCGATCAATCCTAAACGAAGAGCATCTGGCGCAACAGGCGTCGTGCAATAATTAAGCAACCACGTTATAGAACTGGTTTCGTGATTGTGGCATTCGATGATAAACATTCTGTGTTTCGTTTTATTTTCAATTTTGTTTTCTCAATGAAAATACGTAGACGATAATGTCGCATTTTCGCTCTTTATATTTTTCTCTAAAAAATAAATAAACATATCTAATCTACTAAAATATAAACAGGCAAAGATTTAAAAACATAAATATCATCAAATATATATTATAAATATTTTATATTAATAATTTTCTTCTACAATGACAAACATCAACTTATTTTATAATATATTAAAAATCGGTGGAAAAACTTATCAGCTCTATAATTTTCTCTCAAACAGTTTATACAGGTTTCAATCTTACGAACATCATTTTAGAGCAATTGCTCACATTATCCGATGCATTTCTAATTATGCAGATTTATTTCAGTTTATTTCAGCAGAGTTATTTCAGAATCGCGCGAGGGAAGGTGTAAAGGGACATTACGCGCACGTCGTCCTACAAGACAATCATTGTCGAAGTATCGTGACAGACAGAATGGTACGTCACAGGATGACACGTATCGATACGTACGCTCTTCGCTCTGAATTATAATCACGAAACAACATGTTAATAACGCTTCCCGTAGGGTGATAACGACGCAGCCGCCGTCCGGCGGGGTGGAGAGCGGCGTCGCGCACGTCCATGATCAAAGGCCCGTTCCGAATGGGAAATTATAATTAATTAAGGTAATTGGAAATTAGCGACCGATCTTGCCCATCCTAATGGCGCGGAGCCGCGCGCTCTACTCCGCTCTTAATTGAGTTAGCAGCCGCTTTTGAGGAGCCTCTGTATCACTGACAGCGGCCCTAATCGCATTCCTACCGGGGACTCGATAGAGCCCCCCGGTACTAATAGCGCCGTCGTTGCAGATTGCCGCAGCGAGCTTAACAAAAGTCAATAAGATTGCTCGATTTTCCAAGATCGAGCCCTAGATTGAGCCGGGCACAGATTGATCTTCAAGAGCAAAGAGCAAGTGGTTCGCGAAGGAAGTCGCGGAGAACGAGACAATATGATAATCGAGTAGCTTACGTCAATTCTAAACGAGGATAAACGCAGGTGTATTTTAATTGTGTACAGTGTCATCATCATGTGATTTGTATATTTTATATGCAGAGTGCATTTGAAAAGGATATATAAACTAGTCGTTTTTTTTTTCCTCTCTTTTGTTGCGTGTGAGATGCGCTCTTCTCTTTTCTTAAAATTCAAACCGGGAAAGGAATTATTCAACGTTAAAAAATTAAGGGATTTTGTTGGATAAAAACTTTACAAATTAAATTAACATTATTTTTCATATAATTTTGAAAAGTGATTTAAATTTCAGATTTTTGGTTGCGAAAATAATTGATGAAGTGTCTCGGGGTGCATGTATTTAATTAAGTATTTGCCAAGAAAAATTTTTATCTCCGATTTTAACAAAACGGATACCGAATTATCGATTTGAGAAAATCTTTCGACGACTTTCGCGAACTATTTTATGATATACCCCGTTTATTCCTTGCATTTTATTTTTCACTGTCCTTGGCTCGTATTGCAATTATTATTATTTGATCAATATTATCTTAACATTATAGATATGCATTATTTCGAAACTTGTTATGTAAATTCATAATATTAGTGTTCAAAGTACGATAAGAAAGAGTGCATAAATACTTACGGCGTATGAATTAAAATTTGCATATGCAAGCAACATGATTGGCATGCAGTATCGATGAGATATCGTCATATTTTGGTGCATGACATGCATATAATGAGATCATTAACTAATTCGAAAATAAATCTCATGAAAATACTCTGAAAATAAATGTCACAGTAAGCTACAAGATTACGCGTAAACGAAGTTTACGCGTGTGACGTAATTGAACGTAACTGTTTTTTGTTTTTCTCTCGGAATTATTTTTAATCAGAATCCTCGTTAAAGGAGCTAGGTCACTTGAAGCAGAAGCGGCAGTTCTAACACGACTACCGCATAATTTTAATCGCTCT
This sequence comes from Polyergus mexicanus, assembly GCF_030449975.1. Classification (NCBI taxonomy): domain Eukaryota; kingdom Metazoa; phylum Arthropoda; class Insecta; order Hymenoptera; family Formicidae; genus Polyergus; species Polyergus mexicanus. Next base: position 12,749,667 of record NW_027223321.1, on the reverse strand, counting down.
CGCACTTGCCCTGTGAGAAAGGGATTAATATTATTGTTGCGCGCTGCGATTTACGCCGCGTCCTGTAAATTACACATCTTCCCTTAATTATAACCAATTTGGACACCTACAGGTATGGCGCTCTCGCCTGTCGAGGATCCTTGTCGAGCGGGGTCTAAATCCCGAGGTCATTTTCCGCGAGGTAAATGCCAATTAGTCAACCGGTTAGCCCGGTATTGCTCGTCTGCCGGAGTACATTACTCGACGACGCGACGCGCGTAACACTCAACCTTCCCAAGTTAACTGCGAAATAACGTCCGACGACGATGACGTTACGAAGCAGTTGACGAAGTTTGTCCCGCGCGACAAGGATATCGAAGGGGAGCGAGATGAATTCGTTCGTCCGCGAATGAGAAAGATCTCTGCTATACGAAACTTGAAAAAAAAAAGGAAAAAACCCAGAAAATGTCAAAAGTGGAAGTGAAGAAGAGAGAGATATGAACTTTATAATTATTCAATTTTTATTATATATCTCCCTCGTGGAATTAATTTTAAATTTAAGCTCATCCGGAGAGAACGATAAGCGACGTCAATGACACGAATGTCAAACAAGTAATTCCTAATATGCTGTAAATAAGAAATTTGTAATTGTACGGTCTGAGAGAATTAATTAATCAATAAATTAATCGATTCTCTTCGTCTCATCTTTAGAAGGATAAAAAATTAGAATCAAAATGAGACAAAATTGACGTAGTAAAACCGATTGTATAATTCCGACGAATCTGGCTCTTAATTCTTTTTTTCTCCGACGAACAGAAAAACAAAGCGGAAATAAGTAATAATGCGAAGAAATTACGATGTTCGAGAAACGAGCGGGTAACGTCTAATTAGGCATGCACGACGAAACTGTAGCTTGTAACAGACGTAGATGGAGGGAAGGAGGGGATGGGGTGTGAAAGGGCGGGATTATTGAAATCGTATTGCTGCCGCCGCGCGTTCCGTCAATGACAGAGAGAAGCACACTCGACACACTCGCGGGATAATCGAAAATAAATCGCGCGAAAATCGTTGCGGCCGTGGCGCGTCGATGCGACATGCACTTACCACCACCGTTCTTGTAGCAAAGATACGGGAATCGCCATACATTGGCGAGATCGACGGCGAAACCGATAACCGAGAGCAAGAAATCCAGCTTTCCCGACCAAGTTTCCCTGCCGTCGCCGCCGTCGCCGCCGTCGCCGTCGCCGTTGCCGTTGCCGCCGCCGCCCCCCTTCACGACATTCTTCATCACCGTCAATGACATCCTTCGGGTATCTAAAACGACACAGCGTGTATTAGTTTTGCGATAAAAATATGTAGAATCTCTATATTTATGGAACGTGTATTTCTTTTGCAAAAGATACATTTGTATTAGCATTACGTTTGTAGCTTTGTATTCAAGTGAAGGTTCAGATTTAGATATGAAGACTTATGCAACGTATATAAGCATGGTGAGAGCCGCTAATAATTTACTATTTAAAATTATAACGAAAATTATAATATTGTTAGTACATTGTATTCGGCAACATAGATTGTGTCCTACATCATCATCATCTTCTCGTCCGCATTTTTTAAAATATAAAGAAATACCATCTAATCGACTTTTTTACCGAATACTCCTAATTCCTTACTATTAAATTACGACATTAAAAACAAAAGATTGGGAACGTTCTCTTGCACTAACATACGAAACAAATTAATTTTTTGCGCGTGCCATTATTTGTATAAGATAAACTAGAAGAAGATAATTTTTCATAATATTGCAATCTTCAGCCTACAATCAAAAAACGCAAAGAAATAATCGAATAACAAGTTTAAAAAAAAAAAAAATATTGCCTTTTACTTTAGTGTAGGATAAAAAAAATGAAAATAAAATACTAACGAATAAATTTTTCCGAAAGAGTTAAAGATGTAAATAAAATTCCCTCTTAAAAGCAGAAGTTTTGAATTATATGCGCATACAACTAAACAACATGAACATAATCTTTAAAGTATGATTCACGAGTGCATGTTTATCATTTGCATAATTAAGCGCAAGGTCGCGAATATGCGAGATGTGAAAGGAGTTGAGCGAAAGGAAGGCATAGCAGGTAGAAGGGAAGATTGTCAAGTGGGAGAAGAACACGTGACGTTAACGCAACAGGAAGGAAATTCTTCCCGTGCGGTTATTATATTATTATTATTATTCGCGAACAATATATGTATATTGTGTGTTTGTATGTGTGTGTGTGTATGTGTGTGAGAGAGAGAGAACGTGGCGGCGCGGGCGTGTAATTTGGCGACGACAAGTTATCGATAGCCCTTCAGGCGACAACGCTCGACCCCCAACGAGCCTCATTGTGCCCCGTGACGGGTACCGGTCAAACAGCGTATATTTCAAAGGCGATCGCGGGCGATCCGGCCTCGAGGGGCCACTCGACGACGGGTTTTCTGTCACGCGCACTGATCCACGCTTATCCACGCGGACCGACCCGATTAATTGATATTCGGCGGAGACGCCTACAAACGCGCAAGCCGACGCGAAGATATGGACGACGACGAAAAATCGCGCTGCGTGTCGTCAACGCGAACGAGATCGATCGCTCTCGCTTCCGTCGTGACATCGGTGGCTGAACCGATTCGTTAAACGCGACTTGACATGGCATCGATAGAAGAGAGAGACTCGTAAATCGAAAAAAGAAATATTAATAAATTTAAAACAAATAATAAATTGAAATCTGATTTAATGAAGTTTTTGTTCAAATGAATTTAATAAATTGGTATATATATCTAAGGAAAGACATAGTTGGAATGTATAATAAAAAGTTGATTTCTTGATTTGATATATATTTTTACTTGACTTTTAATAAGTTTTTTTTTTTTTCAAAATTTTGAATATTTAAATTTTAATTGATATTTAAGGTCTGTCAAAAAAATCAATATGTGACAGATCAAAAAAAAAAAAAATTATACATTTTCAAAAATAAAATTCAACTATTTAGCAGTATCTTTTAATTGCTCAATCTCATTAATGTATCATATTAAATCTATTTTATTATTTATCTATCTGCTATAATTATATAGTGCTTTTCTCATAAAGAAAGAAAATTCGCATTATCCAAGATTCTTCTCCCTTGAAGCGCCAACGACGATATTTCGGTCGAAATATTACCAATCGCTAACGAGTATTCCGAAACTAGTTTTAGCGGGGATATAATGGCTGAAGAAGAACGAAAAGGATGAGTAGAAAAGGAGCGACAACAATGTCATATTCTCTGGCAATCGAATTCCTGTCGAGGTATTCTTATAGGGAGACCCATCGCGTCGATATTTATCCGGTGACTGGTCTTTCCCCGTCGGCAATGAATCCGAGTTTCCAAGGAAATACGACGAATTAATGATTGTGCAATTACAATTGAATAATAAAGATAACAAACCAATAATGTATGCATACACGTACGAGGATAGATGAGGAAAACCGCAATGACGCGAATTGCCCGTCGCAGAAATTCACACATTTTTCGACACTCGCGTTTATAGATAGATTATCAGACACATTTTAATTCTTGTGTTAACGTAACACGTGATTCTAATTGATATGATGTAATCTCTTGAAAAAACACATTTCTGTTTTGTTAATAATGATGTAAAAAAGTTGCAAAAAAGCGCAAAATAGCGTAGAAAGATTTGCTAAAAGGAGATATCAATTTTTTATTTTGTTTCACTTTTTCCTTCATATTCTGTTTTCTTTTATATAAATATATATAAGATTTCTTACGATAAATTAAAAATATCGATTACTTTCTCTTAAACAGGATTGCATTTCTATATTATTTCATGACGTTATATTTTTGGTAATTTACGCAAATATCTTCCGACTTGATTCATGCTCTTTAGAATTGCTTGCATAGCTATTTATCGTTATAAATATTTTATCGATATACGAGTAAAAACAAACACGTTTCAGTTTTTCCTGGATAGAAACAGTTGCACATGAAGAAATAGATGAATATGAAGAAATACAATTTTTTGATACATTATCTTAAACATTCATGAAACATGATAAGTGTCCATCTAACTTTCTTCAAAAAACTATGTGTAAAATTAATGCAGATGAATGTATTGATAAAAACCAATTTAGTAAAATTATGTGTGTGTGTGCGCGCGCGCGCTTATATTTTTTCAAAAAATATTAAACATAAAACTCTTTACTGGTTTCATTGATGTATCTACTTTTTATGCTTCAAATTTTGACGTACTACAGCATTAGGTTACTTTTGAAATTTCGAATTATTTATACGTCAATTTGTTGTTCAAAAGATAATAGTTCGTTTCGTTGAAGGAAATAAGAATAAACAAAATGAGAAATATAAATCTTACAATTAGTTGTCAATCTGATTTCCGACTAATACCTGCTTAGCTATAACAGTACGTAATTATAAATTTTTACAAAAAAAGATCTTTTTTTCTAAATATATATCTCAACGCTTTGTGCATATGTTTATATTTAACATTTTAAATCAATGAAATATTTTCTCGATAAATATTTATAATCATAAATATTTAATATCAACAATAAAAAATTGCGGCTATTACGCTTCTTAGACTCTTTACGCAATACTTGTCATAACTTTGACGATTGCGACTCTATTTCAATCCTACACAATACACTTAAATAAGAAATATCCCGCACGGCTTAATTATCTTTATCGCGAATATCTACGATGCATTAGATTGTAGACAAAAAAAAAATATGTATTAAAGCCGCAAGAATGTCATGGTTCGTGTATGTTTCACGTCTTAGAATAATGCCGATTATTTAGAAAAATGATGCGCGCGAAATATGAAATTATCTTTTCGCGCAACAAATATGATCCTTATTACATTCTTATTACTCTCTCGCTGCACAATATTTCGTAATCAACCCATATTCTCATGTACATACATATGTATATTAATTACGAGACATCTCATAAAGGATATTTTTCATTCCATTAAAAAAAAAAAAAAATGTAAATGCGTAAGTCTTTTTTTCATGCGTCAATTGTTTACGCGATATTATTCACATCGCATCGAAAATTTCATAATGAGAAAAGAAAATCTTTTTCGTGTTAATCACTAGATTTCTCATATTTAATTTTATGTATCAAAACAACATGATAAATTATTAGAAAAATATTTTATATTAAGAAATAAACGGAAAAAAGAAAAAAAGAGATATATATATATATAATACTATATTATATTATATTATTAAATTTTATCGTCGTTTAAAAATAAAACACTAAATATTTTTGCATAGTAGCAAAAAGATTCGCTATATCTTTGACAAGAAATTGTGTGAAAAAAAGACATACCGCGATAGCCTTTTCCCGTCTTGTGTACGCAAGGGCAATCACCTTCGCTCTCTTTCTCGACGAAGGAATTCGTGGAGAAAAAACCCGCGATCGTACGCGATTCAAGTCGAACGATGATAAACTAACTATACTCAGGATCGCGTGTAACTCCGTTCCGATCGTGTGTTTAAATGATGGTAACATAACGTGATCGGCGAATATATCGATAGTGGGAGAAGAGATCCGTCGGAGGTACACAAAGATTAATTTAGGTGGGAGGGTTTTCTACGAACGTCGAGTTTTCTATGAACTATGCGAATATAATATTATTAAATTTCTTTTAAATAACAATCGGATCGTCGAATTAGCATTCGGCTTAACTAACGTCAACACATCCGAGAAATAATGAACTTACTCAAGAAGCGCTGAGACTTATCTATGACTACGTTTACATGTCACTCTCCTAATCGGGTTTAATGACATCCGTATTTCTAAGGCTGGCCAATCACAGTCATTCCATTCTTCAGAGAGATAGCTGCGATTGGCCAGTTTCACAACTACGGATGTTATACGGATGTTAAGGGTGCCGTGTAACAGAGCTCGATATTTCGACTTTGATTTTATTTGGATAAATATTTAGATTAACGTACCCATCACTAATGACTTTGACCTTGACATATATTGTCAAGGTCACTGTCGTGAGTAATATCCAAAAAGTTTTAGCTGTCGCTCGTTGTTCGTTAAAAAGTTATTAACAAAAAAAGTTTGAGAAATATAGCAGCTATTTTAAGTATTCGAATGTGGCGATAGTATATATGCATAAACAAAGAAAAGTTATTAAAGGATTAATTGATATATCGAGGAGTCTTTTTGTTAAAACGGAAAATAAGTTGCTTCGGTCCAAAACGAAATTTGTAATTGTTCTGTTACACATGGGTTTTCGATTTTCCATACGAAGCAAGGTCTATTCCACACACCCCCTCCCCCCAAGTCCTTTGGGTTTGAAACAAGCCGAAGGTATATGCGCTGTAAGGTATATGCGTGGACGCAGTAGGTTCCGCCTGCCCCCCCCCCTCACCCCCTCTTATGGGGAGGCTCCACTTCCGGAAGATACCATATAACCTAACCCAAATCTATTTCTGATTTAAAAATAAAATTTATGTCATGTAGACGGTATCAGAGAATTACGTTCCATTCGTTAAACTTATTTCGTTAATAAGTTTTTAATAAACAACGAGCGACGTCTAAAATCTCTTGGATGTTACTCGGGACAGTGACCTTGACAACATATGTCAAGGTCAAAATCATTGGATACGTTAATCTAAATATTTACCGATTTTCGATCTCTTTCGATATAGAAATACGTGTCGAAAAAAAGTCGAAAGCATTTCGAGAAATACTAGCATTATGGCGAAATTGTTTATCGCAAAATTCAAATTAAGATAAATATTATTAAGATATATATATAATTTCTTTGGCACATATTTTGATCTCTTTTAACTTTTAAATCTCTCTTTAATTATATTAGAATGACGATCAATCGATATATATAATATTGCTCAATCCTTTGATATATAAAATAATAATATAATAAATTATTGTAATTAAATAAAAAATCTGTAGTAAAAAAAGGCTGCTAAATTATTTATTAATGATATATCATATGTATTTGTTACATGTAAGACATTCTTTTTATTTAACCGCAGAATATTTAACGCCCGAAAAATTCATGGATAAAGGAAAAATTTTTTTAAATAATTATTTTTTGAATTTTTTTAATGAAACAAAAGCACACGAGGAGAAAGCTATAATGCTGATATAATGAACAATCTTAAAAAATTCAACGTTTAATTGTACAATACAATCTATTGGAAATCTGTAGATAGATCTGAAAGTGTTATACAATGGATCTCGAGGAAATCTTAAAATTATTTCAGTGTGATAAATATAAAAGTGACAGAAGACTATAAAAAAAAACAAATAAATAAAATCCGTATATTTTTATATTATACACACACATTATTCGAAGCTCTGCAAATACTAACGATAAAAAAAATCTTTTTCACATACGATTCTACATTTCTGGCTTATTATAATCAGTTACCTGGAGAGAATACGCTTTTAAAGAATAGAAAAAAAAAGCGCAATAAAAATTACTATCATCGTTCGAAGGCTGTGCATTCGTTTCCGGAAACGGCAGACTTCGTCCTTCGATCTTATCCGATAGAATTTAAGATCGGATGACGTACGATAGATACGTAAAAAAAAAAAAAAACCACTTACCTAGTATCACGCCGAGGACGATTAACGAGCGACGGTGTCGCCGTGAATGTTGCAGCTCGGCGAGACACCGCGACACTGACCGCGCGGCTCCTCCGTCCACGGCAGGACTCCCACGACGAAGACTCGCCACAGGGTCAAGAGTAGCTCGAAACTGGTATCCGTCAGACCCATGCCCGTTTCGTCGTCCCTTGTCTTTCCTCTCCTCGAGCCTCTCCCTCCCCCGCGTCGTATTTTACAGGGACTTTCGAAATCTTCCGCGCGGAAGATCTTTCCTCCTAACGTTATCGTATACGCGAACAAGTCGAACGATGATCTCGAAGACGCGCGCGGCCAGATTCCTCTCTCAGGCGGATCGCGCAAGCCACCCGCGTCGTTCCGCTCGCGTGAGCTCGCGCATTTTAAGATGAGGGTACTCTCGCGGGGAAACGATAGCGAAAGGGTGCGATCAGAGACAGACTTCGGTTTTTACGAGACGCTCCAAATCCATTCTCATATCTTGCGCGCGTGAGAAATGTCGCGTTCCTCACCTTCGTTCTCTCTCGATCGCGCGAGATCAATCGAAGGAGCCGCTGACAGGAGGATAATAGGATAATAGGCGAAGAGGAGAGCTCGAGAGAGGGGAGAAGAACCTTGTCGCAAAGGACCGAAAGAGTAAGTGGCGAATTTTAGCGCCTGTCGACGCGTATATACGCGCCGCGGTCACGTGTCGTTCGCGGCCGCGGTCACGTGACGTAACGTCAACCGCTGCGCGCGCGCGCGCGCGCTGTCACTAGATATGAGAAATACTTCGCGACGCGCGATGTTATGTATTAACTTCACGCATATCGTATATGATACACGTTGCATTTTTTACTTTTTTTTTTTTGCACATTTGCAACCAAGTAATTTGCATCTCTAGCGAAATCAGAGTCCGAGTAATTTTCCACTCTGGCAAGAAATCAAGATCGAATAATTTGTCTCTTCAGCAAAATTAAATCAATTTTTTTGTAACATGTTCCCCTATCCGAAATATTATTAGTTTTCATTTCCCGAAAATGTAGATATGTCACTACTTATCAGTGCAGACGCAATTGTCAATTGCGATAGAATCTTAATATAATGATGATTAACTTTATCAATCTATAATAATTGATTTCATCATTAGTTTTCTTCAAGATAGATATCCATTAAACTGTTAATTGCATTTTTATCTGCCAATGCCGACAAATAATTGTTAAATTACCTCTGCATTTAATATCTCGTTAAAAATCAATAAATCACTGACATAATATTTATCGATCATTAAGTGATTGAAGTCAGCTGTTATTTTTATAATATGATATACGAGCTTAAAAAATGTAAGAAAATTATAAGAAAGAAAAACATATTGATTATTTCGTGTTCTCAGATTTTATTAATTTCTTTATTAGCCTCGAAAGAACAATTTTTTTTTTTACTCCACATGAATAATTTCTTTCTTTAAAATAGAACAAAAAACGGACATTTGTGAATGATTATTTGTAACTCATTAACTTATTATAAAACTTTCATTTGATAAAAAAATACCTTGTTTTTATAACATTCTGCTGTAACCATCTACTTCCTTTGGATTTCCGTCCGTTGGGGAAAAAGATACGTATCGCGCAAGAAGCGATCTGACAATGAAAAGAAAATCTTCTAGATGGCGAGTTTGAAAATAGCGTCCCGCGCGCCGAGCCCGACGATTGGTCGATCGCGTGCGCCAATCCCGTGCGATTATGAATGCACATTTACGAACGCGCCTCACGTCTCAACGTACCATATGTACATAAGACCGATATTACATTCGTCGTACGACAAACTTTTCAAGCATATTGATTGGCTGCAAAATAGAAACTTTCTCGAGTCTCTAGAAATTAGCTTATCGATGCGCTTAAAAAGTTTGGGAAAAGACTATGGGGCGCGTTCCACTTAACGATCGAAATGCTCGCGAGCATTATCCGTCTTCGTTTAACTTTCCGTGAACAACAAAGATGAAATGATACCGTGAGCGTTGCGGTCGTGAAGTGAAATGCGCCCTATGGACGCGTTCCAATATTTACTGCCATTACTAAAAATCTATAGTGCACGTGACATAAATTATACATTTTCAGTACTGACAGTTAATATCGGAACGCAGCCCGCAGCCTATGAAACCATAATGGCCGAAATGGCTGGATCGAGAGTAATTACGGCATAACGTCCAAATTGCGTCCTGCAGTGCCCACAGCTGTTTCACGTCACGCAGTCATAATTCGCTTTTCCGTCTGTTCTGTCACGGTGAGTATTTCGTCTCGAGTCTCACTTTTCTCCTCCTAGAATTATCAGTTATACCTTTTTTCTTTTTTTTTACCAATGTAACGTTAATGTCAACGTTATTGTCAACAAGTGACAAATTGTGATCGAATTTCGAGCGAGTCACACGGTGGTGTTTTCTTTTTATTATCATTTACTATCAATGTGTCATAGCCATTATCTCAACGCGCTTCGCGTTGCCATACGGACGTAGCTTTTTTTTTTCTCGTTATCTAGAAATTGTCGCGCTTTAACGCGGAAATTGTACATATGCAGGGAAGAAAAAAGGCGTGCGAATGAAATTGTCCGTGCGGAAAATTTCATTCGCATGCGACGAACGTGACTTCTCGACTTGTCTACGTACAGTACAATTATAACAGACGACGATATACATTGTAAGGACAGAAGGTTGTTTTGAATCACCCTGTATACTCTCGTATATGCGGATGGATAAAATTTCGACAGATTAATCGGTCGACACGCGAGGATATTATCGCTGTCATCTCGAACGGTTCTCGCGTAAGCCACTTCGTATTTTTACATTCCGTCATCTACCACTTTAATAAACGGCTGTTCGATTAAGCTACATCAATATTAACAAGTGTTTATGCTCTCAATAAAAATATCAATGATCTCAATTGATACTCGACAAGATCGGAGATTCGTGTTATTTTATTACAGTCCTAATATGTATATATATTTACAATCAGCTGTTCAATTTTGTAAATATCGATATTTATATTTTTTTTTGTAATTTATACTAATTTATTGTATTTTAATACATTTTTTACATACTCTTGTGATTTGTGAAATTTCTATCTGAACATTCTCATAAAGCAAATTCTCATATTTAGAAACTCTTCCAATTTTAACGCGATAACAATTATATGTAAAATTAAAAAAAAAAATATATATATATATATATATATATATATAATATAATTATATATTATTAAATGAAAGAAAAAAAGAGAAATACAGATTTTAATTTTCAACAATCTCGAAGCAACAAGAAAAGTAAATATACTACACGACTTTTTGTATAAAAGTCATCGTTACACTTTTATCTTCTATATGAAACATAAGATATTATTTTACCAAACAAATAAACATACTCTTTCGATCGAGAGAAACTATATGTTGCTATATTTCAATTATTAGAGATGATAAAGCTCACGAAATATCATAAACTGTACATGACACTATAATATTATATATATATACATATATAGATAGGCAATAAACAGTATTTTAATTCGAGTCCTTGGTAGTTGCATTGATAATCTACATATTCACAATATTTGCATTGCAAGGTATTTTAAAATAACCGTATCCATATATGTCATTAAACATAAGAAAGTCATGTGGTTTATTTCCCCTTCCTCTCCCTCCAGCTTAACGCTGCGAATAATTACTCGCATTATGTGGGATGCCCTAGAAATTGTGAGAATTGTTAGGTCTTAATTTTAGCTTGTGAGCGTGTAAAACAAAGTACTTTTTGTCATTGTGAAAATTCTCGCTGTCAATCATAATATTTTGACATCATATTATACATATAAATATCCAGATAAATAAATATTACTGAAATATACAACTAATACGATAAGATTGTTGCTTGTCATTTATTTGCAAATATAATTCGCTAAAATTTTCATATTTCGTAAAAAAATTCGTATAATAATCAGTATTGATACAGGATGACAAATTTAAATTTTCAGATTATCGATGACAAAAGATCTCACAATTTTGCTCGCAGCGAGACATATAGTTTCCTTGCGATAAGAAAAAAGCATATATATATATATATATATATATTTAATATTGCGATTTTAAAATGGCAGTCTCTTAATTATTATATGCAGATCTTGCGGGAAAACTACACGACAACTATCACGATGAGCGGCGAAGGATTTGACCCGTGCGAGTGCATGCGACATCACATATCCATGCAGCATCTACTTTCTATCGTAAGTTGCGAGAGAGATAAAAGGCGAGAGTTGCAATTAGATGTTGTCGCGATAAAACCGCGGTCGATGACGAGGTGCACGTTTCTGCAAACGTTTAGGTTTAGGCAGAAACAATAACGAAATTTTTTTTCACAACTTTTAAAGCAATGCGATTTTTTCTGTTTAGTTGGCAGAAATTTTTTTATTGCGCCACGCAGTTACATAAAATTGCTTCAATTACGTAAATTGATTGTTGGTGCGTGATATATGAATCGAATATGTGGAACTCTTAGAGAGACACTCATGCAAAAAGGAGTTATTTACTTTAACGGATAAATTCGTTCAAGTTTGAATACAAATTATAACGAATAATCCTTGTAAATGTTAAAATATGAAAAAAAGTACTCGAAACATCTATAAATATAAACAGTATATATATATATATATGGCATTTTTACCTAATAATAAATAAATTTTGATACGTATGTTACCAAGTATCTGTACATAATCTTCAAAGCAATAATTATTATATAGTGTAATTTTTTTGTATAATTATCGCGCTTATTGAGGCGAAGCGTAACATCTGTGACATGTTTAAACGGAACGAGTTATTTACCTTATTGCGCATATATTGCAAGTAAGCGATGTTTTGCTAAATTGTATTATTATTTCAGTTACGACAATCGCAAGATTATTGTTCGGATACCGAATGCTTCAGTGTTTCGAGAAGTATGCACTTTCTATATTTATTGTATGCTGAATATTCTTTTAATTATAATAAATATATTATAGTTATATCCTAATGTGTTAAATTATATTGCACTATGATAAAATTGAGCAAAATTAAGTTTAAGTTTGATCTAATTAGCCACTTGTGTTTTTTTCAAAACTAAAAATGGATAAAATATTATTAGCTTAAACTATCGGTTACAAATTATACACTAAATAGATATTAAATTATAGTGATAGTATAACAAAAAATACGAATATTTTCTTTTCAGTTCCAGGACCGCAGAACGTGCAGGAACCGTCAGATTTCCTCTTTACTTGTTTAATTATTGGCTTTGTTGTTCTCATGTTTGCATTTAGACCGAGATCCTTGCGACAACCATCTAGGAACATTATCAAGAGCAATGAGCCCGTAAGTTAATTTATCAATTGACTTTACTAATAGAATCTCGAACGTATGTTTTTAGCATATATATTTGCAGGGTTCACATGACGATCCACCTTCGCCACCGACGGTGAATTGAAGTATAATATTATGGCATTAACGGGAGATCTTGTTATTCAAGATTTTATATCGGGATCTAATTCGATCTAACTCTTTGCTAATCTTATAATAGGGGAAGATATGGTAAATATGTTATTACAGCACGGCTGTTGTAATGTACGCGTTAGCGGGATATATCAATCTATTTCTTGAAACATAACTCCCTACATATGCGATAATCCTAATTTTATATAATATAGAGCACTTTCTTTTATTTAAATTTTCTATTTATCTCTACATAATAATTATCATGTGCCTGGATTACGTACACATGATCATAAAATATTTTTATGAAAACTTTCAGATAAATAGTAGTGAAAAATAACACAATTATATATCACTAATACGAGATCTCTAGCATTTATTCTGACATGTCAGTCTTTTACAATTAGCGGATAATACGACGAGTTGCAATAATTAATAAACCAATGAAACCCGTTTGCATGCAATAAGAATGCATTATAATACATATTCAGCATAGTTTAAAATCTTTACTAAAAATGATGAAAAGATCAAGTATCTGCAAATGGATATAGTCATCTAATGAAATTGTTTACTTGTTATTTATATTCGATATGAGAAAATATTTGATATGAAAACATCCAGAATCTACTAAGAATCATGAAAAAGAAATTAATGCATAAAGATTCTCCCATGTGTTGATCACATACACTTAATGTGCAATTATCTGCTGTAAATAATGATAATAAAATAATGTATAATAATTAAGAATTTGGGATCTATGTGGTTTGTCAAGACACACTATTTATATATTTTTTTTTAAAGTGCGCCTACAATAAGAAATGTCGAATAAGAATGTACAATAAGAATATGATAAGATATATGTATATAAAATATTTTTTTATTTCTTCGGCATTACATGAAATTGATGTTCAAAAATTTAATTTCTTTTTATCTACAATGTAGAAAAAGATTATAGTTTTATAATATATTTCAATACATTATATCATTTTATTAAAATAGAGATATCTTGTCAACTTTGGATATTTCATACAAATGTAAAATTTAAGAATTAGAGAGTCTCAATTATATATAAATAATAATTATTAATAGTATTATACAATATTTTCACTATATATGATAAAATATTTTATACTAATAACATATAATATGTTGTTTAATCTTGTACATTCCCTATATTTTCAATAATAAAACTGATTCTCGATATAGCAAGAAAAAATCTGTTTATTATGTCCAACATGTAAATATCAATTAATATATATATATATAAATTGCTATTTACATATATACACATATATATATATATATATATGCTTTGTAGAAAGAAAGTATACAAAACATGGGATATAAAGTAATATATGTAAAGGAACGTGTTCATTTCAATAATTCACTTTTATTTTTATTAAAAAATAATTATATTTCAGATAAAAATGCTGCAGTTAATTATTCTATACAATACTATACAATACAATATTAATATATTCACAATATCCATACATCTTAATTTATACAACTGCAAAAGAAATATTTATGAGAATTAGTTCAAATATATTATTATATCCTCAAATAGAAAAAAGAATTATACATTAACAGGTATTTTTAGCATATTTATATTTGTAAGAAAAATGAGAGTCGATAATATTTATTGAAAAAATCGCAGATAAGTATTATGTCTTTTGGGAGAATAAATATATTGTTGTAAAAATCATCAGACTTCAGAGCAAATAAAAATTAAACATTGAAATTTGAAAGTTGTTGCTATATTTTATGATCAAATTTTTTTGTTTAGCAATTTGAGCTGATTTATATACATCATGTAATTTTTATAACTTTAATTCTTCATAGAGAAATCGTATTTTAAAATATATTTTTTTATTACATATATGGATTAGTTTTACCAATCAGAGATTATTAATATTTTATATCATCTCCAATATGTACAAAATACATTGCACAAGTCAAGCTTTATCTGCATCCAATTAATATTAATGTTCATAAATAGGGAAGAATCCGAATTATAAAGTATTGTAAAAATAAAATAAATACCATAAGATTCAACAATAGATGCATTATAAAAATCTTGTATATATTTTTGTACTTTTGGAAAATGATATAGCGATATATATTGGATTCTTCACTATTATAGATTTATATATTTACACGTATATAAAATACACTTTATTTTATGTATATATATATTTACATGTAGCAGATTATTGAATGAATTGTCTAAATAAATTATGCATCTCAAAAATATTGAAAGGATTCAAATTACTTATTATAGAATTTTAAGATGGAATATATTTGAAACTTAATATCTTTAGAAAAAAAGTTATGGTCGTAGCTTCTCTGAGCAATCCGTTGCAGAACGTGGATTTTTAATAGTGAAAAATTTTGTTTATTGCAATTAAAAATCATTAGAAAAAAAAGAAGAGGAAAGCGATTCGGTGTTTAAAATCTTTGGATTTACATATGAACACTTAATTTGTTACTTATTAAATGTCCAAAAATCTAAAAGGATTACATCATATATCTTCTTTCATTGACAAGAAAAAATACAGAATAATTCTTTTAAATGGTGTTTAAATATTTTCATTCATAATCTTAGATATTATTTGCTCTAACTTTTGTGTATAAATATGATATACTTACTAAATGATGTATTAGTCCCTCTGTAAATTATCTATGTTTATTGATGCAGTTTTGCCATGGTACTTCTTACTTTTTGTAATACTCCTGACATTTGTTCATATTTACCTGTCGAGTCAGGTAAATTTTCGAAATTGATAATATCGCAAATATCTTTGGAAAATTTTTCTGATGATGGTAATTTATTATATGGAGAAGTACTTGGCAATATCGGTGTACCTAAATGCACCGATTTGACAGAACTTTGATTTGTATTTAAAAATTTAGAAGATTGAATTGAAGTAGAACTGCATTGAGACATTTTTGTTTCATTGGAAACTGATGTGTTCAATCTGCTATTCAATTCATTATTAAATGATATATCAAGATGACACTGTGATTCTATAGAATCTTTGTTAGTATTTGAACATTCTCGAGAGATAGAAGAGCAATTGGATTGGGATGTAACTGCTATATTGGAAAATATGTCAAATGTATTGTTTAAATCGTTTTTAAGTGACGTGGAACCGGGATTCGATTGTGAACTATTATCTTCAAGTTCTATCAATAATGTTTTTTTTGTACTTTCTAAGTCAGATAGAGACGGCGAATTCGCAGTCAAGATTGTATCACCCTGAAAAAAGGTGCAATCTTAAGTTAAGATGCATACAAAAAATATCACAGATCAATCTTTTAAAAACATACTACAGAATCGGTGGAAGGCAATTCTTGTGACTGTGAGTCTGAATCTTCCGTTATTGATTGAAATGATTCAGATGGTGGTGGTGGTAGCATTGGCACTGATTCTGTTGGTAAAGGTGGTATAAAATGCCCATTAAGGGACACATTTTCCACATTATCTAAAAAAATTTTAATATTTTCTATTTTAATATGGTAAATAGCGAATAAAATTAACAACAAAGTGAATAAAAATAATTATCAAAATGTGCATGAAACATGTACATTTTGATAATTATATTATACCTCCTCCTGCATCTTCTATTTCCATATCACTAGGCATTTCTAATGTATTTACTATTGGTGTAGATAATTTCAATTTTTTCCACTTATAACCGTCATCGGTTTTTTTACCTTGTAAATGTAATAACATTATTTCTTTACTATGCATAGGTTGTATTTTTGGTGCCCAATATTTATGGCTATCCTGCAATCAATAAACCGAAATGTGTTTATATATTCAATAAGAGATGCTTTAAGCTTTTATAAGATAAGATCATTTTAATTAGATAATATTCGCGTCCACTATATATCGCTTACATCAATGATACCAGGAGGACATGGCATATTAAAACCAGGAAAGTCATATATTTTTTTTATGTCATATTGATCTTTATCTACATCTGTAATGATTTCTCCCTCTTCTTCATTTGAATCAGCTTCCGCTACTCCATCAGAATTGAACAATGATAATCCAGAATGTTGTAAGCGCGCTTCTTCCAACCACCCTGGAGGGTAGCCAAGTAATCTCATTCTAAGAAAAAACGTTTCGAAAACGTAGAAAGAACCTCACTGGCCCATTAGATTGAGAGTTAAATCTTTCCTTCCTCATTTTAATTCAATATTTCATCTTGCACAAATACATTTGTGCAGTAGAAGGAAAAAATAAAGAAAAAAAAATTTAATATATATATATATATATATACATCGTCGTGCACACACACATTAACTTGTTACAAAACAAAAATGATATGTATTCTGTGTTAATAATGTTATTGCTGTCAATAGAAATAAATATGAATACCGATTTAAAAACAATAGGAAGGAGTATTTCTCCAAAATCCAATGGATTATGTAATTAATATACCTATATATGTGCTTAGGTAGTTGATTGTCTTTCAATCCTAGAGCCTTTCGTAGTTTGTGACTTAATTGACCAGGAATCATATGACTAAACCTTTGATCCTCGCTCATATGATACCGAACTCCTGTATTGTTTTTTATAGCAAATTCTTTACGATTTTTATTAATATTAGTTTGATTTTTAGGCAATGGACAGTCTCGCAAATTATGATTTCCATTACAATTGAAGCAATTTAATTTTGGTGCGCAATCTTTTCTTGTCACAGAGACTGATTCTTCAGTAATAGCCTCATATTTCTAAGATGAAATAACATCTTGTAAAGTATAAGGATAATAAAGATGAAAAGAAGATAAAATTTATTTTTGAACTAGAATATATAATAACATAATAATGAGCACATACTGTAATATTCCTCAATCTTATTGTTAGAGTAATCGATAAAATTAATAATTATACTAATACATGTATAATGCTAATGCAAAAAATTCAGTAATGTATCTAAAAGATGGAAATATACATGTATAAAGAGAAGATGACATACTTGTCGTCCATATGTCGGAACTTCCAAATCATTCATAAAATTTGGTTTTTTATCAATTGTAAACATTGATAATATTACATCACATGTATCAGTTTTGTTTTCTGTGCTATCATTTAATGTACTATTATCTTCTACATTGACAAATGATTCTTGATCTTTGGAATTATCTTTATTATCCCAAACTTCTAAAATCAAACTTGATACATTTATATCTTGCTCGTGGGATGGTTCTGACTGCACTAAAGTGTGCAAAAAATCCTTTATTTGTTGTCGATATTGTCTGTAAATATATAAAATTTTATAATCGATAAGTAATTTAGTACAATAAATTGCTTTATAATGCTTTTTTAATTCAAATGTGTTAATATTGTTTATAAAATATAAATATTATTTATTTCATAAATTGTAAACTCTTAGACTCGATAGATAGACATGTGAAAAAGCTGATTTATTTCAATGTATTTCACATGAAAAAAATTTATACTACTTCTTGGTTTTGATTACAACAAAAAGATTAAAATCCTTAAACATTTTGAATAATTTAATGGAAATTAAATAATAATTTAGTGAAATCTCTTTCTTCAATTTTCTCTCTATTCTATTAATTAAACACACAAGATTAAAGATCTTTTTGGGAAATTTAATTTATATTCATGTATGTTAAAAAAGACAAAAATGTTGCTTTCGCGTGATATAATATATCCTTGTCAAGAGAGATGGAACAGATTCCCGCGCACACCTTATGTAAACAAAATATAGAATATACAACAATTTTTCGCACCTCGAGGTACTCTCGTCGCGAAACATAACCTTAAAAAGGGGTTGCGGAGCACCATCGTTCGACGAGACGGATTGTAAATCTCTCGACAAGTGAGTTGTCACCTCGGTTTTTGCGTCGACATCGTCCCGATCCGATGAGTTCTCATTGTTCTTCGGATCGTAGATTGGATTGCCGTCGAGGCAAGCGACTTCCGTGTCGCAACTCGAATCCAGCTCGATTATATCCGTTTCCGATTCCGATTCTTCGACGGTGATCGTCGAATCTAAAGATATTGCTTCCATGCTCGGATTAAGCACGCGAATACCGCTGTTCATTATAAACCACAAACACACACAAAACACGGCGAATCTTTGGGATTTTCGCGCTCGATCCGAGGCAAAATGAAATCGACGCAATAATGGCCAGTGACGCTAAGAACGAACAATGTATGTGTCTGCGCATGCGCAGCGCGGTGTTGCAAGATGGAGGAGAAAAATTTTCCAGATAAGAATTTTCTTGCGAAAATACGTCATCGATAACGTGATGGACTTTAACTTCTCGGAGCAGAACTTTTTTTAGAACTCATTTAAATCATTCAACCCCATTCTTTTCGTTATTTTATGATAATAATATATAAAATATATTAAATATTATACAAATATCATTAATCATTATATAATGATATTTATATAATATTAAATATTATACAAATATCATTAATCATTAAAAAATATTACATATATATATATATATATATATAGTAGAATTTATTAACTTTGTAGAAAAGAGAAATTAGAGAAATTAAAAAATCTCGTCCCAATAAATATCAAAATGTAAATATTCACATAATAAAAATTGACGCAATAAATGAATAATTTTAATAAAATTATTATCTCATTTTTGATTGATAGAGAAAGTTTATCATTTAATGCGTGTATAGAATACTAGTAATCCACAGAGTCGCGCGTATATAAGAAATTCATTTTAAAGTGTGCAATACAAATGCGATCCTTTTTTCAATTCGTTTCTTATTAAAATTACATCTTTTTACCAAAATTATATATACTTGACTCTTTATTATTTTGAAGCAATTTCATCTTTTCTTCGTATCTTCCTGCCATAATTTTATTTTAAATTTAAGAAAAGTGAGATAAAAAGATAATGCATCATTCAATGTGAATTAGACAATTATATCATTAATTTATGGAGATCGTCGATTGTTTACACAAAATGAAAAATCGACATGTATCCTTTACAAATATTTGACAATGCCATTCTTAAAAGTACAAAAAGCTACGTGGTGCCAACAACGAATAGAATCTTGCAAACGTAATGGTTGGCGACACGCTATATACGTGCCTGAAGCGAAACGTGTCGTTAAAGCACATTATAAGGGTGAATGGAGAAACGATAAGAGAGAGGGCAAAGGCATAGGAGTAAGCAGGTATCATAAAAATTGCATCCTTTAAGTTTCTTTTTTTTTAGATATCTACTTAACTTTCAATCAATATTTTACCCCTTAGTCATTATTTTTGTATATAACTACAAGATTGTAATCAATTTTCGATAAAATATAAATTGCACTCATTTCTACCTAGTGTTATGATCTAAAAACGATATAAATAAAAATATTAAACGTAAGTATAATTTATGTTTTAATTATAATTTCTATTTAATTTAATAATCACGGGAATATAAAAAGAATTTAAACTGAGTTTTAACGTACGTTTCACGTTAAATGATTAAAAGAATTATTTTTTATATCGCAATATCGACGTATTTATATTCAAGTCCCGATATTTCCATCCGCTATATGGAGTCATTCTTTCGCGCAGCCTCGGCTGGATGTACGAAGGTGACTGGCTCAAGGATCGTAGACATGGCTATGGTATTTTGAGTAAAATTTCGGAAGACGGTAACATACATAAAGTGTACGGCGGTGATTGGGCGAAAGGAAAAAAGCACGGATTCGGAAGCAATTGGTACAGAGACGGCAGCTATTACGAAGGAACGTTTCGGAAAAACAAACGGGACGGTTACGGCCGGATTTGGTATAAATGCGGTAGTGGATATTATCAAGGCATATGGTCGAACGATCGTTATCATGGAGAAGGGATACTCATTCAAAGTACATATGAAAATTTTAAATACGACTTCGCAAAATAAATTTGCTTAAAAATATTTGTCATTTTTTTTCTTCTTTTAATGACATATTACATAGAGAATAGAGAATGATACATTTTTCTTCTTAACTGCTTGCTTGATCTTATTCTCATTTGGCGCATTAACTTTAAGCTCTCTTATTAACCTGTCATTCAAGCGCGAAATACTCTTATCTGAAAATTCATAAATATTTATCCTAAAATCCCCGTAGAAAATGGTAATCTCTACGAGGGTCAATTTATAAATGGCAAGAAGGAAGGTCGAGGGGTCTTCTATCACTTTGACAGCCATCAAGTACAGATGGGTCATTGGGAGAATGACATCTGCATCAATAGCACGATAGAGAACATCGACTATCACGGACACACAGTCAAGCTTATATCCGACATTATTACATATTCCAAGGATAAATAGCCAAGCAGTGCTGCACTTATAAGTGCATTGCGTCATCTCTCGTTTACGTTTTCTTTAATCGATTTAAACATACATCTTTCATGTGTTACTTATTCTTTCCGCATTTAGAACGAACGGAAAATATAATCCATGCGTATGATTTCGTAACTACATCCGTTTCATTTCGATAATCGCGTCCCTGTTATATAGCGTTGATTCGCGCGCCGATAAAGTATGTACAAATAATAATCGAACATATTCGACTTTCATCTATCGTAATCAAAATATAACACATCTTAAGTTACCCACAAAATCGTGTACATGCGAGTCCGGCTCTCTCCACATCCTGATATTTCGTTTGTTTTTACGGCAATCGTAATATATGTATCTCAAAGTAATGTACTTACATGTTGAAATATTGATTGTAAAAAAAAATCACTGCGCGGTCGCGAGAATCAAAAGTAGATTTTCGAGAAAGATATTAACTTCCTGTCGAATGGCAAATTTACATAACGTAAAATATTTGTTATATATTATTCATATGTGTCGACAGCTGACAGAGATAGTAAAGAAATGTAAACGTTGATCGCGTTTTTCAAAAATAAGCACGTTTTTTGTTTCAATAAAAAGATAAGTACATTCAACTGCATAATCAGCCAGTCGCGTCACCTTCCGATAAAAGGCTATCGCGCTCTTTAAGCTACGGGTCTCGATGTATCTCCTCAGAACATATTATTCTTCCTACATTTAAGTCGCAACGCGAATGAAGGAATGTATTCTGCGCCTACATATACAATGACGTTTTATCGAACTTTGTCTCCTTCCTAAAACACTAACACTGCGATGCTTTCGCATCGTCAATGAGTAGAGTTTCATCGTACTTACATTAATTTACATCACAGAAGACACGCGTATAAAAACAAAGAAAAGAGGAAGATCTTATCTGACCGAACTTTGGTAACATTTGCAGCGTGTGCACACGCGTACATGAACACAAAGAGAGCGGTCATTTGTCATGTTCTTTGTGAATAACTTACACTTGAAAGATTCAGTTTCCCAGCGGGAGATCTTTCAAGAAACACCGCGGTACTCATCGCAGCATCCGCATGCTGTAACAGATCTCTGCCTCTCTCGTCTCGTATTTCACGAGGCATCTTTTTGCGCGTTCAATTTAAAATAAGCCGGCAACAGGGAAGATCGAGGAGACCGGTTCAAACGATATGCGTTGCGTCGGTCCGTAGGAGATTGACACCGTTTTTTCCCTCCACATCCGTGGACTCGATCTGCTCCTTGAGTAACTCGAGCTCTCGTATTCCGGATACTGTGACCTCGTACTTATGCGCGACCAAACTTCGATAAAAGTGTATCGCGAACGCGACGAAGATTATTAGTACCGGTATAAGCAGTACGCAGGCCGACCAGGCGGCCACATCCGAAAAGTCGTAGAACTTCACCCAGCAGAGTATCGCAATCTCCAGTAGAAACAGCAGGAGCCCGAGCAACGTGGAAAAGGCCCACGCAATCTCGATATACCAATGTAAACGTTCGTGCGGCGACTCGTGCACGAGACTTATACTGTGCAGATTACAGACGGCCTCGATGTTCGGTAATATGCACGTGGATATCATCAACGCCAACATATGAACAGCTACTAAGAGGGTCGTGCATACGGCGAAGGCGATCAGCATTCCCTTGGGAACTTCTGTGTCCTTAGTCAACTGTACCTCCACCATGGCAACCTGCGTAGACAATGATCGATCATGGCTTTATCCCGGTTATCGTACATTATCGAGAATATATTAAAGATTCCAAGATGTTCTGCGACATCAAATTTGCGATCAAGAAAAAATAAAATTGAAAAATATATGTAAATATATAATTTAAATTTTTGACAATCTAAATATTTGAATTTTCAAGCTCGCATATTCCGAGGATATAAGGATTCTATTAACATTCAAAATTGTGTTTCATCGTGTCTTGATTAATTGTTGCAAAAGACGCATATCTATTTATGAATAACCTTGAGACTATAAAAAAGTCGCAATAAAAAATTTATCGCTGAATTATCGCTTCCGTAGAAGGATTCATCTCGCGAGGTTTCCTCACCATAGCGAAACCGGAAAGTAGGGCCGATGTTTTACTGGACGCCTTGAGTTTTGCGCGGCTCAGCTGTAGTTTTCTCCAAGACAGGTAACCCGGCGTGTGAAGGCCATCCCCTGCTTGCGACATCGTCGACTGGCGAACAGAACGAACGTAGGAATGGCAAATTAGTTCAGACTGGGACAAAGAAACGCGATCGTAAAATAAAAGGAGAAACGCGATCGTGTTCTCGTCACACACCGGACTAAAGCGTACGCGATATATTAATTTTGCAAAATCGGGCGTAATTCGCCGATGGAAGCTTAAGCCCGGCTAAGAAAGAGAGAGAGAGAGAGGGACACATACCGAAGATCGATGGCAACGTCGGTGCCAATGGGAGCACTTGCCAAAAGTCCCGCGTAGGACAAAAAACCAATGGACGCTGAACGAAACAAATAATAACGAAAATTAATGAAAATATAGAAAAGAGAATACGGGCGGATAAGATGAAAGATCGACTACATGCATCTTGCGGGAAGTCTGGCAAGCATGAGAGGAGACAGACACATATAAATACATGCGCGAGCGTCTTTCAAAAAGCTGATGCATGCATTAATGAGAGAGACACGTGATTTACGCAATGTTTCATTTGTCGGAAGTATATTGCTTAATTCGATTCGTAAATGGCGATCTTGAAATTTCCGATTGTCAGTGCGAATGAAAGATTGTAAAATATGTCAAATTAAAAAAAAAAAATATATATATATATGTAAAATGCTAAATGTAAGGAATGCGCAATACAAAAAATAGCTCGAACAGCATATTTCCATTACGAAGCGTAAAATATTCGCTTTTGTTTAGAAAAACTGATCTCGCAATCGATGAAATACGCGTTCTCGAATATTTTCGATACTCGCGTGACAATCTATTATGCATCCAAGCACGATGATTGAAATTAATTATGAATATAAATACATTAAATAATAATATAATATCGGCTTCTTCTCTCGCTGTAAATAGTCCAGTACTGAATACAGCTTACGTCTTAATATATGTATGTGTGAAAATGGTGACTAGCAAATGAGATGAAGACACATTTGTCATACGATACCGATACCAGACTTTCGTTTGTTTAGTTAAAAAGAGATACGATTGACTTAATGTCAGTCTGTCTGTTATTTCGGCAATTTGATATATATACAGTACTTTTAAGCATATATATCCTCGAATATACTATCGCATCAAAGTATAAATTCCTCGGATTATCGTTTTATCAAGTCTTTTGTGAACAATGAGCAGATGGTTACAAACGCACATAATCAGCGAACAAAGCATAGCAATAAATAGAAAGAGGAAGTATGTATGTATGTATGTATGAGGAGAGGAGAACATCTTACGTCATATTTGTAGTTAATCATATCGCTAATTACCTTAAATTCCCAGTGACTTGACGCAAATTTAAAAAAACATGCGACATTTTTTCATCGAAACAGGAACAGTTAATTGATTAACGTAATTAAAAAATTAAGAATTCGTAGCAAGCATGTCACAAACACAAATTCATTATTGTAAAAATATCTAGATTAGTCAAATATATATATATATATATATATATATATATATATATATATATATATATATATATATATATCAGTGTGTGTGCGTACGTGATATTTAAGATATTTCACACACATTTATTTGATAAAAGTACTTAATTTTAAATTATAAGAGTACGAGGATAATCCGCGACATGCAAATGAAAAAAAGGAGTACGAGGGTATGATATTACGATGTTATCGTTATGAACGACATCCGGATAATTATCAGTACGTAACATCCAGAATGAAGCATTGAAAAACATGCGCGATTAATCGTGCGCTCAAAGCCAAATGTGACGACAGTATTCGATTCGACAAATACAATATAACTAGATCACGTCATCGAAACGTCTGTCCAACGGAATTAAGCGCAATGAGGTTGATATGATATGGATGCATCGATGCTCAATTGATTAGTCGAATGATCAACGTGCTTACGTTGCTTTAAAGCGGCGGTTAAAGGTGCTATTATGGATTCGAAGAAAACGAAGTTATTATTCGTTAAGAATAATTCTACAAGTATGTTTTACGGAAATCTAGTGTCTAGTCTAACATATAGCGTTATGATCATACTACTTTTTTTTTTTCAAACACTAGATAAAATTTTTAAAAATTGTATATAAAATAGAAAGTGTGAAGTGTCGATTTTAATTTAATCTGTTTTTGCAGCAATAATTTTTGATAAAGGTTTATAAATAATATTTATCACGCATTATTTTACATCCGCAATGAGAGATGGATGCGTAAAAAGTATTTGTATAAGCGATTTGTAAAAATTTGCATAAAAAAAAAGGTAATGAAAGTTTACTGATTGATTCAGAAAAGTAATAAAATGTCAAAACAAAAATGTATATCTGATATGAATATGAAACTTAAACATGTTAATATCGATCTTGGAAACGAGAAGATGTATACCTTAAATATTCAGATCAGGTCTCCTGAATACTCGCGGTTTATAAAAGAATCACAATCAATTGCCTCAAACCGACGACAACGACGAGTATGTACGTACTGGGAACGAGGATAGTAATAACACGAGGACGAAAAATGACACGGGATGTTATAAGAACACGTGCGGTAGAGGATGGAGAATATAGGGAGAGAATAAGATCGCTTATGTCACGAGCCGCGCGCGTCGCGCGGCGAGTATGAGGGGAAAAGGATCAGACGGGGAATAAGTATGTGTACCGAACCTGACAGTGGTGATCGTGGTACGGCTTGTGAAAGCAGTGGCCGTCAGGGTTGCGCAGGTGTGGGTTCGCCACGTGTACGTGGATCGGCAGGTGCGAAGCGGGATGCACCTCTCCGCCGCTCTGCGCGGCGAACACTGTATTGCGCCCGGTGCTGGTTGACCATACGGACATCAGGCTTGATCCTCGCGCGTTTCTGTCCGGAGCTGTAACAAAACGACGAATTCAATGTACAATCGCCTTCTTCTGGTCACGCGCTCGTCTAAACGAGAAAAACAGCCGTTCAACAAACGTCAAAAAATGAGATATTAAAGAGAAGCGCAATGTAAAATACGAGAAACAACACACGTGCGCGCATAACATAGATATTAAGAGCTGATATTATTATTATCTTGTCTCTATACTCTATTTTTGAAATTGTTTCAAACACACTAGACTAGTGGCTGGTAAAAGAGAGAGAGAGGGGGGGGGGGGGGGGGGAGAGCACTACGTAAAATTTATATTAACCATTAATGAAAAAACATGATGTAAATTATAATTTATTCAGGTTTTAATTTACTGTATTTTGTACTTATTATCTCCTGGTAACTTTATTAAATATATATATTATTTATATTATATTAATTTAATATTTTATATGTTGGATAATGTCTCTCCTTTATATTATATTAATTAATAGAGAGTAATGCATCCTCTGAAAGAGGAACTCGAGAAAATTTCTCTTTATTTTAGATCGCATCAATCTTGATTGTTCTCATATCTTCACTTCAACGAATCTCATGATAGAATTTAATAATGTAGGACAGTATAATGGGCGCTAAAGAAAGTGACATATAAAATTGTCGCTGACACAAGTCAGCGCACCAATATGCAAACGTGACGATATTTCAACATTCTACAAAATTCGATTTCGAAATGTCAATGTAAAACGATGCACAATAAATTATACTATAATTTATTAATCGCAAATGCATAAATAAAATGTTTTGTATTTTATGACGTGCCAAAAAATAAAGCTAAAAAAGCGAATCTATCCTTCTCATTTTATTTTTCCTCAGTTTGTGATTAATTTTGTCCGGTCTCGGTTTCGACGAGAACAATAAACAACGGAGATTCACTGACGCGACGTCGCGAAACGTGACACGCTGTTCGATTCGCTTTAACAAGCACGCTAATTGAACCACTCATGCGAGACGAACACATTGTCAGCCGAGAAGGATTTCATCTGTCAGTAGCCGGAGCGATCGAAAATCCGCACCGTGCAATGTAACAGAGGCCGGCGAACGGATGTTAGAGTTCCTCAAGTGAGTTAGAGAACATTGAGATAATGATCTTTTTATTAACGAATCGATCCATCATATATATGTAGGATATGTTTTCGAAAATCTGTTCGTCGCAGTAGAGCCGCGTTTGAGAGAAAGAAATCTTTGTTCCTCTTGTCCAGATTGCTCGACCGAATTTTTTTTTTACTTCAACGAGAATTTCAAATTCGAGAGAAGAGCACCAAACAAGGCGGCATACAAAATGACGTAATAAATCAGATATATATATATACATATAAATATATATGCGTGTTGTCTTAACTCTTATTTAAAACCTTACTAACTTAAGGATGCCGTATGCGGATGCTCCGTAAATTTATGTGTTTGCTGTCGCGTCGAATATATTTTCTTGTAACGCGTGCAAGATCACAAATGTGATGCATGCTTGCGGAAAATGGTCTGGGTCAAACCCCATTGAAAAGGTTTGCACACACTTATAGTTGAAATATTAAATGTAAAAAAAATACTAAATAACGCGTAATCTTTTTCGGTATCAAAAAAGAAATTTTTTTAATTTTTGCACACCCTTGTAAAATTTATGCTTCCATCACGAAAATATGCGTCAAATAAAACAAAAAACAAAAAAAGAATGTGACAAGCCTACAAAATGAAACTTAATTTTAAAGCTTCATTTATGAGTCAAAATGTGATTAATGTCTCTCTACACTCGTTTCTTTCCTTTTTATTATATCATTTCGTTTATTTTATCTTTTTTTGATAGCGCTCTATCTTGAAAGCATAAAACAAATTAATTTAAAATCTTAATGATAAAGTTTCCTGAAAGATTATTTATTATTAAATTCGGAATCAATATTTCCCGGGACTTTTATTCATAAATCGATTGACATTTAAAAGCTTCATGATAATTAAATCCAATTAATATTTATCTATATAATCTTTAATAGGCGAATAAGAAATTTCAATGGCAAATTGAATTATATCAGTGACAGATATAAAATAGTAAAAAATTTTATATTATTTAATATTTATTAAAAATTATATTTTATATATATATATATATATATATATATATATATATATAATATACAATTTCGGAACTGGTGTTACAAGCGGGAAGAAGATGATTTTATATGAAAAAATAAGTCAAAAATATAGAATATTTTTTTACACAAGACTTTGTTTTTGAGAAAAACGACTTTAAATATTCGTCACATATACGGTGTCTGTGTTTACACAAACAATGTTAATATCAAAAGATAAATTCGGGAATACATGTTAAGCCAAGACGTGCTAACTTTTTAAAAACCTTATTTTATTAATTTAAAAATTGTTGAAAGTGTTGCCCGTTTTGCCGTATACATAATTGTGTCCTTCGTATTAAATTTGCACGAATTCTTTTGTGCTTTTAAGAGTTCGAAAGTTAAACTTATTTTCGATTGTTCGACACTCGAAATATCATCGCGAATATTTAAAATCGTTTTTCTTAAAAACGAAGCCTCTCCTATAAACAAAACGTGATTCTACATTTTCGACTTATTTTTTCATATAGAATAATCTTCCCGCTTGTAGCACCAGTTCCGAGACACCTTTCTATATATTTTTTTTTATTTTATCTCATTTTTCTTAAGATACATAAAAGCATTCACACATTTAACATGTCTCATCTTATTTAATATATAGAAATATAGAGAAAATTATATAAGAAAAACAGATTTGATGTGTTTAGATTAGTATTTTACGCCTATTCATGTCGTCTTGTGAGTCAACATCTAAACATTATTGTTTACAAATCTATACATTTTATCGCGTCTTGAGGATTACAATTTTAAACGCTGATTCATTTAAAACTGGTTTAGCAAATATTCTCTCGCGTTATTCGCATTGCTGATGATAATCGTCCTTAGCATTCGCGTAATCATCCTACTTTTCTCCGCGCGCCACAATGACGTAACATTTAAATCTCTTTACAAACACACTTAGGGAGAATAATTGTCTCATCTTCTTCGACCATATTTCAAGTCTGATTATTTTTCATTCTCCCTAAATTTGTTAATCTTAGTAATAAAAAAAAAAAAGTAAAAATAGAGAAAAGAGGAGAGCGATAAAAATATAAAATAATTAACGTCACCAAAATGTACATTATAAATTTATCTTTTTTTTTTTTGGTCTTTTTTCTCTTCCTGTTTCTGTCACAATTTCATTCTCTCTCTCTCTTTTTTAATATTGCTGACCATGCCAACACCGGCACTTTGATCCTTTCTGTTGATTACGCTACTGATGCCGACATACAACAAATCACGATATACGTAATCCTGGCCGTCTCGACGGCGGCGAGTTGGCCGCAGAAGACAAACATAGAGGCGACGGAGCCTCGGTTGTATTCGTGACCAGCGCAAAGACCATCCGGGCGCGAAAATGAGTTTTTATTTTCTCATAAAAAACTATAGGGCATTGGTCACCGTTCGTCGTTGCCAATACCGGTATGTTAATACCGCGCGTATGCCAATATCACTAAAAATACGGATCTAAGAACGCCACGTACGATCCCCCGCCGTTGCGGCTCGCGTACGAAATTAAATCGCGATTAATGCAATCGGAGGCGATCTAATGACTGCATATATATATATATATATATATATATATATACGACACAGATCGTTAACTTGCAGCGAACCGCGATTATTCTCCTCGCGTAATCTTCCGCGAGTGTGTCGGGGATTTATCGTGCTGCTGCTATCCAAGAAAGTTACCGTACGGAACGAGGTCGTACATTTGCGAGCATCGATAACAAGAAATGTCACGAATGATAGAAAGAAAAAGATAGAAAAAATTACCTGTCTCAGAACGCGAAATTGCAAACACCGCAGAGTCATGACGAACGCAATATCCGGCTCTCTTCTTGTCAATACGCGTCTCCTTTCGCGACAGCTATCGCATCATTGGTTAGTTCGCACTGATCCGGGGGAAACTCTATCGCTCTTCGTTCGCGCGTCGAAAATGTCCGCGTGCGCGCATATAGAGACTCGCAACTAAACGACGCTTACACGGGGGACACCGACCGGTGACTGATGAACATGAACATGAAAAACGAGCGCGCGCGGCGCGAGCGACGCCAACGTCGCCAACGAGCGACGCGACACCGAGCGCACACGAGGTTGGCCGAAAATCGCCGACGCGACGCGACATCGAGCGCACCCGAGGTTGGCCGAAAATCGCCGACGAGCCGCGGTAACCAACTCGACGCGTCAAATGTCAAACGCGCGAATTCGTGATATGATCTCCACACGACACGTGTCCGTGTGTGTGTCATTATTATCCTTACTAGACATCAAGCTAAAGTCTGGATGCTATCCAATTTCATCTTTTTAAGATTCTTTTCGACTAAAAATAGCGAAATCTGAAATTTCAGCATTGTAAACTATATACAGAGTGTTCCAGGTCAATGAAACCTCAGGGTCTTATAGTAAATTGAATTTGGAACAAACAAGTTCATATAAACATAGATCCGGAAACGCTTCATTAAAAAGTTATAGCTAATAAATTCTTTGTAAGTAATTAGTTATAATCAAAATTTATAAATAATAAATAAGATTTTTATGTTTGCATTTGCAATGTTTGCACTACGAATATAGTATTTATATAAAAATCATCGAAAGTTGGTTTTTTCAAATTTCTGCTTTTTTCTTTCGAACTTATTTTTTTTGAACGCCTTATCAGAATTAAATGAAATCAATGTAATTTAATTTGTTATTTAATTACCCATCAGATTGATTTTGTTACTTTTTTCTAATAAATAAAAGGTTTTGAAGTTATTTTTAAAAATCATTAAAAACGCCATTTTTTAAAGTTTATTAGCTATAACTTTTTAACAAAGCGTTTCCGGATCTATGTTCACAGAAATTTTTTTGTGTCAAGTTCAATTTCCTATGAGACCCTGAACTGACTTAGAATGCCTAGATTTTAACTTGGAAAGGTCACTTCTTACAACATATTCATACAATGCAATGTAAAAATGGTGAAAAAACGTATAATTATGGCCATGTAAAGCTATCTACAAAGAATATCGATACGCGATACAGATAAGGATATACATATTCCTTCATATTTCTTATTTACAGATAATCAATGTATTCATTTTTTTTCATCTTATCACTGCTAGTTTTATGCTTCATCTTTTTTTTTTTTTTTACGAATAATAATTTGCACGCGCTAAAAGAGATAAATATTCATATAGAAAAAAATTATTATTCTTGCGTTTTTTGACTGGGGTCGTTTTTTTATTCTCTCATATTGCATATTGTTATCAAGTGACGCGACAGTGTTGTTAATTTTCTATTTCGCAGTTCGCATTTTATGGTGCGTTGCCCGATTTATAATACATATTACTCATATGTAAATATTAACGTCAAAAAAGATAACGCTTGTTGCGTCATGAGCACCAATGCTTTTGAGGATACTATAAGCAGCATGTTTTCTTTTTTTTCGCAGTTTGCTGTGCTTTAAATTGTAATAGCAAATATGCATATGGATATGTAGCGAACACATGCATATAAATAACGTATACGATTTGCATTTTTAAAGGCATTGGTATAATAGCAAAGATAAAATGATATCGCGTGTAATTATAGCAAAAAAAGAGGAAATGATTTTATATATGTATATATATAAACGCAATATTCATTGACATTATTCTGATTACGCAAGTATATTAAGCCTCTCATGTTCACGTAACTTTATTATTTCCGCGGAATATCATATCGTGATACTTGCTCGCTTCTAGGATTTAATGTCGCGAATACTGCATTTTAGAGTACTAAAAACAAATAGCGGATGAATCCGTTATTCTTTTAGCTTGTTAGACGAAATAGATGGATCGAAAATTACGAATAATATTTTACGTAAATAAAATTCACCGAACTCATTTTATACCAGAATATGGAAATGTTGATGTACACGTATGTATGTAAAATATCAATGTTTATATCGTATGTCTGAACAAAAAAAAATATATTGAGACAGAATTTTAAAATATATAGTATATTTGAATAAAATAAATCGATACTAAAATTGCATATCAAAAGATAAGTTTTTTTTTTATCTTATATTCTGCATTCATCGATTAATAATCATATAGAAATCGCTTAAAAAGAAAATATTACTACGCAAGATGTCGATTTCAATTTAACGTACGACTTTATTTATTGACTCTAATACGAGACAAAATATGGGAAAATATGTTATTATTTCTTCATTTCTTCAAAATGATAAATTTTCGTGATTTCTCGCAATAGTCGCAATACGTATTCGACTTCCTATATGCCACACATCCTACACACACATGCTAATGCTATTACTCACATATAATCATTTTCTACATAATTTTATTGTCAAGTTACACAGGGAGTTACGAAAGATATACAGCTAGAAATATGTACGTCGAATTTTTATTATTCACCAAGAATTTCTAAGAAGAATATTTCAATTAATATTTCGGTGTGTCAAATACGAAAGTGAGTGCAAAATTATTCGCATTCTATTTCTATTATTTATTACAATTACAACAGATATATCATTTTTCCACATAGTCTCCTTGCTTTTCAATTCGCACTTAGTCCGTAGTATTTCAGCAAAAAGTTTGCCTATGCTCAGAAAAAAATGTTTTTGGTTACGCTGTCAGTTACGCATGCACCGCGTCTTTCATCTGTAGAAAATCGATGACCTGTTGTTGCTTATACAGTTAGAATACTTCAAAACTTGAAGTTTAAGGTCTTGGATCCTTCACCGTATAACCCCGATCTCGCTCCTTCAAATTACCATCTCTCTTTGGTTCACTTAAAGAAGCCTTAAAAGATAGTCGATGGTCAGAGCTATACGATGAACGATCCAAGACCTCAAACTCCAGATTTTGAAGTGTTTCAATTGTATAAGCAACAGCAGGTGGTCGATTTTCTACAGATTAACAGATGATATCAATCCTCCATTCTCTCACTTACTTTTAGTTTTACGTATCTTTTTATATATTTATAAATTTCATTTATGTAGAGCAATTCTCTAACAAGCAATTGAAGGAACAAAGTAACCGATCATACAAATGGCGGTAAGACGAATAAAAAAATAAAAAGTTCTATCAAATTTAAATTTTATAATTGAAATATATTCATAATTCTACATTAAGACATAAATATTATATATATATATATATATATATATATATAAAACACATATATATATGACATCTATACACATAAAGAAAAAAGAAATAATTTTATGCTGTGAAATTGTGTCAGAGTTGCTATTTTAACTAAATGATTCAGGGTACGATATAACGTATGTAATACGTAGTGCTCTAGTTTATTGTAACATCAAAAGACAATATTTCTAAAATAACCCAAGTATTTAGAGCTTCCTTCCCAATGTATACGGTATAAAATTCGTGTTTGCGTACTGCGTCTAGATGTTATACATGTATATTACATTTTCGGAGATATTATTCATCCATTGATTAATAAGACACTTGCATCTGTCGCGCAATGGCTGACACGATAGAATGGAATCCATTGGACCGGCCGCAAAGTGGTCGTCCTATTGCGAGAGAGACCGGCGCCGATATCTCTATTTAGATCTCTCCCCGATGGCAAGCATCCAGGACGCGGGCTACTTCGCGAGAAGCCGATGTGCGGTAGTCAGGGTCAGGGCATCCCTGGTAGCTTACTTACAATTAGTATAATCGATCTGATCTATTTAACACCTTAGATACCGAGATACACATCCTTATGTGGATATGAAATGTCAGCAGATGTATAGGGTGTCTCGCCATAAACCTATCATTTTCTTTTAATTCTTAGATTAGAAAGGTATGACGAAAAATTAAGTTTAATTTTAAACTGAAGTCTATTATGAGCACAATAATATTTTTTTTTAATTAATGCGATCTCAACGATGTTTAAATGTAACAAAATTTGGAAAAGTGGAAAATAAAAAACAATAAATAAATAAATAAAAGAAGATTAAGATATTAAAAAAATTTAAATAAAGAAAAAAAAATTAAATAAGAAAAATAAAAAAAGAATAAAAATAAAGAAAACAAGATTAAGATATTAAAAAAATTTTAATAAAGAAAAAGAAAGAAAAATAAATAAAGAAAAAAAAATTAAGAAAAATAAAGAAAAGAGAAATAAAGAAAAAATTAAAAAAAAAATAAATAATGAAGAGAAAGAGAGAAATTTAGTTTGCGCAAGATTGTAATATAATACAATACGATAAGTATAAGATAAGTAAAACAAATGTTGCGATCAAAATTCCCAAACCATAAGAATAATTCGTGGCGATACACATACATACTTCTATTAGGCTGTTCAAAACTTCGTTTATAAATTTTGATGTTTTCCTGCTCCCATTTTCGCCAGCATCGATAAATCACGGATATTCTTCGTCCAATTCGTTCCGCAATTTGACGAGAGGACCATCCTGCTTCACAAAGGCCTATTATACGACCTTGCTCAAACTCTGTTAGTTGATCATATGATACACGATTATGTCTATTAGCCATGAAAAACACTTTGTAACACGTAATAGCTTAAGCGATTATTTCTGCAACGATGCAAGCCGATATGTTATTGACATGATATTGATGTTTAATCTTCACTGTACTGTGTATCACCACAGACTACTTCCATAATCTTAAAGTTTTAAACACATTATCTATTTGTGTGTGCCCTCTCGCGGCTGATATAACTATCCCCACATTATCTCGTAAAAGATCACATTAGGTAAAAAATTTATTAATATTCATATCGCTGTTAATTCAAAAATCCGTTATTGAAATATTTACGTTGAAAAGTTTTGTAGGTAAAGAATGTTTTAAACATCGATAATTAGTCGCAAATTTTAAAAAAATCACGTGCAAAAGATGGCACTGATATGTGATTTTTTGAGAAACTTTTAAATCGATAAAACTCAAACGATTCGTAAATAAATTCTGTTGGATCAAATCTCTGTATTAGCGTATGACTTTCGAAAAGCATATTATAATTTATAGGAATACAGAAATCTATTCAAATATTTCTAATAACAAAATAAATAAAACTTCTTGATTTTCCATATTACGCTATTATTATAATTCACGATAAAATTCAATTCAAACTGTCAGATTTGAATTTTATCATGATCTATCATCTCTTTTAAGAAAAATTTAAGAAATAAAGGAATGATTATTTTTGTGGAATATGCTATATCTTTCTTCGAACAAAAATTATATTTACAAAATTATCTTATGTATATCTGTAATAGAGTAAAAACGAATTATGTGTGCGTTATTACCCAAAATAAATTCATTATAGATAAAATAGTCTCGACCAGTGTCGTATTTTTACGAGACGATTTATGGTTGCGATCGTTCATAAATTTCACAGATCAACACTCGACTGATGTTTGCTATGAAAACTCATCAAAGATCGAATAAATAAATCGTATTATCGTGGAGCTCTTTCACAAAAATGATTGGATTTTCAGCGAGAAAGCTTTTTAATGATATTGATTGCGAATGACTTGTCACGATAATCATGGTTTCCGAGACATAGTTAGAAGTATTAATGGAA
Source organism: Polyergus mexicanus (assembly GCF_030449975.1). Lineage (NCBI taxonomy): Eukaryota > Metazoa > Arthropoda > Insecta > Hymenoptera > Formicidae > Polyergus > Polyergus mexicanus. The sequence goes on along the minus strand of NW_027223321.1, from coordinate 12,713,504 downwards.
TATTAATGTTGTCATGTCTTACGGAGAAGTGCTAAAAAAACATTTAAACCGTAGGCTACGTTTCTTTTGTAGAAAATTTAATAACATATAAGATATATATAATATGCCTTGATTAAAAAAGATTCAGATATATATTCCATTGATTTGCGCGTTACAATATTGATTCAATTTTTTTGTTCTTTTTTGAATAAATGATGTGTAATTTTGAATTGATTTAAACATTCAAGGGTCATCACGCTTTTTAAGATAATCTCGTACAGAAATATAACGAAAATATACTATTAATATCTCGAATTTTGAAACCGGAGAGATAAATAATAAGATCAGAGAGGCCGCAATAAATATAACCCCAGATCATAATAAATATAAAACCCCAGGACTTAATTAAAGCCATGAGATCTATGCCTTCCTTTACGTGCACGCGATTTATTCAACATCTGGAGAAAGACCTCGAGAATGTCGAGACTTTTCGGAAATTTGTCTTATCAGGTGCGTCGTAACGCGGCCAGACAGAATCGCATATTATTACGTTGGCAACCTATTATTTGCCATATCCTGTTATTGCACGGACTTATGAGAAATTATACAAGCTGTTTTGAGACCGCAAAATCTGTCTTCCGTGCGCTTCTGTGAATCAGACTACGGTCTGTTTTGAGATTTTATCCCGCTCGGTATCGAAAAAAATCTGGCGACGATTTGCTTAACGAAATTCGTTCGAATTCACGGAGAAAAACAAATAACAATTCTGATTCGTAAGCTCTTTTCAAAAATAATGTTATTACTACGATAAATTTATCTGCGACAAAACAAACGTTGTTATTGCGTCGGTGTCTTAAAAAATCACATGGTATATTCGATAACTTGATACACGTATATCTTACTCTACGCGCTAAAACAATGAAAGTTAAAATCGAAAGATAATGTAAGATAATAAACATTCGTAATTCATCTAGTCCTTTTTTTTTATTTAATCCTAAAATAACTCTTTGACATGTATTTTAAATTTTATATATATATATTACATACAAATAATCATAAGAAAAAAATATAAATTGAGTTTATCATTATTAATAGTTAAGGAAAAATAAATAATGAATAAATAAAATCACATAACGCAAATGAAACTATGATTAAGGAAAATAAATAAGTGAATAAAAAAATGATATATATAATTAGAATTTTTTATCGTATCTATTGTATTCTCTGCAGAATAGTATCGATTTTTTAAATAAATTTTTAAAGAACTTACGAGGACCGACGTCAATACGGCGACGAGTTTCCATGTTCATAAGAGCAGCCACGGAGAACGGTGACAGATGGTGACACTAATAACGAGTTAATCAGGATATGTGAAACAAACTTTGCAAGCATCAGTTATCCCCCTAATATGCCAATAAATAGGTATCGGAAATAAAAGTCTAACAACGACGAGATTTAAAACCGATTTCGATGAATTTTATAGATACGAAAAAAATCTCTCTTTTTACATGCCACTCTCGTATCGCGGGTTTCTATCACCGCGAATAAACATAGAGTATTCGAGGAAGAGGCACCGGCATGAATTCTACAATTAGCGTTGACGACGCGCTAACGGGGCACTCCCGTTAGTTGACTTGTGAGGGGAAGAGAACCGCTATAGGGAACACGTTCGAGCGGAAGAGAACGCGACGCGATCCGCGACGATACACAAACGTCGACTGGCTTCGCCGCTTTCAAAAGCGCAGAAAAATACCACGCGGTTTGCGCGCTGAAGTCTCGCGTGCACTCTTATCGCGTGTCACGCATATGACAACGAATCACTGTCACGGCGATTACCGCGAATCGCGATAACGGCAAGCGATAACGGATATTTAATCACTTCATACTTTATACTTAATCACGCGAACTCTATCTTTAGTTACGAGTTACGTTGTGATATGTATCTCTCGTGAATATATCAAGAACGAATATGTATATGTATATGTCACATATGTCATATACATATACAGACGATGCAAAAGTGTAGATTAATTATAGGTAAATTTCAGTTTTTTTTTTTGTCAATGTATATGATAAAATTAAAAAATATTTCAAATTCAAGGCTATGTTTTGTGTACTTTTATCACTTCGACTGTTACGCTAAAGCAAGAGATTAAAATTTCAAGAGATATTTGCTACATATATATTTTGAGTAAATTTTGCATAGAAATTTAAAAATCTTAGTTGAGTCACCGAGCCATTATTTTTAATTTTCTTTTTTTACTAAAGATCTCTTTAAAAATTCATTAAGTATTGTCGATAACTATATAATAAAGTTCGATAAAAAATATTGCAGTTGCTAAAATGTATCTCAATATCTCGAATTAGAAGAAATCATATAGTTATTTCTAAGCGAGTCTAAATATCGTTTAAATATCAAAGTTCAAACTTTACGTCACAACGTCGTGATAATTATATAGAAAGAAAAAGGCGATCACTTGTCTTGGAAGAAAAAAACTGATAGCGCATCAAGATGAAATATTTCTTTCAAGACGCGCACACACATTCGAGTACATAATGTGCAATAATAATATACAATAAAAATTATCGCATCAAAATTAACATTTAAATCGTAACATTTCCTCATTAATGATGTTATAAATGTTATAAATCTATAATTATATCTTACAGCGTAAATTATATACAGCGTAAATTAAATACCAAGTGTATTATTATTTTTATTATTACGTATTTTTTATTTATTATTACGAATAAACAAAAAAAGATATTTTCTTGCGTGTTTTTAAGTCTATTGAAATCTAAAGTAGATCTAAATTGAAATTGAATCGCTTCTAATATAATCTTCAATCATTTCGATAAATTAGAATCTATCTTTAGTCACACATATAGTTATATGTACTTGAAAATCCATTTTCACTCGTTCAGTATCGATTGAAATTATATCGGTTTCAATCTTTCGCCAACTATTTCAACACGCGTGCGAAAATCCGAATGCATCAATATCGCAATCGATCAATCTCAGTTTTAGTTACGATAGCCAAGTTTCAGCGTGTCTGACCCCTTTTTGCTGCTCTCTTTGCGACGCGTTTCATATCTCATTCCATCCGGTTGGCTTGTACAAGTTGAGTTAATGGACCATTAACAGAGCACTCTTACCGAAAGTAATCGCAATTAATCGCCTCGACGATTTTAAGTCATCTTATTTAAAAGATTTACGTAACAAGTCTCACGATAATCGCGCGTTCTCTTTGTATAATGTAATCTAAAGTGAAAGATGATATATCAAAATCAGAGTGAAAAATTCGGTATACATTTCTCCTTATCCGTTCTAATTCATCGAAAATTTGACATTGATTTAAAAGTCTTCATTTTGAAAAAAAAAAAAAAAAAAAAAAATGGAAGACGTAAAATAACAGAGTATTATTGTAAAATGGAAATTTTTTGTCAAAACAACGCTAACTTATCGCCATTATATTACCGAGATGATTAACAAGGCAATGCCAAGGCACAATTAAATTGAATAATTATGTCAATTATGTCTGACAATTATTTATATTGGCTTCTGATATTGTATATAAAATTCCCTTTCGTCTCGACGTTGTATTTAAATTTCCGCGATAGTTTATGTAAAATTTTAAAAATAGAAATACGTAATCAGTCACATATCGAAACTGTTTGATTCGCGAAATTAAATATGTAAATGCGCAAATGTAAATATGCAAACAAAAATATATATAAAGGAAAAGATGAGTCTCTTCGATTCTTTCTCATTTTATTCTGTATAAGATTATAAATCTAATGAGGATGTAATCGCTAAAGAATTTTGTTTCCCTCTATTTGAAAGTAGGAAAAAAATAAGTTTTTAAATAAATAATATCGCGTTAACAAAAAATTATGTAGTATTGCAACTTCAAAATTTTCTTGTCGCTAACGGATTTTAAATTTCACAAAGTTGAATAATTCAATAAATTCATGAAATAATAAATTTGTGTGTATATATATGTATATCACTTATAAAATATTATATATATATTAAATATTCGTAGGATAAGTGATTTGCAAAGTGCAACTTATATATAATCATGTTAATTCTCAGACAACATAAAAAATGGTGACAATTCTTTTTTTCACAAATGTACACGCACACATACAAGTTCTTTCTCATGAAATATTTAATTTACTGTTGTCAATTACATTATACTATATATGGTAATACTATACCGGAGAAACATAACATAACCTATACCAGAGATACAGCCGATAAAAACTGCAGCCGTTTCGTAAACTACCTTGTCACTTGCTAACGAAATCTTGCACTCTCGCAAATGTACGCGCGTCTCCCACGGACAAGATACGCGCATACGCGTATTATATATTTTTTAGGAGATAAAAATTGTGAAACTTACGCGGAAGCTGGTGGCCGATTCTGCGTCCGTGGTTCACGCGCCCTTAAAGTGTCGACGATGCTCGCTCGTCCGCGAAGTATGTGCCTGCTTCTGATGCCAATCGGAGACGATCGACCGATTCGCATGCTTGGCTACGTGGTCGCAGGCCAAGCGATTCCACGATCCGCTTCGCGAGGACGATCAAAAACGACTAAATTAGACGAAAAATAGACTATAACTTCGCGAAATCTCGCCGAATCGAAGCCTGCTGATCGACGTGTCGCGTCGCGTTTTTCTTCGTCGCATCCCTCGATCACCCCGAAACGAGGAACTCCCACGCGGATATATATATATATATATATATATATATATATATATATATATATATATATATATGTAAATATGTACGGAAAACGACCTCTCGGCTACGCTTGTAGTAGTACCGTACCGCGCTGTGTGATCTGTCAAGTGGCGCTACTGTAGCCGAACTGACAACTGACACATGTCTGACGCACATGCATATTTCACACCCGCGCTGAATACATATGTGTCGCGTGTGTATATAAATTATTATCATACTTAGCAACTACATATAATATAAGATTCAAATTTGCTGTATCTATAGAATATGTAATCAATAAGCGAATCATTTGCGTAGAATCAGATCTTTTTGAAACATGATGACTGAAAATTTCGCGCCATTTGTGCTTGTCGCGTTATTTTTCAAATCTGTTGCTGTATCGATTAGTACTCGATACATTTGCCAGGAACGCGAAGTAAGAGATTAAAGGAAGACATACATTTCATGGCTTTAATTAAAAGGCCTAGCTTTATATTTATTATGATCTAGGGTTTTATTTATTGCGGCCTCTCTTATCTTATTATTTATTTCTATGGTTCCAAAATTCAATCGCACGAAGTTAAACGCGATCGATTGAGTTCGACGCTCATAATGCGAAATGAATGTCCACGTTTGTCGATAGATAACGCCACCAGTAAAAGGAAACCCCGTTGGAATGTGATACTTGTGTCTTCATTATACGGAGAATAACGGATTATGCGGTTTGCGGCTAGTTTTAGCGGAAGTAGCACACAAAGGAAATGATAACAAATAAATCAAATTAATGAGGTGAAATAAATAGAGATCATTTATTTTTAATCTATCGCTATTTTCTTCTGTTTACGATAAGTTATTCGCAACGTCGAATCGTATATATTTAATTGTCACAAGTAAATGTGATAGCACATACGTATCTAACGAGTGGTTAATTTTAATGAAATTTCAAAAATGAAATTTATATGCGATATAAATTTTATTGTGTTAAATATATATTAAATATATTAGATACGCGCGGCACGTTAACAAATACAGCAGAATTCTGGTGGCCTTTTAATGTTAACTCAAAGTTTAATTAAAGACGCATAATTTTATTCCTGCCTAATGATAAAATCTTTTATGTTTATCTATCTTGCATATTTATATTTTAAATATATATGAGCATACTATATGTTTGGATGAGATTAGATAGAATGATGAAGAACAAAAAATTAATTGCCATTAATAATTGCATATAATTGCAGTGTTTTGATATGAAACTACGCAATAGGGTCAACAAAAAATAAAAACTGATCACATCATCGATCAACTATTAATGGCAATTAATTTTTTGTTCTTCATCATTCTATCTAATCTCATCCAAACATATATAGTATGCTCATAATTTTCACTGAATCAATAATATATATTTTTTCGTTCGCACTCGTGACGCGTTTCACTTGAATCGTGATATAACTATATTAACGCCGATCATAGTTCATCGGCTATAAAAGTTCCGTCGATTTTTACTTCTATTGTAAAATCATATGCGTTTGTATGATTATAGTATGAAACCAGGGATGATTGTAGCGGCGCACTCGACTTGTCCGACATTAGGTCGACCTTGAGGCCAAGCATGCCACGTTTACGACCGCCTTATGTTGGATACGTTTTACGAAAGACACAGCGATCAGAAAACTCGATATGATTTTATAGCTAACAATCTCTCCTTTTAAAGCACTGCGGTGAGTTTTTAAAGGTATACTCGTATGATTTAACCCTAAATGTGATCGTACAAACTCACAAATTCTTTTGCTCTTTCATTTAAAAATGAATGTGATCTTCGTATTAGATATAACGTATAAAGCATTAAATATAGAATATAAATATTATTTCGATATACATATGTGTATACATGGTGATTTACAACGATTCTGTTTCCACACAGAGATGTTCATGATTAATACAGCAAGCTGAATAATATCAAGGATTCATTGTATTGCTTCGTGCTACAACAGCCAATATATTAGTAAAGAGAAGAGAGACATATAAGAGTGAAATACGCGTTCACAAATAGATCAGGGACGAAACATTAACGTCATCCATCCTTCGAAATCGAGCTGCGAAAGTACTGTAATCGTGATAAGACGTGACACAAATAATGACGGGGATTAGTGAGCGCGGACTACCTCTAGGAAGAATAGCGACTACATACGTAGCGTCGCGCTCGCATTCAGCTTCAATTCGACGCTACATCGTCGCCAGAGCACAACATATTCCTGTCGTACCGAGGTGAACCTCATTCCTTATTGATGAGTGCCTAATGCCGGACACATGCCTATCCGGTGGCCGCGATGTCGAAACGCAAACTGGGAATCATTGGTCTCGTCAATCGAGTTTGCGAATGAAAATCCATGATTCTCGTCGCGAGCACCAGCTCGAGCGGACCGCGCGAGACCGGACGTCCAAGGCAGGTCAGATCAGGTCAGGTAATCGCGGTGATATGGTGGGGCGTCAGGCTTGGAAACTCGCCATCGCCATCGCCGGGGAACGGCGGCCGGTATCACTGCTTCGGTACCGCTCGCTCCACGACGATACGTCTATCCTGCCTTTATAGCGAGCGAAATATGTCGAGTGAGCGGATGGACGTGAGCGCGCACGCACACAAACGTGACCGCCGCGTGATGGATACCTGTTGCATCGATCAGTGAATACAGTCGACGCCGAACAGTTCGCGATCGCGGATCTAAGAGTTCCCGAAATATCGCCAAGTGAATAAGACTGTCAGTGTGACAGCAGCCTCATCGGATTAAGAGCACGTTCGCGATTTTCAAGAATCTTTGCATTGAAGAGCTCTTGGTACCGTGTTTCGAATACGGTAAGCGTCAGAGGGGCATATACTTGTAAATAATAATTCGATAATGTTACGTCTAGAGGAAATATTTTGAAGAAGCATGTGAAAGACGTTTGACATATTACATTTTATATAAAAAAAAGAAACTGTTTATACTATATCCTCTATTTTATATATATACGCTAAAATCGTGATTAACATTTAGCGCGCAGGTGATAATTGAGGTAACCAAGTTCAGTCCAAAAGATGTTTGAATATTTGAAAAGTGTTGAGGATATTGTGTGCTGTTTAGAAAGATAGATCAATGAAAGTTATTGAGATAATAGTTAACAAATGATAACAAATCATTAATTTATGTGCACTATAGCATTAATGTTTATCGCATACGGTATTGCAAAGAAATATTATTTGAACTTTTTTGTTCATATATCTCGTAGTTCAAACATGATAATGAATAATGAGTAACGGCAATCTAAGAAGCCATTATAATGTGCATGAATTGCGGTTTAGCTATGTGAAAAATCATAATGTATGCAAATTCTGTAATGTGCGTGTCTCTTAAAAATCTTCCTTCGTAATTTCTACAGTGGATGTTATTGAAACACATAAGATAAGAAATAATTAATTCTCTTCTTAAATTTTGATCTTATTAATAAGTTTTGATTGATTAAATTTTATTTTAATTATCATATACAAGTGTTTGTCAAATATGAAAAATCTATCTGTATGCAATTTGATATCGATAAATCCATAAATACATTATAATAGATAATAACAATTAAGTGGGAAAACTGGCAGATAAGAGCCAAAGCGCGAGTGTCGATGCGTGAATTTTATATTGTTAAATTTTATTAACTAACGTGCATTAAAAATGTCTCATATTCAGCATAGATATAAATATATCGAGATTAAATTGGAATTTTAAAACTTGACATACACAACATTTGTAATTGCAATCAAATTACAAATTAAAAATGCAATTGCAAATATTATGTATGTCAAGTTTTAAAATTCCAATTTAATCTTTATATATTTATATTCATGCTGGATGAACCAAAAAATGTTCCGAAACGTATATTTTTAATACACATTAGTTAATAAAATTTAGCAATATAAAATTCGCGCATCGGCACTCGCGCCTTGGCTCTTATCTGTCAATTTTCCCACTCAATTGTTCTTACTCTCAATCTATTGTTATTATCAAAAGTAATACATTTATTCTCTACTAAAAAATTTCTTTCATGTTATTTGAAGGTATACAAAGCTACACATATATGGTATATGAAAAGATATATGTTCTGTATTTCAATATAAAAATATTTCAGTTATGCTCTAATTGATAACACATATAGACGTATATATTTATTTAATATTATAGTTATCGACACAAAGGACGTCAATTCCGGGGATTTGAAAGCCGAAGAAATCGACTATTGCTCGAGGAGCGGCTGAAAAGACATTAAAATTAGAATCAAATTGTTAACGATCTTCAAGTAGCAAAAATGTCAACATCACTGAAATTAGCAGACGATCAGCGATTTGCACTAATGAAAGTAAGTAGTGAAGAGATGATGCATTCTAGAAATATATTAAATATTAAATATCATCGTCGCGCGCATTTTACGTCACGTTTTATTTAGAAATAGCAAACCATCTGTGAATTCACTGAAAAGCATTTAACATATATGCAATTATCATATCATTTATCATATCTCGTGTATTTTTGTTAAGTGATACGTATATATGACGTAAACACTTTAAACGTTAATATTATTCATATTTTTTGCAATCTTTAACGTCTTCGGAGATAATGTATTTTATAATTATAAATGCAAATTGCACAAAAAGATCCAATCACATATATACAACAAATAGGAACGGAATATTTGAATTTATTTTCGTTACGCTGACAATATAGATAATTTTTTAATATAAGATCGACAAGCTATATGAAGTTATTTTCTTCCAAAAGTTAAAAATGTATATCTCTAAATTATTTTGTTTATAAAAATGATCTCTTAATAATCTCTTTTGAATTAATCAATAAGTAAATAAGAATCAATAAGAAATAATTTGACAAATGTAAAAAATTAAGAGAATCCAAGTAACTCTCGCATCAACTCTTTTAATAAATCAAGAAGACATTTAAAGATCTCGTAAATAAATATATGTGCGCAACGATCATCGCTAGTATTCGCAGAATGTCAAAAATTATCTGAATATTTATACAGATTAATAATAATCATTTGGAAAGATTTCTGAATCTTCTTTTTATTGAATTTTATCGAATAATAACAATAAATTTTTTACTAAAAAACAAGTAAATGTGTTAATAATGGTTAAAACTTCATTTTAAAGACGAAACTGAGCATTATTTCGAAATAATGAAAGAAATAAATATTATATTAATAGCGTGATATTTAAAAAATATGTGAAAAATATTTTTCTTATATGTCACGTAACACTGTTACGTGTTACACTTTCATTACTCCGAGTTTTCGAGTTTCATGTGTTACTTTATATCAAACGAGATATCGAAATATATTATACAAAAGGAAATTTCAAACAAATATAATATCTTTAAACCGGCTCGGAGAGAGAACAATGTACGCAATCTGATATATCTGCCAAGTTGATACAAATATCAATATCATGTAAATGATATAATACGTATCGACACAATACAATATTACAACTACTACTAGACATGACATAAATACAAAAGATAAAAATTTATCGGATACTTAACAAGAATAATGTGTTTTATTATGCCAAAATGCACGCACATAAATTTGAAGTTATTGATTCGCGATCAGCTGCATGTGTAGTAAATATCCGCGTATACTTGTAATCGTTATAAATGACCTTCTATGAATTTTATAATTAAATTAAAAAATTTAATAACTAATTTTTCTTTTTTTTTAATAAAAAGAGAAAAGCAGTGACTAATAAAATTTTATTATTTATAAAATGTTTTTATATAAATTTGAGACATTACATCTATATTGAAAGTCACGAATAACATAAGGGAATGGGATAAAGTAAATAGTTATTCCTTTCTTCATTAAAATAAAGAATATTTTCTGTCGCTTAGACATTACTATTCGAAAGAGAAAAAGAATAATTTAATTATACACAATTTTATATGTATATAAAACGTTACTATTTAAAATAAAATATTGTGGGAATAAATGTAAATTTTATAACATCCTATCAAAACAATATAATTATTGTGAAAAAAGAGCTTTCAAATTTTAGTAAATAATTAAAAAAGAATATTTTGCCAATTATACTTATGTTAGAACAAATCAAACACACATACATGCGCCCGCGCGGGTTCAGGTTTAACCAGGTTTGACGTAATTTCTCAATAAAATAAAAAATTTCGTTATTCGCAATACGGCGAAAAGATTTCACTGCGCGTAGATTGCTTTTACTCCTTACAATCTGGTGATCGTTCACCTTCCGTATCTGGAACAAGTAGCAGGCAACCAGATACTTATTTCAAGCAGCAAGATGCACCGAATTACGAAAAAGAAATTGACGATTGTGCTTTTTGCATTAACAAAAAAACGTTTAAGAAACCTGATTAGCCAATTTTCGACCACCTTCTATTAAATTATCTTTGTTGTAATATATTTTGCCTTCTAATCGCGAAATTTTAAAAAGAAATATATAGTGGATAGATCTAGACATCATGCATAATGTATATAAACGTATTAGTAAAATAAAATTTAGTACATTTTGCCCAGCTTCAATCGGTCGAGTCAATTGTCTTTTTTTCATCGAATGAAAAGGAACGTTCTGTCATCGATAGTAACAGTGCGACGATACTTTCATGAATCTACTATGGTAGTCATGGCATACGACACGAGAACAATCGGGCACACACAGATCTCGCGCGACATACTTTAAATTTAAAAGATCCTCAATACATAAATCCGCCGTCTTGAATTACAACATGGGATACGCGTGAAAATCCGATAGGTGAAATAACTCTCGCGACGTGCATTCACATAAAATGACTTTTTCTCGACTCGTCCTGGGTGGATGAAGCAATCGTATATAATGTGGTAGAAACTTCAGTAGGCGCAGAAATTTGCGGTAGAAGTTATTAGCTCGATGTACGAGGTAGGAATAAAGATATAAAAATTATGTCGAAACGAAAAATTAGTAGATGCGCTATGATTTTTAATATTTATATCTCCCTATTCTCTCACAATTATCTAAACATCTTTAAATAAAAATTTGATGATTTATACAAATTGACAACACGATGAAATAATTCATATTATTGATTATAATGAAATTAGTAAATATTTTAATACTAAGTAGGATAAAGAAAAAAACGATAATATTTTTGTCGTTTTTAAAAACATATTTTGATTAAAGAAATTAAATTAAATTTGTAACAGTTCTAAAGTTCGATATCTCTTTGATAATATCTTACAATTAGTTTTAATTGTAGCAGGAATATTTATGTAACGCAGCAAAATGAGACATGAGCTCATAATCAAAAAAGCAGATTTTTTGCTTTGCAAGTTTTTATTATCGAGACTTTATATTCATAATAAATCAATTGCATAATCTTTCTTTCGATGTCATAATCCATAGAATAAAGATGAGTGTGATTACGTGTATTAAATCTCTCGATTTTACAAAAAAAAAAAAAAAAAAAAAAAAAAAAAAAAAAAAAAAAAATTAATATCAAACGTTTTATCATATCTTTTACGAAACGCAAACAAAACAATACACTTAACGACTTAACTTTGCTTAAATAAGCGATACGCGGATCTATCAAAATTACGCATAGGCAAACACAAGTCTCTTTGGCACGAGAGGAACCGGTTTATTCGCCATCGAATAATCATACGTGACGTATAAGAAATGCCGATCCTTTTCACCTTTGAGTATTTTTTTTTTGAGTGTTTTTATCTATCAATTATGGAATTTATACCATGATATGCCGTTATTTTATTACACAAGAGACGACATACCGTACATGATTATTTTGTATATAATAATGCGATTCATTATGTATGATAGAATAATGATTTATAACATAGAATAATTTAAAAAATTTATATTTTAGTTATTTTTTCAAAAAAAGTTTTCGTATTCAATTAATACGGCGCATGCATTACATTTTAATTTCGTTGAACTATTATACTAAAAATGCTCCCGCATTTAAGAAAAGCAAAAGATTAATTGATATATATTGATTATCATTAAATAATAATAGTACTTATTAATAATAATACTTGTCATCAAATATTGATGTATCAAAATTTTGTACGAATACGAATTTGGAATTCATTCATACATATTATCCATTTAAAAAAAAAAAAAATTATTTAAGCTGCATTTATTCTCTTATTAAATTTTAAAACTTTCTCTTTACTAACTTATTAATAATTTTAATAATTCGATTTAAAAAAAATTTTTCGTCTGATTTTTATTTAGTTAAATTTCTAAGGTTTTATTTGCGAAAAATCTTTTCAGTCCCAATCGTTTATATGAGTAGAATTAATAAAATAAATAATAAACATACACAAAAAAAAAAGAAAACATTTATAGGAAGTGAATACTAACATCATGATACCATACCAAATTCCGTATTCTCTTTGATTTCCTAAAGTTTTCAGTGAAAGTAAACGTAGACACTTTAATGATTGCCTGTAACAAGTCAATATGGACCGTATGTTAGTGCGGAGACAACATTGATAATTTAGAGAACCGACAAGGAAATTTCACTTCCTTGCGTCTAACACGACACATGACGATTGTATTTCCTGTAAATAATAATTGTACATACAAAAACTTTGCCGTTGACAAAATAAACAAAATCGCTACACAAAACACTCCGCCACTTTCCGAAAAAGCGTAAATAAAATAAAAAGTGTAAATAAATTTAATATTTAGCGTAAATATATATACAACGTAAATGAAAATTCGCCGTACTTTGTACGCGCATATAACTGAACATATGAAAATATATTATAATATATATTCATAAATAAAGAATTTCTTTTGTGTTGCGTAGCTCGCGCGCATCAACATCATAGATATCATCTTATCAGAGATCATGTTAAATTATGTAATCGATCACTTTTAATATTGATATTATTATTGGATAATGCGTGTAAAAAGATATATAGATATGTTTTTCTTTTAGTTCAGGCGATCCGTGCAAGATGTCTTGCAACCACATCACGATGACCACTTTCTGGTTCGTTGGTTGAGAGGTACGAATCTGACAATGTATTAATAACATCGAAGGAAATACACTTTGTGATTTTGATAAGTATTATCCCTTAATGTGTATGTACACAATGTACAGCGCAATGTCTAGCGTATCGTGAGCAACATTTGCATCGTTATTAATTGATGTTATGTCCATCAGCTTTCCATTTCGCGTGTGTCGAAGCACTGTTTGCGAAGTAATTAAATTGTTTTGAAATTTGCGGAAGCTCAGGATTATCGGTTATTAACGATGAACTGTAATTTATGTCAAACTACGTAACGTATTTTATTATCGAACGATTAAAAATCTCTTGACGCAAGTTTAGACGATCAGCAACTGCATTTAACTGATAATGAGATTTAAATCTCATTTAAAATGTAGTGATTTTATATCTAAAATGACTAATGAAAATTCTACTTATCGATTTTAATATGCTATCACATTTGTATAATATCAAGTTTTATTGAAAAATATGTATTATCGATATATAGAAATATCTTTTTACACATGATTCAGCGCGACTCCTCATTCTAAAATTTATATTTATTTTTTAGCGAGAAAATGGGATCCTACTGCGGCGGAAAAAATGTTGAGAGATGTAAGTAATCATGTCAGAACATATCTAATTTATGGATCTTATGATCATATGTGTCTCATATAATATCTTACTTTATACATCATATCCTACATATTACGTAGTAAACAAGACGTACATTTTACGTTACACGGTCACTAGGTGTCGATTACGTATTTAATCCTCGTTCACGGATTAGGTTTAGCATTCGCTTTGTACAAAACACAGGCGAATCCAATTGAGAAAGTCTGGTGAAACACGTTCCGGTCACCGAGCCTTTTAAATTTCTCTATCTCGCGTATTATTCGCAAGCCATTAAATATTAATGCGGCGGGCGTAAACATAGCGCGAGCCACGTTACGGCTCGCTGCCCCTTCAAGATTCTATTTGTTGCATGTTGATGAGAAACCTTCATCCGTTTCCCAAATTAAACATTATTCTAATAAGATTATTTAAGTTATCTCGAAGTTTAATCCTTAACAATAAATATAATTATTCCAAAAGTACTGTAAATTGAATAAAGATAAATGAATTACAAATTAAATTTCCTTTTACAAATAATTCATTAACAATAAACATGTTTAGTAATGTAACATATAACTTAATAGATTGTTCTTTCGTAAAATAATATTTGACAATGCAAGAGATATAATAATATTTTTTTTTAAATAGTAACCAAATCAGTTTGTGTAAAATAATTATAGCTAATTTACGTGTGAATAAATAAATGAAAGGACTCTCTTCCGGACACTCAGATGTCAGATGTTGAAGATTATAAATCGCTGTCGACGGTTTCGCTTTTTTGTTCTGGAAGATGTTTTATGCGAAATAGAAAGTCGTTCTCTGTACATGCTATTTTGTGAGTCGAAAGTAATGAGGCGATTCCTTGAAGCATGTTCAAAGTCACCATCTCGATTCTCGTTTAGACAAGTTTCACGATGATTGAAAACCGTGGGTACATAATGCAAAGTGGCTAGTCTCATCTATAGTAATCTCTTCGTACAGGAAATTACACTCTTTTTCACTTTCTATCCTGCGTGAAACCCTGTCATTACGAAATCATTAAGTATAAATAAATTGTAAAAAATATTCAGAAAAACTTATACCGTGTCAGACTCATAATTCCTATCAAGTTTCATCGATAATTTTCATAATCTTCATTTGTATCGTTTAATTTCACGTACTTCTGTGATAATCAATTAACGATAAACATATTATGGAAAAAAAAAAAAATTTATTCGTAGTCTTTAGATTGGCGGAAACAATGGGATGCTGATAATTTATCTGAATGGGATCTTCCTCCAATAGTAAAGTCTTACTTCCCTTATGGATTAAGCGGATTCGATAAAGATGGTGCACCAGGTAAGATCTTTTTAATTTTATTATAATCAAGATCATATTAATTTTTAAATATCACACAAATCCACAAATTGTTTTAAATTATATTGTTATTTATCAATTTACGTTATTATATTGTAACTAGTATAATTGTCGATATTTATAACATTATTATAACGTTATTATGAAACAAGTATAATAACTCTGATCGGACCAATAATTTAAAAGATTTTATTGTGCAAAAAAAATTCACACATAAATCATCGAAAGACATATTAAATATATAAAAAATTTACTGACAAATTTACTTGGATGTCATCGATATATTATAATTATAATGAAAATATTCGTCAGATATGATACATTTATAAACATATGGATACGACTGCGGAAAAATAAAAGTCTGCTCCTGGCCGCTTATGCGGCTGGTTCGACTTGGTAGTAAATATAAAGATCAACATGTTTAAGAGCGTGGAACGCAACAAGTTTCAATATTTTGGTAAAGAATCCGGTCAAGGTCTCCTTCTTACTTTCAACCAGTATACTTTTCTCTATAAGAAATATTGTATATATACGCATGGAAAGAGCATGGCTGTTGCTTCGAGATGCATCATCATATATTATCATTTTTCGAATTAATCCTTTTGATTGTTATAAACGAGATAAACGTTTAAACATTTGTAGCTTCCTAACGAAAAGAATAATTTCTTATTCGAAAATAGAGAATAAAAATTGTTAAACAATTTTCTATTCCATTGCAAATTAAACAAGTTTCTACTCGATCGTAGATTTTAAAAACAATTTTTAAATATTAATTCTAAAAGAATCCTTGTAAAAGTAACAAGATTATTATTATAATGATTCCACCTAAATTTTGGTTAAATTATATATATTGCATTGTATATTATTTAGATTCTTAGCACTAATTATAAATATTTACATTTTACATGTTCGTTTGAATTTAGAGATATATAAAAATAAAATAAAAAACAAACTTTGAGAGAACGGAAAAATAAGTGTATACGTGTATAAAAAATAAATTATTGCAGTTATCATCGTACCGTTTGCCGGAATGGATATATACGGAATATTACACGTGATAACTCCGCAGGAATATGTCAAAGTTACGATAAAAATTTTGGATCAATACTTGAAACTAGCTAGAGAACAATCCAAGAAGCACGGACAGGTTGCAAATCAACTAACCGTCATTTTCGATATGGACGGATTTAATCTTAAGCAATATTTATGGAGACCAGGTAAAATATTTAAGGTAAAACCGGATATGCTTCGGAAATTTTTCGATGCACAGTCTCACGTTATTTTCTATTGTACATAACAACTTTCTCTTCTATTGTTATCTTATGATATTGTCATCGCTCCTTTATGTTACAGCTGGCGAATTGGTCCTAACACTTATTCAAATGTACGAAGCAAATTATCCCGAAATTCTAAAAACATGCTTTATCATCAACGGTAGGTTCAACAGAGACGATTAGTAATATACGATTAGCTATATACAGTTTATAATGAACAGATGTAGATAGATTTTCACGTATTATCGATCAAGAGAAAGAAAACAAAATCGCTCGCAACGAAAATCTAAAAAATATTTTAATACTTTCTTACATGCCTTTTAAATTTTGTTTTATATTTTACGCTTGAATCGGCATGATAAGAATTAAAAAATTTACCTCACGGCTTATGCTAGCGATATATTAGCAATTAATTTCTAAAATAATATATTGTAATTTTAATAAAATATTTTTATATTTCACGATGTAATTTTTCTTCAAATCGATCAATTTTGGAGTTAATTTATGGTGTAAAAGAAGAAAAAAAAATGAATTTAAAAATATTTTTACAGCTCCAAGAGTTTTTGCTTTTGCATTTTCCATTACCAAGAAGTTTATGAATGAATATACATTATCGAAAATACAAATTTATAAAGCCGACCCGTCCAAATGGCAAGCGGTGATACTGAAGGTCATTCCAAAGGACCAGTTACCCGCTCATTTCGGTGGAACATTATGCGACCCAGACGGCAATCCGAGATTAACTTCGAAGGTAATATTTTAATTGATCAAACTTTCTCTTGAAATTATGCATGATTCACATCGGAATGATTTATTAATAATATTTAAATTAATAATAATAATAATATATACATACACACACACATACACATAATATGTATGGGTGTATATAAATTACTAATTAATCTGAAACATTAGGATATATTATAAAATATATTCAACTTATTAAGAACTTTAGTATCCTTACTTAAATTTATATTAAAGGAAAATAAAATCTAGAATTATCAAAAAATTTAATTTTACCATTAACTCTTGCATTTCATTTGCTTTATATAAAATGCATTAAAAAAAAAAAAAAAAAAAACTTCTTTAAATGTAAAATATTATTAATTTATTACATATTTCATCTCAGAGAATGATAATTGAGATTGTTGTCAGATTTGTCAAGGTGGTAAGATACCTAAAGAAATGTATATCAACAATATGGATAAATCAAACGACGATTATACTACCGTTACCGTTCGAAAAGGTAAAAAGCTAGAATTCGATATCTCCACACTCGAAAAAGGCTCCATTTTAAGGTAAATTTTCCTTATCAAGATTGCATTTTCAACTTTTTTTCAAATCAACCTTGTGACTCGTCTTTGTGTAGCTGGGAATTCCGAAGCGAAGGTCACGACATTAAGTTTGGAATTTTAAAGAAGGACATCGCAAATGGTACGCAGACAGAAGTTATACCTATTCGAAGAGTCGCATCCCATCAATTGGACGAAATAGGGATATTGACCTGCGAAGATCCGGCTACCTGTAAGCTCATTGTTGGAGCACTAGAATGAATAACAATAACAACGAAGGAGATGTCATCTATATAAATTTATTTGTTTTAGATTCCATCGTCTTCGATAATACTTACAGTTTTTTGAGGAATAAGAAAGTTCACTATTCCGTACGTGTGTTACCACCGACGGAAGATATAAAGAAAATGGCACCGATTGCATAGTTCCAAACTGGTTTTATATTAAGAAATTTACAATTATAGTTATACTTATAATTTTATAGGACACAGTTTTTCTAATAGATTAGGCTAAATAAGATTTCGCGAACGAATATTAATATTATAGGTATCGCGATATAAATCCAAAAAAATTTGAAGGTTTAAATCTCTTTTAAAATTTATAGATTTAAAACCACAATCATGTAATTCATTGATATCATAATTCGTTGTTATTTAAAAAATTAAATTGATCTTTATTGCATCAATAGTAATTAAAATATGCACACATAAAGCACAATAATTTAATATTCGTTTCTTTAAAGCTGGATAATGGAAAAATATATGGGTGTAATGTTTACATAGAATATTTATAATTCACGTGATATGTACAATATACTTTTTATATAAAATACAAAAAATGTATTATACTTAATCATCTTCTGTGATTAACATATCAATAAGTTCAGGTTTTAGCAACTGATCACCCTCTAAACGTTTTTCAGTATTCCATTTAATTAGAGTTGGCAAGACTTTCAATTTGATAATAGGATTTGTTCTGAATGGACAATCACGATCCTTCCAACTAGGATAACATACAAAAAATATTCTAGAGCTTTTGTCTTATAACTTTTCTTTTTTTTATCTAGCTTTTTATCATATAATTTTATGCAGTTATTAGTAA
Source organism: Polyergus mexicanus (assembly GCF_030449975.1). Lineage (NCBI taxonomy): Eukaryota > Metazoa > Arthropoda > Insecta > Hymenoptera > Formicidae > Polyergus > Polyergus mexicanus. The sequence goes on along the minus strand of NW_027223321.1, from coordinate 12,694,102 downwards.
ATACAATTATATAATTAATGCAGTTATTACTGTATAAAGATATTTACAGTAATTTATCTAAAAATAATAGTTGCAAAAGTATAAAAGTAAAACATCTTATTTACTTACAATGATCTGTCCCCAACCTCCACTATTACTAATTGTGATCCTTCAGGTGCCGTTTCAAAACCTTGTTCAATAAATGGATCAGCTGAAATGAAATTAAGTAAAATCTCGCTATAACAATAATAATATGTTTATGCTTTCTTTTTTTTTTTTGTATGTAACAGTAATGATAAGCTTTATATTTTAGCGCAAAATTTGTGATCAATAAACAAACAAAAAATTTATTCCAAAACCAATAATACTGATAAGTTTACTTTCGAGAGATGCATCCCAAATGGAATATTTTTATTTCCATTGTTCAATCATACAACATTTGTCTATTTGTCAGAATCTGAACATCGCCGATATTTTTGACACATGTATGTGATTAATGATAGTAATAGAAATATGTATGCACAAGAAATGTAGGTTATGTAGGCATCCTTGTGTAAGATTCACTCACCTTCCACGCAATCCGGACACCAGCTTTTACCGGTATCAAATAGCTTCGTGCCGGTGTAAAGTACATACACTTGTTCCGCGGTTCCCAGATCGTCTACATATTTGAGAAAACTTTCATATCCTTGCAGATGAAGACGCCGCACCATCTTTGACAAATCGCGCTCACTGATCGGACTCGCTAGAAAGATGGGTGACAAGTGGCAAGTGAAAAGTGCGTGAAATTCTTTATCGTCGGAGCATATTGTGTATGTGTCGCATATTCCGATAATATTTCATAAATTCTATCGATAATATCGATAAATCCTGTTCTTAATAATTCCCTTGTTGAGAGCAAAGATCTCTCGCTCGAATAAAATTCGATATATCTAATCGTGATCATGATTTCGCAAAATTACACATCCGTTAGTATTGTATGTATATGTATAGATACTTCGCGTGTTGCTCAGTGATCTTTATTCGAGCACATGACATGTTCACGTTCCAGGAATTCGACATAGGATATACCTCTTCGAAACAAAGAGAGAGAGAGAGAGAGAGAGAGAGAGAGAGAGAGAGAGAGAGAGAGAGAACACAAAGCTGATCTAAACAAAAGATTCTGAAAAAATATGAAATAAATATCGACAAGGCACTTTTCAAAGGTAATATTCGAAGCGCAATAAATTTAATCTATTTAGTACATTTAATAAATTATGCATTTCATAGATACAAGAGTGTAACGATAAATTGCAATAAAAAATTGATAGAAGCGCAAGTACGTGAAAAATATAAAAATATGATTAAAATCTTCATTTATCATTAGATGCATAAAAATATATATTTATTATATAGCGTACGAAAATTTGTACGAAAATCGTTATTTACGAGTTACTCTTCCGAAGAAAAGATTTCTTTTGTTCCAAAGTAGCATGCGACAGATTCAAAATTGCCGCGTAGAATCATAGCGTGGGAGACGTGACGTGATTGGTGAATCACGCTTCCCCCATCTCGTCGGCGTGGCTGCGACAAAACCGTTCTGGCGAATCCGGCATTGCACATTCCGCGAACGAGAGCGAAGAGTGAACGAGAGTAACTTAACTTGACGTAACGTTCGTACGCTCGTGCTAAACTGTTCCGCTGATTTGTACGAATCAATTGACGAGCACGTTCGACGCGCAAGATTGACACTTTTCGCGGCCAGCAACGTCAACACATTAATCGCGCTAACACGATGTCAGCGATCTTCGACTTCGAGCTACAGGACGCTGGGCTGCTGCAAAGAGACGAGTCGGACGACGACGATGTCATCGAGTTCGGCGCGGTAAGGCTCGATTTCTTCACGCGACTTTCCTCAGTCCCGAAAATCCCGATCCTCCGTCCAACTCCTCGTATTAATATCGCGGGCGATAAAACGTGAACGCTTTTAACGCCGCATCTGTTTTTCTGTCGCAGGAGGAGGGCGATGCCGATCCGAGTGAGATTGCAAAGTGAGTAAAGAAGCCGCGTGCGTGTCTCGCGTTGCGAGAGCACGCGGTCACCTATGGATCCTCTCATTCCCCTTTGATATATTTTGCAACTCACGAGAGACGATATTTTTACTTACGATTTTTCACAGTTCGTCCGACAATTCCGACGTCGGAAGCGTGGAAGCGGTGCCGATATGCGAGCAAAATGTCAACCGCGAACGCGAGAAGGTCGGACCGCAGGATTTCGAGTTGTGCAAAGTTATCGGGAAAGGCGGTTACGGCAAAGTCTTCCAAGTACGCAAAGTAACAGGAAATGACAGTGGCACGATTTTTGCTATGAAGGTATAGAAATCTGTTTACGCACATTATCTATTACTCCAGAGTATCATGTCTGTAAAAAAAAAAAAAAAAAAAAAAAAAAAATATTTGCTCTTTTAAATAAAGAATTGCAATAGCATCGAAAATTTAAGAGAAAGAGAGAGAGAGAAAGAGATATTTCATTATTTCATATACCTTATTACATAATACTGTACAAAAATTATACAATTTTGCATTTCATATTTTTCTTATTACTCGATGAGCATTTATTGTATTTGCATATTTATATGACATTTATAAAGCGTGTTTTAATAATTTGAACATATCTATTAAAAATTTTATATAAATTTTCCAATTATTATGAAATAAATTCAATTAGTTTTTATAATTTTATCTTTAGAATGATAATACATTAGTCTTTATGTACACATACATATATATATATATATATATATATATATATATATTTTAAATACACATATATACATATTATTTTTTTGCGTAACTTTTCTTCAGTTATCTAAAATATTTGTGTGTACTATTTCAACAGGTACTGCGCAAAGCTTCAATTATAAGAAATCAGAAAGATACAGATCACACTAAAACTGAAAGAAATATTTTGGAGTCTGTAAAGGTTAGTTATTTCTACCTGCTAAAAAATTTAATTGTATGTATAATCTTTCAAATGCTAGAGAGAAAAGATCTTTATCAATATTAACTTAAATAATTTATAAACTAATATCTTTTAGATAAATTTTAACAGAAATTAATTTTTTATTAACTTCTCTATACTTATTATATCAATTTGTATATTGATGCTTGCTTCTGGCAGCATCCTTTTATCGTAGATCTTAAATACGCATTCCAAACTGGTGACAAATTATATCTGATATTGGAATATATGTGTGGCGGTGAACTATTTCGGCAATTAGATGATGAAGGAGTTTTTTTGGAAGATGCCGCACGGTAAGTGAATTATAAATGCATTTTAAAATATATTTCATAAACATGTATATCATTGTCTTTTACTTGTTTTACAGCTTTTATTTATGTGAAATTACATTGGCTTTGCAACATCTCCACTTGCAAGGAATTATATATAGGTACTGCATATTTTCTTTCTAATAAATTGTATATGTCATGTGTTATGTGTCAAGAGTTACCAAGATATATTTGTTTACTTTTGTATGTAGCATTGAATTAATAATTCTTGTAATGAATAATTTTAGAGATTTAAAACCGGAAAATGTTTTATTGGATTCAGAAGGACATATTAAGTTAACTGATTTTGGATTGTGTAAGGAACATATACAGGAAGGTGCCCTAACTCATACATTCTGTGGTACTATTGAGTACATGTAAGGAGTGTCGAATAACTAATAATTTAGAAATATTGTGATTATATAATCTATACTGATTGTGTAACATTATTTTTTATTCAAGGGCACCTGAAATCTTAACAAGAAATGGACATGGGAAAGCAGTGGATTGGTGGAGTTTGGGGACTTTAATGTATGACATGCTTACAGGACTTGTATGTATAATCATTACATATATAAGCACATACGTAAAATTAAATAGTGCTGTGCTTAATTGCACAGTATTATTTGGCATTATCAAATTTTTCAGCCACCATTTACCTCGGATAACAGAAAGAAAACGATTGACAAAATTCTACGTGGTAAATTGATTCTTCCACCATATCTAACACCCGATGCCAAAGACCTTCTTCGGAAATTATTAAAAGTTAGTATTCATAAACTGATGATTAATTATATTATTTTATTGATTATTGTAGATTTAGATTTTATTAATTAATTACATTATTTATTACATTATTGATTAATGTACATTTAATTTAAACAAATAATCCTGTGTTAAAAAAGATGTTTTGATAACAAATCTTATCTTAATACTTGTATATCATGTATAGATCTTTTCATTAAACAAAACACGTATATAATTTTTTTAATTATTATATAGATATATAATTGACTTTTATAGAGACCAGTTGCACAAAGATTGGGGTCTGGCTCATTGGATGGCGAACAAATAAAAGCACACAAATTTTTCAAACATATCAGTTGGGATGATGTTATATCTCGAAAATTAGAACCTCCTTTTAAACCAATATTGGCTAGTGAAGACGACGTATCGCAATTTGATAAAAAATTTACCGCTTCAGCACCAATAGATTCGCCAGTAGAATGCACTTTAAGCGAATCGGCTAATAGAGTATTCCAGGTGAGTTTTTCTTTTTAATTGTATATATATATATATATATATATACACACACAAATATATATATATATAATCAACCATCCACATGAACCAGTCACATTCGATTGTGTTTTAATAATGCAAACATTTTTTCAGGGATTTACATATGTAGCACCAAGCATATTGGAGGATGTGTATTCACAACAATCACGGTACCTAACTACTGTGTCGCAGCCACGAGTTATAAAAGCCAGAAGTCCTCGTAAAGCATCTTCGCGCGGTTTTTCGCCTCGGACAACGCATTTCCATCTTCACACTACGCATTTGCCGAATCACAGGTTAGAATATAAAAATTTTAAGTTCTTACAATATATATTATCGATAATATTTTTTCTATACGTAGGACTTTGTAATAGGTCTTACATAAAGTCTTCGAGTTAAAAATAGTATGGACAATAATTTTTTAGGCATGGTGGAGTTGGCCACAGCAATATGGAAGATACAGAGATGATTGAGATAGGCTAACCATTGCTATCAGACTAGTAGATAGCATTTCTGTCCAACTGCTGGATATTCATAATGCTCAGGGAGGGGTTTTATAATTTAGAGGGAATAGTTAGGGAATGGATTCAATATCCATTATTACTTTACTTGGATATCCAGCAGTTACACATTTAGCTAATATATTTTTTTTTATATTTGTATATTTTGTTTGAATAAAAAAAGTTATTATATAATTTAACAGCGACGCAGCAGTTATCTGGTAGCGCTCTGAGTAGTTGCAATTTTATTGAATAAGTTTGAAAATAATCTACAAGGAAGCATATGTTACATAATTACATAATACAGATTATGTTTCCCAATTTTTTTTATATAAGAAATTTAGTAAAAAATATGTCTTGCATTTGATTATTCATACATGAATTTTTATAAGTATTACTATTGATGCAGCAATCGTGTTATTATTCGTATAATATCGTAATTTGTACTGTGGTTTAATTAAAATAAGCTTTTAAAAACTTGGGAATGTTCAACCATAATATGCTTGAGACGTAAGAAGCTGTATAATTATTAGATGCTAAAGACTTAACCTTGATAATATTTTTACATTGAAAATTTATATATAACAGTATATATATGTCTCTCTATAATATAAACTTATTTTATATATTTACAACTATGCTCCCAATTACAATTTAACGATTAACGTTAATTACTCTTGACAAGAAAACTTGAAAGATGCTACCACAACCGCTCCGCCGCTCCAGGTTCGTTCTATATATACTATTGTCTGTTAGGAGAAAATATTTCTCTTATATCATCTGTGGAAAATATTTTCAGCAGTAATAACGTTTCCATGGCAATAAAAAATAGTTCGCCTAAATAATAATAATATAAAGAGATGAAATATATAAGAGGTATAATGGAATTGCATTTACACAATGAAAAAGTTCCTATTGCAAATTTAATTACAACATACTTTATATTCTCTAGAAAAAACATTCTGTTAAATAGTCATATACTGTAATTATCAATATTTTAGAATGAGAAGAACGTTGTCATTCTCTATAACTTTTTCATAAAGAAATTATTAATAATTAAAATATTAAAATTATTTTAAACAATTAATAATAATTAAATTATTAAATGTTTAATTATCAATTTTTTTATAAATAATATAATTATTAAAAATTTAATTTATATAAATGTCTTTGAGTAAGATAAATCATTATCATTCTGTGATTTGAAAGCGAAGACAAAAAATATTGTATACACAGATATAGATTTATATTCCTAGCTCCATGACAAGTTGTTCTCAATGTAAGATATTGATATTAGATCTCTGAAAAGTCAGACTGGTACAAGATGAGAGCAAGTTACCATGGTAACAATGTTACTGCGAAACATTGACTTTCCATCCGAATGAGTATTTTGTACTTGTTCTTGTGTTACGTACATTAATGTATACGTATATAAAATGTATATAGATAATGATTTTAATTACAGAACAGTAAAAAAAATAGACATAAGCAAGAGTGACTGTAAAAGTTGCTCATGAAAGCTCCGAAGTACCCAAGTGTTCAATAGGCCATGCTCTAGCCGGCAAATATATCTTTTAATTATTTATAACGAATACCATAGTCGAGATGTAACATTGCCTGACATCTCTTTCTTCCTTTCAAATATTTTTTCTCCACCTGAAAACATTGTCTCGTAGATAAGTTGCATTTCGACTATCTCTACATAAGTAAGCGTGTATAATATACATTATGAAACCATGTTACCCTACAGCTGTATTATACTATGAGGGAAATATGAATTCAGAGAGAGACAATGAAAATTTCAGTCGGTTTTCATGTATGTATTCGAAAAGACATGTATTTTCAATGTTAAATCGGGATTGTGCCTACAGAGTTGTCAAGACGCTATTTGAATATGTATATTACATACACTCAATGGTGCGTGTACTGAAATTTACTATACGTAAAAAAGAGATACCAATTACATCCTAAGTTACCCACTGTCAGATTTTGATAAATACCAAAAGCTGCTATATAAACTGTTACCTAAGATTCGCTTTAAATTAAAAATTAAAGCATGCCAGAAAATATGTGAAAATCGCTACTCACTGCCTCGTACAATTGTATACGCGTATTGTTGCTTCCACCGGAATTTCACATAACAAGTCTTGTTTCGAAGTCGGGGCATTTGTTACAAGCCAGAAAGATCGAGAGTGCGTCCAAATGAGAGAACTTTGTAGATAGATTCTCATAACTTGTTTGACGTGCTCTCAAGGAAACTTTGGTGCTGATTATTTTGCTATAGGGAAGAAATTACCCTTTATTATTATTGTTTTAATTATTATTATAACGTAGAGACAGAAATTTCTTATATTCCACGCTCAATTCTGATGCGCTAGCCAAGAATTCAATGGTAATCATATGTATGTGTATGATTTTTGCAACATAAATGTAATTTCTGCACGATAATATACATAATTCTCACATAGAAATGCCGTTATTTGCGCATCTTTGATTATTTTAGCTGACGGATATTCAGTACAAAGACGGTATAACGAGAACTGACATTGTTAGAAATCGATTTGCCGATTCAGCCCAATAACTCGATAGGAAAATGAATAACTTGATAATTAGTTTTATATATACTGCGTAAACGAAACATACATATTTATTTGCAATATGAAATATATTAGTTATTTAAGAAACCCCCGTAAAATATCATCGAATGATATGTAACGAAGTCTAGCCAAAATATAGGCAGAAAACTGAATGATTTATATGCTTCCAGTTAAGATTAAATGTAGACTCTCAAGATTAACTTATCACTATTATGATTTGTAATCCTCTATAAATAAATAAATAACAATTTGTGAGAGAGAGATATTGTCGCACATATATATATATATATATATATATATATATATATATATATTGTTTCATGTTTATTATCTACATTCTACAATATAAGACACGAAAATAATTATTAAAAAATTATTATTATTATAAGATTCGCTCTTAATGCAATATGGCGTCTAATGAAATAATCCAGCCTGAAAGGGATATTATTAGAGACACAATACTCTTAGCAAAAACTCTATCGTTCTTCTATAGTTTTAAATTTTTGTCGACCACTATATTATCTCACATGCAATTTTCCCTAATTGTTTCAATTCAAACCTACTTTAATAGTAGAGATATATTATCTTTAAAAAATGTATGTATATGTATATGGTATACAATTTTTTGAAAAATATTTATATTTAATTATCTTATCGTTGATTAAATTGTTTGCGTCACTATTGAAAAGTAGAATTGCTTTTATATACATTTAGCAGAGTTACAATAAGAGAATTTAGAAATAAATCGATTTTTTTCTAGGTTTATTATATGTTCTGGTCATTGTATCGTCGATGTTCTTTACGTCGACAGGTATACGGGGGCGATGCCTAGGTGGTCGCCCACCACGCGAACCGCATATTAAGACATGTTACATGTGCATGCCGTATTTCCAGTCATTGGCGTGACAGCATCGGCACCAAGTGACCGTCGTGACTCGCAACGAGGGACTTTCTGAAAATCTCGATCCGACCTTATGATTTACAACGGTTTTTGACTTACTTTTAATCCCGGAAAATATTGTTTATATTATTGTGCCACTCGACGCGTAGCTTCGACCGCAAAATGAATCATCGTGATAATTATCGAGAAACGATGTAGCGCAACAATTCAAGAGTGACGCGATTCGGTTGCGGTTGGCCAAATGATCGATCAACCGGATCGAGCGTAGATCGCAATGCATCGCATTCAAGTTTGAAATATTTACATCGCAAGAGAGACTGGTGTAAAAATAATATTCCATCCACTACTGGAGTAACATTCCAATTATGAATAATTCGTCAAAACGATCGGCAAAAACATCGCAAAAGATTCAGCAAAATCACAAGAGGACAGACGAGAGACAATAATACTGTGAAATAAATACAGCGAGGAGGGATCAGTCGGCGAAAATTTCTTGTTGACAAATTTTGAAGTGAAAAACACAACACAAATACAGTTGAAAAGAAAAAAAACTGGTTTTTTATATAAAATTAGCATTGTTCGTATCAGATTTTGTCGTATACATAATGGAAAAAATATAATAATGCTTGACACGTCGCTGGATCGACTCTCATCCGGTGTTTGATGACAAATACATAGAGCGAGAATGGTACGAGCAACTCGCACGACGAAGGTGAGGCGGTTATTTACATTATCATAATTTTTACTGAGATGACGCTATAAAAATGCAAATGTGAAGTTATAAAACGGATTTTTAATAATTTTTTATCGCTCTCTCTTCAAACTGCGCTATTAGAACCTTTTTTTTTTTAATACGATACACATCAGTGGCATACGATTTCGAATTGTTTTGAATTTATTATAATTTTGTAATCCCTTTCTGATCAAATACGAAAAATTAAAATTATAAAAATAGTAACATAATGTAAAAATAAGCTAAAACCTCGACATTTGACGCGAAAGCGAGTCGACAACGAATTCATTCTCCTCAGCACGAAACGAAGTTTGCGTTCACGATAGAAACCATATGGAAATAAATGCACTAAAGTTTATATTCACGACAGAAACCTTATGAAAGTGAGCGCATTAAAATTATTATAATAGCTATTATATAAAATCGCCAATTTATTATAAAGCAGAGCATTATCGAGAATATGTTCTTTGTTCATTTTTCAGCAGGGGAGAAAGATAGAATAACAAACTTACAAATAAAATACATTATATACGTTAATGCACATTTTAATGATCGATGTGAAATATTTTATTAATATTTTATTATAGCATAATTAAAATAATCATAAAGGAAATGTGACTTTGCATGCATCTTATATTTATACATTACAATATCAATGAAATATATATATATATATATAATATATAAAATGAAATGTTACAAGCGCTACAAAGAGGCCTTTAGCACTCTGCGCACAAATATAGATGTAAATTTATATCCACTAAAATATGGTCCACTGTAAAGCCACAGAAGGCTATCTTTATCCATAATCCTTCTCTGAAGACAATTTTGATGGTACTCACGCGACTATTTATGATAAAATCACGATAAATTGAGAGTTAAAAATTGCACTGGATTAAAATAAATAAGCAAACAAATACGATGACAAATGTATATCGATAAAGAAGCGTTATTTACTGAATAATTTTATTAAAAAAAAAAAAATTATTTTATACAAACATTTTTATAAAAAAAATCTAAAAAAATTAAAAATGTTAATAATATACGCCTGTTCTCATTGATATTTATCTGCGCTCGTTCGCTTGGTCCAAATCCAGCTTCACATCTCGGACGAAATCAATCCAAGAACCTCAGCTGTTACACCGGTTGCCGGCTTAGGATGCCGATACCAAAGGCAATCACCATTTTTGGTTCGCCGCGTGGCGCGGAAATGAAAAATGGAGAGAGAGAGAGAAGAACGCGACTTCGATCGACGATTTCGAGAAGCGTCGCGACGCGCGATGTCCATCGCGATGAGCTTATCCGGGATGTATTTCAATCTGCTTTTCTCGCGCGACGCAGCGACGTGCGTTAATACGTACGTGGCATCGTACAGAGATATATAACGTTCGCTCGCTCGTGGCCGCGCGATGCTATTATTAGTCCTCGGTCATCGGAGAGGAACCTCTGCGCGCGCGAGCAAAGAGGCGACGACGACAACGACGCACGCACGTTCGACGCGGAAAAATCGCGCCTCTCGCCCGTGAAAGATAACTCGCCGCCGGGAAATTCATCTCCGTGTTGCACGTGCGTGCCGGAAGTTCCCGTTCCCGTGTGCGTATTGTCCGGCGATCCGTGCGCGACGACAAGAATTTCCGCAGCATCCGCTCCGTTGTGAACCTTGGCAAGGATGATTCTCGCACGCTCTTCACTGTGAGTGCCTCCCCCTCCGTTCCCTCGACGCTTTTTGCTTGAAAGATCGGGACACGCATAGCTTCGATCATTTTTTAATATCTTATATATATACATATATATGCGGGAGAAGACGTGCATCTTGCTTCAAGTGTCGCTTGTCGACGAATAAATGTGTAGAAAGATTGTTACAAAGATTAATTAAACAAGTTAAGTGTGTAGTTCAACTCATCTTTTCTGTCTCTTTCTAATTACGTGCTTAGAACAGAGAGAGACAATCAATTGAGAATTCTGACTAATGTTAGAGAATGGCTCGCGCGCGATCAATTTCGAAATATGTATGCATTGTAGCATCGAAATCTGAGCTCATCTGAAATTATATCGATTCCAACATCTATTTTACATTCATCGAACGAATTATGACATTTCTCGGCATTTTCAATTGTCAACAAATGTCACGCGCGGGACAATAATGATAACGAATTGTACGATATAATATCTCCTCTAATTTTTTATTTGGATTATATAAAATTATTTTTTTCTTTCTAAGAAAGGAGATACAAGCAATTTTTCAAAAATTATATATATTGAATAATTGAACAAAGTTAATATAAAAATATGATTCCCGAAATCATCTCAAACGATATATTGATCTGCGTGGATAAAAAGATCCACGTGTGACTTGAGGAATAGCATATAAAAAAAAGAAGAAAAGAAATTTTATAAAATTATAAATTTCTCATATATCTCTCGTTTAGAAATTATAAAAATTGGCTTTATATTGCGATCGTGGAATTCTTTGCGTTTTCTCCAATTTAATAATATCTTAATTTATTTATCTATTGCGAAAAACTCGTATCTGTACGAAAGGTAATTGAAATGAAATATGGAATAAAAAACTTGGAATATATGTTTCATTTTGAGGTACGAAAGAGATGATGCACACAAAACAGAGTGAGCGGCAGGCTAATTTAATATTATATCAATTATTACATTTTTTGTCACATTTCCAATTAACGTTCTTTATAATACGAAACTGTCCATGAGAATAGATTCGTGCGCGTATTAAACTCACGTACTTAATACCGTGTCCATGATGTGTATCGTTTATGACATCCCGCGTGTTTCGCGACTTGTTATCATAACGAGTCCCTGCACATTAGCCAATACGTTCATTGCATTTATTTTAATGTGTTACAACGAGAAAATGTTCTTATATGCACTGTTTGCGGTGAATATGTTCTGCTATACACATGCAATGTTTACAAATGTGAGAGGTGAATGCCAAGATTTCGCTAGATTGGAAGTATTATTTTGAAACTTTGGATTTTGTAATCAAAAGTTTAAACTTTGCCAATGCACGATGAAGATATTGTTGACTGAATTGAAAAGAAAATCGAAAAGAATTCTCTGTTTATATAAAAAGAAACATTTTATTTGATATTAGATTCTTCTGCCATATAAAGTTGATCTCGAAAAATCTTGAAAACGATATATTTAGAAATACATATACATTTCTACAATATTGCAATTCTTAATGATCCCTAAAAAAAAAAAAAAAAAAAATCTATTCTTTAGAAATAATTTTTATTACTATTGAAGAGTCTGTTAAATCGTAAAATTATGCTGTAATTATATTATATATATATCGAGAAATAAAATACAATGCATCGTGCACTTAAAAACATTGCATTATTATTCGATTTTGACAAGATAATAATTCGTTATTTCAAAGTTTAAAATATGATAAAATAAAATATCTATTATAAATTATTATTATTAATCAAAATGAGACAACACTTCCACTAGCATTTCTACTTTCTCACGTTTTGGGTGAATCATCTTTCCTACGTTTTATATTTGCATAAGTGGCAACCGAGTCTGAAAAGTTAATATTAGCCTTCAATGATATAAACGACGCAATTATTTTCAATTATCGTCCCGTTGCAGTGCGGTTCTGTGACGGAAGAAATTTTTTTTTTTTGTCTCGGGCATATACACACTACTGTTTCGAAGATAGACATTAGTTGTTTTTTTTTTTTATACGATGTGTGTTTTTTGTTCTCTTTAGATGAGGGATGCGGTTCCGCAGAAAGGAAGTACTAACGTAGCTGCTCCCAAGTCCAAACCGTCCCTAGAAATATATCGACCCCCAGGTTCGTACTTTCTCGCTTTAGGTGTCAAAAATATTAATATGTCGTAAATATTAATATGTCATTGCACATGAACGTCATTGTTTGATTTCATGGTCGCCTTTAGGTGGGAGAGCGGAAGGAACTACGGCAAACGTCACTAATCTTCGTTTAAACGTGCATGCCAAGGAATTCACTATGAAGCAGAACGATTCACATCTCTCTAAGTGAGTGTGAACGCCAATGAACTATATTTAAGAAGCGTTACCGTTTTGACGAACCACAACGCTTTTCGTTTTCCAAAGCCGTTCAAATTTTTTAGCAGCCTACGTTTAGGAAATAAAATAAAATACTAGCGTGCTAGAATTTTTTGCCTTGATGTATTACAAATTTTTATTCGAATTTGTGTTGCTATGAATTGCTTTGATACTTTGTTAAGATATAATAATTTTTAATCTTAGAATAATCAGAATTACTTTAATTAGTCATGTAACAATTAATAGCAACAAATTCAAAATTTTGATCAAGCTTGAATTGATATTAATAAAAGAAATGAAATAAATAAAAGAATAATTCAAAATTTTTGATCAGTCAACTTTTTGCCGTTTTATTGTCAAATTATTAGTAATACTATTAACAGTAATATATTCATGTGTGTAGGTGAAATATTTTGTGTGGATAAATTGATTGATTGGACGAGAGCCCAAAGCTTACAAAATTTTAGATAGAATTTTAAATTTGGATTGATCTTGTAAATAATATGAATGAACAGGTCTCGAATTAACGCATCCGAGCGCTCCACGTATTACCTACAGCACAGCAAGTCGAGTGGTAATGTTCACCGATATCTCTATGCTCAGCAACAGCTGCAGCATCCTGTGCAGCAGCAACATCAACTCTCACCTCGTCATTCTCAGAGTAGCCATCACTCGACAACGAATTCCACATTACGTCAGTCTTATTCTTTGGACACGTCCGCGTCCAGCGGAAATATTTTACATGTAAGTAAAATGCAACGAGACTCCGAAATACAAAACTATGGTATATAGCAGGAAAACCGGAAAACTTTAATGTAAAATCATCGGATTTCATATCATTATTATCAACATTCCTGAAATATCTTCGATTATAGATTATAAAATTAATCAAAACGTTATATTTCTTTTTTTAACAGGCTGCAAATAGAGTACACTTCAACATAGATCAAAATGAAGTCAAGACGAATTCCGCAAAACCAGGCAAGCTTACTAAATCGCACACCTTTGTGTCCACGTATGGTCTGAAACGTCCCAAGAGCTTGAATTCGGACATATTAGCTGCCAAGGCATTCAACATCGCGGATGCTTCCGAACTCGGAAAATTTCCTTCTCCCGTTCAAGATATACTATTGCGAGCGATAGAAGGTAATAGAAGCTATGCGTGTGTGTCTATTATTGTTAGAATATATTAAGTTAAAAAGAGAGACTTGAGACTAGACTAGTTTTCTTTCAATCTCGAATGGTACATATTATAAACTTTATTTATAACATGATTTAAGAATACGAATTAGTATTAAAAATAGGCGAATATATGAATCGATGATTGTGTGGAACTTTTAATACTGAAAAATGTTACTCAGCAGATAGAAATAATTGATAATTTTCTTGACAGATCCAAATCTTCTAAACGCGAGAACATTGATGGAACTAGTACGGCATATTCTGGAAAGGGCAGTGGGAAGTCGCAAATATGCCGAACCAGCAGCTAAAGTTTGCATCACAATTATAGAGGTCATTATACAATATATCTTTTCATTCTTCTTTTTTTTTATCATTAATAGATGAAGATTCGTTTGACTATCAATGTTTTCCTTTTCGTAAACTATACAAGAAATAAAGATATGGGGAAAAATATCTGAAAAATTAGATTTTTTATTCAATTTTTAATAACAGAAATAAATATTATTAAGAAAAGTATAGTTATTTACGATAAATATTATTGTGATTTGCTGATTTATTTTATTTTATGTTCT
Source organism: Polyergus mexicanus (assembly GCF_030449975.1). NCBI lineage: Eukaryota > Metazoa > Arthropoda > Insecta > Hymenoptera > Formicidae > Polyergus > Polyergus mexicanus. The sequence continues at coordinate 12,678,989 of NW_027223321.1, read as the reverse complement.
ATTTTATATGTGTAAGAATATTGCAATCTCATTCTCTCTCTTTCAATTAATAATAATAATTTAAAGTACGTTTCACATGTGTGCATTGTACAGAAAGAAACGAAGGAAACTTTTTTGGAATCCTTGCTAAATACGTGTCAGCAGTGGTATCAGGATCGCGCTAGATTACTATACGACAATACGACCTGTTATCGATACTCGGCCTTTATGACATTTCTCAACGAGATGTATTGCCAGGTATGATTAATCGCACAACTCTTCGAGTAATAAAAGAAAGTGGATCAGTCCTCTCGATCTAACGTAATCATTTAATTCCGCGCTTTTGTTTCAGTAATTCATATTTGTAAATCTGTTTATATTTTTTCTTATCGTTTTTACCGCACGTTACGACAGCGGTAAGCATGCTTAATCGTGCTTGTATACACGTGCGTAATCGCGTAATTGCAGCTGAAGCGGCGGCAGCTACAGCTGAAGACGCAACAGGAGGGCGTTCCTCCCGGACGCGTGCTCCTCACGCTGCTTTGGAAATGTTGCCAGGATTGTTTGCAACCGCCCGTCATCAATTCGCTCGCCGAGGTAAGGTCTCGAGATTAATCGGTTAATGTCATTCGACGTGTAACTTGATATTTCTCATTCGTTGATATTTCTCAATCATTGATATTTCTTGATATTTCTTCATTTTTTAATTTCAAAAAAATTTGGATTTTGATCTTTTAATCATTTTTTTAAATTTTTATCCATAGCAATTAATCTGGCTGAGTTAAAATTTATTATGACTCGATTCTTGGATCGATACAAAGTTCATTACGACTTAGTCTTTCATTCAGTTACAGGCTTTAGTCGGAAACATGAAGTAAGTTTATAATTATGATGAACAAATGAAAAAAAAAAAAACTTATAAAATTATAAGCTTACTTTATTTTTGCATTGAATTTTTCAGCTCTCTTGAATTTTTTCATTTTTTCAAGAAAATTATTACAACGGGAGATTAATTTATATCTTCAACTACACTTGTGTGTACCATAGACGAATTGCCTGTTTATCATCCTCACGTGCATCGGCAAGGATCTAGCCACGGAGTTGCCGGCACAGCTGCAGCAGCTTCTCGGCGGTGTTCGCGACGCCTTCCTAGCGGAGGAGACGATTCTGCCGCCGGTCAAGCGGACGCTCTTGCAGCTGATCGAACTCCACGCCGCGCATTGGCAGCTACCGGCCCCGGCGGTGGTTTACTACTACCCTTCGAACTCGAACTCCAAGTGACCGCTATTCGAGTATGCTCGCGGTCTCTCTGTCCGTTTACTCGGATTAAACGCGAGTGGATATGCGGGAAAGTACGGATGCGTGGTACCTACTTTGTTATTTCTACACTGGATCGAAACGTTGTTTTATCGAAACGAAAATCGCGCCGAGCAGGTGGAGTTATATTTTACTTCTCGATACGATAAAAAATGCACGAACGAAAGGACGATGTCGATTTACGTCATTTTTACTTTTTCGAAGAATCGCGAATAGTTCGCGATGATCTCTTTCTGCGAAACGAAAATTTTTGTTCGATGATACTGTATGCAGACGGTGCAAATAAACAAGTTCTTTTGCATAGATAAATTGAAGGATAAATTGTGATAATTAATTTTCAAGAATGAATAATGCAATCGAGAACGGATTCGGCGAAAAACATGTTATAATGTATTCGACTGATATCCCACATCGTAAATCAGCGAGGAGTCGAGCGTTTATCGCAAAAGAAGAGGGTGAAAGACCTCGCGTCTCTGAAACGAAGAAGCGATTGCGTCAATAAACTCGTTTGATTTTTTTTTTTTTTTTTGTTGCGATTCTTTCTGCCGATTAGTGCCAAGGGCGATAAAAGAGATCGATCAGTAGACGCGATTTCTCTGCGGATTGTGTCATAATGCTTCCATCGAGCCGTACTTTTTGTCTCTCTGGCAACACCATCGCTGCGAATCTTTCCGAATCCGGATAAGTAGATTCATGTCTAATTAAGACACGTATAAACCGTTACAAAGATCAGGGAACCGAAATACAAGTCTACAATTTCGATATAAGAAAGAACAAGAGCTCGCTTGCGCGTGCAATAGCTTAATTACGATACTTAATTAAGGATAATAATTATCCGAGACGATGCAATCGTCTAGAAATCATAAATACATTCTAATCATTTCAAGCGCGTTTTAGATGGTAGATTTTTTTTAAATTTCTGTATGGTTTAGATATGATATTCAATGAAATCAGATAAATCAATGTTCATTTTGTGTCAATATATTGATGCAAATTATACAACAAACTACCTTGCAAGATCAATTACGTATGTAACATATGTATCAATATATTACCCTACCTTTTCCCATCGTGCTCATTTGTCGGCTCATAAAAGAAGAACGCGTAAGAAGTCGCATCGTTGACACGGATTTTTCTTGTCATTTCCACTTGAGACGAGAACGACCGCGTCTAAAAAGGAAGAAGTCATTAGAGAGAACGCTGAGATTATATACACGAACGCGCCTCGTGCCGTCCCATCTCTAACGTGCGTAATGGCACGGTGGTCTTCTGCCCATCCAACGACCTTGGAACGACCAGCGGGAACTCGAGAGAGGTTTCGCCTTGGATAATCGGTGCCGCGGACTTCGAAAACTAGGCCTGCGCCCGCAATGACGTCGCGCCGCATCGCGCACGTCTTGGTGTATGTGTGTGTATCTTGTACACGATGTACCAAGAGCAGTGGTCTTTCATCCGATACATGCAACTGCAACACATCTTAGTATTCTCCTTAAATGTCATTCCCACGAATCAATCGATTAAAGAGGCACCCAGAGGATTTAAAATCTATCCTTCTAAAGCTAATCTTCGGGTAATTCTGACAATTTATGGGGTGTTGGCTTTTTTTTTTTTTTTTTTTACGAAAAAGATTCGCTTGTTATCGCGATAATTTAAAAAAAAAGAATTGATTCTTAAATCGATCAACAAAAGATAGATAACAGGTTGTATTTCTCTCTTGTATTTGTCGGTGGATGCTCCGTTTATTTTGTTCTATCTTTTTGCAAAAAAAAGATGATTGAAGAACACCGACGTAGAGGCCGACGACGTCGTAGCGGAGGAGACGTCGAGAGGGAGAGGTATGGAGGAGGAGAAGGCAGACGGAGGTAGCGCGCGGTAACGAAACAAATAGGCCGGCGACTTTCACCAAGCCGCGACCAAGAGCGACTGTGTGGTGGCGGAGGCGCGGATCGGCTCGCACAGTCGGAACCACAGTCGGAGAGGCAACCAACTGTTCTTGGGGCCCCCCGAACGAATCGTTGATCGATCCATCGCGTTCTCTATCCGGTGCTTTTTCGCGGTTCGTTTTTTTCGGAGGGTCTACCTTAAAATAGCTCGCGTAGGCGTCAATCTTGTTTAGAGAGACACGCGAGGTATACCTACTGGATGCGCGATCTTTTGTCCTGCTTTCACACGTGATCGCTACATCTGGAGCGGCCGAAAGATCAGTTTACGGTGACGTTAATACCTTGGATTTCGACCAGGTGGTGCCGACACGATCCGCGCGTTATTTGCCCCCATCCTCCGAATATCGCTTTCAGAGAGCAATCCGAGATTTCGTATGACAGCGGTCAGTGCACTCTCATCTTATTGATGGACGGTACCAGCGAAATGTGTCTCCGAGGACGTCGTTGAGACGCGAAAAAGGAAAGGAAGAAATAGAAGCTACGTGGCAGAGAAATGCGTAGGGGGCGTAGATCCTAGGGCGAGACCAAGTGACACTTGACGATGACAAGACGACGACGATCGTCGCCTCTCTGCGCGATCATTTGGACACTTTGGATCGTGTCACCTGGTAGAACCGGTAGGTCCAATCTGTCGCTCCCGTACCTGACGTGCGCGACCATAAGTCTCGCGATTCTTAAAAAGAGAGAACCGTTTGAGATTTAATCGAAATATAAAAGACTGTCAGAATGGGACGATTTGACATTTTACAATTTTTTGTTCCGCTCGATAACGTGTTTTTATCGTTTTCTATTGTGTTTTTAATAAACTAATATTATAAAAAAATAAATTATATGATTTAATTCAATATATTAAATAACGAGCGCAATAATTTAGTAATAAAGGGCAAATTAATTTAATAATAGCATTAATAATTTCGAGAGATATCGTTCTTTCGATCCACACTTCGTAATATTCGTATTCGGGTGAAGGACGAAAATTAGAGAGCAAACTAAATTGCGCAAGATAGATAATTTTGCGACTCGTGTTACATTTTTTATTCTTTTTCAGTTATGTACATCTGCGCGCTTGTATCGTCAAGTATTTTCATTATCTCTAATTATATTTTGCAAAATAGATTCGCGTTATGTTCCTTTAACAGTTACAGAATCGAGAAGCCGGATATATTTTATATCCTGACCTTTTATACCCTCTATTTACGGATGATCGTTAACTTTTTTACGATCGATTGTCTGTTTAGATAATGATATTGCAAAACTCAAATTTCAATGAGTGCAACGAATTTACCTACTTACATAAAGAATGCTATTTCAGATGCGGGACATAGCTATGCGGACAGCAAACAAAGATACGATGGATTTTACAACAATCTGGCCCATCCTGATTGGGGAGCAATCGGCAAGTACTCGAAATTGTAAATTGAAATTCAAATACCTGCACTGTTTTGTCAAGATTGTCGTTTTTCCAATAAAATCCACGAAAAAGTTTTATTTTTTATTAAATAAATTAGCCAACGCACACAAGCCTCTTAACGAGATACTCGAATTTTTTTTTCACCCGATTTTACATTAACATTTATCAAAATTTTGTTTCAACTTTGTTTTCAATTTTAATACTCGACATTTTAACGGAGAACGCGATGAGTTTTCTCTTACCTTGATTCCGACAAAACTACAGATATAACCGCGAGTTACGTTACAGAAGTTATTATGCGTGTATGCATAATTAAAACATTATACTTCGTAGATTTTATATCAAGCATTACAAAGTTTAAATGAGAAAGATTATCGACATTGATTAATAACCGTATAAAATCGTTATAAAACAAAATACAAAGATACGTACGTATGTCTTAAGAAGAGACGAGAAAGCTGTGTGCGCAGCAAAGATAATTCGCCATGGAAAGTTATCCTAATACATGCATACGACTCACCATAGACAGCAGGCTAATCCGAAAAGTCCCGGCGGCGTATTCCGATGGCGTGTACGCGATGGCTGGCCAGGACAGGCCGTCCCCTCGAAAGCTCAGCGATCTGTTCATGCAAGGTGACGATGGTCTGCCGTCTGTGAAAAATCGGACCGCATTATTCGCTTTTTTCGGTGAGGATAATTACGAATAATAATATGGTTATTATCTAGCAGAAGAATACACACAAGGTACAGGTGACCACAAATAGGCCTTGAATGTAACATTTTTTATTTTTGTCAGTAGAGATAGAGTACTAGAGAGAATAAATTCTTAATTGAAATCTAATTAAGATATCTGGAATTAATTTTTTTTTTTAATTTGTTTGTTTCAACGAGTAATTTAAATATCTGTTGTATAACATGACAATCTACATAATTTATATATCTATATAATTTTTATCTATACATAATTACTTAAACATAATTATTTCTATGAAATCTATACCTGTAATACTTAGAATCGTCTTCATTATTAATAAGAAAATTGTTACAATTTTTAATGGAATGAAATCATGAGAGATGGCCTTCAGATAATAATCTGCAACATATAATATAGAAAGTATCGCCAATATAGGATTAATTTAAAATTCTCGTAATTATGTATAATAGATCGTTATTAATTATTTTAACGGCAGGCAATTATTCTAACGCGATTCCATATACAATATACTCTTATTATGTGTTATTTGCACATCGTAATAATTCATACATAATTCTATATCTATTCAAAGAGATACGTATGAAAGCACATTTAATTACCGCGTCTGTTAGAGCTATTTTATGGTTCGTCGCGAATGTATAAACTAATTTAATCAAATTAATTAAAATTGTTCCGATCTATTCAAATAAAACCACGCTAAAGTCAAAATTACCAAATTCGAATTTCACGGCGTGCTTTGCCGGAACTCTTGCGTCATTCTCGAAGTGCTAAATCTTTTTCAGGACAGCTGGTCACGTCGGAGATAATCATGGCCAGCGAAAGTGGTTGCCCCATAGAATTTCATCGAATCGATGTGGATAAATGTGATCCGGTTTTCGACAAGGAGTGCCAAGGTAACAAGTACATTCCATTCCTCCGAGCGGATTACGATCGTCAAACCGGGCGCAGTCCCAATAGTCCAAGGGAACAGGTAATTCCCAGTTGTCTCGGGTCAATTTTACCGAGAATAATTCCATGAGTTTACTTCCGGGAGACCCTCAACTTCGTTCGACAAACATGTCTTTAAATTATTACTGTACAACGTTTACGTGTATTCACGAATTATGAGTTTACGATTTTCTTTTTCCTTGAAACGTAATCACCTTTGCTTCCGTTTATGTCGAAGCGCGTTATATCGGAAGCGCTTATACGCGGCGTCGATTCATCGAAACAGAGTCGTGAGAAGTAGCTCTGAATACGTGAGGTTGCAGATAAATAAAGTGACGAGCTGGATCGACGGTAGCTTCGTCTATTCGAGCAGCGAGGCGTGGGCGAACACGATGCGGGCATTCAAGAACGGCAGTCTTCTCATGGAACAGACAAGGCAATTTCCCGTCAGGAACACCATGCGCGCACCTCTCTTCAATCACGCGGTACCGCATGTCATGCGAATGCTCAGCCCGGAGCGTCTATATCGTAAGCGAGGATTTATACGTATATTAATGTTTAAAAGTAGATTTATTTAATTTTATTAATCTTGAGTTTCTTAGGAATTATTTGATTGATTAGGGGACTATTTGATTGATTCAAAGCCAACATTTTCTTAATAAAAATTTGGACGCCGCGTAGCTTTATTTATTTTTTCAACATTCAATATGAAACGTCTGGATTGATTCAGGATTAAGAGACAATAAAAATATTCAGTAAAGAGAGATTCTGCTGAAATACGCTTTTGTCTATTAATAATTTATTAAGGCTTTTTGAAAAGCTTTCAATTGCTTGTTATTCAGATAATATTCTTGTATTTTCTTTCTCGATTTAACTATGAGAAATAAGGGATCGAATTTGTGTAACAATACAAATCTTATCGATTACTCACTTTGTTACTGAACAGTAGTTAAACATCTTTCCTTGTAAATTGTTGGCAAGAAATCCGTCCTAGCTCGAATCGTTCGATACTTACATAATTTTTTTTTTCTTCTCGCTCTCTGATTAAATTAATATTAAATTATTATTAACTATATAGAACGTCATTACGATCTTTTTGCATTGCCTTATAATTATTACGTTCACCGTTCGGGTTCGTGCTCACTATTATAATGCGTTTTAACTTTCCCTTAGCCATTAATTTTCCGATTCTTGCGAAAGTCCTTAACAATTAATTGTGTTACGCAGTGCTCGGAGATCCAAGAACAAATCAGCACCCACCGCTATTGGCTCTGGGAATCTTATTCTATCGGTATCACAATGTCATAGCTGCTCGCGTGCGGAGAGAGCATCCCGATATGTCCGACGAAGAGATCTTTCAAAGAGCACGTCGGATAGTCATCGGAACAATTCAGGTAGATAATAGCTTGTTTCTAGCTTCCTCTCGTCGAAAATGCACAGACGATGAAAATTATTTCTATTAATCATGAAAAAAATTACGCATATAGAAATGAAACAAGTTTTATATAATTGAAAATGTATAATCAATGAGAGCTTTCAAATATACGATATGTACATAAATCTCTCTATATTGTATTGTATTTTGAGAATCGCAGCGTCTCAAATTTACATAATTAAGTTTCGCGCTTACGCAAGATTTATTTCTCGCGTGTGAAGTTTTTCGACCTTCTTACAGAACATAATTCTTTACGAATATCTTCCGGCATTGCTAAATGAGGATTTGCCATCATACGGCGGTTATAAACCAGATCTACATCCGGGTATTAGTCACATATTCCAAAGTGCCGCTTTTCGCTTCGGTCATACTCTTATACCGCCGGGGATATATCGACGAGATGAAAAATGCGAATATAGGAAGACCAATACAGGCCAACCAGCTATTAGATTATGTTCTACATGGTGGGACTCGAATGTGAGTTACATACTTATAATAATGGACTCGCTGCATTATTATTATTATCTCACATTATATCTTTTGAAAAAAAAAAAAAAAAAAAAACACTTTAGATAAACAGATTCTTTGATACATGTATATTTTATATTTGATAATCATTAATCGTTTTCAATTAAATCTCGATTCTCAACATTGTTTAAAAAATTAAAATAATTTATAAGATCTTGAGACAAAATTGAGATTAAATCTAAGCTTAATTATCGAACTATTTAACGTTAAATTTTTTTAAAAATTATAGCGATGAACAATTTTTCTTAAAATTTTCTTGATAATGTTTTGCTGAAGAAAAATCAATTTTAAACTTATTAAAGTTTTCATCACATATCACAAAATATGTTTCAAGCTTTTGAATATTTTGTATAATTTAATTATTACATTAAATTCTTTTGAACCTTATAATCACATTAAGACATAGATGCTTTTCACAGCAAGTTTTAGCTAACAGCACGATCGAGGAGCTGATAATGGGTATGGCGTCGCAGCTGGCGGAAAAAGAGGATAATCTTCTCGGTACCGACATCCGGAACAATCTGTTCGGTCCCATGGAATTCTCGCGCAGGGACCTCGGGGCCCTAAACATTATGCGGGGTCGTGACAATGGTCTTCCGGACTACAATACAGCCAGGGCGCGTTTCAAGTTGGCCAGACGGAAAACGTGGAACGAGATCAATCCCGAATTATTCAACAAGAATCCGTCGTTGCTGCGCATCCTCGTCGAGATTTATTCGAACAATCTCAACAACGTCGACGTCTACGTCGGTGGGATGCTCGAGTCCAAGGGCGGACCTGGCGAACTCTTCACCGCGGTTATAAAGGAACAATTCCTCCGCTTGCGAGATTCCGATCGGTTCTGGTTCGAGAACGAGGAAAATGGGTGAGCGAGTCAGTTTCTCTTAGCGATGAAATCAGTCGTGTTAATTTTCTCTCCCTGACGCATCTTCTTGCTCATTAGCATCTTTACGAAGAACGAGATACAGGAGATCCGTCGTATCACGTTCTGGGATGTAATCACAAACGCGACCGACATACCATCCGACGCCATACAGAAACGAATTTTTGTTTGGCAGGATGGTGATCCGTGTCCTCAACCTTTTCAATTGAATTCGACAATGCTCGAACCCTGTGTTCCCCTACAGCGTTATGACTATTTTGAGGTAATTAAATTTTTAAAAAAATATGCATTAAAAAGCAATTTCATCTCTTCCTTCCAATAATAATAATTCTAAAAGAGTGGTAAAAACTAGAGCTATTTTTCTATTTAGAAAAATCATAAGTGTATCCACAAATATATTTTTAATATATCAGATTTTTTAATAAAAGAAAAATATTTTACATAAATTTGGGGAAAAATACATAGGGTAGCGAACTCGTCTACATCTACGCTTGCGTATTCCTTGGCTTCGTCCCGATTCTTTGCGCCGGTGCCGGATACGGATTGGTGAAGCTGCAAAACAGACGTCGACGAAGATTGAAGATACTTCAAGAGGCGATTCAAAAGCGAAGTGACGTTCGGATCTGTGTCGATAAGATGATTGTACGTGAGTGGCTGCACGCGAACCATCGCCGTCTCGTAAAGGTGAAATTTGGGCCGGAAGCGGCATTGCACATCGTCGATCGGAAAGGGGAGAAACTGCGCACGTTCGACTTCAGCGGCGTTAACACTATAACTATGGAGGAATCACAAGTATTTTTTACATTTTTTAAAAATACATTTAATTTTAATAGAATCTTAATTTGAGATATAATTATATATAATATTGAAAATTAAGATGGTACAGAGAAAAAGATATGTTTAGAATAAATTTTAACTAAGGAAAAAAATTATTCCAAAGTATCCATAAAGATACAATTTTATTGACAAATGTTTATGCATATCAATTACAATTTTGAAATGATGTAACAATTAAAAATCGCACAGATATAGTTGGGTTTTATTAAATACTCGCCAATTACATCGCAACTTTTCTACGCTTTATTATATAATGGCTGACTTTTTAATGTCACACGGTTAATTATTAATCGCCGTTTCAGGAGAGCGAAACCGGACATCGTAAAGCTCTAGTGCTGTTACGTATACCACGCGATTACGACCTTGTCCTTGAACTCGATTCGCTGGCTTCGCGTAGAAAGTTCATTGCGAAATTGGAGGCGTTTCTGGCGTCGCAAAAAAAGCATTTCACACTCACGCCAATCGCGCGAGATATCATGCTGGCAAAAGCGGAAACCAAGGAGCGCCGACAAAAGAAGCTCGAACAGGTTTGCGTCTTTCTCTCCATTTATGAATAAATTAAAACATGAATTTACAAAAGAATGTCTTTTTATAAAGAAAAAGCAATAAGTTTTTTAATTGAAATAATGGAAAAAGAGAGACAGAAATGCGCGTGATATTATGTACAAAAAGATATAGTGTTAAAAAATATTTTAAAATATTGTCAAATATTTAAAATATAGATATATATATTTTTAGTTCTTTAGAGAAGCCTATGCTTTGACTTTTGGTTTACGCCCTGGCGAACGAAGACGACGATCCGAAGACAGTGATACCGGAGAAGTGGTCACGGTGATGCGCACGTCGCTTTCCAAGAGCGAATTTGCAAGTGCCCTGGGCATGCGACCCGACGCGGTCTTTGTCAAAAAAATGTTCAACATTGTCGACAAAGACGGCGATGGCCGGATTTCCTTCCAGGTATAATCAAGTCGTTCGTTTAATGGACTTTTTTATATATCGCTTCGTTTTTATAAGTTCTTCATCTTTGTCGGATCACCGTCGGCGAAACTTAATTATTCCAGGAATTCCTGGACACGGTCTTGCTGTTCTCGCGTGGCAAAACTGAGGATAAGCTGCGCATTATTTTCGACATGTGCGATAAGGACAGCAACGGCGTAATCGATAAGGAGGAACTGTCAGAGATGTTAAGATCGTTGGTGGAAATAGCGCGCACCACGAGCCTCTCGGATGATCACGTTACGGAACTGATCGACGGCATGTTCCAGGTGTGTCTCCCTTATCTTCATTATGCTACAAATCCCCGAATGTTTTAAAATATTATTCTATTGTTTAAATGCTATTCTATTGTTTATGGATCACGCGATAGTTTTGTTACTCAAATGTTTCATTCATCAGGATGCCGGACTCGAAAGGAAGGATTATCTCACGTATAATGACTTCAAATTGATGATGAAGGAGTACAAGGGAGACTTTGTTGCAATCGGTCTCGATTGCAAAGGCGCCAAGCAGAATTTTCTCGATACTTCGACAAACGTCGCTCGCATGACCAGCTTTCACATCGATCAACTTCCGCTGGAAGATTCGAAGAGCTGGACGCGTAAACAATGGGACGCCATATCTACCTTCCTCGAGGAGAATAGGCAGAATATATTTTACCTCTTCGTGTTTTACGTGGTCACCGTAGCACTCTTCATCGAGAGATTTATCCGTGAGTATTTAATCGGATCCAAACAAAAATGACGAAAGATATACCTAAATCGCACATTAAGTTAGATACCTTTAAGACATCTTTTATATATTTATCAATTGCCTGTAAAGGATTTTTTTATCGTCGTAAAATTTCACGTAGATTACTCATTCATGGCGGAACATACGGATCTGAGGCATATTATGGGCGTAGGAATCGCCATAACGAGAGGATCAGCGGCCGCTCTATCCTTTTGTTACAGTCTCTTACTGCTGACCATGTCACGTAATTTATTGACGAAGCTGAAGGAATTTTCGATCCAGCAGTACATCCCGCTAGATTCGCACATACAATTCCACAAGATTGCAGCGTGCACGGCACTTTTTTTCTCCGTTTTGCACACGGTCGGTCACATAGTCAATTTTTATCACGTTTCTACGCAGCCGATAGCGCATCTTCGCTGTCTCACCAGCGAGATCAGCTTCCCCAGCGACGCACGGCCTACCATCTCCTTCTGGCTATTCAGAACAGTGACCGGTGAGTGCTTTGTTAAAAGAGTTTATCGTTTAATGAACGAATGAAAGAGTTTATCGAATATTAATGAACGAATGCCTTATTTCACTCTCTGTCATACAGGTTTAAGTGGAATTCTTCTCTTCGTCGTTATGACGATTATTTTTGTCTTCGCACATCCGACCATACGACAGAAAGCCTACAAATTCTTTTGGTCGACACACAGTCTCTATGTGGTCCTGTACGCATTGTGCCTGATTCACGGCTTGGCCCGTTTGACAGGAGCGCCGCGATTCTGGATATTCTTCGTCGGGCCGGCGATTATTTACGCACTAGATAAAGTAATTTTTATATAAAGTATAATAATTTTTACTTATTCACATTTTTTTTCAAAAGTAGAAGGGAGCAAGAATAAAGATGAAAAGAGTGAAAAAATAACTTTCAATTTTTTGCACTTGTGTACGCAACACACTCGTGATATTATGAATAATTATGAAAACCTATTATAATAATAATTAAGTATGCATCAGCTGATGTAATGGATCTTGTATATTACACATTATTTCATGCACGCTTAAAATACATATATCTAAAGTAGCTCGATATCTCTCTATCATTAATGCGATAAAAACAACGCAACAGAATAGCCGTTTGCATTTTAGGTCGTGAGCTTGCGAACTAAATACATGGGTCTGGATATCATCGAGACGGAATTATTACCCTCGGACGTGATAAAGATCAAGTTTTATAGGCCTCCCAACTTGAAGTACTTATCGGGACAATGGGTGCGTCTCGCCTGCACTGCCTTTAGGTCCAACGAGTTTCATTCTTTTACGCTGACCTCGGCGCCGCACGAGAATTTTCTGTCGTGCCATATAAAAGCACAGGGACCGTGGACATGGAAACTCCGGAATTATTTCGATCCCTGCAATTATAATCCGGAGGACGAATATCCGAAAGTTCGTATTGAGGGCCCGTTTGGCGGCGGGAACCAAGATTGGTACAAGTTTGAGGTCGCGGTGATGGTGGGGGGAGGGATCGGGGTCACCCCTTACGCCTCGATGCTCAATGACCTTGTATTTGGAACGTCGACTAACAGATATTCGGGTGTCGCGTGTAAGAAGGTGAGCGTGAAAAGTTAAAAGATATCTCTCCATAAAAATAAATGGATTAAAAGGAATCATGTTCTGCAAGTAAATTTAGATTCATTCGAGAATTTTTTGTTGTATTTAAAAAAATAATTTATATCAAAATATATATCGAGATACCAGGAGAATTTCACGATAAAGTTGATGCAATAATGGTTTTTTAGAAAAATTTGTTTTACTACTTAAAACTTAAATGAAAAAAACATGTTTTTTATTAATTTATTAGACAATATAATCGCGGTTTTTTTTTCACAGGTCTATTTTCTATGGATTTGCCCGTCACACAAACATTTCGAATGGTTCATCGATGTTCTCAGAGATGTTGAGAGAAAAGATGTTACAGACGTGCTTGAAATTCATATATTCATTACGCAATTCTTCCACAAGTTTGATTTGCGTACTACTATGCTGGTAAAATAAAATAAAATAATTTTAATATTCTTATACGATATACAATATGCAAAAATCGAAAAAAAAAAGAATTTTCTACTATTTTTAATTACTTGTATATTAATTACATTCTATTTCACATATGTAGTACATATGTGAGAATCATTTTCAGAGGCTATCAAAGAAGAGTATATTTACCGGACTCAAGGCTATAAATCACTTTGGTCGGCCGGACATGACATCCTTCCTGAAATTTGTTCAGAAAAAACATAGCTACGTACGTGCACTATATTAATATTTAAAATATATATATATATATTAATTCGAAAGTGTACTTGACATACGAAATAAATAAGATTTTATTGATTTACAGGTTAGCAAAATAGGAGTATTTAGCTGTGGACCGCGTCCTCTGACGAAAAGTGTCATGTCGGCCTGCGACGAAGTCAACAAAACTCGGCGCTTGCCGTACTTCATTCATCATTTTGAAAACTTCGGCTAGTCAAGGTATATCTCCGCTCCCCGTTCGCGTGAAATATTGGACTGTCCATATATTTAGACAATATTTTAACGCGCGAATCTCGACATTTTATTTTACAAAATGTACATATTTATGCGCTGCTTTTTATTATTTATGAATTATTACGCGAGTAATATTACATTTCTTATGAATGAACAAAGAAAAGAAGATCATCTCCTTTCCTTCTTCCTGTTTTCTTTTCCTGAAAGTATCCCGAACAATTTGACAGCAAACACATTATTATAATTTATCATAATTTAAAAATTTATCTTTTATAATATGAATACTCTTTGGATAATTTTTCGTAAGTAACTCTTTCAAAAAGAAAGTCAGTGTTTATTTTTTTTATTATAAATAATATTGTTTTTTTTTTTTAATATGCTACATATAAAATACATCAAAACATTTAATGGCATTTCAGAAAATCGATATATGTTATCTGAAATAGTCGGGAAATATATCAGCCGTTTACGGTTCTGCGTAAGACGGGTGGGAACGGATACGACCAGTTACTTCTGTTAGGCTCATCACTGATTTCTTGTTGGAATACAGACGGCTCATGCGATGTATATCCTCGATTAATGACACCCTCGGTGTCCTCTTTAGCGGTGTGTCTATTCTGAAGCTTGGACGATAGTTGACTAAAATATTTTCACAGTTATAGAATGCGTGCGATTACGTAAGGGGAAAAAAGAAGTATAATGAATTGAATCGATTAATTCGATCGTAGATTACCTCATTATTCGATCGCCGAACGAATCCTCGATCTTGGGAACTTTCCGCCTGACATTGCGCGTGTCGAAGCTTTCCTCTATAATAACATGCCTGTCATACGGCGTATCGTAGTCAACTTCGAGTATAGTCGAGAATTGATGAGGGAAGATCATATCTATAGCCGTTATCACGAGTCCTGCCAAAAGGCATGCGGCACCTAAAAGAAAATATTGTGATAATATATCCTCACACATGGCAGTTACAATCAAATATTTCACGCGAAACACGAACCGGCCGATAGCACCAACCAGTAATTCCAACCAAGATTGAAGGAGAGAATCGAGCCGTCTATATGAGCTATCAAAGGCTCACATGGTAGAAGAGCCGTGTAAATCAAGTTTGTTAGCAGCATACACAAACCCGTAAAGATCATGCCGTATGCTCCGTATCGCGGTACTACCATGAGCAACAAGTTCATCATCAGCCACGAAGCGAAGGAGGTCCTACAAGAGAGATTTGTTTATTTTACTAATCGGGTTAATAGGTACACACTAGTCGCGTGATGAAGAAAAGATTTTTAGGCGCGAAAGTACTTCATGGAAGATATAATACCATAGCATTATCGAAGCATAATATCCAGCTTCGCGATATCGCGAGCCCCAGGAGAAGCCCTCCTGATGGAGGCTAAAGTACTCCGCCAGAGAGACGATGGGAAATGGCGCACCCTGATAAAGGGCCTGCTTGAAGGCGCTGGTCATTTCGCCGGAACTTCTCCACCAGAAACGTTCATTGTATTCGACATCGTCGTGCGTCTGCTCGCTTTCTGGCAATACTGCAAAAATAACACCCGGTAAACCCAAATAGATATAGATTACTCTTTATAAATCGATCCGGAAATTGAATTTGAATTTGATACATGTAGTTCAATATACTGAATCTCCTGAAAACATAGCTTGTAAAAAACACAAGAGATGTCCAATTATTTCCATGGTTAAAACTTACACTTGTATGTTATATTTATGTGCATTAAGCCGATGTAACCGCCGATATCGGCCATCGCCTTGTGTCTGGAGAAAGCGCTGTAGGAACTAACAATGGTGGCGGTGCTCGTATGCCAGGATGAACCGTATTGCGCCACTATATATGTGTACACACAGAGAGCGCAATGATTATTTTTCCACGTACTCGCTACATTTACTAGGATCTCGACTTGATAATTTTTTTTCTGATAATGGAATTCTACTCGATACAATCGAAGAAATATTTCTAGCAAGTTAAATACGCGGTGAAACTACGAGCCCACACAGTGGCGTGACTAATATTCGATTCTGCTTTAAACTAAATATCGATTTTTATTTTGTTCTTTACTTTCTCGAATTTATACATTTAATAATAATAATAAAAAAGTATACATCCGAGAAAATGAAACATAAATAAATAGTATAGCTGCAAAATATGCACATGAATTCCGAATATTTATTTTTTCTCTATATCTTTTTATTAATTCTCTCTTTTACCTTCTTCTTTTCTTTCCTTGTTTTTTTTTTTTTTTCCAAAACTTCGCTAAGCTTTTGTGATACCAGCTTCATTAGTTACGCCACTGACAATCAAGGCCTTTCAACTTGGAAAGTAGACAAAGTGCACGAACCTTGAATCGTCGCACCCACGAAGAGGCTCATGGTAACCGTGAGAAACGTGGTTAACCGCTGCGGCGGAGAAACATCAGGTTTACAGGGCCATAACTCGTAATTTACTTACTAATCGTCGGTCTACGATCTAGGATCTGACACGACGAACAAGTGGAAAGACTGCTCACCTCTTTCCTGACACCCGGGAATATAACTAGGAACGCCGTGAACAGGGTACCGAATATCACGAATACGATGATCAGGGGCACGTCACCTGTCACGGGAGTGCGATTGCTGTAGCTGTAGAGCGTCGGGCCACCATCGCTGCGAAAGGCGTCGAACCATCCCTTCATTCTCCTTAATTAGGTGATTCCGGTTCACCGGAATCTAAGATAATTAAACACGAAAATTTTATATTACGATTATTTCCGGAGAAACAAATTAGATTACGATCAAATTGATAATTTTTTGGAACTTTTTCAAAAGTAGAATATTGATTAAAAGTCCAAAGATTTTTAGAAAGCTTTCTACTCTTCCAGACCTTTCATCCTATTTGTTTAAATATTTTTTAGACGTTTTTTTTTTCGAGTTTTGTGTTATTCAGGAAATACCAGCTCTTATTTTCGCGCATACCATTGCAGATGAATAAAGATTCGAACTTGAACACGATTGTTCCAACAAGCGAGCTCGTAGCCATTGTGGCTCAAAAGTGAGCGTATCTTTCGCGCCAGCCTTGATATACATGTCTTTAATTACTCAAGATCTTACCTTTAAGGAAATTACGAGTTATCAGCGCTCAAGGTTAAAGTTGCGAATTATTTGTGAAATTTGGCATATGTTAAAAGCGCGTTCGCGCACCGCGCGACATTAAGATCCGAAGGCGGTGAGAATACTGGGGCTCGCGTACGTTAACAGGCTTCGCTTAGAAAGCGGTTTCTACCAATGGACACAGACGACCTCATGTATTACCTCAATGAGAAAGAGAGAGAGAGAATACCACGAGTGGGGCTGTCATCGGCGGTGGTGATCGGCGGGAGAGAACGAGAGAGAAAGGTGAGAAAGACAGAGAGCAATTCGACGAGAAAAGTCTACATCGAATCAGCTGATCCAACTCCTTTACTGATCGCTTCGAATCAACCTCTGCTGTTCGCGTAGACTACACGCAGCTTATGAATGAAAAGAATAAGAAGTACATTTAGATAATTGATTTTTCATTAAAGATGCATAATATATCATGTTTATTTTATATAAGCATTATTAGCGATTAATGGCAGACTTTGTGGGGATGATATTTTCTCGACAAAAATGTTAAAAAAGATTCAACATTTTCTAGTCTTTTCGACATCACACATTTTTATAATTAAGTCTTAAATAAAAATTCTGTTGAAATAGTTTACTCGACATTAGTTGAAAAATATGTTTTTAGATGCTTGCATCCCTGAGAGAAAAGTCTAATTCGATCGATAACAATCTATCTCAGTTTAAAATTAAGCGAGATATATGGATATTCTTGCTTGATATGCTACTATGCTCTATATCCTTCTTTTTTTTGTTCGATGAATCAGCGATTCGATATGACGACACAAGAAGATGATGACGTGACAAGCGCGTACGGACCGTACGGTATGCAGGATGGCATGCGAGTGACATCGATGCCAGCAAACGAAATAACTTTCATGATATATAATAGGTAACGAACGAAAGCTTTCAAACTTTCCACTAATTAAAATTAAATCTTTGATAAGTTGGACTGTTGCTTGACTATTGTGAATTAACGATTTGGTTTTCAGTTATAAAAATAATATTAAAAATCTATTATATATGTATATATAGAATTTTGATTAACTTGCGAAAGACTTTGATTTATTTATAGGAAAGCTCTTTTTGTAACTGCTTTATCTCAACACATAATAAATATAAACGTATTTTATTACTATAAGCTAAAAAAATGTAAATAAAAGAAGAAATAACTTAATGTATACCAGCATAAATTTCTGCTATATAACAATCAGAAAGTTAATTAAATGATATATATTTTTACACTCAAATAATATTTAAGCAGAAGCTGAGAAATATAATAAAATAATACTTAAGATTATTGCTGCAAATATTGTGTATTTCATTATATTTATAGAAAGAATAATTATGATACATACATCATAATTCTTTTTCATAGTCATAAAGTTTTGAACCATAATCCAAAAATGTTTATCTACCATTTTACGTAAAAATTTCTATAAATAATAAAACATTAAAAATTTTAGAAAAACTAGATATTAGAAGTATGTGTCTTTTCGTAATACTGAAAAGATATTAATTCGTAATTGCTCATTTATTTATTCACAATCGCAATATAAAGAGTTTTAACTTAAACTCGATCACTTCAACATGCAATTAATTTAAAATATTTCAAATTTAATTTATTTGCCGTTGCCATAGACGATAATAACAATGCGTTTCCCTTATCGCGATTAAGAAATTTCCACATGGCACTTTTGTAGCGAGTATATTTCCTCTTCTCTAGAAGCAGATAACATCCACTCTCTTCGGAACACAAAAGAACACAGAGCATGTCCTCCGAATCCATGCCAGGTGATCGAGCCGTATATACCGGTAGCGGAAGCGTTCTCTCGTTCGGTCTTCGCGACCGGATACCGTGCTGTGTCGTGTCCAAGCTGGCTATGCTCGCCGCCGCCAATAATTCCGCTATTTCGGGCCGTCTAATTTGGGCCCGGTGACGCTATGCTTTTAACGGCGGCGTTGATAGCGAAACATCATGCAGCGCGGCGCACCGTCGCCACCACTGTCGGCCAGTAATAACCATCGGAACGGCGAGAGTTTGGCGGTGGCGAGACGGACGCAGTCTCCCGAAGGCTTGTGGGCCACCCCTACCTACTGCCGACGCTGGTCCTCCGATCCTTAAAGGTAAAATCCCAGCCCTTTCGGCAGTCCCGTTCGAATTTCGCATCTTCCGCCAATCGAATCTGTAATCCTTTCGAGACAATTACCGGCTCATCCGGTAACGATACATTTAGATTGTATATACAATATATATCGAAGATTTATTGAAGTTTATTATGTAAAATGTCGTGCAGTGATCAATTCCTTGGCATACTTTTTTGTCGAGTTTTTTTTTTTTGAAGTACATTAAATCTTGAGAAATTTTATATTTCTGGAATTAGCTTCACGCTTATAAAATTAGAAAATATCAAAAATAATGGAAAAAGACAAAAGATGTATGATAATTAATCAAGATATTAACATTACGTAATAAAAATACAACAAAACTATGATTATAAAAACTGACAGACATATATGTAGATCATTTTTAATTATGCTAATTTTTATTATATATCTGAGAATCTCGAAATGATTAAACATAATGCATGCCATTATAGGAAAAGTGAAAACACTGACTTTGTACTCCAAATTTGATAAAAAATAGTTGTGTAATTCTAAAGTTTTGTATTACAGTTTATTGTCCGTAAACGTTATTTTTATTATTTGTGTCATTATATTGTTAACAAAATAAGAATTTTTTTTATAAAATCTTTTTATAAAAAAAAATATATATATATATATTTTTTCATAATTATAAAGATCACGTGTTATACATGGCAATGTTCATTATTTTCCTTTACTTTTAATGCGCGCAAGAGAGGCAGAAAATTTCCTACAAAGTTATTATTTACGATTGTGATTACTATATATTTCGAAATAATTCCAAATATATAATTAGGACGGATTTAATGGATATTTCGATGATACGTACTACTTTAAAATAGCACGTTCTTTCCATACACGAGTTTCGCTTTCTCGTATCTTTTGTCAAAGCATCTTTCGCTATAACTTTTTATTAAATTTATTTGGAGACGCGATCTGCATTCTTCGGAAATCTCGCATTCCAGCTTTGTATCCGAAAACACGTGACCATCGACGAAGCGAAAATTCGACGAAATCGTCATCGTGACTCGGCGAGCCTCAAGTAACAGAATGGCGAAGTGATCCTTGGCATGTTGCCACGTGGTATCATTTACTAAAAGTCACGATCGGAACGTATAGTAATAAGACGAGAGAGATGAATTAAGGATCGAAATTAAACATTTCCGATCTCTGGAAGAAAATGTTGCAACGCCACGTGAACATCGCGGGTATGTGAAGTTGACTATGAAATCAAGTAGCAGGTTGTTTATTTGTCTATTTCAAGGAAAGCTAATGGGCTACAGATAAGGAAAATAAACCACTTGATTTGCTTTTAAACAAAAAAGAAATTTTAAAAAATATCCAAGAAGGATCTAAAAAAGTATCGGAAATTTTTAAGTATCTTTCAAGCGTTTCTCCTTTCGTAAAAACTTTTCGTCAAATCAGGAATATTAAGAACAATCCAATACAACAGAATTTAATTTACTTTTGTCAAATACCTAGAAAAATTAGCTTGGAAAAATTGAAAAGGGATTAACTCTCTCTTGATTATTTTCCTCCATTTTTTAAAAGGAAAAGAGCGTTAAATCACACTATTGAGAAATCTTTTAATTATTCCCCTCTTTTTCTCTTTCAACAATTTGTGGAATCGACAGAGTGAGTGATGAGGAGAAGTAAGCGAACGGAGATGAGTGGATGGACGAAATTTATTTTCGACTCTTTCGGCCAATCGATTCTACCGACGATTCTATTCATCGAGTTTACGCGTCGCAATTTTGATGGGGAATCTCCGCGAGCGAAAATGCGAACATACTTTCTCGAGGGAGGCATTTGTAGGCATCTACCTACGCTGCAACTCGCCCGGCCTATTTATAAAGCGCGACCTCGTGGCATCGCGCGTTCGCCGCCTACCGCTTACCTATCATGGTCGTCCCGCGTGCAAATCAACGCTGTTGCGCGCTGTGCATGCGTCTAGTACTCTTCTTCCTAATTTTCGAACGTATCACGAAAACGGGTCAGAGCTATTTTCGCGCGAAACGGCCCTCAAAGCTACGAGAGGCTGCCGGTGACGATACTTCGTTAGACAGACCGTACCTCGGCATGTTTAGCATCCGTTTCCTTCTTCTGCCTTTGCCACTATCGATGACAAAGTAGACCCGTCTATCGACAAATCTAGGAACATCGCGACGGTAGACGTTTGATCCAACTGCGTGTCTCTGTCGTATGGCGTCTGATTTGTATTCCATTGTTTCAACACGTGATCGCAGTCTGTAATCTGAATTAAACATAAGATTAACAAAGCTTTTTATCATAAATATATATTCTTCAAAATACACACACTACACTCTCATTAATAATCTTTTTTATATTAAAAAAATCTGCAAATAATGTTACAATTTTGTAAGACAATCTTTACAATATCAAAATTCCATATCCAAGTTGAATTGTTTTAGTAGATCATATCCTTAAGCTCATTTAAATTTAGGAAATTGAAGAAAAACAAACAGAATCCTCTGTGCCTTCGATATTTAAAAAAAAAAGAAAAAAAAAATATTTTAATAAGAATTATTTTGATGAGAGAAAAGCGGCAAATTACATATATAATATTTATTTTTCTAGGCGTCCAGTCGAAGCGGCGTGCCGAAATGTCGGAAATAGAAGGTGAGGGCCCCTTTACGAGCTCCGTCACGACCGTGTTGCTTGAGTATCATCGTAGATAGATAAACGAGTGTCAGTCGGGAGGAAGTCACAAGGGAACGAGCGTAATTCAGCGTATGCGCGCAAAAATGTAATGTTCATCAGTATAATCAATCGTATGATGTGTAACGGAATGCAGAGCGTTATTAACCAAAGATTCTGGACGACAGCACTCTGAAAGCGTACCTCTGTCTACTTGCCTCGGCTGGGGTGCACAACAGTTTACATTTCCCATCGCGTTTCCGCGATGTAACGCCGTTTGCATTCGCCGCTGCCACTGTTTATTAACAAGAAGCATTCGCCAAGCTACGTCATCGATCTTTACGCAGCTCTGCAAAACGGCCAAAAATAATAAGCATCACTTTTATTCTCTTCTTCTCGACAGGAATTGAAATTTAAAAAACGCCGATTCAAAGCACATTCTTATCTCATCGCTTTTAAATCTCTCTCCCTTCGACTCACAGAATACGAAAGGCTCTAGAAGCCAAATTATTAAAACGCTCATCAAATGTAATAACAGATCGCCACGTCTATAACTATTTTGTGAAATTTTGTAATTTTTGACGATGTATTTACGCAGAAATCGAAATGATACAAAAAGATCATCAGCCTGCTGCCTTAACAGGCAACATTAAGCATTTTATTCTATGATACATAAAATTTGGCAATTTACACATCAAAGGCTCTATAATTTTTCAAGCATCATCGCACTCGCTTATTACTGAAACAAACAAAAAAATTCCATTTTTACTACGAATGGTCGCTTCTCATCTCTTTTCTATTAATGTACAGTTTGATACACCTGCGTTGACGGATTGTCATCTTCAATCATCTTACCTTTGCAGATCCGCAGAATGTGTCGGAACAAGATGATACTCAGGAAGAGACAGCGGAAACAGAGGAGGTCAGCAATAGAGAAGAGGTAGCAAGCTTAACAGAAAAATCGAGTAATCCAGAATTATCGGAAAAGTCATCTACGAAGGAATCCGAAAAAGAGCAGCGAGAGGAAGTTACGGAGACTGAACAAGAGGAAGTCAAGGGGGAAATTAAGAAGGAAGAACAAGAGGAAATTAAGGAGAAAATAGAAACGGAGGCATCGAGTCGCGAAGAGTCGCAAAAAGAAGAAACGTCGGACTCAGGTTGGTGTGATGCTTACGTTTGTAATATTTGGAGATTTTTAACGCAGGAAAAGTACGTCGCTGAAATAGCAGGTAAAAAACTCTGAATCCTAAGAAATTTGAAAATTTCATCATGATTTTGTCTTGATATCTTCTTTCTGGAAATATTTTAGAAAGAGAATTTTTTATATAATATTTTTTAATATTTTTTATGTATTTTTTATATAAACTTGGAAAAAATATAAAACTCGAAGTTAAAAAAACCAAAGAGTAATTAAAGCACGCGGCTACTTTTGAGATTAAATAAGTAATAAAATTTTGCTACGCGATCGTGCTCCAATTCTCGCAAAAAGCTCTTTATTTTCGATTCGACGAAATATAGTTGAGGTAAAATCAATCTCAATCGAATTCAAAGATCGAAAATCTACCGTTCGTCTATTAAAATTGGCGTTTCTACAACATTTTGCGGTTTCGGAATAGAAATACTATTAAAGTTGGGCGCAAATTTACGGCGTTTACCATCGTGTTTACCATCGCGCTTGTCGGAACCAATCGTCATTGCTCACCAAGATCGTCGACGTGTTTGCGTTAGAGCTGCCATTATTCGCATAGACGTTCGCGGCGTTTATTTGAATAGCGACGTCAGCGGGATAGCTCGGTGCGAATATACAACGATCTGCGTTTCTCGCGTGGCATGTTTCAAGGAAATCTAAACCTTCTTACGCGAACTATTTCGGTCACGGTACACAGAAGTTCCCGCATTTACAAATCTCACGCTCTCACAGCGATATACAGGGTGTTCCAGGGTCACCGCACCACCTGCTGACAACAGATGCTCGAGATCATTCGGAGACGATTTTTCTTCAACGATAGTATCGAGCAAGGTCACGTTTCTTTTTTCAAGTTTTCATTTTTTGCCATTATATATCTTTGTAACTAAGCCTTAAATTAAAATTTTATTAAAATAAACTCTATTTAAAATTAATTGAAAAAAAGTAATTTTGTAGTTTTGGTAATCTTTTAACTCTTCATAAAGTGTAATTATGCAGAAAAGTCCTTCTTTTTTTGAATCGCTTGTAATTCGAAAATTATCGATATCTCGACTTTTTCGTAGAAGAAAAATCCTGCCTCCAAATCTTAAGAATCTGTCATTAGCAGGTGGCTCTGGGACACCCTGCATAATTATGATACGGTTGATGGCCATACAATCAAAATGTTCGATGTAAATTCTTGTAATATGAAATATTATGACATCACAAAAACAATCAAAATAGAATTGTTAACAGAAATAAAGAGATAAATAGTAGTCGTAGATTGAGACAATGAACGAGATGAAGGAGAATAAAGAGAGAAGCGGAGAAAAAAAAAGAAAGAGCAGCAAAATTGGCACGGAAGCAATAAAAAGAAAAGCATTACAAATTGAAACGTATAGTGTGTTTAAAAATATAAAGTAAAATATTTGTCATTATTTCGACTAAATCAATGGAAATTCTTTTAGATAAACGCAAAACGAGAGAGTGTATATTATTCGCGAAACGCACCGAAACGTTATCGATTCTTTCACAAAAATAAAAGAAAATGTCATTTCTGATTATAATTGATTCATTGTATCATGCCTATAATAATCTACAAAGAGAAAGGTACGCTGTGTGTAAATTGTTTCATCCGGAAAGAGGAATGGGAACGATAGCAATGTAGAACACGGCAATTGGGGTGCGACCAATGTTATGTATCTATGCGCGTCCATAAAGCACATTACATGACTCTATTCGTTTTATATCCTCATCCTCATTGTTTTAAATCAGCATCCATACGAGTGTATAACTTCGCTTTCAATTACCATTAATATGAGTAAAGAGAAAAACCGTTAGTCATCGTTACTTTTGGATTTTTCAGCTTAATTTCCCTTTATTATTATTATTATCATTATTATTGTTCTAACGCGCTTTCATTTTTAAAAATAAGAATGAGAAGGAAATGAAACATGAAGTTGTATTACATCGCGATGTAATGAATGACAGCTGGTCGATGCTCAGCTATATATAATAAGCTGTTGTAAGAGATGGTGCTCGCGCTAAGATAAAGAAACGCGAGTGCAATTTTCGGGGCGGACTCGCTTTGTGCGCGCGGGTAGTTTCGCTCCTCGCCTCGCCTCGCTTCGCGAGCAGCTGCGGCAGGCGTCGAACGAGCGACCGAAAATAAATCCCCGCGGAGAGGATCCCCGTGCGTTGTTTTAAATAAAGCGAGCGTGTGCGCGCGCGATAGCCTCCGAAGCCGGTCAGCTTCTCTCGCGCCTCTCGTCTCTCGGCTCTCTCTTCGAGCCGCGCTCTAACTCTCCTCCTCTTTCTCTTCCGCTCGGCGAGCCGCGAAAAGATCGCGTAGCGGCACGAAAGATACACGCCGGTAAAAATACTGTGTGTTCCACTGTCAGTTGCGAATAGCGATCGAAACTCACCGCTCTCTACCTCGAGCGTCTTCTCGCGCATCCCCCAAGAGAGAAGGATATCAATTCATATCGATCCGCGACATAGTCGAGTACCCGAGTGGCGTTAAAGCTCGCGCGCGAAGCGACGCGAATTCGCGCGACGAGCGGAAACCGGTTGTTTTACAATGCTTCTAACAAACTACTCTTTCCGCGTCCCGCGCATCTCCTCGCGCGTGTCTTAAAACGCGCGACACGTTGACGTGCGGAAGAGAGATATTCCGAGTTGGTCGGACGTGCGAAGCGCACGTTTGGAGAACGCGTGCTTCCTCGGGCAACGATAAGCGAGCGCGAAACGTGTAACGAGTAACGAGTCGGAGAACATCGGTGCTAATGTGCGAAAATTATACGTCGTAATTTGATTTTTAACTCGGGCTGTTTGAAAAAAATACTGCTTGTCAAAGAGATTCATAGTCGAGCGCATCTATCGTGAATCAAAACGAAAAAATTTTGATAGGAAAGTAGTATTTCCTTTAATTAGCCGAATATCTTCTAGTATTTTGCTATTGGTATCATTTTTATATATATTTTGTGGAGTAATTATCGCTATTTTTATGCAATATATTCGACAGTGCGATGCAATAATCCGAGTGTAAAACGAGTGACAAGTAAGAAAGGTGCTTTCAAAAATAAATATTAAATTTTTCAAAAATCTTTGTGAAAGAGACGAGTGTGTTCTCGTCAAGTAATAAATTATCGTGAAATAATTTCAAAAAGCAAGATACGCGAATGTTCAATGTAAACAATAAATGTGAGTAATTGAATATATCTCAGTCTTCGTGAGAGAGAGAAAGATAAGCACCACTTGTCAAGATTTATGCTCGGACTTTTCAATCGTGAATTAAAAATAGCGATCGTTTTGGCAGAGAAGCAGTGAGTTTTCTTCTACCATCAAAGCAATATTTTGACGCTGATAAATTTTCTCCGTTCAGTCAGAAAATATAGTAGGTATGCTTTCTCGAAATTGAATAAAAGTATAATTTTATTTCAATGTTATAAAATTACTTCTCTATTAATTGCAAATAATTTATAATTTTATGCAATTTTATATTTATACAAAAAATAATTAACTGATTTATTAAACATTATAATATTCTTATTTCGCTTTATCTTATTTGAGATCAATAATCTTTCCATCTTTCCATTATTTTGATACATATTATAATAATTTAATACATAATATAAATTTTACATATAACTTGGAAGTTATTAGAAATTTATTTCTGAAATATTTCTGAAATCTAATACAAAGATAAATTTCTGATTGCCTCAAAGGATGCATTAACAAATTTCTCATCAACTGTAAAAAATAGAAAATGCGATAGAAAATAAAATAATTCAGTCAATGAAAATCTTATCAAATCAAGTAATCCATAATAGAATGTTT
The DNA here is from genome assembly GCF_030449975.1 of Polyergus mexicanus. Lineage (NCBI taxonomy): Eukaryota > Metazoa > Arthropoda > Insecta > Hymenoptera > Formicidae > Polyergus > Polyergus mexicanus. Next base: position 12,651,808 of record NW_027223321.1, on the reverse strand, counting down.
GAAAAGGCTAAGATATATATTCGATATATCTTAACTTACTTAGATAAGATACGTACAAATTATAAGATTCTAATATAATCTCTGAACTATTGTCCGATCTGTTTCTCTTCAACAGAGCTGGCGGCTGTCACGAGAAGCGCGTCGTCGGACGACGGCGTGCCAAGTCCGGGGGTGGCCACGGAACAGGCAGAACCAGGCGAGCCGAGGGTTGGGATACCATCGGCGAACATCGCCGACGACGGTAGCAGCGGACAGCAGTGTCGTCGCGTTGGCAGCGGTCCCGGCGTAGCAGTCGGTGAGTGGAATTCATTGCCGGTACTGGTAGAACGTCTACGCGAGGCGCTCGAGCTGTCCCTGGTGACGGGTTGCCGACGAGGTGGCGGCGACGAACCGACGGCGACGTCGTTCGCCGAATCCGAGAGTAGCGGACCTGATCGTATCTGCGCGCGCCGCTCCTTGGAACAGGCGTTGCTCGACGGCCACGAGGACGATCCCGAGCCGAAGAAGGACGAGCTCAAGTTCCTGGAGGATCTGCTGCTGTCGGACATCCAGACCGCGCTATCGCGTTTGCGTGAGACTCTAGAACGCACAAACGTTGCGACACTCGCCAAGCACGGTGGAGTGTCGGATCCTACGAGCAAGCTTCACCTCCTGCGACTGGTGTCCAGTTTGCTATCGCGACTACAAGTGCCAGAAGAAAAAGAGAAAACAGAAACGGAGGTCAGTGAGAACGGCAGGACACTCGGGGCACAGAGTGGCATCTTTGTCGCATCGCCTGGACGAAAGCGACGCGCTGTCAGGCATACCATCGGCGTCTCCGCCGAAGAAATCGCGCACGCGAGAAAGCAGCTGGAGGAGAGGAGCGCTGATTTGGCAAGGCTGAACGATCAAGTATCGGCTCGACGGGAATCATTGCTACCCGCGTCGCGTAACGCGTCGAGTACCGACAGACACGTGGAGGAGATCCACGACAAGTATACGAAAGATGTGATTAATCAGCGTCAGTCTTTGCGTGACAAGAACAAGGACTCTCGCGAGGATACCGGTGTGTATCTCTCGCTAATTCCGGCGCAGATCGCTTACGCAGATCGGCCGGATACGGTGAGCGGTGAATCGAATATGCATCACGCCCGACGTCGGGGTAGCGTAGACAGTTATCAAGAGAAGGAGAGCGACGACGAAGAAACCGCGATCAGGAAGGCGAATGAGGAGCAGAGTCGAGTGACGAAGCTCGCGGCAGCGCTCCGGCAACGTGCGGAATTGATCAGCGCAAACAAGTGCAATAATAATAATAACAATAAATTTACGGCGAAAAAGTCAAAAATCAAGCGCGCCAATACCGTCGACATACCCAGCTACCTGAAGCTACAGGCTCAGAGCCTCGATAATCCCGGCTGCGTTCTGTTACGACGTCCCATTAACGTTGGCGACAAAATTACAGCGAACGTGTCCAATCTTGCCGTGCCATCGTTCCATCCCAAAACGGAGAATGACAAAAAGTTCCTTGCCCTAATCAACCGGAACAACGAGCCGCAGGCTTACAACGCCGCGCCCGCTTTCGTCAAGTCCTTTGGGTACACCAAGACGACAGATATGTCGTCGTTGACGAACGAGAACTGGAATAGCCGGTTCTCGAACATCAAGACCGCCTTCGATAAACCATCCGTCGCGAACGAGATGGAAAACAAACTGTCCCCTAAACCGCAACCAGCGAAACGCTTTCCGATGCCTCCTCAGACGAACAAGAAGACACCAATCAGCGACAAAACGCACAATGGCTTCCCGTTCGCAAATGCGTCGAAGACGAAGGACGCGGGCTTCAGACACGCGCCCTCGTCGTTGTTTCGAAAGATCGAGAAGACACAGAGACCAAAGTCTCCGCCCGGCTATCACTATCAGAGAGACAACGCGCCACCGCCTAGAAACACCTTACGCGAGAAAGCCAGAATTATGTTCGATCGAGACAGCAACGTTTGTCAGTCACAGCATCCGGCAAAGTTCAACGCGAAGGAAGATCTCCAGAGATCCTCCTTCCCGCGACCACCGTGGCTCGAGCATATGGACAAGCAGATCGAGAACAAGTCGAGCAACACTGTCACCGAGAACGGACGGATCGATTATCGGCTCTTCTGCAAACAATTCGCCCCCTTCGTCGGTAAGAACACCGGGATTTCGGAATCCAAGACATCGCGGAACAATGAGGAATCCCGTTGCAACCGCAACGAACACGTCGCTCCGTCGAGCGAGAAAGTAGGTGTAGTGGACGGAAAGATTTCCTTTAGAATGTATCCTGAAAAAGAATCGCAATATCGTCCAAACGAGTCGCGTTGCGTCGCGATCGAGGAACAGGCAGATCGGGACAAGTTCGACCACCGCAACGAGAAGGATACTTTCGAGCCATTTGCGATGCGCGACGATAAGGACTTGAGCGGAAGTGCATTTGCAGGAAAAGCGCCAATCGATGCGACGCTGAGAGGTAGCTCGTCTGTGGCTGTCCAAACAGGCGTCCACGGCGATCATCATCCGGAGGAGGCACGCGTGTTTCGAGTGATTCCTAGAGTCTCGGGCCCGCCGACCACGTGCAACAACGCGTCCGTCCAGACTTACGACCAGCCGGAAGTGGAGTCCAGGGAACAGTGGGCAACGCCTCGATACAACGATTCAAGATATTGTCCCGCCGAGGATTCGAAGCACTTCATTTTGGACCACAATCGAAATTATCGTATTGTGGCAACTGACGACGCTCCAAAAAACGAAACTTTGCCGTTGGTGAACAAGAATGTGTGCGATCTCGTCGAGGAAGACACCATTCGTATACCCGACTCGATGGAGAAAGTTCCTTTTCCGGCGACTCTTGGTTATCAATCGCCAGAACAACTCGAGCAAATCTTCCACACGAACCCGCAACACGAAGATTATTTCTCGTCTAAACCAGCAATGGATAATCGATCGCAGATACATCAGAATTATCCGCCGTACATTAATATGGATCCATTCCAAAAGAATCAGATATCAAACGTGACGCCGCGCGAAATCATCGAGGAAAATTTCTCGTATACAAATGGCGGCGCTTTGCCGGAGGAACAGAATATCCAAAATCAGGACATCAGCGCGGACGCTGGCGTTGTCACGCGATATACCTGCGTGATTGCGACCGTCGCATCCACGGATACTCCGGAATCGCAATCCAAGTATCCGAGTATTTCCGAGCCGGAAACGTTGCCCGCCCTTTTGTCGCCCTTGCAACTCCGATCGCATCCGACCAGCAACGAGAGCGTCACGACCGAGGAGGAGATACGCCGGCACAACATGCTGCAACAAAGCCTGGTTCGTCGGCTACAGAACGAGCGTGTAATGCTAAACGATCATCACGTGTCCATCGCTAATCAGTCCGCCAATTTCAATCAATCCAGCGACTTTAATCCGCTTCTGAATACTTTTAATCAGCCTTCGAAGTGTCTACCGCCCGAAGCGCCGAAAAAACTGGAATTGCCGAGAAGATTGGAGCCATCGAGAAGATTGGAGTCGCCGAGAAAATTGGAACCGTTGAAGAAGCCGGAACTACCGAAGAAACCGGAACCACCGAAGAGGTTGGAACCGTCGAAGAAGCCGAAATGTCCACCGGTGGTCACCGGTAATTTGTTGTCGGTAACGCCGTCTTTGGCATTCGGCCCGACGAATCGCGTCACCGCGCTCAGGGGACAATACGAGCTGCCCCCGAAACCGGGGACAGAGCAAAAGGAACGTTCGCCGATTCCGAACGGCGCGATGGACCCGAGCGACGAGTACCTGGTGTCCTGCGCCAATAAACCGTCCAGATCCATTGTCCTGTCCAAGTCCGAATCGTGGCATCAACTGGCGCTCTCCAAAGGTTCGTCGCGTCCGTCGCAGATCGACGTTTCATCGCAGCCTCTCAATCGAGGCGCGTCTTACCTCCCGAAACCGCCGACGAAACCAAAGTCGCCGTCGTCCTTCAAGATGAAGAAGCAATACGAAGCGTCCTCGTCCTCAATCAGCGTGAAGAGAATGGAGGACAAGATACGCATGTACTTCGACAATCCGACCGCGAACGACAGCGTCACGGAGACGAGGGACTCGAAGAATAGACGTTTCTCGTCGCGTGATTCGGCCAAGGGTCCGATCGTTCTGTCCAGGAGTCGCACCATGCCAGGAATATCCGACGAAAGTCTGCGCCTGCTGATTCCGGCGACGCAGATTCCCGCGATGAATCTCAACAGCGCCGAAGTGGACAAGGTATTTGATGACATCTTCGAGGAGGTTACCAAAAACGATGATCATCGCTTCTGATCGGCCACCCTTTTTCGTCCGTGTCGTAAACCTTTCGCGTTACATACGCGAGAAACTGATCGCGACAAAAGTGACGTCCGTCCGGGATTTTTAAACTCTTGGTGCAAGTTTGCGCCACGCTGAACATAAGAACATTTGTACGATCGCCGTTAGTCTCGCTCGCTGCACAACGATGTGAATCGCTAAACTGTGATTTTGTCCAATTGACTGCTGTAATTTTAGACGATGCATTGTGTCGTTTGTCAGTTAATTCTAATCAGACTGTTTATATTAGAAATTTGCTTACGATTGTCATTGGTTTTCTTCTGAAAGCAAAGTCTGTTCCCATAAAGAGATTTAAAATTATGATTTAATTAGATTTCTGTTTCCTTCCGAGAATTATTTAATGGAAGTAAAATATTCTTTTCTTTTCGTAAAAATAAATTCAGTATTATCAGAGTGCATTTTATATAAAATGCGCCACGTGTTTTGTTAGTATCTACAAATTAAATCATTTGTGATAGTTAATTGTAGAAAAAGAAGATAATTGGAGAGAAAGAAAAAGAAACTGAAAAAACATAGTTTTATTAACGCGCGATTACATGGGTTTAATGAGACCTATTTGTACGGTCTAATTGGTTGTACATACGTAATTCTCTGTTTTCGCGGAAATCACTCTACATCTGATATGTGAGATCGAAGCTCTCTCTTCGAACAATCTTACAACATTACGAGATGATGGACCTAACACAGATTAGAGGCCGCTTTTTCTGAAGAACAGGAATGTGTTTTGTTATGTGAAGCTCTATTATAGCTAGTTATCTACGAAGAAGAAGCATATTTCATGCAAAATCGACGCTCATAATATGGTCTTCGTCCATTACGAGAGACGGTAGTGCAGATCGATGCAACGACCATCATACGCCGATATCTCGTCATCTCCTTTGTCCTTCTCGACCAAGATTGTGACCAAGATAGTCTAACACGTGTGGAAATATCAACGCGTCGAGTAACGAAGCTGTTGTACGAAGTCTTCTCTAACTAGCAAAAAATAAAGAGAGAAAAAGAGAGAGCACGGCAACGCATCGATTTCGCCCTTATCCGTGCTTGATGCGCATTACATAGCTACACGAGGCATATAAAATCTACATATTTAACAGTCACGCGCGTGACGCACGTGATGTCGCCGACGCGAGTGTGTCTAATTTTTTTATTTTTTATTTTTTTTTTTTAACTCGAAATCTCGCGACGCGCACGTCCCGCGGACGGACTTTGAGAGTCGCTACAGGATCCATGCCAATCCCTGAATAAAGCAGTGAGTCACAGCCCTTATTTTTGTTGATCCTTTATTACGCAGTAGCGTACAGTTTGCACTGCTGTGTATAGAGTGTGTGTAAGAGTGTACATTATCGTAGTGCCTAGTGTTGGTACATAGCGGAGCATAGCGATGGCTGTGATGGCTCAATTAACGCTCAATCTCTCGGAAATGTTCCTCGAATACGGATATTCGGGGGTGAAAAGCGGATATACGATTCTTCACTACCTGAACACAATGTACTTTACGACACGCAATATTACAACACATTTATCTTTACACATACACACACCCGCATATATTGTGAGTTCTAGCATAATTTAAGATTTTTGATATTTGTGAAGTACTTTTCGGTGCTTGCCAAGTAATACTATTTAAGGTAATGAGCAATATTGCATAATAATACGAATTAATATTATACAATAATACAGCCGTGTGTACATATTTCGCGTTGTAGTAATATATTACATTTAAATTAATTTAAGTCTTTGAGAATTTCTCTACAGAAGAATTTTTTTATATTAAGTTAGCACGGAGACAATCTTATTATATTTTCGCGCAAACAAAATCACCATGCACAAAGAGGCGTAAAATTATTTAACTTTGATATTTCGAAGAGCTATTCTGCAAATTTAATTGAAAAATGTAATTAAAAATTAAAAGCCAACTAGGAAAATAACAATCTCTCTATGATACTTTAAAAAATTTAAATTACCAAACAGATTCGCCAGTAGACGTGTCAAAGAATTCTCGGAATAGAATTATATATTTTTTTGAAAATAGAAGTATTTCTTAAATCTCAAATATTTTTTTCTTTTCCATTTGGGATTCTCATGCAAATTGTAAAAAATAGCAAAATTTAAAAATTCCTGCGTAAACGCAAAATTTACGTTTCCTGCTTGCCGCCACACCTCGCGACAAGTCCCCGTGGGTACAAGTGCGTTGTGTGTGCGTGTGTATACGCGCACGAGTACCTACCTACTCGTGCATGTGGTGGCATCGATCGACAAAAAAATCAATTCTCTTATTATATTGTCCATTTTGTAATCTGGTCTGTAAAAAAAAAATAGTTTCTTTTATACAAATTTTTGTCACCTTTTCGTTATCGGCCAGAGTTATCAAGAAATACTTTAGAAAATTAATACTTATAACATGTAGAGACGCACATGTATACGTTCTTCGCGATTATCAAACCTATTTTTTTTTTCGTACTAAACTGTCATTTAATTTGTTTGTAAGATAACTAATGCATGTCGCCCGCGCGCGTTGAAGGCATGCGACGAGAGTGAGAAATAAAAGATTTTGCTAGATCCAATAGTTTTTTAATCATTTACATCTTTTTTACGCCTTTGACATTTATCAGGATTCAATTACAGGCAATTAAAATAGATATAGAGATTAACATCTCGATCAAATTCTAGTATGCATCTCGGCACAAATCTAACATATCGTGCGCTTTTAAAGCTCCTCGATGTATAGTTTTACAATATATTCTATTCATTTTTCAGTCCCAAAAAAACCGCTGTCGCCGTTCGCCAAATTTCGTCAACTCGATAGGCAGAACAGCGCCTCTTTATCGCCAAGGTGAGAATAAACGGTAAAATATATAAATGACACGATATAATTAATAATTACGCGGATGATCCAATGTGACAGAGAGTTATCAAGGAGGCGAATCTATGGTTGATAAGGCAATTTATAAAGAAAGATGTTTTAATTTTATTAATTTATATATTGTATATTTGTCTCTCTTATCTCATTGTAATTCTTTCATTTAGTCCTGTAAAATCACCGGCGACGGAATTTCGATTCAAATTCACCGAACCAACTGTACGAGATAATGCTGTGCAAATTAAAGAGCGACTGTTGGCGTGGTGTCGGTCAAAAACCAAAGAATACGAGGTGAATATACATCTTATTCGTATATGTAAGATACTTATTGAGACTCCCTATAACATCGACTTTATATAAGCGATGTATCATTAAAGGAAAATATGAGTTCTGAAAATTTAATGCCTTATTGAAAATTATACATATTCATTTAATTTCTATTCTCTGTTTCAGAATGTGCAGCTCGATAACTTTTCGACAAGCTGGAATAACGGTTTAGCATTCTGCGCGTTAATTCATCACTTTAGACCGGACGCTTTCGATTACAATTCTCTACGTTCGGAGAATCGCAGAAGAAACTTTGAACTTGCTTTCACAAAAGCCGAGTAAGAAATAACTTCGGATTTTTCTCCGAGTTTCGATATCAATGCCGTTGTTTTTGTCTAAAAAATTTAATCAATATTTTGTTTTTAATTTGCCAAAAACTCTTGTCATTTTTCTTTCGCAGCGAAGTCGCTGGAATCGCGCCATTACTTGACGTCGAAGATATGGTGATGATGCAACGACCTGATTGGAAGTGCGTCTTTACATACGTTCAGTCCATTTATCGTCGCTTTAAAGATGAGGACTAACTTTAAAAACGCAGCAGCAGCAGCAGCAGCACAGCACAATTCCATTTAATATCAAGATAGAACATGTGACCGCTATTTTTGTAGAACAATGTTATTCATTTAATTCGTATGTGGTTTGAAGAGAAAAACATCTTTCTTTTTTTCTTTTATATAATAAAACTAATGTTCCTGCGACCACATGCGAATCAAATCTAAGGTAGTAAGCGTAGAATTTCAGATTCAATGACAATGTCTTCCAATGATAATAATGATAATAATGATAAATCAAATATCGCGACTGCTCGAGAAGCTATGTACTCATACGCGTCTTATATTTTCATATTTCGCATATTTTCTTGGCACAGCCTTACTAACGCGTAACAACTTTCTACCGATGTCAACGCAGCAGCTAATGATTTCCGCGAAAATACACGGTGATATCATGCACACGTGTGAGCGAAACACAGTCAATCGCTGCCAAATGGCGTTAGCCATCGATATTATAAAAAACTAATAAAAATGTCTTCAGAGAGTACCAAAGAGATTTCTCAAATAAATATGTGATACGAGAAAAATCTCTCCTTGTTTTTTTTTTATCCTTTGTGATATATATATATATATATATATATATATATTTCTTTAGAACGAGAATATATTAAGAAAATTATTCGCCAATTAAAGTGGATTATTTACTAATAACGAGATTAGTCATATTAATTCTTGCTGGAAAAATGAAAAACTATTAAAAAAACTATAAAATATAAAAACTTATATATATCGTCTTTTGAAAAAAATTTCAAAACATATATATATATCTGTCGTTCTCAAAGGGTTAATATATTGATCTTTTTACTGTGCGATAAAATCGGAATTCAATAATTGTCTTTCAATGATAACGATAATGCGATTTCTAATTCGAAAGAAGAGTAGCCAGCCAAAGAAATGTCAGCCATCAGCTGGCGGTTATCTCGTCAAAAATACATAATGGCCTTTTATTTGCGAACAGATTTTTGCCTGACTGTAAATAACTGTTTATCAGAAAGCGGCGAAGCGCAGTTCATGCGTTTACGATTTTTTCTCTCTTTCTTTTTTTTCCTTTCTTTAAAAGAAATATTATTTATGTGGCTGTTACACTTACCAAGAATGAAGAAAAGCTCGTCGCGAGGTAACAGGTAATTACTCATTTAATGCAATAAATGATGGCAAACTCGAAGACGGTAGATAACATCCCTACAAAAAATTATAAAAATTCAATTAATCTTTTTTGCAAATGAATTTGACGGATGTAACAACTTTCTATGATGAATTTCCTTTATTTAATAACATTATATTTACTAAATTTTGTAACATTATCATAGATCTATAAATTTTATTGACTTATTTTATAATATTTATTTCGTTTATATTCTCAACATATTGGTATATATACTATTATATTTATAATGCACAAGTGCAGAAAATGAAATAAATCATACTTTTGTTATTTACTTTTGTACGCACGTAAAGAGACGGCGTTCACTGGAAGCACGGCAATACGGATGAATAATGAATATACATCTATATTAATAGATATATTAATATTGTATAAATGATATTTCAATACTTGCAATCTATCTCTCTCGATGCGTCCGCACCACGACAGTTTGACGCCATAACAGTTTCGAATTTGATTGACCAATCAGAATGGGAGTCTCTTTGGTTTCTGATTGGTCAATTAGAGACTGCTTCGAAACTTTTGTAGCATCAAACAGAACGCGCCAAATAAACAGTAGTTCCTCAACGAGGGCCAATCAGCTTGATACTTTTCCAGAAATAATAAAACATGCGGGAAATGATTGGCTACTATGTTATTTCTTGCCACATTGTCGCGTTTATACGCAAGAGCCATAATTCTATTCCAACCTAACGTGATCTAACCAAACCTATCATTCTCGTCTATGCTCTATGCGTCTTGTATGTTTCAGGTAAATTTCGCTACTCGATTATGTATGTAATCACGAAACTGTTCGAACTAAAGAATCAAGTTCCCTTACATTTGTAAATAATTGCAACAAAATTATTTGTATTATATTACGTTGTAAGAATAATTATGTCCATGGAGACTGTGCCGAAAGATTTGCGTGGATTAAGAGCATGTTTGGTATGTTCTTTGGTTAAGGTATGTATCTTATAAATCCTAAGTTGCACATATCTAATAATAATCAATTCTTTAACAAGCCAATATATACAGAATTTATTTACATTTTCGAAATAATTTCATTTGTGTGTCATCTTGCTTTAACAGACCTTTGATCAATTTGAGTTTGACGGATGTGACAACTGTGATGAATTTCTTCGTATGAAGAATAATAAGGATAATGTTTTCGATTGTACAAGTTCCAACTTTGATGGGTAATATGCAATAATGTATATACAATTGCTTAAGAGTAATTTTTTAAATGCATACAGTAGTATAATTCTGGGACTATTTGATATCAACATAAATTTTTTATATCTAAAGTGAAGAATATGAAGAAAAATTATTAAAGATATATATATATATATTAAAAAATTGATATAATATTAATTATTATATAATAATATATAAATTAATAATGTTACAGTTTAATATATATAAAAGATATATGTAAAAGATAAAGACAATTTTATCACATTTTATTTACTTTATCTGTTTATACTTTATTTTGTAGAATGATTGCTGCAATGAGTCCAGAAGATAGCTGGGTTTGCAAATGGCAAAGAATAAGTGAGTATTTTGAAAGTATGATGATACTATTTAAGATACTATTCAAATAACTAACATCTTCTACAGTTCATTGCAATTATAATTGCATCTTTTTTTCATTTTATCCAAAAAATTTTTTTAAAAGCTCTATTTCAAAATTATATAGTAATATAAAGAACCACTGATATATGTACATAAGTCTTATTTATATATGTATATTTATAAATTATTTATAATACATATTTCTCTAAATATTTTAATAAATATATTTATTTCTGAGATTTTTCACTTTTAAACGTATAATACATTTATGCACATATATTATTCTTACATATAAGTGTTGATCTATTTATCGAGGAACATATTTATCTGTATATATATAACTTTCTTACTGTCAAGAAGTATGTAAATAGAATGATGCACAATATCTTTTTAGGAATTAAAACTTCTTGTCTAATTATTTTAATTATGGCCAGCATTAACAGAGATTCTGTTTGCTTCAGATCGTTTCTGCAAGGGTGTTTATGCTATATCAGTATCAGGACGGTTACCAGCTGGTGTCATTAGAGAAATGAAAAGCAGAGGAATAGTTTATAGGCCGCGCGATACAAGTCAACGTTAATTGTTATCATAAGAATAATTATAAGAAATTTTTTATACTATGTAAATATAATAAAAAATTTTTTTTTTAATTTATGATACTGCACTAAAATTACATCATTGTTTGAAATGCAATCACATTACTTATTATGTTAAAATAAATATATAAATATATTTGCATACTTAAATATATAAATATAAATACTTCCACATTTTTATATATCATTGTATGCATGTTATTAAGAATTTATAGAAAATATAAGAACTTAATAAATAATTGACATAAACATGAAATTTGCATTTTTTTTTTTTTTTACTTATGTACATATAGATGATTTCATTCGATTAAGGAAAATTTTATCAGAACTATTTTTAAGGATTATTTTCAATATTAATACTTCAATCGAATTTACGAATTCTATTAATAAGAGATATGTATGTAAAATGTGTATTCTTAATCTAAATTAGAAAACTTGCAACTGTATGCAGATTGGCATTTAAATGTGGCTTCCTGGACATATATTTGGTTGATAAAGTAAAGAGTATCGCATTACCGGCAAATGATTGTTTACGCAATTAAGCCATAAATTTGCACATGTTATGTGATAATTATTATCATTATAAATAACTCGACCACTCGTAATAACTGTTAAACATAAGGAACAAGATACACATTCTCCCTGATGTAACGGCCAAGCTGGTAGTTCAGTGACAATCTGTAATATATTGGTACAAATGTATATTCTGCATTCTATAATAATAGAATCTCTTTGCACACAGATAAATGTAAATATTTAAGGAAAAAATATATATATAAGGTATAAGTACAATAACATCCATATAATCTACACTCTATACTTACTGGTATATTAGCATAAAAAGGTTCCATTTCAGCCCAGATCCGATCAATATCCATTAAAAGATCATCAAATCCAATAATGTTTATGTCTAATTCTTTGTATGAAAAATTAACACGTCTACAAACAGCTGCAACTTCAGCTAATTCTAAAAACAAAAAATATTGTATATATAATTTTACATATTATATGTCTTGTGTATATATGAACAGATAATGATGTACGATATATTCTTAAAGATTGAAATCGATATAAATACTTTATTTTTAATTATAAAAATGATTTGATATAATGTACAATATATTATACACAAATATTTATTTATACGCGATATTCAAAAAACACCTACGGCAGAGAAAGCTGTATCCTTGAGCTGAATTTAAAACTTCCTGCAAAACTAATTCTGATGTTATATTGGTAAATATGTTGGCTGCAACTTGTAACAATAAAACACAACTTTCCATATATTGTTTCCATTCCCAATACATTGTCTGTAATAGAGAAGTGCTTGATAAGATATGATAAAATCAATATTCCTTCTACTATTATAGTATTAATATTTTAATATGTCTATTACATGTATACCTGCTGTGAAGCTTCTACAACTTGATCTTCCTCTATGTTTGAAGGTAAAAATGATTTAAGATCTAAACTAGGCACAGATCCTGATCGTGGCAGTGCTTCAGAAGGACCACTAATCAACTCTACACTATTTATCGAAATAGCATCCTCTTTCTGAATATTCTTTCCTAAGAATAATATACTACTTGATTTAAACGAAATAAAATGCAAGCGAAAATAAAATTCCAGCATGTGTTGCTAAAATGCACTAACCTGACTCTACCAATTGTGCTTCAATTCCATCATCGAGTTTTAAATTATTAAACGATTCAGATACTTCGGATATAAAGTTCAGATCTGCCAAATTATTGTTGTCAACATTAGAGTGCACTTTACTAAACTCAAAATTTGCAAATATATTACTAAAGCTTTCAGTATCCGAAGCATCTGATATGATCGTAGGATGATTAGCAGATGATTGTTCCGCAGACATAAATTCTCCGAACTCGTCGCCCGATTGATTATTAACAGTTAAATCTAAATTTGCATCATTCACGACAGACGTTTCCTGAACTAATGCACGCAACGCACTGTATTTATCTTCGATTTGTTGCAAACTCATTAAATCTTGTTGAATAGAATTAGACATATCTACTGTGACAGCCTACAGATAAATTTATATATATATATATATATATCAGCGGAAAATATATATTAACTTTCAACTTATATAAATATACAAAGATGTACTTGTGCAACAATTATATACAATTGATAGATTTATTTACCTTTGGTGTTAACTCCGCTTTAGGCGATATCTCCTTATCGTTGCTAAGAGATACAGGTTCTATTACACTTGCCCGATTGCTAAAACTGTCATTGTAATCCTTAGGCGAATCATTATTTCTGATCACAGTGTCTTTGAGTATTACTGTTTTTGATTGATTCTTTACTCCGCATTTAGAAAATAAATCCAATGGAGCTTCTATAGTGGATTGATCTTTACTTTGATATGGTAAACTTGCAGGTGCAGACGTACGAATCTGAGTATTAATATGTACAGTTTTTGTCCCAATGGTGGCTTTCTTGATTTTATCAACTGTTTTCTTTACTCCTAGATTATGATTAGCAAGTCTGCTGCCGATTGCAGAACCTTGTTTACTATCCCAAATCGATGCAGCGAAGACATTAGAAATCGGTGCGCTCTGAAATTCGGTAAACTCATCGCTGGACTCATCAAAGGACGATGCAGGTAAAATGTCGTTTTGAACAAGTGGAGTTTGTTTTATTTCTTTTAACATATTATTGAAACTATTTGCGGTTGCGCCAGATATTAGAGTCTTGCTATCGGAACATGATAATTTTCCAGACGTATCGTTCGAGAAAGGTTTATTCGCATCAGGCATTGTGTTCATGTGAGATCTAGCTTTAACTTTTCCTTTAACATCAGGGATATATTTTCCCTCTACAGTTATATTATTGACATTGAACTCCTCGTTACCATAGTGAAATTTCTGCATGTTTGTTTGCGCAGTAGATTGCAGATTCATCAAACAATCTATGTTTAAGTATGGCGTCGGCGGGAAAGGAAGTAAATGCAATATATCCAGACTATTGAAGGTGTAAGAAGTCTGTGCAGCAGCGACGAGAGCTAAGACGACGTACAATTCTTGTTCGGTCAGTTGTCCTGCGTATTTCTGATTAGCTAAACTCCATATATGACCGAGTACCTCCGTGGACAACTGGCTGGTGAGCAGCAACGGAAATACCTTGTTGGTGTCGACGAGCAGCTCAGTCTGCATGCCGTTCGACCTGACTCGATCATCCCGTACTGCCTCCCATACCATCTTGTAAACCGGCGGCAAGGTGGTTGAATTGGTCCATAGCCAACTCGGCAGCTGGTTCAGTCTCTTCGCGTGGCCCTTATTCATGTTTGCTGAACGAGGATCAAATCGGCGAATCTCGTCGCTACAAATGTCGCAAATAACGTAAATTCATCGAGCTCTTGTGAGAGTTCATTCTACTTTAGTTGCTAGCTTGATGCGTGCATTAACATCGCGAAGACAAATCATCAAATGTCCTTCAACATCGATTGCAAGAATATTTAAAATGCAAATATCTCATTTTTCTATGGAGTGATGTTCACGTAAACGGAAAGCGTACATAATTCACTTTTACGTCAACTGACATCTGACATGATGACGTCAATTTCTCTTCTCCCCCTCTCACTCTTATTGTTAGATTAGGGTTAGACATTTGTCGGATTATATTTGGATGTTCGTTCATCCCATAGATTATTTAAAAAAATTAAACTAAATTTTTATTGATTAATTAAAGATTTTAGTCAATTATTTATCTTTCAACCTTAAATTTAATCTTCCGCATCTGTCAAACGCTCAAAAATAGGTAAACTGAAACGTAGGAATCCGTAACGTAAGAGATAAGAGACAACCAATCACGTTTCGATGCAACGAATTGGTTCAACAATATGGTGCAACCAATAGAATACCGTCGTTTGATCGCCATATTTATCTCGATCAGCCAATCGTTGATCACGTCGATAGCATCGACGCTACTGAACGATATAAATACAAACTGGCTTGATGTTTGGTTTTTGGTTATGGCAGATGTCACCGACAATCCGAGCATTTTGCGCGCGGGAAACATACAATACTTTGCATAAGCGCATAATCACAAGCATATAGCGGGGAGCACATACTTTTGCATAAACGCATAATCATAAGCATAAGGAAATTGATTGATCAATTTCGTTATGCATAAGGTTATGATTATGCGCTTATGCAAAAGTATGTGCTCCCCGCTTAAGAAAGCGTCGTAAAGCCCGTATCAGACTACGCGTTGAAGATTGAAATTTGACCAATAAGAAATTTTAGTCCTTTTTATTCTGATTAGTCAAATTCCAATCTTTAATCTTTAATCTTTAATTTTCAATGCGTAGTCTGATACGGGCTTTACCCGAAGCTAAATAATCGTAACTAGTATGGTGTAAGTAACTTATTTTAAATACCTTTTCTGTGGTTTTTATAATTTCAAAAATGGTATTTGAGGGGTAACAAAGTTTTCCGCGATTTACAAAAAGAGTAAAGGAATTGTATTTATTTCTTATTTTATATTATTGCACAAGTATGAAGCTTATCATGTATTACATTTTTGTCAATTAAAGTGTCTATACAATAACAACGTATTTCACTTAATAGTAAATGTACAATAGTACCCGCTATATAAAATATTTTCTTGAATAAAGCAAAGATTTATATTATCTACTAAAACAGAAAATGATTCTAATTCTTTTTCATTTTGTTGTATATTATTATTATCACATATTGAACGTTTGGATCTACGAAATTTCAATATAGAAGATGTCTTGGAATTGTCACCCAAGCAATTTACATTAATACTAGTGCGAACACAATTACGAAACAGAAGTTGTCATAAAGCCCATTTAAACTGTAAAACAGTTTAGGATTGTCATTCTCTTCACCACGCCTTCTTATACATGAAAAAAATAATTCAATGTGGTTTTAAGAACATTTATATAAGAGAAAATATCGTAAAGCATTATCTTCTTTATGTAATAAGTCATGTGCCAAGTTATAAAAACTTTTAGTATTTATTACAAATCCTAATGCAAATGTATGGCGAGACTGGCGAAAAATATTGATGGAATCAATTTTTAAGCTTGAAATATATGTGATACTGTAATCGAAATATCGTTTAAATAATTCTAAGTTCTTTATCATCGTAGGTAATTTAAAACCTGTACCAAAAATTTGTCTTGCATTCATATCAAATAATCTGTCAAAAATACATATAAATTCTATTGTTGGTTCACTACCTGCAAAATCTTTATGCCGTTTTTTTTATAAAATCAATTGCATCAGCAACAGCACTGCTCAATGTTTGTGCTGCCAAACATACATTCATTTTCTTATTCTTAAAGTTAACGTGATTATAACTTAATTTATTAGCTAATTTCAAATCTGCTGTTTCTTGAATTGTATGTAATTGTTTTATGTAATTAAATGAGATGTTGCCAGTTTCTGATGTCATATTTGATTCTGCAAAGGCATTATGTGTCAATTTGATCATATGACATGGATCCAGAATACAGTAAATATTTGATTCATTCTGCGGATGTTTGAAAGAAGTTTTGATATTATCAATAGAAAAGCTACATCCAAGTAATTTAAACACTGAAATATTTGTTTTAGCTCCATCACATATTATTGAACAAACTATTATACTTATTTTATACAGTTTTTCAATAACATACTTTATTAAATGTACTTAAAGATCTACATTTATTTTATTAATAAAAAAATATGCAATTGGACATTTAAATCGATTTGTGTATGACATTATCTGAAAAACTAGTATACTTCTGTTGCTAGATCTTTAGAATTTGTAGTTACAATGCCATCATACACAATTCGAGTGCGAATAGCCATTGAATCAAATATCAAAGCCACATCTATTAAAAATTGTTTTTGTGTTACTTCTGTTTCAAAATACTCAAAAACTTCTGAAAGAAAACCAGTCTCACAATTATAGTTTCCTATCTATTTTCTTAACATTGATGGATGTGGTAGGTATAATGTCTCTCGAAGCAAATTATAGCCTTTTGAACTATAAAAATATAAAGATAATGCAAGTTACTTCATTTCTGGTGTATACCGTCTCTAAGTTGAAACAATATTGTTATTATTATATTCATTTAAAATAACTTCTAATTTCAAGCCACTAAAAGTGTTACGTAATATCTGTTAAAGATCCAAATTATATACATTATGCGTTTTTAAGGTATCAATAATATTATTCATTGTTTTAATATTTTCGTCCCGACGATGTAGACGTTTTCGCAAAATATGTATTTCTCTCTTCAAACTTACTACTTTCTCCATTATGTTTTGTTGCATACGTATCCTCTTTGGTGAAACTTGCGTACAAATATCTATGGATTTTCTTTTTTTCTACAGTAAAATAACACATTTTTACATACACAGTAACATTATTTTATTTAATATAGCTATATCTGAAATTAAATGTTTTGTTTACAAATTTATACTAACCTCAACAGTATTCTCTTCTGTAGTCTCATCTTTATTAGATATATAAAAAATAGATGGAATAGCATTTTTCCATAATCTAACATTTGATGTTGGCGTGCATTTTGGATAATATGCATCTTTGGAAAAATGCTTACTACAAATATGTGTGCATTGTTGTAGCGGCAGTTCTATTAAATTTTCCGGTATGGCTTGCAACCATTCTTTGTATCTATCATTTAGTGGAAAACTACAAAAAAAATCATACATTATAAAATTTATATACAATAGACAATATATCGTATAAATTATACAATCTACTACAAAATATATATATTATTATTTTATTGATATTTTTTATTTACCTGTGAAAACTAAGTTCTATGTTTTTATCATAGCTTGATGTGCAGTTTTTTAAAATGCACTTTACCATTTTTCATATTTATTTTAACTCTCTGCTTCTTAATGTTTTCAACCATCTATTATATATAATTATATCTATACATCTATAGAAATAAATATTCGCGTGGTATCGATGTTTTTAGTCATGGTTCCTTTTGTTCTGATTAGTCAAATTCCAATCTTTAATCTTCAATCTTCAATTTTCAATGTATAGTCTGATACGGGGTTAAAGGAACAAGGATAGCACGCGATTGTTGCTCCTTGTCTGACATTATCTCGCACAATCGCATCCGTGTGCTCAACATATCGGTGTGCTACACGGATATTATACACACACATATACGCGATGAAAGAGAGACAAAGACGCCGCAATCATCTCTGTTTGTCAAACAATCAATGTACTACTAGAAAAATGTCCCCATTAGCTGCTCCTTGCATGTAGCTCTAGTGATGTCCGTTTTTTTCGTATGTAGCCTCGAAGAAGTCATATTTCTTCCTCTAACTTTTTTTGCTATATTCTTTACAAAGCTTAAATTGGCGCTACAGAGACGGATTTTGCATTTTAGCTCTCAAAAAATTTATAATTAATAAAATACAGCTCGTGGCCAACTGCACCTAATCCGCCATAAGCTGTACCAGAGCTGTACCATGTTTATTAACTTATGAAATATTATTTTAACTCTTTTTTTCCAAAAAATCGCTCTGTAGCATTACCAATCTTACGATCCTACTGATTACGAATATTGCTGTTAGAATATGATTTTTTTTGTATTTTGGCCATAATACGAAAATACGTATCCGTAATTCATAGCTTCCCGCGAGAGATCTCTACTATCTCTCCTGCCGACCCTTAAGGCTCCCACACAACCGAAAATATAAGGAACAGGGAATAGAGAACAGAGAACAACCGCATTGGAGAAAATACGCGCGCAACACTTGTGTTCGCACTCCCTCCAATGCGGTTGTTCTCTGTTCTCTATTTCTTGTTCCTTATATTTTCGATTGTACGGGAGCCTTTAGGTCTGTTCTTTACAGCTGAACTGGCTGCACCAGTTCAGAGCCCATCCTTCTCCTTCCAATAGGGACAGAAAAAGATAAATTCTGAACCAGTGCAGCCAGTTCAGCTGCAAAGAAGAGACCCTTTATCGTCGCGTTGCTTATCGGTTGCTATGGTGATTTTGCAAGATGGCGGAAACTTGACGCAGAAAAACGCTGCGCAGAATGTTACGAAAATTCGTTCGAGAAGATAGCACACCTTGTCACTTACACCATAGTAACCAGGATGTCGACGGACTTTTACATACGCTATTATGTCGGTCACAAGGGCAAGTTCGGGCACGAGTTTTTGGAATTCGAGTTCCGGCCCGATGGTAAGCTGCGATACGCGAACAACTCCAATTATAAGAACGACACGATGATCCGCAAAGAGGCGTACGTACATCAGTGCGTGATGGAGGAGCTAAAGCGAATCATCCAGGATTCCGAGATTATGCAGGAGGACGACTCGCTGTGGCCGCAGCCGGACCGGGTCGGTCGGCAAGAATTGGAAATCGTAATCGGTGACGAGCACATATCGTTCACCACGTCCAAGACCGGCTCCCTCCTGGACGTCAATCAGTCACGTGACCCGGAGGGATTGCGTTGCTTCTACTACCTTGTACAGGATCTCAAATGTTTGGTCTTCTCTCTAATAGGACTACACTTCAAGATCAAGCCCATATAAGCCCCCGATCCTGTATTACGTCCAGATAATATTGTAATAACTCTTCTATGTTCCAATAAAATATAATATTATTTATATATTCAGCTGTTTTTTTTTTCTTTATTTATGCGAGCATCGGCGAGGTGCATTTGCGAAAGAAATTAAATTGCGATAATAATTTGCGAATATATTAGTGATCTGATCTAACCTCTTAGATTTTTATGGTAAACTGGAACGGAATGAAGTGAAATAGATATATATTTAGACGTTGGAAAGAGAGAGAGAGAGAGGAAAAAGTTCACAAACAAAGATAAATCTCTACGAGAAGAATGCTAATACTAACGCCAAATTATTCGTGAATAATATAAAGGAATCTGATTGGTCGAATTTGATGAATTAGCAAATTATAAACGAATCGCGAATATGTGCATAGTCTGACGCTAGTATAATGTACATACATTCGTTTCCCGCTAAAGCAATCGGCAAATGGATATATGTTGACATATTATACAAAGGTGAGATAAAAGAATTGTTTTATCAGAGTATTCATATATATACATATATATATATTGAGATAAAGGAATGATAATTGCACGCGTATCTGCTGTGTTGTAGCACGTGATAACAATGCATTGCGTCATGTCATATGTTATTATTTGATTATAATCTTTCATACAGATATTTTCAAATTTTTATGAAAAATATAATAATAAATGTGTGTTGCTCTGAGAAAGCTCAAAGCACTCTTTTAAAAAATTTGTCGAGATAAATTTCTCTCGTATTGAGAATAATAAATTTTAAATACGACAGAAAATGGAATAGATAGATACATTTCATTAATTTCAAGCAATTTTAATTGCAGATACAAGACAACTGTAAAATGTCTACTGAACAGGATACATTAAACAATGAAAACATCAACGATCAAGATTGTAGAACCCAAACTGACTCCGTTCACGAAAGATTTCGTTCAAAAGATTATTATGTTTATTGTGACGACTGCAAGAGTAAGATCGAGCCAAACACAGCCGCTATACAAAAGCATTATAAAAATGAATCACATCCTTCAAATAATACTTGTAAATATTGCAAAGGCAAGGTGTTTACATATCGAAATATATTAAATGATAATAATGCTGATAACAGTTTAAATCGTACATATATATTTCATAAATGCAAAAAGAAATATGTTTCGAAAGAAGAGAGCACAAGTGATGAATCATCACGATAATATCTGTGTAATTTCTATTTGTATATAAGTTTTCTTTGAATTCAGAATCTTTAATGAAAATGTCTTCAAAAGAATTTGAATTGTACAAGTTAGATATTAATTTAATAATTCTCTATATACAATATTGGAATATTGATTATATTATATAATTATTGATTATATTATATATTATATTTCCATTTTTATAATAACATTTAACAATACATTTTATATGTTATAACTCACATGTTTTGTGTAGAATAGACACAAAAGTTTTCGGATATTCTATATAAACTTATTAATTTCTCCCTTCGAATAATATGTTAAAGAATGTAATTTAATTTTTATATATATTTTTATATATTATGTATATACGTATATAAACCTAATTGTAAATTTTTAATATGCAATATTTATAATATATATTTATAATATAAAAAGTACACAATTAACAACACGAAAAGTTATAATAGTTATTTGTAATAGTTATCTGCAATTTTTTTAAATGTAACGTGTGTGTATATATACATATTTTACCACATTTGCAAACAGTTAAATATTACTTATAGTAACAATTATGAGCATATATACACAATTATATATTTTAATAGATTAAATTAATAAAAAATAAATATTAAAAGATCTAAATATATATATATATATATATAATTTCTCTAAACTAGATTTTCATAAGTTTAATTTAAAATTATTGTGTTTCCAAATGTGCATGTAATATCTTTTCTAAAATATTTTTAAAATCTTTTAAAAAATCTTTTTTACTTTATCAAATATAAATTTTTTTAAATAAAGGAATGGATAAAAATAACACGATAAAATATATCCATTTCTTACATTATTCTATATATACATATACATATACGCGCGCGCGCGCGCACACACACACACACACACACACACACACACACACACACACACACATATATATATTTAAACGTTAATAGGTAAAAAAAGTTATTCTTATTTATTATAGAATGAAAACTTATATTATAAACTTCGAGCTTACAAATACACAAAAGTCGATTTCAAGTACAAAGGTACATGAATTTGTACATAGTTTATTTTTCTATAATTAACATTCATTGTAAAACATTTCCGACATTTTAATTACACGTTATAGAACTCTGATTATTTCATAGAAGCAAGTAATTTTAACAAAATTTGTTTAGTACATTACTTATTTAACTTCTTCCATTGTAAAGTACAATTTGTAAAGTCAAATACAGATAATTTATATACTTAAATACATACGAAATTCCTTTCTTTTTCTGATACCTACATATATACGTGCATAAATTTATAAATTCAATAACATTTATACATAGTCACATCTCTTTTTCACCATTAAAATATGAAAGAAATAAAGAAACTTATATAAAAAGGATTTATATATTTATTTGGCATACATAAAATATTTTATCATTTAAGACATAAAGACACTAGATTTGTAAGTTTAATCATATATCTTTAAAAATTCAAACAACAATTTCATTAAATTAAAATTATGAACTTATTATATTAACTAAATATAATAATAAATAATAATAATAATAATAATAAATATTATAACATACTATAAACATATATTACATTCTATGACTGTCCTATTAGGCAGAATATAGTGTATGTAATCTTTCTTATTTTTTAGCCATAACTATTGATATCCGTCACATGTATTTACGCTTATATGTGCTGTTATTTTTTTCTTTTTATTTGAATATGTATATTGCATACATATAATAATGGCACATATACACACAGATCTTTTATAAAAGAAGTCTCTAATTGTGTATAAATTATATATAATATATATAATAAGTTAGAAAAGATGTGTTATTATTATACTTTTTATAAATGTGTGCAACAAACTGCAGTTCGAATATATTATTAACTTAATATTTTTAATTGTTCAATGTGTGTATTCCTTCTATATTTAAAGGATTAGAAAAGTATATATGTATATATATATATATATATATATCCAACATATAGATATCCATATAGACAATTATATATCAATTATATTAGCTGTAAAATGCCCTGTATGCAAATACATAATGTAACTTTGTACATAGAACACGCTTCAGGAACAGATTCATTGAAAGAAAACGATAAGCCCTGAAATATGTTCCATATACACATAGCTATATAAAGTTTATAATGGTATTATACTGTGTAACACTATCAAATATAATGAAAATGTATCATATATTCATCAAATACAGTATTTGTAAGTACATAAATTTCTTTATTTAATAGAACTCTAGTCACATATGATAGGGCTTTCGATTTCAGTTTCTCAATAATGAGATGACACTACTTTTTATCACATTCATTTTACGAAAAGGGAATTCTTTATATCACACCCATATACACTAAGGACATATCACGATCAGCATAGCTCGAGTTTTCTTTTCTTCTCATACATAAAATGTTTTTTTTTCTTTTTTTTTCATGAAAATGTTAAAAATTATTTAACAAATGCACCATAGATCAGACTATTTGTTATTTCAAGCCTCTAAATGCTGGGCTAAGCTAACACTGGCCCCAGAGAGATATAATAATCAATAGATATTTTGTACTAAAAATTGGGATATGCACGTACACACGCGAACTTTTTTGGGACATGCGAATTTGTTTCCTCACAATATATATATATAAATATGAAAGAGGAGGTATCGTAAGTAAAAAGTTTTGGTAAAGAAATTCACCAGAATAAAAAATAGTAATTTGTTGGATTATGAGGAGACAAAGCATGCCTATCCCATAAATAAGAATATTCCAATATACGGAATTTGAAACTATAATAAATAAATTCCAGTAGCAAATTAGATAGAAATGCATATATATATGCAACTGTACTATAAACTACTATAAAAAAATCTCTCAATCAATTTAAATTATTTGTAGACTGTGTTGCTTAATCGACTCATATTCATTGTGCGCAAAATAATTGTTAATATTAATCAATATATTAGCTTATGCTTCTAAATAAATAATTTAATAAAAAAAAGCCTCATTACGCTTCATCGAGAAATAAATGAGAAAAAACGGATAAATTAGAAATTTACGAGGCCAGAGCAATCTTATTCCGTGAATGGACGCTTGCACGATTAATGTAACAGTAAAGCGGGGAGCACACACTTTTGCATAAGCGTATAATCATAAGCATAAGGAAATTGATTGGTCCATTTTCTTATGCATAAGGAAATTGACCAACCAAATTTCTTATGCTTATGATTATGCGCTTATGGAAAAGTGTGTGCTCTCCGTTTAATATAGTGAACTACAGTGTGTGTGTAATACATTGTATATGTAATTTCGCTAATGAATCGATTTGTACAGGCTGTCGCAATTCTGGCAATTCTTATCGAGTTGGCATTTATACACAGAACATAAGCAAATAGTTCTGCTTTGCTTATAAAAAATATACTACTTTATCCTTTTCGTATAATAGCTTATATATCTTCACACACATTATGTGGCAGATATCTCTTTATAGACATAAATAACTTTACGAATTTCCTCAACAGTTTGTGTTATCTGATAAATATTCTTTAAAAATGTAACCATGCACTTCATTCCTTTGCATGGTTCTTTAAAAATAATTTTAATTTTGTTGGATAATCTGTCATAACACCAGTTGCTCCTAATTCAAATGCTTTTTGGAATTCCTCATCTTTGTTCAAAACCCAAAAGTAAACCTATATATAGACATATATAATAAAACTCATTACCGAATTAAAAAGTTGTAATTATATGTATGATCATGTGAACTGTAATACATATACTTACATGTATGCCCCGTGCTCTTAGATGATTAAATAAACACGGCCTCATTAATAGCACATTAATTGTACGTACTACAAATTTTTCCAGCGGTAAAAATGTTGGACTTGGCCCGCCTTTGCGTCTAGAATAAAAATGCAAGAGAGGTAATTTCGTTTGTATCTTGTAATTCTATTGTATTACAAAAAAATATTTCAGTGATATTACCGCAAGTAAATTGAAGGTAAGAAAATTTCAAGATGTGTTTCCTTTAGTGGTACAAATGGCAATAAGCCAGTATACATAAGAAATATCAACATTGTCACACGTTGCATTGAAAAAAGTAGGTTTACCTTTGGATTCTATAATAAAATTGAGATTATTAAAAATATAACAAAATCAACAATCTATATAAAAATACTTCTCTATTCAGTTTTTTCACTTCAAAAAATAAGTTAGCCTTTATTTGGTTAGTCACAATTCCTTCTAGATAACACTATATGATATAATAAATACATATCTATATCAAGTTAATTATATCTTGAATATGCCTTGGTAATAAGAACAAATATCTTACCAAGAACAGCTAAGTAAAAATTGTCAAGTATTTTATGAAGTATTATTTTACATATTTTTTTCAAGGATATATTGAATTAAATTTTGCATATTGACATACCATTTTATAGCATTTCTGTGTGACCTCATCACTAAAGTTTCCCCAAACTGTATATTCCTCTCTATTGTATTGTTTTATAAGGTCAGAAACTTTTGATATAAGTCGATCGTCATTGATTTTAATATCAATATTAATAGGAATATTGGGAAATGCCTCAAAAACTTCTCGTAGCAAGGCAAATCGTCGATCTTCTTCTCTCGCAGAACCAATATATTCCATATCTGTTCAACTACAGCTTTTAAATAATTTTGTTCAAAAGTATAATCCTTTCTTTAAATAATAAATAACAATACCTGGCTCAAAATCAATTGGTAAACGTTGTTTTAAGAGTGGCAAATCTTTGTAATCCAATTCAGAAATATTTTTATCTACACCAGTGCTGCGTAAAAGATTCTGATCGTGAGAGACTACTACTTCGCCATCTCTTGTAAGATGACAATCTAATTCCAACATTTGAGTTCCAATAGCCACTGCTCTGTAATTGTAAGTAAACATGTTAATATCACTTACAAGTATATTTATGTTTTGTGAGTGAGAGAGTTATTATTAAATTATTATTAATATAATTATAAATAAATGTGAACATTAATAAGTAATCAAGCAAATTACTGATAAATCAAAAGTGTTCTTACTGCAATTTCATTGCAGTTTGGCTAATTTAATGATACACAAAAAGCTACAGGAAAAATTTAATTTCAATATATTATAGTATATTTAGTGCTATTATAAAAATATGTATTTCAAATAATTAATTTTCTTAATGTTCATAATTATCTATCACAATTTTGTCCTTTTTTGTGGTACGTTTGTGATATAAATCAATATTAATATTAATCTTTATTTTATTTTTCTGTATGCATCTAATTAATATTGCGAATAATATTAGAAACAATTAATGGAGTTCACAATAATTTCTTGATTGTCATATTAAAATATAAAAGAGTTGTGTACCAAATGTGTAGATTGCTTGTGTTTGTATATCTGTGTGTATACAACTCTGCTTCTATATGGTATTAATATATACTTTATATAAATTTATATATTATTTAATTGTGCAAAACATATCTTTCACAATGATATAAAATATAAAACATCAATGTTACATCAAAATTAACATGGAACAAAAGATTTTAACATTTCTGTGCTGTATCATATACAGATTATATTTCCCATAAAAATTATTTACAAGAATGTCAAATACGTATCTGGTAATAATGCGATTAATATATTCACACTGGCAATTGTGTGATATGAAAAACACTCGCAGTCTTAGATTAAAAGCACACAAGAGTCTTGAGAGTAAACAATATATTTTAACTAACCGTCTAAATGCGCACATCGTGTTCTCATAGCTCTCGCCCGCTCCTAAAAGGGTATCACACACAGCAAATATTAATGAGATTACACAGAGAAAGGACACTCGTACGCGGCATCATATCGCAACGATCGTAATCGCACGCGAGAAGAGATCCGACGAGGTAAACAAATGAGGTGGGGGAGGGGGAAGGTAACGACGACGGGACGACGACGACTCACCGCCTCGGTGGCTGATATGCTGACACAGAAACTTCACCCTCTTCTTCTTGTGCAATAAGGTAGGATACTTGAACAGTATCACCGAGGTGAGCATGTAGCCGCCGATCAGCGTGTACAGCAACATTCTCTCGCTCCGTCCCGCGCCCTTATCCGCCGTTGAATGACATTGACATGCCGATATTCACACACCTCGTTCTGACGCGGTCAAACAATAGACACAAATAAACGATAGGGATAGGAGCAGACGACGTTGCGAGACCCGCGAGAGAGCGAGACTGTCGTCCCCAATGACATATATACCTAGACCCTAGACCAAGCATTCGTATAGTTTACGTGCGAGAGGGGTGAAGCCGGAAATTGGCAGTTTAAAACAGAGAGAGAACGTTGAATGGCCTCTGTGCTTTCTCTTTCTACTTTATAAACTGTCAAGCTGTCAAAAGCAATATGGCGTGATACATCGCGACTTTGACTATATAAGTATGGACCCATCGACATATAGGGTTTGTCTGGTTGCAGTTGAACTGGCTGCACTGGTTTAGAGTTTATCTTTTTCTCTCCTCATTGGAAGGAGAAGGATGGGCTCTGAACTGGTGCAGCCAGTTCAGCTGTAAAGAACAGACCTATAGTACTGGACGGAACATGGAACATGGAACCGAAATCATGTTGACAGACGTAGAAAGAGACAAGACGATGTGTGGGTAGTAGCGGCTCATAAAGCTATGGAGCATCTTAAAATTTTATACATCTTTGTTTAACCCATTTGGTTTGGACAATAAACAAGCAGACATTATATTACTAATTATTTGTAACATATATAATATTATCACTTTTATATCCTATACGAAAAAACAAAGATCGGTATTCATAGTCAGTTCTTATATTTAAAACCGTCTCAAGCACAATCTTAAGATGTCCTAAACCAATCACAGGGCCGTATTAGCATCTTAAGGCTGCGGTCGAGAAGACGCTAGAGACGCTTCGAAGCATTGCATTAACCAATCAGAATAAAGACATCTTTACTCTTTTTGTCCTGATTGGTCAATCAAACGCTTCGAAGCATTTCTAGCGTCATCCCGACCGCAGCCTAAGACCGTACTTAAGACGGTCTTGAAATAAGAACTGATTACGAATATCGGCCTAAGAGTACGCAGTCTATTTCTATAAGTCTTTGATTATAGTGTCTCTAGAGCTGCGTTCCATTAAACGATCGTAATGCTCGCAAGCATGATCTGTCTTTGTTTAACTTTCGATGAGAAAGAAGGATAAAATGATTTCACGAGCATTGCGATCGGCAAGTGGAACGTAGCCTAGGGTTGCTGCTAAATCGGGGGTGATAGGGGGGAGGGGGGATGAGCGCTCTCAGGCTTTTTTCTCGTAGAACTCTCGACGCGCTCTACGTAGCGATTCCGACTTCTGAATGCACCTGCTACACGATTCTTGAAAGTTCTTTCACAAAAATGCGCTCTTGTCAGCGTCCCTCGCACGGTTGACGCGATGTCCGAATCGAATTCGCCTAAAACGGATATCAATAGCTCCAGCCTCTTGCGGCAATTTCGCTTTCACAAAAAACAAACGAAAGCACTAAATATGTGTAAGATTCGCGTATATTTCTTGTTACTCTATCTCGTTGATCGAATGCAACCGGTGCGCGTATTCTCTAGATTCTTCATTACGTTTCTGCAAACAATATCTGTGCATTCATATAAAACATTAGTTTTTAGCGGTTCGATATTTAAGAATTGATTTTAATTCGAGTAATTTACATTAAGTAATTTTCCGTTTGTATATTTATCTATTATAAATTATAAGCTATATAAATTTATAGTTGTAGCATAGTAAAAATGACATTTAATTTGATATGTTTTTCATATCTTGTTTAATATAAATTAATCTTACTTATCATTTTAAGCAAGACATTTTATATAAATATTTTTTTATTTTATTTCAGCTGACGACGACAGTAACTTGGTAAGTTCTGATACACAAGTGCGCCGTAAAGCTGTAAATCGTATCGAGGATAGTGACAGTGATATTGGTAGTCCGGCTAAACCAAGTTTAGACTGTAATGCCAAAGGTAAAGAGAATAAGTTAAAGTACCTGACAGCTTTGTATCCACAGAATGATGTATTGGTAAGCACAATCAGATTTTTTGAGTAAAGCTTTTTCTCTTTCTCACGGTCAAATAATTTACTTGGATAATTCATCTAATTATATCATATATACATGTGTAAACTCTTATTTATTTTTTACTAGACATTAAAAATTTTTACTAGAAATTAAATTTGATTAAAGCACAAATAATAAAATCAGTAGCATTCATTGATAGTGAAAAATATAATTTTCAGTATATGTATGTATGTATGTATGTATGTATATATATATATATATATTAAGTATATGATCTTTTTTTAGTATATAGAGGAAGTACTTAGTAGTACCAATTGGAATGTTGAAGAAGCCGAAGAGGCACTTAAAAAAAATAGGAAAAGAAGTTTGAAGGGATCTGCAAAAAGTAGTAAAAAGAAAAGAAGAAAATTGAATGTGGATGAAGATGTAGATATTGATTCAGATGAAGCAAATTATAAAGACAAAGTATTTAATAGGTATATAATTCTGCAACACTTTTTATTCACAATTTAATATACATGTATTTATGTAGTGTTCGAAGAAAAAATTTTCCTCTGACAATATGCTCGTAAATGCTTTGTTTAAGAGATATAAACATTTTCATTATAAAATTTTATGAAATTATTATCAGGTTATAAATAAATTAATAGTGTGTTTCAACTACTTTATTACTAGAAAATATGAAGATTTTAACATAATTATAAATTTTGTTCATAATGATGCTTAATTTGCGAAAGTGTTGAACAAACTGAGAAATGTCACTGAGAAAATTTCTCAGTGATATGTGTTTGTGTACCATTTTTATAATGTCAATATTGACATATAGAATTATAAAAACAAATACGTATCAGTTGTACAATAAATTTATCATTCCTATCTGTGACTTTAGATATCAATATCTCTTAAAGCGTTTATAGATATATCTCCAAAGGAAAATTTTTTCTTGTTTTGAGGTCTTAAATTTATATTTTAAATTAGGACATTTAATCTTGAAACACCCTATATATAATGCTAAGATAAATACTACTGTTTTATAGTGATGAAGATTCAGATATAGAGATATCTAATGAGCTCACAGGTGATAAAAAGGCAGTTTTAGAATTTATGCAAACTGCTTTGCCTTCAGAGCTCCTTCTCATGTCCCAATGTTCTCAGAAGCGAGCTAATGCTATTGTAGAAACAAGACCATTTCAAGATTGGAGAGACTTGGTGAATAAATTCCAAAATACAAGATACTTAGATACAGAATTATTAAATGCAGCTCAGGTAAATTCAACAAAATAGATGCATGTATATAAGTAACAGTATTTAGTTTTCAACTTGTTAAGATATAAATATTAATTTTTGTATATATATAGAATTAAAAGACTTACATGATAACAAGATATGTCTAATTTTTTATCAACTTTAATTAATTCCATTTTTAATATGTTCAAAGGTATTATTATCTACACGTCATGTAGTAGAGATTCTAATGAAAAAATGCCTTCGCTTGTCCACTAATATGGAAAAAGCTGTGGCTGCTGGTGCTTCAACTATAACACAGCAACCAAAAGCATTATCACCAGATTTAACATTAGCTTCGTACCAAATGGTTGGTCTGAATTGGCTTGCCGTTATGCATGCACAGAATGTAAATGGTATATTAGCTGATGAAATGGGTCTAGGAAAAACGGTACAAGTGATAGCATTTCTAACATATTTGAAGGAAGCTCGTCTTCTCACTGAAATGGACGGACCTCATTTAATTGTTGTTCCCAGTTCGACTATGGGTAATACATCTTTACAATGTTTAATAGTAATTTAAAAATAGGCTCTTATTATATATACTTATCTTTTTCTTTTGTAGAAAATTGGTGGAATGAGTTAGAAAAATGGTCACCTGACTTGAAAATTGTACAATATTATGGCTCTCAAGAGGAGCGCAAAGATATGCGAATGGGTTGGCGAAACGGTGATCTTGATGATGTTGACGTTTTATTAACTACATACAATTTAATTTGTAGCACCCCAGAGGAGCGTAGATTATTTCGCGTTATGCGAATTAACTATGTAATTTTTGATGAAGCTCATATGCTCAAAAACATGAGCACTGTTAGATACGAAAATCTCGTCAGGATTAACGTATGTATTTATTATATAGATGTGGAAAAAATACCGGAATCCTAAAATATCTCGAAAGTAATTTAGATAGATTTTGGAAAATATTAAATATAAAAGTTTTTGAGTATTGAAAGAACTATCTGACTAGTCAATTAGATTTTGGGCCCAAGGTCTAGTTTGAGCCCAGTAAATCGATTTTTTCAAGTAGAGACCCATATTTTTCATTGCAGATTTAGATTTAGGATGTGTTTTTATATCACATAATTGACAAACATTTAGGTTTTACTGGGCCCAAAATTTAATTGACCAGTCAGATAGCTCTTTCAATACCCAAAACCTTTTGTATTTAACATTTTCCTCCAAAACCTATTTCCTTCGAGATATTTTAGGATCCTGGTACTTTTTTCGCACCCTGTATATATATATATATATATATATATATATGCACATAAATATAGAAATCATTTTTGTAACAAAATCTCAATTGCTTTTAAAGGCTAAACATCGGATTTTATTGACTGGTACACCTCTACAAAACAATTTACTAGAATTAATGTCTTTGTTGATATTTGTAATGCCGTCATTGTTTGCTGGCAAACAGGCAGATATAAAAAGCTTATTCTCCAAAAATTCTGTAAGTCATTAAATAATTATTAAAACTATGTCACACATATGTAATCGCATATATATTTACTATATTATTGTAATTCATGTATTCATCAGCTAATATATCATTTATATTTTGAAATGTTCAGAAAGGCGATAAAAAGAACGGGGAGCAGCCGTTATTCGAAAGAGAACAAGTTAAGAACGCAAAGGAGATTATGCGACCATTTGTCCTACGACGACTTAAAAATCAAGTCCTACGTGATTTGCCTGATAAAAAAGACGAAATAATACGATGTGCATTAATCGAGAAACAGCAAAGTATGTATAATAAATTAGTTGCACAATTTTCAGCAGAGGCTAGTGAAATTACGGAAGTGAATGGAACTGGTCTCATGATGCAATTGAGAAAGCTTGCCAATCATCCTCTTCTTGTACGCGATTATTACGATGAGAAAAAACTTGAGGTATATATATGGCTAAAGAACCTGATTTTTTTTTAAATTCATTTCTGTCAATTAAAATTCATTTATATCAATATATCATATTAGGCTATAGCAAACAGATTGGTGAAAGAACCAGGTTACAAACAGAAGAATCCAGAGTATGTCTTTGAAGAATTGATTTGGACGTCTGATTACCAAATAAATCAATTAACACGTATGTACAAAAGTGTAGCTGGTTTCGGTTTGTCCCAGGAACTTATCCCTCAGGCTGGTAAATTAAAAGAATTAGACAAGTTGTTACCACAATTGAAAAGAGACAGTCATAGAGTACTTATCTTTAGCCAATTTACTATGGTATTAGACATACTTGAAGAATATTTGACCATTAGAGGACATACATTCCTAAGGTTTGCAGTAACTATAAGATTGATTTAAATTACATGTTGATCTCAACTCAATTATTAATAAATTTAACATTCAAATTAGGCTAGATGGTAGTACACCAGTAACTGAGAGACAGACTCTTATAAATGAATACACACAAGATGCAAATATATTCATATTTTTGTTATCTACAAGAGCTGGAGGTTTGGGGATCAATTTAACAGCTGCCGATACTGTTATAATTCATGACATAGATTTCAATCCTTACAATGACAAACAAGCAGAAGATCGATGTCATCGTGTTGGGCAAAAAAAGTATGTATCATCATATATTATCAAAATACATTTAAGTTGGAATAAAATATACACATCTTATCATTAAAACGAATTTGTTAAAAGGATTCTGAATTTTTTTACAGTCCAGTTATGATAATTAGATTATTAAGCGAAGGCACAATAGAAGAAAACATGTATGAAATAGCTCAAGAAAAATTGCATCTTGAACAACAAATTACTGGAAACGAAGGTAAGAGCAAGACGTAAAAGTACAAGTATTACACTTTATAATTGCAAAAATATTAACAACATTTATTTGTGTTTATAGAAAGTGATAATACAGATAAGAAATCTGTCCTAAAATTATTAAAAATGACCATAGGCCAAGATGCTCACAATAAATCTTTATCACCAACGAAAAATACATATAAAGCATTTGATGTAATAGGAAATAACGAAAACTGTAAATAGCTTATTACTCTGTTTGTAATAGTCATAATTTTGATATATTTCGATTTTATCTACTGGAAAGGTCAACTCGTCATAAACACAAACATACACAGGGATAATAATATAACATATTTTATAAAACTTCAAGTTTTTCACTCTAATTTAAAAATTCAGAGAATATGAAACTATGATAAATACGTAACACACAAAATTTGTAAATTTTCTATTTATAATGCACATTGTGAAACATATTCTTTTATAATATCTATGTTTTGTATATTTATTAAATCATTCATTTATTTATCTATACAATGCATATTTTGTTTTATCCTTTATTTTATACAGTATACTTTACGCATACTTTTTTTATTTGCAACGTATGTTCCAAAATATAAAAATATATGCAAAATATATGAAATAAAATAAGAAACATTAAACAATATAATTTTTTGCACAATGCGCAGACAAACATCATTAAACTGCCGAAATCATTAAATAAGCAAAATTCATCGACATGTCAACTTTCAAGTACAAAAGAATTGTAGAATTTGCGTAAATGAAATAAATATGGCACAATTTTGTGAAAGATATTATAATTTATATATTAATCATATCATTGATAATGTTGACAAAACATTAATTTTTATCTGTATGGAAGGCATGTGAAAAAGTTTTATTATACATTACAATCCTCAGGATATACTTTGGCTCATTAAAAGATCCGACATTCCATCTTTGATAATTTTTAAGCTTTCTAAATCGGTATTTATTGTTGCAATAAGTTGTGCCATGCCCTGTTGTTCCATACTCAGGTACTAAAATAATAAAAACAAATTATTATGCCTCTACACTATTTGATAATCCCTATTAAAAATAAAGAATATTCTCTTACTGCTTTAATATCATCTTGAGCTATGGGGTCCATTGTATATCTTTCCTGATTTTGAATATCGATATGCCGCCTCATTCTAAGCTGAGAGAGCATCTCGCTAATTCTACCTTTATATTGTGTCGGAGCACTGATTTGCGAATGCATTGCTTCAAATCTGCGTGTTAAAACTTCTTCTTCTGGTTGTAAGGCTAATCCAACTTTGCGCGTAATTTCTTGTCGAACTAGTACCTTTAGAAATAGAATTTGTAATTAACAGACAAAAATGTCATACATGGCTATACAATTAACGAACAATAATTAATTGCCATTATACCTGCAAAACTCGATGTTGAAGTTCTAATAATGTACGTCTATGTTCCTTGAGGCGGGCCTGCGTAGCTGTATGCTGTCTCTGCAAGCCTTGTATTTTTTCTGCTGCCATATCTAAGAACGCTCTGTGTCTAGCAGTCTCCTCTTCTTGACATTTCAATCTATGTTTAACTTGCTGAAAACCAATCATAGGAACTGGAATATACAATTCTGAATTGGGATTGTCCAACTGTGCCTGCTTCCATAATCGGGCATCGATAGCGCAAGGTGGATTATCTAGATATTCTTTTAGCTGCGACGGATCGAGTTTCATCAGTGGAAATATATCTTCAACCCCATTTTGTAGCAGCTGTTGTTTTTGCATCATCTGCGACAGATATGCGACCAACTCATTGGCAGGAATTTTTCTGTAAGAGCCAGTAATTCCTTTTTCCGATACATATATTGTCACTTGACTCTTATTTTCTCCCGTGGATTTAATATTGTCAACAGTTACTGTTAGATTGGGCTTATTCCCCAGCAAACCACTCAGGAATACAATTAATTGTTGTTTGCCACCCTGTACGTCTTTTTCTTTCTTATTGAAACAGAACACCACTAAACCATCATTGTTATCAGCATCGGGTATACGACTATATCCGATGGCTTTGAATCTGCACAACGAATTTTCTTGAGTAAGATCTATAGGTGGGGAATTTACAGAATAATAAGCCTTTCCTGTACCCCATAATGCTTGAATAAGATTCCACCTAGCAATAGTATTGTCTCGCTCGTCATTGTATAATTGACAATTGAACACAGCATTATAGAGAGCTTCTGATATATTATTTGCAGGTTGTTGTTGTTGATTTTGTTGTTGCTGTTGTTGCTGCTGAGGCTGTGTTAGTCCAGTACCAAATCCAGCACCGAATCCTATTTGTGTGTGTATAATATAAATATACATGTTGGCGAATAATATTGTAGCATAAAAAATATCAATCTATAACAAACTACCTGTCCCAAATCCACCAAATCCAGCCGTACCACTGGTGGTGGCTGGCTTGCTTCCAAATGTACCAAAACCTGTGGATGTGCCGAAACCGGTTGAGGGAATACTTGTAGTACCGAATCCACCAAATAAGCTAGGGGCAGATGTAGTAGTAGTTGTCCCAAATCCTCCGAAACTTCCGAAACTCAATGACGATGTTGTCGTCGCTGTTCCAAATCCACCGAAACCAGTTGTAGAGCCTGGGGCATTGCCAAAAGTCGAAGTTGTACCAAACCCAGTAGTTGCGGAAGAAGCGGGAGTACTCCCAAAAGCTGGCGCTGAACCAAAGGCACTGGTTGATGTGCTACCAAATGTAGGGGCAGATCCAAAGCCTGTGGTCGATGTGCCACCGAATCCTGCAGCCGCTGGAGTACCAAATCCTGTTCCAGTACCAAATCCAGTAGTCTGAGTTGATGGAGTACCAAACAAGCTCGGCGTTGAAGTAGTCGGTGTACTAAATCCGAATGAGGGTGTTCCAAATCCTGCCACTTAAAAATTTTAATACAGATTAGTGCGCTTTCAGCAAAAACAAACATTAAAATTTTTCTTAAAAAAATAAAAAGAATTTTTGTAATTTGGATGATAAATTTACACTTTATGATATAAATCATAAAGAAAAATTATAAATGTAATTGTAATGTAAATTTGAATTAATTTTATATTTGATTATATATATTACAGAATATAAAAATTATATCAATATACTCAAATTTACAATCTGATAAATTTGAATTATCAGGCTGTAATGGAGATCACTATACCAGTAAGTATTAACCAATATGATATTATCTGAGTTTTTAAATATAACAATGAATATCAAACCTATTTTCTTTTGTTCGATAAGTTTGAAGTTAGATAAAACATGTCAATGTAAAAGGTATTTGCTTTTATTTGTTACTTATTTTATGGTAACAATTTTAAATATATATATATACATTGAAAGATATTGTATGAACACATTTATTTATATACTAATATAAATATCTAATAAAATTTCAATATATGAAAATTCAGTCGATCTCATAATAACATACATAGTTATGTAAAAAGTATAAAGTTATAAAGCGAAATATGACATTTCTAAGTCATCAAAATGAAATGCAGGTAAATATTTAACAGTAAAAGAGTAAGCTATCGTATAAGGAAAACTTAGAAATATGATTTGAGTCTATTCTTTTACTTTATTAATAAAATACAGTTTAATATAATGTATTAATATAATGTGCATTTTTAAAAACAGACTAGTTTTTATGCACAACTAGCGCATAATTCATTGAAATTAGATTCTATATCTAACACCAATATCCTTTTCCGTCGCATTAAATCAATACATGATTCTTCCACTCAAATTGTAAATGAACTTGGTACTACAGATATAGCAATTGGGGTATATATGTAATAATACAACTTATTCTTTCTCTCTCTATATATATAATTACATTACTTTGTGATAATTTAATTATATTATTTTTATACAGGATGCAACTGCAAAAATTATGATAACAACACTTGGAAAAATACCAAATGAAATGTATTATTTGGAGGACACAACTTCCGGCAGCAAAACTGCTACTTACGACAGCGAGTTACACACGACACTTGATAACACTCTCACCACATTGGCTCCATTCGAAACTGTTAAATATGACGAATATACAGAACGCTCGACACTGCTAATTATTTTGCTGACTGCGCTCTTAATCATACTATTTATGTGCTGCATCACAGCGTGCATAATCGCAAGATCCAGGAGTAGACACGCTTTCTTCGCAAAAAGCGACATGGAATGCGATCCGGGATGTACTGGCGT
Organism: Polyergus mexicanus; assembly: GCF_030449975.1. Lineage (NCBI taxonomy): Eukaryota > Metazoa > Arthropoda > Insecta > Hymenoptera > Formicidae > Polyergus > Polyergus mexicanus. Next base: position 12,614,214 of record NW_027223321.1, on the reverse strand, counting down.
GAATCAGCCCTTGCTAGGTTCAGACAGGATAAACAAGACCTCCGATACCACTAGAACCAGCGATAATTCCACGAAAAATTGAAGAGAGCCACATTTTCAATCTCAAGTTTGTCGCAAAATATTTATAACATTTATAGGAACAGATAAAGACGTTTTTGCGAGTGAGAAAAGGAGACGGCGAAGAGCTTGCGATTTTCCCACTCGAATAACAGGATGACTTACCCGGCTTAACCGGCGTTGCCGTGGAAGCCGGCGTGGTGCCAAAGGCGAACGTGGGTGCGGGCGTCGACGTGGATGTTCCGAAGCCGCTGCCGAATGACATTTCGATTTTTCGCGGTTCAATAAACGTAGGTTAAAACAATGCGTCGCATCATCGACGACAGTTCAGCTGCAACATGGCCGTCACACGTGTGACAAGAGTCGTATTCGAAGAATCGACTCGCCGAACGGAGTACCGTTTGTCCCGACCAATCGGGACGAGGAAATCTTTGCTCCCTTTGTACCGATTGGTCAGTCGATTCCACACTCTACTCCATCGCGTACATTTTACGAACGCAACCGAGCGCGGGCGGGAGATTCAGAGAAGCCTGCGCAGAAGATCTGCGCGACATTACAAATTCCGAATGCATGCTTGGCTGACAGTTCAAAAAAATGGACCACGTATTTATTTAATAACTCTTTTTAGTATAATCCTTTACTTTTGATTCGGTATTTATATCATGTATTTTAATATATATAAACATCCGCAATGTATACACTCTAATATATGCATATTAAATTATATATATGCATTCCTCTTTTATTGATATTCGCATATGCTAATTTTTTTTAATCGAACGAATATATAATATATATGCATCACAAAGTGTATATTGATGTTAACTTCTCTCTTCTTTTCAAGTTTCTTTATTAAAATCCCAGCTCTATAAACAACGTATATATATATATATATATATATATATATATATATATATCTACGTTGGCGTTACATCGTTGCATGAGTTTTTCTTAATCGTAAACAATCTCAGGGTTCAATAATAGATAGAGCCTTCGATATTTTTAACGAATTTTTATAATTCAAAAACTTAAAAATAAATATCTCTCCACAATATCTAACGTACATATATGTGATACTTTCGTCAACAGTTCGATAGGACTATCGTACATGTATATATATATGTATATGTATATATATATATAATGCTAGATTTGAAAGCGCCGTTTGCGCGGCAGTTGATCAAATGAGTACAGTAAAAAATACTGCATAGATATAGGGAGGGCAGAAGAAAGAGGGAGGGCGCGTGGGTGGATATAGTAAACGAGAAATTACACTCGATTGAAAACTCTGTCTATATACATACAAGATTTACGGGGTGTACGCGACGACAGATTTTACGGAGTACTGTTTCTCTTTCCTCTTCTCGACTTTTTTTTCTCTAAGGCGCAATCGAATCGTGTATTTATACCGTATCGAAACATATAAAACAATTCCACACGCGCTATAAACTAACTTACACTTTAGGTACGTGACAATCGTTTTTCATCGTCGCGAAATCACATCTCGCGCGTCCTTGGTTTTTGGCGGTTTCTTTTTATCCGAGATTCATTTTTCATGTATATATATAATTCGCATATTGACCGTGCATGTAGGTTTAATACTAGTTTTAGAAGAGAGTTTTGTCGCAAGCATAGCGCTCATTTGTGTGTGTATTGCTTTGGCATCATAGTCGGTGCAGTTCATACATTTCGGCGACGTGCTGCGTGCCTAAAAACAGAAAGTCAAATACCATAAATCTCTCTCTCTCTTTCTTTTTCAAGCAAATTCTCTCATAGATATAATTGTTGATCCGTCCGTAAATGATTTGGAAGTCGAGAATGTATATACATGTATACATCTTTTTAATCTCTAAGGATTGGAAATAATCTCATTTCGGTAAAAGAATTAATCAAAAATTAACAAGCGCGTATTCTGAGAGACAAACTTACTATATACTAAACTAATAATATATTAGATTTTACCTCATCAAGACTCCCAAATTATAAACAAACGGCATAAATTTTGTAAGCATTTAAATCTCGTTAGTACACACATTTCGCATTTATGGTATAAATGTATTAATCAAATTGGGACCAAACTACAAAATAGGTTTTGGTAGATAGTGTTTTCAAATTTGGGAGTGCGCTTCATGAGGTTCACAATTTGATACGATATTTGATACAATTAATACGATACTTTTCTAACGAGATTTAACTGCAATAATGGAGCCACGTATAATCATAAAGATTATTTTAGGCCTAACATAAATATTAAAATACTTTGTGTATATATGTGCTCTGCAATAAATAATAAGCATATCATAAACATCATTCTAAGAGCCAGTTAGATACAATTTCTGCAGTATTTATACCGGGTTAATGATCAATTTGTTTTTACTTCAATTAACACATGCATATCGTAATTATATATATTGTGCGTTTTTAAATATCTTTATATATTTTTTTTATTATCTTGTTTGGAATTGAAAAGATCTAAATACTTTTATAAGAGAAAAATAGTTGCACGAGAGAACGTACCCGGTGTAAGAAGAATATAGCTTCAGTTCTTCTCTTTTCATTTAGAAACAATGTATGTGTATATGTGACGATTTTGCTTCAGATACGAAGAATTTATCGTTGAAACAAACAACGCGTTTCGCGTTTTTATCTCTTGTATATAATTCTATTTCAAATATTTATATTATTAAATTTAAAAAAATATCAAAAAACTTCTAATAATTCAACGGTTTAGAAAGCTTCATTCATTATGTTTTCTCCGCCCAAGCATATATTTTCTCGCTTGATAAAAGTTAAAATTTAAGATATATATAAAATACTCAAGATCTCTGTCCCTGAAAACGTTATTCCATAATTTGGAATAGGGATAACTTGGTCCATAGGATAAGATTGTATTACGCTAAGAATCTGGTTGAATACTTTCTTACAGTGCTGAAAAATGCACTTGATAAACTCTCTCACAAACATTCAATATTGGATATATCTGTCTCTGCAAAACAGTTAAATTTTTAAACGGTGAAAATGGGCTATGTATAAATATAACATGTAACTATAAAAAAAAAGAACACATTCATTGTGTATGTCATCAAAAAGATAGGGCCACCTTTCATATAATATAGGCCTGATTTGTGTGTACTTCCCGCTTATTTAAATATTCGCGCGAAATTACTAATTTGTTTATTAGATGAAAGAGTTACTAGTTCTCGTATTAATTGATAATGACATTTGCGTATTTAACATTTAAAGATATATACTAAAATTACGAAAAAGAATAATATACGTTTTTACAAAAGCGACATAATATATAAGAGTCGCATTATCTATTGAAAAAATTCTCTAAACAATTAGCCGAAGAACTAACATTTATCACATTAACATTTCCCTCGTTATAATTTCATTATTATATTAATAAATTACTGTTTGTTATTCATCGCGCGTAACCGTATTAATAAACATAACACAATACAATTTATCGTGCGCAAATTGCGTAAAAAAAGATACGTGCTCTTTTATTGTTCCATCGTTTTCTTTTTTTATTTCATTGCGCAAATATAATCGATATTTCATTATCACGTTGCAATATACCGTTCTAGTCATTCGCAACAAGACTTTGTTCCGTCAGTGCATTATGAAGAAACGCAAAAGTACGTACCCATCGATACTTACGACAAATAATAAATTGGAAATATCACAAAGCTTTAAAAGCGAAGCGTAACGATAATCACTGAGAGATTGAGTAAAAAGAATTTTAGGTCCCAAATGTATCGCGCAGTCAGGCGAAAAGATGTCCGGCAACGGCATGATTTTACTCGTATTTGCGTAGAGATTATAAGTACGTCTCTGAAAACTCAACATCAGAAGCGGAAGCGCGAGAGGATTTTGTACAAATGGAAATACCCCCACCGATAGCACTGTCCGATGTTCCCTCGCCAGTCGGATAGTCGGTAACGATGAAGGATTGTTTGGGTTGACCTTGCCTGCAACGACTCGTTGTGCCGGTTCCCTTCAGGACATCGCGTTCGGCTAGTTTCTGCTTGATGGCTTGTATTTTTTCTTCCTTCTGAAATATATAGACAAGAATACGCGACTTACATTACGTATAATAATTGATAAGATCGTTAATATCGTATTCTTACTGCGGCGATAAGTTTTTGAAGCTCATCGTTTTCGTTGAGTAGTTTCTGATACTTTTCTTCCTCCTCCTTGGACACCGCGCCGTCCGGGTTATATCTTGACTCGGACTTGTCTTTAGGATGTCTAATCACCTCGATCACCTTCGGTACAAAGATGAGCGCCATGCTGAGGAAACAACAAAAGATAGTAGCTAGCGCCGAGAAGGCGTAACTCGCGTCCTGCTGACTAGAGATGACCATTACCACGGGTACCGTTATGAGACATAGAACTACAATATTATATATTGACATGCCCACGTATCTAGAATCGTTGATCAGTTTGATTTTGATGCTTCTCGTCTCGTAAGACAGAAAGAGTCCGAAAGCTAGAACAATGCCTTTGTAGCCGTAAATCAAGCCTGGAAAAATATTCTCAATCTTGGTATTTATATCGTAATGGAATTACGCTCAATTCGCGCGCATAATTTATTTCCCAACACGTATTTCTTATTGCGAATCACAATGTATTTACTCACCGAGCCACAAACTATTGTGCTCGCTTTCGCAGTGTTCCAATTCGGGCTTGATCATTGCATCCTCGTCTCCATAAGGAGGCAACTCCAGTAAAAAGGTCTCGATTCTTCTATGTAACGGATCAACCATCTGCCAAGTGACGAGGAGGATGATATCCACCGACAGCAATCCGCTCAGCATAACGTACAGCTTCCACGGCTCAATCTTCTTCTGTATAGACGAAACTTTTTGTTTAGCCGTCAATAACTAAAAGGAATCGAGAATAGGTTAAAGATACGGGACATACAGATGCGGGAACAGCAAACCATGCAGGATGGTTCCATCTTCGTGAAAAAACTAGAAATCAGTCTCGTTACTAATGAGGAAAATGTGGAGCAAAAGCGGTACGATGGCAAGAATTTGGCGAAAAAGGATATTAAAAAGCACGTAGAATGTTTTTGGAATATATTGCGATACATATCTCGCGATACTACAAGCGATGTAAAGCTCTACTCGTACCACTTTGCCAATTAAGAGATTTGACGTAGTAACTCGCGACTAGTTTACAACTTACTTTCCCCTGATCAGCTTTAGCCTTTGTAGAAAGTCGATGGACCCTCCAAACTTTACTAAACATGGCGCCAAATGCAAGAGTGAAGCCAATTGACATCGTCCACGCTCTAGCTTGGCAGATTATCAAAAACTGCCAAGGCGTCACGAACCTACCGTCAATCCCTATGCACAACACGGCCAAGAAGCAGCCTATTATTCCCACTAGCATTATTGTGTTGGCGGTGGGATGAGACGAATGTATAACTCTGGAAAGTAGACATTGTATCTATCGATTGTAGACTGTGTGGGTCGGTCCGCAGTATATGCCAAATAACGTATTAACGAATGCGAAACACGCATTGAAGTATACATATATATATATATATACATATATAGTAGAACATAGTAGAATATAGTATACCTTCGGTGTCTATTATAGACGTTAAACACGATCAATCCGATGGCTATCGCGATACCGAGCGCCGACAAGGTCGCCATACTTATGAATAAGGGCAGTGACACCGTTCTCAAAACGGTTCTTATTATCGTTCTGTCTTGCGGCACCTTCCCGCCGATCCATCGCTCCACGTTTCGCCATGTTAGATTGTCGCTTTGTGTATCATAGTATCCTAACTTGACGTACTTTCCATCGATCACTTGCTCGATCTGCGTTAGAGCGATTCTGTCGCCCTGCGAGCTGAAAGCGACGTATCCCTGTATAAAAGAAGATTCAAATTTAGAAATTACACTGTTGTTGAACGAAAGAAGCAATTTTCAAGCTGTAGCAAGTTTTACATACGGAAACACCGAGAAACTGGGTCGAGTTTACCGCCGCGTATATCTCATCGGCAATCTCTTTGTTATCATAAGTAAAGTTCTTCAAGCTCTTTCCCATTTTGTTTAGTCTTTCCATGGTTCTATTAAACGCTGACGGTAGAGACGGAAGAAAAGAAAAAAGAAAAAGCAATAAAGCGATTATTGCGATCATGTGGATTTGCTAACAATTCGAGAAACTCACCTAATGCAACGGACCAGACCGCGTCATAGGCGAGGGGCGCTTCCTGGTATCCTTCCGGATATCGATTGTTGTCTATATCGTAACCGTCATCCTTCAACTGTTTGTTCAATCTCTTTCGGAAGTCCTCGGCCGTCATACCGCTGATTGTCGTGTCGTTGTTTTGATTCCACATGAGCGCCTCGGTGGTCAGATGTCCCTCCGCTGCCTGTCGCATCTGCTCCCTCGTGCAGGTGATACCCTCTTTCTCCAGATTGATTTCGAACCAGTCGTCCTCGTACCAGCCAATAAAGAACCACACGTATGTCTTGCCGTACAGCTTTTGATGATAGAGCTCGCATAGTACTCGCCTCGCGGCGACCACGTAAAACAGTCCGACTACTATCCGCGCGTCTTGACGACGTAAATTCTTCACCGCGTCCGTCGGATCTGACAAGAAACTCTGACGGGTGACTATCTCTATCCCAGCTTCTTTACACCGAGCTTCTAGATCTTCGACGGTCTGTGATGGGTCAAATTCATATTTACATCATATAAAAAATTTTTTGTAAAAAATAATAAACTTACATAATAAAAACATTTATTATAAAAAATACAAATTTTTATTATAAAGCTTTAATTTAAATTTCACTTATTTTTAAGAAGTACATGGGGAATATTTTTTGTGAAAGATATCTAGACAAGAATTTAATGACAAACGAAGCTTCATTAACGTGATATTCTTACCGATATGAACACTTCTTCGGCTTGTTGTAATATCGCTACTCGAGACCAGCCAAACTTTTGCAACAATTTGATTCTCGTGGGATTGTGTACGGTGGCGGAAGGATGTGTCCTGAAGAGGGTCGGGAATCGATTTCGGTCGGACAACGCTGGCGACGACGCACCGTAACATAGCTAAGAAAATGTGTTTCAGCCGTGTTTCTCGCGCATTTCCATTTGTATTTGCGTGCCGAATTTAATTTGCGATGGAAAAAAAAAAGAAAAAATCCGATTCGTCTCTCGTTTTTCTCCGTGTAGAATAACTCCGTGAACGAAGACACTCACCACTACTAAATTCCACATCTTGGCTGCCTCGGCGACTGTAGTACAGACCGTGCTGCAACCGGCTAACAGCATTAATTTATAGGGTGGAAAGTACAGTAAGTTGTACATCACGGATGCGCCAAGACCGGGTTCGCACTGGAAGGAAAATGCAATAAATTACAAAGGTAATTTCATCGCGCCAGCCGGAGCAAAAAAAAGAAGGGGTCGGGGGGGCATAATCCGCCATTATAATGCCATTAAACACATCTTCGTGAAATTACCTCGCTATCGTTGGAATGAAGGTGCAGTCTATATCCGCGTAACAAGTTCTTTTCGCGATTAACGTCTTCTAAGGCCAGGTGCGCAGCTGGCATGCAAGCCTGTTGAATAAATGATAATACAATTTAGCTTGATTAACCCCCTAATTTAATGAGTTTAAATTTGCATGCAGAGTCAGAAGCAGTGCCGTTCGATAAATATACATCATTTACGGGCTAAAAGTTCCACAAGAAAAGCTATTTTTTCACTTTGAAAGACACAATTAAAGAAAGAATATTTATAACAGTTATACGAAAGAAGTGTTAGATTTTATTACAAATAACGTAAACGATCAAAAAACTATTTGTAAAATTGGAAATATACAATACTTTTAAGCATATTGTCTCTGTCTGAATAAATGACGGCGCGTCATAGTTTATTAAATTTCTTCGTACATGTTTGTAGAAAAATACATTATAGAAATTATATACAACTATAAAATTAAATGTATCAAAAGTAGATAAATCTTTCCGATCTTTTGAGCCGTTAATGATTTATTATGTCGCGTATAATTTTTTTATCGCTTTTATGGAAAAAAATTTACTATGATTTTTTTCTTTTATATTATCTATTATATATAACGCTGAATAAATAATATAAAAAATTGTTTATTATCATAAATTACATTGTATTTTTAATGTTTAAATATGAAGCAAGAATTAAAGAATAAATACAAACTGATCATCCTGAATGAATTCAGAATATAATGCTGTAAAGTAGACATTTCCAATCTTTTAAAAATAATGTTTGTTTATTTAAGTATTGCTAATATTTTATAGAATTTTCTCGGTACGTTACTGCAGTTCTCAAATAATAATATTACAGAAAAAAATATGCACGCGCATTGTTAAATTTATTAAAGAAATTTCGCTTTTTTCATTCTCTATAAAATTTTTTGATATTTTAAAAACACTTTGCATGTGTTGGACTTTGGGATTCAGCGTGACGAAAAATTAGTCTACTGATAAACTTGTTTATATCGTTACATGAACTTTAGAATCTGATCCCAAAGTTTCGAAGCAGTTTGCAAAGTTTGACGAGAATTTATTCGCGTTACCAATGTCACAGGATATCGAACAATTCGAGAGAAGTAGAAGATAGAAGATAAGCGGAAATACGGACAATTACAAGATACGATGACGTAATAATCATATTACTTTGCATTTACGGAAGTCTGAACAATAGAACACGTTATAATTTTTAACAAATCTGATGATATTGCTATGAAATGATAGCAAAAAAGATAAGTTTGTGCGAGTGTAAAATTTCGGAACAATAGAATTATTAATTTCACCGCCAATTATTGATGCTATCACGTACACACGTTGCGTGATTGATGTAGTATTAAATATATTTTTTTATTATTTGTTAAATATATTTTTTTATAAAATTTTTATCGAAAGTTGAATAATACTCTGTTAAGAGGATGCCGGATTACCGACAGAATGCGAATATTAGTAGGATTGCAAAATCTTTTTGTTGATTATAGATATCAACAAATCCTTTTCCACAATTAAGGTACACATAATAACGGAGTGCGGAGTTTAACATTTCATATGAAAAGTTGAAAAAAATGTGAAAATTACAGTTTTGTTATCGGCTTCTGCCGTCAACATTTACTTAATATAACAAATTTGTAATCTGTACGTGCCTAATCAGTGAACTCCGCACTCGGCATTTCATCAAAGAGTATAAGTGAACTTAGAGAAGTGAATTTAGAAGCTTTATAAAAAAGATTTTACGATGCTACACTTTCGTGTATATGTGTGTGTGCGAGATAGAGACTCAAGAGTAAAACAGAGCAGTAGATTAGTTGCGTGATGTCGCGATAGACGGAGCTGCAATCTTACATGACAAGGACAGACATAATCGTACTACCTTTGTCTCTTTCATGCGTGTGAGAGTAATATATATGTACGCACTAACATTATTGCAGTATCTTTTTTCTCTCGATCATACGCTCTGTCTTTTTCTAATCGCTCGCTCGCTATGTACTACGTATCGCTTAGCTTCATGCTCCTCGCATATTCACTTACGCGTTCACTCGCGCCTCTCTCTCTCTCTCTCTCTCTCTCTCTCTCTCTCTCTCTCTCTCTCTCTCTCTCTCTCTCTCTCTCTCTCTTTCATTCTGCTCGTTCATTATTGTATATTGTATTCTTTTATTGCCATTATTATATTCTTTTATTTGCTTAATTTTTATTCTTTCTATTCTCGTGTCCCTACATGAAAATAAATAAATTTATTTATTTATGTTTATTTGATACATCATAAATGAGATACACAAGTTATTTTCTTTTTCTATTTAATTATAGTTAAATACAACACATGTACATACAAAAATGCACATAATTAAATACTTTTTCTATTTATGACATACACAATATCTCATTTATGTTGTATAAAATAAAGACGAATAAATTAATGTATTATTATGTAGGAAGACGAGAATATAGAAAGAATAAAAGTCGAAGAAATAAAAGAATATAATAATGGGGATGAAAGAATACAATAAAGAACGAGGAGCAAGCGAGATGACAAACATCAAACAGTTCCGAAGTCTCGTTCGCGAGGCTCTCTTTATCTATAATATCTCGGGTTACATATCGTTCGTAAAATTTCTGTTTTTCGTATTTTATCGATATCAAAATAATTTTAATAGATTAATGAGATTCTTGCGATTAAAATAATACTAAACATGACATAAATCAGATAATTTTTAATCAGTTATGTTATTAAAATTATGATTACTTATTTCATTTAAAATAATCGGATTTATATCGTATTTGGTGTCATTTTAATCGCAAAAATGTAATTAATCCATTACAATTATTTTCAGATATATAAAATGCGAAATACGAAAGTTTTATTTTCTATAGTAAGATGACATATATACGTGAAAGATTACAGATAAAAGGAGTCACGCGAGCGAGGCTTCGGAACTCTTTCATGTTTGTCATCTCACTTACTCCTTCATTCTTTCTCGCTCTCGCTTTTGTCGACTCTTCAGCGTCGGGGATTATAATGGATTAATGAGATTCTTGCGATTAAAATGACACGAAACATGACATAAATCGGATTATTTTTAATCAATTATGTTATTAAAATTATGATTACTTATTTCATTTAAAATAATCGGATTTATATCGTATTTGGTGTCATTTTAATCGCAAAAATGTAATTAATCCATTACAATTATTTTCAGATATATAAAATGCGAAATACAAAAGTTTTATTTTCTATAATAAGATGACATATATACGTGAAAGATTACAGATAAAAGGAGTCACGCGAGCGAGGCTTCGGAACTCTTTCATGTTTGTCATCTCACTTACTCCTTCATTCTTTCTCGCTCTCGCTTTTGTCGACTCTTCAGCGTCGGGGATCTTTCCTTATCTACAAAATATAAACATCTTCTAAATAAAAAATGAAACTTGTATTTTCCATTTTATCTGTATAAAAATAATTATAATGGATTAATGAGATTCTTGCGATTGAAATGACACGAAACATGACATAAATCGGATTATTTTTAATCAATTATGTTATTAAAATTATGATTACTTATTTCATTTAAAATTATCCGATTTATGTCATATTTGGTGTTATTTTAATTGCAAGAATCTCATTAATCCATTATAATTATTTTTATACTAATAAAATACAATATGAAAGTTTCAGTTTTTATTTTATAAGATGTTTATATAAGGAAAGATCCCCGCGCGATGCTGGAGAGTCGACAAAAGCAATAGAGAGAAAGAATGAAGGAGCAAGCGAGACGACAAATATCGAAGAGTTCCGAAGTCTCGCTCGTGAGGCTCCCTTTATCTATAATCTTTCACGTTAGATTAATATATATAAATTATTATAAAATTTATATATATATACAGGGTGTCCGGCGTCAATCGCATCACCGGTCGTGTGCAGGTAGAGCAGATGAAATCGAGAAGAAAAGTCCTTTACCTTTTTTTTCTATAACACTTAATAAAAGAGTTATTATTGAGTAAAGTCTGGCCAATCAGCGCCGACCTTTAGCCGGGCGCACGTCAGTGAGCCGCGCGCTGTGAAGTGTGCAGCGGCGTACACTATCAAGCGCGCGGTTCACCGACATGCGCCCGGCTAAAGATCGGCGCTGATTGGCCAGACTTTACTCAATAATAACTCTTTTATTAAGTATTATATAAAAAATTGGTACAGGACTTTTCTTCTCGGTTTCACCTGCTCTACCTGCACATGACCGGTGATGCGGTTGACGCCGGACACCCTGTATATATATATATATATATATATGTCATGTTACTATAGAAAATCAAATGTCTGTATTTTGCATTTTATATATCCGAAAATAATTTAAATGCATTAATTACATTATTGTGATTAAAATGACATGTCGTAAAATATTAATAAATAATGTTTTTATGTATCGAATTAATTTTAATCAATATGAAAATAACTTTTTATTCGGTTACAGAATATTCGTTTATAAAGATGCGCATTTGTTTTTATTATTACGCGATATTTGTAGCATGCATGTATCTAAGTATGTATGTACGTATCGGGGAATAAGGCGACTGTACTATTCACACGCACACAGCCAGGCACATGCGATAATATCAGTGCGCGGCAGTACTCAGTCTCAGTCTCAGTCGCGCGTGTTGTGTACATACGCGTAACGAGAGATAACCGCAAAAATGTGCTCAACCGTTATAACGCGTTATAACGCGTCGAATTTAAAAAACGAGTGTTGTGTTTGTGTAGTCATAGTGTGTTCATATAATAGGGCGAAAATGTAATGAGAAACGCTTGCCTCGCTTTGCCCGCAGACTTTCTTTAAAAAGAATAAGGGTCAAAAGGTTAGTATATTTATATACCATAATTCTAGAAGGAATTGTTTTAATGTATACTATATACTAATATGTCGCTAGATATAATTGAATTTTTTTTCCGTGCAGTTTACACAAAAATATATGTATGATAATGTAATATTATATAAAAATGTAATATTTCAAGTTTCTTTTTTTATTTTTTGATTATATCTTTAAAGCAATTCCTAAATAGAAAACAACATAAAGACCTTTGTATAAAAAAATTGTAACATAAAATTAATCTTTAAATAGAATTTAGAATTACTACAATACATGAACATACACATTATATGTATATGATGCACATAGTATTTAGTACTCATATAGTATTTTTGTTATAAAGAAATAGACAGACATGGGCAAAAAAAAGAAAGAGAGAGAGAGAGAGAGAATAGGAATGAGTAAGCGAGGGAATGGCTGTACAACGATATATCGATTAATAATTCACATCAGTCGCTAAATATTAGTGAGCATAAAGTATTGCTACGGAGAAAGATCCAACTATTTCCTTTCTTTTCTTACTTTTGGCACTTATATAGACACTTGCTCACTTACACTCATATCCTCTTTCGCTTTGCCCATTCTTCTCTGTCCGTCTCTTTCTGATCCGAGCATACTATGTGTGTTATATATTATCTATATGCGATCTTTTCGTGAACTGGTTGTAAATATTTCATACCAGATGCGGTTTGCATGTGCGCTCTAAATATTGCCGAAATATTTGATCCCAGAAGCGATCTTTTCGTAAACTGGTTGTAAATATTTCATACCAGATGCGGTTTGCATGTGCGCTCTAAATATTGCCGAAATATTTGATCCCAGAAGCGATCTTTTCGTGAACTGGTTGTAAATATTTCATACCAGATGCGGTTTGCATGTGCGCTCTAAATATTGCCGAAATATTTGATCCCAGAAGCGATCTTTTCGTAAACTGGTTGTAAATATTTCATACCAGATGCGGTTTGCATGTGCGCTCTAAATATTGCCGAAATATTTGATCCCAGAAGCGATCTTTTCGTGAACTGGTTGTAAATATTTCATACCAGATGCGGTTTGCATGTGCGCTCTAAATATTGCCGAAATATTTGATCCCAGAAGCGATCTTTTCGTGAACTGGTTGTAAATATTTCATACCAGATGCGGTTTGCATGTGCGCTCTAAATATTGCCGAAATATTTGATCCCAGAAGCGATCTTTTCGTGAACTGGTTGTAAATATTTCATACTAGATGCGGTTTGCATGTGCGCTCTAAATATTGTTGAAATATTTGATCCCAGAAGCGATCTTTTCGTGAATTGGTTGTAAATATTTCATACCAGATGCGGTTTGCATGAGCGTTCTGGTTAAAAATATATCCCAGAGGCGATTTACGTGTGCTGGTTATTGTAAAATGTATCCCAGAGGCGATTTGCGTGTGCTGGTTATTGTAAAAAATATCCCAGAGGCGATTTACGTGTGCTGGGTATTGTAAAAAATATCCCAGAGGCGATTTACGTGTGCTGGTTATTGTAAAATGTATCCCAGAGGCGATTTGCGTGTGCTGGTTATTGTAAAAAATATCCCAGAGGCGATTTACGTGTGCTGGTTATTGTAAAAAATATTCCAGAGGCGATTTACGTGTGCTGGTTATTGTAAAAAGTATTCCAGAGGCAATTTACGTGTGCTGCTTGCTTTACAATATTTTGAATCGGATGCGATTTAATAGTTATGTAAGATTAGCAATATAACCGTTATTATATATTATAATACATATATATGTATTGTGCCATTGTATGTATGTATGTATGTATGTATGTATGTATATATATATATATATATATATATATATATATATAAAAGGCACACACATATATATATAACAATACATGCACACACACACACACACACACACATGGCCAAATATTATTCCTCTTGGAAAGATATATGGAAAGGCACACACACGCATATATATATATATATATATATATATATATATATATATATATATAAGCCCATATAAGTAGTGTGTGCAATTGTGTTCAAATATGCAATAAAGGCAGACACGTGTCTATGTTATACTGTTATCTATACGCTTAGATACGCTTAGATATGCGTGCGAGGCAATAGAGCAGTAGAAATACACGATGTTGTCCGATTTCATCATATTGAACACAATTCTCTTTCAAATATGCATAAAACATGCAGAAATATTATCGGTAACAGCGGAACTAAAATTATTGATACTATCGATAATTTCGGTCGGTATTATCGATAATTTTAGTTACGCTTAGATGAGGGCGCTAACCCGTCGGAGTTCGGCCGTCGCTCCGGCATCCTCTTAAAGTAGAAACGAAATATTAATTTTGTTTCTATTTCAACAGAGTATTATTCAACTTCCCCGATAAAAATTTCATTAAAAAAAAAAAAAAAACATTTCGAGAATTGTAATATATCTTCACATTTCCTCCTTTTCACCTAAAACTTTGTAAAGCGTGTTAAAGAATATTAAATATTTCAAGACAATCGTGATCAAGTTCGATCAACCTTACGTCACTTCCACGTAATATTCTTAGTTTTCGCGACTCCGAGATGAAAGAAGAATTATTCGCTCTCACCTGGCCGCCTTGCCAGCCGCCCTCGCCGGCGATGGGGAAGATACCGCCAATGTGCAGGACGTTTTCATCCTTGTCTTCGGGCGGAAGCGACGCCTCGGTCCAGAGCGCTGCTATCAAAATTACAATTAAGCCCAACAACATCGTGCATTGCCGAAGAAAACCGCTCGCCATTTCGCCAGCAACGTCTCGCTAAAACCGTACGTTCCTCTCTCTCTCTCTCTTTCTTTTTCTCCTACGACATACCGGGTGTAATGGGACACGTAGTGGCAAAATCGGTGGTAGGCAATGCCGTCGAGAAAACGCTCACCGCCATCGTTCTCCGATTGACTTCGTCGTCCGACTAATCAAATTCTCTCTCTCTCTCTCTCTCTCTCTCTCTCTCTCTCTCTCTCTCTCTCTTATTCTCTCTCTTTTTGACTTGGCGACCTTGCGTTACGTGCGCGTTCGACCTTCGCGAACGTCACACTCTTCTCCGTCCTTATTCCACTTCTCGACACCTCCTCCTTGTCTTGAAAGTCAAGCTTCCGATGTCGATCTCTTTCTTGAATTCCTCGACCGAATTCAAGGATCTCCACGTTGCCAACGCGATGCTCTCTCCCTGTCTGCGATTCTTCGCCCAAGGTCGAAAATCGCCGAGGAGGATTAGAAACTGTCACGCTGAGCGTGACCAACCCCGCTCGCGTTACGTCGCGCGAGTTTCGCGTACAACCGGATCGGCCACCCTTTTGGGAAATATATTGGAGAAGAGGGTGTAGGGGGGAGGGGGAGTATCGACCCCGATTCGATCCTCCGTGGTTGCGGAAACGAAGACGACGCTCGCGATTTCGCGCAACGGATACGCTTCCCGCGCGACTCTCGCGTGCGAGTGAACAATTCAGCGACGGGCGCGCTTCGCGGGCGTATTCATATTGATTGCGAATCCTGGACGGCCTCGCGAGTGGGGCTGGATAGAGGGCGGGAGGGGGGAGATGTCGACTTCGCGAAATAAACGGCGCTCGCCTTCGCGCGCAAATCAATATGACGCGGGTAAAATTCGAGAGTACGGATAGAAATAAAATTTCTTTCTTACTTTTTTTATTAATATTTTTTGAAAGATTCTTCTTTTTCAGATCTCGTGCTCGGAAAATATGTGGAATATATCTGGACAATCGAGGTTTCTTTACCCCTACAGAATGAAAGAAACGCGATTGATTGACGAAGGCTCTGAAGAAGGGTAAGAAATGAGACGTCAAAGTATTGTGGATACCTACGTCAGATTTGCGCAAGCGATATAAAGTTCATCAGCTGATTCTCTCAAAATGGCCGACGCGTCCGTGTGTAAAACGTCGCGGCGTGATACAGATAATATAGTATTTTAATTATCGCTCACGCGAAAAAAATGGCCACGCAACGTGCGCTTCCACAAAGTAAAGAAGCTCTATTGAAATCATACATGACAAGGTTGAAGGACGATGTGAAGTCGATGCTAGAAAACTTCGAAGGTACTTTAACCTATATCCACAAATATCCCAACTTGCGTTTCTCATGTTTTAATATAATTTGAATTTTTATTTAAATCATATGTTCCTTGATTTAATTTTAATCTAATTTACAGCGCGTTTCCCAATATGCAGGTATAGTTTTATAGATCAAAATCGTCCTGCAAAAATGATAAAAATATATATATTCATCTGACTTTTTGTTCTCATTGTTTTCGTTTTCTATAATTATCGTACTTTGATAATTTTGATTGTAATCTTTAGTTAAAAGTTAAGAAAATTTAGGAGTTTCCTATTTAAATTCAAAGTTTGAATTTTGATATTTAATTTTCATTATTCTCAATCGGTGGATGTGATATAATGATAAACAAATTAAAGATTTTGAAATGTTGAGTGATTTGAGACAAAAATGTTCAATCAATATTAAACAATGAATGAACAATTGAGAAATACATGTAAATATATATACAATAAATAAAGTGAAGTGATTATTCTTATTACAGTACTATAAAAGTTTCTCTATAAAATTTCTTAATAAATATGATAAAATATGATAAAATATGTATATAATTTTCTTGCAATATTAAATTCATATCATATTGTTTAGTGCAATTCAATAATCATGTATAATAAACGTGATTTTTACTTAAAAAATTTATTAATAAAAATGTTTTGGAAATTGAAAAGAGAGAAAGATTTATATAACATAATATTGAATCTCTAACAATTATACTGCTTTTATCTTTATGATTTGTAATATTTGTTTTAATAATGCTAACCCGTTTTTGTTTTATTTCCAGAAATAATTAAGCTTGCGAAAGGAGAAAATGACTCGCAACTGTCTCGAATGACACAATGCGAACAAGACACATACGAAATGCATGTCAGAGCAGCCAATATTGTGCGCGCTGGTGAATCGTTAATGAAACTAGTCTCCGATATAAAGCAGTATTTAATCCTGAATGATTTTCCTTCTGTAAACGACGCCATAATACAAAATGGCAAATTATTTAGGACTAAACAAGTGGAATGTGATCAAAAATTGGCATCTCTAAGGGACGACATGGCTGCGGATTTGTATGATTTAGAAGAGGAATATTATACTTCGATATACAAATAACATTAGTTTAGAATTTTGTAATATATATGAGACCGTGTTATAATTTGAATCACAATTCGTTAAAATGTGGTTTATCAACTTGTACAAATGAAATCATTAATATCTTAACTCATTTTTAAACATACATGCGCATATTGCATATTTAAATAAATAAAATTAATTTTCTATAACATGTCCTCTTTACGCATCCTTTTAATCTTGCGGAGAGTTGTAGACAAGTACTGAGAAAGGAGTAATTGTCTCTTTTATTACTTTAATATTTAGTAACACACAGTACATCACACGATACTTTTACATGATAAATATATTTAAAAAGGTAGTAATATATATATATATATATATATATATATATATATATATATATATATATATATATATAAACTTCTCTCAAATTATTAATAATTACCTCACAATTGTTTCTGCTTATTATTGTTTACTCGAAACATGGTATCTTGTGATACTGTACAATAGTAATTTACAAAACTGTTAAACGGCTTTCTCTTGTATTGGAGCAAGGAAATTACAATTAGCGGATTATAAGAATAATTGATAAATTTGAAAAAGAAAAATACCTTGCAATGTTCTCATATAACAATGAGATATACAAAGAATATTGACGACTTGCACACTGCTGTCTGACAAAAAATTGAGAATCATATATATTTTATACTAAGAAAAATTAACAAAAATATCACAATGTAAGATACAACGCTGTGACACAAGAACAGGTCTTTTAAACAATGTAATACATTACAAAGAATTTGATAAATTGGTACATCTAAAGAGTAAATATAATTGGAATTTTAACAAAACGCGGCAGCAGTTTTATTTCATACAACTTCGTAATACTTAATACATCTTCATAATAAATTATTTTCTTATGGAATTTTTTTCCTTGAATTAGTTCACTGTCCAAGTGATAAAATTATAATCATATTAATTACATATATTGCTACAATCATACATTATTAAATAATTACAGGAAAATTTAACACCTATGTGATTCAAAACAATTTTCGAATATTTTTTTGTGATAACGCATCTGAGACGATACAATAGAATCAATAGACAATAGAAAGAAATTAATACAAAAACAAAGATAATACAAGAAAGTTGATCTTAAAGCAATATATTTTTTCTTCTATCTCGAATTTTTCGTGATTTATCTCAGATGGCTCTTTAAGACCCGCATAACAATTTAATATATACAAAATTCAATCGCTTAAAATTAACAATTAATATTAAACTGTCGTTTTCTCCTTTGTGCTTCCTATGCTGGAGAAAGCTACTAGTTTCATGTATTATATATACTTGAAAAATAAATGCAACCTCAAAATATGAAAAACACATATGCTGTAATGGCTTATCTTACTTGCAAGGCATATTTATAGTATGATTTGCGATATATTCGGTACAAATGACAATGTTCTAAAATTTACAATTCTTACAATTTTGCCGAACTCTGTGAAACACTTATTATACATATATATTATTAAATATACTAAGTAGACTTACGTTCTACTTTGGCAAAAATGTTACAAACCTAAACTCGAAATGTTTCTCTCGAACTTCTTTTCCCTCTCATTGAATCTCTAACACATTCAATCGTTTACCTCTTTTTCTACAAAAACTTTCGCATAAAACTCTGGCCTTTTACTGGCAGCTTGAACATTCACAGCTTAACATTAAAGTAATCTCAAAAAGGTTACAAAACTCTCGGTTTTTCCGTTGATTTATTTTCTATGATATATAGTATGCCAGAAAGATAATATGCTTTCTTTCTTATTTTTTTCCTCTATGCAACAAAGTATCGGTATCACTGAGCATTTTCTTTCGAATGTTATTACAAAAGAGACAGCCCTAATGTTTCTTGGCAGTTTCGATGATTCATTGTTTAGGAAAAATCCATTCATTTGATATAGCGTAATGATACAAAGTAAATGCATATACTTGGAATGATACTGTTAGTTCTTACTTAATCTAAATAACCTCGACTTTTTCAATATCTTTTCGAAGCGTTCATGAACGGAGATCGCATTTTTTATTTTCTTCATAATCGGAGAAAAAAAGTTCGTCTAGCTTAATCATTTGACGATAACTCATTTATGGTCCAGTATATTCATCCGATCACGAACGCGACGTCTAACTCGTTTTCTACGAAAAATTTGCTTTATATAGTTGTTTGAGCATTTGTTATAAATCTTTTTATTAAATTTCGATATAACATTGATGTTTACGTTTGTGATTTTTCGTCGATGCTAGAAAAAAAAAGGAAATACTTCTTAAGTCTTATAAGTTTCATTCTTGTTTCTTTCATTCCATTGCTGCGGAGGGACGTTGAGCTGTTAATGGTGTAGCTATTAAAGTAGTTGTAGTTTGCATTTCTTCCTTTTGTCTCATCAATAAAGAAGATCCCCGGTCGTTTCTGAACCCCATGCGCCTGCATCTTGAGCTGGTCTCAAGTATTCCACGTCGTTCGCATTTTCAGTTTGTCCGGTTCCTGCTATTGGCGCGGAAACTATTATTGGTACGGCTCTAGTGATACCCAGCTCGAAACCTTCCGATGTCAGATCCACCTTGCTGGGTGTGTAACTGGCTAATCCACCACCGCCTACAAACAATTAAATAATGAATATATATCTATCCTCTATTTCTATCTTTTCTATCTATCGATTATATAAGAAAAATCATTGTATATATGTGTAAAATATCTAAATATATATACAATATATATATGTAAAAGAAAAGATAGCAACGATATTTCTGGAATATTGATGATATAAATTATAGATATAACAAATTGTAATTATATCTTTTTGACTTGTTTTTTAACTGCTAATTATTACAGTACTACGTTTACGCATTGGAATAATTTCAAAAGTGTCTTGCCAAGTTTAACGAACGAGACTCAAGTTTGATTTTACCGAGAAGGGACGGCATACTTGTCGTCGTCGAGTTGGTTATCGAGGAAATTTTCTTGTTGCCCGGCATAGATTGTTGTTCGATGGAACCGGAAGTTTCGCCATCCACACTACTGGTCTCGCCTTCGAGGATCGATGCTTCACTGGGATACTCGAAAGTACGAGTCGCGGTGTCGTCGAACTGTATTCGATGCTGAAATTACAACGAGTCAATTAAGATCCCAGCCGTTAATGATGAACGACGCGAGTAGCCGCATACACATAAAACAATTCGCGCCACAAATATTGTATTATAATGATCACAGTGATAAATTAATTCTACAGCGACGTGTGGCGTGAAAAATTGCTCCAAGCAAGTATACCTCGAGAGTATATTCGCAAATATGTAAACACATGTTATGCAGCCAGCGGCTTAATTTACAGCAATGGCTCGTCTTTACGCCTTTAGCGGAACAGTTATCTGCGGAAAAATTTTGCAAGGCGCCTCGAGTAATAAGCATTGCTGTTATGGCACGATACAAATGAGATGCGAGGAGAACAAACAACGGCAAGCGCATGTAATGTAGCCTCTGTATAACAGTAACCGGTCATACTCGTTGCTTCTTTGATAGCGAGCGGTGAGCGGAGACGACCATCCGTCGTCGTCGTCGATCTTCGTTCCCTGTATATACGAATCATCATCGGAGAAAGCGCTTTTTTTATACGTTGTTGATTAAACACCAGTTGTTTTAATAGACGTTTTAATAAGCGACAAGAATTGTAGAAGAAGATACTTTTCGCAGTGATCTGATTGAGTATTTCCATCTTCAAAAATTTTGTTCTGCTTCTTTTGTAATAAATAATATTTATAGAAAGCTTAGAACTATCTCTCCTTCTCTCTTTTATTTTTATGTGACGAATATATGCAATTTACATATTTTCATCAAAACTATAAATCATCTGAAAATAATATTATTTACTTTTTTATTTTCTATTTATAAATAAAAGACTATATATTTTATAACTTTCTGTATTTAAATACAATTCTCTATATATTTTTGTGGTTTTTTTTTATACGATTCTATATATTCTTGTTTTTAATTCAAGTAGAGAAAAAAATTATACAGTATTGTGTGATGATCTTGTATGCGTGCATTATAAATCGAATAAATTTCAAACACAATTTGACAATAAAGCCGAGTTTTATGTACATCAATCCGCGAACCTTCGCGACTACATTAATCTAGCAATAACAGTACCGGCGATTATTTCAACTAGGGGTTAACTGCTCGCTTCGTATAATTATATGTATACACCGTTCTCTCTTCCCAAGACGTCGTGAGATCATTCTTAGACAAAAATCAAATCGGCAGGATTAATCTCGGACGTCTAGCAGTACATTTCTTAGAGGAACGCGATCATGTATCCTGAAAAACGCGCGCTCGTGACCCGATCTGCCGATTAAATCATCATTGTCGTCTCCTCTCGTGAGTCGTCAACAAGAGAGATCCCAAAATAAATGAACACGATACCTAACAGACGCGAAAAGTCACTTTGAGCCGCGTAAAAAGCGCGCTTTCTAAAGCGGCGCCCCACTTTTCCGGAGGGATTTCTTCTCGCACTCATCGCAAATTGCAATTAGTATTTTCTCACTGAGCGAGTAAAGGCGACAATCGTGGATCGTTCCAGCTAGCTGATTAAGTGGCATTAAGAGCAAAACTTAAAGAATGAGAGAGACTTTCCATAGTCATCTTCAACGAGCGAATTTAAATGCGACGTTTTATTATCTTTTCGATTTACCTTGAGATTTTCATCGATTATATCGATATATCGAAAAGTTTAAAGATAATAATTAATCATCCCATTTACATTTGATAAAATTGATAACAAAATTGGAAAGTTTGATTAATATCTATGATAATCAAAATTTATGTATATACGAGATATAACGAAAACATTCGTATTTTCAATATATATGTCACTGCCTAATCTAACCGATAAGATATTTTAATTAATTAATTGTCGCTTTCGATTTTAAGATGAAATCGAATGTTGGAGATTTCAATACATTGCAATTACGCGAGTCATTGTTACATACTTTGCGATTACATGTTTTATTATATTGTATACTTTATAATTATATAATTCGCGTTATTTTACGTTTCCACAAATGATTCTAATTCATTAGAATAAGATTCTTGATGCTAATTATCTCGATATTTTAAATTAAAAACAGAAATAGATTTTCATATCAGTTATTGCGCGATAAGTTAATAAAGAGTAACGATATCATAAAGCGCGCGCGGGTTTTGTTAGATAATTCATTATATAAAGATGATTAAAATAATAAAAAAGAATATCAAAAAAGGGGAACAGTCTTGGAGAGTAAATATAAAAAAGATATATAAATTTTAAATATATATTTTAATTTTCAAATCTTGTTAACTTTATAAAAAGAAAGAGGGAAAATTTTTCTAATATATTAATTAAATGTTACTAATAAAAGTAAGTATTCAAAACGGAAACGCATAAATAATGATTAATTCTAGTAAAAAGTAAAAACAATAATTATTTTAAATTATATCTTTATTGAAATTTTTTGTGTAATAACTTACTTTTTTGTGGGGAAAAAAAAAATATTATATACTTTGAAAATACACATAGGGAAATAAGCATAACTTTAATAGTGATTAATTGGTAAATATAAACATCACTGGTTGCTATTATTTCGCAGAAAATCTAATGAATAATGACAACAATATCATTGTTTCAGTATACTTTCTTCTATCGACAATATTGCCATAAAAAGTGTCATTACAATCCGCGTTTTCTCTCTTAATTCGCGATAAAAAATGCATTAGTCGTGAAAAGATGCCCGAGAATATTAAAACAAAGACACCGCGCGAGAGACTTTCTTCTCAGCATTAGCGAGATTAGGAAGCAGCGTTATCGTTATACGTAATGATCGATTAGGAGCGAATATGAAAATAAAAGGTTCTATCCCTCCCACACACAATCGATGTGTATTAGTAGAACAAGTGTGAGTAAACATGCGTGTGAAACCGACACCCCAAACTGTTCAGGAAGATGCACGCAAGCCATCGCGCAAAGGCGTGTATCCATTGGTCGTCGTGATATTGATTTTTTTTTTTTTTTTTTTTTTTTTACAGAGAATACTATGGTCTGTTACCGATCGACGGAGGGGTATACTTTCCTTAGCATAAAGTGATCATATTTTATCCTTTCGCTTACACGCGAAATTTTAGAGACAATTTTTTATCTTTTTCTCGCGATTTTTGACGTAAGACTTCGTTTCCTACGACATTATTTTGTGCTTTATCGCTTTATTAACACGAGCTGTCAAATACAAGAAGTTTTCTAGTTAGAAAAAGAGAATAGATAAAAAAAAAAAAAAGAATTTTTTTCGAAATTTATACGTGACAACAAAAAAGTTAACAAGTCAGCGGGGAATATTGCTATAAATGATCTATTGATCATTGATGCATATCTATAATATGCAGAAATTACAGAAGAATTATCTGCTTGCGACCAAACGATATAATATGTGACTGCAGATAAATAAAATGTATAAGGAATAATATAATTATAATATTTTTATATACATTCCGTGAACGATACAATTACGCAAACATCGAAAATTAAATCTCATATAGATCATCGCGATATGGGTGAATTATGTAGAATCCAAACGTAAATTCTATGCAAGGAAAATATCAGGATGACCTTTAAAACAGAAGGATATATCTCTTGCAACAGCTATGCGATATATATCCTTCTTCCTGAAATACGAAGGCTGCTGCAAGAGATAACGTAAAAGCACCAGGGAATTTATAATCTCGCGGCGTGTATCCTGGTAGGGTCCACGTGCTCAAACTCGCTCATATCTCTCGGGCTTTTCCATGACAGTACTAAATGAACGCGCGTATAAAGGTCACGCTACACGGCAAGAACTCGACGCAGACGCGCATCCGTTATGTCCTAATAAGATACCGGAGTACGCGCGGGTATCCCTTACGCACATCGCGTGCACGCACTTTCGATGCAATTAAAACTGCAACATAGTACCGTGCGATCGCTCGATCTAGCGGGTTAAGCAGTTTCGAGAGATGCTAAGGTGAATCATCTATTAAAATAAATGTATCCGATAAAGTACCTTGTTTTTCACTTTTTATCATCTGATTTTAATATCTTTTCTTATCTTGAAACAATAAAGGTCTTCCATTCGTCTCGTCAATAATTCAATCGATTTTTTATCTCATTGATTTGTATAAATAAATCATATATATGTATATCACAGAAATAAAAAATATATAATAGATTGAATTTTGTTGTAAAGTCTCGTGGCTTTACAATATAATTTAATCTATCAAATATCTTTTTATTAAATAAAAATTATTATTTTTTTTAGAAGCCAAAAATTTATAGCCAGCTCACAGACAATATTTAATCAATATCCGTAACTTGTGTGAGACAACTATCCGATAAGGTATGTAAAATACAAAAACATGTGTCGAGAGAACAGTGTTTTAAAATTAAATTCATTAATCGTGAAAGTCACGTTTGTAGAGGCGGAAAAGCTAAAAGGGTTCTCTGTTATAATTTAATAATTTATAAGCGTGTATTAGGAAATTTGCGAGAATCACGAATACATTACTCGCTCGTTTCATAAAGCAGTGCCAACAACACTTGGACGATCAGATAAGCAATATTGTGAATTGTAATTTATGTAACATATTCGTAAGAAGCCGCGTTTCGTCGCTTCAATACCTCGTCGTCTTTACGTGACACGAATTCGAATCAATCATATTGAAACGCGCACACATACAATGGATAGATCGCTATGTTAATCGTCACCAATTTAAATGCTTGACCAAAGAACGATCAGAATGTTTACCGTGGACAAGGTGGATTACTATAGATCCCGTTATTGGCAACTAGCGCGCGTCTTATGCGTGTCTACGCATAATTCGCTTAATTTGTGAAATGACTGAAGCCGACGTATAAAAAGGGAAATGTTCTTCGCTCAACCTTTTGCCGATCGCACAAATGCTTTTATATAGATTCGAGAAAAGGAAAATAATCGCTCTAATAGAATTATTCGAGAAATTTTACAGAAATGTAAAAATGTTGAGAATAAAGTATAAACTATGTACAAAATTAAATCTGTGTGTAGAAAATCATTTGTTTATTATTATTTTTGTGTAATATTTGCGAGATTGTGTGTTAAGCCACATGTGTAACAATCAAAGCGTTTCGCAACGTGACGATAAAAATTGTTTAAACACGCAAGCTTAATTCCTTTCCAAGGGCGCGAAACTAGATTGTTGGTATTTCAAAACAACTTTCAAGCGGTTACGATCAATTTGTAAATACGTAACATCCTTTAACATCGCTCGAATTTCACTGACTCAGTTAAAACTCGTGCAGCATCGTGAACATGATTGTCAAAAATTATCATTGAATTAGTGTAGCGTCATCAAAAGTCATCATTAAATTAAACGTAACGTTTATAAAATGTCTAACAATATGCATAATTATTATTATTGTACGAATGATAAAAAGACTTTCATATAAAATATGAAGATATAATGCACATTATTTTATATTATAAACAGTACGAGATTTTTTAAGAGGAAACAAATTTTTTTATTATTATACAATAAGGCTTATTATAAAAGTGTGCAATTCCGTGATAATAAAATATATAATTTATTCTCTAGATTAATAATAAATTAATATTACAATTATATATGTAATAATAACTTTAATAATAATCGTATATAATAACGGTGAAAGATAGATCCGTACTCTATAAAATTGTACACGTGCGAATTTGTATCTACTTATATTTATACAAGTTTCGAAAGAGCAAGCATTTCTTTTATCATTCTTGAAATAATTCTAAAATTCAATTCAATTCGCGATATGTAAATATTTGGCACATAATGTCAGGAAATATAGTAGAGCGATTCCAAATATCGATGATATTGGAAGGGCGGCACGGCATGATATAATTACCTAAATAATGCTGCCTTTATTGTTTCCCACGCTTCGCAATTTGCTAGATTTATATCTCATTCTGTATGTTTTATCGGATAAAACGCTTCCGTTAGGCTGCAAGAAAAATTTCGTGATAAATCTGTCTATCTACTTTACTCATAGCAATTTTGATTTACTATATAATAATAATAAATAATACTATAAAATTACTCTTTTACTCCTCCTTAAATATATACATATCAATTATTTAATCTTCTGAAGAAATATCATTCAACTGTATTTTACATCATTATGTTTCTTATTACATCTTATAACGCATCCTCCTGCATCCTATATGCAAAAAATTGCACTTGCAATTGTTGTGTTATTAATCTCTTTTTGCAAAAATATATCAAAACACCATTTTTTCAACAATTCCAAGTCTGTAACCAATTAGTGGCACAACGATTCTGGTTCTCCAACATGACATAAATCCATGTGGATATAGGTCGGTCGGTTTCCCGCGAAATATTTGACATACCAACAAGAATTTCCCATTATTTAGCCTCGGTATGTGCGCGTGCGAGTTATGACGTTGCGTCTTGAATTGAATGAAAAAAGTACGCGGCTTACCGAAGGATGTCAGTCGGTCGGATATTCGGTGTCACCCGGTATAAGAGTCGAGGAGAACAGCGTGATGCGTGTGCACACACGCAACCTACTAGCAATGTATCGAATATTACGAATAGCGCGTTTAGTCATTATTTAACAATCATGTACTAAGCACGCATCTAGCTAGCAAGTAATAATCTAATGACAGTCTTCATTGCAACGTGATTATGATTTACTTCGCGAGATTTTGAGGCAAGAATTGAAATATATAATTACAAAGTAGATACGAAGATGATTTTCTCTAATGATTTAAATCGTGCGAAAGAAAAATGTAATCAACTGTTCGAGGATCCTAATTTATTAATAATAATAATAAGAGAGAGAGAGAGAGAGAGAGAGAGAGAGAGAGAGAAGATTATTATCACAATTGACAAATATTGAGAAGAAAAAGATCCATAATAAAAAGAAAGTATCTTTTATGTATAAAAAAATTCGTATTATTTTTCGCAGAGTGTTCGTTGCTTCAATATATGATCCTTAATAAAAAAAAATTCAGTATATATTTTAGAGAGTAAAATATTGAAAAAAGAAATGGAAGAAGAAGCCTTATCGATGTAACACGATGTAATATATATCGCTTTATATATCTCTTTATGAACACGATATTATCAGGCAAAAAATAAATAATATAATCAATGCAACATTCTTGCATCGTTCAAAAGTATTATCTAATATATTAATACAATATTATGTAAAACATGAGAGACATAAACGCGCTATTAAATAGTCTAGCATAATATATGACATAATATTCGCACGCTGCTACATCCTCCCGCAATTAAGCGTTGACAGATAAGAGTGCACCTCGTGTTGCGTGTGTCGTGTGACGCGCGGGCGTGAAGTCGCGCAACGTCCGTAAATTACGCGCGTCGTGATCTTTTATTACCGCGATCCCGACCACTATTGTCTAACGTATGTCTAAGCTACAGATATGCGGGTATACGCCTGTTGATAAACGTACTATTGTAATATCATTTACGCAGAAAAAGAGACAGGTTCTCGGTCATTTACATTAGTAAGAGGCGAAAGAAAATAATTATTGGCGAGTCTCTTGAATATGAATGAATACTATCGTGTAGATATTGTAAAAGAGATATCAAGTTTGAAATAATTTTGCGATTTATTTCGTTTATTCCATGTAAATATAACGTATTTCTAAATGTGAAAACGGCGTATGTGTAATGAATGTAATATATGTAAGAATATTGTTTACATTTTAATTGAAGAGAGTATTGAAATAAATTAAATTACAATAAGTTTTTTTTTTTTTTTTTTTTTTTTTAGAAATGATTTGTATGAGAATTAAAAAAAAACGAGCCTTTTGGGTATCATTTTTGTATATTATTATATCTTTCGTGTGAAAAAAAAATACAAACTTTATAATTAAAATTAATAAGATTATCAATTTAATTTAAGTTATCGCAAAATAAATACAAGACGTATAACGATGTTGATTCGCCATTACATGTTATACCAACGAAGCAATTTATAAATTCATTATGTACGTAGTATACCTTTCTCTTTTCACACGAGGAACGTATTATAACCATATTTTCGCGGAAAACATTCACAAACTAGTCTGATAGAGAGGCAACTTCAGAAAATGCTTAAGCGTATAATAAACGAATGCTTTTTACGCGATCGCGATAGCGTGAGAAAAGTTGCAATGTTGGATTACTCTCGCGCCTTGCATAACACACTTTATATCAAATTCAGGATTCTCTCGTCGCTCGCGAGTCCTTGTTCACGCGTGAAAAAAGTTTCTCACGAGGAAACGAGGTTCTCGATAAGCTTATCGTTCAGAATTGTGTCTACACTCTCTTTGTCCCTATTTTCCATCGCGATCTTTTACGCAGAGGGAAGGTTTATATTACTCGACGATTGAATCCGCGCGTGACAAGTATTAGCTGTCAAACCAATTATTAGCGAAGTGAAATTGTACGACGCACCGTAATACAAAGCGAATCGTAAAGTACGCATTATCTCGCACGACGTGCCACAACGGATCGGTGAACGAGAGAAGAAAATCTCTATCCTCTGATAGCATATTTTACGTTGCGCCTTTTAGTATTAACGAAAAGTTTTCAATTTCTCTTTGCATTTTATTAAAATTTCGTTTTTTCTTTCTTTCTTTATTTTTCTCATCTCGAAGACATGTTCGTTACTTTTGTCGTCTACGACAGAAATTGTAATAAAATCTCGTTATGCAAAGATAAATTTTTTTTATATTACTCTGTTAGCTCGAGATGAAATATTGTCTACAAAAATATTGTATATAAAATGTGTTATATTCTTAGATTTTATACAAATTGTGTATTTTTAATTTGATGACGCAAAATAAGCGTTAATCTCGAAAGCATCAACGGCGTTATATCGTATCGCGATTAAAATACAATAAAACTAAAACGTAGTGCATAAACGTGAAGAACGAGTTTCCTCCTGCGAGAGTAAGATATGCGGAGACGATAGCATGTACGAAGAATTCCTTAGATATGCTTTCAAGAAAAATGTGTTGAGACGACATATTTCTATCTCAAATAAATAATTCGACTGAAAGTGCTACTTTATTTTACACAACCATATTTATAAGAATATTATTTGTTTTATATTTTTGACATATATTGTATTGTTGTTTAGCTTTAAAAATAGAAATGTGTTACAACTGTGATAATTTATATTCCTATATATTCTATGGAGCTCTATAAATATTTGATAAATTATTTCCGGTTATTAATGGTACTCGAGGATAAAAGGATAAAAGGATATATCATTTTCGATGTTTTTTTCTTTTCTAAAATTCCTTTGGCGGATCTTTCGCCTTCTTCGAAAACGATGAGCTCGAGGTAACTGAATTCTCGTCTAAATCGTTCGATTCAGAAGCAATGTTCGTGTTTTCTAACCGGGACTCGTTTCGCGATAAGTCGCGGAAAGGAATTCCACGTCGTGTATAATGCGCGATCGGTTATTCCAGCGTCTCCATCAATCCGACACGGTATACGAACACTGAAATAAATTCTAGAGAAAACATGACGCGGCGTCCAGGAAGTATCAACTCTCCTGAGACGAATAGCGAGATTTTGCAAGAACACAATGGGCAATATAAAACAGAGTGATCCGAAGCTATCGGCGCTGCCTTTATCTGTGAATACCGTGGCCGTTGTGTCGTATCAATTTATCCTCGAAAACATCGACAGTTACGACGAACTGAAGATCTAAAGATTTAAGCGAATCGAATTTCGTGACTCAAGAATAAAAGATTCTATTCTATTATTAATTTCAAACACGCGTTAGTTTATCATAATCGTAATTTTGCATTCTTAAAATTGAAGATTTTACGACGCAAAAATGATGCGCAATCGAATATTTATCAAGGAAAACGTCAATTTTTTTTAGATTGATTAAGTGATAATGCATTCGGAGAAAATGCGTCATATTTTATTTTGATCAAAAATATAAATGTAATATTCAAAAAGTGTCTTCTGATGATTCCTATGAATATTTACTTCTTTCAAGATACACGGCTTCTCTTGTCTTCTGCGTTTACTGTTACCAAAGAGCAACAGCAGAATTGCTCATTCACGATCATTCCCATGATGCACGGTAGATTAACTTGATCGACGAGGCGCTCGAAAATCATTGCCGGTCCACGGACACGATACTTTTGCTTACAAATTGGCATTTCATCGATGTTGGTAATGGAGTACCCCCCCTGCGTCGCAGCGTCAAATTGATGCGCGATCGCGTGAGAAAGTCGCGAATGCAGCGAAGAGACTGATGATTAGATGGGAATGATTGCATTTTTAATGATTTAATGAAAACGATTGAAGATTTCGTTAGAAATTTTAGATCCGATTATGTACGATTATTACAGAGATTTTGATTGGATGTTCGCAAAATACTAAATCTATGTAGAATGACACGTGCGATAAAAGACAAACAATAATAAATCAATAATATTCACATTTGTCATTACTAATAGCGGCAATAAGTAAAATAAGAGAAATAGAGAACTTTTGACTAATGATAAAGAGAATTCACGATCGCACATTTTATGCTGATACGAGAAAAAAAAATGTAAAAATTAATAAATTATTATATAATACGATTGTAATATTAATTATTAAGAAACTCCAGTTACATACACTTTGAATATGTTTTATTTCAGTTTCCGTATATTTAACCAGCTGATCGATATTGACATTTAGACCAGCCTTTATTCTCAAAGACGTGTTTTTTTTTTAAAACACATGTTTTGGAAAAAAAAAATCATTTTTTTTCACGGTAATATTTCCAAAACGTCTCTTTAAAATTGTTTGAACGGTAGCTGAACCAAATAACGTAACGTTTCCAATATTAATATCAATATTTACACAATTGCGTTTTGCGGAACGATACTAAATCTCGCGATATGTTATCGGTGTGTTGAGCACCTATATTGCAACGTGTGTGCACCGCGCATTATTACGATTCAACCATTTCCCGCATGTTACCTTCTATTGTATCTTACATCTTTTATAAACGACGTTTTGTTTTTTATCCGTTTATCGTTAATAGATTACATCAAAGTTACATCGCGCGAGAAGATTTTAATTTTTTATTACTGCAGTTTGGTGCAACGTGTTCGATGCTAGAACATATCACATTTATCATTAATGATTTTAACAAGTAGATGTATCTATATATATATAGACAGAGAGAGAGAGAGAGAGAGAGAGAGAGAGAGAGAGAGAGAGAGAGAGACTTGTAATATCTAGATAGGGAGTTTTTACATTTATATAGGGCCTATAAATTCGCTTTTTATTATAATTTTAAATAGAACAGAAACTATAAATAATACTCGTATTAACAGATATATAATCGTGCAGCGAATGTGTAACGTCTAATTAAATATACGAAAGTGAGTACTACCAGTGAGTGATATTTCGAAAATAAGACAATCCTGAGAATTCAAAGTCTGATGAAATAATATGGCGTCAAGAATTTATAACGTCAGTGAGGAGAGAAAAATAGAGAAAGAGAGTGGAAAATATGTGCGTATAGAAAACATATACGATCGACTTTTATTTTTAATATTATATATAAATAATTTTTAAATACACATCTGTAACCTGTATATACGTATATGCGGACTCATAATACGTCCATACAAATAACATTAACATATTATGTGAGTTAAGTTCTTTTGCGATACGATCTTTTTTGTTTTATATTACCCGTAGACAAAGAATATTTTCCTTGATAGCACGTATATAACCGGAACATGTTTCTGGCGCCAAGAGGCGTGAAATATTGACGTTTGTCATCTCGAGAGCCAAAAATATATTACGTGACGGCATGGATTAGTACAATCCTTCTTTCTCTCTCTCTCTCTCTCTCTCTCTTTTCCCTCCAAGGAAAAAAAATTTCCTCGAGCCACGTGGGAGTCAGGCAGCCACATTGTGTCGATCTCAGGAATAGTTATGAAGCAAGTTTTCTCACGCCGCGCGCGCGCGATCTTGAAAGTAATATTACGTTGCGTGCTTTTATTGTTAGTAAGATAGCCGAATCATGAATAATTGCAGTACAGTTGATTAGATTAGATAGGTACAATAAGCAGAATAAGAGACGTTGATAAGGTTCGTCATATCAAAACGTCAATGCGTTTAAAACGGCACGCATCGGACTTCTAAATAGTTTTGATAACTGACAGATTTGATATACAAGTTACTAACGATTGATATAATATTATTTGATTACAATAGACCTATATTTACAATATCCTATATTTATTTTTTATTACTATTTTATTGAAACATGAGATTTTGAATGAGAAAATTAAAAAAAAAAAAAAAGTACTAAATTATTTTATTTTTAAAATATATAATAAAGATACCACGATTTAATATATAATTATTCTCGCTATTTATTAAAGATGCTGGCAATAATTTATTTTTTAATTTTCTGAGAGATAAAAATTACAATATATATATTTTTTTTTGTATTATAAAGTTTGCTTGTATTTTCACATACAATTTTCATTTATTTAATAATAATAATTTAATAGATAAATTTCATTATTACGATTTTTAGAGAAATATATCAAGTGTTGGAACTTTTCCCTATAAAAATTGATGTAATTACATAATTACAGAATAAAGACAAATATACAAGCAATATTAATTTTAAACATTGACTTGAATTGTGACGCAACTTTTCTCTCTGCGAAACCTGTTTGAACAAAGCGTCGCTTGAAAAAGCTGCATAATCATAGCAAGAGTTCACTCACCTTATGATTTCGTGGCGTCCTCGAGAGGTTGCTGCGTCCGTTGATGAGGACATTGTCGTTGAGAAACGATACATCGCAGGGCGATGGCGGACCCCCGGAGATGTCCCACTCGGCATCGTCGGTCGTAGACGCATCCAAAGTAGCATCGAGTACTATAATGCCGCTGTCGCCAACCTATAACAAAAACGATAAAGATATAAGGAGTTTTGAAAAAAAATTGCTCTATCGCATAGAGACAATAATAATAATAATAATAATAATAATAATAATAATAATAATAATACAAAAAAAAAATATCGCAACCTTCAAGTTACAGAATATGTTATCTGCTTATATTATGATATAAAATCTACAAAAATTTATATGAATGTACAAATTTACTTTCTGCATAAATATAACAAAATATAATTATTATTTTGATTAATTATACTATTTCTTTACGAATATAAGAGTAATTTTTTAATGATTGAAAATATTATAATATCTATTATTATAATCTCAAGCATTACATTGTGTAAACAAATAATTTATTAACACATTAATATTTAATTTATACTTTTATTTTTAAATTGAATTAAAATCTGTCCAAAAAATATATTTATTAACAAATTCATCTTCGATTTACAATTGCCTATTTTTAAAATGGTTATCTTTAAGAGAGACGCTTGGTTATTTTTAAAATAATTATTTTTAAATTGTCTATCTTTAAAACGCAATTTTACATTTGTATTATTACCTTGACACATATAAAAACCAACAAATTATCAACATTATAGGATGCTCCGCTGTATGCTTGCCCAACTTTCAATTTAACGAAGATTTAAAGAAAACACATTATAGTGAATGTGTCTTAAAACGATCGTGTCTCGATAACACTGTAAACAGAATTTTCAAGATTATTTGCGCGATATTGATTTTTTTTGCAGATCACATACATAAATCTTTCCCGCTTGCAAATGTATTTTAAAATTTCGATAAATTGAGATATATATTCGTGTTGTATTTCAGTGCAAATAAGCGTACCATGTATGCAAATACGCAATTCTTGACCACCCGAGAAATTTCCGCGATGATTCGACAAAGTTGTTTCTGCGTAAAAATATGAGGGTTCGCTCGAAAAAATGCATCATCACTCATAATCCACATTTAATTTACACGATTATGACAATCTAGTCTATCTCTAGTTTACATTTGCGTATATGTGGACATACAAATCCACAAGCTTCGTCAAGCTTTCGCTGGAAATTACTTTCTCTCTCTCTCTCTCTCTCTCTCTCTCTCTCTCTCTCTCTCTCTCTCTCTCTCTCTCATTGTAATTTTATTTTATTTTTTAGAGATTATTATTCTCTTTCAAAAATTTACATCGCAGGTATAACAGATCTGTAATTCTTTAGATGTGTCAAGGATCAAATATTGTTTACATATAATCCAGAGGTTTAGTTTTAAATATTTCAAAAGATCTTAATTATTAACAATCTTGTTTCAAAGTTATACTTAAACTTAATTGTTACGCTTTATTGGTTTTATTGAAGATAAGAAAATTATTCGAAAATAATTATGAAAACAATTATAAAGCGCAAAAATAATAAATATTGATATTAAAAATATTTTCCTTTCGTTTCTTAAGAGCTAAGAAGCGATGATGTTGAAGATTCAAAGCAACCTCCATACACGAGACAGATCCGCATCTTGTTTAAATCTTGTTAAAAATTTGCTTTTCAATCGAGCGTAAAACCTGCCATCGTAAACCGAAAAAATTCTTTGTAAATGTGTTTTCGTTATCCGCACAATCGAAACGTACGGCCTAAATTATAGCCTTGCGAATCTCGCGATACTTTCCGCGCATTACATTCTTTAGGGACGTTTTCTCCGTGTACAATCGCAAATTATCCCAAAACGATCTTCGAGGGAGCCATCCCGCGGCCTTACTTTCCTTCTTTCGTTAACAATGGAAATGTTAACTGCGGAGAGACGGACTCGAAGGTGCTTTCGAACGTGCCGTGACGACGGTTACATTCACGCAAGACGTCAGTCGGTCAGTTACGATTACCGCCTTTCAAGACACTCGTGAATGGGACATCCTGTCGAGTCGAAGAAAAGAGGGAAACGCGAAACGTGAGTGATACAAGGCAATATGGATAAATATCCTCGCATCGAATCGCCCTTCGGCAGAGGGCCTATCCATCCCGGTCGGCGACAACAGGATACGCGAAGAGAAAAGAAAACGTCATAACTTCATCGCGAACTTTAAAATTATCCGACATCTGCCGCATCTCGTGAGCATGTGTTTTATTTCTTCGAGAAAAATATCATTTTCATTTTTCTTTTCATATAAATTAAAATATTTAGCTTGCAGTAACAACAATATAGAGACAACTAGTAATTGAAATATCGTATTCTCGTATAATCATTAATTTTTATAATATAAACTTTCTTTTTAGATACAGATGTGTGATTTTTATTATTAATTATTTCACTGTACGTAATATTAATACAATAATATTTTTCGAATATATCACACGCACAAAAATAACATCTTAAATAAATTAATATAAATAAATATATATTAGTAAAAAAATTAAATAATGTTTAAAATAATATGAAGCGTGTTGTTCAGCGCAGTGAAAGTTCAGTATACGAATATTTTCACTCGATGCTTTTGACAACTATCAATTAATATGACTATTTGTAATATCTTCTACACGGAATAATATGTAATAAATAATATTCTCGAAACTATCAATGCAAATTCCACGTTCACGCAGCGGAGATCCGCGTGTGAAATCGAGTGGCCTTACACAGCGGGACGATCGATTTCCGGTCTACTTCCGGCGATTGCCGCAGGGGAGAATCGCTCGGCGATTTTCGAAAGTGATTTTTTTAATGGTAATCTGCCTCGCTATCTCCCTTCCTCGAGTCGCGCGACGATTTGGGTTGAACGTTCGTTAATCCAGGGAAAAATGCGGTCACGGATCATAAGACGCAGCCGCATTACGGACGAGCAACGATCGAGGCCGAGCAACATAATATCTGTATTTGAATATAAAACGTGGCGTGCGCCGATGCGCCGGTGAAACGAGAGGAGCGAAAAAATAAGTAGGGATTTCCTATTAGTCGTCCTTCCATCATTGTCTTAGCAATACATATTCTGGCATTATTTGCGAAAACTCTAAATGATATTTATATATCTAAAAAAGAGAGAATCTCTCGGAAAAGTGTCACTTCTTTATCAAGAATGTAAAAAAATTTCATCGAAATGACAGTTCCATTATTTTTCGACAACAGTAGCTTATCGTTAGAGATGTAAATAATTGATAATTAAATATATTTAAAAATAATTACCGCTCAAGAATACAAATTAAGAACAAAATATTATTCGCGCAAAAATTACAATCGAACTCTATTTTTTCCAAAATTCAAGTGTTTATCTTACTTATCGAAATATATAACATCGAAATTAAAAATTTTTGCTAAGAAAGAATTAACTTTAACTATTCGTCAAAGAATACGTCTATGTCGGTCGAGAGAAAGTGCGCATAATTTTTATTTAAAAGTTTATATCTCTTATAATTAATTAGTTAAAACTTATAATTTAATTTTATTAAGTTAATGTTAATAAATTTATGACATTGATAAATGGATAGTAAATTATAACATCAATATAATTTTATATAATTTGATATATGCATTATAATATAATATGTAGTTGCAGACTTACTGTAACGATATCGCGAATTTGACACAAGAAGAAAGATTAATTATAACTCGGACGTAAACTTTCTATCTTATATAGATCAGTAGATCTCAGATTAGTAATTGTGCTTGTTATTGATTGCAAAAATAGCAACGCGAGAAAAATATATACGATATATTTCTGCCAGACTGTGCTAACTGTCGCAGATTAATGCGTTAGACTCATATAATGCGGATAATTCCTACGGATATTACCGGATAGTATCGTGAGAAAAAAAGTGCGCACTCGACACCTAGCGTATAATCTAGCATTACGTCTAGCAAATGGGCGGATTAAATCTGACAACTTGGAATTAACTCTAATACGGCATGAGTGAAATAAGTTGTCAATACTATGTGTGCGATAGAACAATTAGTCTTGTCGATATAATAATCCTTTGTCTCTACAAATTAAAGTGTATTATTCGCTCATGATTTAAGCTGCGAACAATGACGTTATTTTATGCTTATATGTGCGTGACACCGTATAGCAGGAAGGGACGGACTAATGTTTTATAGAAAAATAATGCTAAATATATGCTCGATATTTACATGTGAGGTCGATAGAGTAATATAAAGGCTATTGTTGAAGTATAGAAAAATATTATCTCTCTCCAGTATATTTTGATGTGATACCGGCTCACACATTACCATATATATAAATTTTCACAATACAATCAGACGGAATAAGAAAAGTGATAATTAATATCTTGTTTTCTTAATTCCGGAATTTTGTCTTAAATTTTCGAAAAGTATTCAGTTATATAAATTCGTTTATTTATTGATCAAGTAAATAATTTTAAATAAAAAATTTTTTTTTTTGAAATTTTAATAAAATATATTTTCGCGAACTAAACGCGAATTTATCAATATTCAGATATATGTTTACACATTCATCTAAACATTTTTCAAGTAATTAAATTGTATCGTAGAAATGTATCTGAAAATAGTATTCATCGAAGAATACACGTAACTAACTACGAACATCTCGTAAGATCAGGACCAGTCCGAAAGCGATGCGGACGTAAAGGCATCGAATAATAAAAACGGGTTGCATGCCGGTTTAAAGGGATTCAAAAGAATGCAGATGTAGAAGGGAGAAGTTACGGCAATGAACCTGGAGACGCGGTCTCTGACTCCATGAGAAGTTCCCAGGACGGTTCTTTTCATTATTCCGGCCGCAGTGAAGTATCACTCCCGCAGGTGGACCTTGAACCCTCGAGGAGGAGAGACCATCGACTGTCGTCCGACAGTCGCATGCGAACACACTCCTCGCAGGAGTACGCCTTACGCTTGCACGCTCAGCGAGTGGATCGAAGCGTAAATATCCATCCTCCCGAAAGCTACGGTTGTTATATTGTTAATACTTGCAACATAACCGTAAAAAGATGAAATGAATTTATTGGCATTTATAAAGTTCGTCGCGTCTGCATTTTAATTCTGAATTAAGAGAAACTGTTATAAAATGCCTGAGAATTATAATGGAAGATTAATTGTAAGACAGGAGTTATGAAAAGCTAGATAGAAAGCTGAAAGATTTTTATCAAATAAAGTTTGTCAGTATAATTACGAATTTTCAGCTAGACAGAGAATTAATTAAATATAATATATTGACATCACACGTGAATTAATTAAGAAATTCTCATTCTTCCCCCTAACACGACAATGTATTTACAGTAAAACAAAAAATATTATTTATAACATATTATATTTACAGCTCTGTTGACTTTATCATTTTAAATCGTTGCAATCATTGTTAATCGTGAAAAATATTTCAAGAAAAGTAATTAGAGACAATACCCTTTGACGCAAATGAATTTTTCTAAAGTAGTCTATTGTTTAAAGCTGTAGGCATATAAAGTTGATGCGCGTCCAATTGAAAATTATTAGAAACTTATGGCACGACGTAATCATTCTCATATACGTTCTTCCTTTTGATTTTATTGCTCACCCCAACGCTCAACGAATTCGTTTCCTCCCTCAATCTCCGATCCGGTTCA
Source organism: Polyergus mexicanus (assembly GCF_030449975.1). Taxonomy (NCBI): domain Eukaryota; kingdom Metazoa; phylum Arthropoda; class Insecta; order Hymenoptera; family Formicidae; genus Polyergus; species Polyergus mexicanus. Next base: position 12,575,001 of record NW_027223321.1, on the reverse strand, counting down.
TGGTCGGTCTCCTAAAGTGTTTAAAATACGAAATCTTCAGAAATCATTAAACAAATTTTAGCATTTAATTAATTTCAAATTTCATCAAAACTTCAATATTTATTTAATTCTTTCAAAATAAAAATTAAATTGCCTTATTTATTTAATACAGATGTTCGATCAAGAAAGAAAATTATTATAATTAATATAGAAAAAAATGTTTCTTTTTGTATAATATATATACATATTTTGTATTTGCTAAAATTATTTTCTTCAATTATTGTTATCTCCGATTTGAATAATTATATGCGACAAACAAACTGGATATGGGATAAAATATATAAATAAAACAAAATAATTAGATAAATAATATTTTTTCAGATTTCTCAATCGAGTAATTTAAATAGAATAAATCTCAGTATTTTGGACTACAATGACCATGTTCTATATTTGACGCACAATCACCGGAATCATATCTCGCCTACTCATGAACTTTATTAATGTGTGTACATGTCGTCAGCAAAAGGTCAGTTTACACGAATCGTTCTAAATTCGCTTGGTCAAACCGATCAAAGTTCTCTGCAGAGATGCAGTTGACATTTTCCTTTCTTATTTCATACCACTGTCGTCCGCAGAAATTACATTTCTTTCTGGATATTGTCGAATAGGCCGTTTTTTATCGTGCAAGAGATATTGTGCATTTTCAATACGCTCCTCGTTAAGTCATTTGACATGGCGCAAGTCGTCTTTTAACTAGACAGATAATTGAAATTATTAAAAATAGCTTTTATTGTTTGCTACGTATCTTTGTCTGCCATATGTCCGCCTGTTACAAAGAGCTTTTCAAAGCCGTTATATGCATCTATCGTTTTTATCAGATCGACACAATGGACAATTCAAACATACACTTTATAAAGTAGATAAACTGTGGGTCGATATACGAGACCACAATTAACTGTAGTCGCACTTGAGGATATAATAAGAACATTTTTTGTTAATATAATATATAAGATTTAATAATCATGATTTTTTTTTACATTTTGTGGTGTCTTTTAATAATTCCTAAAGTCCCCTCAAATTTATTCTGATATTTATATATTTCTTATCCATGGAAATCTTTTATAATATTCTTTAAATAATAATACAAATAATATAATATTCTTTAAATAATAATTTTCAAAAATTCTTTCGTTTATGTATATAAAGATTTTAAAAACTTTGAGAAAGACGCAATCGTAAGATTCATCTGATGCGATCTCAGCAAGATTTTTAAAACATTATTTAGATCGCTTTCAAACCAAATAGCATATAACCACAACGTAAATTCGAAAGCATTACCAATTGCTATAAGATGATACAAAACATTGACAGTTGTCCTGCTGCTGTTTCGCAGGAGTGGAGCTCAAGGTCAAACGAGGTCAGATATCTTGAATCTCACCGTGGAAACCCTTTCACGCCCGCTCACGATGGAGAACGACGAGATTTCACCGTCACGATCGAAGTCGACGAGAGAGGCCTTGCCTCGGGGGTTTATTCACGCGGGAATTAATTAGCCCAATTTGCGAGAAGAAAAAATGTAATGGCAGGTGCCATAAGGCGCGGGCCATCTTGAAGCGCCATCTTGCGCCATCATACACGCGCGAATAAGAAAATAAACCGTACACTGTTGGAGGAAACACGATAACGTTTTGAGTACATTTCAATTTTTTATACAATATTTTAACAAATATGGAAAGATATTGCGTATTTTGAGAGATATTGCGTATTAAAAATTACAAGTTTAATTTATATTTTCATCATTATGTCATATTTGATTAATGTGTTGACAGATGGTGATAACTGCCGTTATATAAAGTTGATCTTGTTTTTTGATATAAAGACTAGTTCCCCGTATGATTTCAAATTATGTCAATCAAACACTGAGATATTCTATTATTCTTTTACATTTTAACACACCGTTTCGTAGAAAGCAAGAAATTCAAAATAAATTATATTTTTCCATTGCTCTTGCTAATTTGTTAAAGTGTCAAACAATATACAAAAAAATTAAAATTTAATATTAAAATATTAAAATTAATAAGATATAGGAAAAATTATAAAACATAGCTAATAAATGAACTAGCGGCTTATTTCAATTAATACCGTCCAAACGTGTAATAATGTTATATATATATGAATTTAGACAATTATTATAGACTAACAAACATTATTGCCAACAAAGATAATGCGACTAATATTTCAAAGACTGTTACATAAGACGGTTTATTGCAGTGCCAGCGAAATACTTTCTTAACGAATACGTTCTTTTGAATCGTATAAAAAAATTACGAGATCAATATTTAGCGAGTAAAAAATTTGTTCACTTTCATGTACTTTATATATGGCTGCAAATATGATTGCAAAATGTGTAATATTCCTTAGAAGGCCTGAGGTGAGAAAACTTGAAAGATGCTAACGGACTCCTCTACTGGGTGTCCTGATTGCTGATCTCTGGGACGACCATATACGAGAAGAGATCCGCGTATTATGTCGCGGAATGTTACCAATCTACTAGTTTTTATCCTTCTTTTCTAGTTTATTCGATCCCTACTGATCCGGCATTAGATTTTTCGAAATAAAAAATTTTTCTCAATCGGCGAATTCGTCTATAACTGTTTCTTGTGAAATTATATGATAAACAGGAATCAAATTGATTTATTAATTCATGTATTTTTATAATAAATTCTAATACCAATAATCAGCTAACCGTATTTAATTGAAAAATAATGTCCAAAATAGATACTTAATGCATAGACAAAAAGTATGATCAGAATTCAGCAATAAGCGTGATAGATTATCAATGAACGATAAGATTAAAACAAGTCATCCCATCTCTAAAAATCATCAGACCTACTGTTACGAAGTGTTTTATTTTTACAGAAAATTTTTACCTTTAATAATATGAATATATACATTTTAATCAAATTCAGATGTCAGGGATAGAGTAGTGGAGAGAGTATTATGAGATACCGTAATAATTACCGAATAAGAGGATGTCAAGGATAACCCTCTCTCTCCGAATGAACTCAATCCTTGTACTGTAGTATAAAGCGAATGTATAGTGCAACAAACATCATATTTGGAAGTTTATATCTGTTAAAAAATACGTAGCTAATTATCAAACATAATTAAAAAAAAAAAAACATAATATGAGATCTAATTTAATGTTTAAATATAATTGCTTCATTTGTTATCGAGTCATTTCAAGCGTTTTCGCTATTTTCGTGTATGATACAGTATAAAATATAAAATCAGATTTAAAAGTGAATATGTGAAAAGTAAAGATGAAAAACTAATGTAAAAAAATAAAGATATGATTAACGCTATAGATAGTCAACACATATCACCGATATCCATTATCAGCAATGTTTCATGTGGTGGGGTCTTAATTTCCAATCGATAAACCGACAACTCATGACTCATAGAGATGCGATCTCGAATGGGACCAATGTTTATGTAAGAATAGAGCTTACGATAGCAAATGCAACAACTTGTGCTCTTTGCTGTCACTATAGCTAAGGCTTACTCGCATTTTTCTTTCTCGCAAAACGCATAAGATTAGGAAGAATGTAAGTTGATCGTAGAAGCTGAGTCGAGAGTGCTCGTTTTCCGATTGAATTCGCTACGTTTGGCACAAATTATGTATCATTAAACGCTCCCGTGAATAAAATCAATGATTTACGGAGGAAAAAAAAAATCACTTCCGTCCGGCAATCTTTTATATTATAAGTGTGTGATATATAAGAGAAAAGAAAATAGATTATATAATAGAAGTGAAATTAGAAACCGCATTTTTTTTTTTTTTCCTCCAATAACTCGTACACTTTATATCTAAATAACATATTTCGACTTATTAAATTATTTTCTTCAAAATATCGTTAATTAGTCTTCTTGTGAATTCGTTTCAATCTCTCTTATCCCTCAAACGATAATAACTTGCTAGAAATAAATATAACAAGAATTGTATAATTAAAATTAATTAATTAGGAAGAAATAATATTATAGAAATCAAAATTTTTTAAATTTGTATGAAGTGCAAAAATAAATCATAAAATATTATTTTATTTGTTTAATATCGATTGTCTAGTAACCTTGAGACGTATTAACAATCGCTTATAAAATTATCGATTAAGTAAAATCCCTAATGATAAACCTGATCTTAAAGACGATTCCTGTCCTTTTAAGTCTCTCATCGACATAATTAAGAGGCACGAGTAAGATACATTTTAATTACTATCAAATTTAACAGGTACAATATCTAAAAATATCTATTTTTTGCTCTACTTCTCTAACAGACGTAACACGTATTTTCCACGGGAAATTTTTAGAATATTATAAAATCGAGTTGCTTTAACAATGTTATAAAATATACAGACGGTTTCATTATATGATGATATTAAACAACTTCTTATAGTTTTAATAGACGCATATAAAAACATAGCGGTATTGCGCTTGCCTTGGTTACTATTAAAAAGAAAAGAGACCGACAGAAATGATATCTGGTGAAAAAAGAGGAAAGCCGAGAGAGAGAGAGAGAGACGAGAGGACGTAGACGGAAGGAGGATGTGGCGTTATCAAACGATTTTAAGCGAAACAGGACGTTGCACTAACGTTCGACCGGATGATAACCAGCTGACATGTGTATATACGCGCCAATACGTATATCGGCCGCTTTGTTTAAATTCCTTTGAGTGTTTCAATTAATAATTATGCATACCATACGAACAAATATATATGTACGTGTACATACATGCTGTATGTACGCTTGTCGTAACAATTCTGCAATGACATACGATTGGCTAATTACGGCTCTTTGTGTATCAAATGTCTCATTAAGCTACGCTACGGCGTTTTATTCTGTTGCAAAATAAAAAAGAAAGAAAGAAATACAAGCAAATCGCTTTTTTTACATCGCTAATAAAAATTTTAATAAAAAAAAATAAATAAATAAATAAATGAGAAATTTCAAAATAGAAGATTTTCAACACGTTGATTTCGTCGGTTTTATTGTAATATATCAGAGTAAGCATGAATAGTATTTACGGATTTTTATGTCGACGGATATAAATTGTTTCGCTTGTGCTTCCCACGGCCACATTGTATATAAACAATGAAGTTTAAGTTCAATATACATACTAGAGACTATAACTTTCTCTTAAAGTAAATGAAGAATAATCCACAATGACCCATGACTATTCTAAAAACAGCGACATTTTCACATAAGAAAATATATTACGTGTCATATTTTATCATACATCTTGTAATTTATACGAATGTAATGCTCGAGATTATGCATTATAGAGTTGTTAAGATTAATTACCACATAACAACTACGCGAATGGACATGATATAATTCTGCAATTAAATAACCGCAATAATTCAATGGGAATAATTCTTTATCAATGCAACTAATGTATAAATGTAACCAGTAACTTTTTTACATTTTTAATATTTATTTTTAGGTCTCACGCACATATTTGTGCGTGTAAACCCAAATATAATTTTTTTGTCCAGATAATTTGCAATTTTGCATCTTTTTTAACATTTTGAAATCTTCCTACACTATTGCTGCATTATTCTTTGTTATAAAACTAATGATTTTTTGCTATTATATCCATATGTTTAGATATATTGAATTATCGAAATCTATATTTTAAAATAACACCGATAAAGAGATGTAAAATATTTTTTTTTTGCTTTTTAAGTGACATTCGGGATATATATTTACGCGGATTTATTCTTTTCGAATTAGTATTCATGATACGTCGAAGAATGATACACCTCGTGCATATTTCTGATGCGCAATCTACTCCAATTTAATCTGTATCTAATTATCGTCGAATAGACAAAAACTTTGAAAATGCTAACGTAGCATGTAAGCGTATAATGCTCCTACGTAACGGCACAAAGTAAACTTTACGATATTCACAACCATGTGCTCTTGACGTAAACGTCGCAAGTCGAGTAAGCTCGTCGCAAAAATTTTGCTTCGTATGATGTTTACGTGAACAGCGCTTCTGTGCATACATATACCAATACACATTCTTGTCATCTCATAAAACCGGGTTTGTCGCGACTAACGATGTCGTTGAAGCTATATAATTACATCCCTCTGAATATTGGCGATCAAATGTGATTAAATTTTAATAGCGACAAAAATTTTATATCATCTCTTCATGTATTTGACAAACTCGTAACGTTATTTATGTAAACTCGATGCTAATTCAAAATATCATACATATTTGCATTATTAAAAAAAATTAAATCATTATATATAAAAGTTATATACATGAAAAACCACGCACGTGCGATCGTAAGTTACGTATAATGAAAAATGATTTACATAGTGCCTTTATTATAAGGCCTAACTTCATCAACCAGGTTGCTTTAGAATTTTAAAGCCTTTTTTTTTTTTTTTTATTCATGCGAGCTTTAGAGTCGATCGAGGCTTTTCCCGCTTATCAAACTCCTTAGGTAAACACACGGTTGAAAATTTGTCTACATTACACATGCAAGGTTATCATTGCATAATGTATATTACATCGCAGAAACGGCAAACGTGGTCGTCGAAAATATCGTAAAATGTTAATAAAATACGATAAGTCATAGTCTTGATACAAATCGTATTTTATTGTATCTCGTGCACACTGGTTTTATCATTCATTATTATTGAAAGTTTAAAACATATTTTTTGTTTGCGCTTGTGATACTGAATAAGCAACGCGCATTCTTCGCAATTTCCCACGAACCTTTGTGAAAGATTACGCCATCCTAATGTGTATTCCAGTTTCTAGTTCGTTAAACGATTGCTTCATGTTCAGCCCGCGAGTCGGAGGCAAGGATATTCTCTTTTTCAACATTTACAGATGCGCCGTTACGTCGATTAGATGGAGCAAAAGCAATTTCGTAAATAAAATATGAAAATTGTGTACGCGCATGAAAATGAAAATTGTACAAGAAAGCCGTCGCGGTTGTAAACGGTAACCGTGCTTTGCGTGTGCACGCGTATTACTTTGTCCATAATATTTTTTTCAGTAATGCGCGCCCATTAGATAAGGCAGAGATATATCATTTCATAAATGAATATTAAATAACGCGAATCATGTATTTAGGAGACACTAATCACGATTCTGATTTACCACAATCATGTTTATCGTCGTCAAAATGTAAAAGATGCTTTTACTATGTTCTTATATTGCGATCACGTCTTACTTTTCATTACATTTCGATTCATTTATTTGTTGTAAATATTTAATACAAACCTAGCAGAATATAATCGATTAATGATCAGTTGTCGCATTAAATTAAAAATTCAAGATTAAAATTTAAGATAATTGAATTAATGAAATTTTTGTTAAAAAACGGAATATAAAAGCACACAATAATGACCTCGAAGATTGGAAACATTTCGATTTTACATATAGTAATCCATTATGATATTTTATACGATAATGCATGAAGTGTGTCGATAATGCGTAATTTTTATTAAAGACAAAGCGAAAAACAATCGACCAGCGATATCATAAGGCTTTATCATAAAGTTATCGTCGAAATTGATTTCATCATTATTCTGCGAAAACAATCTAGTGGGGACATAGGTTTAAATTCGGAATTGACTTATTCTGCAAGATATATAATCGTTATTCGTCCTTAAAATTGAAAATTAAATTTCTTCCGATATTATTCATTGCAATAATTAATAAATCAATAAATCTCCCGTTGAGAAAAGCAGACGCGTATTATTAACCAGTACAAATGGCGTTTTAATTCTCCACGTTTAGACGTGGAGAATTAAAACGTGCAGATTAAACGTTAGAATCTTTTATTATCGCCAAGAATAATCGTTATTCGTGCTCTTTCGCGTACTTCCGGATTATCTAATACGGGAAAGTAACGACCCTCGGACAGATCGCGCCGATCGTGTTCTTAATTTCTCTCATTTTCCGTTGAATGTCGAATGCCTCCTTTAATTTCACTTGGGTTCATCGCGAAGGCGCGATGATGCGTTTTACGAGAGGGAACGAGCGTTCGAGCGAGACAGATTTTACGTCGAACATTTTAGAAAGCGCTGCACGATTTCGATTTTACTTTGCGCAATCTGCGCGATAATAATTTCATATCGCGGTTATCAAAAATTAATACAATGCTCATCGATATCTGATCGAACAATCTGATCTTGCTCGACGGCGCTCGAGCATTTTTTTACGTATTAAAAATACTTCTCGATATTTTGTCAATTTTACGTAAAATCGAAATAATCTCGTCACGTGAAAAATATGCCTTAACGAAAAGCATACGTGATTATCTCATTTACATATGATAGTCTCATTCGAAATATAATAATTAAAATTTAGTTAAAAGAGAATCGTGTAGACAAACTAATGGTAAAATATTATTTCCGAGATTTCATGTTTACAAATCTGTATATTTTTAAAATTTTGCTATAATTATAACAAATAGATTTTAATATATAATAGATTAAATTGATTATCTAGCTATGTAATTTATCCAGCTGTTGTTCTCCCCAGCTACGCTGGACGATACAATAAGAATAAACAGATCTCGTATCGTCAAGTCTCGCTGATACTTTACCCAAACTTACGGGTAAGCCGGGGTATATACACAATGAAAAGATTATTTTTGTCATCTCGCTATGACAAATCCGATACTCATCGTCAATGACTGGAAGTGGCTAAAATGACGCGTATCTCAAGATGCTCCCAACTGCGGTAACTAATTCATCCAAGCACGATTGTCTAAACACGGACAATAGCTAGATTTAAGGCACACGACGACACCGTTACACGTGTTGTACAATGGTTTAATGGGAATTCTCGCAGCTGGTCGGATCGAGCGGAAGCGAGACGCAAAATCGAGGTCGAATAAGTCACGGAGTATACAGGATGTCACGTGATTTTCCCGCGTTTCCTTTCAGCTATGAATTCTTCGATTAACTTCGAGACAATCTTTTCACAATGAAATATTTTTGTTAATTTATCTACAAATTAAAATTCTGCTCAATTAAAATTTAATGAAAAATATAATACTTTTTTTTTTTAATTTATAAAAATTCTCTCGGATAGATTCTCATAATCGTAATTCGAAAATTATTGAAATGGCTTTGATAATTATTTTAATTGATTTGTCAAAAAAATATTTGAATTTCATCATATTGACTTCGCGGATAAAAAGAAACAGCGGGACGCGCGAGACACTCTATATATATTCGAAGCATGGAATCTTTAGGATCAATTGAAATTCCGCAGTTGACGCCGTAGGTGCAAACATTGTCTTTGTGGCGATCGACGCTTCTGTGTGTGTGTCCGGCGTATTAAAGAAAGTGAAATATCCAAACTATCTTACGCATGCGAAAAGAAAGTTGCCGGTACTAGATTTCTATCGAACTGTATCGACCGCATCTTCCTTGGCGGCGATAACAAGCGATTTAACGAATTCGATTTAATGAATATTAGCTCTCCTATAGAAGAAAAATGTTAAACGGGCAGAAAAAACCTATAAGTACCTCGTTACGCTAGTAATCAAATTATTCGCGCTACCAGTTTTCGCTATCTTACGCTAACTTGATTCGTGGAAAATCTGTCCCGTGCGAGATATTTCCTTAATACAGTGTTATTGCCGCATTAAAAATCAATTTTTAACAAGATCTAGATACGATTGAGATAATTATAATTACGATATCAAAATGTGCGATGAATTGTTAAAAATGTAATTTTATTCTTCTGTAGAAATAAATTTTATTATGGAATATCGTGATATTAAATTGATTGATCGTATTATACAATACGAAATAATTATTTTTCTATGTAAATTTTGCACGTAGAAAAAACGTAGAAATATATTTTCAAGAACTGCTTCTTTTAGTTATAGTTATTATTTGTAATATATAATTTTTATACATTTTTAAGAAATAAATATTTACAGATACAAAGTGAGAAATATAATCATTTGTAAAAATGCAACTTATACATAAGTTACAGCTTTTATTTTTGGGCGATATATTTTTTATTTTTAACGAATGAGTAAAATTAAATTATTCATATATCGAAAAAAAAAAAAAACGGAAATACAAGCAAGCTTAATTTTATATTTCTGATTTACTTGAACTCATTTATAGATTTACACGTGAAAATATTGGTTAATTAAATGTTATTTCCGTATTTACGTACGAAACATTCTCTTATCGAACTTATACTTCGACAAAAAGAGATATTCCACGCGGCTATATACGGAGAAGAAAACTTTAAGCCTTCTCGGCTATAAAAATTTATCACTTATCGTCGTAACGACGATGTCGTAGAATGTAGAAGTTGAAGCGAGAGTACCTGTCGCGCTCTTTAGATTTTCGGAAAGAATGCGATTAATGACTCACCTTCGGCTTTTCCCGCTTTCTCCTGATGATGAGACCGTCATTCTCGATGTAATCCGGCACGTCCTTTCGATTGCTGAAGTTGAACACCATCGTATTGTTTTGCTGGTTCCATGGCTTCGTACCCCAGAGACCGCCGCCGCCTCCCGCGCTCGTTTTCTTCGCCGGCTGTATCTCGTCGGCGCTCTTCAGGCTCACTACAACTTTGGTCGGCTGCTCGATGCTCTTGACTCGATTGATCAGATTCTTCTCAAGCTCGCGATTGCTCAGATTCTGCGGATACTGCGTCTTCTGCGTTGAAACGAGCGGCCGTATGATACCGATCTGCTTGTGGGGCGGCGAAAACTCGCTCTTCTGCTGGCATCTTATCGTCTTCGCCTCGTTGTTGCTCTGCGGATACGCCGTTGTCGTGGTCGTGGTCTTGATCAAGCCTAGACTACAGATGGCGCCGATGGGTTTGCTCTCCGGCACGATCAGCTTCTCCTCGACGTCCCCCTTGTCATCGTGGAGCTTCTCGGACCCGAGTCTTTCTTGCAATCTGTACGTCGTCTCCGAGGTCATCGGGACGCCGGCAGGTGCGTCGGACGGGATGATCGTCTTGCTTTTGGATTCCGTTTTTGCGCAACGATCGTCTTCCGGCGCTCGTTCGTCGGCTGTTCTCTGTCCGTTTTGTTTCGCACCAGGTAGATAACTCTTATCGGTCATGGGCTTGTCGCCGAAGTTGAACCGCATCGTTATGCCGGCTCTGCCGATGTTGTCCAAAGCGATCTTGGAGATGGTTCTCGGCCCGTCGACAACTTCCTCTTCCTCGTCATTGTTGGATGTTACCAGACTCGATTTCGCGTCCTCTTTTTGTTCAGCTTTGACGAATGATTCTTGATTCTCGATGTTCGTCCTCGAAGGCTCCTTCTCGATCTGCGGACGAAGAATTTTGAAGGATTCCGATTCTGGGATCTTGGAGGATTCCCTGGGGCTCGGCAGTGACGGTTTGTGGAACAGATTAGAGATCTGAACCCGGATCGACTCCCTGACGGGAGAGGAGGGACTCTGCGAGCCCTGCCTGGCGTCCTTGATCGGCGATGACGGGCTCTGCAATCTGGGCGACGAGACCCTCGGCGAATGTACCGGCGTGAGCGGCGGTGATTTGACGACGATCTCGAGAGCGGCTAACTTGGGCTTACACATCTGCGGCGGTTCGGGACTGTTCGCCGGCGAGAACTTGAACTTGTAGCACGAGGGTTCCGGTGACGGCGAGGGGGAATGGGATTTTTCGATCTGCTGGAACTTGCTCACCACCGAGGATACCGATTGCGCGATCGATTCCATACTCCCGCCATCTATATGAAACTCCTCCTTGCCATCCTGCGTCTCGATCAGCTTCGTTGTCGGCTTATGCGGCAATGCGATCTTTTTCGGAGAACCGAGGCCCCCGGGACCGGCGCGAGCGCCGCCGTTGACAAGGGGCTTGGGCTGTATCGGTGGTTTCGGCATCAACTTCTTCTGCGCCTTGAACGTGTCATTGATGGTCTTGAAAGTCGCGACCTTCGCGGCGACTTCACCCTTGGGCTTCACCTTTTTCGCGGAGCCTTCGAAGATCCTCATCGTGGTCTTGACTAGATCCGGTGGCGGTCGTTCCGTTTCCGCCAGTATCGGCTTGATCCTCTTGGGCTTGTTGATCGGTTTAGGCCGCTCGAGATCGCCCAAACGATTCTCGATCTTCACGGACGTGCGATCCACGAGAATGATGTGGTCATTGACCGGCTCCTGGCGCATGCCGTTCGTCGCCGGTCGAGTAACCGGAACAAGCTGGCGCATAATCGGCTCGTCCGTCGTCACGCTGTTGTACCTCATCAAGGTCTCGACGCTACGCGCCCGCTTCATCGAGTCATTGCCCCGGGTGGCGTTTCGGTACCTGTCGGTCTTCGGTGCGACGACACCACCGCAGCCGCCGCCACCGCCGCCCGTCAAACCGCCGCTCCGCTTCATGTATTTCCTACCGATAGCGGATTGCTTCTCGTGACTGGACGTCTCGTCGTCGTCGCGGTCTAGCAGATCCTCGAGACTTGCCGCCCGTCGGAATCGCTGCACTGACGCGCGGCTCTTGTTCGTCTCGCGCAAGGTTAAGTTAAGATACTTGCTCTTAAGCTTATTTACGATTCCCGGACCGTACTGTAGCTCCTCGGAGCTATCGCTCTCCGCATCCTCGCCGGACACGTGGCGGCGAATGCTCGTCGGCGGCAACTCCTTCAGCGTCCTCGTGTTTCCACCAAAAATGTCCTTCCCGCGCCCGGTCACAATGGCGCGAACTTCACCGCGCTGCGTCGACGCGTTACTCTCGTTATTCATCCTGGCGATCGCTCTTGCCAGCTTACCGTCCGGCGTTCTCGACGCCGTCTCCTCGTTCTCGTCACCGGCGTAATCCGAAAATTTTCGCTCGTCCACGAATTTGTTCGGCGCGCCGTTCACATCCTCCGCGTCCGAGCAGAGCGACAGATCCGCCTCGAGACGCATGTTGTACGCGACTGACGACGCGAAGTCGGCAACAACCATCGCCGTTGCACCGCCGGCGACGATGGTGGCGCCACTGGTCGGCGGCCTTCTCGCGGGATACGAGGAGGGGGGGGAGAGCAGCGCGTTACTAGAATTATCACCACTACCACCACCGCTACCACCACTACTGCCACCGGCACCGCAAACCGCGACGGTCGTCGCAGTGTCCTCGTCGCTGCTCGTTGTTGTTAAACGTTGCGCCATCCGGAGCGTGCCGGTGATAGAGCAATGTTCCTGGACCGTTGACACGTTCTGCTCGATGACGCTGTCCGAGGCTGTCGCGTTTCCCGACGTGCCGATAACCGCGCTACATAATTTGACGCTCGCACCGTTGTTGGCGAGAACCTTGCTCTGTTGACGACGACGTTGTATCAGGTCGCGTTTCCATTGCGGCACGTTGCTGCTACTGTTTTCTGCCTCGTTGCCGGCATTCGCGTTATTGCCGGCGGTAGCCATGTTGGACGCGCGCTGTCGATAGCTCGCGTTCTCGTCTCTCTCTCTCTCTCTCTCTCTCTCTCTCTCTCTCTCTCTCTCTCTCTCTCTCTCTCTCTCTCTCTCTTTCTCTCTCTATTGCTCTATTGCTTTCTCTCCTTTCGCGGCACGAAACGGCGACGTGCTCGCTTGCGTACGTGCGTACGTAATTCTTTTTACGCGCACTTACTAACCGCGGGAATGTTGATCCTCTTCATAATCCTGTTCGCGATTCCTATCGGCGACACGGGTCGTACAGAATCGCCGAAAAATCGATGACACGCCGAGCATACGGTCAAAGTACGCGCGCGCGCGCGCGCGCACACACGGGATTCGACGAGGAGAGGTAGGCGGTGACGGGAGACAAGATTACGTTCTCCGGATGATATTTACATGCTTTCGATCACTTTCGGTGTCTCTCAGTCCGATCGTCGCGAAAGGATCCTGTTAGCTTTATGCGAAAATCGATGTATCTTCATTCCCTCCGTATCCGCTCCAACCGAAAGAGACTCTCTGTCACTCTCTGTCGCGAGAATATCCTCCGCCTGTCGCGATAGCTCCACTCCGATTGACGTAAATCGTAGACACCTGTGCGCCGATAACGAGCCTCGTTCCCGCACACGCGTCACGCGCACGGCACCTGTGACAGCGGACCTACAACTACACGACGGGACGGCCGCCTCGACTCGCCGTCGCGAGCGCGATAAATACACGTCGTCGCTCTATCGCGCGACGACTACTGGCATGCTCGCCTCCTGGAGTGCGGCCCCGCGAGAGAGCCGCCGGCCCACTCGACGAAATCGAAAGTATCCGCCGCTCGCTCGCTCGCTTACTCGCGCGCGCGCGCCCGCTCGCGTACACAAAACCCCTCAGGAACGAAAGGCGAACGAAAGCATCGCCTGTCTCGCGCTACCATCTGCCCCGCGATCCCGCCACCGTCGTTCGCCGAAGATCGCCTCTCTGTCTCTCTCTTTCTCTCGCGCGCGCGGCAGCCCCTCCCGTCCCTCCTGCGTGCGCGACAGGATCACCCCTTCTCGCTTCCACCGATTGTGTCTCGCTCCCTCCCCCCCTCTCTCTCTTCCTTTCTCCCCCTTTTCTCTCTTCGTCCCTCTCCAACGGTCGCGTTCAACCACTCCGTGACATTACTCTGCGAATGACGGAGGCGCTCCTATCGAGTACACGACGAAGACAAAAAATCGAAACTTAGGGTTGCCGCGACGACCATACTCGTGGTTTTAAGGGTTGATTCGTGTTATACCATTGGCGATAGATGTATACAAACGGATTTCGATAATTCAATTATTCCTTTGTACTTTTATACGTGTTTGACTGATCGATGAGAACTGTTGAATAATTCATTTTGTTTGTATAATAAATAAGAATAATTAATAATAATAATGGAATCGGGTATATATATATATATATATATATATATATATATATATATATATAGTACTTCTTATTGAAAATGACCTTTGCTAACATTATTTTAAAATTTTCCGACTCCGTCATTTAATTAATCTGTACCATCAAGGTAATTAAGGATGCATCTGAAAAAAGGATCTCAGGGATCAAAGAGGGAGAGACGCACGATGATCCGAAACACGGAATGCAGACCAGTCGAATAACTTGCTTTATATAATATTTATTTCTCTCATCTACGCGCGGTGAAGAGATCTTTACAAATCAGAAAAAAAATCTAGTATTCTCATTAAAAGAAATTCTCGCTAAATGTAACTCTTACAACGCGCGAACGTTTTAATTTTTTTTTATAAATTTTGCCCTAAACTAGCGCCCATTTTATTTACGAGCGATCGAAATCATTTATTTTATTTCTTTGAAATTATTTCCTCACGTCGGAAGGCTAAGCGTGATACAGCTTTCGTCTCTGCCGATCTGCTTTCTACGTTCATCGCTACACATTACATCCGTGCGTAGGTGTTATTATGCTGTCCCTTCCTTCCCGTAATTTACATGCGCTCTGCCCTAGACGACTCGCGCGAAATGGACTGCTTCCTGCGCTGTCGGCACTCGCATCATGACAAAGTTTATTTGCAATAATGCACACGCTGAAACATACGACGCACCGTGTATCACGCTCCGCGAGAATACACAATGAGATAGGAATCGCTATATTGTTCTTTTAACTCTCGATAAATTTTCTGAAGAACAGCAACCACACAATTGCGGCTACGATAGCTACAATCTTTAAGTTTTTATAAAAAGCTTGTTTTTTTACGGGATTCTTGTTTGATTTCTATTAGCATTAAGCGTATACACAAATGATTCATTTATATATATATTAATTTTATCACACATTTTAATATTTATTTTATCAAAATTATAACATATAGTTTAATATTGAAGAAATTAAAAATGTAAAAACTATCGAAATAAATGCGGACATCAAAGCGAGCAAATTTTTAATTTAATATATATTAGGATAATATGGAAGTTTAATATAAAATATAGAATACAGAAAAATATCTTATTTTAAAGTATATCTGTTTCTTTAATACAGTTTCCGTCTTTGAATTTTGTTGACTTATTTTGACGTGTGAGAATTGAATTTATTATATGATGTTTAATATTCATTCTAAAGTTCAAAAGGTATTCGATATCCTCAAAGGGAAAGTAAATCGGCGCATAGCCTCTGTATATCAGAATTGATGCCTTTCCATAATCGCGTAACAACGTAATGTCAGTTAGAGCTATACTTGGCCAAGGTATAATTACCAAGTGAACTAAATTCCTATATTGAATCCCATTTTTGTCGAAAGAAAGTAAGATTCTATTAAAATATTGTATTAAATTTGATTATATCAAGTCCAGTAGATTATATAAAGTAAAGAACAAAATATATAAATAGCGATCTTATTTATTTCAATAACTTTGACTTAAACTTTCACATTAAAATCTTCAAATTTAAAGTCTATCTTTTTCCAGGAAAATTATATTTTCGTTATTAATAATTATCATCAAATGTTTAGGTAATAAAATCTCGAATGAAACAATTCTAAAAGCTTGTAAATTTAAATAAATTTTGGCAAATTCGCCAATTGTCTGAGGAATTTAAAAAAATACATAATTATCGGTAAAAGCAGTAAAAAAGATTCCTCTTGATATGATTATCTATGGCTGGTCGTTATATCGTCCGCGATTACTCACTCGACTTGCGTGATTCGATCGTTTGTATTACACTGACTTTCGTGTAATCCCTATTCTTAATCTTATTACGATTACATTAGAAAATACACCGGTTGTTGCTATTACACGAATAAAAACACAACGATTACGCGTTTTGGTATTAAATTACGCTGTGCCAGAAGTGTGCATAGATATTTACGAGATGTATCAAAAAAAAAGATGCTGTTAAGTTTTGTTAAGAATACTGGTATTATATATAACTGACCAATAAATATCACGATCCAGAAGACATATAAAGAATTATAATACTTTTTGATATTTTTTATAATATTTAAATAAAAGTTAAAATAAGATAGTACTAGTTTCAAAATCGGAACGTCAAAAAGTTTTAAGTTACATAAATTATAGAAAAAATAGAAAAGTTCAATTTATTATAAATTAATTATAAAATCGAAATGTGTAATTATAAACTGTAATAGCTTTTTTTTATTTATGAAAGGGATAGAATTATAGAGTAAATTTAAGTAAAATTAATAAAAAAGAAAATTATAATATTTTTTGGCGTACTTGTATATATTCTCGATATAATAAAATAATAATGTATAATAATCAGTAATACTATAAAAAACATTACTATCTAATCAAAAGTTTTAACTGTCGAAGATCAAATTTTTTCGTCGAGAAAAAAATATATAATAATAAAATAAATTCTTCGATGTTATTTAATTATTAATTCAAATTAATCGATGTGAAATTATTGTTAAGAAACGCTAGATATTTATTTTTCCCATTCAGTTTCTGGCTGCATCGATGCGGGAATCCCGCTAGTTTCATTCCTCTCGATGCGGTACAAAAGTTGTCGTAAATCGCGAACGGTACGCGCGTTCTTACGCATCTATACGTCACGTAAATTGTTTTTACCGCAACTATGCGTTTTCCGAACGTGTTGAAGCAAAGCATTTTATATTTAAAAGAACTCGTTAACGCGTCTTCCGGGCGAATCTTCTCTGGCTCAACCGTAAAATATCGACCCACGATTGATTTCACATATGTAAGTACATATATGAAGATATTACAAGATTCTTTTTCTTCAGTTAGTTATATTTTCATTAAAAAGAATATCTAAAGAACCTCTGTCTATCGAGTTGTTGGTTAGCGTAAGGCGTAAGTAATGACTCTCATTTGATTGCGTCACGAGTTTCATGAAAGCATTACATAATGAAGTGCATAAGCGAGGAATTACTTATGTTAGACTTTCAAAACGTTAATTTGTTTAATATATTAAAAGTCATGAGAAAATTCACACACATACATATACACAAAGAATGGAAAATATGTCTCTACCTGTGTAAATTAATATTTAGATTATATATGAAAAGAAATTGGAATAGGGTCCGTGCATGTATTTTTATAGAAATTTTAATAAATGTATAATGCGTAATTCAAAAATTATTAATAAAAAAACAATAATATAAAATTGACATTTTAAGGGATCAACTTACTCCACATCACACGTCCATTTTGAAAATATAATTATTTTATAAAAAGCAAAAATGGACTAAGCTATAATTTATTTAAATTTTATAAGTCTTTAATATCCATAGCATAAAAACCATGCAATATGATTTGAGAGATCTCTATGTTAAAAACTTAATGAAAGGTAAGCATTGAAATTAGTAATTATATAAATTGAAAAGAAACATGATATTCACATATTAGTTTAATTAGAAAATTATATATCTCATTCATGATTTGCGTGCGCGCGATAATTATAAATTATATAATTGAATTGCATATTCGCGCTATCTCACTTTCTACTAATAAAAAGTACAATAACTTTTATTTCAATAAACATAAAATTAAGATCCCAATTGTATATTTAGGAATATAAATACAATCATGTTTACCAATGTAACAACTTTTCTATTAGATGATTATAACTCAGGAAAATTCGAAGAATTATGCATTTACGAAGCTGCGTTATATATACTCGATGTTCTAACTTTTATTAGAAAGTATCCCCGCCGAACATATACGCCTCAAAAACTAATTGGTTCGACAACAGGTTTCCAATTGACGTGAAACAGTTTCGATAAACGGTTTGCGTAAAGCCTAAACTACTTCTATCTGTCTACGTAATATAAACCGATCATATATAATTTCTGCGAATCATATCGGAATCAAACTTCGAAATCGGAGCGTATCGCGCGCGCGCATTTCCGATTGCAGTTCGGAATGCGTTCGAAACACGTACAAGGCGATTGACGCTTTCGCACACATCGTGCAGATGTTTGCCGCGCGGGGAGCAGGATGTGACGGGGGAAGGAAGGGCGCGAGGAGGGATGGGGGGGGGGCGGGGCGGGGCAAAACATGGCCGCTGTCAGTTCGTGACGCGTACGGAACCAGTTTCACATCGAGGCCGGTTTGGAACTAGTTTACTTCGGTTTTTCGGTCCCCCATGAGAGCTGCGCACGACGACGCGCGAATAATACATAATACTCTGATTGGGTTATTCGTTTGTGATTGCAACATCGTTGACGTACGATTTTCCATCTAGAAATTATGGCTGATAACGAAGAGCAAGTAGGTAAGGAAATTGCTTTTTATTTGATTCCGTTTGAGCTTTTCGAACAATCCGTGAACATGCTGTCGCCTTCGTCGATCTGTATTTTCGAAGATATCACGGATGTAGATAAGTTACATTTGATCGTCGTAACGCGGGAAAATTCAAATCGGATAACATCTGTGGTTATTGCGCGCAATGATTTATCGGTGATGAAAAGAATAAAAGATTTTGAATATTAAAGTAACATACAGAAAGTATTAGAAATACTTCTACTTTCGGTTTAAATATTTTCGTGTTAACATATTGTGTCTAGATATACGCATATATCATAATTGTTGATTCTGAAACGGATCGGTAATTAATTAATATTATGAATTTTCAAATCTTAATATGTTCACAAATTTGCATATATTTTATCTTTACAATACTTTTATATGATAGTGAATGTATTTCTACACGCGTTAATTTTTGAGTCACTATGTATTTTTTGTGCGTATAATATTTTTTTGTTATTATTTCTAGTAGAAGACGGTGATATAAAAATCAAGATAGAAGAGTCAACTCTTGAATGCTACATCGAGGACCAACATAAGAATAGTTTTCCAGATTTTGATAATGTCAATGCGTTACCGTCAAATGTCGGCATGACGTTAAATTTATGGACCAGCAAAGCCACTACATGCCTGATCAATCAGTACAAAAAATATCGATCGATGGTCGGACAATCGACGCATATCAAGAGTTTGCGAGAAATGTTCGAGATGATATCTTTGGAGATGCAGAAATACGGCTTCTACTTTAGTCCGCACAAGTGCGAGAACAAATGGCGAGTCTTGGAACGCAAGTATAAAAATCTCGTATACCGTGAACGGCTAAAAAAACCCGGCAGAATGAGACACTACGGACAGTGGGAACACAAACGCGCATTGGACGAGATCTTCAACGAGAAGAAGAAATATGTGTATCTGGAAAAGAACGATCCGCAGCCGTCGAGCGGATCAGCGAAATATCCTTTGATTTTATTGAAACGTAGCGATCAAGGCAGTAACTTGTCTGTCAATCGACAACACGAAGATCCTTTGGCGCCGAAAACTACGACGAATGAAAAGAACGAAGAGACATTGGATTATACGCGAACTTTGACGATATTATTTGAGAAATTTGCCGAAGAAATGGAGAAAAATTTCATTTTGGCCGAGAAGAACAAAGAGAGGCGACACAAGGAGAAAATGGCCGTGAGACACCAGGAATTAGAATTAAAGAAACAGCTTCTCAAGTTAAAAGAACAGAAAATGGAATTGCAAAGATGCCAAATAATTGCTGCCGCACGAAATTTACGTTTGAATACGAAATGACGTGTCATCTAATAACCCCGAGCGCGGAGAATTGATATCTTCGATTTTAATATTATATAAAAGCTCTCTGTATTTCGTAATTGAAGGCTTATTAATTGGTATTTCTTTTAAGTATGTAACTGTAATTAAAATATATTAAAATTTTAAATAAAGCAAATAATTTTTATAATAATTATTTATGTTTCATCGTTGACACAATATGTATACTTTTATTACCGCAGCACGTGGCTTTAAATATTTACTTTATGTCTATATCTTCAGATGGCAGTACACGCTAAACGTTCGTATATGCGCAATTTATCGAAATATATTAAAGATTAAAATTGAAGTAAAGTTAAGTAAAATTATTAATTATATTGCGTGTAATATATACTGGTTTCTTGCAAATATTTCAATAAAATTGATTGAACTGATTTTACAAAACAATAGTTCAAAATTACTCAAAAGACACGATACAAGTGCACAATTTCAGAGGATTGCATACAAAGGAAATAATGAAAACGACACAAAAAAAAGAGCAATGTTGTCAATTATCAAGTTCAGACAGATCCTGAGGCAAATGAAGAATCTTAATATGACCGATCGTCGATACAACAAGTACGCATTTTGCTTTGGTAAAACTATATTTCTCCCATTATCATCTAAACTTGAATTGGCTTGTTGGTTCTTGTTCTAACCGTTATTTACTTAAGAGGGCGTTAGTGTATGGTGGATGCCGAAAGCATTGGCTGCGTTCAGCAGACAAAGCAACTTTGCAACTGTTGTAAAATTCTTTAATACGATTGGTTTATACATTTAGATCCGGCAGGAACTAAGGGCAAAAACCAATCGTATCAAAGAATTTTACAACAGTTGCAAAGCTGTTTTTTCTGTCGAACGCAGCGAATTTGAAAGTATCGTGTTCGAGTGAGAAAGACAGAGTTATTTAAATGGAGTTCGCTGTCCTTTTCTAACGAACCGTTGATTCTTCTCAAAGAGGTTTCAAATTTTAAAACTTTAAACTTACTTGCATATTCACTTGTCTCGAACACTCACATCACAATCGATCGGAAAAACGCTTCTATTTATAAAAAAACAGATAAATTAGCGCGATCCGGCTTCATTCACCGCCGTTGCAGCTCGCTTTGTTTTCACCTTCATTCACTCGCGGATACGAATTAATGCGATACGATAACCGCTTGCTATTTTTACACGACGCTTCCGATGCTCACTGTATTCTTGATACACGTTTAGGATGAAAAGCAGACGAAATACGACGATCGCTTGTTGGACGATACGCGCGATGTTTGTTCGTTTATTCGCGATCCTATACTTGGTCTACGCAATAACATAGACTGGCCCTGTCTAATATATGCACCGTAAGTAAAAAAGTATCTACACAAGTGATAAAGATAGTACAAGTGAGGACACATTATACGTAATGTCCTCGTCAACATAATTTCGATATAATATTGTTATATGGGTTTTAAATATTGTTGACAGTCCAATTCTATGACGGTCAATATATATTATTTCATTTGAGACCTCTAAGAATATTTGACGTTATTCAATTTTCTGATTCATCGTCACACAGTCGATAAAATAAAATATTTTCCGGAACTCATTATTATATGTTGAACTATCATATGCGTAATAATCAGTGCGACATAAAACTTTGTAAATATGTAAAACTGCAGTTTTGAATAAATTTTTCTCAAAAAGTAATAATATTCTCTATATGAAAAGTGTTGCTCTTAGGGTGTTTTATTTTTCTATTTTTGATAGAGAACTTGTTAACCGGATATTTGAATACACTATAGGGACATTTTGTAACTAGCGAAAAATGTGACAAATGCGTGCAAACTTTGTTTCATTTTTCAGAAGCTGCAAGCGCGGATACTGTGTCAAATTGCGAGTGTCACCGTGGATTAATTGTGTTATACATTCCATCTGAAATCTCTAACCATCGATTTATACAATTTATTGAATGCAGCATCGGAAGGTGTGATACTACTATACCTATATACTCGTTAATCTTTCGTTCAATAACGCTATAAACCGATAAAAGTAGAAACGAATATAGAATCACGAGACCCTGTGTATATTCCTTTGATAAAGTAACAATAATTTATTGAGAACGGATAACTTTATAAAGAATAAATAAAATGAAAAAAAAACTAATTAATATTTTAATAAAATTAAATTATAATATTTGAAAATTTCTCTATTTTTAAAATCTCTATGTCATCTGATATGTTGTAATGTTTTTTAATTTAATTTAATTTAATTTATTTAATTTTTCATTTTAATTAATCTTTTTTCAGCAAAATCGTCCGAAATAAATAAATTAATATTTATATATATTACAATGTATCTCTGTGCTAAAAGATAAATTTATTTCAAATGATTTTGCGCTGGAAGAAGATCAGTTAAAATAAAATTAATTAGAGTTAAATTAAATTAAACTGCATTTAAGCATATCATTTCTGCAAATATTTTTCACTTATATATATATATATATAAGTGAATATATATATTGAAAAATTTATTAAGAAGATATAAATTTTAATATTACTTTATTATACATTTACTTGCACAGTATATTATAAAATTTGATTTAATTATGTCGTATCTTATATCATATTTTATAAAGTTATAAAATAACAACTGATGTATCTGTTACTTTTTTTTTCAGAAAACAACGAAAAATGGGATATTCGCGACGTCAATTATTATGCCACCGGATCTTCGTTATTGGTTCGAAGTTTCATGGAGCGTGCAAACCTTTCATCGAATCGACTTAATAAAAAAATTCGAAATCTAATGTTCACCGAACCGAAAAGAGTTGTACGATATTACCAATAGTCATCAATATCAATAGTATTCGGTAAAGAAATTTATCATGTCCGATTGATTCAACAAAAATCGTAATAAATTATACAATTATATTTTATTGCATAATATGATTTAGTAACCGATCAGTCGACTTATATTGACCATGTTAAATAACAGCTTTTATTCTATCGATTTACTCAAGTTTCCATTACTCAAGTTTACTATTTATTATAGTAAAAACAAAAATAAATATACATTCAATTATTAATTGATGAAAAAATACTGTTTCATAAATTTACGATTTAATCTTTCAATTTATATAAATTTTTTATGAAAATACATAATAATGTTCTTATCGAATAATCTTTTATATCAATAATTAATTAATTATATTTAATATGCATTTAATTATATGAATATTTAATTTTAGCTAATAACGTGAAAGAATTTGATATATAATATTTATATAATCAGCAATTTTATTACGCGATTAATAAATAATACTGTTTTATCTTTTTCACATATTACAAACATATGAATTGTAACAAAGCGTAATATAACTAACAAAAAAAATTCATGCGCTAACGAGAAAAATTTTCGTTAAATTTATCTTCTCTTTAATTACGATATTGTTATAATTTATTTATACATTGTTCCATTATTTTATTAAAAAATTACAAATTCTTACGAGCCCTTTGCGGCATCAATATATTTTATTTTAAAACGGTATGTGCATGAGACTCTTACACAATTACATTATGAAATTTCCTCTAGAGCACGTCTTTTATAATTTGTTCAATATTGTGTATGTCGAAATATTCAATAATACTAAAATATTTTGTTATTTCTTTGCAGATTATTATTCCCCGATAGTTATTCGAATTTAAAACGAAAATGTTGCGGTCTTTTGAGGGGTCCAATATTGGAAAAATGATGCGAATAATGCTACTTTTTCCGGATCCTTCAGATCCTCGCAAATGTCAAAACATCACGTTCGTTCGGTTTAAGCATCGAGTGCACATGCGATATCCAATGACGACGACAACGACGACGACAAAAAAGGGTACGTACAATTTTATAAAGCTTCGCGTGTACTTTCCGCGAAAAAAATCGCGTTGGAACCGGTTACACCCGCTCACCTCACGCTCTCGCGCACAGCCTACTTTACTGTTTACGCGAAAACACGCGCAGGTATGTACACACGCACGCACCCCTTTCTCGCTATGCTACACCTAATAAAGATCGGCAGATATCGCGAGAAGTAAACTTAAACGAGTAATGTTTTAAAGAACAGAATTCTATAATTGAAGTAACTATAATATATTTTTATCGAGACATTTCAAATTGTTTCGGAAAAGAATTATAAGCTCAATTTTCATAAATGTGTCTTTTTCATTTGACATTTATTTTGTACACGAGACGCGACTACTTCAAGAACAGTTTTAATTTTGCACTGTTTAATACAGCTTTTTTAAATTTTCCTTAAAATCTAATCGAGATAAAATTTACCTTCAATGTGCGAGCTCGCGTGAACGCTATTTAATTCGCGCGTATCCGGGAAATCTCTCATTCGGTTCAACTCCGGTACATACAAGTTACGGGGGCGCCGGCTCGCGTGTTACGAGAGTGAATGCGACGAGGGAACAGCGCGAAGGCGGTCGGTCGTCCAGTCGAGCCGCGACCGTCGAGCGGTGTGTACGTTTCGTATCGTAATCGCGTGCTCCGCGACGAGTCAGTGGGTGAAAGAGAGAAAGAGAGAGATTTGTAGACAAATCGACACACACGCGTGCGATGATGCACGTGTGAACGTTTCCTCTTCGACGGGAGAAACGAGAAGGCGTGTGGAAAGAGGAGGTGCGCGAACGAGCACCGGTCGAGAGTTACAACGTCCACCCGCACGTGTACGTCGCGATTAAAACAGGTGGGGCGAATCGAGAGCCGTTACGAGTGCGTACGTACGCACGTACGTACTTGGAGCACGCAAGAGTAAACATTCCATTCGCCGAATATACTCAAAACATTGGCCGCGCGCGAGACGAAGTTTGTTTATGGACCGCAGTGGCGCCGCATTACCTTCTCCCCTCCCTTCCCACTTGTGTTTTCTCTAGTCTAGGGCGGGAAGTCGCGTTCGGGACATACCCGAAGACACGATGCGAAGTCGCTCGGCATCGTTACCGCGTCGTTTTATCGATGATGAAAACAATCCCGATTCCCGTGCTTAATATTTAGTGACCGTGTGCGCAAAAGAGAGAGAGAGAGAGAGAGAGAGAGAAAAAGAGTCGAGTCGGGTTTTTCGTTCGAGAGAAGCGCACGCATCGCACCACGAAATTACATGCAGCGCGGGTCGTGTCGTCCCGGTCCCCCCCCGGGCCCCATCTAAGTAACAGTACTTTCTCGCGCTCGGTGGAAGAAGCCTCTTCCCGTGGAACGGGACCCACCGCGCGTTCTCCTCCGCGCGCGTGCGCGCGCGCGCGCGCGAACGCCGCTCTTCTCTCGCTGCGCGGCGAGCAACGAGTCCGTCTCACTCGCGCTCCAATCGTCCGGGCATTCGCCATCCCGTGCTATCGCCTCCGAAGTAGTCTGGCCGGTCGGGCACGGGGGAGCGTCGTGAAACCAGTCCTCGCGTACGTACTCGCGCCGGACTCCTCTCTCGACCGGAGTAGAGGAGGCTTGCGGTCGCCTCTCTACTCAACCAAGCACCTGTGCGACTTGCGAGTATTTTCGGCGGCCGAACGATCGCTAGAGATCTGGATCTTCATCGATCGGATCGACGTCGGGTGACGAAAACAGGTGATAGATTCTGTGTGAACGCGCCGGAAGTAAGATATCATATTGAACTTCGTCGTTATTTACATCCGCCATATTTGAATTTTTTTTTGTCGGAGCCTTCCGCGAAAATTTATAGATTCTTGACGCGGGTGTCAGCTTACAATCAACGCTGACTTCGCGAGTTTCGAGGGAGGGATTCTTTCTGATTCTTGTGTAGGGATAAGGGATAAAGGACTCGTTTTGAAAATTCTCAGCGATCATCACCGACATTGACGGTGCGTGTGCGCGTGTCTGGACATTGCCGGACGAATTCGGAGAAAGAGGTGTTCGACGTTTTGCTCGATCGTTGAAACGCATCGAAAGCAGGTAGCGGTACCGTATCTCGTTTGCGTGTCTCGAGCGCGATGCTCGCGTCGACTTCCTTCGCCGCGCGCGCAGCGTTCGTACGGAACGAACGCGGCCGCGAACGCGAGTGATGCGCGAGGGCGATCCCGTGCCGATTCCGTGGCGTGCGAGAGTCGGATAAGTCGGCGATTAATCTGGGCGAAAGACGATCCCGACTCACCGCGTTTTAAAGAGGTTCCTCCCCGAGACGGAAGAAAGTGAGGTTAGAGAAGAGTTGAAGACGAAAGCGGCAACGGAAACATGCGATATTCAAGAGATAAAATTACGTAAGATTGTACTTTAAGAATATGTCAAATCTAGAAAGAGACTATAAGTGAGAGAGAGAGAGATAGAAACATTATAGATAACGAACGCGTTACAAGCGCTTATATTCACAACAATTTGGGGAAAAAAAAAAACAGATAGATATAGAGCGTAAAAGAGGGTAAAAGATACAAATATAAATTTTTGCAGATTCAGACGTCAACTGACGAGAATGAGAAAAGGTGGAGAAAGATAGAGGAAGATAGCTTGCGAGGCCTTTCGCCGCTCGCGACTCAAGTTTCTCGGTCGCCCGCAAGTCCCACTGATCTAATTCGCGGCGTTCTTTTGCACCTCGCGATGCCTGGCTATGAAGGCGTCGATCATCCGCCAACTGCCTCACGTTCGTTTCAGCAAGGAAGGATTTTTAAAAGGATGATACAAGAACATATACATGGCCAATCTTCGTGAGCATCCAAACAAATCACCCGATCTTAAATCTTGTGATTTCATTGCGACATTTCAGAGAGATCTACAAGGCGGGATATGAAAGAGGGACTTAAACTGTATAATAGATAATCTCTCATCGTGAGAAGAGTTGACGCGTCGCGAGTGTAATTTTTCGCATACTGTATCGGCGCGGCCGATGTGAAATTAATACCGCAATTTTTGCGTGTGATTTAAGCGCGAGAATACCGTGATACGATCCTTTTACGCGAGTGAAGTAATAATAACTGTATAACTGCCTCGTTCGGACATATACGTTCGCGATACCGCAATCAACCTCTTGTAGTGTTTTGCTTTCGAAATCGATCATCGGTGCCCGATACGTTTCAAACGGTGCGACGAATCTCCGTGGGATAGCAGCCGAGAGCGGAACGAGAAGGACAGAGAGGAAGAGAGAGAAAGAGATAGCGGCAAAGAGACAGACGGAGAAAGAAGATCCTCTATTCGTAGCGAGAGATGAGAAGCTCATCGAAGATGAAGACCACACAACGAGCTTTAAGGTGAGTGAGTCACCTCTTCCTCTCTATGTGAAAATATTAAAAATAAATTCGAAGAAGGCGATATGTACTTAGGGATAACAGTACGCATCCCGGCAGTACCCCGGCATATTACGCTACGATGATTCTTAAATTGTAAGAGACATTCGGAGTCATCCTTATTCGAGATAAATATATATACGGATAAAAATGTAGAGTATATATTTATATAAATACAGAAATTAAAATTAAATCGTTTAATTCGATTGTAGCTAATTTAAATTAATTTTATACCATGTTTTAAACGGAGAATGGGTACTCTTGACAATTTTGTCTAGTCTATCAAAGAATGATTTTTATATATACATTTTCTCGCTAATTAACAATGTTGAATAATTTATCATGGGATTATAGTGACGCCTCTCTCGTGTTATGCTCCGTCAACTTTGGAATTCGCGTTCGATGCTTATCGCATACATGACCTGGAGCTTAACTAAAGAAAGACGGCACTGATAATTAACAAATTCAAGATGACTTGCAACCAATGTTGCATGCCTGCCAATCTTATACGCGTGTGATAGGGAATATAATAAGGAATAGCGCTTCTCAAGAGAGCTTCATTTCGATAATTATTTATTTTCGTTAAAAGTAAAGTAGTCACGTCGCAGTAATTGGCCGCCAATCAAAGTAATTGCGTACTACTATATAGCTATAATATAATACTCGCTAACGATTTGCGACGCCTATGGGGCTCGTGTGCATTTTTATTTTGTTACCATATGCAGAACTTGTATATATATTTCTCTCTCTCTCTCTCTCTCTCTCTCTCCCTCTCTCTTATTACGCAATTAATTTAAGTTAAGCATTTAAAACGATCGAAACATCCTCGGCTGCTTTCGGTCACTTTTATATCCTGGACGTTTATTTCGTCATATATCTCACCGTCGATCATTTCGCACATTCCTCTTTTATACGACGACGACATAGGGAGATATAAACGTCGATCGTTTATAAGATAAATATCGGCGGCAATAAAAAATGGAGGCTAATTTCATGCCGTAAAGATGCCAACAATAATAATTTTGCATCTCTCGCGAGAAAATCGTGATATATTTGATTGTAATATGGTGAGAGAAATAGAGAAACAGGTGGGTAATTAAAATAAAAGATTTGAAATTAATGATGAAAATAATGTTACGCACGTACATTTATATTTATGAGTACAGAGATTGTAGCTTTCCATTCATAAATATTCACGAATCAAATCGAAAATTTCTAGAGAATAAATCGGATAATTTAATAGCTGCATATATTATACATTATTTGTATAATATAATATATTACATAAGAAATTAGATACGTTATATAAAGATTATGCATATTTCATACTAATTGCTTTAAAAAAGTACTTAATTTTTGATAATGTTTAGACATTGACTCATATATATTTGAATGTTATTATTACCAAATATAAGGTGGAAATATTTAAAATTCTTAATGCATGTGAATTTTAAGACATTTGGCATTTTGCTTTCGGAGAAGCTGACGTCGTCATTCGTGGAGGGATTTGATTAAATCAACCAAATTGAATATTTTAAATTTTCACGAAATCAATATTCCATTCTTAGAATTTCGATTTTATTGCTGAAATTTTGGTTCTTCATAAAAATTGATAATAAATTGATAATTTTTTTTCTTTTATATTTATTTAATTTTATAATAAAAATTATAATACTTTTTGATAAAGAGAAAATTTTGTAGGACTATCCAAACTTAAAAAACAAAATGGTAAATTTCCGAAACAATAGTTTCCGAAATTGTAATCTATGAAAATTTGAAAAAAAAATGCTACGTTAGAATTGAAAATTATCGTTGAGATTTTTTCATTGTTGTTATTCGTTTATTTTTATTTGAATGTTAATTATCAGAAGTAGCATATCGGGGATTCTAGAGCTCATTAAAATAGAATTAGAACTCTATTAATATCGATATTCTAAAGATAATGTTTTTTTTTTTTTTTTTTTTATACGTGACAAAAGATTGACAAAAAAGAAATAACATGATTATAAAAAATATTTTCAAAGAAAATGTAACTTACGTTTGTATAAAATTGCCGTTTATTTGTTTTGCGTTCTTAACTTTTAAAGCTAATGATATATTGTCTCGATGTAAACTTTAGAATTTATTGTCAATTTGATTCGACCTCTCGATGAGATTCACCAGATATGATTCAGCCGAAAAGTAGCGATCGTGGATTATTGGACCGTGAATTCTATCCCAGAAATATGATACGACAAACGCCGCGCGCGCTGCCGGCCAGATATACATATATGTATGTATGTAAATGTCACGCTTGCCGCTTCGCTGTCGGCGGCTTTGCATCGAAAATGTCAGGTGGCGGATAACGACTCGACTCCGACTTCGGCTCAGCTCGATTGTTCTCGTTTGACTCACGGCTACAACACGCGCGGGACACCTGCACGGCAAATTGAAATGCTAATTTGAAAGACGGTGTATACGCGTACGCACGATAGTCGGCCATCCCTATAGTTTTCTCCCGTCTAACAAAAATTCTGTCTATACTTTTGTAAATATCCATTTACGTGCGGGAAATGGAGAAAGAGAGGGAAAAGGGAGAGAAAAAGAAAGAGCGAAAGAGGATTCACCAAATAGACTGTTACTATGACGATCGTTAATACTGGAAAAGCTGCTTGGGTTTGTATCAGTTACGGGATCGTTGGAAAATTTGTATACGCATCAAATAAATCCGATCGTTGTATTGTTTCTTTCGCAATGCTTGCGCAATGCTACATTTGTTCGCAGCTGATATTCCGAGCAAAGTTTTGAAATAGATTGGGCTATTGAAAAAATTCGAATGTCTATATTTTAATCTTCTTTTTTCCCCATTTTTTTCCTTTTAAGTTTAGCGTTTTAAAATATAATACGCGCTATGATGCTTGCAAATTTTACAAGACACGTCTAAAATATCAAATTATTTATAGCATTTTTATTATGCGATGTATGACATACACGGGCGCGCGTGCGCGTGTAGAAAAAAAATTTATAATTTTACATATAGTTTTTCGTCTATTAAAAGAGATATTATATAAGTCAGATTACATGAGAAATAATTATATTTTTTTAAATCTTTCTTTAAAAATAATTTGATATTTTTTCATATGATATTCAATTTTTATATGAATAAATACGTCTCTCAAAATAGAGAAAAAACAGTACAATAATCGGCGGACAAAACTTTCAATGTTTTATTTTGAATTGGAAAACCATATGTTAATGGCTAATCCGATGACAAGATTGACTTCATCACAGTGAGAAATAGAAAATAGGGAAAATGTTGGGTAAGAATGACAAACGTCACAACGAAGCGATCCACGAAGCTAAAGACGTCGTTGAAAAATCTTAATTGTGTCGCGAAAAAGTCCTCGCAGATTTTTATTTCCACTCGTGCATAATGGAGTATCTTTCTGCGGAATACTTTTTCCATTACAATTTTATCATGATTATTTTTTTTTTTTTCCGGAGAAAATTATATTAACTTCGGGAAACTCGACATCGCTTCCGTGAACAACATTCGTGAAAAGTGCCAGCTTATTTCGAAGTTATTGATTAATGTAGAGAGAATCTACTTTTTATCCATATATATATATACGGAATATTTGATTTGGGGATAAACTATTGGCAGATTATCTGAATTGAGTATATGTAGATTAACTAATATAAATATATTGCAAAATTAATAAATTGTCAATTTACTTATTGATATTAATATGATTTTAAATGTAATATGAAAATCATATTAGGTGGTAGGAATAAATAAAATAGTATGTTGATCGCGGTATTAAACCAATATTAATTTTATTGGAGTCGGAACAATTATCGGAAATATATACAACTGAATTTGAAGTTTCCAATCAGCGATATTCATATGTATTGTATAATATTAATTATAATGCTAAACACATACTTTGTAAGAGATTGATATACATGGTTATTTAGGTCAATATATTTTCCAAACATAAACAGACTGTATTAACTTTCTTTTCTTAGAAAAGAATGACAATTGCTTTATATAATTTGCTTCTTATAATTATAGATTATATAATCTCTTATATATGTGCAACTTTATTTTAGAAAGCAATTTTAGTTTAACTTTTAATAAATGTATATTGAAATTTTTATTATTTAGTTAAAAATAAAAAATTAAATTAAGTTAATATAATATAAATAATTATTTATCGAAGTGCAATTTCAGTATATTTAAGTATAATTTCAATATATATGTATACATATATATTAAAATGTAAATTAAAATGTTTATTTAATACTTCACAGCTTATTTGAATGTAAATATTAATTTTTAGGATCGGGTATACTCTTTTTCTCGTCTATATAATTTCGTCTCTCGCGCCTCGCATAAGATTGCGATAGTTCTCTCTAACGTCTATAATATATAATTAAGCAGTCGTCCCTAATTAACGCGGGAATCGCTAGGCTATTGTGGGATCGATTGCGAGATATAAAGAGTACGCGTCGCGCGGCAACTTTCTTTTCTCGTTTCGTGAAAAAAAAAAAATAGTCTTCTAGAAGTCGCTATAACAGCAACTTCTTCACTTCTGTCGTTCGCGCTCACGTGCGCAACCATATAATTAAAAATTAAAGCATTTCAATTAAGATCAGTTGGCCATTGTGCCTTCTCGGAAAGATCGAGAAAGATTTTCCGTTCAGTCTTGAGATCTGAGAAAACACTATATATAATTAATTATATAGAAAGCTGTAGTCATTGTTGCCGAGATTACACACGAAAAGATCGCAGTATTTTCTCTTTGCGGTATTTAGCTTTCTTGAGCTTCTGTCATTATCCGTTTTTCGTAAAGAGAAGTTAATGAAATGCTAGTAATGACAATTACTTGGGCATTCCTGAAATTTTCAATATTGATAAAAGCGATATTTCATTATCTATATGGCTGAATTTTAATCTTGAAATTATTAAATCTGATTCCTATTTTTAAAATGATTGTAGTTTTAATATATATATATATATATATATATATATATATATATATTTCTTTTTTAATTAAAAATTATTTTTAGTTGAAAGAATGAAAAGAAGTCGGGACAAAGTATTTATTGTCTATCTTTTTAATAAAATTTTATCGTTGATAATTTAATTATTTTAACGCTCTGTGATTATTATATGGGAATTATATTCATAGATATAATGGCAATAATATCATTTCAGATATCTCCTCGGATTAGGTAAATTTAGTAACAATGTACAATGCAGGAATCTCCGCATTAAAGCAAAACTTTGTTAATGTAGTGAACGAGCATAAATTGTAGGTATCTCTTTGAGTTTCTGTAAATGATTGCAGATTGCACGTTCCGATGTACATTCGGATTAATAATAGGTTCAGAACTATAACGAAAAGAACTAAAACAAACAATATTACATAAACAAAATTAATTTACAAATATATAATATATATAATATCATATACATATATATTTCGCTTTTAA
Organism: Polyergus mexicanus; assembly: GCF_030449975.1. NCBI lineage: Eukaryota > Metazoa > Arthropoda > Insecta > Hymenoptera > Formicidae > Polyergus > Polyergus mexicanus. Next base: position 12,541,758 of record NW_027223321.1, on the reverse strand, counting down.
TTTTTGATAAATTTTTAACATTGAATTTATGACCGTTTTTAATAATGTCATTCATTGTTGGAAATTTTTTTATGTTCGATATTATCTTGATAATTATAAATCTGTGTTTATTTCTATTAAAAAAGTAACGTTTTTATAATTGAATTTAATTAAATTATAAAATGTTATTTTATTGCATCCGTGTAAAACTTTTTATTTTTAATTATACATAACTCGAACAATTTACAATATGAAAAATTCAACTGTAAATTAATCAAAAATGATTTGTTATTACAAAATAGAAATAAAAATTTCTAGAGAGAATGTACTGTGCGTTTATACATGGACACAATAAACAATAATTATCGAGATCAAGTGACGGTATGCTAAATTTTTTTTTAATTCTTACATATTTGTTGTTGCTACTTGTTAATATTATAGCGATTACGTTATCACGTGAAAAATGTAACAAACAATTGATCGAAGTGTCTTTATCTTGCTCGCATATTGGTATCTTTTTATTACCTGCGCAAAGAAACATTATCTCGCACAGATGGTAAATATATCGATTGTATATATTAAGTTCAAATAAAAGAAGAAATGCATACGCCATTGTTTATCGAGCCAGACTTCGAACTCGGCGATATCAGCAGGATGTAGGATAGATGTTGAAAACACGTGCGCTCGTGCGATAACACTGTTTTCACACATTGCATTTAAAGTCGCACGCGGTCTTAACATTTGTCCGTGGACGAATTAGTACCTGACTCACGGGTGACTCATGTAGTTTTCGACGGAATACCTGTTGGCAAAAAACTCACGTACGAGTTCCGTGTTCGCACGAAATCTACGACACGTTATCGCGGAACGTTTAAACACGATTGTGTTGTCACATGACAAGCTTCTTTATCCGTTTATCTCTCTCGCACACGTCTCGTGCAAGGGTGACGCGAGCTTCATTGCTACACGACGGGATTTTGTCAATATGTATAATGGCCGGATAGAACGGAGGGGGGAAAAAAAAAAATGCTCGATATTTGAATTTTAAATGTTGCTTTTTTTTCTATCTTTTTTTCTTCTCGCGCGCAGGAACTCTTTCTCGGTCGACGACACGAACGAATGTTTCATTCTTTTTCGAATTTAAAAAGTAAATTCGAATTTAAGAGACTGAAGAGATTAACAATTTTTAGATGATAATTTTACATTGCTTTATCTATAAAATATAAATATGTTAATATGAAAATTATGTTTAAATTTAATATTAAAATGTAAATGTGAAACATTATTTCTTTGTTTTTAGATATATTTTTTAGACAAAGATTTTTCTATAGAATTTAATATCGAAGGAATCTTAGGCTATTAAAATTTCGTTTCTCATAAATTTATCTCGGACCTGGACATGGAGATAGTGATATTTCTTTATTTTTCTCAAAGAACACTGATGAATAATGAACAGTACGACGAGATTCGGTGCTTCGTCGAGTAGAAAATGCGGGAGAGACGGTCGCGCGCAGACAAAACAGAAGTGAAAAATTAAGAACGGCTTTGAAGAATTTAAAGAGAGAAGCTAATTCACATGAAATATTTTCGACTCCTCGTGTTATTCCGAATAAGAACGAAAATTGTTGAGAAACAAACATAACAGCCATATAATATATCATTAATTGTAATATTTATTCAGTTTCTCTTTTAAAATCTAGTTGTTGCTAAATCTCACATTAAATTTTAATTTTTATTGAATAATTTTAAATAAAATGTAATGTTGAAATTTGCTATTTCTCTTGATATGGTTTTACGAATTGGAGCATTCTATATCTAGATTTTTTTTCAACAATAGAACATTATTGATTTAATCGTCAATATAATATTTAATTAAATATACCGTGTGCACGCAGAGTATTTTTCTAGAGAGCGAAATTGCGCGTTATGATACATCCGGGTATGCATATCTCGATCTTGTCGGTTGTTCTATGCCACGATGCCGTAAAACAATCGATCGTTCGATAGTTCCGGCTCACCTTGTACGCTTCATAACTGTGGGCATGCAACGATGCGTATATCAATGCTGATACATTTTGACTTGTGTTTCGGAATAAAGCAACGCAGAATGCAGCGTCGTAATTATATGTTTGAAATACAGAACACGTGATATAATTCAATTTTTATTATTAAAGATATTTGTAGTAGATGAAGCTATAATAATTATAGAATTATCTGATGCAAATAAATATATGCATGTAAAAATAAGATCATGTAAGATTATTTAGGGAGAAATATATATGCTAGAGAGTTTTGCAAAGTTTTTCTTCAGGATAAGTCGTTACTAAAAGAAAAATTTGAAGCAAAAATTGATCCGATCTTGTAGGTCAAGGAAAGTATGCGATTCTTATACGATGAGCCTTGTTTATATTGCATCCCCTTTAAAGGGATTCGTGAAAATCTGTATATATACGTGACAATATAGCGATATGGCAATACGCTTGCACGGGCCTATCGGCGATTCGATTGTCAGATCAGCCTTGACATACTCTCGTAGACCCGCGTAACAACAAAACATTACGTGGTTGACCGAAATTGTCGCGATTGTTCGGGTGATCGTTGCGACGATTTAACGCTCTCTCGAATCCGGAGATATCAATTTTATCTTTGACGCGTCTCTGAATAAATTTGAAAAATTTTAAATTTTCTTCTAACAATTTTACTATTATATTTAAAAAATTGAGAAAATTTTTTAGATTATGAAACAAAAAGACGTTTATCTTTTTCTAAAAATAATATATTATTATGTATAATGTATGTGTATGTGTGTGTGTAATTATCGCCAAAATTAATGCAAATGTCTCTTGAATAAATGTTTTAATATTATACGAAGAGCTTCGAGAAAAGATATATTACAAGAATTTATTACATCGCACGTATAAAATTAAGTTTGATACTTTTTCTAAATCCTAGACCCTTTTTATTACCTAAATAATAAACATTTTTATTATTTTTATTCACCATTCATTATATGATATTAAAGCATTGCATTATATATTTAGAAAATATGAAGGATACAAATTTTATTCGATGCAATCAACGACATTGATCAGTGTATAATTTATCGCCACTCTCATCACATATACGTTGCAGTGGAATTAAAATCCATGACGTTGCATTCGCGATCGATAATTACTTCACGTAATAAATTATTTTTCGGATAGGATAAATTTCTTCGTCATCGCGATCAGTATTTGTGATCATTTGATTTATACGCGGTGTTTCGAAACTACAGTACAGTATCATGAAACAACCAATTTTTAAAAAATCTTTTAATCGTATTATGTTTAGATTATAACATACGTATGCGTATATGTATATCCGATAATTACTTCTAATCGAACTTTTAGTAACATCTTTTATTTGCCATTTCCATCACGTGAGAATTTTGAAATTCAATCAGATAAATGAAGTCTCTTTCTTACATATCCTTTAAGAGGAAACTCCAACTCTTTCCTTCTACCCCTACAGGAAAGCTTTAGAAATAACATTTATATACTTCCATTAGCTAATATCCCTCGTTGCTCGGAATACAATTCAGCGAACCATAACGATCTACCTGACTTTGATCGTTCAAACACATGACGTTGCGATCCGCGCAACACTTTATATCGCGATACGATGTAAGTACCGGAGTAACTCTACGTCATTTCGTAATAAGGATGAATGTCGTCGAATGTTATAACAGAGTCATTGTATTTTCAATACTTGAGAAAAATTTGATATATCTATTTTTATGAGAGTTTAAAGGATATATATATATATATATATATATATATATATATATATATATATATATATATATGTACACACACACACACACACACACACACACACACACACACACACACATAATCATATAGTATTTATAAAACTGAGATCCTGAGAATAAAAGCGTTGAAGATGCGTATATAAATAATTTCGCGTCGTATTATTTTACACGAAGAGGCAGGATGCATAGGAAATCGCAATGCATTATGTTTTCCACGATTCGAGATATGTTTATTTGCATTATATCGAGTGAATTTTTAATCATTACGAGTCGTCGAGTATGAATTTTTTATAAGACGCGCTCGTATAGTTTGCGAGTGTCTCTCTTTTTTTTTTTTTTACGTTTTTCCTCCCTCCGGCGAAGAGACGCGGGGCTTCCCGTAATCTGCATATCGAATGTCTTCTATCCGGCACGTGCGAAAAATTCTAGACGGTAAGGTTGCGCACGCTCGCGACTTTGCGAATACTCTCGGTTTATTCCCCGGACGAGAATCGCGTACGTGCCGGAAACTACGTATATCCGTGTCACGACTCTGGCAGCAATCCACGAATCGATACGAACATCCGTAATATTATACGCGGCATGCACGTAAAAAAGGAATCATAAATATAACTTTATATCCGAACTTTACTCTCTCTTTCTCTCTTCAGAAGAATTGATATTTAACCTCAAGTACTTTTAATATACATATATTTGTGTATGTGTGTGTGTGTGTGAGAGAGAGAGAGATTAAATTTGATAAGCATTTTATAGATTATTATTAAAAGAAATACATAATTTTTTTTATAATCCTCCAAGTTATTATTTTTTTTTTTAGCTATCGTATAATTTTAAGTGACTATTATTATATTTTTATTTATTACGAAAATATACACAAACGAAAACTAAGAAACAAAATCATAATTTTTAATTCAGGATATATAACAGTTTTTATAAAAAATATAATGTCAAAATTATATATACGTTATTAATCATGGATTAAGCACGGATAAATATTCTATATTATGTGACTTTACTCACTGTATAAGTGTGATTATTGGAAAATTTTTGCAATAATAACAAATAATTGCAATTTATATCAAGAAGTATTGTTTATATGTTATTGTTGAATCAAAAGAAAATATATCTGTCTCTACTTTATCTGCCTATATTCTATCGTTTTATTAAGCTACGACTATTATTCGCTCGTTGCGTATACCGCTAACTGCTTTCTCGAATGTATTTTGAATGTAACCTCCTCTCTTCCGTCTACCTATTACATGCATTAATGATAAACGTAATGAGAAATATATGAAGCCAACATTCCGAAATTAACCAACGCCTTACCAGGCACTTATTCATCAACCGAAATGCACGACTAGTGTACACATCGCGGTTAATTTAAAGCTTAATAGTCAGGGACGACTTTTTGAGTCCTGAAATTAAAATTTTATCAATTTCCATCATTTTAGGTCACTCTCATTAATGAAATAAGATAATCGTTAGAAAGAGACTTAGAGTTCTTATATGGGAGATTTTGCCGGATATACATTGTAACTTTAAAGAATACTTGCGGCGCGTCTATGTGCGAAGCTGACCTCTCATTTCGTGGGAACTCATTAATTGCTGAGAGTTTCGTTCTTACTTTTTATAATTTTAGAGCTTTTGATAAATTAAACAGGTAATAGTTTTGGCTATTAAACAAAAAGAAATGGCTATTCGTTTAATCTGTCAAAAACTCTAAAACTATTAAAGATAAAGCTAGAACTCTCAACAATTAATGAATTTACACGAAATGAGACGCCCAGCTTCATATGGTATACGATACGATTACGATTACATCGCTGTTACGCATTTTGTTTCGCGTGCAACGCACGGTTGTAACGCGATCGCGTGCCCATTTTATTTCCGTGTAAACGAAATATTGCGGTGCGTTCTGCGCTGCCAATCTGTGCGCGATTGTCTCGCTGGTCTCGTCGAAATGAATTCTTATTCCCTACGGGAGACATACACGTACATATGTACGCACATTCGCGACGCGAAACGAAACGAGATCTTATATCCCGTTGGTTTTTTTCATCGGGAAGTTTCGACGCGCGTTGCAAGGCAGAAACTTGAAACCGCCGATCGATTCGCCGCCACTCGTCCCGATATGCCTTGTTTAGAGTTTCCAGCGTGGTAGTACATAATTACCGATGGGATCGCGAAATCGGCGAGAGGCGGCTTTCTTCCTCGAGCCCACGTTAGACTTTTGTCCGAAGCCGGTCAGGGCTGTGCGTCGACCAGGGCCGTCTTGAGACATTGGAGTGCCCGGCTAAGATAATCTGATATCGATAAGCATTAATTTATAAATATTATCAGGCGATTTATATCGTTTAAACAAAAGCAGTTAAGTGTTTGAAAATAAAAAAGTATCAAGTGAGATATATCTGTGTTAGAAATCACGCGGAAGTACATTTGCACCGATTTAATGAAAATATAGGACAGATGACATGAGTAAACAAATTTTTTTTAAATTTAAAATCTGATTTTATTTAAATAAATTTTGATCAAATTTATTTTTTATTAGCTTTATTTTTAATTATTTTAATTAATTCGATTTTAATTTTAATTTGATTTAATTTAATCTAATTTTTAGCCATTTATTTTTAAATGCGTCGCCCGTCTAAGAACGAAAATGTAATATTTGAAAAAAAAAATATATTAGAATTATATATTTTTAAAAAGCGATCTCTCGAGCTGTGGCCCATCTCGTCTACATGGTTACGGTATCCCTGATGTCCGGTAAATAAGAAGATTAGGGGGCTCGGGGCAAGCCAACCAGCGGGTTTTCGGCGAGATCAATCGCGAAAGGTTTCTCGCTCTTTACATTTTTTTTTTTTTTTTTTTTCCCTCCGAAAGGTTTCTCTTCTCCGCCTCGTTTCAATCTACCTGGAACTTTATATAAGCGCGAATCCATAGGCCGTGTCAAAGTCGCGCGCGTTTGCCGACAAAACCGACTTGTTATGGCTCGTTTCATCTTGATACTTTGTGTTCCAACAACAAACCGCAGCGACAAGTCAATTAAGGATCCTCGATCAACCAGGATGTAACATCAGAATTGAAGATGGTGCAAGAAAACGAATAACTCTTTTCAGATAAAATCCATTCACTTCACAACATTAATGAATCCTTTACACATGCTCGCAAATCCGTCTATAAAATTAGAAGAAAATGAAAAAAAAAAAAAAAATAAATAAATAAATAAATTACATTAATCTAATGAGTTTACCTTGGCGAAATCGTGAGAATAGTTGGAATGCCTCGAACCTTCCAAAATAAATTCCTAAAGTGCCGCTAATCTATACTTTAAATAATGCTGTACTTATACTAATCATATAATCTTTTAAATTTGATAGAAATCTGAGTAGTTGTTTTTGTTTATTGCGATAACAAAAAGAATTTTTTCTGTATATATTTGATATATACATAAATTATTTTTTCCTATATTAATAAAAATTATCGAGAAAAAGAAAGGATTTTCTCTCTGTACCAATTATAATTTCAATTAGACTTATAACGAGTTTAATATAAATTCATGCGAAAATAGCTCTTGTCAATCATTGAAGCAGTTTTAAATTAATAGAAATTAATTAAATCTGTATATCGAGTGTATAAAGACTCGACACTTGAATATTGTCTAAAATATTTCTACAATGTGAATGAAAGTAAATTATCGATTACTAAATTTCTTATTTTTTTATCACTTTCATTATTTTTGTTCCTTTTTTTATTTGCAACAGTTGTTAAATTCTTGTTATTTTCTAAGATGCTGCAAACTTGTAACAATAAAAATCATTTGATTATTATATTATTATTGTCTTGCAATGATGTGTTAATCGCAGCCATGGATTTCCCTCGTCAAAGTTAACGACGATGGTGCGACGAGAGTTAATTCGACAAGCCTGATGCGGCATCAAAGACACGCGACTTCGTGCGAACGTTAACGCAAAATCGCGCCAAGATATTTCGCAGTTCGCACGCGAATCGACGCGGCGAGGTCTTCGAAATTTTCTTCGTTGCGAGTGTCTTTCACACGCTTCTGGCTCCCAGCGGCGATTTCTTCTTTTCGTCTCTCTCTCTCTCTCTCTTTCTCTCTTTCTCGCGAGTAATAACGAAAACAACGCTCATGATCGACGTCCCATCGACCAGCAGAAAGGATGAGAGGAAGAAAAACGAAAGAGTAGAAAACGACCCCCCTGAAGGCACGTATATCGCTTCTCTCTGTTTCTTCGTTGGTCCTCAGCTCCTCTCTCTCCTCTTCGTCTTTTTCCTATTCCCTTCGCCACCCCGTTGTATAGGGAAGACTTTTGCGAAGATCATCTACAATTTAAATCCGTAGATTCTCCGTGCGCATTCGCGTACTTACCTGCGCGAACTTCTTCGTATCTTTTCTTCGTCTTCTTCTTCTTCTTCTTCTGCATCTCGCTTCGTTTATGCGAAAAATTTGATGCAAATTTATTCATTCGTCGTCTATTAGACTGGTATTTCCCTCCGCATAGTTTTTCTATCAGCGTACAAAAATATCTTTCTTGATATTATTTAAAAAACTTAACTGAAGCTTTTTTCTGGTTTTCTTTTCGATATATAAAGTGTTTACAATAAGTTGATACTTATCGATAAGTTGAGTGATCGGATATTGCGAAAGAGGAAAAGTTAAATAATGTCAGAGAGATCTTATTTCTTCTCAAAGAAGTTAGCAAACAGTGTATTCATGTTGAATGGGTAACAGATTATCCTTAGTTTATTTTTTATATATAATCATAATCGTCGAGAAAATCGGATGATTGAAACACTGGAATTGGCTTTCAATGACATGATGCGCAGGAAAAAAGAAGAGTCCGCATATATTCTCGTACAGGAACGAAATGAGTTTCTCTGTTCACGTTCGATCGATCATTTCTCCGTCTGTAGGAAAATAGCACTGTCTAGAGGCTGCCAGTAGAAATGATAAGAATCGATCGGCGCGAAAAATAAATTGCGTAGAGATACACACATGTTGAATACAAATATTGATCTTTTAATTTGAAGTATATAAGATAGCATAAACAAATATAATATCGTAAATAAAACTGTTAAATTATTTGTCGTCTATGCATATATGCGATAGATATAATAATAATATTCACGTGATTTTAATTATTCTTCGCGATGTTACATTATGTATTTCGGAAATAATTTTTTTTTTTTTTTTCTCGATATCGGAATATAAATTTTATTATTATTATTATCATCATTGAAGTGTACATAAAGGTGGAGTAGTTGAAAGGAAATTTGAAATTCGTCACATTCGTTCGAAATTTTACACGGGATGTTTACGACCGCTACTTTTGCACGCCGTTTCTCTGTTATCGCCAAAGAAATCTCACAACCCAGAGCTCGCGCATTAAAATTCGCCACACATTAAAGACGTCACGTCGCGCGAAATACTTTTCTCATTACTTATGTATGAACCTTGTCTTCCGTATAGTTTTCGACAGATCGTATTTCGAGAAAACAACAGGAGCAATAGGATCCCGTTGCTGCTCGGTGGAGTCGAAGGTCGATCTTAATGAGGACCCGTGGCCGTAGCGCACGTAAAAGTGATATATAGCCAAGAGGAATTGCTTTTAATTGCTCCTCGACGGCGGTTGTCTTTTTCTCTCTTCTTTCGACTTTATTTTCCAGCCTCCCTTTCGCTCTATTCGCCTCGCGTCAATTAAATTCTCATCGAAAGCTATCTCCGCGAAGAGAAAAGAATTGTTTTCCGCATTTGTATACAGGATGTCCTCGTGTACACCTCGTGATAAATTGACTTTTCTTTAATTCAGATTTTGCGATAAGTTATCGTTTATTGTAAATGTTTAATTTTTCACATGAAATATTTCTATTATTAAATATGTATAATGAAATCTGGGACTTCTCATTCGATTAATTCGATTTGAAATTAATTGTTTAAAGAACAATTTCGTATTAATTTTATATATATATATATATATATATATATATATATATATATATATATACACACACAAAACCTAATTAGAGTTAAATATGTTAATACGTTATATATTCATTTCGCAATACTTTGCAATATATATGAAGAATTCAAGAGGAACATGTATACCTTTTTCCATCGACGTAAATTCAAGTTGCTGTAGTCATTTATTATTACAGAATTCATTGACTTGTGTTTCTTTCCTTGTAAATCGCTCTTTTCTTTGATAAGATTTTATATTTAATTTTGCTCAGAAAACATTGAATCGAGAGATTAACATGACATTTGTATAATCTTGTCTTTGTGTTTATCGAAATATTGAAATTAAATTTAAATTTTCATTTATTTATTGAATCTCCCGGAAAAAGATGTAAAAAATATTGATAGTAGAAGGATTAAACAATGTATTCCACGTGCGCACGCCGATATATATATATCTCTCTTTCTTGAAGCTATCTCTTTTCAAATAGCACTGCATTACAATATATACTTTGCATTATTCGATAATGCGATATAGACGCATTCAATGTACGATCTTCCGCTTCCTTTTAGTTACAACAGAGCCCTCAATGTGAATTGCGTATTTTTCATATTTTCTTATGCCTGTCCTTTGTTTTTCCCCCCGTTTTAAATCGACGGGACACACGAGCGTGTCAATCGATTATCGCACTCGCAACGGTGATTATGCAGGTGTCGTGATTGATCAAAGCTGCAGGATGCAACGGTCGAATAAGAAGTTCCCAACGAACAGCCCTGTTGCATCTTTGTGGTGTAATATTTTTACGTTTTGCACCCGTTCAACTGCCTGTCGACGGATATGTCAGGGTTCTTTCTAGCTTCTTGGGATTTAATAAAAATGGGAATCCTACACGCTATAATAGATTGTAATTTCGTGCACTGGATTTTTTTTTTAAATATCATTTTAGGGTATTGTAATACAAGGTGATACACACCATATTTAGTTGCGAAGAACTTTGTTAACGATGCTAAATTTGCGAGACGAAACGGTTGAATAAGATAAAAAAATTAAAATTAATATAACAATAAAATTTAAAAAGTAAAAATTATAAAACATACTATACAAGAAATTATAGAAGCGACAAACTTTGAACTTCTAAAAATTTTTATGATTGTTTTATAAACACGTGTGTGTATAAAGCTCGCGGATAATCATAAATTTAGATTTTTCACAGTTAATTAAAAATTATACATGCATCAAAATTGTTATAATTATTTTTAATTTATATAGTCAATGGAGGTAATAATATCGCAAAAAATAAATCAAAAATTTGCTTTTTAAAGGGAGATAGTACTATCCATTTTTATATTATAAATCGAGAAGAGTATTATTTCTCGCCGGTATTGATCTGCGCTCGCATTTGGCACGATTTTATGGCGAAAGTAGAAATTTGCGCGAAAGAGAAAGAGAGAAAACTCGCTCGGCTCTGAAAAACTTCCATTTGCCTTGGGGATAGGAAACTCCAACAAGCGCACAATGCCATCGTGAGAAGTACGACGATGAGCCGCGATAGACAAAAGGTAAAAGCAAAAGAAGAGATTGACGAAAAGAATATAGAGGAGAGATTGGCGACTATTGGAAAAAATGACGGAGGAGAGAAGGAGGAACGAGAATAAAAAGTTTTAATGACCTAGAAAATGCGTATGGAACATGACAATACGGAACAAAATGGCAAAGTATTCACTTTTCACACGTTTAGCCAAGGGACATTTTTTTAAATATTATTTTAATTCAAATATCGAGCGAGATGTATTTGCTAAAGAAAAATCTTTGAATTTTATCTTCGATATTCGGACGGTTTGTGGTTGGGTGATGAAATGCTGACGAATGTGAGAGTCGAAGAAACTGGAAAAGTGAGATGCGGATTCGATGCCCAAGGGACGAGAATATGGAAAGTTTTGAGTGGCGGTAAAACGTTATGCATTAAGAATTTCTTCGCCGTTGGGATTGGGAGAGATGGATAAGCGCGACGTGTTCAAGGAGAGAAAAATCGTTCCCGAAGACTGTCGCTACATCGCTTGTATTTACAGCGATCGCGCCGATGAAACTTGGGAGTCGTCGTGACCGGTAGATGGTTGGCATTCTTATAAACAATTATTACTGTGCGACAAAGATAATTTGCGATCTCGGGCAGAAGATCACGTTGACGCTAAGTGCGCTTTAAGTATATTTTTTTTTACGGTCGTTCCACGCGATTCTCTCCCAACTACTTGGAGCGTATCCCCTTCTTTTTTTTCTATATCGAGCGTGGCGAACAACTAATGAAGGTATCGGCGGAAAAAGCGAAGAGCTTTAAGTAGATGGAAGAAAAATACGTGAAGTTAAGTAAAGGAAACTATGGAATAAAGTGAAGAAACTCTGTTGAACAAAGAGGAGGAAAAGGGAGGAGGCAAAGGAGATGGACGACCATAAGCGAGAATCGCAGCTAGTAAGTTACACAGTAATGGTGAACCATTGGTGAGTTATATCAGAATGATGAGACGTAAGAAGAGAGAAAGATAGAATTTATATCCAGACAGAGAGAGAGAGGGGGGGGGGGAAGGATCGCGAGGGATGAATGTACACGAAGAAGAAGAAATCGGACTCTGCAAATAGACGAGATCGATGAAGAAGGGGGGCAACTCCAACTATAGGAGAACTAGAGTCTGGAAATGACGTAGGAGGAGTCTCGATTGGCAGATCAAAGTGATGCCGTAGTGGCACGGACACGGGTCGGCAAAATGTACACGCGAGAAGCATGAGAAGAGAGAGAGAGAGAGAGAGAAGAATCCTCGTAACGATCCTGAGTCGATTGGACGTGAAAGGAAAGACGAGGAGAATGATGCTGGAATATCTTTATTGGCAGACACGAACGTAAAACAGTGTTCGATTAATCTGTCTGCGAGCATTTGCGCACACTATGCCGTGGACGGTATACTCGGATAAAAATTAAATTTTCTTGTACACAACGATTTAATCTTCTAGAATATACAAGTGTATATATAAATGTATTTAAAACTCAGCATCATTTCTTGATCATAAATGGATTAAATTTTAATTATACACACACACATTTATCTTTTCGAGAATTTTTTTTTTTTTTTTTTTTTTTTTTTTTTATAATGTATGTATATCTTTTCCGAGACCTACTTTTCAAGATTTTTAATATTAAATATCAAAGATTTGTAATAAATAATAGTATTCTCTCTTTCTCTCTAGGGAAAAGTAATCTTGAAATATATCGGAGAATCTTAGTTAAAGTCACACGGCTTCTTGCATATCTCGCATACTTCTAGTTAGTTGAATTTAAAATGCTCGACTCATGTTTCCTTACATAAATATTCACGAATTAACTCACTAGCAGTAGTACTATTTCTATATCCCGATTTTGCACAAAGCTGTAGAATCAAATTAACTCTCCCAAATTATATGCTTCTCTTATCTATTTTTTTTGGATGAGAAAGCTAAAAAGGAAACTCGACAAGAAACTATGTAATTACTTGTCATGAAAAATCTTAATTGCGATATCATATTAATCGCATAACATCTCATATATTTTCAAATATATCTTTCAAACTTTTGTCTACGAGAGAGAAAATTTGTTGCTTCTCGCGGGATTGACATTGTAAGACAGATATTTCCATTTCATTACGCTTGCCTTAATGAAAAGCTAAATCCTTACATTCAATATTACGTACTATATAATTATAATAATTAACGAGTGGCACGCTCATGCCAGCCATCTCTTCAATGTATCTCAATTCAATTGTTTCAGTTCGTTAATTAGAAAGACTATTATATGTCCAGTCGAACTGGAAGAGCATACGGAATAATTAATTAATATTTTATATTTTATATTTGAAAATTAATTAGTCCCTTCCATTAGATAATTTTTTTCTATTGTACAAATGCTAAGTAAATTAGAGTTTGAGAGTTTGTGAACGAGATATGTGCTTAAAAAGTAAATTATATCGCTGTAGAGAAAAACGGGTGTTGAAAAAATATATATAATACAATATTTCATTATTTTTTTATCTAACTGTATTTTTAAATATTTTCCATGACAGAAAATCCTTTGTTTGCCAAAAATCGGAAATGATGAAAATTTCCTCACCGAAATGAAATTTGTCTTTAAATGTGTCATCTCTTCTCGCGTTATTGCTAGCAAATAAATCTTTTTTTCAACAAAAGATGCGACATCCTGCATCTTTTAACTGCGAGAACAAATGCTATTCGCACTCTCGTAACGACACTGAAATTGTTTAGACTTGGGAATTTTCTGACAAAAATAAACTTGCATTCGTAATCCTTAGAATTCTCCGAAAGACAAACAAATTAAAGAGGAAAAAGTAAAAGGGTTATTTCAGCTTCTTGGCTTCCGATGCGCTCTATGTTTAAGGCGCATTTACATATAATACTTGTGTCTGATTGTGAGTCAGCGAGTATCTCTGTCTGTTCTGAAATAAGTTACCCGCATCTCAATCAGCAAATGTGTCTCCGATGCCTGTATAGCAGCGATTCTTAAAAGAATTGCCGCGCAATTTTACGTTATTGTACAGATATTGTATTTTGCAACATTTATAAGCTCCCTCTCTTTTATGGATATATCATGAAAATTGATTATATATAATGCATCTTCCCGCGATAGTTTTATATAATATATATTTTATTATTACTATTAATAATTCACTCGTATCTGATTTAATTAAATACTTAATGTGTGCTGCTTTTTATCAAGAAATATTGTATCGTTAATCGAAAAAAGTACGAGAACTCTGTATTGCTTTACTACGGGAATATATATTGTATTTCCGACGCGTAGCAAGAAGTCAAAGGGGGAGCAATCGCGCGATCGGCGCGTTAAAATAATAACGACGAGTATGTCGATCGATAGAGCGAATTGCCAGCAAGAGGCCGGGTTACGGTAACAAAAAAAAAAAAAAAAAGTTTCGCTCGACAAAGGTTCGAGAAGGGTGAGAATTGAAGAAGGGACGAATTTTCGAAACGACAATCGGGAGAGGCGACTTCGAGGAACTCATTTGCGAGAATCGTAAAGCGGATTGCTGCCTTCTCGCCCCGGCCGGCGGCAAAAGTCAAACAAGAAATTGCATAAAGTTGCCGCCGGCTCTTCGGAATAAGTAGCGCCATGTGCGCTTACCTTTGGCGAACGGCGAAGTGAGAAAGAGAACGAGAAAGGGATGAGGGGGGGGGCGGGAAGTAGAGAGAAAGAACGAGGGGAAAGGGATAGCGATAGGAGTCGAGGGAGAAGAAGGATGCGTTTTTAACACACGCTCTTTGTGTTAGCGCCCGGAGCACGGTTGCGCAACGATTTCCGAACGAAGCGGAGATCCGCCTCCTCTCTCTCTCTCTCTCTCTCTCTCTCTCTCTCTCTCTCTCTCTCTCTCACTCTGCTCGGAAAAAATAAACGCCGCCTCGCGTACGTTCGTTCGGTAGCGAATAAAAATGTAAGCGACGCGAACGGAAATTTATTTTGCCGATGTTCAGTAAAATTTATCCTTGTTTATCGAAATTTACCCAGCATTATATCGATCATACAGTTTCATATATTCAAAACATGTACCGATATTATTAACATAAAATATACCTCTCTCCCCCCCTTTATATATATATTTATATTTATTTATTTATTTATTATGTATCTATAAATAGATAATTTACATGTTTCATATTTGCCAATAGCGTTGAAATTATGCTTAATTATTAAGCTTAATAATTTTAAAGAGAGAGAATTAAATGTGTTAAAATTTTAGTTTGAATTTGATTTAATGTTGTGATAACAGTAGATATGATTTAATATGTTGCATAATATTGATATATGGAATATTCATACGTTTATAATCTGTAAGGTTATCTTGTATATAAAATATGATATAATATCGCGTTAGTTACATGTTTCTTTTTAATAACAAAAATTCTTCAGGACAGGATAATTAAGTATCATTTTCTTTGCATAAGATATTGGCATCGCTCACATTCCGATGAAACGAAAATCTATTCACTTCTCTAGAAATTAATAATCATCAGTCGCGCGTAAAAGTTACGTGAAAGTATCATGAGATTCCAATCGGCAAAACTTTTCATATGATGCGATGCTCGATGTATATCGTCGATTAACCGCAATGACACCGATGCGGAATACGAATGAAGGACGTCGGAATTGGAAAGTAAAAATTATGGTGAAACATCATCTCTCGCGGACATGATAGCGAGAGACGGCGGCAAATAGCATCGATCTGAAAAATGTAAGCTAATTGTCGTACTTTCTCGCTTTATCATCTACGATGGGACGGAAAAGTTTCACTCGACATATCGCGCGTGAGATCAACGTGAAATATCGTCACAGAATGGCACGTCACGCATCTGACAATTGTGCGAAGCCCCTTAATCGGCCACGTTTCACAATCCTCGCGATGCACGACAAAGAAATTATCAATCGCACACACTTTCACGTCTACGGACTTTATATCCCCATAGCCGATTAACCTGTATTCTCGACAAGAGAACACTCGAAAACGCCCGGTCTCCGATCTTGAAACGCTTTCATTTCAATAAATCTAATAGAATAGTTTATATGAATGAAATGAGAACTAGAGAGATGCGATCATACATTCTTTTTCATACGTGCTTCATCACATGCGCTTAAAGATTCAAATTGTCTCATTTGAAAAATTCCAATTTATACAATATATATCATAAAATGGTATAATTTCTTTAAAAAAGTATTTTGAGTAAAAAAATTTAGTAAAAGTATTTTATATAAATAGAAACATAAATTTAAAAAATTAAACGTCTCTTATAAAAATATCATTTTTTTTTTTTAATTACAAAAAACCGGGTAAATAAAATTATACAAAGAACTTTCTCTTGGAATAGCTGGACTTCTGCAAAAATTCGCATAATTGTTTTACACTTAAAATAATAGCTCTGTGTGTTAAGATTAACATGGAGAAAAAAAAATAGTAAGGACACGTGTCTTTTTAGTTTGTATCACTGTATACGGCATATCCGGGACTTATCAAGGTCGGAGGCGCCATTTCCCTTGCGAGTGTTTCCTTGTGAGAAGACTATCTGGCGGTTTAATATTTCATTTAATGGAGTATAAAAATATCGGGAAAGCGTTCTCTCTTTCTTTTAAGTGCAGCGCGAAGATTTCGCGTTCTAAGACGACCTTTAACGGCTTTCGCCACGCAAGGCGCGTTTTACGATCGGCTCGTGTTTTGAAGATTACTATAATTATAAATTATTTACGCGCGTGCGCGGCTTCGTGACTTCTTCACAAGTGAAATATCTTTGATTCTCGAGGCGAGGAGGAGGGACATTGAGGCAACGTCTCGTTTATCAGGTTGTTTATATTTTTCTACTTATGACCGACTGTCTTGCCTTTGGACGATGATTACAAATACTTAGCGTTTTTTTAAATATTTTCAATAAATTAATTTTGATACACTATTTATTTCAATATAAGAAATATTAAATAATTTCTATTCGAACGTGTTATATTCTATTTATTATAATATCGTATATTTAGAAAAATCTCAGAAAACGGAAAAATACAGTTAACCAATATCGCGATAAAATTTACAATATGTATTTCGAGCGCGTCTCGTCATCATTACTCTTAAATATATCCGTGGCGAATCCTCCCCGCAACTGCACGATCATTAAGCGTGTTATCTCGCAGAGAGAACGAATCTGAAATGTAATTTTAAAAGGGCGCATCAGCGTGATTATGTATGGCAGTTCTCGGTCGTTATTTTTAAACGTAATCGTTTCTGCCGGGATCAACGGGCGCGAGAAAGGGAATAAACGAACGAGATCTCTCCGCTTCTCTCCCTTTCTTCGCCAACCACTCTCGAGTGCATATCTCGCTTTGACCTTTATCGTCCTTCGCTTTACGAAATAATCCTGCGCGCGGGAGGATTAATCGTCTCCACCTTCGATCTCCCTTCTCGCATCTCGAAGATACATCTCGATCGGTCGACGAGCGCGTACGTGCAAGCGAGAAAGCGAGCAAAGTGCACATTCACAGGCCCGTCTCTAGCACGTTGCAATATCGCGTCGTGCGCGTAGAACGTGTTCTAGGTCTAATGTCGATGTAGCACCTGAGGCGCGCGAGAGCGCAGGTAAGGAAGGTCGACGAGAGGAAACGAGGAGAGAGAAAGAGAGGTGGTGGAGGAGGAGGAGGAGGAGGAGGAGGGGGGGGGGAACGAAGACGCGTCGGCTTTCTCGAATCACGTCGCACGATTAACTCTCTCGAGACTCCGGAGACAATGGCTCGCGTATCCACCTCACCACGCTCGTCTTGTAGCTCTGAATTTACCAGTCCCGGAGAGGCTCCATTTCTCGCGATAGCGACGTGTCAAGTGACAATTACCGATCACAAAGGCGGCACCGACGCGGTTAAATTCATTGTACGCACGATGCTGGATTATTATTCGCGCACGTCTAATCATCGAATATACAAGTGGATAATTGGAAACAATAATGAAAATAATGATAATAATTGTAAATGTAATAATGTAAGACATAGAATTATATTTGATTTTACAACAGCAAATGTATAAGATACGTTTATTCTTTTGTGCGAATGAGTATCTTACGTTTGTCTCGAAACATTAGGAATGAGAAAAAGATGAAAAATTATTTGTATGAGATATTTTTTATTACCCTATTAAGAAAGACGCCGCCGCTCCAGTTGCGGGTAAACGCTAACTGATTTTATAAAAATTCCAATTCAATCTTTTCACGTGCAAGAAACTCTTGCATGATTTTCTTTATTTATTTTAATAGGTATATGCACACACGTACGTGCCGTACTTTATATTCTATTCGAAGAATTAGAGGACTTTGAAATATCAGTAAGATGGGGGTATTACAATGCGTATACAATGCGTCCTTAGGATTCCGCAATCATCGACGTGGAACGTAATCATCTCGTTCACTATAGGATTCTGATATCAAAGATATCCAAGATTGCGACGTGTAGATTGGAATCTTTTCAAAGCGATTTCGCTCTTCGATTTTCGCTATTTTTTTGTTATTCTTAGTCTTTTTCCCACAATTGCCGTTTATCATTTATTTATCATAGATGTTACAGACTGGAGTTTTATTTTATTTTATTTTTTATATGCTTTATATTATCGTTTAAATATTATAATAAAATTGCAAATATAAATATTGAAGATCGCTATAGATATAGAACGATTATAGGATTTCTTCGTTTTTAAATTAGTATTAAAGAAATAAAGAGATATTCTGTAAATCTTAAAAAAAAAAAAAAAAAGTTTAGATTGACAAATTAAACAAAGAAAGATTACATTCTATAAATATTAAAAAAGACAATCGAATCTCTTTTATATCTTAGACTGATTTGAATGGAGATGAAAATTTTTACGTGAGTTTATCGTTGAAGAAATTTAGCATCCCCATCTATCTTTAGCTCCCGCGCATTCGCCTAATCTTCTACTTAAATTACAAAAAGTACTATGCAGCTAAGATGATTGATGCGCCGCATTATGCCGAGAGCTCTATTATATTCGCGCGTGCTTCTAACAAGAGCCATGGTTTTTACACGACGGCTATCTTAGGGCGGGGTGTCTCTCTGCAAAGTCCAGGGCTTCTCCTTGTCCCTGAAGAAGCCTCGTCGTTTCTCTGCCGATCGATCTCCGTGTCCCGCTCTACCCTTCGGACGAGCTCTCGGCCGCATTGAAGTCACCTTTTCAACCTGCTTCGTGAACCTCTTATCTGCATGCCGCGTCCATTAACCTCTGTCCCTCTCCTTCGTTACACGTAACACGAGCACGCAGATGGGAAAAGGAAAGCAGTGACTTCACGGCGGGTTCTCTCGAGCTCGCGTTAAAACATTATTTTCAGCCATGATCGCACATCGTTACGTAACACAGGCTCCGTGTAATTTTACGACACGTGTTCCAAACTGGCATAGAGATCCTCAAGAATTTTATCTTATAAAGTAGAATATTTTTTAAAAATATATCTCTGTATCTACAGTTTCACAGTTTCCGGTATATTATAATTTATTTATTTATTTATTATTATTATTATTAACACAGTATAATAAGAAGTAAGTGTTTCTTACTGCGAATTCCTCCATCGCGTCAGGTTTTAAAATTAATTTGAATTTTAAAATGGAAAATTGCCGATTTTTCATCTTAAAATTCAAAATAATTTTAAGATCTAACGTAATGGAGTAATTTGGACAGCGGCATTGTTTTTTGTGACCAAAAATCTATAAGAAACACTTATTCTGATTAGAGTTACGTTAGAAAAATTTTGTTTTGTCGGCCTGTGTAATTGATTAATTTCAATTTATCTATTAATAATTGAAAGATTAAAGTAATCATCCATTATATTTAATATGAAATATTAGCGTTGAAAATTATCGCATACAGTTTAAATAAGTCTGTAGAGGATAGTATCGGATATTTTTGAATTATAACGAATCTTATCGATCCTGAATGAATTTTTATCCTAGTTTAATCGATCCTCTTTCACGTCTCTCTTCGCGCATCATGTGTGCATTTTAAAATCTAATTTATTACTATTTCTATTCTCGAATTTGAAACACACCGTATAATTAGCATTTGTCGGTAATAGAAATATATCGTACTAAATGAAGCATTAGTTAATATCTTAATTATTCAAACACGCGGTATAGAATAATAGTAATGATATTGTTGATGCGATAATGCATTTTTTAATTATGCGAAAAATGTGTTATCACGATAAATATATTTTCAACGTAATTATGAAGTAAGTACCGCTGCAATCTAAGATACGTAATGCCCGAGACATCTACACATTATTCTTATATCTACGTTAACATGGTGAACAAGCGTGGTACATGTTCCGGCAACACATCTCTCGGCAACACTCGCAGACATCTAAAGATTTTTTTCCAGACGGACAGTGTATAGCGATGATATCCAATTTTTATAAATCTTTGGACAGGACTCCGTCGAGGGACACGAGTTGTTGGTGAGCCATGATTAGCCTTTACGATCGGCCCTTTTTTCCCCAATTACGCGCTTCGTCGCGACGAGCGGCCGTAACGTCCGAGCCGGAGCTACGGTCACCCCAGAATATCCGGTGTCACGGGAACGAAGGGCCATCTGCTAGATAGTAATGCTAGATCACTATACTCGATCGGTTCGGGGACAGATACACGTGCACGTATATTATAAGAGTGAGAGAACGAGAATTTTTCGCAAACCAAGATTTTCCTAGAACGCGTTTTCCTTCTGTTTTTCTCGCGTGAGACAGTTTATCCTTTCCCTACCGTTACCGAGACTGGATGTGGTCCTTGAAAAAACGACAAGGATTTATATAGTTCGAACCCATATTAAGTTAGCCCCCCCACCAACGCCAAATTAAATCAAATACATCAAATAATTTAGTGCTAATTATGTGCTAATTAGTTGCCGTAGTCCGAATTTTGTTGCTCAAACCGTTTAGCAGGAATTTACATTCAAAGTGGGGGGTGCTAGCTTGACATTAAGCCAGCCCCCCCCCATAGTGAAAAAAATATATAGAATGCTCGAATCAAAAAATAAAATACACTAGAATTTGTTGCTATTTTGTTGCTCTAAAATAACATAAAAATATTTTTAAAAAAGTATATTATTTAATTAATACCACTATATACTCAGTCTCGCCGCGCCGTACCATTCACTTGCGCGAAGTAAAAGTAAATAAAAAAATGTATCGCTCGCATGTATTTGGTACTAAAATAATCTGTGGACAATATACTGTCGAAATATATGAGAAACTGAATTTGTTGCTCGTCTTAAAGTATTAAAAATCGATACTTTGTCGCCGCGGACCCCATACGACGCGCTATTATATTATATAAACTAACTAAAAGAATTTGTTGCTCGCATGTTTTTGGTATTAAAATAATCTGTGGACGATGTACTATCGAAATATATAAGAAACTGAATTTGTTGCTCGTCTTAAAGTATTAAAAATCGATACTTTGTCGCCGCGGACCCTATATCACGCGCTTTCCTAATATATAAATTAACTAAAAGAATTTGTTGCTCGCATGTTTTTGGTATTAAAATAATCTGTGGACGATGTACTATCGAAATATATGAGAAACTGAATTTGTTGCTCGTCTTAAAGTATTAAAAATCGATACTTTGTCGCCGCGGACCCTATACGACGCGCTCTTATATTATATAAATTAACTAAAAGAATTTGTTGCTCGCATGTTTTTGGTATTAAAATAATCTGTGGACGATGTACTATCGAAATATATAAGAAACTGAATTTGTTGCTCGTCTTAAAGTATTAAAAATCGATACTTTGTCGCCGCGGACCCTATATCACGCGCTTTCCTAATATATAAATTAACTAAAAGAATTTGTTGCTCGCATGTTTTTGGTATTAAAATAATCTGTGGACGATGTACTATCGAAATATATGAGAAACTGAATTTGTTGCTCGTCTTAAAGTATTAAAAATCGATACTTTGTCGCCGCGGACCCTATACGACGCGCTCTTATATTATATAAATTAACTAAAAGAATTTGTTGCTCGCATGTTTTTGGTATTAAAATAATCTGTGGACAATATACTGTCGAAATATATGAGAAACTGAATTTGTTGCTCGTCTTAAAGTATTAAAAATCGATACTTTGTCGCCGCGGACCCTATACGACGCGCTCTTATATTATATAAATTAACTAAAAGAAGTTGTTGCTCGCATGTTTTTGGTATTAAAATAATCTGTGGACGATGTACTATCGAAATATATAAGAAACTGAATTTGTTGCTCGTCTCAAAGTATTAAAAATCGATACTTTGTCGCCGCGGACCCTATACGACGCGCTCTTATATTATATAAATTAACTAAAAGAAGTTGTTGCTCGCATGTTTTTGGTATTAAAATAATCTGTGGACAATATACTATCGAGATATATAAAAGTCTGAATTTGTTGCTCTTTACAGAATACATATGATTATCTTTTATCGTTCTATATCTCGAAATTTCATTTTTGTTAATTTCAAACAGTTTTGCATATATGTATATATATAAAAAGACATAGCAGTGTCTTACGCCGATATGTAGTATATATGTTTCTTGAAAAGAGAAGCCTTTTCATGTCATCGTGCCGAAATGTTCGGCAGCGCTTTGTATCGTCTGAAAGTAGATAAAGGCACGTTTTGTTTTGACATCGGATCCGCGTCGCGCACGACTATCTCGCGTTCCTTCTTTTTTATAGATTCTTATATATTTCGATAGTACATCGTCCACAGATTATTTTAGTACCCAAAACATGCGAGCAACAAATTCTTTTAGTTAATTTATATAATATAAGAGCGCGTCGTATAGGGTCCGCGGCGACAAAGTATCGATTTTTAATACTTTAAGACGAGCAACAAATTCAGTTTCTTATATATTTCGATAATACATCGTCCACAGATTATTTTAGTACCAAATACATGCGAGCGATACATTTTTTTATTTACTTTTACTTCGCGCAAGTGAATGGTACGGCGCGGCGAGACTGAGTATATAGTGGTATTAATTAAATAATATACTTTTTTTAAAATATTTTTATGTTATTTTAGAGCAACAAAATAGCAACAAATAATACGTCTCGATAATCGCGCTTGTGTGAAGAGCGTTACGGAAAATTTAGGCTGGACGGATAGGTGGGGGGAGGGGAGGGAAATGTCGTCGAATATCTCTTCCAAGAACAGGAGCGAGCGAGTTTTTTGCGAGAAAAAAATCGTGCGCCAAAAAACCTTCGCGATACGAACAAGGATAAGATAACGAAGCTCGAGCGATACTTTTGCAATCTCGCGATTATTTTCTGGCGAAATTATACATATAATTGAAGAAGAATCATATATTTTAAAAGAATATTAAAGTATATTGAAATACGAAACGTGTGAAAAACGCGACGCGAAGCTTCACCAATTGTAAAATTTCTCATTTAGCTGTTGGTACTCGTGGTTTCTCGCGGCATTTCAGAGACATCGATTAACGTTGACACGTCACCCTTAATTGGATTTCAGTAACATCCATAGTTTTAAAACTAACCAATCACCAATCAAGAATCGAATGACCGTGATTGGTCAATTTTACAACCATGAATATTATTAAACCTGACGTGTAAAATTAGTCGACTAACTGTCGACTAACCGAACACATTTTTTTTTTCTCTTAAATAAGAATATTTTATTAGGAATGTTCATATGTGGTGTGTGAGCTGCTTTTCAGATATATTCCTCCTCGAATCTTACACATTCTATTCAACGATTATTCTCGTTGTATTATCGTTTCGCCATGAAAATTGATCGAGATTTTGTAATATAAGCTCTCTCTCTCTCTTTCTCTCGAGCCGCGCTTCTTTGTTTATATCTGAATGTTTTCATCCAACTTTTTTGAACGCTTCCGTACCGAGACGTTCGGCGACGCGGTCCTCCCCTCTCCTCACCTACCCGTCCAGCCTAAATTTTCCGTAATCGTGTCAGTCTCTTCGCACAAGCGCGAGTCTCAAGACGAATTACGGTCGCGCTCCGTGTTTCTCGCGTCTTTTTATCCGTCGAAAGTGAGATCCGCGTACGAACGAGTGTCGGGGGGGTCTTGTATCGAATAACAGGCGATTATCCGAGTGTAATATATTAACCCGTGTAATCGTGATTAAGGCATCTTTCGATATATATATACTCGCAAACGACAAGATTTTTCCCACGCATCTTTTATCTATCGAAAATGAATTTCGCATCCGAACGAATATTCGAAATATCCGAATCAAGAGTAATTTGTAGTTTTGATATATCGACTTTATAATACGATACAACGATCGATGAATACATTATTTAACATATGTTTAGGCGCTGAAATAATTTACTCGCTGTCGTATATAATAATATTGCGTTGAAAATATAAGCGCGTCGCGTTCGACACGTTTCTGCTTTAATATTCTTTAATATTGTTTTCAAATGTAATCCTTTTTTCAGAGTTATATTCACAATTTCATAAATCGAGATCGCAAAAGAGCGTCGCTCGAGCTAGTTTGATTTATCTCGCGCAGGATTCTTCGCGTACGGTTTATTTCTTGGAAGAGACGCGCTCGCTTCTTTTCCTGGAACGGATATTCGACGACGCGTCCCCCCCTCCCCATCTACTACTACTCAACCTGCCTAAATTTTCCGTAACCGTTACAGTAACCGTCGTATTGCATTAGCGTGCGAGATTGAAATATTCTTTCCGTATTTCTCGCCTTTTTTTATCCATCACAAGTTTATCCCGTGTATAAAGTGGATGTCGTGAGTATCGGGAATGTCGATTAGAATCACGGAAAATCGTCTCCGTCCATTTATTAATACGCGATTATATGTTCTTTCATGTTTATAATCGGCATGGAAATAATTTTACCGCGTCATTGCATATGGCGGATTTTGGACTACGAGTGAAATAGTGATTATGAGAATAGTGATTATGCATGAGTGGACAAATTGATAGACTGTCTCGTCTCAATTTGAAGCGAAGGGAGCAACCGGAAACGGAAAGGATCTCGTGATGACCAGATGCGGAAAGAAGTGAGACATGCAAGGGCGGTGCATCGGTCGGTCAGTAGAATTTATTATTAAACATTTAAAATTGTCAATATAATTTTTAGTTTATGGAAACAATAGTATTGAAAAATCGGGGGGGGGGGGTTATTAATGATTTATAGCTCATGTATAAATATTTAGAATTATAACTGACCATATTATCTTTGCCTTGATTATTTCTATTATTCGTCATTGATGATTACTGATGATTTCATAATTATAATCGTTGAGCGCATTAATTTTACTATTTTATTAGCATTCGAAATCATCATTAATACGATTACATTTTATTTAACTCTGATCACTCTGTAATCTTAACATCCTTAACGCGTCATTTTTAGAGAATGAAAATTATCAAACATGTGCATTAACGAAATTAACAATATGCGTGTCAATTTATTTTTTAATTTATGGAAACGATGATATTGAAAAATCGAGTTGTTTTTTGATTAATTATTTATAATCTGATAATCATATAAATATTTAGAATTAAAACTGACCATATTATCTTTGCCTTGATTATTTCTATTATTCATCATTGATGATTATTAATGATTTCATAATTATAATCGTTGAGCGCATTAATTTTACTATTTTATTAGCATTCGAAATCATCATTAATACGATTACATTTTATTTAACTCTGATCACTCTGTAATCTTAACATATATCTTTAACGCGTCATTCTTAAAAAAGCAAGAGGAGCAACAAATTCAGTTTCTTATATATTTCGATAGTATATTGTCCACAGATTATTTTAATACCAAAAACATGCGAGCAACAAATTCTTTTAGTTAATTTATATAATATAAGAGCGCGTCGTATAGGGTCCTCGGCGACAAAGTATCGATTTTTAATACTTTAAGACGAGCAACAAATTCAGTTTCTTATATATTTCGATAGTACATCGTCCACAGATTATTTTAATACCAAAAACATGCGAGCAACAAATTCTTTTAGTTAGTTTATATAATATAATAGCGCGTTGTATGGGGTCCGCGGCGACAAAGTATCGATTTTTAATACTTTAAGACGAGCAACAAATTCAGTTTCTCATATATTTCGACAGTATATTGTCCACAGATTATTTCAGTACCAAATACATGCGAGCGATACATTTTTTTATTTACTTTTACTTCGCGCAAGTGAATGGTACGGCGCGGCGAGACTGAGTATATAGTGGTATTAATTAAATAATATACTTTTTTAAAAATATTTTTATGTTATTTTAGAGCAACAAAATAGCAACAAATTCTAGTGTATTTTATTTTTTGATTCGAGCTTTATATATATTTTTTTCACTATGGGGGGGGGGGGCTGGCTTAATGTCAAGCTAGCACCCCCCACTTTGAATGTAAATTCCTGCTAAACGGTTTGAGCAACAAAATTCGGACTACGGCAACTAATTAGCACATAATTAGCACTAAATTATTTGATGTATTTGATTTAATTTGGCGTTGGTGGAGGGGCTAACTTAATATGGGTATAGTTCGATTCGACCGGTCGCGAGTCCTGTCGCGCATCCTTTTTGATCCTGTCCCTCGCTTCATTCGTTCTTTTTTCCTTTCACTTTCGATCTTCTCTCTCTCTCTCTCTCTCTCTCTCTCATATCATACTCTGTCTAAGAGATGCCATCATGAGTTTCGAACCGTTGGCGTATACTCCGAATTCTCCGCTGATATACGCGAGCGGATACCTAATCCCAGCGAGCATTTTTAAGAAAAGTGAAACGGCAGCAGAGCCGGATGTGGAATGTGAGGCGAGCTTGCTTTAATGTACGATGAAATGGGCTTTACGCTTACGGGGATATTCAACGAGGAATTTCGAAAGACATGGAATCGGTGGATCCGATCCGCTATAATCCCCACGGGACCCCAATGTAAGAAATATCATGTATTTTGCACCCTGTGAGGTAGAACGAACGTGTCGCGATGAATTTTATAAACGGTGTTATGCCCGTCAAGTGTTTCCTGAGTGTATGAGATAAAACTTTAAAAGTAGAAAAGAAATATATCGTAGGGAGAAACATCTCTCTTAGTTATAAATAGCTAATTTTATCGCGTATAATATCGACTTTTTTCATTTCTGTCCCTCGGTCCTCTTGGATATCTTTTTGATTATCCTGTTTCGTAATTTAGTGTAATATATAGATATAAATTTCTAAACATTCTATGTAAACGCCATATTATATTTCTCGAAATTATGTTGATTTGTATTCGGTTTGGATTTTTACATCTTGGTATCCATGTAAATGCGTCAAAATTACTATTCGCGAAAAATGTAAGGCAGAAGAGAGAAAAGGGCGGGAAAACGTAGATATGAAAACCGACTATAGCAGAGAAAAGGGCGCAGTGAAAAAAAAATTTACGTAGATAATGGCAAGCGGAAAACTACGCAAGTTTCGCGACTTTTAGTTTCTCTAACTTTTATTTACGGACATGAACTTCGCTTATCTCATTTTTATATAGAAAGATTGACGTTTGATCTTTTAGCTTACATACGAGTACGTGAGACGAGTGAAATCGACAATCGAGGTTTATTGTCTTTCGCGAGATGAAAGATGATACGGACGAAAGTGTTGGCGTCAAATAAACTGCCTTTGTTGCTGTTCGGCTTGCTTCGCAGCCGAAACGTGGCTCCTCGAGAAATATCGGTTACTATTTTATTGTCGCGTATTCTCTCATTTTGTTTCTTTATTATTGCCGCAGTGATCTAGAAACTTGAAGAGCGATGCATTATTGTCTAATGGGCCGTGCTAATTAGCGCGTATCGACAATGATGGAGAGCACTGTAAAGAAGTAAGAAAGCTACGTTGGACTTAAATGGCGATACGTAATTACTCGTTACATACTAAAAATTTAATTTCACGTCGAATCTGTGCAATAAACCTACATTGTTTTCACGGTTCGTGATCTTTTCAGGAACACTTTACTCATGAAAATTTTATGAAATGTTCGCTTGAATTTATTTCTCTCGTAGGAAACGTATAATTTGTCGCTCTTTTCCCGTCTACAGATTTTTACATAAAGTTAGAAAATTTATTTGAATTACTTAAAATGCGCGTTTCACATAGATACGGTGTGATCTAATCTATTGAAAGAATTGCGAGAGTTTTGAAAAGCAGCGTTATTAAAATATTTAATGTTTATTTCCGTGCAGCAGTTTGGCGACATGCGTAGATTGAGCACGCGCGGATTAAACGCGCCTTTATCCCTCTTATTGCGCGGCGATCGCGCGCGGCGATATGCGCGCTCCTTCTACAACGTGATGTTAAAATTCTAGTATGTATCGTGCGCTGTCACGCGCAGGCCGTATAATCGTGAAAAACGCACCGCACGCCCGCGTAAATTGCACGTCGCACGCACAGCCTCCTGGACCCGCTAAACGGGTTTCCGAGATTTCGTTTCGCTAAGCGACACGACGGGACCTTATTACCCCAATGTACATATATTTGCGCACGCACGCGTGTAGACAATCGCCGTGTCATATCTTGGCGGAAAATGTGAAAATATATAATTACACGTGTAATCGTGATGATCTCTCTTTCTCTTTTCCTCTCTACCATTTTGGTAATTATCACGGACGATGGTTGCCTGTGGCAATATGAAACGTGATATAGGATTTTGATGAATATATTCTGCTTGCATTGTAACGAGGAGAAATAAAATTTAAATTATAAAGCTGTATATAAATTTCAAATACGCATGACACTTTTCATTATATATTATATTAATATTAAATATTATATCTTTCATATGTATATTGTATACGGGATGTTAAGAAAACTATTCGATATTTATGTGGTAGATAAGACACACCGTACTAAGTAAAAAAATCTTAGTAAACATAGATCGAAAGCTCAATCATTTCTGAGATGTAAACATTTTTCTGTGTTAGTCTTATGATTGATGGACCTTTACGTGTCGCATTCGATGCTTATCTCTCAGTGTTTATAAATCGCGTTCCGAATGTCATCATTCAAAATTTTCATACATAACAGAAGATTTCACTCAATGGCAATCAGTCAGTTGTCATCAA
This sequence comes from Polyergus mexicanus, assembly GCF_030449975.1. NCBI lineage: Eukaryota > Metazoa > Arthropoda > Insecta > Hymenoptera > Formicidae > Polyergus > Polyergus mexicanus. Next base: position 12,512,328 of record NW_027223321.1, on the reverse strand, counting down.
CCGGCGATTGCGGATCTATTTGGTGAGTACACAATTTACGATTCTATAAGAAGAAAATGCCAAGCGTGTACGGAAATGGAATGAGGATATATGAAACACCTTTTGTAAATATCTACATAAAGATTTAGACAGATTACTTTTTTCTCATGCGACAAGTAAGTCAACCATTTTTTTCAGTGTAGTGTATCTTATCTGTCATATAAATATCGAATGGTTTTTTTTAAACACTCGGTATATTAAAAAAAAGTGTAGATACATATCTCCGAGATATAAAGAAGACTTAATACTTAATAAGTTTTGTATAGTTAATGAAGATTTTATATGTAAGAAATAAACTAAATTAAGCAGCGTCGAGAAAGATTTTTTTCTTTATATCGGTAGCATAATCTTGTAGTAAGCTAAAGAAAATTTTGCAATTTATTTAAAACTTTACGCCGTGTTTTCTCTTCCTTTATACAAGAACTGCGAGGAAGCTTCTTTTATCGCGCACAAAGAGTCAAAAATTTGGCAAAGTATCTAAAATAAGAATTTAGATATCTAAGATAAGAATTTCCTTTTCCCTCTTTCTCTCACTTTCCGGGAATAGATTCACATTCGGTTGCAGCATTTTACGAGAGAACGCGCGCGTCTTTCGCCGCATGTTGACGCATATTCTTCCAGCATCCTCGTCCCGCCGCCGATCGTCCTCTCTCTTTCGTTGGCATTGCGCTCAAGCGTAGGAGCCGGAGCCGCGTCGTCTGGGAACCGGGTGTCAAGGACGGCGACGGACCAGAAGGTGTCTGCTGGGGTTGGCTCCGCGGGTGCGCACACAATCGATATAGCCACTAAAGTTCACGGCGCGCCAGCAGCCGCCGATTGCCACCCGTCGCCGCCGCCGCAGTCTTCCCGCGGTTCGCCGACTCAGTTTTATATATCTCAGAAGAGATAGGCGAGACTCTTTTCCCTTCTTCTTCTTCTTCTTCTTCTTCTTCTTCTTCTTTTTTTTTTTTTTTTTTTTTTTTCATGTACCACTGCGCATATTATTCTTCGCGTGTAATATAGTCGCCGCGAGTGCGCTGAATTTGAGAGATTTAGCCTTTTGATATCGGATTTTTTATATAACTGCGTCATTAAAATGATTTTTCTATTAATATACAATTTATATTATCATATTTATATTATGTCATATTATAATATATGAATAATCTCTCTCTCTCTCTCTCTCTCTCTCTCTCTCTCTCTCTCTCTCTCTCTCTCTCTCTCTCTTTTATGAGAGAAACATCTTTTTAAAAGATATACTTGCTTGAAATTAAAAATTCCTTCTACATTTTTAAAATATCTTATAGACGCATTTTTTTATAAGTATCAATATAAACATTAATTAATTAAAAATATTTCTTTTACATTTTCTTCAATATATTTTTCACAAGTGTTTAAAGTGATAATAAATAGATTGTATTAGGCTTTTGCGCAAAATCTTTTGGCCGCACCTACGTTCCATCTTAAATTTCAAACCGTCTGTAAATTTTTCTTTTTCTTTATGTTGCGGCGTTCAACGGGTGCGCAATATCCGGTTGATGAGGTGTAACCATAAAGAGGCAATCCTCGTAAAAGGTATATCGCCGAAAACAACGTGCCGTCGACGCTGAAAGCTGATCTTTAAAAGGACAGTCGTAAAATGCGCGCTTGTAGATAAATTAAGTCTTCGTGTATATGCTAATCCGTCGATTAATGCGTAAGAGAGAGAAAGATAAAAAGGAAGAGAGAGAGAGAGAAACAGAGAGAGCAAAGTGACATTTATCATTTGACTTGATCTTTTCTACGCAATTTATTTAATCTCAATGCGAGTAATATTCCCCTATACTTTGTACGATAACACATTTCTTGGAAATTTATATATATTTCTTAATGACCTTATAAATATATATAAAAATGCTAGAAATTACATTGTAGATTGAGAAGAGCTCTTTAGAAAGCTTCTTTGGCGCTTTAAAGTTGCAAATTATAAAATATTTTATGCATACAGAGACGCGTGATGCGTATAGTTCTGACACAGAGACGGTGAAAATGTTATATACGCGAAGAATGTTGTTTCGCATTATTATTAAAGCTGAAATTACAATAGCTCTAATTTGTATAAATTGCACATATAAATTATCATTAATGATTGAGCTATGTCCTATCTTATAGAGATGCTTGAGAATTTATAAGATACATTTTAATTTTGAGGCGCATATTCCCGATATCGTAAGATTTACTTTTTTACTTATTTATAAATTAAAAATTATATAAATTATTGCAACGTAAAATGTAATTGTCTCTAGATAAAGCGCGATATGCGATCGATGTGAATGCAGCTCGTCTAGTTAATGCGCGACTCCTGGGAGGATTTTATTCTTTAATGTGAATCAGGAGGCATTTAAATTAATTGGCTTCCTAATGTTAGGAATTAGCGAAGTTAAACGGTACAGTAAAGAGGGAATACGACGATAATAAACGGGGAAAATTAGTGGAGCGTTATCAATATTTATCGCGGTTGGGAAAATTCTGTGATTGCGCTTTGGTACTTCCACAACAGTTTCATTTACATCCAGTTTCTACTATTTTCAAGTATACACTGTAACTTTAAGTATATAAAAATTATCAACGAATTGAATGGAAGCATTGTAACTCAACGGATTGCTCTATTTCTTTTTATCATCCGATTGATAAAAAGAGATTTCACTTTCGATATTTGATAGGAGGATATTGCTTGAAGAGAGAAATATATTTTCTTTACAATATTCTTAAATATATTCTCACAACAAGCTACAAAATATAAGCTCACAACAAGCCTTTGACAATCGTCAATGACGATTTTCGAAATGCAAATTAAATATGTGAAAATTACAATTTATTCATAATTGATGGAAAAGAAATGATAATATAAATATTATATTTAAGAAATTTAAAAAAAATGTTAAAACTTCTTCCTTTCATCCTTGTTATCAAATGTATTATTTTGAGACATTCGCGCGATTTGTTTCCATCATTTTTGCATATCTTTAAGATTGAAATATAAAAATTGATATCAATTTCTCTCTCTCTCTCTCTCTCTCTCTCTCTCTCTCTCTCTTTCTCTCATGATCTCGTGCGCGAGAGCTTTCGAGCTTTGTACCGTTTTATAGCCGTTGCATTTGTTTGAATAAATCGAGACGGGACGATGCGTCGCTCGGTAAGTTTATTATTTTCTCGAGACTTTTTTTTTTTTTTCCTATCCTCGCGGTGTGTATTCATTACTGCGCCGGCACATTTTCCTTTTTCCGTTTGCATAACGAGCGGCGGGCGAGTGTTATGAAAGTCACGGAACGATATAACGTATTACAGAGCCAGATTTACGACTGCCGTTTTTAAGCCGCGTTTAAGAGGCGTTCGCAATTAGATTCTCTTTTAGTGCGCGACTTTAATTCCTTTTCTGTTTCAATAATGATCGCGCGAACAGGGTAATAATACTGTCCGAGAATGAGTTTTCTAAAAATTAGTGTGCTTAATCCATTATTACGCGCTATTTTGATTGCATCGTTTCGTAGAACGTAGCTATCTACATAATATTTATCCTATACTTTTAACAGTTTATCTCACGCATATAGAGAATATTGATAGAATATTACATGGGTTTAATGTCGATGGTTTTTTTTTTATGCGCCTCTAGAAAAAAATTAATGCTCATTAAAAGAAATTAATTAGTTATATATAATAGTTATATTAATAGTTATATTAAAATAGTTATACATAATATGCCAAGAGATTCAATATAAATTGTTATGTATGAAGTATTCAGTAAATTTATAAAGTAAACAATGTTTCGGATACAATCATTATTGTAGTCGAAAAATATAATTATACTTATTATATATTCACACACATTTATACAATACCATATACAATTTATATATATATCTGCCTTATATCTTTTATCGTTACGAGAAATATTTGATTTTGATAAATGGCAACGCATATACAATGTAATTGGACAAAAATATGCTTAATAAAATAAATTTTTCAATTTTAAAAGAATAAATTAACATAACGAAAATTAATAAACGCTATAGGTTCTCTCTCTATTTTAATACGATAAACTATGACAATTATAGATCAACGGTTACTAGCACCTGGTCTTCATCATTCACAGCGATGTTGCCTTTAAAGTGTATCGCGGTAAAAAAGCACAGCAATGCCATGATAAGAGTGGGAAGATGTCTGTGCGCACTCCGCGGAGAGATACGACATGGATAAGGCTTAAGGGAACTAAATCCAGGCTTACCCGCCACGATAGATCACATATTCGTTGCGCCGCGGATAAATCGCGAGCGCAGATCGTACGCTTCTTCTATGCCCCGGTACCTGTAGGCCGAAAATAATTAACGACCTTCTTACATCATCCTCTCTAAGAGCCGCGCTTGATTCCACTTGGGTATTACGCTCCCGGCGAGAAACACACACAACTAACAATAACGGCTGGTAATATAAAACGCGGCGAGGGGAATATCGCGTGATATAGCGTCCCAGGATGAACGAAGAACGAAACGCGCTTTATCCGTTTGCGAATCGTTGTGATTCAAGCTTGCTTTTGTCAGAGAGCGATATTACGGATACAGATTGATCGATATACATTGCGCGCGATCGGTTTTTTTTTTTTTTTTTTTGTGACACGCAGTCGCGTATGTTAAATCGAAGGATCCACCGAAATTATTAGGAAGGAACTGTGATTAAGGGATATCAACTTTTGTGTGGCGTGTAATGTATTTTTTAAATATGACGATAAAAATGCGCGATAAAGTTACACGTGTAATATGAAAATAAAAAATATATTCTGAACAAAATACAACGGATACGCATATTTAAAAAGATACATTTTTCGACGCGTTTAGATCGCAGAATATCCTATTTCAGAGGTGAAAAACGCTTGGCATAATTTCGACATGTGTGTGTAAAAATTCAAGAGAAAATTTTTATTTCAATAAATATATATTCTTTTTTTATTTTTATTTTTTTATTTTTTCGACGGAAGGTAAAAATGTTTTCTGATAACAGAGTACAAGCTACACGCGCAATTTCTAATTTTAAGTTTCCGCAAGCTTTTCTTTTCTACACAAGAGAATTAAATTTGTATTTTTTCTCATACGATACAAAATTTCATTATTAAAATCTTAAAAAGCTGGATAGAATTCTTAAGACAGAGATAACGTACGTGTAAAACGGCGAGTTTCATCACATTGTGAAAGAAATAATTTGATATATATTATTCTTTTTTAATTACAGTGTTTGTTTATATTTTTTGGTTAAATATAATAAATTTAATAATTTTTTAAAGAAATTTTAATGTAAATGTTAAGTTGAGAATAAAAGTAACAAAAAATAATACATTAAATGAAAGTTGAGAGTAGTCGTCCATTTTATCTCGTTTATATTTTTCTGCAACATTTAATATTTCACTAGAGAGAATTTTTATAATGGAGTATCATTTAAGCGTATTAAAACATTTTTACGAATTAGGCACGAGTATTAACAGAAAATATTTTATTGGCTTGTCTGAACATGCTTAATCTTCTGCATGAATTATATTACTGTTTTTAGACATACATATAATGTATTAAATAAAGTATGTCGAGCCATACCGGAAACAAATCATTCCTATATCATCAGGGAAAAATCATATCTAGCTATTAATCGTACGCGCAATTCGCGGTCGATTATTCTACTCGGTAGAGCGAAGTAATTGCTATCGATTCATGACGATTTTCCGTGGAAAACTGTCGGAATAAAGCACCGAGCGATTATTGATCGACCATTGATCGATCGACCGATCGATCGATCGATCGCGCGCGCGCGCGCATGGATGCTGAGGTTGAAGTTGCGGAAATCCATTATCAGTTTTGCTCATAATCCTACGTTTATTTTACGCGGAATTTTTATTCTATCCCAATGTGTGAAGCGGTAATTGAGGAAGCGTATCGCGTTACGCGGGATCGCACTTTGTCAGGCTTTCAGCGATGTTGATCACGCCATGTTGATAATCCGTCAATCCGTGATTTGCATCTTGAGCTTTAGATTATCGTGTGTAAGAATCGTTGGATGACTTTTTTCAATTTTTTTCCACGAATTTCGAGAAATTTTAATAATAATCCTGTCAAATCTTGCGATTTCGGTGAAACGGATAAATAGACGAAGGATTACCATATACTTTTTGTAACACGATCAAATAGCTATAAAAATCAAAATAAGCTTATTATATGCTTTGTCTGCTTGTCGCATTGTATTGTATTTTACAAGTTTTCTTAAATTTTATTACATTTCTTTAAAAGATAGTTTTATGCGTCGCTTTTTTGAATAATTAAATCTTATATAGTTATAATAGTTATATGTAAATTTTATATAACGTATAATTATCATACAGGTTTTATTTTTTTAATTATATTTACAAATTATTCGATATTACGTACTCATTGTTATATTACATTGATTTTTAAGAACTTGAATATAACAAATACATTATTTATTCATCCATTAGATGAGTAAATTAATTTTTGACAAAAATCAATCTCGGTCGTATTTTTGGATTAGATTTAAATACATTCCACGAAGAAGAATCTCGACATTGTTGGCAAGCATATATATCATTGTAGGTATGTATATGTGTCGTGTCCTACCAATTAGACGGTATCTGGCATTAATTCCCGTAAAGAGCGAATAACGTATCGCGCGGCAGCGCCAGTATATCATCCCGAGCTTTTTTCTAGAAACATTGTATCGTGTGGCGAGATAGGGTATCGGTTTCGCGGGATGGATGCGGAAAATATAAGGACGGCTCTCTTGCACGCGTGCTGCGCGCAAATTTATTACTCCACGCGTTTACTACGTAGCGTGTGTGGAAGCGTCTGTAATATCACTCTGGGTGGGAAAACTACATACGATCGTCGGAAAAAAAAAAAAAAAAAAAAGAACAAAGGGATTTATAAGATGGAGAAGGAGGAGAGTCGTGTCAGGACTCTTGTACCAATAATGAAGGGGAGAGCCTTGCGACATAATCGAGCAGCCTTTCCTCTCTTTGTCCCTCTTCGGCTGACTCTTGTTTTGTTCCCTTTTGTTTCTTTATTTTTCTGCTCTTTTCCCACCTTCATGCCTTTCTTCCCCTCGTCCTCCTTCTTTCTCATCCTCGTTTCGTTTCTTTGTATCTTCATTCTCGCTCGCGGTTGAGACGCTAGCTGGAACCCCACGGGTTCTATAATAAGACGTATACCGCGTCTATCGCGTATACCGTCTGGTACTTGCACGTGTATCTGATTCCGTGATTGGTCGTACCCCGCAATCTGCCTCATACGTGATCTATGCGCCTGGCTTCGTCCTCTTGCTTGCCTGCCTCTTCTCCTCTTTCGCGCCTAACCCGACCGTATCTCGTTTGTACGCGCGAATGAAAAAGAGCGTATGCAAATGGCGACGCAATTAAGAGGAGTAAAGCTTGGCGCCGACCGGGGGTCTCGATATTCACGTCGCGGTAAGGCTTTATCGCTACTTCTTTCTCTCTTTCCCTCTCTACCTCTTTCTCTCCTTTTGTGTACAACGATATCGAATTTCAACGGTGCGGCGCTTCTACAGATTCAAAAATATTTTAATATTAACCTTGCTCTGTCCAATATCACAATATCGTAAAAAAAAGCTCATAAAACCTCGTCATGCATTCTTTATTTTGTCTTTTTTTTTTTTTTTTTTTTTTTTTTTTTTTTTTTTTTTTTTTTTTTGTCAATACATGATGTTTGTATGCTTTATCATGTTTATTATAATCGAAACTGAGTAAATCTATATTGCACGAAATTTTTAATATTCAACATATTCTGTTTTTTTAACATTTTATTTAGTTACAAGTATATCTTTAGTTAGTTTTACTAGTATGATTCTGTGCTTGATTTTTAGCGATGATTTATTATAATAAAATAAATTATCGTCATTAAAAAGAGGATGATTTCACTTTAGAAATCTAAAACGAAAATAATATAAAGCCTTGATATGAAAATAGAGCGTCAAACGTTTTCACGGAAGCGAATGAGAGTTAGAGCGGGAAACAGTAATTAATTCGCGATTCGCTTATAGATCGGGAATAACTCGGTTATATGCATCTTTTAGAGAATGCGCCACTCGTCTCGAGGGATCAGCTCGAGTTGGCGGCTTGAAAGATCGAGTATTTGCCATAACGGGAGTTTGCGGAGAGATAGAAATATGGGAGGGGGGGAGGGGAGAGAGAAAGAGAGAGAGAGAGAGAGAGAGAGAGAACGATCGAGAAGGATTTGCGGCGGTAGTACAAACGTAGGGAAATGCGAGGAAAATAACGCCATCGTAATTTAGCTTGGAATTTTTTTTTTTTTTTTTTATTCCGCATTCATCGTCTTTTCTTTTATCCTGCCGTTATCCGGGGAGTTCGCGAGCAAGATGGAAATTGAAAATGCCGTTACGATGACATTTAAATTGAGAGATGTCAGACACTGCCCCCTCGAGCGACGCGAAAAATAAAGCGGCAGCGAAGTGGAAAATCTTCGCGGCAGCTCGTGCGCTCTCGAAAATCGCACATTGCGAAACATTCGTGAAAATCAAGGATTCTCGGCTTTAGCCGACTTTAAAGCGACTTTTACAAAATCAGCAGCACCTGTTCCCTGTAAGCGGCTGAAAAATTCAAACCGAGAGAAATTACATCTGCCGACGTGAATCATAAAAGGGTTTTCCTCGCCGTTCCGTGAAAACGACGTCAGCTTTTTAATTAACTTATAGTGACTGAGCTGAGATTCAATCTGACAGTACAGAAATTAACAGAGTGATTTATTAATTTACCTTGAGCTTAATTCAAATGCCTATACATCTGCGTCTATAAATTTCTTTCATTGATGTAAAAAGATGTATAAATGAGGACGACGTAACGTTGCAGTCTACTTTTATCGATCGTGCACACGTGTATTTAATTAATATATATGAATATATTATATTTCTATACATATATATATAAAGGGAGAGATTGAGAGAGATTTCAGATTTAAATTTATGTATAAGGTGCTATGCGAAAAATTAGGTTAAGAATTTGCAATCAGCGCGATGATTTATGCAGAGTCCGCAATTAAATGTGTTTAACAGTTTAATATTTAATTTTCTATTAACGGAAGAAAGCAAATCTCCCGACCAAGATAATACATAAAACAAGAGAAGATTCGCAACGAGAGCACTCAGCTGCTGCGGGGTTTCACATTTGATTGCATGCGGGGATATAAAGGAGGAGTAATGAATCTTTTTTTAAAGCGTCTCTCGAAGAATTTCGAACTTCTTCGCGAGAATATATGGGATGGAGACTCGAGGCTTGAAATTGATAACGAAGAAAGTTTTTATTTTACTTTCTTTCTCTCTCTCTCTCTCTCTCTCTTTGTGAGACAATTAAAAAAAATTTTTTTTTAGTTTTTTATTATAGTAATTATAGTAATTTTTTGGATGATATTTATTGCAAAGATGATTTGCAGGCACTCTACTTTGCAAATTATTTCAGCGCTAAATAGATTTTAGCGATATTTCGACATAAACTTTCACTTTTCATAAATCAATAAAATATATATGATACGCTGCAAGACTGTCTGTAATCATTATCTTAATGTTTAAGGAGTAATGATGTCTCGCATTAATGTATTATCTATGCGAATTGCATTTATGTTAATATCGGCGTGAAAAATCCGCGGTACACGATATAAATTTCACTTTCGACAGTTTATTACAAATTTCATAAAACTGATTAATACTACATTTGTGATTTATTAGAATTTGATTCGAAGCATATCCGTGCAAAATGTTTGACGATTAATAATATAATTCGATAAAATTGGCCTATGATAATTTTATCGATAAGAAAATTTAACTTCCCCCCCCCCCCCACATTATTAATGATATCTCAATTTGATTTTCTAGCTTACCTGTTCTAATAATCTGCTAATTTAATTTATCCGATTAATATCTGCGATATCTCGACATAACAGATAAAGCACCGAGAAAGATCTTCCCTTTCCCTTGCTAGCTTATCCGTAATCCCCGGCACGTGTTCGTATGTTTGCTGTCACGTTCTATCTTCGTTGGCTGTAATGGCTACAAATAGGAACGATTAGAGTGATAACATATTATGTATCTTTTGTATTATTTCTTTATCATGTTTGCAAATGATAAAGTGAAATGCATGTAAAAATGTTATTCGAAATAAATATAAGATAACATATAAAAATGAGTATTATATGTAATACTTGGGGTAAAACGCGTATAACATAATCGAGTTTTAGAAATAATTTTTTCTTAGAGTAGAATCTGATTGATATAGCCACTTAATGATCTTTTTTTAATTTGTAAAATCAATATAACTTAAAAAATGTGAAATTTTTATTAAATAAAAAATTTAATCGAAAAATGAGATTTTATCTATATATAGTTATATGCTTGAAGATTAGATCGATCGAATTAAATTTGAAATAATTTCCTAAAAATCCATTAAAATTTTGATATTGTTAAACATACATATTTGTTTTTCGTTTCGGTATTTAATTATATAATTATAAAGTCAATCATATTACGTCGCACACGTATTATAAAGAAAATAATGTTTTATGATTTTATAATATGTTAATTAATTTAAATACGCAGTATATTGATTTTGTTGTTAAACGTGTTGTGAAAAAATAGTTACGATAAGCAAAAGTTTAAACGTTCGGATTATATTGTCAAGCTATCGAAAAAGTTCTTTTTACGACGTTAATTAAGCTTTAGTTTAGATAACGAGAATGTTATATAGCTGTAGCGTTTTATAATATGCAAATTAAATTGTTTCAATTTTTGACGTTTAAAATCCCTGTTGCGTAGAATAAAAAGTCGAAAGGTTTCGAATATAGCGTGTTGTCGTTGCAAACGTGGAGCCCCTCGGTCGCATCTTTAATTGAATCTCAATACAGCTTTGGTTCGGATTTATTTCGTGACACTTTTGCTGCCGCGGACATTAATTACTGAAACTCCGAACGCATCGAGGGAAATCGTCGATATCACCTCGCACGGTAAAAGAGAACGTGCCTTAATTACAATCGCGATACGTTTGTATGCGAACTGTGCGACCAGCTGGAAAATTGCGACCAGCTGGAAAATATACGGATCGAAAGTTCTCTCTCTCTCTCTCTCTTTTTTTTTCTTTTTCCATGACCCTTTAGCACGGTATCGGTTCCCTTCTGTTTCGTTCCTTTTCTGCTTCCTTCTTCCCGTTTCTTCGTTTCATCTCGGCTAACTTTCACTCGCCTCGATCCGTCTCTCTTCAGAAAATTCTGTTCCTCCGAGAGAGTAAACGTCAGTCGACGGGCGATATCTTCTTATCTCTATGCTCTGTCGTACGATCGCCGTTATATGTCGGGTTTCATAAGAGTACGACTTTCGCGGATGCAACGTGCGCGAGAGAAGGCGTGAAACAAAAGCGGACACGATTGCGAGAATCATTGAAGTTGCTTTGAAACGATTCCGGCGGCTCTCCTTTATAAGCACGCTTGACGTGTGAGGTCATAGACGATAGCTCGTACGAATGACAATGAAACAAATATTTTTTACGCGAAAGGTATAGGCGTACACGGTACAAAGTCTGCTTTAAAGTGAAAACATGTACGGAAACCAAATGAATTTATATCACGCGAATAAATCTGTTGTTTATAAAATATTTGCTGCAAATTTTTAAGAATATTTGTTTTTAAATACATCTTTATATTGCTCTAAAGAATAAGATATTTAAAAAAATATATATTTTTTAATATTTACAAAAATATATATATTTTTTAATATCTACAAAAAATTTCAAAAAAAATTTTATATTGATAACATAACTATATGCTATATATATAATATATATGCTTGTATATATACAGGGTGGGGCATTTATATTGAGATACCTAAATATCTAAAAAATAAAGCTGTGTAAATATTCTGCGCAAAAAGTTATAGGGGTATGATTGCCAAAAGTTTAATAGTTTACGAGATATTTTATATTTCATTTTATTACTTTACTTCGACATAATTTTACATAAACTATGAAATATCTCATAAAATTATTTATTTTGCAATAATATTACCTTAATATTCTAAGCTAAAAAAAAAAAAAAAAAATGAAAGACATCAATTGATGCGAAGAAAATAAAATAAGATTGACATTGAAATCTCCGAAGCCTCCACCCAAGGTCAAACTAATGGCACCATCTTATGATCCCTTTAGAACCGAACAACTTTTGTCTCAAACATTTCTTTCTATCTTGTTTTATTTTTTAGATATTTAGATGTCTCAATATAAATGCCCTGTATAAAATTCTAAAATATGCTTCAGAACCGTAATATCCACGATAGCAATTTTTATACGTCGCGATATATACTTAGAATTGTAATATCTTTTTTCTGGCTTTTGCATTCTTTTTCATATACGATTCAAATTACATAGACCAAAGACACGGGAACGCAAAATATGACGGAAATTCTAAACCTGTTGGGGTTTTCGCATTACAAAGGATTCGCGTCGCAAGGAAATGATATATCATTATTAATAAATACAAAATAACAACTCCATGAAGAAAATACATTGTATTTTTATTTTGAACTCATTATGGAAGTCTGTATTAAATTATTTTTTAAAATCTATAGTTTATAATAAAAGAAAGTAAGGTAGCAATCGTTTGTGCAATTTTCACAGATATCGGTGATGATGAAACAACTATTTTGCGCTCTTTTATTGTTCAGAAAATCTGTTAAAGCGAACCGTGCAATTTTTCTTTGTTACGGACGCATGCGTTCGTAGCTTCGAGATCGTCCTGTGATCTCGATTTCTTGCTCGAGTTATCATAAAAGGATTCACAATAATAAAAAAATGTTAATATCCATGGGGATGCGTAAATCTTAATTCGTCCATTTGTGTGTGTGTGTGTGTGTGTGTGTGTGTGAAATCTAAGAGTATTCTAGTTTATATCTAAGAGTACATTCTAGAACTGTTTTCTTATTAAAGCTGTTGAAGAAATCCGTGGCTGAAGAAAAGTTACGTTGGCGCTGGGGGGCATCTTGTTTAATGTTTCTGAAAGAACTGTTCCATCTTATAACTCTTAACATTTAAAATTCAGAAAAAAATCCTTAGATTGTTAAAATTAATTTAATGTAGATTTTTCTATAATGAGCTCGAAAAGAGTGAAAATACAATATATTCTATTTAGAGGATATAATCAAGGATATGTACATTTTTTAAAATGATTTCAAGTAAATTTCTAATAATATTATTTCTTTAATGGATAGAAAGGGAAATAAAGATAGCTTAAAGTTTTTATTGTTATAATCTTGTATATATATATATATATATTTTTTTTTTTAAATTTAATTAAAAATTGTTCTAAAAATAAAGCTATAGTCGCGATTGGTCTTCTCGTTTCTTCAGAAATTCCGTTTGTCCAAATTTATCCACGTTTTGCCACTCTTAATAAGGACACGACGGGAGAGGCCGAACAAAAGGCTCAGTGAATGTCGAAAAAAAAAAGAGATGTGAGTATATCTACGTAGCGGCATGCTATGACCTAGATACAATGAATGATATTACCTAACTGTACCTCCTGCATTCTAATTTCATTTTCCCCCCGCCCCCTCCCCCCAATGAGATATGTACGCAAAATCTCGGTGAGCAAAGTAAGCGAATTAACGGATTATAACGTTACTACGTGCCTTCAGGATCTATTTTGATCGAATTAAAAATAACTTGCGAATTTCACGCATATATATATATATATAATATCTTTCCTTTGTGGTCAATTCTCGTCTTTATTTTAACAGAATTTTCGTGACAATTTAAACAATGATTTGGACGTTTTTATTAAGAACCGTTTAACTTTCAATTCATCAAAAGATTTATATAATAATCATTGTATATACGTTTGAAATATGTATCGCACTCACACCAATTATATTGATAAAAATTCAATCTCTTCCTCTCCATTCTTTCTCCAACTGACTTGCAAATCTCTCTTGCTGCCGTTAACACAAAGGGATAGAGAGATTTCCGACGAGTGGGTACAGCTCTCGACGTCGAAGAAAGAGATGTGGGAGATGGTGAGGTAAACAGAAACGATTGCGACACATTCTCGTGGTCTACATTCGCCCCGATAGTTGAAGAGTTTGCAGAATCCCTCTCTCTTTCTCTCTTCCACACCCCCGTGGGTTCCGATCCTTGTCGATCTCTCTTGCCAGTCTCCTCTTTCGTTCCCTATATAAAGTGCTATATAATACCGATCTCTCTGTCCCTCTCTCTCTCTCTCCCTATCTCTATTCCCGTCGTCTCTACATCTTTAAACGGAGATATAGTTTTAGATCGTTACGCGTCGCGGCTTTCACTTTTCTGCCTCTCGAATACCCACTGTACCGCGTCGCGCGTTGTGGGTGAGAATCGGACGGCTGTTGTTGCAGCTGCAGCTGCACAAACCGCAACGACGCGGCTACTCGTCTTCTCGCGCCGATCGATTGTTTTCTTCTCTCGCACCTCGGACTATCTTACTCTCTCACCCACGCGATGATTCCGGACTCATCGTCTTAAGCGTCTGTCTTTGATCGCGGAATGTGTAAAAATCAATCTCACTTTGTGTTTCTAATGTGCGCGCTTTAACGCTTTTAACAAAGTCACGAGAGCAAAATTGCACTCGCGCAATTTATTACTCGTCAATGTTCATTGAAGCGTATTTATATTCATGAGATTTTACGCTTCGAATCATAAAATGCAGATTACGTATGCATTTTCTAAAAATTTTTATGGAACAATACTCGCGTATGTCTAATTTATCAAGAACAATGCTATGTGAATGATACTTGCATTAATAATGTCTTTCACTGTAAATGTAAATCTGAGAATGAAAAATGAGACGAAGTTTTCAATAGTCCGATATCTGGTAGAAAAATCGAATGAATCGAATGAAAATCGATAAATTATAAAAAGGAGTTACAACAACATAATGTTTTACAACAGGTTTTATTGAAGATATTAAAGTAAATAACGTGCAGAAGACACGAAGTGTCAACACGTCAACACTTTAAGGAGAGAGAGATATATGTGCAAAATTAATTCTTTTATCTCGAATATTTATATTTCACGATTAACAGATGCGATTAAGATATATATTTTACTTTGCGCGCGTTTTATTACATTGCACTATTGATATAAAATTACACTTTTGCGTTTTTAAATCGAGAATATTATCTGGCACGTTACGAGAGAGAGAGAGATACATTGAGATTTTATTGCATTCTTTTATTATTCCCATATAATCTTTCTCGTGGAAATCGAGAGGCTTCTCAAGCGCTATCATGCGTGGATTCGTGCAAGAATCGTGTGTATCGATGAATCTTTTACGAAGCAATATCTGGCGGGAGAAGGAAAGCTCGAAATGTGAAACCTTATGAACGGAATCTCACGTAATAATTTCGCAAAATCGATACAAGAGAGACGAATGTCCCAACGGGACGTTATATAATCGACGTTTATCTCTGTCGCTTTTAAACTTTTAAAAATCCCTGCCCAATTAATTTCACAGCTCGATCCTGCGCTTTCACGCGCGTCGGATTTAGCATTCGGATATTGTTCCATATACGGCAAGAGTGCTGGGAGAGAGTGGGCCCCTCTTGATAAATCGCCAATCATGTGCAGAGAATAATATTGAAGCTATTATTATTTATGATCAATTCGCGCACGTGGACATCCACGCACCGACATCACGCACGTTGTAATTTACCAAGCGAAAAATCAACGTTTCGAATTTGCGTGTGGATGACGGGCAGAGATTTCACGAAGGGAATACGTTTTCCTCCAACTATCACGTGCGAATCTAGAGCTGACGTAACTACGCAACAAAGAGCAATAGCGATACGTAACCCGTTACGTCACGATTATTTGTAACACCGCGCGATATTTTGTAATGTTCGCGTGACATTTTAGGCATTGCGTTGTTCGACAGAAACTGCGCTTTTTTTCCTCGCGAAGATTTAAATTGACGCATAATTATAAAGATCTATAAGCATATATATAAGAGTTGTGTTGGAAGACAGACGTATAATGCAGGATTTCGAGTAAATTTTATTTTAATCGATTCTCGTTTTCTCCAGTTTCAAAATTATCGAGATAGAAAATGTCGAAATCTGAAATATCGTGGAAAAAATAGCTATCGTTTGGTGACATTTCTGTTGGAAGATATCTATCAAATTCTGATTTCAAAGTATTGTATATTACGAATCTTGCGAGATACTTATCATTAGATACGATTTGTTTCATTCCGATATGTTAATTGATATCGCTATTGCAGATGTACCTTAATTTCATTTATCTCGAACCCATTCTCATTCCTTTCTATAATATCTATCGCGATGTGTCTCTATCTTTGAATCGATACGTTTGAATTGGATATATTCCTCAATTGTATGAATTTGCATACTGGGCAGTGATGTGTAAGAATGAGTTATAAATACGCGTGCGTATAAATATAAATATCGGATCCCGATATAATTTAAGTCTCTGAATTGCACGTAATGCGCGCGCTAAGACCACCCATCGAAAACGGGTATACATAAGCTGCTAATTTGGCCGAAGCAGTCTACGAAGCAGTTAATTAATTCACCGGATTACATCCGCGCGTCAGCGTAATCAGCTACGTAGCTCGAGTAACTGAACCACTCGTCGTAATGTAAAAGCCACGAGGATAAGGAAGCTTCTCTTCTTCGAACATACGCGATGTTCGACGTATTTAAATATATATCTTGATAATAATTTTCTTCATTCCTGTGTTACAAAAATGATTCAATAAATGCAATCGGATGCTAGGTAAAGCGCGATCTTATCTTAGTAAAACTATAACTTGATATAATCATTTTATTTCGCATCTTATCTTATATAGAAGAAACTTTCTATTTACTTAAGAGATACACATGATATTGAATTTTTTCAAAAGAACATTATAAAATGTAGTACAGACTTTTCTTCACCCGTACACTCTCAGAAAGGATTTCTGATAACGAGACAAAAAATATTCTTGACATATTTAATCGTATCGCAACCTTACGCGGTATAAAAATAAAACAATTTTAAAATTAAATCAATAATTTCTTTTCTTCTCTCTCGAATTAAATAAGATTGTCTTACTATCTTGAGACAAGAGTAACATATATAAATCTAAGCTTATATATTCTTGCATTTAGAATAACTTGATGTTAGCGCCACAATAGCCGGCGCGAAACCGATATGCGGTGGCATTACTAGGCATTTTATTCTAGATTTAAGAATTTTCCATTTAAAATATTCCTTTTTCAATAATAAATATGATTGTCGCTATATCGATCCTATTTTATGATAGATTGAGGAGTAATAGCATTAGATCCGGAAATCTTTTCTGTGGGTGTATGTTTCTGATAAAATATTCTAATATTTATCAATAAAATCCGGAGACACATTACGAGAAACGTAATAAATAGTAAACGATATTTATATCGGAAAAGAATTTTATACGACATTTATTTATTTTATCTCGCTTTATCAGAGTAAATTATATTAAACTTTTTATAACTGTAGCGGCAATTATATTTTTCTAAACGTCACTTGTGGCGCGCGCAATTTTTCTTGTTTTGCACGGTCTTTGAAATAAAATTCCCGTACTACTGACAAGAAGGTAACGGAAGTTTTATCTCTAGCGGTAACTTGTCGCTAGGTTTTGAATAATCGAGAGAGAAGGAGAGAGAGAAAGGGCGAGCCGCGTTGCTGTACAGTTGATACTATAAACGGGAGAGCTCACCAACCAAGTCCCACGACAGAGCAGATCTCGTGCACTTTTCTGGCTGCAGGATGGGTCGCTCGACCGTGTCGCCTTAACGAGCCGGGGAAACGGAAACCCGTCCTCGCGGATCCGGGAACAGGTTTGCCGCGTGGCGAGTAATTGCTGTCTGCTCTCGTTGTACCGAAATGGCATCGAGATGAATCTGCATATCGTAAGTCGTTCGGGTCGACTCTTTGCTACTTTCCTTTCCTTCTACGGATCTGATCGTCGGGACGAAAAAAAAAGCCGGGGAACCAAATCGGCAAATACAGCTTTTTTCGTACAATCCGTCTAGATACGAAATTTATCCGATGGAAACAGAAAGCTCGATATGTAGATAGTTTCGCCGCAAATTTCAGAATCAAACATCTTCAAAATTCTTAAACCTTTACAAGTATATATGAGCCCACGTGTGTGATAAACTTCAACTTAGGACTATGTAAGATAACGGTAACGCGAAAATTAATTCTCTTGCTTTTTCTATATAAAATATGGAGATTAAAACTTTTCCGACGTGCTCTTTTAATTAATCAAATTTACATTCTAAAATATCTTTGCGAGAATATATTTTATTTTAGAAAAACTTTGTTGAATTTTTTAATTTTTTTAATTTTGCAAAAATTGTAAAGAGTAATTGTAAGTTAATTAAATGTTAATTATTTGATATTCATATTTATATTTATTACTTCATTATTTCATATATATATTTTTACCTATTATTTACTATTTTAATAAGTAAATATCAAAAGAGTAAAAATTCTACAAATACCTTTTGTCGAGTCATCCTGAAATGCATTTATTTGAATAATTTTCTATTTACAAAGTTATCAATCATTATTTCCTTGTTTTCATCGTTAGAATAATAGTACCGTTTGTTGATCATTAGTCATGACGGTTTAATTGAGGAGATCACTGAAACAGCGTACTTTCATACATGGAACCTACGATAATGCAAAATGCGCATGCACGTATTGAATTGCAAATGTGCGGCTGACAGGAAATTAATTTCCAATCGGCGATTAATGGAGCAAAGAATTGTATTATTCAAAAGTATTTTTTGGTCGCAAATATCGGTATATTATACAAATGTCAATATGTTTATTGCAATGCGCATTGCATTGTGGCGATATTATCGATCGGCTCCGAATAAACTTTGATCAAAATTGCAATATGTGCACGCCCGATCGTTTTTCTTCAACGTTATTATTAATATACCGCCGTTCGCCAAGATACGACGGGATGTTATCTTCGACCGGTTTTGGGAGGTCGTTTTTAAGTGGAGCTTAAAGGATTTGAAACGAAGCGTAGCGTTCAAATATTAAATTTCGGCGTGCATCAAGCCGCTCATTAAACAAGCAATGACAAATGATCGTAAGTTTTATATTGTCAGTTCTCAATCATTCTCTCTTCATCGATCAACATAAATTTTCATCTAAATAAGGCAAACATGATTGCCTTGTGTAAGAAATTAATTATTTCTTTTCTTTTTCGAATAATGGCAATTTACTTTTGTACACCATCCACGTAATTTGTTTTTTTTTCTTTTTTTTTTCATATTTTAAGCACTCATTACGTTAAATTTAAAAAAAAAAAAAAATCGTTCTATATAAAATCTTTTAATTTCCATTTCAAATAAAAAGATAAGAGTACAGCGAATTTATATTTCGATATAAAAGAATAAAACAAAATATTTTATTTGTGTCTGTAGTTAATTACAATATTCTTTAATTTGAGCGATATAAAACATTTTATCACAAGAATTTCATCATATAAGAATTTTATATATTTTATATATTTATGACACTTTCTGCAATTTTTTCCAAAATATAGTTTTGTTTACTAAATAACTATTTGTTCTTCTTTTTCTCTTTATTATTTCAGAACTAATATTTTATCTTTATTGTATGCCAGGGGAAGTAAACGCGCGTCCCACGAACGTAAAAGTTTTTTTCCGTCGATTTAGATACTTCACGTGTAAAATACCGTAGCTGCGAGAAATGTAAATTTTTCTCTCGCTCTTTTCTTTGCAACAAAGTTTCCGTTTCACCATCGTTGTAACGGCGGCAGAATTTACTTCGTAATCGTCCTTCTTGTACGCGTCACTGCGATTTTCTAACGGAAAGCACTTGCGCTTGTCAATACATACGTACATTATATCTATTGATGCTCATATTATATTTTATACTTTACGTATTAGCGCTTTTTCTTTTATTCCAAGTTTCATTCTTCTTTTTTAACACACACTGTTTATATTATTATTTATTTTCAGATATACAATGTATATTTCTTTTCATTATTTTTATTATTATCATATATAAGACTTAGCTGTTTTATAGCTTTTAAATAACTTTTTTTGAAGTTTGCATAACTTTTACCAGTGGGTAACGCATCCGTTAGCATTTATCAGCTCATTCGCTACAATATTAATTCAAGATTACGTAATAGAGGTAGCAATTGGAATAAGATTATATTTAAATTCTCGTGATATATGCAAAACTCTAGTATATCATTATCATTTGATTAAATGCGATTCTGATGGGTTTAAGACGGCAGAAAATTTTGCGACGCAATAAATGTGTGCTTGCAAATATTTGATATCGAGAAGGTAGTAGTGTGAGAAAATATACGCGGAAGAACCAGTCGATCAAGTTTCTCTTGCCCCTGTTCCTTGTATTGTCGACAGGAGGGGACATTCCCGCGATTTTTAATGCGACGGCAATCGACGACGTCCTCGCGAAAGACAATGTCAATGCGACGTCACGCGATCTCCCTCGCAAAAGTGGCCCGCTCGCCAGGAAGGGGACGACGATGAAATATCTCAGTCTTTTTTTTTCCGCGAACGCGCGTCGCCATATCCCGGCTCGCTTTAAATTCATCTCGAAATGTCACCCGAACATCACCGGGTGCGACGGAGCGGCTCCGTAACGGTGACCAAAAAATACGCGCGCATCGCAACGGAATGCGGCGCGATTGTCGAAACGTTTCGACAGTTCCTCGACCGGCTCTCTCCATCGCGATTCCTCGTTTTCGCGATTCCTCGAAATTGTATTTCTCTCTCTCTTTCTCTCTCGAGATTCTCATCATCATTGTACGCATCGGGAGAGTCACCTGTGATAATCGGTTTTACGATTATGCACTGTACTATGCGAATCAACTGATGCATGTGCAGCATCTAGATTGGATGCACATTGATGGACACTATTAAATCAAGTTACGAGCAAGTCATTCTTCCGCAATAACGGTGTCATATACATATATTCTCACATTCATACATACATACATACATATGTATATATATATATATATATATATAAAACTTTACTTATTCACATTTTTTTGTATAAAAAAA
This sequence comes from Polyergus mexicanus, assembly GCF_030449975.1. Lineage (NCBI taxonomy): Eukaryota > Metazoa > Arthropoda > Insecta > Hymenoptera > Formicidae > Polyergus > Polyergus mexicanus. Next base: position 12,491,112 of record NW_027223321.1, on the reverse strand, counting down.
AAAAAAAAAAATATTGTGACTGGTCTTTTGCGATTTTTTGATGCAATTAAGTCTTATAACGATCGGTAATAATATTAGTTTAACATGTTGCTTAAAATTTTTAATTTATTCGGATAACATTTAATTAAATAATAGCGTTTGTAGAGAAACAATTTTTAAGAAAACAACATTTTATTTAGATGATTTATAATGCATTAGAAGAGCAAACGTGGGTGACGTGCGAATAATTGATCGGAAATGACGCGCAAAACGTTCTCACTTTCTCCTTAATTGAATTTGTCCATTAGAGTAAAATATATTCCGATAAAGATGATTAGTAACATTGACATGTCGACGTACAAACATCATTTTCTAATAATAAGATATATGCGCCTTTCTTGAGACTATATCATAACGTACCGTTACATAGAAATACCGTCCAGAGAAATTTATATCATTAGTCAAAGAATATTTTTCTCATTTTTCATGTGAAAAATATTTCAGTATATAAATAGAGAAACAAATAGGACATCATATTCTCTAAAATGCCCGAAGGGACATTTGTTTCTACGACTGTATTAAACGTGAATCGATTTACCGATAATTTCTCGACGCTATGTATACGATCACGTCAATTAAACGAAAACAACTAATTCCACTAGAGCATGAGATTAATCGCTAAAGCGAAGAGATTTGTACTGATAAACCGACTGAAGCTGCCTCTATATTCTATTAATGATTCAATCTTACTTAAGTCGGGCGACGACTTGATAGATATTAATATACGCTCGCCACAGTTTGACGTATAATGTCAATTGATTGGCATTCGTCACATGGATATGTGACGCTATACGTATATGTGCCTATGAAAAGAGAGATGGAGAAAGAGAGAAAAGAAAGAACAAGAAATGAGAGCCTTAAAAAGCGAGACGGAGAGCAGAGGAAGGGAAAAGGAAAGTGGTAATAGGTTGAAGTTACCGCATCCACCATTCGCATAGGCATCATTTTTTCTCTCTCTCTTTCTCCTTTTTTTTTCTCTCCGTTTTCATAAATATTTAGGAAATATTAATAGCTGATAGATCGAGCCGTGTTAGGAATCGACTCTGCCAAAGTTCTTCTCATCTAGATGATTGATTGGCGTGAGTGAAGAATTTCTAAATGATCGCCCGCTTTTGTATCTTCCATCACGAGGCGTCTTACTTGTGATAAGTATATGCTGATTTTATTTCTCACAATGACTATATAATTTTATTGGACACATTAATTGCTGAAGCTATGAGAGAAATTTTACGTCCTATTTTGTTGTATCGCATCTCAAATATTCTTACGTTTTGAATGATACTCTATTATTTCACATAGATCGATACATAATTTTATTAAATTCGCTCGCCTCGATTACCGGAGATTAATAAATCCGCTTCTAAGATAGGAAATGTCAAAAAGAAATTTCCAAACTTGTAACTTTAAAAATCGTTTAAGCAATTTTGAGCCTTCTTTGACCGAGACATGTTAATAACGAGAATTGCCGGCCGCTCTTTACAAAGCGATTGAAACGTATATTGAAGCGGAGGCGAATGAATTTCCTTCGCGATACGAGTGATTTCACAAAGCGCACAGACAATCGCCGGAGCTTATGGAGACGGAGAAAAGAACCGAGGCCGTGTTCCCTTTTATGTACGTACACTCGATCGACAAGAATGCCTCGATGAAGATTCCGAGGCGGAAGCCGAATGCTGGAAACCAGGACGGGCGGTGTCTCTTCTTGCTTCATTGTGCGACGGTCACGCGAGAGCAGAAACGAAACCGGGGAATCTCCCGCTGTAATTTCGCTGACAACGACGGATTTAATTACCCGTCTGTCGTCGAAAAAGGAAAATTGCGGAGACAGATTGTCGCTCCGCGACAATACGCGCGGTTCTGCGATACTCTATTAGAGACCGACAGCGGGTGACCGTTTGTTTCTTTCGGAGTCTCATTTCGTAAACCAGAAGAGGAGAACGTACTGTTCTTAATTATCGCGGTAAAAAACCGACAAAGGATTAAACGAATATATTGTACATAGAAAAATGCTTGCGAAATTGATAATGAAAGGGAGAGAAAGAGAGAGGGGGGGGGGAGGGGGGAAGTTTTTTTTGGCAGAGAAATGGTTAATTTGTACTATGAACAGCGTTTCCAATGGTAGCAACCTGTATTGCTCCGAGAATAATCAGATTTAATTTTCATACGAATTTGTATAGTTAATTAAAAACGTGTTAAATGCGAAAAGCGTTGCAGTATTTTTGACGCGTGTCTCTTGCACTTTATTTTAAAATTTTTCTAATTATATTATCTCCGATTCATAAATTTTGAAATACGTTTCGACCGACTATTTACTCGTGTAAATCGATGATAATTAAAGTTGAAAACGCTATTAATCTAAAACGCTGATGTGCGCGTAGTTGCAATCACTATCGAACGTACGCGTATGATGCAAATGTTTCGACTAATCAATAATTGAAATACACGACAGATTATATTACTCAATCAACAAAACCGTTATATACTAACAAATATTAGATTACGATCGCGCGTGATTGTGCTCCCATTATTTATCGGAACAAATTACAAAGTATTAGTATCGAGAATGTAAATTATATATGCATTCCCCCCCCCCTCTCTCTCTCCCTCTTTCTCGCTTCCTCTCCCGATGATAATGATGATGATGATGATGAATGTAGCAAATTTATAACTAATTAAGCTTTAAAACTAAGAAGGAAAGTAGTTGGATTTTATTTCTTAATAACAAGATTGAACTTCTTTTTAAGAATAATGTGACTTATGAGATTTGGTTACATAATTCGACATTAAAGTGAAATTTTAGTTTTATTTAGCAAACTTTGAATTTTACTCTAATACGAAATGCACAGATTTTAATTGCTACATATTTATTAAATAAAAGACAATGTTAAAAAATGGAGGTTATACGTGTATTAAATTCAGTATCTCATTTATTTGAAAACGTCCAATGTGTTTTGTAGGTTCTCTCTATTAAATTTATTATTATACAGATATTTTCTAATTATTTCACGCAATCGAACATTACTTTCGCCGTAAGTGAAAAGTTCGGACGGTCAATTAGCGAGCGACCAATTAAGTTACGAAGTTGTCGCTTGCACATTGGCTGACCAATCTCAAAATTAGCCATTGCGTTTCACGTGGTTACACGTAGCGTAGAAACTTAATTACGTGCGGAATATTAACATAATGCATTTTTGTTTACCTAGAATAATCGGTTATACAATATGAAACCGTCGCTCGTTCGACCTTTGATGTCGGTCGTCTGTGCTATGAATTTCGATTTTACGTTACAGCGAACAAGAATTACCACAACGGCAATTGAGCGAGTAATTACGCCGAAATTTCATCGAAACTATTATCATTGAAACTATATTATTTTCATGAACAAAATTAAAAGCGAATATCGATATCATTTATCGCTTGGTTGAAGAATTTTTTGGATTGTATCTGTTCATTTTATCATTACGGTAACTCATTTATACGTGGTTGAAATAAGCGCTTTTTTATGTACAATATATAAGCGTAGAATGAGTTTACGTTTAATATAAAATATACTGCTTATTACAAAGATCATTTAGCGTAACAAATTCTCGCTACGAGAACAAGAACTTTAATTTTAATATTTCACTGTGTACGTATGTAGGAGCAAAAATCGCGGCGGCTGTGTGTTACGCAGTTCTTCAGGAGGTTACCAAACCGGAAACAAAGTGCCCCGGATGAAAATTAAGTCTACAGAACGGGTTTCCTTTTATGGGCGAGTAGAGGAACTCGCGTGTTATGTATTATAAAGTAACGCTTTAATTGCATACCGGGACCGGTATAATTTTCCACAACTATCATCGTTACGTTATCCTACCGTTATGATCGAATTGTTGTGCCACATTAGTGTCATTATTCAACACGAGGCATTTAATTTTTATCGTGAAACCGTCAGTTTCGTCCCTCCAACTAAATCGTACTCGCGAGCTTGTATATGAGAACGTGTTTAGAACTTTTCTCATTATCGCGCACGTCGATCGAGCCGCGGTTAATTACCACAATCGTATCGACGCGAATACGCTATCCAAACGAATTCCTTAATTCGCGATTACCGATTACGACGCAGTTCGCTGCATGCGAATATTTATGATTTAATATAAATCACGCTTATATTTTGTTTTATGAACCGTTTTAAAAAGATTATTTTAAAATTTAGCAATATGGGATGTCTCAAAATTACCGAGTGTCTTTTACTAACAGATTCTTTTATTTTGAGACGATTTTTCCTTAACGAGGTTGTCAATAATTTTCAAGTTATAAACAATTGAAGAAGAATTTTTAAAAAATTAATCTTTATAGAGTTAAGAGATCAACGAAACTGCAACTTCTTTAGTTAAATTTTAGCTAGAATTTATTTTAATAGAATTTTAAGTGGAATTTTAATTATAAAGATATAAATGGAAAAAATTGAAAACTTGTAAAAAATGACGATTACGATATTTTTCTCAAGCAACAATTGATTTCAGTTGATTAGAGGATCAGATAAAAAAGCAAAAAAAAAAAAAAAAAAAAGAGGCAACTTTTATAAAAACTTTACGTATCTTATAAAACCAAACCTTTTGATCAGTGTGATATGGATAGATTATAATTGCACCGCAATAATGGTTGCATAGTTTTTATAGTAACGTATAAATTCTTATCTAATATATTTTTTTATCATTACAATTACAAATAATATTAAAAAACGTGATGATTGGCAGTAACCCGGGATTAGAAGTTTCCTGCTATTATCGCGAGATTGTTTATTCGTTACTCGTACATGCGTTAGGTAGCCGACGTAGGGTTAATTACTTGGTTACGCGCGTCCCCCTACGCGGAATCGCGTAAGCCTGAGAGAAATTACGTACACCGCGAAGTCAAAAGAAACGCTGAATGAAAACGAAGAACCGTGAATGGGTGTTGCTCTCTCTCTCTCTCTCTCTCTCTCTCTCTCTTGGAGAAGATGCGGTAGCAGGTGTTCATTCTTCTGCTCTAGAATTATCCTGGCGTTCCCATCTCGTGAAAGGCGCGCATAAAGAATGTTATTACAGGCGTGTTGCACGCCTGTTCGGTCTTTCGCCTCAACAGCATTACGGCGTTTTGTGTTTCTTATCCTCCCCTTGGCGCGACTTCCCTCCTCGCGCGTTTATTATAAGACGGACGCACGAGGAGACGCGTGTATAAAATTTTTTTTTCCGCGGTTTTTTATGTCTCCCGTAAAACTATCTACCTCAACTCATCTTTGTGTCGAGTTACTCGAAGAACAAGTATCTCTCCCATTCGAAAACATTTTTCCTTCTTGTATCGATAGCAGTAAGAAATTCGAACGAAATAAAACATTGAGGAGTATTAGTTCGGAAGTCACGTAATATAATATATTTGAAGTATTATAATTAAACAAGAATATTTTTTTGCTAGGACAAATTTAAAAAAAACGTCAAGATTTTCTTCTCGCTTAATTGTATGGAATAATTAATATATTGTTCATATTTAAAGGCAGAGTTAGGTATAAGAATGAAGTTCGATCTTGATTTTCCACGATTATTCGTGAATAAATATTCATAGAATCGTAAAATTGACATTAATAGCTCTCCGATGCTCCAATAATTTCGATCTCACCCCCGCGCACTTTCACTGTACTTGCTCAAGTTTCGTTGAAATCCGTTTTACATGGTTCTCATTACCGACATTTGTGTACGAACTTCTCTCCGATATCGTATGTTTTCGAACGTCTTCGAAATACGGGCATTAGCGATACAACTATACGACTATTGTACAAGGATGACCGTAGGACTAGAAGTTGCGACTCGATAATGTATCTTTCATTGACATATTGTGTGCTTTCAATATCGTATTGCACAGGAGTGATCAAGAAATTACCGTTACAATATACGGTTAATTAACATTGACAAAAGCTTAATGTGTGAAAAATATTTCTCTTAAAAAATTATTTTGTAATAAAATCCGTTGTATACGAATGACATAAAATTTTTCCATCATTTATACATAATACTTAAATCATATTTTAGATAGAAAAATTTAGTTTTTTTTTTTTTAACATGTACGTAAATCAATAAACCTGATTTTCTTCAATTAAAAAAATAACCGGATTTTTTTTAGAAAAAAAAAAAATCTACAATAAATTTTACACGCGAAACGATTTTAAAGAGATGTTAGACTTATTGTTAGTCGTTCGCTTCCTAAACGACCTTAGCATATATCCAAGCTAGGAGCTTCGAAGCTAGGATCAATGGCGTTATCTTCTAACATCGTAAAATTGATATGTACCTTCTAAAAGTGGCTTATAAATTCATCGGTAATTTCGTGATGACGTGCGCGATGGCATCTTATCGGGGATAGAATCTTATTCTCGTCTCTTTCGGCTTGGCATTGATTCGCTCGTCCCGTCGACCGTTCGAATGGAAAAATAAAGGACGAGCTAATGGAGAACGAGCGATGTTTAGCTCGGCAATAACGAGTTTCGACCGAGAGTCGAGTTTTACGATCGCACGCGCTTTAGTCGGCCTAAAGGACCATATTTAGCCCGAGTTCGGTGTATTGTTTCGTCATCGTTTCGCGTAACAATAATATCTACCTCAACCACCTGCCGCGTTATAGATTCGTCGCTGAAGAACATTACATTTCTCGCGTCACCGCAGGACGTAATTGAGTTAATAAACTTGCGAAATTTACGAGTACCATTCTCTCGCGAACATTACTAGCTTCGAACATTTGTTCAGCTATAACGTGTACTTTTCAGATAATAACGACGATGTATAATTATACGTTTATTTAATTACGGTTACGCGAGTATCGTGCTGCTGGAGGATTGGTCGTTGTGATCCTAGAATCGTGAAAATTAATAGGATAAAATAAGATTGGCTATTAAGTTTGATTACTGGCTTATTTTATGTGTCTTCGATTTTAAGTATGCTTGGTCAAAACCATTGGCGTATTCTTTCGCAAGATAAGAGACCATAAATAATGATGATTAAATAAAAGTAGAGCACAGGCTTATAATATTGCGGAAGATGGTTTCGCAAGGTTTCGGAATTATTTGTCATTCTATCGTATAATAAAATTTAATATATAATATATTTATTATATATTATATATTAATATTAATATAATATATTTATATATAAATTATATATTTTAATATAGTCATACATTAATATATAACTTAAAATTTCATACGTGTGCCGTGCATATTTTAGATAAAACATTTACCGTCGATAGACTATATAATTTTTTGTACGTACACGTGTATACCAGATCGTATACGTGAACTCTAAATTATTAGCGGCATTATCGACATACCTTTGGCCGATCTGTGTTCTCTCGGTGCCGATATTCTAGGTCGACTGTTACGGTAAAATCTGATATGTCGGGCGCCGACAAAGGGCGACCGTCATAACGTTAAACCGACGAATCGAGAAGAGAGGAGAGAAAAGATCGCGTTCTCTTCTCTTCGAGTCATATTCGGGGGAGTAAATGCGTAGAGACGCATCTATGGTGATACAAGCGCGCACATATACACACACACACACACACACAATGCTCTCTCTTCCTAGTTAGATAGAGCCTTTAAGCGAACGCAATCACCACGCGGCGATATTGCAAATTATTTCGCACACCCCGCTTCCGCAAGGCTTTGATGGCTCCGCTGCGATGTTTCGCGCGGATTATAAATTAACGGTCTTTCACGCACGGTGTTTCAATGGAGAATTTATGGCGTCGAAAGGACGGGACACTCGGTGCCGTTGCATTATCGCGCTGCAACAAATCGACTGATTAATTTTCACCACGCGAATATGTATTATGAAAAGGATTTAACTACGTTATAACAATATTACGTATTTTGGTTTTATTATTTTTGATAATCACATTTTTATCTTTTTATTTTCATCCTATTCTTATAGTTTTATTATTATTACGAAATCTACGATTATTTTCAGTTATACAAACGAATTATTTTGAATATTTCGCGGCTAATTCCAATCCACACCTTCGGGACGAAACTTCTAACGATAAGTGACTACATTTCACGTGGCTAAATCACACGAATGTTAAGATTTCCCGTCGACTGACAAATTTCAGCTAGACATTTGCGTAACCTCCATCGAGGAATCTAATAATAAATTTCTTTGTTAAGAAGATGGATCGGTATGTGGATCGGTATTCAATGCGACTAATACGTATTACGCTAATTAGAACTGATTTTTTATTGTCATTAATAGATACGTGAAAATCGATGACTACAATATCAAAATCGAAATTTATTCGACTTAGGTCATCAATTTCAAGCACTGTGATAGATCGAAATTATTTTTGAAAGAGTCAATAATATATAATCCTCGTATTATATAGACACGGAGAATCTCAAATCTCGACATTCGTGACAGTTGCGCTTGAAATTCCTTTGAGACACGGTTCTATTTCGTGGGAACGGGCGTAATCACCCTCGCAATAATGAACGATACGTGGTCATCGTGACACGTGCGACTCTCCTCCGATGAGACTTCTCCGCATCCTTCGAAGAGAGTCTAGTTAACGTCGTCGCGTTAACGCGCTAACGAGTTCCGCGCGGCACGATCTGTTTACGCTCTATTTTAACGCAACAGCTGGTGAGAAACGTTCTAAGAAAACTGAAAATTTTTTTTTAAATATTGAAAATTGCGAGCGATGCGAAAAGCTTTTTCTGACGATCAATATAGCGTAATTAATGATCATATGGTACTTCGTCGCGTAGAGCGATATCGTCATTATGTCAACTTAATTAATTGAGCACAATTTTGTTTAAATTCCAAGTGTCTTTTTTTTTTTTTTTTTACGAATCTCTTGTCATAGATTTTTTTAAACTTTTTTGTAGAAAGATTATTTTTAAAGATTTAAGAAAAATGTATTAAAATAAATTATATCACATCAAAAATTATATTTTACGATATAAACTCTATTTGATCTTGGATAATCTTATTTTTTAAGAAATATTTTTATGAGAATAAAAGATGTTTGGAGATTCGATTGCGCATGATTTCTACCGAAATACGATTACACTTTGTTATTCAAATAAAGAACAATGCCATTACGGATTATTTGCACATTCTTCGTATAATCATTTGTGATGAAATTACATGGGAAAAATTGTAACTTCAACAGTATGGCGCATCCTCGCGGAAGATATCTTTATACAATTGTATTCTGAAAATATCGTTGCGAAATTAGATTTATACGACTTCGTCCGATTTATGTATGCGATCTTCAAGCGTGCACTGTTCGTCGTCGCGATTTATGGCTGATGTTATTCGTCGTCATGGCGTGTTATGTATAATGTGTCCTCGGTTCCCTTTGCATCATTATCAACTACGAATTATTCGGATCAATTTAAAGATTTTTCGTTAGTGAATATTTAATCGTTGTCTGGCTGTTTTTTGACAATCTTTTTAACATTCAATTTTACTATAATTCTTAAAAACTACAATATTTCAATAAAGTAAAATCCATCTCATCGTCTATTCACTCTGCTGAAGATCAAATTACATATGTCGCATATATAAATTTTCAATTATATACAATTGCAAAATTATAGGTATCTCAATATTTTTACTTGTGTTAAAAGATTTATTTTGTATTAGATAGAAGCCCTCAGTTTCTCACGCATTTTTCTTCTGAAAAGTGGAATTAAAGGGGGAATTCTGGCGATGTTACATAATACGTATAACGTTTATAATCCCGTGAGATTATGCAAAGCTTTATCACTTAACGGGAATTTCTGTTTAATGGATTGAGATATTGTGGCTGTGTGGCAACACGGCTGTTTAAGTCGAACCATCGCGCATTATCATCGAACTCGGCTCGATGGTTTTTAGATATTCTCGTAGCCACGAAAGAATGCGTGCGCGCTTATCACACCCGGGATTCGAAATCGCGTGTCTTCGATCGCGTGAATCACGTTTCGCGCCGCCTTCGGCCTGGCCGCGAACTCTATTTTTACGTTCATGATTTCGTGCGTTACACGCGTAACATCAATATGCGTTTACGATAAAGGGCAGTTCGTTTTTTCCGCAAAACAACACACGCAGTACATAACATGGAAAAAAAAAACTTACCCTTTTTGTATATCGTTAGATAGCCCTTTGTACATTTCAATTGATAGCTATCATGATAACGTGAAAATATCGAACGGTGTGGGTTTTTTTTTTTTTTTTTTTTTTTAAAGCTATTCTCTTGCAAATATTGAAAAATAATTGAAATTTATAATATAGGTTTTTTTTTACATTAAATATTTATAAAATTTTTAACACATTACAAAAATTATAAATAAGGCTAGGGTTTTGTTATTTTATTATTGCATTATTATTATTTTATATATGTATGTAAAAGAAAAAAAGAGAAGAGATATGCATGCTTTTAATATAATTTGATTTCCCTTGAAATAGAGATGGTTATATTGCGAATAATAGAGATAGAATTGATTTTTTAAATGCATCGCGCGCGTGTAGGATATAATAAATAATTTTAAGAAAGAAATTTGAATTAAAATATTGGGAGAATTTACATATGAATATCTATATTTCGACATAACCAATCCTCTTTTGATTTATATATTGTGTAATATATATAAATCTTTTATCACGCGCATTTGTGTTTTTCTGTCTCGTAAAGATAAAACTTGTATTTTGCCGAATGAGAATCTTTTTTCGCGTTTTTGTGCCGTTGAACACGCGTGTTTGTCACGAAACAAATCTGCGTGGATACGTGTCTTGTTCGCTGCGTGAAGCAATGTAATTGCCAGTTAGCAGGCTAAATAAAATAATAGCGATTAGCACGATCTGCCAAGAGGAAACATCGGGGCGTGTCGATCCCCCTTCGACATGAAGCTTTCCGACTCTTTAATAATGAGCCCGTCTCTTTAATAATGAGCTTTGTTCCCTCGCAGAATATCGAGGCGTTTCGCGAAGAGGGAGATGCGTTTTTATTCTGACATATAATTTTATTCCACAAATGAGGATGTATAAAAAACGATATTATACGCGGCATAGGTTTCTTCTAAATTAATATATCGATTTTCTCGAATGTGCGTGTTTTCAGTAATAATTATGTAAATTGAGAATACATCAATATAACTTTACAGTACTTGGTCGCCTAATTAATTTAAATAATTTTTGAACAAATCACTTTTTTGAAAATTCACAGTTTCATATTGTATATGTATGAAACCATTTTAGATACAATATGACTTGATTCACAATTTTAATTCTGATAACTGTAGTTGAAAAAAAAACATTTATTAGAGTAGTATTATACATACAAGTAGTACGAAACTTAAGAGACTTATTATTACGTTACGTGCAATAGAGGATGAAAATTAAAATAACGAGATCGGCGAGACACGTTCTACTTTTATAAGAAAGAAAAAAAGAAGAAATTATGCAACACATCAGACGGATACTTGAGAGTTTTGGAGCATTTTTCGGCGCGTCTTTCCGCGAGTACGTACATACGTTACACGGCTTGTGAGAGCGCGCGTGCACGCCACATCCGCGGCGTGTAAGCGCGCGCGACCACACGCTCGCCGACCCCACCGCTTCCCGTGTAGGAGTAGAAAGTTGCTATTGTGCTGGGATCTGGTTTTATATAAATAGCTGCACTCTCTGTGCCGGCGGTCGCGCGAGCGTCGCGACTCGCGTTTCTACCGAATGATAAAATAATACCGCCGCCAGGCGGCCGCCTCTAAGCCTTTAGCTCTGCTTCTGCTCCTTCTCGATTTTTGCGCCGCACGTTTCTCTGTGTGTGAAAGATCGCGGTATCCTTTATATCGCGCTCTCATTTCAGTATGTAAAGAAATCAACGTTTGTAGGCAATTGTCTTGTCAACGAATATCTATATCTTGCCGGAAACCTCGCCACACGAGTTTACTCGAAAGTATTTTAGTATCGCATTACGCATCTACTTTAATATGACGCTGATTATGTGAGATTATTCTACTATTTTTATTTATAGGAAAATTTATTTCCCTCTGTCGCACTCTCCCTCTTCTCTGCGAAAAGTTCTTCTGGCCTAGCGAGCTTATTACGTTGCACCGCTTATTATGTTGTATCGTATTCGACTAATCGGATTACTCTTATAATGGATGACAACAAACACATTGATTGAATTTCTTTAGAATCATTACAAACATTACAAGCAAAGACAAACATATGGAATATCAAAGTGATGAAAAGAAAGGAAAACGAGTGTTTATTTAACATCCAATCAATTAGTACTAATTGAAGATAACTAATTCTTTTCCTTATTTATATTACAGGTAAGACTATAATCTAGAAAGAAAAAGAAAGTTAATTTGGATCATCATGACAACGCAGTTCTAATGTTTCATCAGCACCTTTTTGACGCAAAACGGTAATACAGAGATATATATATATTTTTTAAAATTTTATTTTCTATCTCTCGTATTAATTTTCTAAATCACAATTAGATATATATTTATAAGAACAATTTTTTAGCAAAGAGATGTTTAGCAAAAATAAATTTTTCTCAATAGAAAATAATTTTTTCAAAAAAATTTGATTATATTCGTAAAGATTTCCTAAACTTTTAATATATTAATTAATATATTAATGGAATTTATTTAATTTGACATTATTTTAATTCTTGATTCTTTTGTAAATTCTGCAAATAAGAATCTATCTTTCCTCTAATTATTATGCAATTTCACTGAAACGATATTCAAATATTATATCGAATATTTATGTTATATTCGAATATCCAACCGGCATTTCACGATTGATTCTCGATCGCCGATCAAGTATATTATTCAGGCACGAGACAAGGCACTTGGGTGCTCTTTTGCTCGCTCGCTATACGAGACATTAAGAGCAATTTGCTGTCATAAATAAAAGTAGAAATTCGTCGAGTAAGAGCGGCACGCCGCTCGCGGTTTCAGATCACGATGAGGCAAAACCGCTGGCCGATCGTCCGGGTAATCCGTTTGAAGCGTGTCGTATGCTCGATTTCCCTTTCAGATCGGCGATCGTATATTTCCGACACGCCGCACTGATTAGAATCGTAAAATCGGCGGGCACCTCGCGATTCCGCGCTCTTCTCCACGCCGATTTATGTTCGCGTTTAACATCGATCGAACGGGATATTCCATTTAAGACCGGTGCGATCTGTATTTTAATGAGGGAATACGTGTTTGGACTATGGATCTTTCTTCGTCAAAATTACATGAGATCAAAGTTTTTTTTTCTTTTTCTTTTATCTGAATTATTTGTCGATAAAAGAAGAATCGAGAAGTAATATTTGTGCGTTTGTGTGTAATGAGGCGAGGAAGGAATATATTAATCTTGCGCATAATTAATATAATTCGTTATGCTGGTGAGAATTGTGTGTTTTGTAATACAAATATAATAAATATACTGCAATTTTAGATGAATAAATAAAACGAGCGCAAAACTCTCTTTTCTTTAAAAGTACCGAAACGGTTTGAAGTTGATACATTCAGTGCTCGTTATGTCGTTTTAACAAACAAGCGATAAGAAAATGGAGAGAGTAATGAACTCCAAAACTGAATGTAATATACGACAATTAAACATAATTAAGGTGAATTGTAGGCTGAATGGGATTAGAGATGAAAACTCGCGCTTCAGAGAAAGTATAATGATCGGGTATGAGACTAATCGCTTCCTGGCGATTGCAGTTAGGAGAATAAGTCGATGCGAATCGAAACAAGAGTCGGCGCAGCGAGTTTTTAATATAAAAATAAAAACTTTCCGAGTCATTTTTATCCTTCCTTTCCTTCTTGCCAACTGTTATAATTCTACGAATGTAAACGCTGCACTCGCCTCCTGTTCTGTCATGCAATACTGTTGTTTCGTCATTGATTCAGATACCGGAGCTAACTAAAGAGACCGTTTCAGCTATTTTACACTTCGTACTATGTATACCGCAATATCGAATCGATTCAACGTTCACAGTCGTTCCCTTTAGCTTGTATACCTTCAAATTAATTTAATTTCCGTAATACTGAACACGCATATAAAAGAAATCTATTAATTTGCTTTATCTTTAATGACTCGATTTTTCTAAAAGTTATTTTTATTCATTAAGAGGGGACAAAGGGATAAAATATTAATCGTTATATTACATACTTCCTTTTTCCTAAAAAAGAATATCACAGTGATTTATGAACATACAAGTCTTAAGTCCAACATATACAGAGAGAAAAGAAATAGAACCTATATCATTTTTTAATTATATTTCTCTTTAGATAATTAACATTGTCTCGAATAATTTATATTATTTTTTTATCGAAACTATATTCCTTTTTAATCTTATTATTAGTAGAATTTTACCGCTATACGTCGAGTGACTTTAGCTTACATCGATAGATTTTTTCTGAAACAATAAAAAAGCCACGAGACGCATGTCAACGTGGATTAATTCGTGTTAATGATACATACTAACAGTATTCTCCCGCGTTTCTCGTTTCACTTGTCCATAAAAAATAAAGTAAATCACGTTACACTGCCATCATCGAAGATACGAGTATGAAAAGAGCAACATCGGCTAGCCGCGAAATCGAATACTTGTTTGATTCTCTCGTCTAAAGTAACGAGAGCAGCGCGGTTTGACAGATAAATAAAAAATAAAGACACAAGTTATAAAAGGTAATTTCTTTAAGCAATAAAAATCTGTTTTTGATAATAGATCTTTAGTATTAATTATAATTTGTAACTCTAATAACTTTATATATCTCTAAAGAAACTTGCACTTGTCCTTGTTGTTATCTGAACGGCTATTTATTAATATATTTATGTATATCATTCAATATCTTATCATTTTCATAGCTTTATATATTAAGACGTAGAAAGTCAAACACACACACACACACACACACACACCGAGATTTTCTCTTGAAAGAGATTCTTATTTTTTTTATTCGCGTTTCTCTTTTCGAGCTCTAAATGTGTTAGTCTTATAGTGTATTGTATTATGTACTACATCATCGGAAATTGTTTTCTCGACAGGAAACATTTTCGTCGAATAAACTGAAATCGAGCTCGATAATCCCACTGTGATCCCATCATCCGGTTACATATCGATCGTCCTTCTCTGGCGTTTATTTTTCTATTTCTACCACGACCGTGTAACGGACTTCCATCGCTTGAAATGGCATTTAAATGCCGCGTCTTAAGTCGCGGTTTAAAAAAAAAAAAAAAAAAAAACGTTTTATTCGCGATTCGTGACGTGAGTGCGAGCGCGATTTCAGCTGACGCATTCGCGAGTTGCAAAGTAATGCCTCGCACCAGATAGAGCTCATTGACGTCCAGAATGAATAGACGTTTCGAGATCAAGATTCTTCGAATAAAATAAAACGTACACGACGAAGAATATTGACATATATATAGATGAGGTTTGCGGAACGATATAATTTACTATTATAATTTTTACACACATATACATATGTATTTGTATATTTAATGAGAAGTGATAATCGTGAAAAGATAACTGCACTTTTTGCGGAGTAATGTTTTAATCAACTCGTTCGTTATGCTTTTTTTATCTAAATATCTCGTATCTCAATATTTCATATACATGATTTAAAATAAATAAACAATTTCAATAATGTAGATATTTAAGAGATAAATCACAGAACTTTATATACAATACTTTTATAGCTTTATTGGAGAAAATTTATTTGTGCTTTACACGGTAGCCTCGCTCGAGTAATCCGTAATCCGGTCCGAAATAGAAGGAACAATAAAAGGAGGTACGTAAGACGAGAGGTAAACGACCGATAAAAATGGCAAATTTCTTCGCATCTAAGGAATCCCGCTTGGCAAGGTCGAGAAACGACCTAGCCGCCGGCTGTAAGAACTCTTTTGCTCGCATTCGCGCTCTCTCGGAACATGCGTGCGCGTTTATTTCTCCGTATGCGTGCGTGGAAAGAGAGATATCCAGTAATCGACGGGTACGTTTAAAGTCCGACGATAACGAAAATAGCCATTTTCGCCTTGCTCACTCTCTCTCTCTCTCTCTCTCTCGCTTTCTCCTATTGACTGAAAATATATTATATCCCAAAATGCTTTTCTTTCTGTGATTCAATCACGGGTAAAATTTCTACTGTTTCAAAGATTTTGAGTCATTAATGACATAAAAGTATATTTTCTCATAAATAACGAATTAATTTAAATATTTTTTTAACGTTATGTAATTGATACTTTTTTGTATAATATAAATATAATATGTATAAATATACAAAGTAACGCGTATGAAGGATACAAAAAAATTTTTTTTCGAAATTGAAGACGGTTTCATCTTTTCAGACGAACAAATAACGAGAAAAATTTAATTTTTTTTTTTTTTTTTATTTAATCTTTCAATAAACTTAAGTTTTAATAAAATCCGTGCGAATTATGTTACTCGGGAAGAAATTAAAAATCGAAAAATGACGACATCTCTATTTTTTACTCTGACATGAGAAAATCTCCGCAGTTAAAGATTTCATTATCATAATAAAATCGATAATGACGGTTCTAGGATATGTAATATAGTGAATGAAGCGGAAGGGGAGATGACGATATTATTATAAAATAATACAATATGTGAGAATAGAGAGTATGCGTCCTGTGTTCCATTGCCGTGGCATAACGTACATTCCTAAATCGACTTTGTTATCCAGTTACTCTCGCATTCCAATAATCTTACATAATAGAAAGGAAGTAGGCTCGCTCGCTGTTCTGCGACTGAGAAGGTAACGGTTGAGAGGGAAAAGAGAGTTTGGATAGGAATACGCAGCTGTTGCCGGAAGTATCTCGATGCGCTCGGATGCATCCGATTTTATTTCCTCTCTGTACGCAATCTATTTTATTTCGCAATGCGATCGTAAAATGATGGAACGTCGATTCGAATATTATAAAACGTATGTATATATAATAGGAGAAACGGACGCGAGGCAGATGTCTCACCGTTACATTTTTTCGTAACGGTGAGACATCTGCTGGATTGAAGCGATTTATTCGATTTACTTCTTAAAAAATGTCATGTTTTAAGATAGATACGCGATACGATAAGGCAAGACAGGAAATGACAGAATTGTAATTTTTTCGAGATTACTCATTATATTCCGGCAATTTTAGATTAATATGTTCAGGTTGATTCTAGAATTCTCTAAATTTCGCAAATTAATTCGAAATTTCATTTTTATTAATACGCTTAATTACACGAGGATAATAACTTTTAATAGAGTATGTTATTCACAAATAAAGAAAATAATTTTTTCTTTTTTTATTATTATTATTATTATTATTAACTGAATTAGAAATATTTTTGACATTCATGAAAAGATACTTTTCAATCTTCAATAATATTAAAATAGAGGATAATATCGCGATAGATTGAATTTAGAATTTATCAATAATTCTGATTATGTGGGTGGTATCCGGTTTGTTTCGCATGTCGAGCGGTCAACGTGATTGCGAGATCGAGCTGCCTGGTAAATCGTTTCAATCGAGTTTGGCTCGTTAACGCTCGGAACGTCGAGTGTCGGCATCCGGGTGTCGAGTCGCATCGAGAACTCGTCGAAAAGTCGCAAAGCACGCGCTCGTACGTACGTATCCGTGGCTCGATTGCGATTCGCAATTGAAAGTTTTGAAGTAGCGTTACTTTGTGCGCGCGGCTAGAAACTTTATATACTTACATTCCGTCTTCTAGTATTACGAATTATATTACGCGTTTCGCCGAGAAACTTGAAGCGCGAATCGAAACGAATTTTCATTAGTTCTCGAATGTTTTCTAGCTGCCGCGGGGCTCTCGCAAACTTGGGCAACATTGCGATATCTAAAGTTATAGGATAAACGGATTAGTAGGAAAATGATGGGTGATAAAGAGAAGAACTCTCTGTGATTACAAATCAAATATCGCGGAAGATAAAGATTATAGTTATTAACAATCATAAATTTATTTATAGTAAAACCGAGCAAAATCTTCTCACACAATCTTTCTCAAAAATACAATATTTAACGCGCGTAAAGCATGTTAATCAAATCAAATAGACATTAGCAATTTACATTTGCATTTTCATTCGTGATTATCGAGAATGCGATTTAATCATTTATAACGATCAAACAAGTAATAAACGCTTTATCGTATCAAACTGGCTGCTTTAAAGAACTAATCGAAATTTCACGTTCAAAAGAGTGAAAACTTTATTCATTCCGATTAACACAGGCATCGGGCAATATTGCTACAGCATGGTCAGCGGCAATATTTGATCGTACGCGGCAATTTCCTGTTCTTTTTCGACTTTTTTTTTTTTTTTTTTTTTTTTTTTTTTTTTTTTTTTTGGCGACGGAATTAAAGCCGCGATTTGCATAAGAAAGAACGGCGCAAATCGGGAAGAGCAGCGAGGTGAAGCTGACTGGTTTGGCGATATGGAAATTAACGGAGATGAAGAGAGAGAGAGAGAGAGAGAGAGAGAGAGAGAGAGAAAGAGTTTACTCGATATTCTCGGTATCCGCATCTCCCCGTCTGACTCGTGTCTATATATTTAAGACTGCAACGTTGCAATGGCTAGACTGCACAGTAGCAGCGGAATGCGAAATACCGACGCGTTTCAAACGCGTTTCCTTTCCGTCGAATCCCGTTGCCTTTATCGCCGACGTAAATCGATGGCGTTCGATATATATATATATACCTCTTCTATTCCGTATACCAAGCGAATTGGAGCGCGGCTTGTCTCTCTCTCTCTCTCTCTCTCGTTTATTTCTCTGCTTATATATAAATATATAGATATAGTCGCCGTTGTAAGATCAACGTATTCGTGTCTGTCACTGAGTCGACGAGGGCGAAAATAAGCGATTCGTCTCGTGGAGAAATTCGAGTATCTACAAGTAACAAGATCTTGCAGAATCTCGTAAATTGTAAATTGATCCAAGATTATTTGTAAAAAGTAGGTAAATCGAAAATGTGTTCAAAGAATATACATATATAAGAGTAAAATAATGAAATTTCCGAATTCCATTTGCGTGGCAAATCTTGATTCAATTTGACAATGATGGTAGTAGATTTAAATTGTCGATACTCGCGCTTGGAATTCTAATATATCATTGATTACAATTATGTTAACAGATTTTTTTTTTTTTTCCTCCAGATCACACGATATTCTATCGCAGGATTTTTCTTCGTTTATTTCAGGTTTTGTGTAATTCTTTTTAACAAGGCCTGCATATAAACTCTATCTATATAGCACTGTATTTGTCTAATTTTTATTTCACGATAACGATTAAATCTGCGAGGATTAAATACGAATCGATATCTTTAGCTTCTGCTCTTTAAGTATTTTCACCGTTCGATGAGACCCTTAATCTCGTTTAATCTTCTCAATTATAAATGCACTGCGAGCTCTATATATACGCTGTGACGGAAGAGCCGCGCTCCCGATAAAAGTCGCCTCTAATTAATGTTTCGCTCGCGTCTCGGATAGGGTGAAAAAACTGCTCGCGATGATGATCGCGACGCGGGGATGAGGAGAGCCGGGTAAAGTATATATGTAATATCCTTCAAGAAGGCCGATGTGTGCGAACACTCGACGGAGAAACACTCTGTGTCGTTAGCGCTGCGCATAATGAATTATGCTAGCAACAATTTCTGACAGGTCGCCCATAATGGAAATATTTACATACGTCGACATGTCGGTCCGTCGGAGTTAATTACTAGGCGCGGATAGTTGGATGCTAATAATCATGCCCAGTTTAATGCACGGTGCCCCGATGTGTAGGGCTAATTTAACCTCGTCAACGTGTTAATTCCAGATGCTATTGATTTCGGTAGATTCGCGCACGACAAATTAGTGCGTTCTTAATGAAAGGGATAAAGAGTTTAGAGTCCGTGATATAAATTTTCGAAAAAAATTTAATATCAAAGAGAATTAATATTGAATTAATCATTTTGATTGAAATTATCCTTTGTAATTATTAATTTCGAAGCAACAGACTGTCTTTTAAAAAATATAATATCTCGAAATCTCTTAAATTGTCGAAATTATATCAATTACGATCTTTTATTGTAAGAAACTATCAAAAAAATAAATATTAAAAAATTGTATATGAAGATGATAACCAATCATATTTTTATTAAGAGGAAATCACATTAAAATAAATTAATAAATTTAGATATCGTACAGAATGCGAGAGAAAAATTTACCGAGACATCTTATGCTTATAAAATGAATATTTAAGAATCATATATGAAGATGATAATCAATCATATTTTTAAGAGAAAATCACATAAAAATAAATTTACATATCGAACAGAACGCGAGAAAAGAATTTACTGAAACATCTTATACTTATAAAATGCAAAATCCTTAATAACGTTAGAGTTTAGAATCCAGAGATTTCGTTGGGTCGTTCAACAAAAAGTACAAGCAATTTATCGTCGTATGTTTTTCCGTCGAGAACGTCGGTGAACGATTATCGAGAAAGGACGATCGATGCCTTCAGCCTCGCCGGATCCTGTTACGTTCGACAAGCAAGACCTCTCGATATCGCGTGTCCGCGAATCGTTTATCAATACGCGCTCGCGTTAATCGCTTTTATGCCCGGGTATCGCGATGAATAAACAACACAATTGCCGCGCATTTTCTCGTACGCGCGCCGCCGAAGGGGCCATCGACTTTATTACGGGATGACGGGAGAATACGGGACAGGTAAGCCCCGATAAATTATTCGCCGTCTATGAAAATGAAATCGCTCGTTTAATGACTCTCGTTGGAAAAGTAGCACATACGCGTAATTTAGCAGCGTATGATAGTATCGCGCCTTGCCCGAATTCGTATTAACGTAAATGTGTGGCACGTACGGCTGGCTAAATCCAGCCTTGCATAGGTGTCAAGGTCGGACTATCTCCCCCCCCCCTTCTTCCTCGTTTCTTGAATCTCGATATCCCTGTGGTAATTTCGTTCATTATGAAAAGCGCGTGCTCCGGTTAACCGTTCTCTCCTCAAAATAAAGCATTAACCGAGTCACCTATTGTGTCATTGAAATATCCCTCTCAGGAAGAAGCAGTCTTACAATGGATAATGTATCGCGCGCTCAATAGGGGGGGAAAAAAAATGTATATTGCTTTTACAAGATTCTCATATAAATTATTATTAATATTTATATTCCGTTTTGCATGAAATATACGCGAAAATTGATTGCAGCGATAAATTTTCGATGGGTATGCAAGTTTAAATATTACAGGACATGGATATTGAAAAGATATTTAATAATATCTACATATTAATAGAGATAATGTCATATATAAGTATATTACATAAATTACATTATCTTACAGTTATTTCAGATTTAACATTCGATAGGCTAGTATAATTAAACGCCAAATAAAAATTTTCCTAAAGTATATAATCCACACATTATTCAACACGAACAATGTAATTATTCATCCGCGTTCCTGATTTTCACTTAATGTGTAAAAAGAACTTTTTATCTCGAATGGATTTGTAAACTCATAAATTTTATTGATGTCTCGAAATTTTTGCGAGGAGGCTCGAATAACGTTAATTTTTTTTTTTCTAATCCTGCACTTGGTAATTTCTGCACGGTTTCTACCGTAGAATGTTGTTGCTAATCTACGTTAAATATCGTTCCTCGAATCGGCGGCGACTTGAGGTGGTCGCTCTAATTCCCGCACGCTTGGCCGACGCACCACGACGCGTGCACACACGTGTGCCGCGTTTCACGTGCGCGTCTCCATCTTTTCTCTCTCTTTCGCTTCCTTTCCGCGCTCAGAATTTCGCTCTATCCGCTCTATAACGTCGCGCGTATATATAAACGCGGACAGGAAATTATAGCGATCGCGACGAGGGGGCCCCCTCTTCTCTCGCTCTCCGGATGCGCTCGATGCTTCCTTTCCGGTATATCCCGGCTCGTATGCGTCGACATTGAACGTCGCGCGTCGCGATGACGATACGTCATCCGACGAGCGGCGTCTCTCTCGGAATCTTCCATGGCACCGCAACAGATGGCGCTACGTGCCGGTGTGCGACGCGACGCGCCGAATTCTGTCAAAAGTTACCATCGAGATCAGCTGTGCGCATACGTTCCGATTTTTACGCGAGAATATTATGATTAAGATTTTTATAGAAGAGGAAAGAAAATCCTCTATCGGCAAGTTTGATTTTATAAGACATTTTTAAGAAGTTTTAAAAATTGATTATAAATAATCATAAATAATTTTATGTAATATTATAAAGAATTATAAAGATATTATAAATAATTTTGTTTTTAATGAAAGTTTTTTTCTTAAGGAGGTATTTATATAATGAGATATCAAAGTAGAATAATATAAATATTTGTGATTATGTTCAATAATTCTTACAAAATTTGTTTAAATTTTTACAAAACTTTTATGAATTTTTCGTTCAACAAAGAATTATATACATTTCTCTATTCTTCAATATTTTATTTGTGATGAAATGGATAAGAGAAATGACTTTCCAACGATAGAATTACTAGTTGTAATTTATATATATACAATTAATTTTTAATGATTGGAAATAAGAAACATCTTCTCTATAATTTACTGAATCAAATCAGAAATTTATTGGCTACAAGTATCCTACAAATATGGAATCAATATGCACTCGTGGCTTGTGGTATAAAAATTAATCGATTACGTATATCCTTATTTATGTGTCAATAAAGGCATAAATTTTCATATTTATTCCGTATTCTATCAATTCATTACATAATTTTGATAAATGACATATTTATATGATATTATACATTATATTTTTTATTTTTTATTTTATTTAAATACAAAATCGGATTTTTTACATCAAGAGAATAAAAAAATCGATTATATAGGATATATTTTATTTTTATTTTGTCACAATTATTTTTATTTATATTTTTTTTATGAGCATTATATATATATATATATATATATATATATATATATATATATATATATATATATATATATATATACACACATTGTCTCGTTTTATTGCAGAAAATCTAGCGGATCTTTTATCTCAGCGCGCATTTAAAAACGAAAATATCAGTACGACGGCGGACGATAACTTCTCGCTTATAACGTTTCGCCGAAAGATAAATATTAACTTCGTCAACATGTTTCGGCAAACATGGATTGGCGCGTGTCTCTCCGTTATATATCCCGCATGAAAACCGATCATCCGGATTTAATTCTTTCCATTCGATTTTATCTCTCTTTTATTTACAGATCTAATTCTGTGAGGTCCAACGAATATCTCTGTAAATTTGGCGCCCTATTCGCAGGAGATTTCGATATAATCGATAAAGTTCGAACCGCTTCTTTCAATAAAAAATTACTATCACGTGTTCGTATGTTATGTTTTTATTATACGAAAAAATTTCTAGATCAACCTTCTTATTTCATTCAAGGATCGATTTGAAAATACTCGATAGAAAGTGCTGTCTAAAGTTTAAAAAGACGCTTATAGATCTCTTCTCTCGGTTCGATTATATCGAATTCGTAGAAAATCTTAGAGATCGACCGTCGACTTGTATGTTTTCAAACTATTCCGAATTCAAAACCGGTAATCAATTGTATTAATCGCAAAAGCACGAAAATCCAACAATTCGCGGGACGCAAGCAATGTGTAATTATCGCGATAATTATGACGATAATTATTAATGGTCGCGAAATGGATTTCGCAACGGTACACCCGTTCCAGTTATTTGCCACTCAAAATTTACGATCACCGTGGTCGATCGCGATGACCGTATTACGCGCGCGCGCGCGGCGAGCTATTTCCCTGGTATTTATTTTATTTCCGCCGCGCGAAACTCTCCGCGTTCGTTAACGCATCTTCTCCTCGTTTATTCCATGTTCGTGCCATCGCGAACCATTCGTTGTACAACAAATTGCTCGCAAGATCTGCTCGTTGATCGTGGGAACGGGGAGACTCGCGACAGTAACGTAGTCATTCGCTCCATGCGACTTAACATTGTAAAATATACGCGAGAGGGAGCATTCTAAGAGAAGCTCCAAGGTTGGAAATATTATTTTATGATTATGCACGATGCAATTAACGCGCAGTGCGCGGGCCGTTCAAAAAAAGGAGAGATACGTAAATTTAATATCATTGATCGCATTAGATATCTTCGATGAAAATAATTTTATCGAGAGAGAGAGAAAGAGAAGGAGAGAGCTGATAGTTGTAATATTTCACGTCATAATTGAGCTGGTCGAGGATGTGCAGAGTAATTTGCGATACATTTACATTCTCAAGGCACCGTTTAAATTCATCATGCGCGAACGTATGTATATGGAAGATCCCTAGAGGAAAGGAATTAACAGCTTACGCATCTAAATGTACCTCATTGTCGAAAATACGAATAACGAAAAAGTGAAAGTCAAGATTTTACATAAGATGTCTCAAAATTATTATCTTTTTCTTTTTTCAATTTTTAATGAAATCTTTCCATTTAGTTTGAAAAAAATCTCGACTCATCTAATTAAATATATCTAAACATCAAAAAATAATTTTATTAAAAAATGAAACTTATTCTAGAATTTAGATAAAACCTTAACTTATAGTAATTTATCGCTATACTTAACTTATATATTTAATCATTACTTTACTTAAATAATTTATTTCACTAGAATATCTAATATATATATATATATATATAAGAAATTAAGAAATTGTGTAAAAAGTGTAAACGCGTGTAAAGGAAAATGATTTATCGCTATAGGAAACGTCGAGAAGGTTCGTTAAATATTCGCGAAATCGAGATCGGCGGCGATTAGCGTAAATCATCTTCCTGTATTCGGTTTCACCTGTGGTTTCTATGCGGGATAAGCACGAATGTACATCCTCCCCATCGTAATATTCTATATTAAAGATCCGGCAGCGGCGCGTATATTTGCCAAAGTAAATAGGGAGAGAATAAATGCGTACGTGTGCAGGCGCGCGTGTGTGCTCGAGCGCACGAATAAGAACATATATACACAGGGTGTCCCGTTGCAGAGCGCAACACGAGCGCATAGGCCTCGATTGACCCTGGCCATTGTATACGAGCAAATATTGCGCGCAAGACGCATTCCATTAATTAATATCGGTAGACGCATTCTTGTCCACGTCCCTCGTTTCATCACCTGTGTAAATACTCATATTTCCTCTCCTGTCGTTCGCAAACGCGTGTTTCAACGATAGTTTCAGATTAATACTTCGATAATGATTTAAAATCAGATATACTCTCTGATGAAGCGAAAGAACTTTTTTAAAAGACGAAAATACATCTGTTTTGAAGATTTTATGTATCAAAACCGCTTTAATTAGCTTTAATTAAGAAGAATGGAAAAGTTTTCGAAGGTCAATAAAATAATTGAGTGTGTTAAAAATCATTCTTTGTAATCTATATGAAATTTACGTTTAGAAAAAATTAAAAAATTAAAAATTTGTTTGTTCATTATTTTTAAAATTTTTATAAATCTTTTATGTCATTTACGTAATAGAAAAATAGAAATAATTGTTATTTGATGAATATAAAAGAAAGGATAAATATATAAAAAGGAATTAAAAAGGAATTGTGACACAAAGATAAAATTGACAATTAAAGTAAAAATTTCTGACTATTTTATCTTTTAGATATTAAATATAATAGTTGTTATTTTTTTCTAATGATTTTATTATAATCATTAATTATACAAGTATCACGACATCATAATTACATCGATAGATTTTATTTAATAATAAAATATAGAATTTCTAAAAAAAAAAAAAAATACGTTTAAAATACTAATAGTACAAAATCTCTTATGCTACGCACACATAGTTTGATAAACTAATTGCTAGTTAAGGGACAAACGTGAGCGAAATGGATCGATGTAATCTCCGGAATCGTTGCTTCGTTTCCCTACACAAATACATGTGCATATAGTTCATCGACAGTACATGTATATCCGAGTATCGTCATTTTTTTTTTTCTCATCAACTTTGAAAAACGCGGTGATTTTAATTATCGGAGAAAAAATTTCGACAACTTATATTTTTGATTTATTTCTTTGTAATTGGTAGATATCCTTGCCAATCACAATCGCGTGGAAAATTGTTGAAAGAAATCGGTTTTTCTATTAAATATTACGGGTAATAGTTTGTTCATTTCGTCCGCATTACCGTTTAATTGGAAATTAT
This sequence comes from Polyergus mexicanus, assembly GCF_030449975.1. Taxonomy (NCBI): domain Eukaryota; kingdom Metazoa; phylum Arthropoda; class Insecta; order Hymenoptera; family Formicidae; genus Polyergus; species Polyergus mexicanus. The sequence continues at coordinate 12,464,864 of NW_027223321.1, read as the reverse complement.
ACTGTTTGAACGTCGATTCAAGATTATAGCTGTGATAGGATAAATAACTAGTTTCGTTCAAATTCTAAATAAAGTGAATTTTTTAACTGTTATTTGTTAGATTTATTGAAAGTTATTTTAATTTTTTTTTTTTTTTTTTTTTTAATAAAATATTTGAGCTTTTGTGTGAAAAAGAAATCTTTAGATGTATATAAAAAGCATATATCTGTATACTCTTAGAAAAAATATATTTATTTAAACGCGCACTTTTCTCTGCGAAGAAATTTAATTTTTTTTTTTTTTTTTTTTTTTTTTTTTTACGGCAGTGGCAGAATCTGTAATCGGTCAAACTTTGGAATTCTTTTTTTTCTCCGCGAAGAAACTCGACGGGCCTTCGATATTTCCTTCATCTTTATATTTTAGACAACTTTGATCTCCATTATTTTCCGCTTCATCTCTTACTCCGTAATAGTATTAGTAACGGGCGGCAAAATATGTGTTCGCGTTAAGAAAAATCAAATTTAAAGGCTGCGGTTGGCATAATTTACCGACGTAAATAACAGTTGATAAATTCGATATCCTTCTTTTTCATTTCGTTTTTATTCTACCGTCTTTCGTTTCCTTTTTTTTTTTCCAATTTGACTTGAGAGTATACGCGATGCCGTTACTAACGCCACTGTCACCATCCGAGCTCCGATATTAAAGCATCGCTACCGACCAGACATTTGCTGCGCCATTAGTCTCGAGCGGGGTAGAATTTCCATTGAATGCCGTCAGCGCACTTGCAGAACCCACCCTTGCATCCCTCCCTTCCATCCTTCGCGGATATTTCCTCTACAGTTATTTCGCCGTTTTCGCCACTTCGCTTCGCAATACGAGAGTTATACGCGTCGCATTTCCTCGTCTCTCCTTTCAGCCGCGACCGAGTTCACGCACCGAGCACGAAAAAGTCCAAGGACTTTCTCTCTCTCTCTCTCCCTCTCTCTATGGACGTTCCCCATCGGGGACGCCGGAATGGAATTAATTCCGATCACGAAGGTAGACGGTAGTAGTACTCGCGGAATGTACTCGATGCACTCGCGCGCATGGATTCGGCCTCCTTCGCATGATAAAAATGTCGAACCCGCGCGGGACCATAGGTCGGACAAATTCCCGTTTTTGCGTAAATATTTATAGAAGCTACCTCGCGCACAAACTCATGTTTTTTCCGCGCTTAATATACTGCACGAGCATGGCGAGCATATAAATATTTCGCATACGTACTGTGTGTACAGTGATGTACCGAGTTTATTACGTTGAGAGCTTGCATCAGTTTAAAGAGTTCAACTGCCGTTCGTCGCTTGAGACCTGAAAGAATTCAGCAGGTAGTTCACTTTTTTAGGTAATCAATTATTCCATGCTTGATTGGTAATCATGATAATTGACCCACAAGAATGTTTTATACTTGAAAAATGGCTTTGTCCAATCCTATGTACGTAGAACTTTTTTCTCTTGGACTTAATATAAATTTTATTATAAATCTCATAAGACAATGTAGATAATCGCATTTATATAGTCTTAATTTTTTGATAATCTTTATTAGTTTTAGATATAATAATCCTAGATAATTATCGTCGAAAAATATTTCTAATCTTATACGAAATTGACTTATCGCCTATAAATTTTTTTTCACACATTTCTGTTCGGTTTTTTTCTTTATAAACTAAAAATTTCACTAAATAAATAATTAAATAAATTTTTATTTTTCGCAAAAAATTAATAATATCTGAAAATAACGAAGAATGATTAAAGATAAGAAGCTTCACAATATTTTTATATTTGTCCGCATTGTCCGCCAAATTTCAACGAATATTTAATAAACACGTTTTCTTAGCACTTTTAAAGATAACACTTCGATATCTTTTGCGCTTATCGTAAAATTCGAGTGAGATTGATATGATTCTTGTATGAATTGAACAACTCGTCGCCAAGTAAATCGAAACGCGACCGAACGGATTGCCTCGCCGACAAAATTAATAAATTGGCTATTTATTTTCGCTCGTTTGTTGGCCTATCGAATGGTTGGTCCATTCTTTTCCTAACGCCTCGTTAATTGTGTTCGAAGAGTCTTCTATCGCGAACTTGAGAATCGTGTTCGTTTCATCAGGAATTGATTAACTTAGATCAACTTGTAACGATTTACCTTTCGTCTTATCTCGGATATAGCGCGGAATCACAGCTCGGTCCCAACGGAAACGTCGATATCTGACGGGCCTCTCATTTGTCATTCGTTGCGCGCTCGCCCGCGTGCTCGTGCATTTTGCTCGATTAACCAAGTAATTTGGCGCGTTTAGCGGTTTCGCTTTTCCATCAATCACATGTGATGGATCGGCGCCGGGCCGGGACAGCCCGTATTTGCGAGTGATAACATCGCGCCTCGCGCGATTACGTTCGCTTGGTGTCGGGCTTTGCGTGGTAACGACGCTCGTCGCTGAAACTTCGATAAAAATAAAAAAGTGTATTCTTTCGTGAAAATTGTTGTCGCCACTGTAACACGCTAAACGCTCGAGACTAATCCCTCTGAAAGATTCGTTTCGTCAATGACATATAATCTTCCAATAGTTTTGACTTTTATATGACAGATAACAGACTGCAAAAAATCGTAAACATCATGACGAGGACCAATATGCATCCTTTCTCTCTCTCTCTCTCTCTCTCGCATAAAGACAAAGAGATACATAATTTTAAAAAATGGTGTTTTTTATTAATTAGAATTTTCCGCAATAATTTGTTGTATTGCAAGTTTAAATCTTATTATATAATTTTTTGAATAAAATAAAATAATTAAAACTGTGAATTTATAATTTCTGATAAAAATTTTGTTTCAATTCTTAATATGACAATTCTTTATAAAAATTCAGATATTTATACGTTCATAATTAACATTCTATTGATGAAATAGCATTTTTCAGGAACAAAATTGTGTAAATTATACGAAAATATAATATTTGTTCGGTATATTGTTTAATAAAAGCAGTAGTAAAAAAAAAAAATACATTTCATATATTACAGCGCTTTTTAAATTTTAATTATATATATATACATATCTTGTGAGTGTATTTTTAAAGTTTGTCGGAAAATGTTTAAGTTCGTCTGTTTAAAATTCGTGTTTTTTTTTTTCCATTAACACAATGAATAATGCGATAGACGAGTGTTATTTGAATTTTGCACAATTTTGTTTCATTGATGTGCTGCTAGCCTTGTTGCTGCACTTTGAAAGCGTAAGATGCATGCGTTGGACACGACATTCGCGAAGAAGTTTCGCTACGCCCAATCTCTTCTTCGCATTCTATCAGTGTCACGTGTCTCGCGTGATTTATGGATCGGTCAGCGTGTCGGAGAGATCATAAATCAAAGAAAGCTTTTCTTTACGGTTTACACCCAGATTGGACGACGCCGTTATTCGGTTATCAAAACCGTGACACGATCGATCGGCCACGAATCGAGGAGACAAAATATCATCACGGTATGTGTGTACATGTGCGTGTGCGTGTGCGCGTCTATTTGTGATAATCTTACGATAATCAATCTGCTTCGCCGTGTGTTGCGGTTAACTTTAAACTGGAATAATACATAAATATATTTTATCCAATAGGTCAATAATAATTATTGATCACATTTTTTAAATATAGATATTAAGTTATTTATGATATATTAAACCCTTATCACACTTATCATATCTAAATATTCGTATTTTTCGTAAAAATTACAACAAAAATGCATATTACGAATCTTGTTTTTTTTTTTTTTTTTTTTTTTTTTTTTAAGGGAAACAGAGACCAGAGAGTTTATCTTTTGTTTATATTTATTTATTTTCATAATTGTGCTTTTTACAGCATCTCTCAAAGAATAAATAAATCGATTTTTTTAGAAGATTTTGCAATCACATTTCTTCAACGATACAGCTGTAAGAATGCGTACATGCTATCGTCGCGAGATTATAATCTCTCGAAGATTGGATCGAAACTAGTTCGTGGCTTCCTCTCTGATCCCCAAAGAAACGATTTGTAAAAAAATATTTTATCAAACAATATGCCTACATCAATGAGAAATTTATTGTACATATTCTGGAAAAAATAAAATCGCCCAATTCGAGCTCGACGCTAAAAATTCCAAGGAATAGCTTTGGTACACTCTCAGAAAGGATTTCTGATAACGAGACAAAAAATATTCTTGACATATTTAATCGTATCGCAACCTTATGCGGTATAAAAATAAAACAATTTTAAAATTAAATCAATAATTCCTTTTCTTCTCTCTCGAATTAAATAAGATTGTCTTACTATCTTGAGACAAGAGTAACATATACAAATCTAAGCTTATATATTCTTGCATTTAGAATAACTTGATGTTAGCGCCACAATAGCCGGCGCGAAACCGATATGCGGTGGCGTTACTAGGCATTTTATTCTAGATTTAAGAATTTTCCATTTAAGATTAAAATATTCCTTTTTCAATAATAAATATGATCGTCGCTATATCGATCCTATTTTATGATAGATTGAAGAGTAATAGCGTTAGAACCGGAAATCTTTTCTGTGGGTGTATATCCCATGTATTCCACGCGCTATATAAACTGTAGGACGCATAGATATCTTACGTCTCAAATATATGTAAGCGCAAAACTCGGTTTTCGCGCGCCTCGCGATATCGAAATCGAAGCTTACTGGAATCGCATTGGTCTCAATACCTGATATATCGACCAGCATCCAGCGCGAAACCATGACAACCCTCTCTCGCGTTATGCCATACCGCATATACGGGCGTCGATATGTCGTGTGCAAGGGTTTAATGGATACTAATCGATGTCGCGTTAGGACCCCTATCCGCCGGTCTCCATTACGATGGACAGCGTATTACATATATTTTTAGGGCCACGAGCGCGAGGAGCGACGAGCAGACGAGAGGGAGGCTTTTCGCGTACAGTGTTAATTTGTCGCGCTTTTCCATACCCTTCCTCTCGTCGACGATGTTATGGTGGAGGATATCTGGTAGACATGTGGATATACTACGTGCGTAGTTATATCGCGGAAAGAGATTCACGTAATTTCGCATGAAATTTATCGATCAGCTGTTAACGCGCGTTCTGTCAATTCGAGTATACATTGCCGATACAGTGTCGTCGCGTATGATCGACATTTTTGAGATTGCTATTGTTACGACGCACACCACGTCTCTTTCACATGCCACATCGCACCCCCTCCTTTTCTTACTCCCACCCTTGTTCTTCCCGTTCCGTTAAATTCCGCCACTGTTTCCTATATAAGATGCTGGTGACGGGCTTTACCTCTTGTCCGTTCGTGCGTCGTTATTTAAACGTTTAAGCGAAGAAGGCAGGAAGCGATGGAGTTTGTAATAAAAAATTGAAGAAATCGAAAAAAGGCATTAGAAATTGTTGATATAAAGAGTATAGATACCGTGCTAATACTTCTCCGTTAAATATTTTGCATTATTGGGAAAATATTATTTATCCAGAAAGAAGGGAAATATAAATGATAATCTTTATCAAATTTTATTAAAATTTTGATGACATCAACGAGTAATATCTATTGATTTGGAATAAAAGCGCATTAGCATAGGATATAGATTTTAAAAATTTTATGTACTATTAGAAAAAAAATTCTTAATTTATCATTTTGTTTTACTTACACTCACACTTATTCCTTATATGTTTATAAAATATAGTATATGTATAGATAAAGTATATCCTTGAAAGTCTCTCAAAGATTGCTTTTCTTTCCAAAGACATTTCAAAATACGTAGACACGTGTTACTTCGACAAAATCTTTGCGACCTTCGTTCTTTACTGTCCGTAGAAAAAAATATCATATTCATCTTCCTGCAAGACAAATCCTTGCCACCAATGGTGGTTCGACGTTTCGAAAGCAATCTCGTTTGACAGCTCACTGTCACCATCTTGCCGCAATTCGATACATACATATATACGTACATACTCGCGTTATATCAGACCTCGAAGAAATTGAATCAGCAACGGTCGGAGAAATCCGTAAACGGAAACGTGAACGCGGATCAACGGCGTTCCTCTCATCGACGCGCGACACACTTCGTTATTATAGAGATAATATCATTTCGTTCGACAAATTGACACGTATCACGACTCAAGAGGAGAGCACTTGCTTGTCCGCGCTTAGGTTTATACATCTTTAAAATTCGATCCGGCATATTTCAGCTAAAAAAAAGTAAGTCGCGTTATTATAAAATTCATATAAAATTAAATATTAAATGTTCGAAACTGTTATGTATAACATATTGAAAGAAAAAATTCAACGTTAATTAATTTTATTTTAAAGTCAATTTGTATATAAATTTAAATTTTAAATGCCATTTAAATAAATTTGAATTAGATAAAATGTTTTAAATCAAATGCCTGTAATATAAAGCCATATATGATAATAAAATCGATTCTTACACAACGACAAATCTATATATCAAATATTATTGTTTTTCTTCTTCCGCTTAACATAATAATCTGAGTTTTATTCTCTGAAATTTATTAATATCAACTATAATCAATTCTGTTCGTTAACATTTACAAAGACGATTATTAATACTTGAACACCCCGTGCATGAATAGCCTCAATTATGCATATTACATCAAGTTGAAGAGAGACAAAGAGAGAAAGAGAGAGAGAGAGAGAGAGAGAGAGAGAGAGAGAGAGAGAGAGAGAGAGAGAGAGAGAGAGAGAGAGAGAGAGAGAGAGAGAGAGAGAGAGAGAGAGAGAGAGAGAGAGAGTAATGTAAAGTGCATCGTATTCCAGACAGGGGGGGGGGGGGGGAATGATCGAAAGAACCGAAAGACGATTTAAAGCCACTCTCGTGCGGAACAGGAAGGGGGAGGGGTGATCGCATACATACATATATACAGCATTTCTTTTCGTCAATATATAACCGCAATGCTTTTGCGTTACTCGATCTCGCCGATTTCTTAAGTGGCGACTTCGACAGCGAAATGGGCACTCGGATAAATCTAACGAAGATGATGGTGCGAAATATGACGGCGATTCGATGAGTCGGGAGAAAAACAGTGATCATTTAATGGAATGAGTTTTTTTTAGCTTTTTCGCTTCTCTCGCCCGCGAACTCGTATATTTCACGCCGTACACTCAGTATATCGACGTAGCGAAAAGGGTTCAATGGATCGAACAGATTTCCTCGACATACAGTGTGTCTTCTTGCGCGAATGAGGAAATACGGTGCCTTGATGTATGTTCAAAAATATATACAAATATTTATAAATAACAGATTCCTGAACTCTAATGAATAAATAACTTTATCTTTCGTTAAAGATACGATATGCAGAAATCGTCACGCACTGCGTGTACCTGCAAAATTGCATAAAATTTTTCTCCCAAATAGCGGTATAAAATTAATTGGAATGGGTATTTGTTTCATCTAGCATGTATATCAAATGTGTCCGGATTTTGTAAACAAGTTATTTAATTTATTTTATATTTTAAAGCAATAGATTTAATAATATTATTTATAGAAAAGAACACATACAATATTGTTGAATGTGAATCGGCACATCTGATATACAATTACAATTCAAGAAAGATGATTCTAACGCCGTGAAACGTAGTCGTTTTATTACCGAAACTAATAAGAAAAAAACGAGACTGGAGTTTTGACAGTTCCCAGCCGTGTTCAATAGCGTTTGCTTCTGCAACGATATTTTACATCGATGGAAGGGTGGAGGCGTTGTCGATGGTCCCTTTGTTCGCGTCAATTTATTGATGAGTTCGTGTCGTATATTAGTCGATAATCCAATTCGTCGGTAATGTCCGTCGGTGCATTTATTGGACGGATAATTATTAGAACGTTTGGCGTGCTTGCGCGATGATTGGAAGTAACGCGATTTCTATGCCATCTCGAAAAAGCATCGTGATTCTTTCATTGTTAGAAATGATTTTTCCTTGAATAGAGATAATATATTTATTACGAAATGATCTCTTAATTGAAAAAATGCGATAGATAACATATGATAAGCTTGAAATAATCAAAATAATATCGATCGAATGTTTTATAGCTAAATGCAGGATGAAATTTAACAACAATAATTATATCGAACATATTCTATAAAAGTGTACGAGTTGTAAAATGTGAGGCTCAAAGTTATATCGTCATTTATATTACTTTTTGCGATACGGACAAAGATCTCGTGGCGTTTAAAGCCTTTATTATGGCCAAATTGCCTGGCACTTAGCTTTAAGCGTCGTTAAGCATTGAGAGAGAATTGTCTGTTTTACTGTTTCTTCGCGCAGGCAGAGTTAGAATAAGAAGCAGCTATAGAGAACGTAAATAGAAAGTAGTAAAAGCCTCGGCATAATTGTTCCGATGTATTTAATTCCTCTTTAGAAATGTGCTCGCGGAGATAACCAAAGTCGTAATGTTAATCTGAAAGTTAACGCGTCACGACTTCGCCGACTATCATTATCGCACTGTGTACGAGGTAGCATAATGTACAATAAACTTATGCGTTTAAATTCGCGGAGTCGAAATGAGCGATAAAAATAAAATCATGGAAACTGGAACGCGCGATTATCCAGAAGTTATTATTCTTGTGGCTCTTCCGCAACGCGCGCTGAGAAGAACCGCTTCTTCACTTTACTTTAGCCCGCCTCGATCCAACGGGTCGCCCTCTTATTTTGCGAGTCCTCCTTGAATTATCTCCTCGTAAATCAATCGCGTCCGGCACCATCGTTCATATTACTCTGCCGTTATTATTATCACGTGCGTCCATACGTCGGCTACGCGCCGAAATGACTGGTCGCTGAATGGAGAACGCGGAAAGAATATAAATGGATCCGCGCGAAGGAGAAGAAGAGAACGAGAAAGAGAGAGAGAGAGAGAGAAAAGTAGCTCGAGGGAGCATTCTTAATTAACTAAAATACGCCGCAAGAATATTTCTGTGTTATTTTCTTTTTGCGAACTTTCATTAGAGTCCCGCTTGAGTTCGTTGCAGGTGTTGCTCGGGTAATATCCGGTGTTTCGCATCGCGCGCGTTCGCGAGAACCTTTATATAATCTCTTTAGCATCGCGAAAAAAAATTGACGAGTCTGCATGTTTAGGGGGGAGGGGGAGGGGGGGGGGGGTAAATTTTCGGAGAAAATTGTTGGAAAAAGTATTATTAAGAAATCGTACATCTCTTTTTTCGTACGATTCTATCCGACACGCGGGATAATTTATCCTTTGCGGGATATATCCTACGGAAGGGACGTGCGAGGAATTAGAGTGAACGTGTTCTTTTGCGTCGAGAGTGCGACGCTCAGATCAAAAGTTATTTTCTTTCTACGTAACACTTACGTGAGAAATATCGTGTCGCAGTTCTATCTACTCTCATTACCAAGCTTATGGAAAAGTGTATAGAATAATATATAGTGTGTTGGAAAAGTCCCGGATCGTCCGCCCCTCTCGGAAAACACGCATCGGACAAAAAAATGTTTGGAACAAAAGTTGCATGGCTTTGAGGGAGGGGGAGGGGGGGGGCACAAGATGACACCATTGGTCCGATCTTGAAGAGCCATCCGAAGATCACATGAAGATCACCATTTAATTCTTTAAATGGAATACTATACCCTCCATTACATATTCCTGTAACCCACCTTGAGAGCCCTCCAAAACACTATAACAAAGCACCCCATCGTTAAATACTTTTTGAGTTATTTCACATCTTAATCTGATGCATTCCGATACAAAAAATTAAATATCTCGCAAAACATCCAGCCTTCGATAATCTTACACCCACATGCACAGAATAATGAGACAAATCGATAAGTGGAAAAAAAAAAAACATTGTAAATATACCTTTTCTTAAAAACAATTATTTTCTTTACACTGATTGATTTGTCTCATTATTCCGCACATAAAAGTATTACGGCAAGATTATTGAAAACTAAATACTTTACGAGACATTCCATTTCTTATATCAAAACATCTCAGAATAAGATACAAAATAACTCAGAAAGTACTTAATGAAAAAATACTCTATCACAGCTCTCCGGAAAGCCCTCAAGATGGGCCACAAGAATATGCAATAAAGAATATAGTATTCAAAAAATCAAATGTGACCCTCGTGCGACCCTCAAACAACTCTTCAAGGTCAAATCAATGGCATCATTCTACGACCCCCTTGAAACCATACGACTCTCGTTCCAAACATCCCCTTGTCCGATGCGCACTTTCCGAGAAAAACAGGTCTGGGACCCCTCGAACACACTGTATATGTATTTATATGTACTTAAAAATATAAATATTTATTGCAGTATTTTAATTTGACGCAGAGATGAATTTAGCAGCGTCTAATGTCACGAGTTCGATGGTTTTTCTCTCTTCCCTTAATGGAAAACAATTAAAATTGATGGCCACCGATGACGTGGAGATCTTTTTGGCGCCTTCAGGAATACGGCGCTAATTTCATTCTATTATTCGAGATATTTAACGTGTTTATGACGTAATATTTTATCATCGAAATAATACCTCAATTCGAAGCGAATTTCAATTATTTTCAATTAAAAACGATATTAAATCCTGTTAATTTTTAAAAACAGATATACAGATATATAGATATGTTTATCAGGTTATATGCTTGGTAATGTGTCTTCACTCGTGAGATTATATTCATATGATATTAAGCAGAAATATTTGAATTAAAAAGTTAAATGAAATAATTGTATCGCGCGTGCTTTGTACCAAACATGTTGACGTCAGAAAAATAATTATTCTGTCAACAAAATAACTTTATTTTATACATAACAATGTACAATTTTGTAAATAAATTCTGAAACAGATATAAATGTGAACAGAGTTCAAATAAAATTCAGTAAAAATATGAAATTTATGTTAGGTAAAATGTATTGATAATTTGTTGAGACAACATCCATTGTGCCCTCACAATTATTCCATTTCTTACGATGTGCTATGCTTGCGCATGCTCTTGAATGCGTAGCTTGGAGATAAAGATTTACAGATATTCAAATAGCAGAAGATTAGTTTCGATGATATAATTTTTTCGATTGAGTATCGTCGAAAAATAATCTTATCTCTCCGAAAAGAGAAAAAAATTTTATCTCACAGGAGCATTGGCGAAATATCGGCGAAAGAAAAAAAAAAGGAAACAATGTAACAAGACCTATTATGCTTCCAAGGGTTTAAATCCGCGCATAATACATAGCTTCCCCTCCTCGCGCCCCGCTTCAATCTGCTTATTATCCGAAGTGATGCATTGCTTTTTCACAATACGAACACACATTCGCGGATTAGCTCGGCATCGACCGCCACGATAATATGCACGTTCTTCCGTCAATGTCCCGATTCGCGAATACACAGTGATACATAATAAAGTATGCGAGAACATAATAAAGTATTGTCTCGTCTCGATTATACACGTAAGAAAGCGTAAAAAGCAACGAAAAAGTGCGTAGAATTATTTGGCGAACATATTTAGAGCGTTAAATAAATGTGCAATGGCAGTAAGTATGCGCGCTGTAAAACTTTCTTTGGCTTCTTAACTTGGCGCGATTAGTGTTACAGCGTATACCTGCGCTGTTGTACTGTACTTTGAATTCATTAACTATGTATTGCATATACGTGTTGGGTAAATTGGAATTTTTTAGTACATATCAGCATGTATGTGTACGAACGGATGTGTTTCTTCTTAAAATACTTAATAATTAAAAATGCTTCTTCTTAAAATAATAATAATTAAATATATATATTATTTTCTACTAAAATTACTTTTATGTAAAAATGTTTATTATCTATAAAAGAATATATTTGCTTATGTTTTTTGTTAACGAACATTCTGATAGAGAAAAAGAGAAAAAGACAATAAAAGCTTTTCTTTCATTAAAACTTTCATATACGTTGTTATTGTACAATGTTATTATAGTAAAAATGGAGGTTTCTGTCAACATAGAAAGCTACTATGCGCGACCAGTTATGAAAAGAAAATATTAATATCTTAGATCTAAGGGGGTGCATGAAATGGGTGATATTGCATAGATAATCAATCGTATCGCTATATCGTGTATTTAAATTTTATTTAAACCCTTTTCTCTCTAGTGATTATTATTTTGAAACGATACACGAGAACTAATTGTCAGAAAACCGCATAAGTATCTCACTATGATATGCATTTTCAAATTTATGTCAATTAAAAGCTGGATAGGCGAGCAAGAGAGCGCCAGAACTTGGATCAATTAAAGCACTGAGGATTCAGCCAAAAGTTTAAGAAGGAACTTTGGACAAAAAGACTTTTACCGAGCGGAAGATCGAATTACCGAATCTGAATTATTTTACCTAAACCGTTTTGCGTAATTGGCTTTCAGTTGAAATCGCGCGCGACATTATATCCACGTTCCGCTGACATTTCTGTCGTCGCGCGACGACAGGATTTCTCTTGGAATCGTATATTTTCTCTGTTTTCTTCGAAATCTATCAGTCCGCAGTATTTCACGATTTTGGAGCGACGAAAATGGATGGAAAAATCGTCGGAATCACGAGGTGTCGCATCTTCTTCGTATTCACTTTTGTGCCGTTTCGGTAACAATATTAACGATAGTACCGACGATAATGCATCGCCTTATGCAGAGTGATTATTTTCACTCGCCAAAAGAATTTTCGAGCACTTTCGTTATATAATTCGTGAAAAATTATCTCGTGTTATCATCCTGTGTTTTATACGAATTCATCGAAATGATCACCGAGCGAACGTCGATTAAAAAAAAAAAAAAAAAATTGTTTCGAGTATTAATTTTATTTATATTCGTTTGCATCAATTTTTTGTTTATGCTTCAAAGGATAAAATAATTAAAAATTTACTCAGATATACTTTTAAGTGTTTGAATTTGTAATATTTTCAAAATTTCTCAAATATAATTGTATCGTATGTTTTGAAATGTTTTAAAGCGGCCAATAGTATGTTCGGAACAGTTTTGTGTATTGATGAAAAGGTCCAATTAAAAATATTGATAATTATAATTGAAATTTTACATGCTCGGAATATTTCAATCGTACATATATATATATATACAATATATATCGCGCGAGTCGAAAATGTTCTCGAGTTACTTCGAGAATTACCGCTTTCAGCTGTATTTAATTATATCCCGCCGTTCAGGCAAAAATGTCAATTAAACGGAAACTTTTGCCGTCCCGATAGTGAGGAAAAAACGCGTAATGAAAATTTCGTCGACGAATCACGCTTGACATTACGCGAAATACTTCCCCCCTCCCCCCCGTGCGCGAATCGGGAATTCTCTCTGTGTTCCAACACAGGTGACGCAGGGATTTTTCTTCGCAATTCTTTTCGAGTCCCCCATCGTCGCGCCCGATTTCGATAATTTTTTTTTTTTCCTCGGGACGCGCGCGAAGTTTTCACGGTGCGGCCGACGTCTACGGCAATTTGCATTTCGAATCGACGCGAATCGTGCCTCGGATGATCGTAAAGGCAATGTCAAGTTTTTCCGCGATGAAATTGGGGGGACGCATCTGCGGCGCGCGTCTTGCCGATGTTTCTCGTTCGTGATGCCCGCTCGCACACAACATACCATACACACACACACACACACACACACACACACACCGACAGGACGGGCGCGCGCGTTGGCGCGATGCACGTTGCAGCGCCGGATGTTCCGCTGCCGCAGTTGCGTTGCGAACGTCCGCGAAAGCGCACGCGAAAACGTCTGTCTAACATGCGAGATGTCTGTCATTATATGTGGGTGTTTGTGCCCGAACTATATTTAAGCACTAAACGATGCTTTGTTCGTATAGAATACGCGGGGTGTTCGGTAAAAAAGTGCAGAAAAGTGATAAGGTGATATTTGCATTGAATTTTTCCACCATGATTTGAGGTTGATTTTCTTTTTTTATATCATATATTTTTCTTATCCATACTGATTAAACATTATTGTTAATTAATTTAGGAGAATAATTTCTGTTAAACATTATAATTTAAAAATACAATATATAAGATATTATTGTCTATTTTCATTTTTGCAATTTAATTTGTCTAAATAATAGATGATTTTATAATTGACCTTTGATACAAATCTTTCTTTAGAATGAACTGAGTCTAACATAAGCTAGATGGAAAATTGTAGCCTTATTACGATTGTATATGTACTATGGAACAGCTGGTATATCAATATCTTGGAACAACCGATGCTATATTGCAAGCGGAAGAAAGCAAATTACATACATATAAATATCATTCCACACACACACATATACAATATGATAAAATTTATTTTCGTTCCAAGATATCGTTTATCTATATAAAGCATCTGTTTGTGATTCTAAATTACATAGAATATCTCTTGATTTATATTTTTGGATCAATCCTACACACACACACACACACACACACATATATATGACATATGCAAAATATGAGTGCGCGAATTTAAACTCCTTATCTTATATCGAATGCATACAACGCGCCAGAAGAATTGAATCGCCATATTGAATGCGATGGTGAAGAATCCGATCCAGCAGCTTTACGTGTCCATCGATCATTTAAAATATATTACTTATTATACTTTTCTAAAATTCTGAACAACTCTTGACAACCATGTTTAGCGTTAAATAAATATAAAATTATAAAATTATCGAATACACTCGGATTTAAACATGTATGACGAATCTCTGAGAATATTGTAGCATTTTGCATAAACATATGTAATTATTAGAGATATGCGGAATGTATTGTAATCACCTTAAAAAAATTTTTAATTGCTTATAATAAAATTGTACAATATTATGATCTCGACATTTTGTACAAATTTGCATGATTGCAAAGAAGTAAATTCTACTTTCTCGCAGCATTCGTGCGTAGCAATCACATACCGATATTATCGAGTGTGTATTATAATTAATATCCCAGGTATTTCCCATAATAATTGCACGATCATACAATACCTTTAGACTCGATCGAATTGAACATTTCGCTACCGTTTGAAATATAATATAATTGCGTAACATTATATTGTATATTATTAATCGCATCTGCTCCCGGAGAAAATTGCGAATGCTGATTTTCAGTCTTACACAAAGTCGTACTCCGCTGCTGCTTTCGAGATAACGATAATAATTCAACTATCGTCCTGGCGCGCTGCAAATGAAGTCGCGATGAGACTTGGATTAACTTCGCGAACGTGGGACTCCCCTATGTTCCTCGTTCTCCTAGTCTCATTGTCAGACAAAAACGACAACCGCATACTCTGTACTCGAAGTCGTCTCTTTATAAAGCGCGTCTCTCTAACATAAGATACGTTCGCACAATGTGAGCATCGGGAAATGAACGAGCTAAAAGGTGAAACCGCTGATGAAATGTTTATGCAATTCCATTAGGCAACTTCATTATATTGACGAGCAGTTTGCTGATAATACAGTACAGTAATGTATAATAAATAAATAAATATATATATATATATATATATATATATATATATAATTAGCATTTTCTCTCTCTTTAACACAATAATAGATAGTAATAATAATATTCCATATATTTCTGGATGATTTTTATAGTATATATTTGTATGCAGATTGTGTGTTTGTTTTTTATTATTATCAAAATCGCAAATTTAAAAAATATTGAGTAAATATTGAGTGATTACAAAAATTATCGATTTTTGTTGTTTGAGTTGTAATATAATAATTTATTAAAATATTAAGATATCACATCAGATGAATTGCTCGATCTTGTACACCGCAATTCCCCAGCGGTTTATCCCTCGAAACGAATGTTTATTTGTTTGCTCGTGTTTGTGGCAGAGAAACGCGCTTACATATATCTTCTAAATTTACCGCTATTAAGGGGCTACATAAGTCTTATACAAAGTATCAGGCGCATCAAATTAACATGCAGTTAAATATTATATATAAAATTTTATATGTAAGATATAAAATTAATATATTAAATAAATATATCAAAAGGGGAAAGAATATATATATATATAATTTTATATTATTTAAGTTTTATTATAAATGACGCGCTTTTCTATTCAATTACATATTTCGTAATGTTGAATCAAAAAGACTTTAATTCACAGAAACTATTACTTTATTCTCACGCTCGTAAATTATGTACTTGCGAATTTTGAGACATTATACTTCCAGCAAAATTCTCTGACGATTACTTTAATAGGTTCTGGCAAAGGGAATATTACATGTAATAATCCTGCCGTATTTTTAAGGGACGATCATGAAGGTAGGATGATGAAGCAGCGACTGCGCGATTGAATGAAGTCAAGTTCATTTATGGAAATTAAGGATTGGGGAGTGAGAGATTGCGATTTCGTGTTATATGAAAATATAATGATTATCGGATCTTTTCTTGGCGGCGCTTTGTAATATATGAAAACACAAAATGTGCGCTGTCGAATCGATGATCTCGACGATTAAATTTAATTTGATCGCACGCAGATACTATCTCTCGTCTCTCGGCGCTCTATTAAAAACTTTCCGCGCGAAATCGCGACTTCGCAATCCCCCGCACGTTCACGATTATTTCACGAAGATTTTCTTGCTTAATAGAGGGGGGGGGAGGGGAGGGGGGACTGTAACGCGACAGTACGGATCGGCGAACGTGTTCACGAACCTTGAATTAAACTAATTTTCAAACCTCGAAGAATCAAGAGAGAATCTGCTCGCCAGCTTGATATTCCTTCGTCATTCGAGAGCCCTTTTTGTCTCTTTGTCGAGAGACCGGAGTATAAAATCTGCTTTACGGAGTTTCGTAATGTCGCTCGGCGGGAGAGGAACTTTGGTGCGTCGAGCTCGCAAGCCGCAAGAGCCTTTTGCTCTTCTGACCTCGGATTTTCGCGAGGCAAAGCGGAAAGGCTTCGCGTTAACCGAAATCAGTCTCCAACGTTTGTTGACACCCGTGCGGATGCAGATTACGTCGTTTTATCACGAGAAAAGAACCAGAAGTTCCGGAATCACTCGTTATATTAAACTTTAAAACTGAAGGAATTTTTCGC
The DNA here is from genome assembly GCF_030449975.1 of Polyergus mexicanus. Taxonomy (NCBI): domain Eukaryota; kingdom Metazoa; phylum Arthropoda; class Insecta; order Hymenoptera; family Formicidae; genus Polyergus; species Polyergus mexicanus. The sequence continues at coordinate 12,447,840 of NW_027223321.1, read as the reverse complement.
TGCAGAAAAATGAAGAGAAAAATTCTCGTTTTCATCTATCTTCCAAACAGATCGATCCACTTTATTCCGTTGATTGGACAACTCTGATTATTCTGATTATTCTCTTGATATATATATATATATATGTATATATATGCGGACGTCGAATAGAAATCTTCCAGATTAATAGCGACGACGCGACGCGACGCAACGATCCTGTTTTACGGGAAGAAAAAGAGGAGAGATGAAAAGAATATCGATTCGACTTTGTACGGGTATCCTGTAGAATTTCCGCGGCATCTTCGTGAATAAACACGAGAATGGTTGGACGGTGTCGATCGCAGTCGATGTCGTTCCGTTCGACTTCTCATCGACGTATACTCTCTTATGGCGATCACGTACGCTCTCGCTTTGTTCCTTCGGAAGGGTATCCCGTTGGAAACGAGATATCTTTCAGGATAGTCGGAGAGAAAGAGACAGACGGGGAGAAAGGGGAAGAGAGAGAGAGGGTGGTTGGAGCAAGTGGCCGCGACCGTATCGTCGATATTGCGAGTTAATATACCGGCGGATCATTAATCGCCACGACGAATTTAATCGCGCTGATAACTACCGCCTATGCAATGCGAGCGCGTCCGCGTGAACTCTTCAATTAGCTCGCTTAATCGCGCCCGCCTGTTTCCCTCGCGCAGCCGAAAGCTCGAACGGGAGATCCGCCGCGTATGCAGCCAGCTGTCAGACACGTCGGCAGGTCGGCACCGCCGTTCACTACTCATCGTTCATTACGCGCGAGAAAGCGAATGGTCCGTAATTAACGCACGATTTCGCGCCCAGAGAGACGGCACGCATTTATCTCGTGTGTATCGATATTATGGGAGTGTCCGATATTCTTCCCAAGCGGCTCGTTTCGCGTGCGATTTTCGCGTCGGGAATGGATATTTAAAATGGAGGATCTCGATACTATTCGAAAATTATCGATACTGTTTAACATGTCTGTTAAGGACAAATAGATCGTTATTAAAGTGCTACAGTCGCACCTAGGGATGTGCTAAGTATACCGATATTATTCAAATGTTGATATTTTTGATATTGATACAGTAACGCTCGCTACGGTATTTATTGGAGTATCAAGAGTTACGAGTGAGAGGATATAGATCGCATTTATCGTGACAGAATTGATTCGACGAAATATCCACATTGATATTTATAAGAAATACGAGCTCTCTGTCTTTTTAATATAGGAAGTAAAATAAAATTCTGTCATATATCTAGCTCTCTCAAGACGTTACCTCTCAACATGGTTGTGATATGATCGTTTCTAATATTATTGATAGAATCCTTTTTAGAATTTTAGACAAAGCAAAAGGCAATTTTTTGTTTTAATTAAAATAAACGTCATAAAAATTTACCGTTGTTGAAAATGTCTCGCTACCTCGGCTGTTTCTTGACGTAAACGAGAGGGGCTGGTAAATCGGCGCACTTTACAGCTAGCACTCGATAACGCGCAAATAGCGATAACTCGCGATGCATTCGCCATAGCGTCACGTACGCCTTCGAGCATTCGCGAATCATTTCGCCGCCGGATATTTCTTCGTTTCGTCAGACGTAATCCTGCGCGCCTCTCGTTTCCTTCCCGGATAAGAATTTTCAAGTTTCGAGCTCGTACGTGCTCCTCGTAACAATCATGGCGTTGCTCGTATACAGCACGGTTCATACGCGTGATTCATTACTCCCCGAGTGCGAACGCGAGATTTGTAAGGGTTTGGGTAGGTGAGGGGGATGGGGACGGGTGCGTTATATTCTGCATAAAAGTGCGCGAAATTATTCAATGTCGGGGAAGGGGGAGGGGGAGGGGGGGGGGAACGCTCGTTTCTCGACTCCGGGAGTCCGAGTTGCCGCGAAAAATGCTTCATTTGCATATCCCTTGTTAGCTCCCTCGATAACACATGACGGGGAAAAATCTTTTCTTCCTACACACGATCCTCGTGTGATTCTCTGCCAGACGTAAGTTACGTAAGTTCCATTACATTCCCGTTTACGCAAATTGTCTAGATGAATCTTGTATGGCTACAGTTTTGTTAGTCGACTAACAATAATTTATTAAGCAAGTTTCCTCTCTTTCTCTCCATGTTTCGTATACTAGAAGGATTTACAATCGATTATCTCAATGTCTTATTCAAAGTCCTATAATTTTGAAATGGTACTTAATCTGATTCGATATATATTTATAAATGACATTTTTTTAAATTAATAATTATATATTACGTAAATAAATCTTATTCTTGGAAGAAAAGAATAATAATAAAATTTTGACATTAATCACGTGACGCGAGGATTCAATCGAAAATTCGTGTACACGCGATCCCGTCGAACGCGAATATTCGTATTTTTTATTCGCGTAAAAATGAATTGCGCGTATTGAATAACAGAGAGAGAGAGAGAGAGAGAGATAACTATAATTGCCGCTTATATTTGCCGCGAGAAAGTATACGTTGTGTGTCCTTTGTTCCGTCCTTTCCGACGTCGCTTCCGCGAAATCGTTCCGCCGCGAGCCGTTTTTACAAGCTTTACAGATTCGAATTTCCGACCAACAAAGGAGCGTTTTACCGACGTTTTTAACTTATTTCTCTCTGGGGGCGAGAGACCTATGGTATTTCCAATGTTTCAAGCTTCCCCCGAACTGCATGTCGACTGTCTTATCCGTGCGCGGTTTTACGTTCTTGCGCTAACGAGATGAATGCTCAAAGCGCGAACGCTCTAGGCGAATGCGAAACTCTCGTAGAAAAGCATTGCGCGTCAATATTTGTCTGACATCGTTTTTTTTTATCTTCGTGTTTTTTTTTCTTTGAAAAAAAAAAGTATATTCAATTTTTACTCGTAATCCGGGGATTCAATTTTCGACGAAAAACCGCGCGGTCCTAATTACGCGGGTTATAACGCTCGGACGATCCGACAAATCGTTGTTTTTAATATCCGCGCGACATCGTATCGAGGATATACGTATATCCGGCCCTTCGCATATACACACGCGCATCCGTAATTAATTTGTCAATAATGTCTCATTCGCGCGCATGTCCGGCTGCATTTTGCCGCAAACACGTATGTTGTCACGGCCATTTGTGATAACGCGCCAAAAAACGCGCAGACGATAGTCGCATTCTCCATGTTTTACCGTCGCGTTCCAATAAGAACGCGTTAAAGTTCTCATCCCGAGCGAACGCCAGCGAACTATCCCGTGTACTATTTCTACATGTCCGGTTCGTTACGATACGCATCTTTTTATCAGTCGTAAATTATAGCGCTTACCGAGAACCATTTTATGAAGCGAGAATTTTTTTTTTTTTTTTTTTTTTTAATGAACCATTCAGAAGAATTTGTCGAATTATAAAATAATTAATTAATTAATTAATTTGTAGAATTCGATACATGTTGCTTGTAATAAAAACGGCAAACGTACACAGGTAACTTTCCCTATGGAAAAATATCGCAGGAATACCAATAATACCAGAAAGATTTTGTGGAAATCGGTCATTATCTCTAATAGAAATGTCTAACGGAGAAATATCTTAGTTGCAGCTTACTCGCCCTTCTTTCTCTTTCTCGGAAGAAAGCATTCTTGTTCGCCGCTCGAGCGATACGCGTGGACACGTAAGAAGGTTTATACGCGTCGCCGCGCATTCGCCGTATCACACATGCCGGATGTCACCGGAAGTAAAAAATCCCATACATCTTACGAGCTCGCGTATGATATATGGACGTGCGGTGGCAACTCTTCGGCGACGCGCAATTGAATCGTGCTTTATGCACGATCGTGTTCCTCTCGTCGCTCGTCCGGGAAAAATTAATCGCTCTCTGTACTTATGACAGTTCGCCCATGCCCTTTTACGCGATACACGCGAACGAAACGGGGAAACAACAATGATCGCGCGCGACGATTGCGTGAGACAAAGGGAAAGAGGAGATGAACAAAATACTGTTTCTGGATAGAAATGGACCGACTGCTCGCGACAACGGAGATTAATTATCGGACCCTGAAAATTGTCGAGGTTGCGGTAATCGAGGAAATCAGGGCGTATTTCCAGCAAGCGAGTTTAATTCTCGAGAATATAAATGGCTTTGATATTGTATGGATAATAAGATATACGGTATGAAATGCTTAGAATAATACATTCTGAATTTAATGATTTGATGAATTTTGCTGATAAATCTGAAGAATATTTTGCGAAGAGAAAAATTTCGGTAACAAACAATGAAATCGTATTATTTAATTACATTAAAAAATCCGTGGTTATTGATTGGTATTTGCTACGATTATTCGTTACAATTTATAAGATACGTTTATGTAGCATCAAAATAATAAATAAAAAATCAAAGGTATAGCATTTTCAATCCGCGATATACAATGCTTAGATTACTCTGTACTCTGGCTATTAACATTTTGAAACGCTTCGATACGTGATAATCTGTTGGATGTGCCGCATATGCAAAGTCGTAAAATGTACTGCTCGTTATCGTCCGGCGATACGGATCTGTTCCGGCCGGTGTAACCGCGAGCTCTCTTTCTCTTCCGTTCTGATTTCATCGGTTGCGAGATCGCGAGATCGTATACATACGTGCACTATATATGTATACATGCACGTGTAAAACAATCTCTTCTATCTAGGAATGGGATTAAGTCGATTAAAATTTATTACTTTTACAAAACCGTGTCTAATTTGTGTCACGTGTGTAAAAGAATTAATCAAATCAGTTTGAATTTCATAAGTAAATTCTTTTATCGCCCATTTCTCTCAATTTATGCGTATCGTTACCACCGCATCCAATTCTTCAAGTATGTGGTTTGATGAGAAAACGACGTTGCTAAGTCTCTTAAGGCCCGTTTACATAGGACGCAACACGCCAGACGCAGCTCGCAGGCCGGTATTCATAGTCAGTTCTTATATTTAAGACCGTCTTAAGTAATGTCTTAAGATGCTAATACGGCTCTGTGATTGATTTAGGACATCTTAAGATTGTGCTTAAGACGGTCTTAAATATAAGAATTGATTATATGAATGCGTCTGGCGTGTTGCGTTCTATGTAAACGGACCTTTACGCTCAACATTTGTATTTAAGCCATTTTTCCAGATTGGTCCTCGCTTGTGCCTCTAAAGTGACAATTCTGCGACTGTTTTCATTGAGCTCGAAATGCAATATGTTTCGAAAGTTGTTTGTAACCCAAGGGTTTGAGCCCATCTCTACCGCCTGGTTGCGATTGCGCGCGCGCACGCATACACGCGTACCCCATGTTCACCGATGGCACGTGCTCGACTCGCAAAAGCATGTGCATGCCACTACCGCTGCGGTCCGCGCGAATTCCGCTCGCAGTTGCATTTCGCGCGTCCGCGCAAACGGGCGCGTCCGTCTACGCTCGCGAGTTATTTGCGTGTCGATCTCCCCCTCGTTCCCGCGTGTTCGTGTGTATATCGTTTGTCTTGTCAGTTGTCGAATTTGCATCGTGTGTCACGCTGGCATGTATGCATCGGGAATTATTCGCGTCACTTATTTTGAAAGTATCTCGCAAATGCAATTTCGAAAGTTTCGTCAAAGACTTTTTTGATAGCAATACTTTTGAAATAATATATCTATCTTATATTTTAAATCGGGAAAATATCGAAAATGTGTTTGTGCAAAATACTATCTTACACTCTTCATCAATTTTATTTCTATTTTCCATCATTTAAAATAATTAAAGGAGATATTAACACTACGCTTCTCCAAATTATCAAAAATATCATAGATTCTCGTTCGAAAATATTTTTTTTTAAAAGTAGTTTTTCTCAATTTGATCTCGTAACGTTTAGAATTATGAAGTTTTCTTTTTCTTTTTTTTTTCCAGAAAAAATTTGCTAGCAAACTTTTGCGTACGCATTTTTTTTCCCGCGTCATGCTTTCCCCAGAGATATCACGTATGCGTAGAAACTTGAGAGATAACGGAGAAAAGAATAAATTCTTCTGTCGGTGCTCGCGAATCTTTCTATCCGCTAACGGGAATTTATAACTTGAATCTATTCATCTTAACGAATCATAAATATGTTGACGTGTTTTACAGATACTAAAAAAAGACTCATAAAAAAACACTGTAAAAAAAAAAGAACCCATAATAATTCCAATACGTCTAACGCAGAGAAAGTATTACAAAGAGTTAATGCGCTAATCATGGTTGTCAATAATGTAAAAAGTCGTAGAAACTGCTGAGACCGATAACTTTACAATCTAATCATCATCTTCTCTATTATTTCAAATAAATGCAAATTGTAGCTATTGAATAAGAGCAAGGATGCACGAGGTTCAAAAGACTGTTACGGACTATTCTCATAAAACATGCATTATAAGAGCAGCGATCGATAATATCATGAATGTTGCAAACGGGACAAAAGTGCTTTTGATCGATACATTCATGAATTATTTCTACGTATCTTCGAGAATGCTTTCCACGGCGAAAAATTTCGGAAACGTCGAGCAGGAGTGAAAAGCATCGCCGCAGGATGCAGAGCAGATGAGTACACTTTTGATAGATTAGTATTCGAATTATAGCAACTCTTTAACGCTAATAAAATGAAATTTTTCAAAAATGTGACACGCGATATATTTGATAACTGTCGTAAGAAAAGGATGTTATATTTGAGAGATTTAATTATAACAGGGGGAGGAGTAGTAATGGTAGGAAAAAGCTTCAAGATTATGATGAATGAATTGTTGCACGCTTTTCTAAATTTTCTAAACCGATATCTTCTGTTTCTGTTCGATATTAATCTTTATCAAGTCATTTGTACTTTTGTGATTTCGTCACATCAAGCATTAAATTGTACGTCAAGATTGTCCCGAGATTTTCTAAAAATTATTATAAAAAGATATTTTCATTTTTTTTTAATTAGCAGAAAAGAATGATAAAAAAACGTAACTATAATTTATTACGGTATTTCTCCACTCACTCCTCTCGTTGTTACATCGGCAGCTGTCATTGTCAAATGTCATTAATAATAATCTCATTGCAAAGAATGCGAAATGCAAACCATTACGGAGAAAAAGAATTTGCATTACACTTGTAACATTTTTGAAAGATATCAGCATAAATATAATAGACGCTATGGTAATGGACCTTCAATATCCATGATTTGGCACAGCTTTGGTGGCTGTATAATTATAAATTAACTTTTTGACGATCGACGGTTAACGCGGATGATGTTAATTTCTCGATTAATTTTTGAACAGCGAATAGTTTACATTATAACTTTTTTCCGTGCCACCCCGTAGATATAATATATAAAAAATAATAAATGTGTGTGAATTAGTAATAAGTTTCTTTTAAAATTTTTCACATGCAATTATTGTATCTCCCTTCGTCTCTCGCAGATATAAATATAAGAACTTTCTATAAAGCATAAGCAGGTCTATCATAAAATATACGTGTATTTTATTGATAAAATATTTTAGCGATACAAAAAAATTGAGATACAAAAATATCTTAGAAATAGCAAAGTGAAATTTTATCATAATAAAATGAATATCGTGCCTTTTTTGAAAAAATTCAATAAAGACATTATTATATTTATCTCTCGCTCTTTCTCTCTCTCTCTCGATATTTTCGTTTCAATTTTACTTTTCGACAAAGAAGAAAATGTCACGGGGAGAATCCAAATTTTAATGTCTTGACTGTTATTTTTTTTATTCCGCTTCGTTAGAACTGCTAATTAAACGTTGGCTCGGTGTAACGTACAATACGTACGTTCCAGGATCCCGCCGTGATATAAACGCGAATATGCATCTCGCGCCACGCCTGTTTTGTAGCACGCGGACGCGCGCAACAAAGGAAAGCGTAAATGGGGACTTACGGGCGATGGTGGGCTGATTTATTGCCGAATTGACTATTCATCTCCTTCGCCAGAAGAACCTCCACGCGTAAGAAGTCTCGCGGTCATTAGCCCGCACGGCACAAACCCCGCCGTCTGAGCTGAAGAAAATGAGGAAAAAAAAAAAGGAATCTCTCCGCGCGCGTTGCCCCCGTCGGTCGTCAAAGAGTTAGCGGGAAGATTCGTAATGGAGATTCGAGGGGTCCGGACTGGTCTCCTCTCCTTGTTCAGGCCGTATTAGACTCGCACTTGGAACGGAGCTGACGAATTCCCGGGACGAAATTGACGTTAAGAAGGACCGGATGGTGGGCGGTTCTAATTTACGAGATCAATGTCGCAAACTTGTATACAAAGGGAGGCAAAAGTGGCTCTTTAAACAAAAAGAAACTTCAAGAACTTTTTTTTCGTGATTTCTACAGTACTCATATATTTGTTTGAAGGTTCATGAATATTGCAGAGTTTATTGCTGTTTAAAAAAGTTCTTGGCGGTATCAGTGGTGGGCGTAGCCGGGGAGAGAAGAGATGCAAAACGCACTTGTATTTAATTAACGAGCCTCTCCATATTCTGTAAATTTATTTACACGTTATTACTGACACGTGTAGATAAAAAAATAGAAACAAATATGTAGGGTCTTTGAAACTTATATTTTATTCTCATTCGCGAAATCTCTTTGAGTCAATATTTCTTTATCGCAAATTTGATTTAAAATTTGATATTCGACATTAAATATTTTTGTAACTCATACATAACTTCTTAAATCAAAGTTTTATTAATGTTTATTTAGACGAAGAATAAAATTCTTTACTTAATTTGACGTAAGCTTTAATCAAATTTCTTTTATAATTGTTTATAAAAACGCGAAGAGGACGCATACGACAGAATCCTGATAAGAATTCTAATGAATCGTTTTCAAGAACTGAAATATCCTGCGCATCTATAAATTCAAAAATATAATATTTCATAATTATAATGTTGGGGAGTTATTGTATGAGCAATATAAAATTTTGATAATATTTGAAAATCAGATTTGATAATTCCTGGTTACGCTTTCCTTGATGCTCGAAAAATCGTTTCGATCTTTAATATCCTCCAATATAATATAAGAATATAATTTTCCGCTGTATATAATTTTCTTCGCTTTATATTCAAAAAAGTTGATATTTTCTACCGATCAGCAAGTCGATATTTCTAAAAATGGTAGGATAATTTTAACTACCGAGAGTGCATCGGAAGGTTAAAAGAGTGCATTATGTTGAACTCCTATCGACGAATATTGACGTGCGCGATTCAAGGGGACGCACAAACCGTAGGCAAAAAAAAAAAAAAAACCGAGCTCCGGGAATGAGAGAACGGCCGTACAAAAGGAATTTAATTGGCACTAGGCCGTGGATCATCGTATATGTCGCAAATGTCGGGGCTTGCTCGTTCATTCGCGCGCGTGCGACGACGCGAGTCATCGATTGACGACCGTAAAAACGAGCGGCACTTGGCACGGAAATCTCTCGATGTTTAATTCTCGTTATCCGTCCTTTCATCCCATTTCCGCTTCATTCCCGTTTCCCGTCTCTTTGCTTTTCATTTCTGCGGCGGCGATTGCGTTAACCGCCGTTCAGTGATGGATTTAGGCTTAGAACTTCGCGAAACGTCCGATTATGGCGGGATATATCTTTTTCGAATCACGATGTAAATAAATAATAGGAAGAAACCATATAAATCAATATAAATTCGAAAACGTGATTAGATCAGAATGGAAGATTTATTTCGACGAAAATGAATTATATTCGCTCAATATGCCGCTGGTGAGAGAATTCGAAGAATTTATTTTAAGAAATATATATATATATATATATATATATATATATATATAAATATTGAGAAATTCAATACACATTATTATTTCTGCGAACAAGTGTCTTGCGCGTGTTTGTTGATGATCAAAATTTGATCTTTGCTTCGTATATCGCGCCAATAAATTCGAACGATTATCGAAAGAGGATATAATTAGAGTTTGCGAAATCAGAATGCCTTTAAATCCGTCACTGAATCTGTCCTCGCGATTGTGTGTAATATTGCTCGCGCACACACTGTCACGCGCGGACGCGTAAGTCCGAATCCTCCTTCGGCAAACTTTGTTCTATTCCCCTCATCCCTCTCCCTCTCTCCCTACTTCCTGGACCTTCCCTCCCCCCTCCCTCCACGACCCCGTCGAATCGCGCATGTTGATCATCTTCGTCGAGAGAGGAGACGAACGAGGAGAATATTCGCATGCACGATGCACTCTCGTCCGAAAGCTCCTTGAGAAGGGCGTCGAGATCGACGCGCTTTGATAATAAATAATTTTTTTATCTCTCTTGCGATGCCCGCGGAGGATATAGGCATGTCGACGAAGGGAAGAGGAGGGGGAGAATTGTAACGCGACGAGGCGTCAATCTGCTTTTTCGTTCGCGCAGGATGCGACAAATCACATCGAGGCCGTATTGTCTGGCCGCTCATTCAAGTATAGAAGAAGGTAAAGCGCGCGCGCGCTCTTTCAAGTATCTTGAATTGTTCAATACACATGCATTTATACATCTCTTTAAATGTCAACAATTTGAGATAAAATTTTTCCCTCTACGAAAATGATTGGAATTATTATACATTTTTTCATTTTCAACATTAGATTTCTTGACAAACTATAATTTAGCGTTTGATGTAAATAATTTAGTTTTCGAAGTGAAAAATTTTTACTCGAAATGAAATAAGAAATAAAATTGTTTATTTATTTTATTTGTGCCCTGAAAATTAAGAACAATTAATTGTAATTAATATTTTTTTTTTATTAACTATACAAATAATGATAAATCATTAAGAGGTTGATGTTTTTATTGCAGAGAAAAAACATCGATCTCACAAATATAGTTGGTATTTGTGCTATGTTACATTGTAATCACGATTATAATTTGTAACAAGATCTGAAGGAGTTAAATGGATTTAAAGATTGATTCTCTCTTTTCTCTCTTAAATTAGAACATTGTGGAGAAAATTTAACGATCGTACAAGAGTAACAGTTTTTTTTTTTTTTGGTCGATCAGAAGATATATAAATGAAATATTGAGTGAATTATGATGGAAAAGTTTCGATAAATAAGCTTTTAATCCGAAATCCTATTCATCCACCGCAGAACAAACGAGAAGAGATGTATAAAACGAGCGCGATAAATTCTATCGCAGACGAATCTGTGCACAAAACACGTACATTTCCGGAGTTATTAATAACATTTATCAAACAGCACAATGAATATCGCTGCCTGTGGCAAAAAGGACATCTATTTCAGGAATATACACACACACACACACACACATATATATATATATATATATATATATATATATACATAGTGGCCGATGTCAAATGGTTGAAAGTCTGTTTTTTGCGATATCGTCGAACGATATCGACAAGAGATCCTTTCACAGGACTTACGAGCCGCGCGCGCGGCTCGATAAAAACGCGAGGGCCATTCGCTTTTTTTTTCGAAAGGATAGGACGCGATGGTCGGTGGACGATATGTTTTCTGCCGCTGTTAATTCACCAATCGTTGAAAGCGAGCGTCATAATTTCCGTTGCCATGCGTTTCGCCCGAAGCGATATTTCTTCCGCGTTCCTCTCCTTTGTCCGCCGTCGCGCGGGCAACAAAGGACACCGATAATTGCAAAATCCTGTATACGCGGCCGTCCGAACGATCGTTGTCGCATATGTTTCGTTGGCGAACAAACGACAATATGCGCCTAGCCTGGCCGCGGTTGGATATTGTTACGGACGGTGCTTAATTTCTGCGGTAACGACGCGAACGACCGGTCGCACTCTTATGATTTTTCGGCTTGTTGGCGATGGCGATGGCGAATTTTCGTCGTTGGTATGGAAAAATAGCACCTACCTACTCCATGCTAATATTTTTTTATGAAAAAAATTTTGTTGCCCATATTTCACAAGTCTTGCTTTTATTTTAAATAGGAGAAAAAATTAATTTAACAAAAATTAATCGAGATCTAATGTTATATTTAAAAGGGATCATTTTTTTACGCTCTTTATAAAATATATTGATATCGATTCAAATATCAGCTTTTTTTTTTTTTTTTATCATTATCTATATGCGATATCATAGTAAATAGTTGGTCCGTTTTTAATTTTGTCATTTAAATCTGTCGTCATACATTTCGAAATAGTTTGTGAATCTGATTCTACTTGCGGACTGACGCAAATTTATAAAAGAAGTTATAAATTAGATATGATTACGTATTTCTAACCGCTAATTAAACACTGATTAAGTCAACAGTAGAGAGAACAGAGTATTCTGATACTTGTACAATAGTCACGTGCTCTCCCTCAACTTGTTACACTAACTCTGCTGGTTAGTTAACTCTTCTTGTTCGAAACAGTTGTAGGGGATATTGTCGGTGGCGCGAGATAAGGCGATTACGGCCAAAGAACCTAAACTGCTACAAATCTAAAGAACCAGGTGTTGTCATTGTGTGGAAGAGGGAAAGAACGCGGAGACTACGTAGCAGTTGTCTCGTTGCCTCTTGTTTATCAGCTTGTTTGTTCAAAACTGCAAGCATTCTGTTTTCTGTGTAAGCATCTGGCAAATGATATATATATATATATATATATATATATATATATATATATGTGTGTATCTTCGAATAAATAAAGACATAAATATTATCCAAGTAATTAAGATATCTGATTTTTTTTCATACTTTACAAAGTTCTCTATATAAGAATTTTCTTACTCACTTGATGTGTTCTTATTTTTAAATAATCTTATTTTCTTCTTAATTAGATACGATGGAGATTGAGTCGGTATCACGGGAACCTTGGTGCACATCAAGGTTTTATTTAAACAATTAATTTATTTGCGTATTCGTTTTCGCGACTACGTATAATTAATCGTTCGCACGCGCGTGGGTTATTTTATTTTTTACTTTTTCTTTCTTTCGCTTGTTACCCGCCGTGAACTGCGACGAGAGTTGGTCGGCGACACGCGAACGAGTAATTTGCGCGTTAGGCCGCACCTTTATCGCGTTCTGCGTTAATATGCCCCTAGCAATCAGGCATCGGTCTATATTCTATATTAAACGCATTACGAGCCGTCGAAATGACTCGGTAAATTATCTACAGAGCCCTTGCTCGCGGCCGGCGGTCGCGGCAATACGCGAATCCCGCTAATTACGACGAGCTTACACACGCACCGGACGATTAATTAGACAAATTAATTTAGTAAACTGTTAAGAGCGATCATCGCGACGGTATAATCGATCGGCGATACGCGGGAAGTGTCATCTATCATAACGTATTAATCGATGAAGTCGATATTGTATGAGATCTCGTAAATTGACAAATATGGTTGTCATCATTTATTGACGATTGCAAGCGATGTGACAATAATTACGAAGCGAGATAAAATTGTACGCGATGTTTACAGAATCAAAAATTAATATCAATATTTTCCGAATTTATTTTGACAATTTATTTTTTTACAATAATGTCCATTTATCGAGGAAATAATTCTTCAATGACGCGACGTCACGTTTATTCGCGATATCACACAATCATCTCGTCGACTAACTAAAGTTTACATAGGAGATATATGGTATGTATAGAGCGGAGGTGGATACGATGACAAGGTATTATTGATTTCTGTTTGATTGTACACAAGCAGAACAATAATTGGCCGAGATTCGAACACAATCCAAATGGCAAGGCAAAATGTATTACCACACCGTAATGAAAATTGGCCGTTGCGAGGATTGTGGTCACCTCCAATAAGATCACGAGATTTATTAACAGTTTGTTCTGGTATTGTTCCGTAAATTACCATTTCTGCTAATACCGTCTCGTGATTCGTTTGCGAATTCTGGCGGGACGAATCAATAATTTTCCATTATTTTTAACCATTCTTTTTCGGAATAAATTAATGTGCGCGATGTGTCTATCGTCAGTTTGTTTTCAGCGATAATTACAATATTAAACCAATAATAAACCAATAAAGCAAATGCTTCAAATATATATATATATATATATAAACGTTCTTTTGTGCGCGCGCGTGTGTGTGTGTGTGTGTGTGTGTATGGTGTATATATATATATATATAATATACTCATAAAATATATTTTGATAAAAATTAAAATTTTTTTTAATACAATAAAGTATACCACAAAACGAAATAGTTAAACTTTCTCGTATTAAATAAACGAACAGTTTTCTTCCTCGAAATATGATTCGCATCACCATTTTGTCTCATAGCATGTAAATCCGCTCAACTTGCGACAAAGTTAAAGGGATGCTTGACGCGATCATAGAACACAATGGTTTCTGTTCCTTTTTGACGTCGTAATGTATGTATACGTGTATAATAAAACAATGAACAACACACGGCGAAAAGCCAATCGCATTGGTTCCATTGTTTCGGCTCTTCGCAGGTACAAACTGTTTGACCGCCCGGTATTTGTAAAAGGGTTGTGGGACGGGCGGGTGAGTCGATTGTTTGCCCGCTCATTTAACGGTTGGGGGGGCTCGAAGCGCGCGAAACCAGACGAACTTGACGTTCGGGCGACGCAGGTGAATAAGCAACGCACAGGAACCGGATATGAGCTCCAGTCCCGATCGCAACGCGTGATAAGTCAGACCGTCACGTCGGCCGTTCTTCTCCTTCGTATATAGCGATCATCATACTTCAAATGCATTTATATCGAAGATTGAAACTACTACATAGTTGAATATATTGCACTATTACAAACTGTTATGTCAAACTGATTATACTCTTTTTTTGATATTTACACCACGCGATTAGGAGAAAAGGATGGTAGAAAAAGCAAAGTAAATTTATTATCAAAATTGCTTGTATATAGACAAGAGTTGCAAATTTTTTGATCTTTTCTCTGATTTCCCCCCAGAGAGCTTTCTTTCTAGATACTTTATAGCTTCAATAATATTCCAAACATATATCAGCCTCGTTTCCTCGATTTATGCATAACGAGGAGAGCATCGATCGTTAATTCAATAGCTCAATTAAACGATATCTATATAAATTGAATTTTTCATATCTATACTTGATATGATATTCATATTCGATATTTATACCTTGCGATTAAAAAAAAACTGAATAGATAGAGAGTAAAATGAATATAATTAGAAATGCCGTATAAAGATAAAATTTACAAGCTTCTTAATTTTTTCTCCCATTTTTCCCAGGGAAGCTTTTCCCAAACACACTTTATAGTTTCTACAGGATGTCTACTTCCTGGGAAAACATGGAAAATTTGGAATTCTCAGGGATTTTTTGGGGGATTCAGAGAATTAGAAAAAAATTCTCTAATAATTTTGCTTTTATATTATAAGTAGTAGGCACAATCCGCCGATAAGCCAAATTGTGAATTATGTGTTATGTGAAATATATTATAAATACATATCTATCTCTATTTATATATTCAATGTCTTAATGAAATATTAAATGTGCAGTATATTTTTTTTATTTTAATTTTTAATAATAAAAAATGAAAATATTATACAAGTAAAAAATTTTTAACTTAACAAAAAAAGCTATTAATTTTTTTTTGTACATTTGTAAATCTAGCACTTGAAACTTAAGTGCTTTTTCCTTCGTATGAAAAAGATTAGAAAAGGCGTACAATAAAAAAATTTATTTTAGGAGATTGCGTGAAAAAATCTTTAAAATATTTTCTTTACCTAGAGTTTTGAACAAAAATATCTGGAAGATCAGGGAATTTTTTTATAAGATTTGAGTAGACACCCTTTCTTTCTATAACATTTCAAATATGACAGTCTCCAATTTATGCATAATGAGAGCATCGATCATTAATTCAACTGCTGAGCCGAACAGCGAGCATTCCCATTGCGTTCATTAGAGCCCACATAGTGCATTCTTACGGTTCACGGACAACGTCTGCACAGACAACAATGTAGGTGGATCGTACTTGTCGTTTCCGGCGGACGGGTCTGTTAAAGCTAAAGGCTGCACTTTGGCGCGCCGCGCAGCTGTGCAACCTTATATTCCTATCCTTTATGAGGTTTATCCGTTACCGGATTACTATCCTTTAATCTTACGAGATTCGTCAGTCGCCGAAAGTTGAAGCTTTCGTTTGATGTGTCATACACAGTGCCCACGAAGAACATATCTTTCTATGGCTATACAATCTCATTAGCGAAGTATTTTTTGAAAAGTAATTCTCGATTTAATTCACGAAATAAGAAGCTCATCAATTTTTCATCCATTTTATTTGTAATATTTATCAATTTTCAATATTATTATAATGCGAAAGAAAGGAAAAGTCGATATCGAAAAGTTCGGAAAATGATGACTCGAAAAATTTTTTTCAGATGCAGTTGACTTTTCAGAGATCTCGACTAATTAAACTTTCTTAGAAAAAAAATTTTTTTTTATTTTTTATTCTTTCGGATACTTTTGTACGAGATATCCTACTTTGATCGACTTTTAAAATCGTCTTTTAGGAAGAGTGTCTTCCGTGGCTTTTACTGGCTCTTATAGTACGTATTTACTCTCGCGATTCACTTACTAGTAATATCGACGAGTTGCTTCGGTAAACTCGCTGATGTTTATTCTCGCTGGCAACCACGCGGTACTAATGATTTAATTACATCTGTGAAGTAACGCTGTTGCTTTGGCATATTGCAACGCTGTTTATATTACACATAATCACATTATATCGAAGTTCTTTTTATTCTTAATCCTTCTTCTTCGTTACCTCAATATACCTGTCGCAATCTTATCGCTAACTTTATTTCTCCGGAATCGTCTGGTTTAGTAGGTGGCCTACTCGCATCGCATCAGAAGAATGTGCAGCTGGATGCATTATTTAAAAAGGAACGTGCAGGAGAGATGCCTTGCATAAAGAGAATTGTTTAGTAGTAACATGTGCCACTTTCGCGACCGTATTATAATAGCTGTATAAGAATTAATATTACATTAAAGTATATTAATTTTTTACATTACGAGAGTATCGTAATCAAATTACTTGAGAAGATATAACCGTAGATTGCTGTTGGAGAATAATTCATAGGTGGCATAGACGTATGGCTAGCGTACGGCAAACTCTGCTTGCGAAGACAAATTTACATCCTGTCCTGCGTGCAGCTATCGTGCAACGTGTCCTGCAACACACGCGTATAGCCGTGTATCTGTCGTATAAAATCTCTCGACGGTCGCGGGCGTATTATTCGGCAGATGCTATCGTTTCCGGACGATAGGGCGGTCGAATTATGCCAATTTTAGGCAAATTGGGCGACTGCAAGCCGTATATCGTAGCGACAGCTGCTTATTTTCACGACGCATATACCGGGGAAGGAGGAGAGGAAGGAGGGAGGGGGAATAAAGCGTGATATCCCGGCAGAGAAATTATGTTTCACCCTTGAGAAATTGCGGTTTATGTACCCGATGCGCGAGGTCACGGTTTTTGGCTTCGCCGATGTTCCTCTGTGGCCGACCCTCGTTCCAATTTCACGTAACGCAGCCGGAAGTTGGAGCGCGTAATTCATTGGCGTTATTACGGCTTAAATTTTTCGTTTTATAACGAGGGCGAAATGCATTCTGTAGGACCCAAATGATATTGCGCTCCTAATCCCATTCACAGTGGGAAAGGGCTTTCCTTTTTCGTGGAATATTTCCGCGAGTCATCTTACCACTGTGATTTTAGCAATTTTAGTTATTTATTCTTGATTATTTTACAGAAAGAGATAAGCAAGAACGACGCGTATTACAGTTTTAGAAAAAATTTTTCCACGGCATAAAGTCATCCAGAGACAATTCGATCTCAAAAGAATCGGAAAAATACATTAAATTAAAAAGTAAAGAAACGCAGTAACAATATAATAATAATAATGAGCATTTTAATTTTCTTTATGTATATTCTCAAGTATATTTTATATATTAATCGACTTTACATTTAAAATTTATTATGGATTTTAATAATATAAGATATAAGTATATCTTACATAGTATACAGGGAATGTCGGCAATTTTTTTTTTTTTTCATATATGTATAAAAATTTTTGATTGTAATGTAATTTAAAAAATTTGATTCTCCAACGTTTTCTTCAAAACTTCAAGTTTCTGTACTAATTTCAAAATTAAAATGTTATAAAAATAATTTCGAAGATCAAGATATCTTTTTATCTGCACTAATAATAAAATCGATGATAAAATTGACTATAATCGCATGATAAAAAAAGTTATAGTTAGGATACTCATTTTTATAGTCATCATCATCATCATTTTTATAGTAAATTCTATTATAATACTAGTAATATCAACCACACATGCATGTACTATACACTATACACAACCATATACTATAAATTATAGTGAATTTATAGTAATTTCAATTATATTTTTTTATCAGCGTGTTTGCGCTCCCGAGACTTAATTCTGTGATATGTCTATTGTTTCTTAAAAAGATTCGCAGATTAGGAGATCAACTCACGTACCGAATTCTAGGAACACTCCATATATATAAAACGCAATGTCCATTTGCGGGGTCGCATGTAAACTGCACCTGCTTAGCTAAGGAATAAACGATAAAAGTTTTATGGCTGAGACAGCGCCCTAACGCTACGTGCACTTTCGGAGCACGCCATCTTCGGCCCCATCTCTCTCCACCACCACCTGTCATTCTAATAAATTTTACCGTGCTCAGCCTGTGTAACGTCGTCGGCTACGGTTATCGGCAGATAGCCCTGGTTATGAATCGTAACAATTCACGAAGGTCTCTCTTTGTCAAAACTTTCTGCGTTCTCCTCGCAAATTCAATTTGCCCGATCGCGAATATGGATTACAGGTCTAAGACATATTACTGTGCGACGTGTTGAATTATTATGCAAATTTATTAAGAGCACATCAGCTGGCGCGCTCGAATTTTCCAGGTCGCTTAAAACCGTCTCACATTGCTGCTAACTGAACTCTAAATTCTAGTTACCTCTTACGTGCAAGGTTCTCACATTTTGACCTAGAAAATACCAAATATTCCTTTTGTCTTAATTTTACAGATATATTTCTGCTCATTTTAATAATTTAAGAATTGTTAAGAGAAGATACGTCATGTTTCTAATCAAAATATAATTTTCTGATTAAAACAACATTTTATATATAAATAAATCAATAAGATAAATCAGCTTTTTATGATATTAATTTTAATATTAATCTAATATACGACATTACGGACTAATAATTTTCCTATCTTTCAAAGAAATTGCATTTCCATACAATTGCCCATCATGCACAAGAATATCGCGTTACCTTCGTCGAATCACGGTAATCGACCTCCTTCGGTAATTCGCCATTGAAAAATCATCGATCCGTGTTCCCTCGGGGATAGTTTTTCACTCGAGCGAAATATACTTACACGCGAAAGACAAAGGGATTCGATTAGAGACATGCACTTTGTATATCGTATAATTTTATATGTTTATTTCTGTGCAACCTAACATTTATTTAATTACATAAATGCACCCGATGAAATCGCCATTTTTGCGAAGTCATATTTTAGTCATATTTTTGTTAGAGATATCTCGTTGTAATAAACAAAATTCCTGTTACAAGCACAGTAAAATTATTTTAATATACACTCATGTTTGCAGTAATAGATGTGATATTATATGCTACGAGATTCACTACAGTTTATACTAGAGAGAAGGAAATTCCATACCTCAGGATATCAGGTATTCGATAACATACATCGAGCGCGGATCTAATATTTACAAAATCTCGACGGTATTTAATAACTATTGAGCATAGAATCCCCGTGCAAAGAACAAAACTATCCGAATGAGATGAACCAGAATGAAGATAAATTCACTAGAGAATCCTACAAACGCGAGAGAGGTATTACGGGAGATGAGTCGCGGTATTACTCGAGTGCAATATAACTTAATTAGTGTACTAATCCTCACGTTTAAGCTCATTAGTTGGCCAGCGGCTATTATTCGTCAAGTTTTTCAAATATTTCTTTTTCTCTCTGATTTTACAAATAAAAATATTTATATACGAAAATAGATAGAAAGGAATATAAAAATACTATTGTACTTAAATTGTGTATTATTATTTTGAAATTTTGATTTCCTTTAATTGGTAATTTATCTACTGGTTTAACGGAATTAATAGAATTTAATGGGTTAACGTGACACGTCATCCGATTAGAAAACGTAACGTTATCGAAGACACCCGTTATATCTTTAACAGAGTAATAACCGAAGATAGCGGGTCTCTTCGAACACCTGCATCTGTTAGAGACACTCGAGTTAAAGTTAATCTGACACAATCCGCTATTTATAATAATTTCATTTTCATTGTATTTTACTTTTTTGCATTCGTCCGATATAAACGCGAGTGATCTACAATATATTTAAAGATTAATTCTGTTTGAAAGTAGCACACTTATTGTCAAAAAAAAAAAAAAAATTACGGAATCCCTCTCCCGTCCTCCCGCCTCTTATTGATCGCGAGCATGTCCATCCGCGTCACAATTCGACAGCGACTTAAGCGGCTTGTGTGCGATTTCACGACGTTCTCCCCCCGTTACCTGAGTATAATTCCTATCGAGCATATTATCCGCGCTCCCGGAACGTCCGGTATTTCTGCGGCGGTGTGTCTGCGTGTGCATACGCGCGTCGCCATGAGATGCGCCATGCGTGCGGATTCGCGCGCGCAATATTCACCTGGCCGCAGTCGGACGTGTGTGTGTGTGTGTGTATGTGTATATATATATGTATGTATACATATGTGAGTATATATATCAGCACATAGCTATCTATATGTAAACGTGACATGCGAAATACCGTATGCGGAATATTTACCAGAACCTACCTCAGATGTTTGGATCCCTTAGGGCAGCGCGCGTATCGCGAAACCTGCTCCAGACAACGGATTAACTCGGTTTAATGCCTCGGGGAAAAGCAAAACAACGTGTCTCATGCTCTACGGTAACTGTAAATACATAAAGACAAGAACATTGTCACGTTAAACCGTACTCGAGGCAAGCTCGCTTCGTTTCACCATGTATAAAAATCTTGCTTTGATTCCATTTTCTGTATTATATAAAGCTATATGAAATAATCGAAACTATCCAGAAAATTAAGAAGAATTCGTCTTGTTTCTTCGAAAATTTTTTAATTGACATTTCTCACGAAATAAAAATTTCTCGTTATTATTTATTATAATAAAAACAAAACACATAAGAAGAAGAAGAAGAAGAAGAAAAACAGATAAGATGACATCGCGTTGATAGGAAATAAAAAATATCCCAGTTAAAACAATACTTTTCAGCAGCAATTGCAGTAACAATTTCAGTCGAAATTTCCACGATGTGTTTCCGACTATGCAATTGTATTGTTCCAACGGCTAGTAGAGAAATCGCGATAATAGGTTGACAACTTTCCTTCGCACAGATATTTATCTCGGAATTACCATATCACGGTCCCTTGAGGGCTAAGTAAAGCCAGACGTAATCTAGACTCATTAAGCAGCGAATAGGAAGTACAAAATGAGATGTATCTTTTTGAATATATCACTTTTGTATATTAATAAATTTTCAATCAGTCGTAATAATTAACAGTTGCATATAATATCTGACAATAAATTAATTCCGATATTAATAAATTTTGCAATAATAATAATAATAATAATAATAACAATAATAATAATAATAAAGATATACTTTATATATAATTACAAATAATAATTGATAATTAATCTATGCATTATAATAAACATCCGTACGTGATACAAATTATAATAAGCAATAATCGATAATTAATTTCTCGTATAAAGCACGTTCCGAGTATAATAAATGTAATAAATTCAATCATCTAAACTTATTGTTAATCATTTTTCGAACCATATCGCGCCGCACATGTGTTTGCCCCTTTCGCTATTTTATTATAATCAATATTTTTTTTATTCGCGATGCGGAAACGCATTTATATCGCGGCGGTAGTTTCGCTCTCGAAGTTACCTGGCGGAAATGCGCTCCCTATCGTATATATCGCGGGGGGTTTTCGATCTTTGGCTTTCACGTGGGGTGCCTCGCGATCGATGCCCCTCATTCCACTAGGTGGGAGGGGGAGGGGGAGGGAGGGACGTCAAATTCACCGCCGACGCGGCATGACTCAACCAGCCGACCCATACATAATTTATCTAGGCTTAATTAGTCGCAGAGGGGAAGGAGCTTGAAGAGAATACTATAGAAAAATGCTTTCCATATATAAATATCCGCCATTGCCGTTAAATAAACCGCACATAAATTTGTAGATGACTTTAGCCTTTCTCTCTGTCTCTCGCGGGGGCGCGTTAACAGTCCGTCCTCTTCCCCGATTTGTCTCCGCTCGATCGGAATGAATTCGAGACGACGAGAGATGACTTTAACTAGGGAACTCTCACAACTGTCTCTCGAGTTTACTAAGCTTCAAGTGTGTCGCGTAGAGTAGCTCGTGATGAGAGACATGTACTTCCTTGCGCATACTATAATGCAGGCTTAGAGATTGAAACTAATTTCATATGTATTGTCTCAAATATCATGGAAACTATATAAGTGAATGAGATAATATTTGAGACACTATTTAATAGAAAAGCGTTGTATAACTATGCATTTAGATTTTTTTTTTTTTTTTTTTTTTCATGATTTAATTGAAGAAAGAGAGAGAAAAGAAATTTTTTTTTTTTTTTTCAATTTTTTTATATTCACGTTCATGTGAAAGAACGAAGTGTCGAATTATGAAAAACTTTATGAAAATGTGCTTCAATTACTAAAAAGCTTTAAATATTATGAATTACATATGTATGTGTCTTTTATATCTAATATATTTACTAAAATATATATATATATATATGCGTAATATGTCTATAAAAACTGTAAAAAAATGAAAGAGCGTTGTAAAAAATGTTCTTATAAGATCACTTTAAAAGATGATATTCTCAAAAAATATTCGCGATAGAAGAAATTTCCGATACACGCGTACATACACAGATACAATCGAGAATCACTCTCGGTTATATATTCATTGCAGAGCTTTACTTATCGAGTAGCTCTTTCAAAGATGTTCTCGGGTGAGCATGCGGCATAAAAAAGGATTCGTTTACTATCGATGAGGGAAACAGGTAACTGTTCGACATTACGACACGTGTCTCTACCCGAGTTTAAAGCCGAGTAGCTTTTTATCCAGCCAGAGGCGCGGGCATACGTTTTCAACGGTGGGTACACAACAACCGCATTCGTGCATTCGGCTGATTTTATTCACCCGCGAACCGTAACAGGTATGTATCCACATCCGTTTGATATACGGCGCGATGTAAATTCCTAGATAGAAATCGATATCAAGCTCTCGCGGAGCCCCGGCTAATATTACGAGTCCGTTTTTATAGGATTCGGGCGGGAGCCACTTGGCGCTAAACTTCTATCAAAAGACGACTTAAATTTTTTTTAGAAAACTTTTATTTTTCGCGTACGTACACTCCGGTGTAAAACTTGGCCGGATACCTTTTATTTATGGACGTACAACGGTTCGCTCGACTGATTAGACCGTTGCGATAAATTCGCGCACGTGC
The DNA here is from genome assembly GCF_030449975.1 of Polyergus mexicanus. Lineage (NCBI taxonomy): Eukaryota > Metazoa > Arthropoda > Insecta > Hymenoptera > Formicidae > Polyergus > Polyergus mexicanus. The sequence continues at coordinate 12,424,361 of NW_027223321.1, read as the reverse complement.
ATCGTCAGTATCCGCATGAAGGAAAAATAAACTTACATCCACGGCGAAGATTATACAGAGCGATTTAAAAATTATATAAAAATACGACGAATTACGTAAAATATTTAAGTCAGCTAAGAATCCATTTAAAAAAAGATGATTTGTGCGCGCGCGATATTTTCTTTTACTTTGAGTTATTATTTTTGTATTTATATATTAAATTTTAAAAGAGAAATAAAAGAGAGATAGAAAAGTATGAGCGATAACAGTTGGCGCACATTTATTTCGTATTAGTTTGATCTGATCGTCAAGTTTTATTAAACTGAGTTTGCACGATTCTCATGATCGCTGATTTATTTGACGATCTTGATATTAGGATCAATTTATTTTACATGCACGACCGTGTATTTAGGACTCGTATCGAATTTTATTTCCAGTTGTAGCTGGATGATTCATTAATACGCCGATGAAAATGAAGGAGAGCGTGCGTGCGCGAGGGGTATATCGAAACCTATCTTAGGTCGCGCGCGGCTTCGCTATCAAGCACTAACATTATTTCCCGCTGAAGAGAACGAGCTTTGCCATGACGGAATCCCGTTGTACGAGTAATCGATCGGAAAAGACTCATCGAAATTTTCTTAAGTTATCGTATCCGCGTTTGAACGTGATTTGCGACTTTCGCTTTGAGACTATTCCTGCTTGGATTAGATTTTGATTAGAGGGAATCATGTGGAATAATCCCGCATGCTTTTAGAATTATGTACAAAGCTAATATCAATACACTCTTCATAACAATAAGATAGTTCAATTGTTTCTAAATTTTTAATATTAATAATCTTAAAATGGAAATTTTTGTGGAAGAGAAAAAATTTTTTCAACACACAGTAGTAAAAACAATAAACGACACAAATAAAAAGTTAATAGTTTAATGATTAAAATAAATCGCACGTATATATGTATAAATAATAATCTCCCAACATAAGTAAACGAGAGTATAGGTAAATACAAATAAGTAGATTAGAGAGATCTCTGTTTGAATGTCGTGCATAGTTGTAGGATTCTTCTGTCATGACTCATAACTTTGGAAATCGCGACGACCGTCCGAGCGATAAATTTGCTCGAAAGCGTTTCGACATATTCGCTACCGAAAGTTTAAGCGGATGTAGAACGATGGATAATTCATCGCGCTACTTTCTGTGTTGGCAGCTTCGACGAGACGTCGATGGATAGCTGCATATTGGCTACCGTCGACGAGGGCCGCCGAATCAGTGACTCGTCAGGCGAGTCTGCGAAGGACGGTAACGAGGTGGAAGTGACGTCATTGGAGGAAGCCAAGTCGGTCATAGCGGCACTCAGGGCGAGGCAACGGGCACAGGCCCACCAGATGCTCGCCTGGCGGAGGACCCTTAAGTTGCAGGCAAGTTTCAATTACGAAGAATTTTTCTACATACGAGGGCAATCCCATTTCCCTTCGTCCAGAACGAAGAAACCGGCCGAGTCGGGGGAAGGGGGGAGGGGGGGGGGGGAGGGAAAGGGCGAACGCGAAACGGATCGATCAAAGCTATTACTTCTGAAAACCATAAAACACGCTCGGCCCGAACCGATGTTACGGACAGTGAAATATTAGATATACAGTGATCCATTTAAATGCGAGCGGCTATGTAGCTTCGCCGCAGTTCGAAGCAGACGAGAAAATATTCTAAATAAATATTGTTCGCTTTTATACTGCTAGTAAACTTGTAATTGAGATATCTATTAAAGTCGTAAACATTAACGCGCAATTTCGCCGAGCATCGATCACTCCCGAAGCTCAATTTACTGGAAATGTTTTATCTTTCGTATATAAAAATATATTCGTAATGAAAAGTCTTTCTGGAGTATTTCGTAAAAAAAAAAAAAAAAAAAAAAAAAAAGAGGACTAATCCCCGAATTTTATGGGACAGTTCGTCGTGTTAAAATACTCGTCGATTTTCAGCGTTCCGTATAATAATTCTGCATAATTCGTTTTTATTGTATAATGCCGATGGAAAAAGACTTTTGATGGATGAGCAAAACTTGGCACTGCTGCCACGGAGTCATCGCCATAAAAGATCCCCCGTGCACCTTCGAGACAAGCCACTCGAAGCATCTCGTGACATCCTACAATTTCGCGTCTGACTTTGCGTGATTACAGACGATTCCCGGTTTGCGAGGTAGCTCCGTGCAAAAAAAAAAAAAAAAAGATTCCCCGACTAGATTCGTCGGAGATCCGCGGGGGGAATAATTGCTACGAAATGATCCTCTTTCTCAGACTATCCGGTATTAGTCGCGCGGGGTAGTACTGGCTGGAATATGGCCGATGCAGATTATGGATAACGACTTTTCGTGTACTTTTGTCGAATCTAAACGAGGAACTATTAAAGACATTGTGATTCATCTCGGGGCGGACTTTTTAATGCGTCTACGCACGAGCAAAACGCCCGGGCGTAAAAGGATTTTGAAGAACACAGATTTTTTTTTTTTTTTTTTTTTTTTTTTTTATAACTATCTTTTCTATTTATCTTTACCAAAAAGATTATTTTTCTTTGATAATGTATAACAATCTATTATTATAAATGAGATAATTCTCTCGGCATCGTATTATTGAATAAATTATTTATACATACTTATGTGTGCAACTATAAAAATATATATATATATTTTTTTTTAACGCAAACAATATTACTAATTTTAATTTTTTATTTTAGTTTTTTATTGCCTTATAAATTAAAGCGATATCTTGAAATTTATTTTTCTCCTATATCAATTGGTGTATTTTTTTACATAAGAGCTATCTTATCGAAAAACATATGCGTTCTGATAAATATTAGTTGATTAAGTTTCTAATTAAATAGTATAGGATAATTTCATATCACGCATTAAATAAGAAAATATATATCGAAGCTTCATTTCGTGTTCTTTTATGTCAAAAATACTTAATATAGTAATTCTTTTATGTCAAAAATACGTAATATTAGCTCTCTCTCTCTCTCTCTCTCTTTTTTTTTTTTTTTTTTTTAATGCAGAGTCTCCTCTCTAAAATATTACCCGGTCATTCACATTGTACGATTTATCGGCAAAACATCTCAATTATTTTCATTTTGTGCTCGAGATGCGTTACAGCATCTGGTCGTTTTACGGTGCCATTTAACACAATAGCGAGAATAATGGTTTCGTGCCCCCATCCCTCCCCTCCTCGCCGAGGAAAGGACGGAAGGAAGAGACGCGACGCGCGATGTTCATGCAAAGTGATGGCCGGATACATACCCGTATACCGTTGTGCAAACACGCAGTTTCACGACGTGTGCAGACGGGAAACGCACTACTTGCGTACTGCCAGTATAACGCATTCCTCGTAAAGTAAACAGAAACTCGAGACACGTAGATGCGAATGGGTGTTCGGTAAAAATGTGATCTCTGAAATACCGTACGCGTTCCGGTTCCGATATCGCTCAAATGGTATCTCGATCGGAACGATATTACGCGAGACAAACTGTATACGAAGAAATTAATTAACGGCGTTAAGTAAATACTAATAAGAGTCGCGATCGCGCTCGCTAATTAATTACTTGTTTCATATCCGATGGGGTAAAAGATCAATTGCTGCGAATCGCTTCGTTATTAATTATCCTTATTAATTATCGATGCGAATATAGCCTATATGATAAAAAGTTGTTTATTCGCGCGATTAATATGGGAAATGAACACACGACCGATGTCGTTCACGTTATCGTAATCGGTTTCGCAGGAGGATCTGGTAGCCCGATTGACGCGAGAGAAGGCCGAACAACTGCGAACGTTGTCATCGCAGCTTTTGCTATTCGAGTCTAGACTCTGCAGGAAACAGAAGGAGATTGAAGCCAGTCTAAGTCAGCGAGAATCCATTATTCTACGACAACAAAGGGTGATTCGACAATTACAGAGCAGATTGGCGGAAAGGAGCACAGGTACCAGAGATTCGCCACCCTGCGACGCCCTTGACAGATTGGATAGTCTGGGTGATAGCGACAGTGCCGTGGTGCTCGAGGAGACCGTCGACGATTCTGCTCCGCCGAGGTATACTTTTTTATATAAATTTCTATGAAATATATGATCATACTTGTTTTCGTTCATACAAAGTCGACTCGACACGAGCTTACGTAAAGAATGATTAAAAAGATAGAAAAATATAAAAATTAAGTCATAAGATAAAATTGTGAATGTGAGCGCACGAGAATATCAGACATTGAAAAATACAATTTCTATAATATGAATATATGGATGCGTTCGATAAATTGTTTAAAGCGAGCTTTATATTATAATTCTGATTTTGCGTTCTACAGATTTCGTTCTAATATCACTGATGTGACTGTGATCCGTTCCGTATCTGATGCGGTGGAGCCGTCAAACAAATATTCGTCGATGCGACGATGCAACGGTTTTCTCAGAAGACCGGAGATCCTGGAAACTGTATACTCCGTGGAGGAAGATGGCGACAGCGAGAATAATCAGGATCCGTCCGAGTCGACGGAAAACTCAGAATACGAAGATAGGAGAGCGAAAAACTTGGGCAACGGAAAAGGCAGACTTCAAGATCTTTATGGCAGTTTCGAGAGGCTGGCACAAGAAGCGGATTCTCCGCCCAGCGAAAGACCTAGAGACGAAAGTCAACAGGCTCAGGTAAAAGCGAGCGACTCGAAATCTTATCGGCGAATAAGAAAAATTTTTCAAGAAATAGTTGTGACGTATTTAAATTGATATTGTAATCTTTGAAATGCAACACGAACTCTTCAATCTAAAATTTAACACAAATTTATATTTTGATTTAAAGATGTTTTGTACCTATTTTTGAAATATTAGGAATTTAACCAAAATTGTACAGAATGTTCTTACATATGTTCAGAAACTTATAAAAAAATCTTAAGTCGATTCACTGAAGCGATCAAAAGTTATGATTTTAATTTGCAGCGATTTAATCCGTGATCTTATAGAAAACGTGTGACCGCGTCGATTCAAATTGCCAAAACAAATGGAAACAATATTCAGAATTCGTTTAAAATTTACCGAAGTGTAGTTTATATATAGAGGAAATATTTGTGTGATTAAATAATATTTAACAAGTCCTGACCGGTTAAGAAGATATTAAATATGTATAATTTGATTAAATTGGTCATCCGATATGACGCGAAATCATTGTGAAAATTGTTGAATTTGAAGTATCGTCACTGCTAAAAGTTAATCATTTTGATTCACAAAATTCGGAAATTCTCAGTAATAAGGCAACAGAAATTCAAAAATACATGTCTACACTGTAGCTATGATTAAATTGTAATATTCCACGCAATTTCTCATACTGAAACTACATAAAAAGTAGACATATTCATTAATATCGAATTTCAGCTACTTTTTGCTACGATTGTATCTGCAATACATCCTTAAGAGATACTTTACATACATAATAAATGTTATGGTGCTTAGTGAAAATCATGCTACTCATGCTCTATACACATATAAAATTGATTTTCTCAAAAAACAATCGACTTATGCTTTCAGGTAACATACAATAGGGTAATGAGCAACCACAGATCCGTGACAAAGCCAAAAGATGTGAAATACAAGAGGATAAACAAGGCAAAATCGAAAAGTCTTGAAGAACTCAGAGGACGTCTTAGAAATTGGATCGAGAAAGGAAATAAAATAGCTATATCGCTGGATCAGTCATATGCCTGAGCTTATTTTACTCCATATATGAAAGTATATAAATTATTATTTTACGAACAAGCATAATGTGACTGCTGTCAAATATGTAATGCCTAAAAGTTTAATTTAATCCGTAAGATACACGATTATTAAGGAATGGACTTTGTAAAGTCGCTACGGTGTATTTAATTGATGAAATATCATTGTGCTCCATGTGATATTTATTGTAGTATCTCTTCACATTAATTATGCACCTAGGTCAGAGAGATGAACGATTCGGCGAGACTTGTGATATGATTTTATTGTATACAAAGGCGTAGTTAGAAGGAGTTTATTATCTTGCAAAAAAGTAATTAGCACTTAAGTGTCATGGTGAAAAATTGTAATACTATGATATCATGTAAATATTTGTGTGAATATTATTTATGAACTTACATATATCCAGAATTTCTCATACACATTTCTCAGAATATTTAATGTATACATATATACACACAGCAAGTTTTTTTTATGATCGAGCATTTACTAATAAAATTTTTACATTATTTTTTAATGGAAAAGTGAACAAATAAAATGAAGATAATACCAGATGCATTGACGTAGCACAATGTAAAAAGCAAGTAATCATGTAACATTAAAAAATTTAGGATTGCATACAATTCCACCATGGTACTTATGAGTTAACATAACTTAAAACGTGATCTTTATCTGTGAATGAATTTTCAAGAAAACATTTTCAATTATTTTGTTTATAGACAATGTAAAACTTGTATTTATTTCCATGTTCTAAAATCAAACAAGAAATATTTTATGCGGCCTAAATTTTAAGAAAGGGATTTGAATTACAAATCTACATATAATTAAATGTATATCTTTGTACAATGGGAAAGTTCATTATTAATATGGAAACGCGTAATATACGTTTCTTTGAAAATGCCTGATGATATCAAAATAAGATACAATTTTTACCATTTAATGGTACTTGTTAATTATTACATCCTTAATCAACAGATCTATTATGTCACGTTTCGCTATCGAAAATTTAAAACTATAAAGTTTTTCCTTTTTGTTAAAAAAATTTATTCAGAAATATTATAACCCGATTTTTCTATCAGACAAGGCCAACGCGCAAACAATCAAATTAATCACACTTTTGAGTTAACAAAAGATCTTGGACGAATTTGCCCCGTTTAACGATAAATATTAAGCAAAAGGCATATATTAAATGAATTAAACTTATTTTTTAAAATGTTATACAAAATATATACAACTAGAAATACATGTATACAACCTATACAAACTTAATGTTCTTGTTAATCTATTTAAACAGATGTTATTTTCTGTGCCTATATTTCTACAAACAAATATATATATATATATATATATATATATATATATATATATATATATATATATATATGAGGACATATATTAACTTCTATCTTGATATTCATTCAACATCGTAAGAAAATATGATAATCAGATTGTGTAAAGCAAAATACTCGATATTTTTAGTAAAACTTCTGCATACAAAATATAAAAGTTTTTATCTAATGTGCTTTGCATTAATCCAAAAAGCTTATATCTGCAATTAAATTAATAATTGCTCGATTATTAAAAACTTACACATAATTTTTATTTCAAAAAAACCTTGATAAAGGAAAAAAAATATTAAAAAATATATACATTACTTAAAAACACTCCTGTATTCCTATATCAAAACAAAATTTTATAAAATTTCGAGAGAATATATATATTCTATCATATAAAATTCATAAAACTACATGTAATTTTATATTAAATATAAATTCTGATGTGTGCATGTGCATGTGTATGCCTCACATGTGAGTATACTGATCGAGTGGTTACAATTTATAAAAAATATATCTTCGTAATTGCACTGTTCATAATATTGTTACACGCACGTGCATTTTATCGTTCTTTTCATAAAATAAGGAAGTACGCGCTCGGAAATATTAACTCTATAGCTATTTTATTATTATTGTATTATACTTTCGAGCAGACAGGTATAAGAGCTATCGACAATCCATATTTTTGCAAAATAAAAGAAAAGGAGAAAGAGAATGAATCCTCTATAGCAGTACCTTTGTGAATAATTGGAAATGTGAATATAATGTATGGGTATGTATGTATGTATTGTGTATGTGTTTGTCTAAAGATATAGATTCTACATTATAATTATATAGATAGACCTATATTATTGAAATAATAAATTGTAATAACAATATTATATCGAGTTTTATGTTCCTGTTAGACTCTGTTAGATTAACAGTCATTGAGAGATCTCGTGCATAACATAGTTGCACGCATATTATAGATACATATGACAGAAAGAGTATGAAAATATATATAAATATATATGTATAAATATATGAAATATATAAAATATATGTCAAAGTGTGTAATGTAATATCGCATCTGTTTACTGATGCAAAAGAAATAAAATCTTTGAGGTGCGCAGACAAATGATGTGAAATTAAATGTCACATCGGCTTATATCACCATGTGAGTATACACGTGCAATGGTGCCCAAGTATAGGAAAAAAAAGAAATCGATTATTATTTTAATTTATAGAAAATAATGTGACGTGTATACTGTCGCTTTACTAGAAAATGAGTAGACTGCTATTAATATTTCTGTCATGCAATTATTTTAATTATTATTAAATCTCCCAAATATAAATTATGTCGATGGAATATACTGAGCGAAATATATAATTTTATTGTTAATCCTATCTTTCCAATCGTTTCCTGTCCAATATTATAGATAACAAAACAAATTTTAGAAAAATCAAACCCGGGGACAAGATATTATTAAAAATCTGCAGTAGGTGCAGTTTTAGTAACTATTGCATTGGCTCAATACCAAGAATAATTAGAAAACTCTAAAATGATCAATCACAATAATAGGAATTTATCACAGTTCATATTTAACTATATAAAATACAAAAATTTAATATATTATTCCATAATAGAATGATTTATATATAATTTTTAATAATAATAAAATATTTATTTTTTTAAATATTAATATTTTCTTTTAATGTTTATTTTTTTTTTTAAAATGTGATCAGAAATAAAGAGAAAAAGATATAATTTTAGAAGATATAAATATAAAGATTATGCGAAAGATTATTGAGTTATGAACAATTATACGAATGTAAAAATAAAGAGATCGCTATATTAAAATGATTCAAAAATATTCTAACGAAATTGCAGAAAATATACTATCAATGCAAAGCTAATTATAAATTAACAAAGTGTGTGTATATACCTGATGATAATCATGCAATAATCGCACTGACTTTGGAAAATAACGGTGTGAAATATGCGAAGAGGATTTCAATCAATTCACATCACGTAACACAGAAACAGATCCGGGATACCGACATCGCGATATTGGCGTTTATATACACAATATATGCGTTAGGACGATTATCTAAATATTTTACGTGAAATACATTCGCGATAATTTCTCGCGAGATTAACTCTAATCGACGGTAACAAAGTCGCGAAAGATATAAAACGTAATTCAAATACGAGAGTCTAGCTGCTTCTCATGACGTCACGAGTCACGACGCGTTTCACGAATGATCGCGATTTGAAAATTTCTTGATACGATTCTCGAAGTATCGGAACGATCGATACGACACCTTGCGATTCTCGAAGTATTCAAACCACTAAACTCCTCGCATTACTCTTGAAGTTTTTCGATTAGCATTAATTCTCTTACTGATATTTGCCTGATCAGAGGGTAGACTTTGACAGTTCGCAAAATACCAATTGAAAAATAAATTCTTCCGACTAATAATTACCCTTTTGTATAATCGTCTAAAACTTCTGAACTTTGATATAAAATGTGGGGAAGAGGGACAACTTCACTCCCCATTCCCCATTTCATGTAGTCTTTGTGCAACTGGATGCGTTCCGTTTGACGCTATTAGTTTCATTTAATTGACCAATCGGAACGAATTGACTAGTCGATCCGCCATTCTTCGTCACTCCCGCTTATATTTCAATTCTGCTCAACATCTCTGGCTTGGATTTCATGGGTACATATTATGAATAAAAAAATTAGTATAGTAATAGTATTCAATATATCATTTTATATTCTTTTACATTATTAGCGCAAATACTGACAAAAACAATAGAAAATTGATATTGGTCCAGAAACTGATCCTCTGTTGCATCGAATTGTAAGCACGAGCTGCAAAGATCGGTCACGTGGACAGTAACGTCTCTCATCTCTCACCTCTCGCATGCGCATGAAGATTTCGCCGGTGGAATTTGTATATGTATGTACTACTATCACGTATCGCGATCTTTCTTGATCTTTCTGTGCTAGGTATCACTGGACACGTTACGAATCCGTATCAGCAATTATATTGGGTTATAAGCACGTTTATACAGAGAGCGATGTGAGTTGTGCGGTGGAGAAAAATCGCAAAAGGATATCCTATACAAACATGATTATCGTGCTGTTCCACGTGTTTTATTTGTTCGGTCAATATATATATAAAAATTATCGCATCAAGAGGCTGAGAGCCTTGTGCGATGTCGCAAAGGATACAGAATCTTCGTTCGAAATGCTCAGTGATAACTCGCGCGATGATAACGATGATAAGAAACCTCCGACGTCGAAGTACCGTGAGAGAAAGGGGTTGAAATTTGATCCACCAGCATATGTACAAAGATACAGCGCGGTGCAGGACATTCTTGATCATCCCATGTATAAGGGAAAAATACGAAAGGTATTAATGCGTATATACACATCATGTTATTTTAATACAAGTATAGTTATAGAGATGAAATTCAAGGGATATATAATTGTCGTTATAGTATGATTGCACAAATTTTTAACTACTTTTGAATTATTTGATCTATTATAAATAAAATTCGCAATAATGGATCAGATCAGCATTCCTCTAAATATTTTATTTTATCGCTAAATAATTTAATCTTATTTTAAGATATTATTTGATAAACAATGAAATATGAAAAATTGTTACTTTTAGTATATTAATTTCACCATCTTTAGATAGTAATTGTATTTTTTAATATTTGTCAACAGGTTGTCGATTTTGGATGTTCAGAATTGGGTTTTTTACGTTATTTGAAAAATACACCGGGAGTGGAAGAAATACTTTGCGTTGACATTGATAGGCAAGTTTTAGAATATAATAAAGCAAAAGCGGAACCATACCTCGTAGAATATCTGTGTTGTCGAAAAACGCCACTTGTAATTGAATTATGTGAAGGAAGTGTAACGCATAATGACCGAAAGTTGGAACAAACGGATGCTGTAATTTGCATTGAATTGTATGTTATGTTTCATGAACATTAACATAGAGATTATAGTCTATTTTATTTTCTTTGTTCTTTTATATGATAAGATGTTAAAATATTTTTTCATCAATCAATCAAATATATATCTTTTATTTTATATAAAAATATTTCTTAATTTTAGAATTGAACATTTGTATCCAGACACATTAATGGATCTGCCCTTTAATATTTTTGAATACATCGTGCCAAAAGTAGCAATAATAACTACTCCAAATGCAGATTTCAATATATTATTTCCAAATTTCTCAGGCTATAGACATCCAGATCATAAATTTGAATGGACAAGAGAACAATTTCAAGACTGGTAAGTAAAGCTTCTTTTCTTTTTTTTTTATGAAGTTTATTGTGATGTTAAAATTTCCTTGATGTTTATACTATTATTTTGTCAACAGGGCACAAAATATTGTGGTGAAGTATCCATCTTATAGTGTGACATTTCATGGAATTTGTAAAGGACCTGCGGGCACTGAAGAATTAGGTACATGCACACAAATGGCAGTATTTCACCGACATTCATTGATAGAAGAATGTAATAAAATAATAGGAGTAGATGGGTTATTTAAGACAGTGGCTAGATATGATTATCCTATATATGTTGATAATCGTTCAGATACGGAGAAGTTACTGCATGAAGCGACATATCATATCATGAAATTAGCCTCCACTGAGGAAAATCAAGATGAAGTAGTTCTAAGTGATATATTACCCTATTTGGAAGAAAAAAATTTCACTGTCACAATAGAAACGCTGAGAAAGGTCTTAACAGATGCAAACTGGATTATCAAAGATCGAGAAGACGGACCAATAGTAAAAATTGATGTTTCTTCTTCTGATTATGAGGATGAAGATGAAAATCATATGGATAATGCTGATTTGAATGAAGAAAATATAAATGAATTGAACTATGAATATGAACCATTAGTAAGTGAGATATCTTCTAATGCAGATGAACAAAATTTACCTGAACAAAATTCGTACATTGAAAGTTGGGATGAACAACCCAGCATCATCATACCTGAAAATCGTTCTATTGTCCAAGAAAATACTTATTTATTTGACGGTGAACATTTTTTATCAGAATATCAATCATCTGAAGAATCGCATATAACTGGCAACAATGATATTAACAAGCATTCAAAGATTAGCAATATTACAGAATCTTTAATATATACTGAACGAGAATTTCCAAGTAATTCGACTTCTCTCTGTTTAAATGAGACAGAAGTAGATAGCAAAGCTGAAATGATCGATGCCGGTATGCCGTCAGTTTGCGACACATTTCCGACAATATCCAGCAGTAGTTTAATATTAAAAAACTCATCGGACGGCAATAAAACAAAAAAATCAGCTCTATCACAGAATAATGATATAAATTTAAAAGCTGCAGAATTACCAGTACAAAAAATTACATTGTTCAATGTCCAATCATATAAGTCTGTCCCGCGTTTATCGACTTCGCCAGAACCACTTTTCTTTAGTTTTGAATCAAACAATTCTTCTCATAACGCGAGTTATCAAAATGGATCATGCGATAAATTTCACCAGTTTTCGTTAAATAATACTTTTTATCAATCTGAAATGGCAAATGAGCCGGCTATGAATATAGAAGAAGAATCTACTGCAAAGAAATGCCGTTTAATTTCCTTGCCGTTTAAAAAAAGTTTTTCGGAAAAAGATTGTATACAGAAAAGTGAAATAAATTCTTCAATGCATATGTTCTCAAATTGTTCTAAGATAGACAATAGTTGTAATTTTGAACAAGTGATTTCAGTTAAGAATCAAGTTCATGAAAAGAATGATATGGCAGATATGGTATCATTAAACATTTGTACTAATAGTAGTGATGTTAATAATCAACCAAGATTTACAAGTTCACCTAAAGCTCCTATAAAAACATTTACAAATATATTTAAACAAAACTGTCCCAAATTGAAAGAACTGCATGCAGTAAATAGGAACATCTTATGTGCAAAAGAAGCAATTAAGGAAATTGCATTGGAAACTAACAGTAATTCATTAAAAGATATTAGTCAGAAATCTAGTAACAGTACTGTTACAGAAACAGTTACATTGTGCGCAAGTTCTTTAAGTGATGATATTACTAATATTTCAAAAAATAATGTAGACTTATGTCCCATTAGCAATAACGTACAGCAACATTTGCATTTAGAGAATAAAAAATTTACCGAAGCTGTGGAATCAACACGAGGTACAGATGAAAAATTTATAGAGAGGAACGTTGTAATCAATCGTGAGTCCGATTTCGCGGATGATGTACAGAATGTAGATGCACACGACAGTTTGTCATCGAACAATAAGAATATTGACAACAAAGAACAAAATCTGTGCTGTACATTAACAAAGACAAATGATAATGGTACAAATGCGCACCAAGAAAACGAGATTGATTGTACACAGTCGAATGTGAGGAAAAAGAGCTTAAATCCCCCTAAAGAATTATCAAATTTCAAGTCGCAGAACAATAGCGAATACTCTTCTACTGAATGTGCCAAGAAGACTAGTGTTTTAGAAAATGATAGACTTGTATCTAGTAGCAGTAATAAAGATACAAATAATGTTCAGTTTGTATCGGTATTAAAAAAAAGTGAAGAGATTGTTGGTACAAGCAAAGATGTAAATACAATTGAAGTTAAGTCAGTTTCTCCTTTTGAGACCCCTCCGAACAGTTGGTCTCCCGAAATTATGGATTCCGGTTACCCAAATTCAGCATCCGTGCAAGATATAACACCAGAATATGATTTGTCCAGCATAGCTCAAGATCATATACCGGATTCTGAATCGCCTAGCATTGCGGAAGCGCCAAGACTCGGCGTTTTGGAACCGATCGAGGTGGAAAATGGTGATTTGGCGAATAATAATAGGGATGATGAAGGTAACAATATGATGGCTGTGGATGCTAACAATATTGAAAACTTGCAACCATTTATCGATGTACTGGAAAACGATCTCGAGAATGAAAACGATATTTACGTAATGCAAAATGGTTTTCCTATATGGCTATTGAGATTATTGGACATGGCCAATCCACTTGACTTTGATATGCAAGGTCGGCAAAATTTAAGGGATCCCGAAGATGAAATTGCAGGTAACTATATCCTTGTTTTCACACTGTTTGTACAGGGAAAAATATATTTATAATATTTATATTACTTTTTAATTTAATATTTATTTTACTTTTTAAATTTAGATGATGCTAACTATGTGGGTCATGACGAAGGTTTCGATAGCAGTTCTTCCGAGAATGAGAGCGATATATGAAATGATAACAAACACGAAGAACAATAAACTTCTTGCTGGGAGAGTGTGATGCGTGTGATATAATTAAGATATTACAATGTAATCATACATATCATTCTTTTATGTTCCCAACAAAGTCTGCAGTATAGGCTTGGAAGGTAAATTTATATACATTGGAGAACATTCTTGATTACATGTGATATCTGATAAAAAATTTTGCTATTTAGAATATAGAATATTTGATATAAGTAAACAATAATTTTTTTATTTATTTAAATCGTGTTGATATACAACTACCTCTTCATTTATTTGTAATAGCAAACTTTTTAATTTTTGTATATGTAACGTTATTAAATAATATTTCAAACATCTATGTGTAACGTTTTGTATAACAGTAAAGCAAATTTGATTATTAAGTAGAAATATATATTTTTCCCGTGTTTATTAAATATAATTTATAATTTTTATTTCTATATTGTAAATGTAAATTAAATTTTGTTGTTTTATGGTATTCATCTCTCACAGATTTAAGGAACAGACTGCAAGAAAATTTTCAAATTGCAGCTTTATATCATAAATGTATCTCGAAATGTCAGCTTCTCTATTTCATTAAAAAGATCAAACATTCTTGTTAATAGTGAAAATATCAAGAGATTTTGATCTTTTAAAATATATACACATTACATATCGACATACATATACAATACATATATATATATATATATTTTCTTACGATTCTACAACATTTTCATTAATTGTTTATTAAATGTCAAAAGTTTCCAATGCAGTATTTTAACATTTAATGTAATTTATGAAAGTTTATAAATATGTTAAGTTTAATACGTATAACACATACACACACACACACACACACACATATATATATATATATATATATATATATATATATATATATCTGATACATTATTGTCATAAATGTGTGATATGTTATGAATGTTGAGTTATTTCGTGATTGTTTGACTATAATTTCCTAAAACTTTTTACCACTAAGACTGAGACTGCATAAATTATGTTCATAATTGTGCGTTTGGGCAAATAAAATCGATATAAAATCTGAGTAGATATAATGTCTTCAATATATTTTGGACTAATACAGAAAAGCATGTACATATTATATAGCATAAAAGTTATGAATTTCTTAATATTAAATATTTTACATGGAGACGTGCGATATCTTCCTTTATTTCAATAATAATAGTGGAATGAAATTACAGGGTATACAATGTGTATGTATATGATTAGCTTACAACTTTACATAATTCTGTTAATAGACCATTTCGATTGTTTTTAATATTTACAGAAATAAAGTCTTTCATTTTTTGGGTAATACAACTGGTTATTTGCTAGAGCACAAGTTAAACATGACCATAAACTTTGCTTGCAATCGTGTATGCATTATTCCTTAATTTTATCGCATTTTAATAAATCCTTTTTTTAATGAAGAAATTAAATAAACCTGAATCGGTGCTTCAAATAAATCTGACTGTATAACTTAATGGCACAAACGAATATGCTTGTAGAATTCTAATACAGACAATTTTAGTAATATTTGCGTAACAATTCTTTATTTTTTAAATGCAAATATAAATAAATATATATTCTATTGGAGTAAATGACACGACTTACAAAGCTAAGTTTGATAGTCGAGAATGTGCTATAGGGATATATAGCAAATTTATTGTTGAAACACTTATGATACTAGATAAAATTACATATATTTGATAGAATTGCGCTTTTAAGTAGTGCCTTAATGCCATAAGATTTATGGTTTTTAATAGTGTTTGTCTCTTGCTACAGATTATGTCAAAACAAAGTGCAAATTGCAACTAAACAAAATTCTGAGTATCTCGCATCTATTGTATATTTTTTTACATGCGTAATCTATTTCACTACATTTGTATGATTAATGTCTCATTATGGAACAAGAGATAAGATATTAATACGCTTTGCACGCGCTTTTATCAGTGAAAATATATATAAAACTAAAAAGCAGAGTGAAAACTTTTAATATCAAATTTAACACACTAATTGTGAATCAGTTAAAGTGTCATAACTATACGTACGTATTATAATCAATTACATCAGAGTTGAACTGCAATCATTGAAATCATTGCAGAAAATAGTTTACTTAATAATAAAGACCAGCAATGGAAAAAAACGCATTCACATTATTTTGGAATGTTATGTTAATCCGGATAAAATTAATTAACGAAAAAATAAACGAAGCAAATCTTGGTTGGTGTTACGCGATATAATCTTGATTTATACTGTATATATCTGCAATCACGCATTTGTGTTATTATTTGAATGCACTGTATATATACACAGTAAAAGTTTCTACATTGTCTCCTTTTCATCCTTAGACTAGTTTCATACAAAACGCGGCATATATTACTTACTTTATATTTTTTAATATTATAAATAATTTACCGTATGTTTGCGTACGTAATGTGTTTCTTTTGGCGGTAAAATTGTTGATTGTTAGTAACCCGCGTAGTAATATAATGTTATATATATATTTTCTTTTATTTTTATTAAGCATAGAGAGCTCACACACTGCTTTACATATGCTAAATAAAAAGAGAAAAAAAATAAAATAAAATAAACGTAAAATAATATTAATATAAGCGTTTTTATACTCGTAGAGTATTAAAAGAAAAAGATCACAGAAATTAATTTACTTTTAAAGAACAAAAATGTAACACAAATTTTCAATATATAATTTTTAATATATGGTACGTAAATTGGGCTGCCTAATGAAAAGCACTTTGACGTCCGATATATGGCGGAGAGCGTGATAAAGAATTACATCATCGACTGAACAGATCAAGTCGTACATTACATGTAACTACGGATATACATCATGTTCACATATTTGTGCCTGGCACATTTGACTCCAAAGTACACGTATTCTTCCTCTTGTACTGGCATTTTGTCTGTGTAGAAAAGTATTAATAAAAACTTATCGAATAGAATAAGAAATATATTGTTCATGCAGAGAAAGAAAGAGAGAGAAAGGAAGGATATTAAAATTATAACATCAATGAAATATAACAATTATTTCTATGAAATATTTTTTTCTTGACTAATATTTGAATAATACATATAAAAAGAGCTCTTTATCTACTGTATATACGACTTGTAAATATTGCATCTTATTTTAATACTTTGATTTTGTTATAAAAATTATTCTATTATTTTTAAAAAATACTTACTGCATCACACAACTTCCTTGAGACTGTTCCGCGCATCGCGACTTCGAGAATGTATCAGATGATGCAAGTCGCCTCCGGGTGCGCTATCGCGTCTCAGATCTCTCAGCGCACCCGGGGCCAAGACCTCCCTTTTATTCGCTGCTTCCTTTATACTGGATAAGGTTTTACTGAACCATGGCCAGCTGTTTCGTGCGGCTTGCAATTCGGAGGCAGTAGCGTGCAATTGATGCGTCAGATCCTGTCGCAAAAAACAATTCGTATTAAAGATTTCTGTATCTTGCGATTTCGAAAAATTGAAAAATTAGTATTACGCAATATATATATACATATATTCTCATCACCTGATTCCGACACTCTGCCTCGACATGAGCCAACTTTGTCTGCGCCAATTCCAACTCTAATTCGCGCACCCTTTCTTGCACTCTATGAAGCATAGGATCTATTCGATTCTCCAAAGGATGCGCAATATCCGCTAAGATATTCGACGAATCCATTATACATGTCCTGCATTTCTCACATTTTGAAACCTTTGCCTGAAACATTATCAGTTATTTTATTTCTGTACGCGATACAATGTTAACGCAATCGCGCAAATTGAATCAGAGATCACGCACTCGTAATTCGCTCAACGTTGTCTTTGCGGCATTGTAATCGTCCTCCAAACGCTGACAGATCTGAAACAATATAAATATACGTTTTTTACAATTCTATATAATATTTGAAATCGTACTGTGTATGGGGAATATAATATTTTATAAATACCTGCTTGTATTCGGCTATAATGACGTTGCTTCTGCGACTTTCGGCATCTGCCCGAGCCACTTCGCGTTGCAACATCTCTTTAATTTGCAATAGTTCCGCCTCCAATCTTTGCTTCTCCTCTTCATTTCTGGCTACTGTACCGCGTAATTGCTCCACCTCATTACTGTACTCGTCAGCATTTTCTTGTGCTTCTATACGAAGAATAAACACAATTCTCATAAATAATCTTCAAAAAATATACATATAGATTATAACTGCGTCGTTCTTTTTTAATTTTTCATCTCGTTATAATTATAAATTTAAAATCATCTTCATGTGAGTGCATAATTACATTTTACAATTATTATGTTATAATTATTTTTTAAACGTGATTTTATTTTTGCATGAATTATTTTTGCTATGACAATTTCATATACATCATTTTTATTCCTGTTTGCTTCAGGTTTCTTTGGATGTGCCTTATACATGTTATAAATATATATATTTTTAAATACGCATTGTTTCTTTATCTTATATCTGATACGCGTAAGCAAACGTAACGCTATTTTTGAACACTGGATACTTGAGCATTATATAAACATGCTTATTACTTTTACTTTTCACTTGTTCTTTCATTGGACAGCTCATATTTGCACGACTGATTTGTTTAAAATAGATAGTCCGGAACGAAACTGACAGATACACGATATCTCGTTAGCACGAGCAGCCGATTTTATCATATACTGTTGTAGAGAGTGCGTTATGCCAAATTTAAACTGCTGGCAAAGCTGATATTGGATATCTCTATCTTATATTTCCTTGACAAGCGATAATATTGACAATCGAGATACTTATCAATATTGCGACTTTTGACATATTTTAGAATATTGTAGAAGTAATTTTTTCTGAAAAAAATATTTTTATAATTTTATTCCTTCCACGTAATTAGTAAAAAAAAAATGGAGAGCCAAAAGAAATATTATTGCAATTATTGTAAATTGTATTTTTTATGATAAAAAATTTTATAATGTACATTCTATATATAATTTCTAAATCTATAGATCCAATTCAATATTTATATAAATGACCTTATCTACAGTATGCAAGCATACACAAAAATTCCCGTCTAATTAATCAGCGGAAAATTATGTATATTACTGTTTATCAGCTTACACTTCAACAACTTGATATAGGATCAATATGCGCAGATAATAATTTCATAGCAATGCTTTTACACATTTTCTATATAATCTCTACCATATATAATTCCTTTATTTGTTAAAAAAACATGTTATATATTTTTATATCTTAGATAATTTTACTTTATTTTATTGTTTTTCTTTATGTTAATTATACTCATCTGTAGCACTATTGTGGATTACTATTACAACACTACACTATTTCTATAGACATGATGGAGGTATAATTAGTACAAATAAGTGCCGAGACAATATTATTTGCACCCATGCATACCAAAATATATAAATAACAAATGCATACCCAAATATAGCAAGAAAAAAACATACAAAGATAGAGGAAGTGCAGACGTTTATTAGATATTTGTTAGGAGCAGGATATC
The DNA here is from genome assembly GCF_030449975.1 of Polyergus mexicanus. NCBI lineage: Eukaryota > Metazoa > Arthropoda > Insecta > Hymenoptera > Formicidae > Polyergus > Polyergus mexicanus. The sequence continues at coordinate 12,404,504 of NW_027223321.1, read as the reverse complement.
ATCGGATAAAATAGGTAATTCACAAAACTAAAATTAGAATATTCTAAGACAATTTATTTTCAGTAAGCAATAATAAATAATCTATAAATAAAAAGCAATACAAGATCGTATACACAAGCGGTATAGCTAATAAGCATGGGCTTTAATAACAAATATAGTGTCAGCTTTTCTAGAAACTTCATCAAAAAATAAATAATACTTTACAAAAAAATTAAACTTTAAAACGAAAATTTGACACATGAAATCTCCTTGTCTAACACATAATATTAATGTACTACATGTTCACAGCACACATTAAGGTGTATATATATATATATATATATATATATATATATATATATATAAAGATACAGCATGATAATTCTATAATTTGAGTATTTTGTATCATGAAAATTGTAATATTTTCAATTCAATCAATAAAATTTTAAAAAATATGATATAAATTATTATAGTCGGTTTTAATATCTTTATGTAATTTCATTTGTATGCATTTAAATAGATCTTATAATATTATGAATATTTTTATATATTATCATTAATGTGTTTATATATTTTTGATAATTTATAAGAGTTCCATAATAAGATACTGATAAGAACAGATAACAATATGTATGTATATACACACACACACATACACGCCCACGCACACACACACGCACAGTCAATAAATTTCTTATTTTAAAAATAATCGATAATTTATCTCTCACCATATTGCAATATCCAATTTTAAAAAAAATGTAGAAGCAAGCAATACTATCATCTGACTATAAAATAATTGTGAAATGTCTACTTTGCATTTTTAAACTAATTCATAGAGAGCTGTGTATATATAAAGTTTATTATAAAATATTTACCAAGAGTATATTACTAAATTATTACATATTAGCTATATTCTTTCGAGACTAGAGGCATATTTTATACTTTGGTTTAAAAAATATATATAATCATGTTAAATATATACGCGCATATGTGATGTTATCCTATAAATTAAATATTTTATAAAATTTAATATATATATATAATGTATTATATATATTTGATTAGATCGTTTGATTTTGAATTCAAGAAAAAAAGAGTTCTAAGTTCTCTTACAAATAAAAAAGATATTTCATTATATATCTCATGGCACAGCCTAAGAATTCGTCTTATATCTTATCCATAATTTCATAAGTAATAATCCCCTTGACATGTGCAAAGATATTTTATTTTTTAGTTTTAAATGACATATAAGTATAAAGTTTGTGCCTGAAGCTCTTACCTATATTATAAAAACAAATTCACAACCAACAGGCAATAATTACTCAACCAGTATACATGCATGTACAACATGGTGTACAATGTTCTCTAATGAAATGATGGAACATCAGGTTTAAAAATAAACCAGGAGATGTGCAACTCAAACGTAGAATATGAAATTACCTTTCAATGTCATAAATTCTGCCTCATATTTCTTCAACTTCTTTAATGTCACTGAACAAGCTAACTTCATAACATAGCGTGCCACTTCTTCGTTTCGACAACGTTTTGGTAAATGCACCCGGAAGTATTTCAATATACTTTCAAAATCTAATTGCAATAATTCCTTTTTACACAGCTAAAAAATATCAAATTACTTTATTACTTCACATATATATATATATATATATATATATATATATTACAGAATATATCATAAGAAAATCATAATTTTATATCAATTTAATTAATTTACAATAATTTATATATTATTATTATATAATAACTTTGTAAAGAGTGTCTCTGTTTATAACAGCTTACCATTAATAAAGCAAGGGCAACTTGGAATAATGTGTCAAGTCCTTGTAAAAGAAATACATCCAAGATATGAAAGACAAGATATAATGGAAATCTAGCAGTAAAGAGAGTTAGAAACCATTGTGCGGCGAACATGTGCGTTTCTACGCCGCGATCACAGAAATGCTTATAAAGTTCTGGTAATTGATCCTGAAAATCAATTGCGAAAAAATTTATATGCAGCTCACTCGCATAATTTACTGTCAAGCAAACATAATGAATTTACCAACTAATTTATCAACTTACTTCTATCAAGCGATTTAATTGGTAAAATCGCATGTAAAGGTTGTCAAATCTATCCTTGTATAAATCTCGCAGACCATAGTCGTACATTAATTTGACAAGAACGCAGAACGCTTGTTCCTCGGGCATCTATAAGAGAAATATCTAAATTTATTTTAGTTTATACATATTTTACAAAAATATTACAGTATATCTGTAAAAAAAACTATCATCGGGCATTCAAAATTCTTTTACAAAACTTTATAACAATTACTTACATGTAATAACAGACTAGCAACTAAGAAACTAAGACCTTGACAATATCCGACTTCTTCATCATGAACGGCATATGCTTTACTTATTCTGTATAAAGAATCTTGACCTAAACCACCAGTTTCTTTAAAGAAGTCATGGGCCGGGAATGTTCTATTAATGTCTCTTAAAATCACACTCTCACAACTGCTCTCCTGTATATTTATTATCAAAATTGATGTTATATCGCAGAAGAAAAATAATGAATGCTTTTTATTATTTGAAAAGTATATCCCAAGCACTCACTTTTGTAATCAACATTCTGTATTTGTCCATCATCTCTTGCGAATTGTCACAATTACTCAAACGTTGCCAAACTTCGCCGCGTAAAGCTTCAGGAATTCCTTGTTTCGTGAGTTTTATAAGAAGTTTTGGACGTTGTTCATTAACTTGCCAGCTATCTAAAACTTCAGCCCAACTTGCCAATTCATCAGCTGAGCAGTCTTTAGATACTTCGCCTGTACCACTTAACATGGGCTCATCTCCGTCTATACATATATTTAAATTGAAACATTAACAAATATGTCTTGTATTACTAAATTCGCAAACCAATTCTTTCTGGAATTAATTTTATTACCGGAATCTATTTCTTCCTTAGGCGTAAGTGTATCAATACTCGTCAAAGAGGGTGATCTAATTAAAGATGCCAGATTCAGAGCCAAATTTAATCTATTTCTATCTAATTCACCAGATGTTTCTATACTTTGTACTTCGTAATGTATTTCTGTACCATCCCCAGAAATTATCTGTTTTAAAAAAGATTAACATGTATAATTGTAGAGAATATTAATTTTAAATATGTGTAATAAGTAGATGAATATTTAAAAATACAATTTTTCCTAAGAATATAAAATAATTAGCTTGCCTCTTTGGAATTGAGATAAAATTGTTGTACGAGATTTCTCTTGTTAAAGTACCAAAATCTTTCGTTCTGTGGATACACTTTGACCGATGTTTCTATCACAAATCTTACTGGTTCTCGAATATCTCTGATAACGAGATCAACGGCAACAGTCATGAAAATTTTGCCCTCTCTAGGAGTTTCTATATTAAGAGTTTCCAAAGCAGGATCCGCAGGATCCCAACGTCCACAAATATTATAGCACTGTTTGTCTTGCATTATTGGTCCAGAATTAACTTGCTGTAAAATTGTTGTAATATTGCGAACATCTGAGCTGATTATAGACATAAAATTAACTTGCTGGTGTGAATCTCTCTTTACCATCTCGAGTAGTCGCATATCACTATGCTTAACATTTCGTCCAGGGCTAACAAGTACTCCGAAACACCTCTCAACTTCAAGCGTAATGCCACCTTCTTTACTGGACACTTGCTGGATGCTCAAACAAACTTGCTTTGCCACATTACTTCGTAATTTAAAACAATTTCTATCCTTAGGGACTGTACCAAAAGTACCCTTTCCATCTTCCTCTTTTATTTCCATAGTGACTTCAAAAATGAATACTCTAGAATTAACTTTTTCACTACCAGCATTAAAACCATTGAAATCACTACCTGTCAATGAACTTGTCATTGAGCGTGGTATTCTATGGAACGCTTTTGAAAAGCAAGCTGATACTTGTCCAACCTAAACAAAATAATTAAAAAGACTGAAATTAATTTGGATAAAATGTGAAAAAGATAAACTGAAATAAGAAGCTATATGATTTTGCATATATATGATAATAAGATAAAAACATACCGCTTCTGGTATGTCACAACGGAAAACATGGCATTGATAAATGGCAGATTCTAAAGTATCGCCGTGTGACCACGTGAAAGCAAAACATGCTGCACATGGACCAATACTCTCACCACGTGCGTAAAATAAAATGCGTTGCACTTCGTAACGTGCAATAGCTTGTTGTGTTGCAGCGTCATATAAACTGAGAAATTTTAGATTAATTTATTATATAATCTGATTAGCTATCGTAATCTGACTTTTCACATACTTGCTATAAATTTAAATATACTCACATAACTGAACCTTGCGAACTGCTGGGCACTGAAACGGAAACTTTTATTCCTAAATTCAAAGATTGCTCTGCATTTAATATATTCATGTTGCGTTGTATTTCACACTCGGATTTTGGTGCATTTATTGCAGCTGCTCCCAAATAAGTAACACCATTGAAAATAGTACATTCTTGTTGAACATGCGATAATGTATTTAAGTCTGAATCATAAACATACATTTAAATTGGAAATCTGTTTATCATTCTTATATCATGTTTATTTTTGTGATAAATATTCTTATATACATGTATAATATGTATAAAACTTTTTTATTACCTTCTTCAAGATAATCTTCAGGTTTCATAATATCCTGCTTCTCCGATGCAACAATGCAAGAACTAACTTCATAAAATTTACTATGGCCTACTCTTTTGGTTTTTTCCTGATTTTGTTGTTCGGTACTTGTCATTTTGAATTCACTACCCTCCATTTTCGAGTCCTCTGTTAAAATCTGCAATTGTCACACAAAGAATAAAAGTATGTTAATACACAGTTTAACATTTATATGTCGGATCTAGATTAATGTCTATCAAAATCTAGATTATCACAGTGATAAGTCTGATAAATTTATACACACCTCGCGAAGATTATTTTGCAAATCCTCCAGATTGCCGTTATTGGCGATTTTTAGCATGGGTGGTTCCAAGAGAGCCTGTTGCTGCTTGCTGGTACCTTTCTCGTTCACAAATTCATATTCGTCACTTGTCGCCACTGATTCCATGGATTTTACACTCATGCTATCCTCCATAACTAAGTCTGCAATGTCAATATTCATTGTTCTATTTTTACAATCAACAATATTTAAAGCAATATTTAATGCGGTCTTCTTTTTTTTAAGACTTCTTTAACTGTACATTATATTTTATCATATTTTTAAGAAAAATTGTCCAATATATCTTGATGTGTATAGGTAAATGAGATATAATTTTTCAATGAAATACTCAAGACAAGTTTCAAGTACAAATCCTCTCTGTGCGTACACTTATCTTAATTATCTCAAGCTCGTCTATATAAAGGACAACTTATATATATCCTACTTGGAACTTGGAAAGCCCATATTTACAAACATTGCTCTGGCACAATGACAGTAATCACGTACTCGACTTCCTCTCAGGAACACAAGTGGCTCTGTGCGTTTTTCTTTTTTTTTTCCAAGCGTTAATCTCTGTGTGTCTTTTTGGAAAAATCAGTGTTTCGTCCAGGGGACGAAACGAATGTTATTAAGGGAGAAATTCCGTGTCTCTCCTCTCTGCTCTGTCAACTCTGCGTGTCACCCTCGTGCTGCAGTAGCACGACCCATTAGAGACCGAGAACAAAACGATCCGTGGGTTGGAAAATTAAATTCGAGGCGATGTCATCACCGTGAGGCGAATACGCCCGTCGAATGTCCCGTGATTCCCGTATTTCAGGCGACGACGATTTTCCGTATCGTCCGCTTTATTTCGTCCTCGCGCAAATCCTCGATATCCCAATCTCGGTTATCCTCGACGAAAAATATCCGGAGATCACCTTCTCACGGCGTGGTCCTCTCTCCCTCCCTCCCCCCCCCCCCAATCCCCGGATCGCCCGCGGTGACAACCGCGTGTTGCGTGTGGCACGCGACTCCCGTTTCTCACGCGTGTTTCATCGGAGAAACTGTCACACCCCAGGAACGTTCGTGCACGTCTCGTCACGACTCTCCACCAGCATTTACATGATTTCTTGTATCCCGATGACGATTGACAATGCGCTTGATTGACAGAAACAACGACGGGGGTCGGCCATTCGCGAGCATCCACCACCCAGAGATCTCTTGGTAGGGATGACAAGCGATACCCCCCTCCGATATCGCATCGATACTTTGTTCTCGATGTCGCGGTTATATATATGCATTTTTGATAGGGAAAGGGACAGATAATTTTTATATTTCGTGATTAATTAATATTCCGAAATTATCAGAATTATATCATGCGGATACATTTCAGATGACATTTGCATCGAGACTTTTATGTAGGCAGGAGCAGATGATAATAAAAAGGCGCGTATCATTTCTTAAAATTTGTTTATATATATATATATATGTGTGTGCAAATAATATATGTGTATAGAATCTCTTTTTTATAACAAATTTAATTTAGGAAGCCTAACTACAAATCGAAATCTCTACATATCTCGTATCAAATACGAAACGTCCTTGACCAAATTAATCCTTCCTCTAATCTCGATATCGTTGCATAACCGTTCTGTCATGAATAAAAATCTGGTAAATGAGGTTTCTTCGATCGCAACATTTATTCTTTCATATCGCGCTTGCGAAAGATCGTATATAATAAATATATATATAAGAAATAAAATATATGTTGAATATTTATCAAGTAGATATTTTTACGCAGCATTAGATATGGAAAAACGTTTCAAAAATCGTTCGCGTATAATTTATCGAACCTTCTTAAAAGATTTTTCACATGTTGTCATTATGTCGAAATATTTAATATTTATATTATTATATTTTAATATACGAACGTTATTTTTGCGAAACTCGATATATAATTTTATATTTTATTTTTTATTATGTTATGTATAATTCTTGTTTTTAAAAATTTTCTTGTATCTTTAGCCTATAAATATAAGTGTTGCATCCGCACTTAAAGAAGTGTCAACATCATGGCGTCCAAGCCTGCGGACCAATCAAACACGTTCTTAGCCGATGACTTCGAAAATACTCGAGAGGTGGCGCGAAGATAGCAACAGTCAGTTTTGATATCGAGTCGCCACTTCAATCAAAGTGCGACGTAATTCATCGCGCATGTGCAATCAGGAAGAGATCGAGCCTCGATGATTACGTTTACACGTCACCTTTAATCGGGTTTAATACATCTGTAGTTTTAAAACTGCCCAATCACGATCATTCCATTCTCAGAGGAATAGTCGTGATTGGTCAGTTTTAAAACTACGGATGTTATTAAATCCGATTAAGGGTGACGTGTAAACGTCAATCATCGGTCAATAGCATCATACATATTTCACCATAAAATACGAATATTCACCATCATATATATTTCCTTTCATAGGAAAGAAATAGAAAATGGTAAAAGAAATAATATATACATTTTTTATTTGTTTATTTCGTTTATTCCGAACGTTTTTATTAAAGATCACAATTCTGTTTAAAAAATAAGGATTTAAAATCGGGAGTGAACTTTACGTGACATTATTTTAATCAATATAAAAGGTAGAATAAATTTATAAAATTATTTATTTTCTAATTTTTTGAACATCGTATATATAATAAAAGTTAATAGTGCTCGATATATATGATTTAACATATTTTATATATATCATTACAACACGTAATTAATATTTTTAAAAAAATAATAGACAACATTTAGACTTAAAATATAGACTTCCATATTTCATTTAAGCATGAATTTGCAGAGATCGATCACGTGGGCAGGACGTCATTCACGCATACGCGCAACTTCTCGCTGATGGGATTTGATCAGATCCTTCTACTTCTACTGTACGCGATGGCAGCCTCAATCAGTACAACGACGTATATACAGTGCGAGATATTATATGGACACATCGATAATTTGTTGCGAACGAATAAGGTCAGATTAGGCTAAGAGCGCAGAAATTAATCTATTATAATTATATCTGTATAAATATATATTTCGCATCGTTTATCGATTTTAAAAAAATTCATCGATATAATTTTATCGCGACTGTTTGTCAGTTTTGTGACCGTTATTCGAGAAACGATAATGTCGTACGTCATCTAAAGCAGTATAAAGATAAGTATTAAAGATTATTTCATTATTATTGCCTTTTTAAAAATTACTTATTTATTAATATTATTATTATTATTCGTTTCTCGAAAAATTAATAGTCATGGAGCGCGAATATTTAGAAACGAATCGCATGTTTTATACGCGCTACAACAACACCTTTTCCCTCGAACTAGGCACTTTACTGAGATGGCGATCGTCGCGCATGCGCGGGAAACTCGTCCCCCGTATCACAACACAGTTCGTACAGTTCGGGAGTTCGGTTCAGTTCGTAGGCGAGTCAGGAGTCGGGTGAGACAAGCTCCGTTTGGCTATGTTAAATCGGACGTGACGAAGCGTTCGCAGCCTCTTCAAGGAACTTTCGCATTCTCGTGTCCGTTATCGTCGCTCTCGTCATCACCGTGGCAGTTTATAGTGGTCGCGAGGAGACGCCTGTGTGATCATGAAAAGTGTGAGAGTGCGTGAAATCGGCTAGCGTGGTGGACCCTACGAGAGCGTACAGAGCACGGTAAGTACCATTCGCGCTCATCTTCTCTCATCCGAAGCCGAAACTCGTCGATAATCTCAAGTCCGCGATATTTGAGGTTAAACGCGACAGAGCGACTCGAAAAAGATCGGGATATTGGCTCGTCGTCGCGAATGTCGTTGTCGAGAGGTTATAAAATCGCACCTGCCATCGCCCGAGACGTGATACCGCTGTTGGAATTTCTGTCGCGATCGGATCGCGTCCATCTCTCGACATTCCTCGAGAGATTCGCGCGCGAAGAGTCAGGTCTGCCAAATCGAAGGATCTCTTCGGGACAGGTTCAGATCGATTTGGAATTGTAGCGGGTGGCGCTGAGACGCGCGCGCGAGAGGTTAACGCGAGGACCAGTGCCCGTTATCTCTCATCGTGAGTACGCGTCGTACACGCTCGTTCCTTCCTTCCTTCATCGCGTCGCTTTAATTCCGGAGTCCCTTCCCACCGGGAGATCCATGCAATCTGGCATGCCATTTGGCGGCTCCCAAATGAAGCGCGCTGACCGATTCGCGTGCAAGGACAGTGTCCTATCCGTCTAGCGCTGCCGAGCTGTCAGCTGGCTGACGGCTGATCGGGAGTGACGCGTTTTTATCGTCTTCCCGTGCTACTTTCACGAGCGTCGCGTGCACGAATACAACCTGCATCTACGAGACTATGAGCATTCTAGGTTAGGTCGAGCACCATCGATATATATGGGTGACATAAGTCCACCAAAGAGACAATCTAGTAATTTAAAAATGTTGTATCTTTTCCTCTTGATTAATATTTATATAAGACATATTTATATAAATGAGAAATACACACACACACACACACACACATGAGAGAAGAAATTTGTTTTTAATGTTTGCGTGAGAAAACCTGTATAAATATCTAAGTGTACAATTAATCCGTTTTATTCGGACATGGAAAGATTAATTTTGTTGATTAATCCTGTCGATGACGAATTAAATATTTCTCGATTTGTTTCTATCTCGTAATTATTCTCATTCAAAAGTCGAACCGGTTAAGCGAGTAGCGAGATTGTTGAGTAGATGTCGACCTCAATGACACTCAATGATTGGATAATCGATCATCAATGAATAGATATCCTATTAACTTATGGAACACGATCGAGCAGAAGTAAATATAAATAAAGATTTTGCGAAACGAAACATTTCTATTTCGAAAACGTACAGTATTAAATATATTTTATTTTATAAGACATCTCTTATTTTTTCATTTCACATGGCAAGTTATAATAAAAAGTTGCAATTTTAACTATATATTAGATATCATTAAGTTTAGTTTAATGATTAAAGATGACGTACATCTTAAAGAATCTTTTTTCTGTAATGGAATTATGTTATTTTTGATCTTTTGACTGATGGATTTTTTAACCAATTTGGAATCGCAGTTTCTCTCTCTCTCTCTCTCTCTCTCTCTCTCACTTTTTAAATTTGGGTTATTCTCTTTTTTAAAGCTTTTTACAATCAATTCTAGATATATATCTTTTTGTAATTATAAACCTTTATAAAATAAAATTCTATCAAGCGTAGGCTTTTTAATCCAGAATATCTAAGTGAAAAAAAAAATGGTATTTTGTTGTTTATTTAAAAATATAATTATTCATTTATATAATTATATAACTATATTTGAAAGAAATTATGTTATATATAAATTTGTGTTTTTAAAAGGAAATGTATACTTGCTTTCGCTTCCATAAATTTTAAACCTGCAATATGAGAGAAGTTATTTTTAAAACAACGCATTGGAAACATTAAATTTTCCTGCTACGTCAGGAATGGCTTATCAAATATTTTTATCGCTCTCTCGTTGATCATCGTTATTCTCACGCTGTTCCCTATCTTTGGTGACTTAAATTCTTTACAATCAAACACTACTATATTTTTTTCGGTCGATTATTTCGGATAGGATTGTATATGTTCTCGGCTTGCATTAATCGCTGAGTATGATCACATCGGCGCTCACCTAATTTGCATTCCGAAACTCGATTCCAGGAAGCGAACAAGCATTCGTGGAAATTCGTTTGCAATTCCGAGCGCAATTAACGTTTTTGAAACCTCAGTTTCTCTAATTGCCGTCACACAGTTTGCATTTATTTCTCAGAAACGCGTCTCTCGTCGCGCGACAAATTGACACGAATCACAAATTGTTAGGACGTTATGTCAAGCTGTAATAAAAAAAAAATAAAAAAAAAGGGCGAATAATGATGAAATTAATTGTTAAATAGTGAATTAATTATTTTGGCATCGCTGAATAAAATATTTGGCGAGAATATCTCCTTTTCTCTCATGCGTTTGCTACTTTTCAACGCGACGTGCTTTTAATAATTATTCATTAAATATATAAATATTTAAATAGTATAGAATCTTGATTGTTATTTTTAAAAATTATTATATTTAAAGGGGAAAAAAGACACTAATATTGTAATGTTTTATTTTATTAACTAAACGCGATACATTTAAAAAAGGTATAATTATATTATTCAACAACATGTAGTGACAAAACAAAATATACACAAAATGCTGATAAAATTGTTGTGTTATCTCGCTAGCTTCTTCACTTGAAGGATAATATTCCGTGTAATAGTAAGAAAGAGAAAGAGAAAGATGGAGAGAAAGAGCTGTCAATGCTTGTTTTTGGATAGATAATTGCATTTTACTGGATCTCTCGTTTTGTAATCAATGAATTATTTTTATTTTTATTATGCTCGTAACAATTGATGGATAATTAATTTCGTATATGTTTATTTGATTTGAAGCTGTGAAAGTTCAGAAATGTATTGCGATATTGAAATATACATGAATTTCCAATTATCGACTGTGTCTTCAAGAATTTACAATGCAAGAGAATTTACCGTATTATTATCGCTATATACATTATACTTTGACATTGTATATGTATAACGGATGGTTCGTATATTTTCACGATTACCTGAAATGTAACTTGAGTTATTATTTTGTTGAAAAATGAATTTCATGAATGCGTTCAGTTTCGAAAGGTTTATAAAGTGACAGAAAAGATGTTTTTAAATAAAAATGTATGAACCATTATGTAAATGTACAATAAGTTATTATTATTATTATTTTTATTATTCGTTAGATTTTATTATTTATTATTATTTACATCAATCCAAAAACTATATTTCAGATATCTCAAAATTTTAATGAAAGGAGCTTTAATCATTATGCGGAAATATTAAGCAAATTTTGTATGTGTAATAATAATATTTATTTAACTTCAGCTATTTGCCAAGAAATGGTGCAAATTTCGTATGTAATTCTCAAGTTTACAAATGATAAATATTGATGTGGATTAAGTATACCTTGAATTTATTGAATTTTTAATTAATATTTCACGTGCGTTGTTAGTTTTTGCACACGTTAATTGCGCGGATATTTTCTTTTTGCTACGGTCTCACTTTTTATCTTCTTGTACCATTTTCCTACGACTATGCAATACAATTCCAAACTTTGTTTGCAGTTCCGGAGGACAAAAATGGCGCTCAAGGATGTTAGCTGTATTTCTTCCTATTTAATCTCGAGGCAACGTTAACAAACATAGAAGTCGGAGCGACGTCGATGAAGGATCTTCAAAAGAGGATCATCACAAAGTCGTCGTTCGCTACGTAGTTCTTAAGACGTTCCTCTTACAAGGGAAAATTCACGGCGGTGGAAATCGCGCGATAGAAATCTTCATAGTCATAATTCATCCGAGTACTTGCGACGCTCAAAAAGCAATCTTGATTCGAAAAATTGGAGCTTGATCCAAGAACAGAAGGATTTGAACATAGTCGAGACTACTTCTCTTCCGATCTACTATATTTTCTGTAATTAAAAAGTCGGGAATGAATCTCCTTGCGCGCGCGAAACGCGAGACGGTGAGATCGACAAGTGCGTAAAACGTGTAAAGTGATAATCGAGGAAATACGAACGACCGGAAGTAGTCGCAAATCGGCCGCAAATGCATCGATCAACCGAGATTACCCGCGATCGTTGAATCGAAGTCAAGGTCTCTCGGAGACGTGGAATCGTTAGGAAGTCACGGTGGGCGGACCCTCGAGATTCACGTTTGCCGCAGGTATCCGGTACCTGCACATTACACGCAACAGGAATCAAAGTGCGGTGCCCCGGCTTTAGGGGTGAGATGGCCTTCATGATGAAGAAGAAGAAGTACAAATTCTCGGTGGAAGTCGACCTCGAGGAACTCACGGCGGTACCGTTTGTCAGTGCTGTACTCTTCGCTAAGCTGAGACTCTTGGATGGCGGTTCATTCGTCGATCATTCCACTAGGTAAGTATTACATTTTGACACACATATATATATATATATATATATATATATATATATATATATAAAATTAGAAAACGACAAGATCGTTAATGATTAATGATGATTAATGTCACAAGTTCTTAAATTGTGTTATATATAAGATAATATACAATACATTCTATAAGAGCACACTCAAAGATTTCATATATATCTATATGGAAAACATATTTATTTTCGAAATATTAGGAAATATATATACAAGTAATTTAATAAAATGTTTAGATGAAACCGCTCAGGAATTTTGTTGACATCGTTTATCTCATGATTAATCATATATTCAAAGTGTATGATATATAACATTTAATATTTAATTATTTGTATCGTCGGGCTATTAGACTCTGAGTGAAATTCTGTTTTTCGCCGATATGTTGCGACGAATGGCGTTGGCGTTTTATCGACGAGGAACTTTCATGACGATTATCAAGATTTATACCGTCGTTCGTAGAACTTGAGACTTTCCAGAAATAGATTCTCGACAGGAATAAAGACTAGCTATGCTTTGGCGCGGTGATTTTTTTTTATTTCTATGTAATAACATATGTTACGTTTCTATGCACTCGAGATTATCGTTCTCGGTACATTTTATTACCATCTCATTATTATTGTATTAGAGTTTGGAGTATTGTATGAAAGTTCAATTTTTTAATTTTTATTAATATTTGCTATTAATTTTACTTGTTACTGTATAAACGTATTGCTTCATTTATTTTAGTAGATACACAAAACTCCAAACGTTTAGAATACATTCTAGACGTAACGCGAAAATTCATTGCTTCGCGTATAATGTTATTGTTCAGAAATATTATTTGCTCGAAATGTTCGAGAGTTTAAAGTTTGTAGAAGGCATATATAGTTTCGAAAGAACGAGGAAATTCGGCATAATATGCCTGCCTGTAGAATAGTTTCAAACAAAATTAAAATTTTTCAAATTTTGATATCGCATTTTCTTCGAGACACCACGCACATTTTCGAAATTGAGATAATAATATCTTGAAGCGACATTTTTAGGAGAAGCACGTATACATACATCGGGATAACTTTAATCATAAATTTTATTTTTGTATGCATTTATTTTGTCTTTTTCGCAACAGCTCCATTATCTATATTTCGGTAATCAAGAAAAACGCGATTACGGAAGTTGACAACTTTATTCTTGGCGATGATGCAAAATCACGAACGTGTGGATTCTCTTATGGCGGGAAGCCGCAAGGAGCTTGTATGGAATTTGCGAGCGTGTAATGGCCCGCCATAGTCAAGATCTATATTTAGCGTGACGCGTAGTTTGTTTTTTCTGATGAACCATTAAAACTTCGTTGAACCAAGCCGGAAGCTCGTTCGGCTTTAGATAGTCTCAAGTCATGGAGCTTTAACCCACCTAACAATAAGCGTAATCTTAAACTGGATAACATATGCCGCTAGTGAAACGGATATGCGTACATATAAGTACATGATATGTGCTATGCTTATCATAAACAAATGGTACGCTATATAAAATGCTATGGATAGAGTTTGCTTCACGAGGAGAAAATCATTTTTTTGAAAGATATTACTCAACTTTGATAAAATAAATTTGATTATAATTAGAGATTATATATCACAATTTTTATTAAACATAAATATACCTTAATATATTATATATAGGTATTATATACGTTATACTAAATTACGTTTAAAACAAATTTATTTTTGAAGAATATATATTTGATATAAAATTCGCAGCAGATATTAAAAGAAATAATATCTTTTATGTTGTTTTATAAATTATTTCCTATTATTTGGCAAAATTTGTTATCGTTTCATATTTTGACAAATAAAGCAATCTTCTTTGCGAAATAATTCAAAATAATTTAAAAAATGGTAAAAGACATATTATTTCCTTTTAATATTTAATATAATTAGATGATTTTTTTTTAATAGGGATAGCCGGAAGGAAACCACGCTAACGATCAGTTGTATTGACGATCATAAAACAGCGGTTCCGAATAATGTTCTATTCAATAAACATTCGAGACACAAGTGTTTCCTCGTGCGGATGAGGTAATTGCCGATGATGTTGTAATTATGTATACGACAATGCTGTAAATGTTAGTTACGTAAACGGCGCGGTACATCCAGACTCGTCGATACTCGCGCGTTAGATAAATTAGCCGGATGTTCACTACCGCCAAAACAATCTGTAATACGTTCAAGATCCAGATCTTGCAGATTATTTACGCATTCGCGCTGACATTTTGCGATTTAGCAGCTGAAAAAGCAGCTGGTATGCCTCGCGTGATTGTTCACGGTATCGTTACTTCAACTACTTTTTACTGCTACTTTCGCCTCTCTCCAGAGTATAAACGCACATAAATATAAAGATTTCTCAGAACAATGCGCAGACAGTTGAATTCTTTTTCTTTATTTAATAACTACTGCGGATACTTTAGGAGTATAAAATTCGAGTCGATTTGATAGCGATCCAAGCCATTTAAAATTGACGAAATCGGAACGCGAGAGAAATATCGCGATAAAATATCCGACGTTCTGGAATTGGCTCCAAATTTTTTTACTGTCACATAGCTCACCCTGTAAAAAAAGGTATTAAAATCTGGGACACTCCTGGCATGTCATTCGAATAAATTTTTCAAATATGCGGCGAATGATCACATAAATTCGTATTTTTCATTTCTAGAGATGCCTCTCGATCGTCTTTTAACTTTTCCGTATACATTCATCGAGTGGGTAAAATGAACAGATTTAAAGTAACTTTTGTGTTTCCATAGAACTCGACGTTAAACTATAAATCGAAAATTATAGAGTCCGAAGAGAAAGAGAGAAAGAGAGTTGTTTAACAAAACAAACCATTCATGTCTCACAGCAGGAAAACTAACACTGCGATATTTGCATCCCGTACATTATGCGCGGCATCACGTGCTTTCCTTTATAAGTAGAATAATGTTTGCACCCGTGCAAATGCGTGCGACACATATTCCAACATCATTTGCGGGCGCTTCTGCTTAACGACGCATTTCACCGTATAAAAGATAATGTAGTGAAACATGAAGCGATATAATCAGTCTTTTCTCATAAGTGGAATTTCCAAGTTTTATTTCTCATATATTATGTTTCTATATTTTTGACATGTAATGTAACGAAAATAGATATAAAAATGCATATTTTTCACAAGAGCGCTATTTTTTCTCGCGTTAGTATTTATTCTTTTGCCTCTCTCTTTCATTTTCGAATATTATTTCGTTTCTTTGCTGTGGGATAGCTATATTTTTACGTTCGTTATTGAATGGAAGTCGATAAAGTCAGTCGCGCAAAAAATGATTCGGCTCTATGACATATACATTATAGTATAGCGGTGACATCCACGTGTAACCGCTTTTTAGAACCGTCGCTTTTATTTCGAATATCAGCGTAACAGTAGTGGCATCGGAGAATACGAGGACAACTCTACCGTATCTGTATCAGAATATAGCGTCCGTGAGAGGCATATCAAATCCTACCTATAATAGTATCAATTTTTTTTTTAAAAAAGAAAAAAAACCGCGCGATAACAACGTCACATTCATTAACTGACTTTAATTCTTCGTGTAGTTAAAGTAATTCTCGAATTTCTTCTCTCTAATTTTTTCTCGACGTTAATTAAGCCTCGAACTAGGTCTCATATCTTATTGTTAGCCAAGAGATGAAAGAAATGCATCGTGTTAAACATAATTTGAATTATTCGTGTAATAATACAATCGGGAAGATAATATTTATGATATTTTCAAAATTGACAAAACGCCTAGGATTTATAACAGAGATTTATATTTAAGAGTTTTTTTAATTTTTTAAATTATTTCAAAATCGCAATTTAAAAATTCTAGAAACCTAGAGTAATAACGATTTTTTTTTACAATGTATGTTAAATATAAGTTTTCTTATACTAGAGATACGATTTTTAATCTCAATTAATTCAAGCGAATGAAATGCAAAATATATTACGTTACATGATAAGAAGGATATCTTTCTAAAAAAATTGCTTTATTATATTTTTATATAATTCTACAGAGAGACAGAAAACAGTTAGATTTATTTACAGAAAAACATAGTTTAGAAAAAGGCAAAGCAAGGTCGCATCTGACAAGGCTTCTGATAATTCTACGCTAATCTATTGGTATATGTCTATCGATTAGCTATAATGACTTCAGTTTACTGCGCATAAGATAACTGAAGGGGTTTACAGAATGTGCTCTCTTCAAGGAAAGATCGTCAATTAACGTGAATAACTTGTAGGACTGTTTCTTCGATGCAACCTAAATATCCATCGACCTGAATATGCATGAGATAAGAGTTCGATAAAAATTTGATTAATCACACAAGTATGAAAGTGGTTATTCAGGCAACATCTAATAAAAATCTTGGGCTATCGTGAAAATAGATTTTTTAACAAATTATGTTAATCACGCGCATATATTTTACGATGTTGGCTAATTACTATGTTGGCTAAGGTAGCATATTAATCACATTATTAAACATTATTTCGCTCAGAGGATATTGAGTCCTTATAGTTGCGAATTAATTACATATATCATTTCATTGCGTTTCCAAACATAACAAAGAATTATACAGTATGATAGCGTACCGCATTGACCTACTTTTTCGCCACGTATTTAACACGCTAACTAAGTATGGCTGTCGTAAATTTTATGTTCCCTATGTAACTACCGATATTTTCTGTTAAATTCTATGGGTACTATGATCATTTTGGAATTAATTTTGTATTTAACCAAAAACCACTGAAATTTTATCAAATTAAGCTGCAAAGATACGAATAGCGAAATCTCTTAAATACTCAAGAAAATTTTAATTAATGTAACTTTAATTCCCGCTTTAATTATCGAGGTATTTAACCTTGAAAATTAAAAAGTTTTGACGCAAAACAGTGTTTCCAAAACAGGTTTCCGTTAATGAAATACTCACCCTGAACTTCTTAAGAAACGGATGAAAAGAATGACGTCTCTGAGATATTTTATATGTATGTATGGAAAACAAATTGAGAATATAAACATGAATTCTCAGGAGTGAATAGGCACAATCGGTACGAGATACGATACGAGAATGCATGCCACTTTTGCTTTTACTCCTCTGGGAAATATGAATCTTAAATTTTTTTATTAAAAGAATAACTTTCGAATGTTTCGTGAATAATATTCTTTCGTGTGTGTAAATTTTCTTACATTACTCGGTGCTTCTCAAATTGTTTGACATTATTTTGTTTGTACCATTTAATGATTAGTATCCATTTAATAGATAATTCCGTCCAGAGTCATATTTATGAGTTAGATATAATAAAAAATTCTCTTCACAAATCCTCTTCACAAATTCTCTTCACAAATTCTCTTTACAAAAATATCATATATATATCAAAATGTCATATATTCTTTTTTTCTCTATTTATTGGCTTATTTAATGTTAATATATGTATAACACAAATAGCAAAATTAAAATTATAATTTAAAAGATATTCTATTATAAATTAAAACGATAATTAAAAAAAAATAATAATAATTTTAAAACTGAATAATTCTAAAAATTTACTAATTATTTTTTTATTTATTTATATTTTAATTTACAAATAAGATATAAGCATACAAACGAAATGTATAGTAGCAAACGCTGGATACAAGAGCGATAATATAGGATATTTATTGAGTGCTAATTAGGACACTTAATAAATTATATTAAATATTTGAAAGCAAATTATCCGTTTTAAAACGAGGACTTCTATAATATGTAGGTGCGCTCGGTACGTGCGCGACGAAACCGACAGCAATTAGTTTCCGTGTTTGAAATCGAAACGACAACTGGCGAGATAAACGGGGACAAAGATGCATCGGTATTGTGTGATGAAAGTCGATATTGTATTTAAGACAGCTCGCGCGTCACGAGAGCGTTTGCGTATTAATGTAGAATCGGTAATTGTCCTTGCGAGTTTTTTACCTTGTAATTATTCGCGCCTAGAACGGAAAACTAACAAGCGCAACGAGAGCTCATTTGCGACAATTAGTTCCTCCTGGGTTTTTTTTTTTTTTTTTTTTTTTTTTTTTTTTTTTTTTTTAATTATTATTTGGCTCGCGAACAACGCAAGAATCTGCCTCATTCGTCGAAATAATGATTCGTGTACCGCGAGCAAATATATTCAAGCCAGAAACCTATTTTCCATTTTGCGGTAGTTGTCTATAGTTTTCATATTCTGGAATGGAAATATTCGTCGAATATAAATTTTTGGGGAAAATAGATATAAATAAATAACTAATTAAAAAAAAAAAAAGATACCGCGCTTGTAAATAATTTATATAGTATTACGATGATTTGAATAGAAATCAATAAGTAAAATGGTAGACGGTGAATATGCACGATGCGAAATAATACGCTCGTATCACGAGAGAAGATCTTCATTTATCTCTATATCTCGTTATAATTATTTCATCAAGATTGTTACTTTACGGAATGAAAATTTAATTTGAGCTGCACATTTGTACAATTATTATAAATGATACTCAATTATATGCGATGAATGACGGTCAATCTTGGACGGTGGAAAAGTAGATTAAGATTTATAATAAGATTGAAATAATTGTTTTTTTAAGTTAGTACCGGTTGCCTTGTCGGTTGTTTTCAACTTCCGTCAGCTGCGTCACTTTGAACCATGACCTTCCGCGAAATCGTCTTTCAGATCCGCTACTCGGATAACTTTGGAACGAAAATCCCATGCGATGATGCGACGAATTTCCAAGCTTACGGTCGACGAGAAACCGATTACGCTAGAAGACAGGTGAAAGAGAATAGTGGCGATGGAAAATTTATATTAAACACTTTAATGAAAAATTCTCTAGATATTCGTTGAAAAAATATCCTTGCAAAAAAAAAAAAAAATTTTTTTTGTTTAATTTTAAAATTTGACGCTCAAATACGAATTTGCAGCTTCGAACATTTATTTCATTTTATCCACAAGTATAGATAATTGATGGAGAATTTAATTACTTTTTCTAGATGTCTAAATTGATCCAAATTGAATCAAAGTTTCGAATAAGAGTAGAAGAGAAAAATAAGAAAAGTATTTTTATAATTCTACGATTGCAATCATCTTTTTTCGAATATGGTTATATTGAATATATATATATATATTATATTGATTATTATAATATTAAATTGAAATATTATATTTGAAGAATTAATTATGATAATAAAAGAAAATTAGACTTATAAGTTTTAAAGCTCTCTCTCTCTCTCTCTCTCTCTCTCTCTCTCTCTCTCTCTCTCTCTCTCTCTCTCTCTGAACATTTCGCGTCTTTCCCACGATAGTCGTAATAAAAATATAAAAAGGCCCGGATTTTTTACGACCTCATCGAACCCATGGGGGATCCCAATTCCCATGGATCATTTTTACTTGGAAATCTTGACGGAGGAGATTTACGAGCGACAGACGAATGAGCAGGGAGCAGGGAAAAAGGTGGGAGAAAATTAGAAGTAGGATAGCGTGCGACGATAATGGACAATGTCCTGTCCGTCGTGTCCCTGCGTGGAAGTGACCGGCCGACCGACCGATCGGTCGGACCGGACCGCGCTCGAGAGGATCCGACACCACTTCATACGTGATGATGAGGAAACGCCCGATTACAACGCTGCTCCGGACGGCCGCGGGCCGCGACGCGTTACATTAAATATTTCTGCGTGTATATCAGCGCGAATGATTATGTCGGTTCGCGCGCGCACGCGCGTACGGAGACGGGATACATCGTGTTCCTGTGCACATATTTGCCGAAGGGACGGGAATTGAATGCTGCAGAGAGGGATCGGATAAAGGGATCGGCGGTCACGTCGCTGCTCAGATCCGATACGTAATGTATGTGTTTATGTGTCACAAGTGATTCGTTTACCACGTGTCGCCGGCACCTGTAATATTGATAGTATCTCCGATATCGCTTGCTTTGATAGACGATACGTGATAATAATTAGATTTTATTCTATATATGATTTATTTATTTTTTTTGAGAGAGATTTATATATTTTAGAAATTTATATAATATATTTTCTGTTATATTTACTTAAATAAATAAGTGTTTGGGATGTACAATATTTCATATCTAAAGGTAAATGTAATTTTATAGTACTTTTGTCAATATTTACTCTGTATTTTATGATTAATTGTACAGTGTCAAAAGAACACAGGTTTCTGTATTATAAAAAGTATAAAAATGTATAACTTTTTCAAGCTTTTTAATTAAATCTTTTTTATGAAAGATGTAAAA
Source organism: Polyergus mexicanus (assembly GCF_030449975.1). Classification (NCBI taxonomy): domain Eukaryota; kingdom Metazoa; phylum Arthropoda; class Insecta; order Hymenoptera; family Formicidae; genus Polyergus; species Polyergus mexicanus. The sequence continues at coordinate 12,383,239 of NW_027223321.1, read as the reverse complement.
AATTATAGATTTCTTCTCTGCATTTTTTTTTACAATATTAATATTCTCCATATTATTGCAAATTAGCAGAGAATCCACAAGTATGATAGATATTTACACCGAGCCAATATATACATGCATTAAAAATATAAAGCACTTTTCACATATTTTATATTACCACTCACTATCGGCGAAATGAGTTTGAATATGTTTTAGTGATTGTTTCTATATCAGAGATACAGAAATTTTGCCAGGGCGATTAAATTTTCCATCTTTGATATATTATTGATTGCGTTTTTATTTTGCAATCATGCAACGCGATGCTCTCTCAGATAATTTACACTTGATAATTGATCTGTGCATCTGTAAACCTGTATATTAAAATGTAATATTTCCTAAAAATATCATAAATCTTTTGTAATATGATGCTTGAATAAAAATATAACATCTAAATATAAATATTATAGTATATAATAACAAATATATTGCATAATTGAATATACGAAATTTTTTTTTTAAATATCAAAAGTTCTCAACCTTTTTGTCAATAATTTCATGCGTAAAATTTTATTTGTATATACAATATATATGTAATTCAGTACATCCTTCAACTCGGTGAATAAATAAGCATTCAGTCAAACGTACAAATTGATTTGTATATATCCTGCAAGTTGAGTCTAACAGAATTTCAAATGTAGACAATGTTAAATTATTTTTATATACCATATATATATCTTAATTTTAACGATGTACTGTAGTAATTATTATCTTTATTTTGCCTCATAAATTTTTTTTTTTTTCCTGTTTATATCTCAAGCTGTTACAACGTTTCTCCATTAGAACATCGCGTGTATAATTTAACGATTACATTCTCCCGGAGGTACGTTGTCAATTATGTAATACCGGCGGCGCACGTTTACACAGGATCGATTGTTATGCGGCTACCGATATGCAATCAATGAAAAGCGAAAGTACATAGTCTTAGCTATGAATTGGAACACGCGATTTCGTTCGCAGTGCGCGAAACACACACAACCGGCGTGTAAAATTATAGATAGGGCTAAAAAAAAAAAAAAAAAAAACAACCGTTATATTTATTCCTTCTTTATATTTATTTCTTCTTTTCTCTTCCAAGAGAACGATAAACGAACTCTCAAACTGGCAAGTAGTAACGGTAATTCATAAGTGGAACGACTTGTCGCGGTCACTTGATCGTAATAATCGTAATTCCCGATGCTGCATCGCCATTGACACGCGTATCGTCACCACCAGGGAGTCCACGTGTCGTCCGCGCAGAAACGTGGCAGCTTTTTCGTGAGCGCGGGTGACGTTTCGCGCGTTTGCGTTCGTTCCCGCTTTCGTCTTCGAAACGTCCCGCTTAAGGTCTTATAGATACGTCCGCGTTCCTCGCAGAAGCGCTTGCTTGTTCACGATGAATGGAAAAGTCATTACCCTTTACGGCGGAACGCTTCGCGTAGGTAGAATGTTGATAACTCGAAGAGAACTTGGAGAATGAGTCTCTTCGATTACCTACCTACTTGAATTTGGCTTGGAACTTTCGGGAAAATGGCTCGATCTTTCTTGGGAGGGAGAGAATAATATTCAAAGTTTTCCACTATCGGACACGTCATATATAATTTCACGTTTATATGGATATATATTTTTTGCTTAAGAAACAGAGACGCAAAGTAAAATGCAATTAATTCAGGAAGAAAAAATAAAACGGAGATATTTTGAACATAGATTTCTTTTGAGTCGTATAAAATAAAAAGATGACGAAATGAAACGAATTTGTCTATATACATTTTGTGTAACGTATAATTATATTAATGCTATAATTTGATTAAACGCAATATTAAGGAATATACTATAGTAAAAACTGCTGATAAATTGTATTAATAATTAAAGCAATTTAGTATACGAATTTGTTTCTTGCTAAAAAAAAAGCAAGAGATTACGAACGTGCTTGAAGTTTTATTTCACGCTTGCCACAGGTATATAAAAGAACAAACGAACCTTGAAGAACACGTTCGGTCACTTACCATTGATGGATATCGCTCGGAGAGGCAGTAATCGCGTTCGATTTCTCCTGTTTTCACCACGGCATTATTCGCCGGGCATTTGAGTTAATCCGACGTAAAATCTGGCCGTTTATATATCTGACAAACACACATTCAAGCATTTCAATATTCGAATGGCAGAGATCCCAGTATTAGCAAGAGCATGAAATCGTCGGAAATTCATACAACTCTGTAACAGTGATATATAAATCGCTAGAATCGCTAGATAATGCCGATTCTCGTTCAGTTTTGTTATAGTAATAGCGACTTATAATTATAGCAATTAAATATTTAAATATATATATATTTTTTAATTTTTTTTGAATTTATAATACTTTAAAATTTTAATATTTTAAAAATACCTGCGCTACATTTTTATTTTACCTGATATTTAATGGCTTTGACGATCTTTTTCTCTTCGCACGCATTTTTGCTTCACAGAACATTTTCCAATCTTTAGACTACCGCAAGGTGGTACTTCTCTGAAAAGTTTGAGTAGTTGCGGTTTTAGAAACTTGAGGATTCACTGCCGGTATACCGAATAAAAACATATTTTTCCACGAAATGTCTATTTACTTTTTTTTTTTTTCCGACGACCGTACAGGTTTTGTACCGTTATCGTTCTTCGATGCAGATTAATAGAAGAAATTCGCGATTAATGGAAGATGGTTTTTTTCAACCGTGCTAGATTTCAATCCGCGATTTTCATCGATCACGCTTTAATTTTTCCGAACATAAATATAGCTTTGAGACAAAGCTTGTTATTTCATATTCTTCCGTCTTCTGTTCTCTTGTCTTTTATCTTGTGCTTTGTCATTTCTCGACTGCTTTCGAGATACGAAAAATCGACTGACTGCCGGAACCGAAAGTCATTTTTCCCTCCCTACCACTTTATGGTTACTTGAATATTCCATTCCGACTATTGCGATCATGTATTTTTGGAAATTGTGTCTGCGACGCGAAAGTAGAGCAGACATCAATTTTCACTGTTATTTCATATATTGGCTGTGTATCATACCAACTATAGTAGATCGTTGTTGAAAATTTAAAACGTTTCCCAAAATTAAATGTTTTTTTTTTTTTTACTTATTTCTTATTTATAGCGAAAAAAGTATAATGAAGATCGTAAAAAACAAAATCTGAAAATAAAATCTGGAAAGAAGAGAAAGAGAGATAGTTGATATTAAAAATCAACACATTTATATAAAATATTATTTTTTTTTATATTAACGACAACTTTTTTTTAATGAATAATTGATTTTACTTCGCATAATTATTATAACTTAGAGTATATATATACGTACAGAATTATATAGTTATATTGTATAAAATAATATTTGCTTTGTTTTATCGAAAACGTTATGCAAATAACTTTACAAATTTGAAAGATGGACATGGATTATTGAGGCGTGCTCCAACGTACTTTGTGGGGCCGCGCGCGATCTCGGGTTTCTTTGAATATTCATGAGATTATTCAGAACGCATCCCTTCGACAATCTGCCGTAGTTAGCCAAAGCCCTATTGTCCCACGAAGATTCGCGTCGATGGTTTGCAATAAGGGTTGTGATATCGAACTCTCGAAACTTAGTTCAATGAGTAGTTCAATGATTCGAATAGACGCGATATGAACGTTTCCTGCGTGCAGCTGATATTTTCAAGAATTATATTTTACCTAGCATCTTCACGAAGAAAAATCAAATTTGTATGTATGTATGTCATGTTGTTCTAATTCCAAATTCATTGCTCACGAAATAATTTTTATTAACAATTTTAAACATCGAAAACAAAAGTAAACTATATTAGTATAAATTAATTATCCCTTTTTGATATTAAAATCCTGAATTATGTTTCCTTCAGATGCCGAATGTATTATTTGTTTAACTAAAAAACAAAAAAAAAAACAAAAAAAACCCGGAGATGGTGCCAGGAGATTAGAACCTCGTGATTCGCAGGTTCGAGAGATTTCGCGAATTTTGAAAACTGTTTCTAATGTGTTAAAGATAATTATTTGCTCAACTAACGATGATGTGGAATGCAGATTGTTTCTTCGTTCGTTCCTACAGAAGGAATTCGGCGAGAGAAGAGCCGGCTTTATTTGGGATTTTCGTAGGATCTCGAAGCACGGAACATTCGCGGCAAAGAAACACTTTTCCCAAAGTGACGCGTTTGACGTTTCTATTTCCTTTTCCGAGAGAGATATATAATCAAATCTTTCGAGCAATATTTTGTAAGCGGACTGCTGTGTCTTTCTCGTATCGTGAATTTTGCTTGAAGCTTTGACCGCGGATGAAAATGAGATGAGGCGCTCGAGCGAGCAGAGTAAAAAAATAACCTTCATTTTTCATCATTGTTAACCAGAATATAAAGCAGGAAACTCGAGAATGGAGAGAACAAAAGCTATGTCGACGAGCGTAACATGATATCAGGAGCGTACTATAGTTCGTCGGGTCCCTCCGCCAAACGATAATCCGGATTGCCGGCATCGATTGCACCAAGTTTCCCTGGCATTTCCGCCATCCCATCCGTTGACCTTGAATACCCACGCAAATTCGCTGAACGCCTTTCTCTCGGTGCGAGATAAATGGCCGGCACAGATAGAGAAAATGAATTGCGAAAAGCGATAACCATATCCCCCGCAGATTTAATTAGAATATATGTATTGTATATTAATAGATAAAAAAAACGAGCGATTATCAAAAAATATTTGCTGTATTTATTTCTACAGTCAAAAAAAAAGTAAGACAATTATATTTTCTGTAAAAATAAAAACGTTATTATAAAAAAAAAATTAAGATTATTATATTATTTTAATTGGTGATAAGATTGATGATTGAGACTAATCATTGCGTGGTGCATCTATTTTGATTGAATTGATCGGTGATTTACTGCTTCCGACAATCTCTTTCGATCGATACGTAAGCAGTAAACGTAACGTTTTCTGCTATTTTGATTTTGAAGAATCTATAAACTAGTCAACGAGTCGTTAAGCGGTAAATACTTAAATGACGGAAATAAAATTGGAAATGTATTCGGCAAATGTGAAATATATGTGCAATTAGTATTCTAGTAGCATTTTAATTGCTTAAATAAATTGAATTATTTCTTTCTTCTTAGAGATATGTAAGGCAGATCAACTTTATATTTTTCTCCGTTTGTATTTATCAATATATGTAACAGAAATTATTATTTAACAAATAACATAATACAATATTAGGTGTACAACTTTGCTTCCGCCGTTTTTTTTTCCCGAAATTCGAGGCTCTATTGTAAAAAACTGGTTAGGCGTTTTGAAATTGCTTGTTGAGTCGCTCTTAATGATCGTGCCAATTCTTTTTGACTTTGACTCGAGTCTTCATTAAGTAATGCCTCCAATTCTGCATCTTCGAAAACCTTCTCCCTTCCACCGCTATGCCGGTCTTCGACGTGAAAATCACCGTTCTTGAAGCGTTTGAAACCACTCACGACACGTTCTTTCACTAATAGCGGCTTCACCATAAGTATTCGAGAGCATTCGATGAGCCTCAGCCGCAGATTTCTTCATATTGAAGCAGAAGATTAAAACCTCCCGCAAATGACGAGAATTTGGCTCGTAAACTGACATTTTCAATCGAGAATAACTTTATGATGCGGACACAAATCGACTAATGTTTCTATGGGGTTATGTTGACAGATGCCCAAGTTTATCGCATGACGTCTGTGATCTATTTATTTCGACCATTACTTACCGCTTAAAGCCATCTATAGGAAAACGGCGGAAGCAAAGTTGTACACCTAATATTTGAATAATGTTTACGATTGCTTGCCGCAGAATAATCAGCCGTACTTTGTTGACGCGCAACTCGAATTCTACATATGTTGTAAACACTACGTATATAATTGAATATTAAAACATATCATATATTATTGTATCGCATTTATACTGAAACGCCTATTTGGATCATTAAAATGTTATTTGTGTAGCATTATATGTTCAATTATACTAAATCGCGAGACGCGATAGATCGAAACAAATTTAGAGTCATATTCCTATTGAAATTCCAGGTAATCTTTCTCTAAATATAGTATGTACATATGTAAATGGGACTCCAAATAGAATCCCCGATCTCCACTGTAACATTTAAATAGAACTTTGCGATCTTCAGGATCGATCGAGGTCGTCCCTGACCCCCTGACGCTTCCATCTTTCCAAGCTGGCCTTGGGGTTGCATAAGCTACAAATTGCGCTTTTTATTCAGCTGAATCAGGAACCATTTGGACTCGATTTTATCTTAAATGCGTGTTTCGTGACATTTTCGTGGCAAAAAAATGCTATAGCATCAGTCGACAAAATTATAGGTTTTCTCGAGATTGCACGGAGAATTTCATTTACAGTAGCTACTTTTATTATGTCTTAGCTGCAGCTTTTCCGGTGAATCCGCTTGAATTTGAAATAGCAAAAGCCCGAGCAAGAAATGTTTCTCTTTAAGTCTCTTTTATAAAGTGACCGAGTTTCTCGCCGATGGTTCAATCTGTGGAACGCGTATTTTCAACATTGATTAGCCGAACTTGGCTAGTCTTTCTTTAGATTACCTTGAAATATATTGGCGGTATATACTTGGCCGTAAATCATGCAATCTCAATTGCTCTTTTGTTGTAATAAGTTTAATGAAATTACGATAAACGATGAAGAAAAATGTTTTAGCAAAATGTCATATTATTAATTTTGATTACGTAGATTTTACGTAATTTACATATCAACGTATTGAATCTATAATAGAGAACACATACTCTAAAGGGAAATATCTCTCCTCAATCTCAATAATATCGTATTATCGGCTCCGAATATATCACTTGAAAAACAATTTTCTCGTACAAGAGCATCATTGGTGCAAGCCAGTTGCTGAAACATAGCCTTCAATACGTGACGTTTGTTCAACCTTGGCCGATTCTTCCAATCGAAAGCGGCCTTGAAATACAACCGGTAGCACGTGCAATATGAATTCTCGCCGTCAATGGGATATCGCACTACGTAACAAAAACTTATCGATAAAACTAACTTTCGAACTTTCAATCGTATATCTCGAAGGAAAATCACATTACATTATGGAGCTTTATAACGGGGGGGGGGGGGGGGAGGGGCGTGCAAACTTCGCGACAAGGATCGTGTCCGGAATCGTAAGTTAGAAGTGATAGAAGTGAAGCAGAGCTATTATTGTGAAAGTGAACAACTCTCCTATTAATTGGAATATATTGGATTTATATAAGAATTATTCAAATCTCTATATTAAATAAAATCTTTATTATAGAGAAACAATTTTTGTGCAATATAATTAATTATGAGAGATTAATATGTCTCTTTTGATTTTCTGCCCGACTATCACATAAATCTCCCAGGTATTTCATAATCTCATCGTCTCAGTTGCTACTTTCACTATAAATCGTCGAATTAAAAATAACTTTTATTTCAATCTTCTCTCTCGTCTCCATTGCCTCAATATTTTTGTAGAAATTTTTTTTCTTTTGCAATACAAAATTAATAATCGCATATATAATAAATATAATTGATAGAATTGCATCAGAGAGAGAGAGAGAGAGAGAGAAGAGAGAGTTAGAATGACATAAATTATTCACACATTTTTTTCTCCGTGATAGTAATATATGATTTGATTGAGAGGTGATGTTGAAGTTCAGTTTTTAAAAACTGTGCTGAAATCGCGACGTGTTAATTTACATTTATCGAGGTAAATAATATCTCGAAACTAAAACTTTTTATATACATTATTTTTAGAATATATAAACCGCTTATTTATATTGTACATTTTTTTTTTTATTTGTGCGCTCGTTTTCCTTTATAATAATTCCTGAATAACTTGTTTATCCCATCGTTGATATAACGAGAAAGTGGCAATTTGTCGTGCTAAAACGGGTGGCGTTTTGCCTCCTTCGAGGGCGAACCGCGCGTTCTAGACATTGTTTAGCCGACAGTCGAGCGACTTATTGATTACCTGTTCGCATAAATACGCATACGCGTACATGTGTTGCGCGCTTAAGCTCTCGCCCTCACGTGCTCGTTATGCACGCGCGCAGACACGACATAAATGATACGATCGCATTTTTCATGCATACGACGATCGATAATTGACTATGCGCGCGTTAATTATTACGAGGAGTCATTCTATCTTATAACATGAGGTACAAATCACATTCGAAATAGCCATTTTGGATCATAATAATCATGCTTCATGCATTCTCTTGTGTATATGTTATCTTATATGATTATTTTAAAGAGCTTAATATTTATAATTATAAATGAACGCGTAGTCCAAGTCAGGTATAAGATATATAACAAATAAAAAAAAATATATATATATATCTTATTTACAAATAACTATATTTATATATTTTATTTTTTATATTCTACTTATATATGTTCTATAGCAAACATCCGTTATATTATTTTACATTTTTATATTTTTTGTTCTTTATAATTTTAAATATTATTTTTGTGTTATTGTGTGCTGCTTGAAGCTTTTCTTCTAACTTGTACCGTACATATGATTCAATAAGCATTCATGATATGCGAGTCAAACTCGTCGAATCGTGACGTGTTAACAATGTTTTTCTTATCTTTGGATTCTTGTCGAGCTGGCGTCCCTACTTTGGAAAAATAAAAAAAACATATAATGCACAATTATTTATTTAATAACGTATTTTGCAAGCTCATAAATCGATAAACAATATTTAATTGCAAAATAATTTCTTTCATTTTAAATATAGTTCTCTCTTGTACCGAAGAAATATGGGGTGGTTTTATCGTAAAGGAGTTGCAGCTCAATAATCGAAATGCGCATATTTTAAGAGTTCATCCTTCGAATTTTGTACTTCACATTCGCAATACGACGTATTTTTATTTTTTCTAACATTTTTCTCTCGGGTTGCATCAATTAAAGGATTGTTTGGCTATTAATGGATTCGAAAATCTCGAAAATATATCAGTTTAAAAACTCATAAATAACTCCTAATTTTGCCGCAAAAATTTATTCGATATTTTTATTTTTAAGTAGTGTGGGGGAGGGGGGATTGAGTCGACGTCAAAAAATATTAAATTCCTATCCGGTGTGACGGGCTTAAAATTTTTAATTTGCAGAATATGAAAGTTCATAAATAGCTTATAATTGTGCACTATTTGTTTTTTTGCAAGGTTGAAGGGTCTGCTCGATAGGGGTTATCTCTTTTGACGCACTGTCGGAACAGCTGGTAAATGTCAGTTGCGGCGCGTCCGCTTCGTCGGTTGTAAAACATGTGCGCGTTTATCTTCTTTTTAACCGCGAAATATTTATCGTGGACCACTTACGAAGCGTTCACCGCCTTTTTTTCCCCATGAGAATATCTCTATGTTTTTTGTACGATGACAAAGAAAGGATTTTTCACACGAAAGTGTTTTGCTTACATCAAGCGAAGAGAGCGTCGACTTGAAAAATAGTTCTTAAAAGAAGGCGTTAATACACAATAACGATTCAATCTTCATAACTGAAATAAACTGTCCAGTTTTTAATAAGCTTTTATGGCATTGATATCATATTGTCACTGTACATATAACGAAATAATATATAATATATAAACAAATGGTTTGTGGCAATTATCGATAGCGATATTTATGTGCATGAAGAGATTGCGAGAGATAAAGGTACGCGCGCGTGTGTGTTACACTTTCTCAGTGATTATAATATTATTAAAGCATCTCAAATCAGTTAACTTAAAGCTTTCATTTGGTTGTCATATTTGTCTTATTTTCTATAAATATATCTACATGCTTACATAAATCGTATTTTTATCTTAAATGAAGAAATAAATATTTTTTTCTTGCTATGTAACTAACTGTTGATATGTAAATTTTGCTTGCACAATTAATAAGCGCAATCCGAAATACATAATGCCGATAAACCGCCATCATATGCAAAAACGCACACACGCGCGCGCGCGCGCGTATATATATCATCATGATGCAAATGTTTGATTACACTTTATTAATTTTTCCAATACATCGCGAGAAAAAAAGAAAGGAAGTACATTTCAAGCTTTTCTAAATGTTTTGCAAATACGATTTATTTAAACACGATTGAAGTCAGAGATTAGAAATATATCAGAAATATAAAAAATGTAATTATTTTAACAATGCGTTTTATAGCAATCGGATATCATTCCTCCAGTCGTTTGCAACCTATCATTGAAACAATCCTGATCGTCATTATTTTGCAATTCTCGCTATGTAAGATTTCTACTCAGCATTTTATGTCACGATAGATAAAGATTTAATATGTATTATTTTTTTATTTGATAGAGCGTTGAATTCACGCGTAGTAATGTAATTACTAATAATGAAAAGTACATTGTAATATCATGAAATCATGAATTTTTAATAACGAAGTTAGTTTTCCAACATCAAAATTGTCGGACTTAATATAATAATAATTGTAAGCTTATACTTGAATATTATGATATTTTAAAAATACTATTTTATCTAAGAATATTATTAAATAAAAAAACAATGTAATGAAAAATAAAGAAACACGAAATTTAACAGACATTAATGCATTTTTGGCTTATTATTTGAATAAACATTAAATTTTAAAGAAAAGATAATTTTATAATATTCCAATTCTTTTAATTTTACATAATATCTTTAGCTTTTATTTTTATTGTCTTAATTATTGTTTGTTAATATAAATCCACATTATTTTGCAATAAGAAATAAAATGATTTTTCTCACGGTTATAGAGAAAAATGAAAAGAATAGTGTTTCTTAGGATTTCGCAATTATGTTCAATCCCAGTCGACCTACGAGTATCGATCCTTGTTCACCTTATTCTAGTGTTGGAAAATCGCGCAATGCCAGAACGTGGGCGTCGTGATATATCGCTTCTGGGAAGAGAAACAGAAACATGTTTTTCCATAGTACATGAGAAAAATCGCAAAAACTGTAAAGATAATCGATAACAAATAGTACACTGTCGGGATTCTAAATTTTCGTCGGTTGATATATTTTACATCGCTTACATGCATTTGTGTTTATATTCAATCCTTTCACATGGAATTATTTTAATAACACAATATTGTGTATTGTTTGATTTATATATTTTTCATAAATGCACTCGTGAACATTTTATGAAATATATGTCAATTTGCTCATCTCACGGGATGCGTATATGAAAATGTTCATCAAAATTGAATACTATGATAAACATGAATATTACGCGAATATCAACAAACTAATACAACATAATAACGAGGAACATTATAAACATTTTTGCTACTGTTATGTGATGATATATTTCAGACAATTCACATATTTTTCACATAATGTGTTGTTAATTTAATTATCTACTATTATATATTTTGCTGCTATATTTTACGATGCATAATGGAACTTGGCTCACTTACAAATTATATACATGTGAGATGTTAAATATTAAAATGTCAAAATTTACATTTATGATTTTGTTCACTTTCTTTTTCGCAAAAAACCTTTTTGCTGCTCGTCGCGTGAAAGCAGGACAGTCCGATTAAAAATGAAGCGTAGCAGATCCCCGGATTTTTCTTCGTAAAAGATTCTAGTGAAAAGAGAACCAGGAAATTTCGGGCGAAACGATTCGCCCGAAAATGCGCGAAAAACATTCTGTATCTCCGGACGGTCCTGTCATCCGTTTCTTGCACCTGTCAGTTGCGCAAACTATTCCGAGGAAAGTATTTCAATAATTATCGCGTAACGTAGGCTTCAGTTCTCGTTCCGATCGGCCTTTCGTAATTCATTATATATTATATTATATGTATATACATTTATGTTTGTGTCTCTTAATCACAAACGAATCCGAACGAGTTCTTCTTTTTTAGCGCAACGGCCTTTCGCTCGCGCGATAAAAATCGGATTTGTGCTTGCCGTGGCGCGTAAATATACATTCGTATTTCCTGCACACGAGATATCGTGCGTGCGTGTGTGTGCCTCGACATGTGTTTATTATCGTTCATTTTACACTGGCTTCTCCCAAGCGGTAGCGCGTTCGAATTCGACAACGGCAGTGATCCTCAACCGCAACCGCAAGTTTGTCGGAGATGAATTATCCGAATAGAAAACTTTGAAGATCCCTAGAGAAGGTGCTAATTATACTCTGGTATCTGATTACTTTACTCGACAAACTTATAATAGGCAAAAACTGTAATTGGCGAAGCCGGTGAGCGCTTGGAACTTGATACTATAGGCACGTGTAATAATCACGTGTGTTGAAACGATGTGTTAAAACATTACACAATTAATGTAGGATATATTTTTCTACGCATGTAACAAGAGAGAAAAGTGAATTTATTGATATTAATTTAGTTTAGTCGAGCTAATTGGTTATGGGATAGGAAACTAGGACAATTTGATATTATCCAGAATTCTCTGAGGAATATTCCCAGAAATTCTCCATGGAACACTCGGTATATTTCTTCGAGAAACTCCACTGTAAGCGAGTTGTATATATATTTTGTAACATATTTCCCGAAAAAGAAAATAAGATTTTTCTCAAAAAATATATGTCGATTATTATAAGATATAACTTGTCTCGCGATGTATTTTATTATTAACATAATTATTAATGCGCGCATATATGGTATGTAAACCCACGCATAAAAGCTACTTAATATTTTACAAATTGATTGAAAAGATGAAAAAATTTTCTCGCAATTGCTCTTTTTACGCTTTGTTAACGTCATCTGATCGTGATTTCAAAGTCCGATAGCGTTACGTGACATTTGTGTTAATATCGCACGATCATGCATTTTACCATTTGGCCATTCATGTGGAATTTCTTTTTTTCCCGTAATTAGTATGAAGCTTTCGAGAAAGATAATCCTGTGAATGAAGATCGCGATGTCACGCTTTTACAAACTTGATCTCGCTTTTCTCGCCCACTTTGCTATTAATCCAATTGAATAAAAAGTGCTCGCTAAAACGGTACGAATTAATAAACAGCTAAACGGCAGTCAACATGTTTCTCGCTTTTTAATTAGAGCGAATTTGATTTTACTATAATGCGCGCTCTACTGCAAGCAAATCTCCTGGGAAGGAAAAAACCGCAAACTGCGATATTAATTATCATACTGCATACTTCGCATTCTCCGCGATTAAAAATAGTAAAATATATTTTACGCGCTCTTGCACTTCGTATCGATGCTTGTTTCCACTTTAAAATTTGACGAAAGTCTCGCGCTCGGTATGATCTTCCGCAAATATTTTTATAATGACATTTCTTATTTGATTATTTTCATATAAAGACTTATTTTTTCGTAGCACAATTTTATTTTTCTCGGAAATAGAATATTTTCTTCGCGCTTTAATTTCTGCAATCTGTTTTTTGCTTTGAAGTTTTACGTTATCGATATTAAAATATCGAATATAAAATATAAAATGCTATTGATATAAAGTGATCGTATGTTTTATTTGCTTCACAGCTTTATTTACGTGATTATGTAAATTGATAGTCCTGCTTTGAGATCTTAACGCATCATCGAGATGATAATACGTCTCGTGCGTCGTTTCTTTTTTCACGACAATCAAATGCACGACACATTTCGTACGACTCGAATTGCAATAAATCATATTCAAAGACTCTTTGCACGCGTTATTTATTCCACGAGGAATGACGACCACGATTAATAGCACTGACACGGCAGTATACATGCAGACGATGCTGCTGTAACGAACGATTTATTCGCGGTTTTTCACGTTGCTCGCAACGAGAAGCGGACTTTTTGCGGCGTAAGAATTTATCGCTGGTCGATCTTGCAATGTTTTGCAGTGTATTTTCTTTTTTATTAATTATTAAACTGCGAAATAAATTTTTTTCTCCCGCTATAATCTTGTAACTGATATCCCGGATCTATTAGCATTCTATTGACTGATATGACTTGACTTCTCCTAGTGTCTCGATTTCTGTATTTCAATTAAGAAATATACAGTTAAGGAAATTAATTCTGAATTTCCTTGGAAGGATTTGTCGTTAAATAAATCAATTTTGAATTGAAAATTATTATTATGCCATGATTACGTAATGTGTTTTAATGCGGTTTAGATGAAAAACGTTATTAATTGAATATATCACGCGTTCGTATAAATAGAATTTAGATTTAGATGTGCACTGTTGAATATGTATTAAAACGACCAATCGTGACCATTTTCGTTTTTTTTTGTTTTTTTTTTTTAATAGATTTCGATAAAATGTCAAATGAGCAAACAACTTTCAAGAGAGAACGCCGTTTGGAAGTAAATAAATAACCGGATGTTTGAACATGCATAAAATTCTTTATAAATTTGGACACTTACGTAAGCTTGATTGCGATTGTTTACCACACACAAATCGTAAAACTTTCAATGTTTTAAGAAATACGAAAAATATTAATTACGAAAAAGATATCACAAAATTTTCACTACAAGAGAAAAAGAAAAAGAAAATCCTATCATATAAATTTTTCGAAAATATCATTTCCTTGTATCATTTTCTTATATATTAAATATTAAGATATACATGCGGGAGAGAGAATTTGTGATGTGTTTTAGCATGAATATATCTTCCATATATAGTTTAGAAGACATGCAATTCATCAATTTACATAACTGTGTTTTTGTTTGCTTTGCAAGATTACATGCACTTCTTATGAAATCGTCTACAATATAACAAAACTCGCACTGTTGCACAAACGAAATTCTATTCATTATCAGAGCTCAAACAATATGTTAGACAGATATATAATTAGTGATCTATATTATACTCTTTATCGCGGTTCGTGTCCAGTTTATTTATAATTACGTATCTTCTATTTAATTGCGAAATCAATTTCTTAGGACTTTTCATTGTCAAATGGCGATTTCTTTTTTCAAATATCTTTTCCAAAAGTCTCTCTCTCTCTCTCTCTCTCTCTCTCTATTTATCTTATATAAAATTTTTTTAAATTAGTAAAATTATGTTTAATGGTCGCATATCGAACGTTGAGTTTACAAACGTCTCTCGTGCATACAATATAGCAATAACGTGAAGCGAATAGGATGTAATTTCGACAGCTTATTGATTCAGTGTTATATTCGCCACGCAATCACGCATACAATCATTATAGATTCTTCGATAAAACTGAACGTCTCCAACGTTTCCAATATGGTTAGGTATATATATATGGAATTAGTTTAATGATTCATATAAGTGTGTATTTTAGTGGCATTTTTCATTGTATTTATATTAAATTCTTTGAACATTCTTTTAGAAAGCTGGAAATATTGAAGAATCGATGAATAAAATTATACAGGGTGTCCCCAATTTAAATGGCAAAACTTCAGGAGCATGTAGGGAACCGAAAAGCTAAGACGGAAAGTCCTTTAGAGATTTGCTCGTTTTTGCTCCATTTTGGAGAAAATCACAAAAAAGGGACAAAATAAGTTTTCGTTTTTTTACTTATTTATTTACATTTTATTTATGTTATCATCTATTTAATGCAGATTTTGTTCAAAATGTTGCTCTCTTGCAGCAATGCGAGCATTACATCTAGCACTGACCTCATTATTAATCGCAGCTAGACATTGTTCTAGTGATATTTGGTGCACTGCATCTATGATTCGGTCTCTTAATTGCTCTCTTGAATCGATTGGCACCGTAAAGGATAACATCGAGTCTTTACATATGTAAGGAACCTTGAAGCAGAAAATTTATTCGGTGCCAATCAATTCAAGAGAGCAACTGACAATGAGAAATTGAATTTTTGCGATTTTCTCTAAAATGAAGCAAAAACGAGCAAATTAAAGGACTTCTTGTCTTAGTTTTTCGGTCCCCTACATGCTCTTGAAGTTTTGCCATTTAAATTGGGGGACAACCTGTATAATGCCATTTGCGTAAAAATTAAATTGACACATTGAAATTTGCCAAATTGTTCGGTTCGGAATAATCGTTCGTTTTTTTTCCTTACCGATTGGTTTTCTATTCCTAAAATTAGACTAGATATAAATAGACTTTTAAAATGTGAGAATAAAATAGTGATCATTGTTTAATTTGTAGTATAATTGTTGCTCGGTTACGTGCTCTATATCGTTTATTTAATTTTAGCACGATTGCCATTCATTGTGATCGATGCGGCGACTGTAATTGAATCGCCTTTGTATTCGCGCTGTTCTTTTAATTAATAGACTAGGCAAATTACTTTGAAACTCGCTACTCTCGTTAGTAATTTCACGAAGATTTCTAAAACGGAGACATTATTTGCCTTCTTCAATTAATCGATAAATTGTGACTATTTTTTTCGAATGAAATTGGAATTGAATTAATTGAAATTTTCTATTAACTTTTCCTCAATTATGACAATCTAAATTGGGTGCTCATTTTATGCCGCGCCGTTTTAATCTTGAGTGTCTCATATCTGGCAGCCAGCGACTTAAACTCAATAGCCGATCGTAAAGTTTTGTTAACAGGAACACCGAATCGGTAATTTCGGCCGCACCTTACGATACTCTTGATATACCCTTAAGTATACATATAACTCGCTATTTAAACCATTTCTACGACATCCAGACTACGCCATTCGTCAAGAAATTCAAGACCGACGTTGTAATAGGGAACTGCAATTTGTGATCTGGATGTTTACGCTTGTTATGCTTATATAGTTTATTTTTGCATTCGAAAATGTGTGCTCGAGTTTCCGCAAATTTTGCGATTAATTATAATTTGTGATCATAATGCATTATATTATCGTATCATAATATTAATTATGAATGCGCTTTATGAACTAATATTAAATTCTGCTTTGAAAACAATTTTTGCGTATACTAAATATTTAAAGAAGCTTTATGGCTATACGATACCATGATTTTTTTACGTTTGAAGTTCCTTCGTAATACAATTTTTCTAATGTAATATATTTTTGAATATTTATTTTTAATAATTCAAATTTAAAAAATTGGAATATATTACGAAATTATAAGATAGATGAAGATTGGCAATTTTGATATATTTTTTGTCAAAAGATTGCATGTATTAAAGAATAATATGTAGGAAAGTGACTTTTCATTACACAAACGAAGTTGAAAGTGTCGAATTCAGTTTTTTAGCTTTGATTAGAATGTCAGGAGGCGATTTTTGGCATTAGTCCCAAAGTCAGTTTCTAATTTGTATTACTTTCGCGCCACTATTACTCCACCGTAATTTATATGCGCATCATCAATTTCGATGTTTGACAAATGTCAGAATGGATATTCGCACGCTTTCATTCAATTTACGATAACATGAATCACAAATTGATCGGACGAAATCGACGATTTATATTTTTTCGATAGACAGAGACGAGAAGCGATCGATTTATATCATATATTCATTGTTTTATCGTACCGAGCAAATATTCGTATAAATAATTTTGACTCTGTAATGGTTATAAAAGTGCACACATGGTATATGAAAATACAGGTTGTTTTGGTAATTAACGCCGCTTTCTCTCGCAGTAACCGGATTGATTCTCGCGAATAAACTTCATTTAAAATCCGCATCGTATTCGTATCTATAATTATGTTACGTAAGCATCTATGCCGAAGTAGTGAAATTTCACGCAACAGCGGTAACTGTAACGGCCGATATGTATGCAATAATTTTAAATAATTTTTTACTAATTATGCGAAAGTTATTCAATTATAGTGAAAGTCTTGCTCACATTGTTTTATCGCGTGTCGATTTTAATTGAATCAAAGATATGTCTAATAATAAAAGAAAATCAGCTATTGACGATTACATAATCCAATTGATTTTTAATATCTATATTAAAAAATTATAATTTATTTAATTTTTATATTTTATTAGCATATATAAAATACAACAAAATATATTTAAAAAGGGAATTATCATATACACACGCATGTAATGTATATGGTAATTTTGTCCGATTTATGTGTGATGATATATCGATTAATAAAAGAACAAATGCCGTATCTGTATTCAATAGCATATTATAAATAATAATTAGAAAAGTAACGATTTAATATCTCGTGACAAACTGAATTTACTTGCTCGGTACTTTAAAATGTACTAATTATCATGCACGGACAGCAATTTGGTGTTATTCGGAAGAGTTAAATAGTGTGAGAAATATTTCTGACATATGTATATTGCTCGTGCGAATTCACGTAACAACAAAGTCTCACAGAGAGATCAGTTTTGTCAGTTGATTTTTACATTAATGTAGTTCAGGATTGTTAATTAGTATATGTTCGCTTGTAAATGAATGGGAATATCGTGATTTATTCAGTCTACCTCGCAATGCAAAATTATCCCAATTAAAAGAGAAAATATTTATAATATTTCCTATAACGCTTTATGATAAAAGAAAAATCGGCAAACGTAGAAGCAAGTGACTTTGATTTGCGAAACAAATTACAAACAATACACGTCGCGAATAAGAATTGATAACGTTTTATTCTTCGATAACTTATCACTTTATCTTATTGATTATTGCATGATCTAAACGATATCTTGGAACAATGGTTTTTTTTTTTTTTTTTTTTTTTTTTTTTTTTTTTTTTTTGTTATCTTTCAATGATTCATAATATTCCGAGTACAATCGTATATTCATTATGATCCTATGACTATTATTAAATGGCTTAGCAAGATTCTGTGTAAAGATTATTATTTCATATATTGCTTCGGACGAGCATGGATTATTTTTGAAAATGAGGCAATTTTACTTATCAGATACATTTTCTGCTACTTGCGTTGCATAATTGGTATTTTTTTTAATTTAAACTTTTTTAATATCAGAATAAAATTTAGGATTGTTTCTAAAATAATAAGAATGATTTATGTAGTTTATATATTATAAGATTTTTTTATCTAATACACTAATATTTTATTACTTTTTAATACAATAATAGACATTTAATCAACATGTTATTATTGATAATTATTAACACATATAAATAAATTTGATCAAAAAATCTGCATATAATTTTCAAATAAAGTTTCTTATTTCAAAGAATGATTAATTAATTAATTAAGACTTACTTCAAAGCGATTGCTTGTGCTTTTATCCACGAATGCTCGGAAGTTAATTAGCATTTAAATTTAGCACAGTAAACGTGTTACTCGCCACTATCGCTACCGGAAATGGTACCAAGAGCACGCGTTTGGATTTTCATGCGGCCCTTTTGTAGACCTTGTAACGGTCGATTTCCTTTCACGTACGATTCGATTGAACACGTCGCGATGATCGCTCATGTAAATATATTATTAGGTTCCTATGTTCTTGAACAAGATTGCAAGGTTTGATTCTTTTTACTCGGATCGTTTACATTCGATTATTTCGATTTTACTTCTCAATATCTTTCGTTCTATTTAAGAATGGGAGATGTTGATTTTTAATAATTCGCATATACATAAAATTAATTATTTATATTACATAGATATTATTTATTACACTATTTTGAAACTATTATAATTTAAAATATATTTGTAAAAATGATAAAAATAGAATCGATAATAAAATCTATATAAATGTTTGTCACACACAGACACACACATACAAAAAAAGCAGGTTTCATTACCCAGCTTTTTAAACTATCTAAATTATGATGTTATTTAATTCCATAAATTATATTGTTGGTGGAATTCTTTTATAGATATATAAAGAGAGTCTCGCGAACATTTTATCTCCCGTTTTATCTTCTTTAAAGGACAGAAATTTCCTTTTTTTAAGAAAGGAAATTTATTCTGATTTGGAATAGTTATTTTGTACAGATAGAATTTGTTGTAGGCTTTATGAAAATTTGATTTTTTGCTTCTCATAAAATTTTATCAATTTGTGTAATTAATTTATAACATAAATTTATCTTGATTTACTAAAGCGCATAAAACAATATTGAAGAAAAGTTTTTAATTTAATAATAATCAAATATCTGTAAGATTAGATTGTATTACATGACGTTAATGCGACGTGCTAAAAAGGCATTTAATCAATTGTGGGTTCTTTTTGCGAATGATGTTTGTGCGACAAAGGAGTAAATAACTTCTCGCGTTAATTGAAACTTCACACTCTTAATTATCGGTAATTCGCGCGAAAATTCTGTACCTTCCGTTAAGACTTCTTCACGTTGAATCGCCAATCGTGCTTCTTCAAGCGTTTTACCACCCGCGTCTGCCTTTTCGATTCATAAATTGAATCGAAAGAGCGAGACGACTTGCGATTTTGTCCGATTTGAATTTAGAATCGTAATTAAAACGAAGCACCTTGCTTCGCTCGCGCGAACATACACACGGATCTTGCAAATTTTCTTCTGTTACTTTAACAAATAATATGTATATTTAAATAAAAGCAATTTTTTATAAAGAGTGATAATATTTTAGCAATATTTTACTAATTATTTGTGTGTATATAGTTATTTATTCTAGAAAGAGAATACATATTAACTATAGAATTTTAAGAAAAATTTGAAAAAAGATTACAAATTACAATCAAACTAAAATACATAATAATAATGATAGCAATAGGCTCAGAATACAAACAATTAAGCGGAAATACTGAAAGATAAGAGAGCCAAGAAGCGAACTTATTATTGTTAAATTTCAGTTTATTTTTAATGCATATTTGTTAATAAAATTTAACAATAATAAGTTCGCGCATCAATAGCCGCGCTTTGGCTTTTATCTGCCAGTATCCTCACTTAATTGGTAAAATATGTAAATTAATAAAGCTATAATATTTTTAGAACTATCGATCTCACATTTTATTTCAGCGAGAATGTAATAATAAAATCATATGGTTATTCTTAGTACTATTATTAGAAAATTGTTATATATCATTATATATAATAAGACGTTAGGTAATTGAATTAATTTTACGATCAATGACGTTGAAATATTTCGGCATGACTAAGTTATGGTCCTGTGCGTCTGGTTTTGCCTTGAGCTGGAACATTTAATCGGAGTGCAACCTCATTAATCGCGATCGTGTGACTCGAAATAAAATAAAAAAAAACTGGTTGTACCGGATTAGAACGCAACGGCGAACAGCATTCGATAGCTCGCACTTTACGCATAATGTATCTGGACAACAACTTGGCTACACCTTCGAATAAACATTTTCGAATATTACCGTTATTGCATAATCATTGTCGCTTTTGAACGAGATGCCGTAAACAATCCTATGCACTCTTACGCATATTTAAACGCGCCCGTTCTAAAACGATTCCACTTCCTTCTGACGATGTTTGCGAGTCGAATGTTTACGTGGAAATTGCGTGCAGGAATTCGGTCACGAGAAGCAAACGAAGTTTTGCTCTACCGAGTGAACATTTTCTACCAGAGGCGTGAACTCTCTCTCTCTCTCTTTCTCTCTCGCGCGCGCGCCTTTCTCTGCGATATGATTTGCTTACATTATTACGATGATTTATCTACTTTACGAATGACGAATCATGGAGTTTTAAGCGATTACAATCGAATTTTTCCCGAATGATGGAATCTGTTTTATTCTCCAACAAGGATTAATATAATTTAGCAAACACACACACACAATTCTACATTGCTTGTGTATGCGCGTGTATTGTATAATTCGTACTTGCTTGCGAAGGGATATTTGCGGACAGAGGGCTACGTTAACTTATTTCCGTTTTTAAATTTCAGCCGCAGAGTTTTAAAGCGAACTACGTATATCGAAGAATTCTCGGAACATATACGCCGTGTGTGTGTCCCGAAATTAATAATCTTCTGGATTACAGATATCAAATAACGATATCTGTTTTAATATTAATGAATAAAATTTGGAGTTGAAAGGGATTTTGCAGATAGATAAGAGCCGATAATACAATCTTGTTTCTCTGAAATTAATTTCGAACGAGCATTATCTTGACATTTTACTCGTATTTTAATGATGAGAGAATCAGTTATAAAAATATTTTCAGATGAAAATAAAAATCGAGCTTAAATTGATCAGATAAATACAAATTAGTCACAGATGGAATCTCTTGTATAAGTCGTAAAAATCACGACAAACGCGATAATATCATGCGCCATGATATCACACGCGGGCGTTAAACACGTCGATTGGCATCATCGCCGTAAGTAGATTCCCGATCAGTCTCGATCGTTCCAGAAACGCACGTGCCTTGGCAGCGCATTCTCGATCGCGAGGAGCTATTATGCGAAATGACATAACGGATGTCATCGCGGATGATGCGTAAGGAAGGCCGGAGTTCACGGTCAGTTGTCGCATCTCCCTCGATTAATCTCGAAAATTTTGCGGCTCCTCCCGCGGAGGTTTTCTCGCGCGCTCGAGATGTATCACCGACAATAAGCCTCGTTTATTATTAGCTGATGTCACTGGCGTTATACTAGAGCATTATTGTTCCTCCTTTGCATCTTACTCTCTTCTGTCCCTTCGGCAGGATCTGCGACGTCTGTACAAACAATTAATTTCTGCCGTTTGACAGACACTTCGCGAAATACGATGCGAGAGAGTCGCTTGTTTTGTAGAAAAATTATCTCGAGAGATTTCGTGATAGAAACCGGGCAAATGATTTGGAACGATAAAAAGTTTATCATACAAGTAAAATAAGTATTGTGACATATCAAGAGTAAAAGTCAATAGAATTTTTATTACGTAATTTATAAAACAATCTAATTATACATATGTATCTTTATCTCTTCGAGGTCTCCTTTCTGTATTTGATATTTAAGAAATTCAAATATATAAATTAGATAATGACAAGAAAAAAGAATTTTAAGATAATAATAATATCTGCAAAATGAGACATACCATACATGTGATATAATATTTATAATACATATATATGTATTATTTTTATCAATTTTAGATTTTACATTGAACTATAATAAACCGATGACTACTTTATTGGTGAATAAATAGCATTTTTGAGAAACACGAAATTTTTGCATGCTGGTACTTAACGAATTTAAAAAAAAAAAAAAAAAAAAAAAAAAAAAAATTTGACAAGAGTTTCGTTCGCTTTGCTCATCTGACGTAATTCTTACATTCCGCGGTATTAAATGTCACCAATGCGACAATATCACGTTGTTAAGCGACGATTAAAATTCAATGCACAATCCGTCGAGGCGAAGATAAAAACGAGAAACTCATCGTGGTGAATTCTCGATGCGTTACGGTGGCTCGTTTACAGTTACGGCGCATTATCCTTCAGTTACGGAACGGTTTTCTTCGAGGAACACGTGGCTCGTCGATCGCGTTGTTACGGTGACGAGAAGAAGAGAAAAGCGCGATTGAAAGGCATTCCTTGGATTCGCGATACTTTTTCGAGTTGTCGGGAACATCGCTCGTTTATTCGCTCGCTTTATCCTCGAATCGAGTGGCCAGCTACCATTGTCCACGAAAGTCAAAGCTCGCCTTTGCATCACTTTACGTCGCAGATTCCCGTCGGAGTCTTGTCTGAACTTTCGACAAGCTCGAAATACTTCGCGCGACGTTAGTTCCGCTTCGGTAACGTTGTAACTACGCTTAATAATTTTATTACCATGCAAACAAGCTGCTGTTTATCTCGAAATGCCTCCTGATACCGTTTAACGTCCGTATAACGGAGATTGTAACAGATTTTGCGACGGAATAATCAGCAATGGCAATCCATGGCATTTTTTTCATATTAGTAGTTGGGAATAGAGGCATAACGTGAAAGTAATGATGTAATAGAGAAATAGAGAAAAAATATATTACAGAATTAATAAAATTGTATATTTTAAGTGCTTTGTGTATAAAATATAATTGTTTCAAATTTCTTCAGAGAGAATCATTACTTTTAAATATAATATAGCTACTATTAATTTTTTCCTGTCATTACGTCACATTCAAGGTGAAATGTGGAGGAAAATATTTTATAAGTATATTAGCGCACAACAATTATCGCTAGCTAAACAGGATATTTTGGTACTTGCTTCTTTAACGTACATTACACATCAATGTCGTATGTGTCGTAATTCTCCGTAAGCGGTATTCTCGGCGATTCTTGTGCGAAGGTGAGCCAAATATAGTTGTTGATTTGACGTTGAAGAATCCGACGATCGATCTGTCTATAGGTAGATTGGATCGTTTTATATCGATCCTCAAGCTTATTCCACACGTATTACTCACTCGTTTGTACTGAAATGTGAGACAAAAATAACATGATGTGAAAAAAAAAATTCGTTGATTCGATCGAGTAATCAAGAATAATTAATAATTTGTACTTTTGTACCGTTCTGTAAGGGATAGAAACCCCAAATATACCAGCTTACGTTATTTATACGAGTCTTTAGCGGACAGTTCAGTTCTGCGGTCTGATTTACCTCGATAAACACGAAAAGGTCAAAGCACATAGGAAAATAGCGTATTCAAGCAATATTGGGCATTTGTTATGTTCAGATATAGAAGAAGAAAGAGCGAGAGAAAGAGACAGTTTTATTATTTATTTAAAAATTAATTTTTCTTAACATTTATACGCTCTTTCTATTTCGATTTTGTACACGTGTAATATAACTTTTCGTTTTTTATTAAATTTATAATCTTTCATTATAAATTGTACGCATTGACACGCATGTTCACCTCACGAGACTCTATCTCCTTACCTATATACAGTCCGCATTGCAAAGCCGCAAATGACACACAATCCCGACAGCCTTGAAACAGCCTTGCCCAAGGCTAATGCAACTGTTATAGTCACATTCGTGTTTCTACAGATCCATACCGGGTGTCGAGGGTGAGAGTTACGTAGGTGACGCGTTACGTTTTATGGATGTGTGATCTCGGCGTAATGTCGCGCGATTAATCGATTGAAGCAATACGTAATATATAACGATCGCGTATTCTAATTCTAAGTAACGAGTAACTGAATTAATGTTAAAAAGGGATAAATTGTCCTGGAAACTCTTTAAACGATGAATAAAGACAATACTATTTAATTCTAAAGATACTATAAAATTTTAGTTGTATTGTTAATGTCTCTGAAAATTATATACGTAATGAAATATCTGCAACAATTCTCATGCTTTTGATTTTAGCTCTATCAGAATCGTGGAAATTGAACATAGATCTTTGACAAAAGATCCCTATATATGTTTAAGAAAATTATTACGGATGTTTAACTTTATATATCAGATGGATTGATTCTGAAACATAATCGTTTAGGGCGTCGATAATTTGCATCGTATCATAATTAATATATATTATATCATAATTTATATCATATTTATATCGACAACAGTTTAAAGTTTTCCCGTTACATGGTGTTTTACAAGCTATTATTCTACGATATTAATGACGACTTTACTCGGCCTTCAGAAAATTGCACTATATAAATGTTCGTTTTAATCGCACTATTCAATACTAATTATTAAACGGGAAAAGAACAGAGAAATAATTAGGATCTATATATTACTCAATCGGTTTTCCAAATGACTTTGAATATACAATACATGTACTAAATTGTTAAAAATTTTACATTTGTAACTAAAATATAAATAATATGCAAATTAAGGTATTTGCCATTTTGGAATAAAGCGATTGTCCTCGACAAACGTTTTCGATAAGGATTAATTTTCTGCTTTTAATTTTTTTCTCTTTTTTTTTTCAGCTTTTCTGATTTCTTTTAAGCGCTTATTCTCGATGAGATGTCAAAGCTTTCACAGTATTAATACTAATAACAGCTAAATTAGTTTTAGATACGCACGCGTATATCTATCATAACTGTATTATCGGTTTGTCTCTTCATATCCTGAAGCACTAATTATGATACAAGCATTTAGACTCTAACACGCCGTAGTTTGCCGCACGTATGAATTTGATTGTTCAAAGATCAAAGCGAAACGAGGTTCGCAGCGAGATTAATAGAAGGATAACGCCTAATCGCAATGTAGATGGGAGACACCGAAACTTTCAAGCTTGTTATCTTGGAAAACTAACTAGGTTGCGTTAATATGATAGTAAGAAAACTCACGACTCTCTTTGCAAAAGCATCGTACATAATTCAATTTAAATTCCATTTTATGAATTTTATATACTTTCGATAACTTTTGTTTCACCTACGTTTAATTATATGTTTTACATATGTATATATTCTAATCTAAGTTAATCTTATCTGTGATTTAAATTTTTCAAGAAAAATAATTTTTGTTGCAGGTATAAATAAGTGTGAAGAAAGAATTATTTTACATATATAAATAAACATGTGATGTCTAACTAGTAAAAAGTAATATTTAACATTATCAAAAAGAATTTAAAAAAAGAATTATTGAATGATATAATTTATAAATTCAATTTTCGTTAAAAAGAGGATTTGGTTACACAAAAATTAATATCTTTTAATATTGGTAAAATCATTAGAGAAATCTCTAATTAATATAAATACGTTGTTTTACATGGTAGTTTTCAATCGTTTGAAAAATATTTCAAACTAAATTCCATAGAGAAATGAGACGTTTACATGTATATAAATAAAAAGGAAAGTACCTATAAATAAAAAGAAAATTACACGTAAATAGGAAGAATCCCTTGAAAGAATTAGGGATTTTAAGATTACCATATTTTCTTATTGGATAAAATTAATAATATAAGAAACGCGAAGAAAAAAAAAAACATACGCATAAGTACATCTCTAAATTCAGAAGATTTTCTGTAGAAATTTTTAATTGTACAAATTTGTTTCCAATTTCTGGCAATCGATTTCCTTTAAAATTTCATAGTTTCATGTAATGAACATTCGGATTTGAGATCAATTCAGAAAAAAAATACTCGCGTTATTATCATCGATTCCGATATACGCACGGTACATGTACTAGACAGCGTTTTCGCCTTTTCAGAGTCGAGTCGAGTCCGCAGGTTTGCACCAAACATTGGCGTATTTGGAGCAGACAGAACGACTCGCTTAAACCGACCATACCGCAATGGTGATCTTTCATTCCTGATACTGCTGTTTTCAGTTCCCTTTTTTCACGATTCTTCTTAGATTCTCTTGGCGGAAAATAGATTTCAGCAAAACCATACCTTCGTTTTGTTTAAGAAAGTTATTTGAGATGACAATGAAAAATAACCGATTATTTTTATCTCTACATCTTCATTTATCATCTACAACGATGAGACAGATTTTATCGCAATAATTAATTAGTTGCATCGAAAACTGTAAATTTAATATACAATATATTTACGTAACTAATAATCGATTGTACAAAGTTAATTTATACACATTATGTCTTTTTAATTTAGTAAAATTATCTACAAATTATTTGATTAGAATCAAATATGTAAAAATATCAATTAAAAAAAAAAAAAAAAAAAAAATCTACATCGTGCGAAAATACGCGTTAAAAATCGCGTTGAACAGTATCCGGCTAATAGAAACCAGCGAACATAATAGGGTGACCGACCTGTTGACACCCAATATAATATCGGGCGTATGTATAGGTAGGATCAATGATCAAATTACACGACGGAGAGGCTGAATTAAATGCTCGCCCGACGTTCTCGCGAATCGAATAATAATTCTACCGATTCGAGCCTGGTTGCACCAGGTCGATTAACTGCACGCCGAATCCAATGATGCGTAGAGTCGGAGATCATTAAGCTGCATACGGGCAACGATAAAACCTGCTAAAGATTCTTGTCTCGCGAATCATTTCTTTTTCTCTCTTTCTCGCGTTAATTTGCAATTTAAAGCCAGTCACCAGGCTCTGAGCCTCGAGCGACCATACGTCATACGAGCTTCTCACGAGAATATTCGTCGAAGATCTTAAATCACTCGAGTCAATGACGTTTTATTATGGAGATTAAAACCAACTTTATGAGAAAAAAATTTTTGGCACGATAAAAACACAAAAGCGTTTTGTTAAAAGAATTTGATATTTATTCATATATGGTATACGAAGTCGTTACAGTTTATTTTTCTTTACAAGTATAATAGTGTCAGAATAATGAAAAAGCCAAAGAGAGAATGAAGATGAATAATAAAATTTGTTTTTCATCTTATTGTATTACTTTATGTCATTAGTTATAAATGCTGTATATCTCTCCGACGTTTTTGTAATTCATATGTAAATCTATAGGTGTATGAAAATATTCCATAATTCCCTTATTTTTGAAAAATACGAGGCAGGAACGGAGCAGACGGCGGATTCTCGATTATAATGCTAATTTATGCCACGAAAGTACGAATAGGCGCTGAAAAGTCGAACTTTCGCTGAATGTAAAATGTAAAAGTCTTGACTTTCAACCTTCGTGACAAAGCAAATGGGCACGCAACTGCTTCATTAGCAACTCTCTTCCTGGTATCGTAATCACTTGAACAAACAGGTGTTTACATTGATCGATCGATAGACTTTTTTTATGCGAAAGAAAGCGTAAATGAGAAGCGTGTTTGTTTTGTTTTATATTTGTTACTAATGGAACAGTAGCCCGAATCTATAATGACTTTCTATATTAATAAGATACGAGGATGATCATTAATTCAAGAATCTTGATGAACGCGTAGATTTTCGCAGTAGATTAATCTTCTTATTTTCAAAGAGATACAAAATGTATCGCAACTAATTTCAAAGTCTCGCGAATTTTTCGAACTCTATAAAAATACGAAGTGCTTTAAGAGACACGGGGGTTGATGAAAACAATTAATAATATATATATACCATATATGTATATTAATTGATCCTCGATTACGAATATTTTCGCAGAGAAATCGATTAATTCTCAAAAATTATCCAATTATAATCACGATTGATCTCAAAAATTGTTTTAATGCAATACGAATACTTTACAATCGTCGTTATTATTTGCGATTTCAGACGAAGAACTCTTCGTATAAAACAAGATGTGTCCAAATCGTTAAAAAAAAAAAAAAAAAAAAAAATCGTATCTCATTCGAGAACGGAAATCCAACTGCTAAACTCCTTGTTATTCGATTGTCGTATTTCAGGCACGAGCTTCGTAAAAAAAAAAAAACAAAAAAAAAACGATTCTCTATGGTAATTGGCTCGTAGCGTTTGCTCCGATCAAACTTTGGCAACCCCAAGCACAATATCGGCGCCACGACGCCCACGTTGTCGCTCAAGTATTGACTGGTGTCCATCGTTGCATCCCCGCTTCTCTCCCCTCTCCCCCCCCCCTGGAACGGACCGTAACGATAGCGTCTCTGTTACGTACGGTTAATGAAATTCTCTATCGAGATAATGGTCGGATAATGAGCACCGCGAGAACCGAACGCGCGTCGCTCTTCCGGGGGGGGGGGGGAATCCGCGGATATCGGTTCCGGCTCGAACGTATAAAATGATAATGGATCGGCGAGAGAACGAATGAAAGAACGTCGGGGAGAATTCTTGATGAGATACGAAATTCTATCGGGACTTGATCGGAACTCGACTTCGGTCAACGTCGAGATAACGCTTACCGCAATTAATCTTTAACCGTTATCGTGGCGTATTACATGATTAGACGTCCGAATAGTTACTAAATTAGTTAACGTACCGAGATATTAGATACTGAAATCTGATACTGGATCTAATCGAGTTATCAAGTGAGATATCATGATAGTGGTAAAAGTCATGTCGATCATATAAATATAATTACATTCCCTCTTCAATCATTATTCTTTTTTATTAAATAAAGATATTATTTAAAATGATAAAAATATTATGAAAATTCGAATGTGACATTTTTCTATGTTTTATTATAGTAGGTAGACTGCAGAGATTCTGATTTTCTTTTTTTTTCCTTGTTTTTTATCTTGTGTTTATTTTATACTTAAGATCATAATATTCTTAACCTTTTTCTTGTATGAACTATTTAATATTTTAATTCTTTCCCAACTATTATCGCTTAACAAAGTCTATACAAAGATGAGAGAAGAGAACAATGCTTTCCAATATAATATTGTATATTCAATTCTTAGATCACCGTACTTTTTGCGAGAACATACTACTATAAAAATTCGCTTATCGATATACTTTCGTAGGATGCACTCGCGAACAGATGCAATTTCGCTAACGCTTGCTCGCGATAAACTATATACGCGAAGATGAATTTTTACGTTGGTGCTCGTCCAGAGAGGACGGGATCTTTAAGAATAATTTGACGAATATTTCGCGGTAGCATACAATGTGTTAAAGCATCCGACGCGACTTTATTCGGGCGTTTTTCTCTCGATATTCCGCGCGATTCACGATCGCCGGCGAAATTATTGATCGTCGTTTCAAAATCTTTTTATTAAAGCGTATTTTCTGACGCCGTGCGATTTATTCGTCAGTACCATTCCCGTTGCATTCCGCTGAGTGAATATCGGAATTCAACGGGAAGTTGCTGGAATCCCTGGTTTGGTTATAGCTTTACTTTCGCTCACGCTGTCTGGCGGCATTTACGTCATGTTTTGTTCGTCGAGATAAAAACTATCGGTAATTCATTATTACCACGTTTTTTTTTTTTTTCCTTCGCGTTTCTTAACCATTTCTTGGGCGATCAATACGGGAATGGAATCTTAATTATTATCTTTATGCACGTTTCCGTCACACCTTGTGTATAATGTTCAATATAATGTTCGATCTAACTTAATTTTACATTAAGTATAACGTTTATATTGTTTCACTCGCGTATATAGTAGTAAAGAAATGATAGTTTCTCGATTATCGCGTTCAAAGGGCAGTTTCATCTTTATTTTTATTTACGACTTATATAAGACATTGCAGTGAATCGATAATATATTATGAAAATTAATACAAAAAAAAAAGAAATAATAAATTAAATTTTTCTTGTTATTAATATTCTGGTATCTTTGTTGGATATTGTAAATTTTATTTTTACAAACCTTCAGCGTTCAGTTAATTACTTATGAGAGATTTAATCACGGATATTCCATTCGTATTTATGCGTGTTTTACATCCAACTGCTGTCGGAATTGGAATTGGTAAATCCGCGAAACGCGTCGACGTTGTCACGTGGCCGATGCAACGAGTGACACCGTTAAGCCCGTGTAAATGGAATTATTACGGAATTATGAGCAGAAGGGAAAGGGGCGAGGGCGGGGTGGAGGAGGGGAGGGGGAAGGGAGGAGATCTTTACAGGCACGTAATGCTGCGTTCGACAAGTCCGAGCAGCTATGATCCTCTTTTCATTCGCGACAGGACAATGTACCTCGAGCAGGAGAGCCTCCACTGAACGAGAAAGAAGCGTTAAACTCTCGTAGCATCAATACTCGGCAGACACACAGGAGCGGCTAAATATTTTCTTATTTCGTAATCCGGCGACTCGCTATCTCGTCACGTCCTCGCTGACGAATGCTTGGACAAAGATCACGATGGCTCACCTCGGGCTCTTCTTTGGCACGATCCGATGCTGCGAGAGAGATTCTCGATGTCGCGCAAGAATGTGACAGTTTCATTCAAATGCGAATTACGATTCAATTCATCGGACACTTTGAGGAGACGCCATTGCATAGCAGATCGAATTAATGAATGAATAACATTCAAAATAGAAATTCACGAAATGAGGAACGATATAAATTGTTAATAAATTGCCAGTCCACAAATAAAAGTAACGGATTAATATGTTTGAGACACGCTACATCTATTTATCGAACACGGAAGAGCTCTAATTTACGATGATCCCCGAATGGAGTAGTAGTGTATCAGCAGTTTTAAAACACCCTGTAGAGCGCCGAGTGTTGCTACGATAAAAATCAGCGCGGCCCATACCGGATTACGCGCGAAGCGTGTTATTGATAAGTCGACTTTCCAGCGATATAAATTCGATCGGACTTTCCACGTGAACGATGACTATTGGGAGGAATGATGTTTCCTCGAATCTGCGAAAAGGATCGTAAAACCAATTTTCGGTTCCTTCGTGTACGGGAATTTTATCGTGCCAAAAATAGATTTTAACCCCCTCCCCCTCACACACACACACACACACACACACACTCTTCTCAATCAAGCAACACATTCTGATACATTTGCTTATCACTATTATCTTGTAATGACGTTTGATATTGCGCAACCAGTTCTCTTAACCTACTGTCCTAATTCAGGCTCGGCTATCTCGTCGTTTTCCTGTGCAGCGGCACCATTTATTTTTCAGGATTATTATAACATTCTACGATGCATTGAACATTATTCTCCGCTTTCCTTTTAATAGGAAATATTAAACGACGAAAGGAATAATAATTATTTCAATATGGAGAAATTAATAATTGTATTGCTTCAGATGTGTCAAGATTTTAATAAATATTTTATTTGTTATTTTATATTGTCAGATTATTTAAGGAGAAAAATTAAAAAGTTACTAAAAAAAAGGTAGTAGTTAACGCCAGTTTTTTTTTTTTTTTTTTTTTTTTAAACAATATGTAAATTGGAAATATTTTGCATACAGCAATTTACATTTAATTATAAATAGTTTTATTTATTTGATTGAGTATAAATTACGCTTCTTAAGTTTTCGAACAATCATTGTATATACAGGGTATCCTAAAACCATCATTGGATGTTCATTTGACAATAGATTTTTTTTAGATAATTTGGAGATAATTTTTCTTTTATCGAAAATGTCGTAGGAGATCATGATTTCTTGTAATCTCTTTCATCATATACCTTTGTGTGACTAGGCTTTAAATTAAAATTTTATTAAAGTAAATTCCACCGGAGAAATTAATTGCGGAATATAATCCTGTTAACATTTCTTTTTCTTATATAATCTCACTTATATTTAGAAATTATTAATTCTTAACATTTTCGCCAAACAAAAATTATTTTCAAATTGGCTGCTTCTATGGGAATATCTAATAATTTGGGACATCTTGTATATCTAAGAATATTATAACTTAAAAATACTCTCATAAAAATACAATTTTATAATTTTAAGCAATAAAATATTTCTTTCTTTTTATCTTTTACATCTTTATATATATATTATATTTATCTTATCAAAATTTTTTACATTATGCATGTATCTTACACAATCTATTATACATATATTTTATATTGTATAACATTTGTTACAAAGTCAAGCACTGGCACGTGCAAACAATATACCCTTTTATGCTCATATAATTTTTTATCAGCTGTTATCAAGATACGTCATTGTACTATATCATATGTCACTTTTATATATGCTCTTTTTTATACAAATACTTCAAGTTGAGTAACTCGACTAACATTGTGGTAAATAAAGGTTGTTCTTCTGTATTACCTTGTATTGTCATTCTTTAAGTTCAAAGCATTTTGCGCTCTCTCTCTCTCTCTCTCTCTCTCTCTCTCTCTCGTTCATATCTGACGCTTTGAAATATTCGTTTATCTTGAAATACAGACTGCATTGAATTTTTATCCCAATAGAAATTGTCGAGCAACGTCTAATATTGATTGACACTCAAATAATATTACAAATATAGCAAATTTGCTAAACTACGTAATATCATTATGGATCATGTAAGCCTGTAAACGATATAATCTATACCAATTATCGTTTATTGTGTGAAGTGTTATTAATTATTACATTTTTAATATTGTTAATTTTCTCTCTTTTCTATATTAAATATATTTTATTTTTTATTAGATAAAATACATTTTATTTTTTTCATAAAATATATATTTTACTTTTCATATACATACACGGAATATATATGACTTATTATATATATTAAAAAAAAAAAAAAAAAAAAAAGTAGTGGGATGTCAAATATTTCTATTTCTGTTTAAATCGTTTACAATGTAAAACACTGGTCCTATAAACTAAAATGTACTACTATACGCACACCTATAAAACGCTTAATTGACGTCAGTTACGGAGATATTTTTAGCTTCACGTTACAGCGACTGTTTACAAAAAAGATAATTTTTTTTTTTCCCCTCCAAATTGTCGTCGCATTCATTATATTTCTACGAGATTATTTGCAATTTCCATCGATCTGACATACGTATATCCGTGTCCTTTCTTTATTTCTTTCTGATTACCACCTACTGACATTAACTATCGATATTCCGACCCTCTTTTAACGATAAGAAGGGGTTGCGATGATATTTACGATAAAGCAGCTCTTGAGGGCTACGTGGGCGCCACGGGAATGATGGGCATTGTGCACGTTGGTTTATTTTAAACTCATGTCATCACGCATTATTCGGTACGCCATGAGTCAAAATCGCCTCCATCTCGCCTCCGCCTCCATCTCGCTCTCTTTATGCTCGCTCATTTAGATATCCATAGGACAAGTGAAGAGGGAATGATATATCGAGGAGAGAGGATAGATTATAACGGGGCGATTTATTTGAATATATTATTATAAATTTCACGGTCGCGAATTTTGCAAAATTTTCCAGTAGTTCTCCTACGCATAGCTATCAATTGTAAGAGTTTTTATACTGTGTTATAGTTACACGATTAATTATAATGTGCTATTTATCGCCGAATTATTTTATTATTTTTTGTCGGACCGTCAAATTATTTGTGCATATTTGTACCTACTATGCAGATATGGCATTAATTAATCGCCGAATAATTTATTATGTACAGTCAGAGACAGTAGAATGCTTAAATCAGTAATGATATCAATAATAATATATAAACTTTGCACATTGCACATATCACGATACGAAGGAATTATTTACATATATATATGTCAGTGACTTGTATGCAATTGAAATTTCTACGTCATTAAACACGTAATCAAATGCGTGTGTTATGTATGTGTCAACGACAAAATGTCAATTATACACAATTTCATTCGTAAACCGAGATCAATAATAATAACGTTACCTGCCCCCTGACATGTGCTGCGAATCAAAATTCTAACTGCGGTTCCAATTGCTTGACGAAATTTGAGCAACTTGTCCCACAGCAATCCTCTCTGTTGAAATTGTTATAGATTTTATGTATCGTCAACCTGTTCACCGTATTCTCCGATGGAAGCGCGCCGAAAGTACTCTTATCGCAAGTAAAACCTGAACTCGAATATTAATCTTCCCATTTCATTAATAAGATATATCAGTCAAGGACTCCGCGATGTCGTTTTGGATCATGATTCATGGACGTCCTCGTGTTCCCAACACCGACTGAAATGCTGATTGTGCGGCATTATGCATACGCGCCAATTTGCCTTCATTTGCATTAGACGATATATATATATATATATATACGTTTTCCCAGGAAGTCCTCTCTCTCTCTCTCTCTTTTTCTCTCCTTCTTTGTACTGTACGCAGATATTTTGCGTGAAATGCGTCGCCACACGGAAGTTGCAGCCTACGCATCCTCAGGAAATGCGAAGTGTTATTAAAAATAACGGAAAATCGTCGGAGATAACTCGCGTACTTTTATTTCGACGATAAAAATTTTCGAAGCGTCATTTTTCTACCCTAGTCGCACTAGTGAAGTACAGACTCCTTCTTTTATGCTTTCGAACGTTACTTTGCATTTTCCTTAAGTACACGGGTTATCTTAGAATGCATATTCTCTCTCTCTCTCTCTCTCTCTCTCTCTCTCTCTCTCTCTCTCAAGTATGTACGGGCTGTTCCATAGAATGCGTTTTCTTTTAGCTATAGATTTTTTCATTCAAATGTATAATTCATTTTCTCTTATTTTCTCTCAGTTTATTGGTAAAATAAATCGCAGGTTGTGAAGAATTTTTAATTTTTATTTTGATGATATATATAGAAGGAATTTTAGTCACAATTTTAAATCGAGGAAGAAAAAGAGAGAGAGAGAGAGAGAGAAAGAGAGAGAGAGAGACAGACAGACTTTAAATTAACAAATTATTTATAACAATTTATGTTGAAACCTAAATATTAAGACATTTAAAGAAGATTATAAGAAGCTGTTATAGATGATGATATTTTTGACATAATAAGTATTAAAATAATTAATATAAAACTAATTAATAAAAATAATTAATATAAAACTAATTAATAAAAATAATTAATATAAAAAATAATTAATATAAAATTATAAAACAAGATTGCATTACATTTTAAAATTTGGCACAGAATATATCAATCAGTTTTTATAATCGCCTTTTTCATTAAAAGTTTAAGATATTGAATGAATGTACCCTTAGCAATTAGTATACCTTAAGCAATAGTGGAAGTATTATCTCTGACGTATACAAAGTAACACGCGCAAATATCAATCTCAAGTTTTACCCAAAATGTTTTCTATCTTTGCAGAGAGGAAGTGCAGGAGCATACAGTGAGATGGAATGCAAAGTTCGAGTTTTTATGCAAGATGAGCGCCAATGCGTCCACAGGCGTGCTAGATCCATGCATTTTAAGGATATCCGTGAGAAAGGTGAGAGCAAACTTACTTTCTGTTTGAGCTGAATAGATGAGCAACTCCGTGCTGAGAGTACAGTCTGAAGAGAGAGATATGGATTGTTCCCAACTTTTATTTTTCAACATTTTACTTTTCATCTGCTCTCTTATGCGTACAAAATATGACAGTGTAGGAGCTGACGCGCTGCGAAATAATATAATCTCACATTTTTTTTATGTACCGTTTTATACATAAAATTGTATTAAAATGAAACGTTATATATATATAGAGAGAGAGAGAGACGAATGAGAACTTCGAATATTTGAATAATTCTATTACTTCGCTAATTCGAACAAATACGTATATGAAATTTCCTTGATTTGAAGCGCATTTGAATCAAAATTAATTGAATTTATTTGTATTTGTATTTTTCAGAATTAATTTAGATTGTGCTCTTATTCAGAAGCACTGTACTTTATCACAAAAATATTTTTAGAAAAATAATTAAACGCTATTATTTTTCATTAATTCTTTTTTACATCGCAGGAATTGAAAGGGGGCAGATCCTTCCAGAAATTGGGTTTCACCGATTTGAACCTGGCCGAATTCGCAGGAGCTGGTCTCTGCCGAAGAAGATGCCTTCTGGAGGGATATGACGCGCGACATCGTCAGGATAACTCCATGCTGCGCGTAGCCATCAAGATGAACATGCTTTCCGGAGATATTCTGTTTAAAGTGTAAGACGCAATTTGTCTATCTGAAGCAGCAGCTTAGCTAACATTTTTTAACATTACGCGAAAATTACTGCCTCAAAGAAATCTTTGAAGATCTCTGTTATAACAGAGATATGTACCCGTAATCTATTATTTCCATTTTTATAAATATTGCCATTATAACATATTTTAAGTATTGTTAAAGATTTAAGTGACACAAAACTTTTTAGATTAAACCATTTTTTTTTTTAATTAAGCAGTTAATCTAGTAAGTTAATATCTAAATAATAGCATCTTACAAAAAAAAAGTCTAGCATATCTTCTGTCTCTGCTGTTTTTTTTCTATACTGCGCGAAAACGAATTGTACGTCTCTATGCTTTAGTTATTTCTGCTATAACGATATCTTAATACATAAGATTTTAAGTCTTTGATTTCTCTTGCCTCATACAGAATCCTTTGGTTAACCGATCGATTATTATATTCCTCAGCCCTTCCCCGTCATTAAAGCAGACGCAACTAGCAGTGCCCGGGGTGCAAGGTGTACCTGGCGTTACCGGTGATGAGGTGACAGTATCCGAGAGATGTACTAATCGAGAGGATTACGTGTCTACCGGCTCACTGGCGGGAAGTATAGCTAGCGCCAGTAGCGGTTTCGGTAGTCTTCCCAAAAAGAGGCCCGCACTCTTCGCCTCCGGTACTTTGCCCCTTTCTTTTTTATATTATCTATATATAAATTATTTATAAAATTTTAAATCATAATTGATACACACATATAAGAGCACATTTATATATAGTTTTATAAAACGCTAAAGAGATTATATAGATTCTGAAATCAGAAATAAATTTTGAAGAGAGAGAGCGAAGGGGGAAATCTTTTAAATAATTCATATGTGATTTAGAACTTCTTAGCGGCACGGAAACGTACGACCCGATGACTATTGGCGAGATCGTACCCTCAGCAATTCCGGTGGAAACTCTCGTAGAAACGCACACGGAATCGGGTCACTCGCGCAACAGCAGCAATACCAGCCAACTTAGCAAAGGGTCCGGCTATGGTTCTTTGAATTCGCATAGCCAACACAGCAGACAAAGCAGTAGCGGTGACAGTGGTCACATTAGGTAAGTCTTATCGCGCGTCTCAATGATACTACGTATTCTCTTATGGATAGTTTTAATATATTTGCGTTATATCTGGCATACATTGAAAAGAATGATACAGGAAGATTTATATTCCGAGAGAAAAAATTCTATCGAAAAAGAATGTTGAGTGTAATCAACGAAGATGTCCAGAGTCTTCTAACTTTTCATTAACAAAAAAAATTTCAATTATTCATTTTTCATATCTAATTATGTTTAATTAAGACACGACGCTGTGCGTAGAAACTTAGTTGGTGATCAAAATATTTTGGAAAGATTATTGATACTCGGTACGCCACATTTTTTTCTTTCTAATCTACTTATAAATTATTTGATTTTACTATTTCTGTGTAATAACAGCAATATGAGCATGAATTAAAAATCAAAAAAGGTCTAAAATATTGCACGAAAGAACATAATCGTTTATTACAGATTATTGAACAAATGATTTTTCTTAAATATATAATAACATGAGACATTTGGCTTTATTAACAAGATACTTGAGCTATAGCCGTCACGCTGCGTCTTGCTTTGAATATTACAATCTTTATCTTAACTTAAGCAAAGTATTCTATCTTTGATTTCTTTAATGACATCAACTTTCTATATGCGATCTGATTAATAAAACTTGCTTGTTAGCACATTTTTAGTTAAACTAACTTTATGCTTAAATTAATAATAACATATTGAGTCGTATCTAATGATATGAATAGTCTGACAAATTACTAACCAAAAGAACGGATCAATGATACGAGAACATCTTTTGTTTTTGCTCCAGTCTCAAGCGACTTCCACATTCTCAATCTCTCGACTCTAAGTACGAAACTCTGGACTCTCTATATTTTTTTTACTTTACGTATGTCTCCTTTTTTCTTTATCTATCTATCTATCTATCTATCTATCTATCTATCTTTATATACTTGAGTTTTTTATTTTTGCATGCTTGTATATTTGTGTTTGTGATCTTTATAGGTCACCCTCCTGGCCGGTATGGGCACCACGAATTCCCAACTCCTTCCAAAACACGTCCGCACAACCGATCGAATGTCGACCCGACTCCTGTATCGAACCCTTGTCATCGCACCCACCTTCCTTGTCGCACGTAGTCTCCAGAACTAGATTCTGGTCAACGTCGAGTCCTCTCTCCTCGCGCAGCGGTCTGACAAATATGGAAAATTTGTCGTCGACGACTGGCATCATCGCGAACAACGTTTATTCGATCGAAAAGCAGCAGCAATCGCTTTACGCAATCGGAAACGGTTTCTTGAACAAAATGAGCAATTCGCGATCGAACGATTGTGACAACGACGCGAACGCAGATGTCCTAGTGGCGTCTGGTATCTTCAGAATGCCTAACATACCGCGACACTCGCGCAAGAATTACGAGAGAGGCGGTTTTGAAACGCGTAACGAACGTAACGCAATGATGAGCTCTATCGCCAAGGAGAATGACCGGTTACAGAATAACGTCTTCCCGATCGCGAAGCCGAGAATCAGCGCCATGGGCTGGCGCAGTATGTCCAAGACCTGCGATTGCATCGAGAAAGGCAAAACGAGCCCAGTCTTGCGACTGGTTGATCAAGCCAGAGCCGTATCCTCTCCCGATCCTCTCCATAGGCCCGACAATCAAAGAGCCCTGCTACGTCCCGCGATGACAGCTCAGACCCTCAGGTAGGTTTCATTTATCAGCGAGTTTTCAGTCAGAATTTCGCGATTCATTTTTCGAGAGACAATCTCATTAGCGTCTCTATTTCTCTCTCTCTCTCTCTCTCTCTCTCTCTCTCTCTCTCTCTCTCTCTCTCTCTCTCTTTCTTTCTGTTTTCTCGGATTTCCTCGGCGTCTTTGTCTATTCTCGTTTTAAGATCCTCGTGACGATTTCACGCCTCGGCCGTATCTGTTATCTCGATTTATTAATATCTTCTTGAACGCGAGAGCGCGAAAGAGATATTTCGGAGAAAGGAGATATTTCCGCGAATTGTTTGTTACAAAGCTTGAAGATGCGTTGCGTTTTACCCTTGCATTAAATCGTCTCTA
Source organism: Polyergus mexicanus (assembly GCF_030449975.1). Classification (NCBI taxonomy): domain Eukaryota; kingdom Metazoa; phylum Arthropoda; class Insecta; order Hymenoptera; family Formicidae; genus Polyergus; species Polyergus mexicanus. Next base: position 12,343,076 of record NW_027223321.1, on the reverse strand, counting down.
TTCGAAGGTGAGGTCAACTCACTTACAAATCGTTAACGACGATTGTATGTCCGGCATGCCAGAGTAATTGGTGATTCCATTCCTGACAAGCCAGCAGATGCTCGAAGCAATAATTCCTTCGGCGTTTCTCTTCCTCGCACAATACATTTTCTATCTTGAGAAAGTTACAAGTATTCTGTATTTAAGTTACATTCACTAACCCAGCTTTATCATTGATCTGTCTTCTTTATTTATGCATTTATTTTCTTGGTGTTTTCTTATTTCCATTTGATTTCATTTACTTTTTTTTGGAGGGTAGAATGTGATATATGTGTACGTGCGTGTGTTTGAGATAAGATAAATAATAATAATTCGATAGAAAAAAGTTGAATGACGCGTTCATTAAATTCTCATTTGCAATCATTTTTGCTTAAATCTATCGCTAGAAAAATTAATAACATTATATATGATTGTGTATGTGATTTAATTTATTCGGAAATTATAATATATTCATCAAAAATATTGTAACATCGTTCAACATATAACAAAAATAAATATAAAATATGTATCAATTTTTAAACATACGCAGTAATCAATAAAAATTGATTAATTGCCGGAACAGATTTGAGTTTGATGTCGCTTAATTATTTTCTATACTCTATTTCTATCATACGAATAAAATGACTCATATTTCATTAACCATGAAAATAATGCTTAAGTATTTATCATTTCTGTGCCTTTGATGTAAGCTAAGTATGCGGCATATTACATGGCGCGGTTTTTTAGATAAGAGAAATTGTCTAGTGTTGCAATAAGGCGAAATGCATATGCAGCGCATAGACAAAAAATCAGAGATCAAAGGATGAGTGCCGTTGAAAAAATTAATTATTAATATAAATATTCTTATTAATATAAATATCAGTTCTGTATATTTGCTCTCCTATATTTCTTCGTTTTATAAAAATTTTCGCTTATAATAATTTTTAATATTATTAATTTATATTGTCTCATCTATTATCACGTTTTCGAAATTTCGAATAACGAGACTCATTCATGCAAATCCTTAATTATTATGGTGGAATCAAAAATCTAAATATAAATAGATATTTTCTAAAAATAAGAAAAATAGCCAGAGAAAAAAATTTGAGAAGTTAATAATTAAAGAAACGATAATAAATTTTTAATTTTTTTAGGATCTTTCGTATATACGATAATTCTTTTCAAAAGTTATTATGGAAATAATGCAAACATAGAATTGAGAATACATTTCAGAAAATGAACGTAGAGTGTTATATAACTTATTTAATTGGAATCCGAAACAACGGGTCGCTGTTTTCAATCGTGTTATCAAAATTTAATCGTCGTAGTTAAAGAATGATTGTCTATGCGCGTGCAAATAAAGGAGTGCTGAAAAAAGGCGTACGCGGCGGCTATGCTTCCAGTTTGGATGGCTTTGTGAATCCTTGCAGGGGTATTGGCGGAGGTCATCGGAAGTTGTTGGACGGGGCGGGGGGCAAACTAGCTACGGTCGCCACCAGTCCAGCGGACTCCGAAGAGTCCTCATTAGGGGTACCGGAAGTCGCTCCACCGAGTTCGCAGCATCGAAACAGCATTACCCCACCGTCAGTCCATGCTTTCGTCTTACGTATACCTTTCCCTCATGCACATATATACACATATATCGCTTTTTATCTCTCATCGCAGAAATATAAAAGCTCTCACACTCGTCGTATAAACGATGCTTAGCATCTGTCCCGGTTTATAAACATTGCTTAATCTTAATGGTTGATGTATGTAAAGATAATTTTTACTTTCTCTCCCCCCAAGATTATAAGACTAGCTTCAAACTATAGCTTATATATTGTAGTTTATTATATGGTACTGATGATAAGTTTAACATGATCAATGTTTAAACGCGATTGATTAAGGTCAAGGCAACTATTACCAAATTATTAACATATATATGCATATTTATTTATTTTAATAAGAAATTGTGAGGGTAAAGATCAAATCTGCAAAGAGAAACATTAAAGACCTTATGAATAATTTATGGAATTCACTTTCACCAGTTTCACACATGTTGTACTTGTAACTTTAGACATTCGTATTATATAGACTGTCTATGAAAACGTAACGAGCGAGTTTTTCCCTCTTCTGGATTACCGTGTAAAATATTTCGCGCGAAAGAGACCAAAGTCGGATTGTTTGTTTTAATCGCGCTTGGAAATGAAAGTGTGATGAAATGAGCCTTGAACTGACCACTCGAAATTTCCGAGAACGGACAGATCTTAATGAGGCTTAAGTGCTCTCCGCGCTCGCTGCGAGTGAGCTCTAATGAACGAAATTTAATTTCATCGCGCTTAAAACGAGATGATTTACATTTTACGGAATAGAGGGGGGAGGAGACAGTCAGCATCATATCATCGTTTGGTGATGAAAATTGTGTGCACGTCAATTGGGGCTCGTTGTTAAAATTTGCTTACGCTTTCTTTGAAAAGACGTCGGTCCAGCCGAGCCGCGAGCCGGACATGGTCTTCCCGGCAGAGACGATTATTGATGTTTTGCAGCGGGGTCTGCGAATTTCTTGCTCGTTATCGCAATCATTGGAAAAACTTCTGTCTGCATGATTTATCGCATGTTAGGGATCCACGCACGAAACGCATGCTTATCGCACGTGAAACGCTCGATTTTTCTATCGAAACTCATTAAACAATATTTTTATGCAACACACACGCACTCCTCCAGCTTCGTATATTTCACGATAATAATACAATATTTTATTGTATTATTCGGATTTACTTCACATTTATGTAGATGGTTTCTTATTTCCATTTGTGCTAAATAATCTCGAGGATAGAATTTTTGAAATCAGTTTGGAAATCGATTTTCTTTAATAAGACATTTTTTGACACATAATTTAAGAAATTGTAGCAAGTAATTATTCCATTCTTCGGAATAATTTTTGTGTATAATGTTTATACACACTGTACATACTTCAAATATATATATATATATATAAATATAAATTATTTTAAATTACATATTACATTTAAACTGATTAAATTAATCTGAAATTATTATAATCTGATAATTGTTGTATGCTTTTATCTTCAGAGAGACCTTTTCCTTTTCGGATCGATAATCTTCTTCTTTTTCTTTCGCTAAGAAAATAATTCTATTAGTTCTATCTCTTGCTTTAATTATATCGAGTTAATGCATTTATGATAATCGTCTCTTTTGCTCTTCCTCTTTCTCTCTTCTTCTCTTTGCAATCTCTTTCTCTCGCCTTAGTAACATTGTTTCTTCCGACACGTACATTTAATCGTCTCGATTGTCACCCGCGCTGAATGTCTCCCTTATATATAAATATGTACTTTGATTATTCCCTCACTCGATAAAGACGTATTTATCTTTTTGTACGTTTATCGGATACTCATTACACTCTTACACCGTGATGTTTTTCATTCGACCTTATCGAATAAACGCGTTATGTATGTGATATGCACTCTCGGCGAACATTCACCTCTTTAATCAGACAGATTCAAGCACATTGGCATGTAATCTATCACATTTCGTATAAACAATTTTTAGTTTTAAAATATGTTTAAACTCAATTATTTGTTAATCATGTCTCTGACATTTTATATTTATCGTCTGTATAAATATAACTAGAATATTACTTTATTACGGAGAAATCAGCACGATGAAATCGAAAAAACGCATTAGATTAAAACTTTATATTTTATTGTTAGAAATATATTTTATTATTTTTATATTGTTGCATGTATGTTTTAAACGAATTTATTCGTCAAATTAAAACTAGAAACTTATCGAGGAAAGAAACGATCACTCGAACCTTGCCTTCGCACAAGATTTGATGGATGATTTTATTAAGTGTGTAGCGAGTATATAATTACAAGTTATATCTATAAAATCGTAAAGAAACAGATTAATTTTATTGTAGCTGAAGATTCAAGCTTTTTCCTGAATGTACACGTCAATTTTTTTATAATCTGCAATCTATATGAGCAGCAATGCGAGGAAAATAAAATTAATTGTTATAAATCATTTCTCTCTCAGATTCTAGTTTTTTTCGTAACGATTGCGTTATGATTTCATCGAATGATAATGTTGATATTTTATTTCTGTTTCCCATGTCAAAGTGCTTGCGATTTAATATGACAGAAAATGTCGTGAATACAAAATGTGGATATAATTTGTTGGAATAATTCGCAGAAATCCTTCCGGCGGTTCGGGTCTCAGTGAAACTGGATCCCTGGACCGTGCTAAAGCCGCGATGGAACGTAGGAAAAAAGCGGAGGACGGTACTGGTAATCCTATACTATGTAGAGTTGAAGTCACCAGGCCGAATCCTGACTCTCTCATCGACGAGCTGCTTAAAGCAACGAATCTGGAGCAAACGGATCTTGAAAGTTCCGAGAGTATGCATTTTCTTTGTCATATTTTTCTGCCGATTCGTTACATAATTTGAATGACACTTATAAATTTATATTGTAAAGTAAGGTAATATCACTGAAATAATAATTTAATTGATAATTTATACATCACATGTGTTTCAGTAGACGATACTTTAGTTTTATGCATAGGATTCCAGAGATTTCCGAGATTATAAATGTTGTAATTAATTTAAAAAAATTTACGTATTACAGCAACTGGTCTTCAACTCTTTATCGCGAAAGACGGGACGACCGCACTTGGCAGCCACGAAGTAAAGAGTCAAATGCCTGCCGGTGTGTTCAAGCAGGTAGTAATGGAGGAGAATAACAGGTAACACGAAGCCATCACCACAAGACGGCAATATCCAAGACAGACCAGCACCACATTCTCTTTGGCCCTGGTGCCGGAGCTCGTCTACGAGGCCTACGAGCCGCGGTAGTCATAAGGAAGAGGATGACGATGTCGACGACGGACAGGAAATCGACTCGGAAGAAACAACCAAAACGTGATGATCGTATTCTCGAGATAGTGCCGGATTATTCTTTTATTAGATCATTTGAAATTATTGCAAAAGAAAAAAGAAAAAAATATACCTCGACGAATTTGTGCGAATCGAATTGATATCTGTCCCTAGCGATAGTTGTTTGATTACTTCGTATGAAATTCATTAGATGATTTCACAGGACCGAGATTAATCATCTCGTGAGTGCACGTGAATTGCGCGAAACGTGAACAATAATTGAGCAACTTACGAGATATTGTTACATGCGTACATCGTCTCAATATTCGACCGATTCAAAAATAAAAGATTTATACAAGGGTTTCGAATTTTTCAGAATCCCGTGTAATGAACGAAACCTGTATGCATAGCGCTTGCAGCGAACAATCCGTAATGTCAGCCGTGCGTGTGGAGCAGTTAAAGACGATGACAGATAATGGCTGTTTGTAATATCGAGTGAAATAGATACGCGTTTTCGAAACTAACTCAAAGACAAATACATATACATATACATATTTTCTTCCTTGTGAAACAAAGCACAATGATCCTCGTCAAGCGTGCTTTATGCTTGACGAGAGCGTTAGTCAATGAAATTTAACCGAGAGGGAGTTACAGTGTAATATAAAGGACTATAGTTACAAAAAAAAAGTAATAACAGGCTAAACACGGTCAAGGTCCGACGAAACTTTGCAATGCAAAGTAACATCTATAGACAAAACTTAAGCGCCAACTTTATTTATCTGTCTATAGCTATACGACAACGATACCTTGTCACATGTGTAACGTATGCGATGTAAAGTTAGACAGATAAGCATAAAGAAATATTAAATTGAGAGATATTATCTATATCTATATCATATGGAATTACATCATTATGTGTAAAAGTATTTTTAACAGCATTTCCAATAATATTAGCCAAGTGAAGATGGTTTGGTTAGTTTTTTTTTTTTTTTTTTTTTTTTTAGGATTAATATTTTACAATTTCTATGTATTAAAAACTTATTTTTACTTTACAATGTATAGCACATATTTTTTATCTTTTCTGATTAAATTTTTGCGCTGCGCTTTTATCATTTACAAAATTATTGCGTGTAATTAATTAATTAAAAGAGTATTCGAGTGACGAGCTGAAAGATGAAGCTAACTGAGCTGAAATAAACAAATCAGTCAGTTATATAAAGAGAATAATGTAAATTTAAAATTTTTCAGATATGCATTGTATATATATTTGTGGAATTACAAAAGTGTAAATCTACAATCTCTCTGTATGATATATTGCTTTCAAATATTTTTGTTTTGAGAAAATAAGGCACAGTATTATTCTTCCTGAGCAATTCGTGGATTTTAATAGATTTCTAAACTCTAGGCGTGATTTTTTGATGCAAATATAAACTTGGAGATATTTTTTTGTGTGATGTAAATGTTTCACGACTGAATATAATTTACGTACCATTATTTTATTATCATGCTTAACAAAGGATGTGGATCTTCGTTTCGTCGTACCTTCTCCAAACGCCCGGTGAATTTTTCGATTGGCACGTGACCGGTTCCACCCGGTAGAGTAACCTGTATATAATCGTAGAATAATTGTTATGTAGCTAAATCGCTGGTGTTGTATACATGCATTCTCTCTCGAATAATCTATAAGTGCTACTGTATATTGTGCTGATGTATCAAAAAGTATGCTAAAACACGTGTGTTGTGTGTGCGTGCGTGCGTGCGTGCGTGCGTGTTTAAATGTGTTCTTTTTTCGTATGTCTTACGAGAAAGAAAGGGTTATTATGAAAAGCGTGTGTCTGAATTGGTTTGGTAAAATAGCGAGTACTTCCAGCGCCCGCAAAATCCTTTTCGCAAATTAGTCCGAGCGTTTTGGTCCTTGCAGTTCGTCGCAGAAAGAGAGAGAGAAAGTAATGCGAGGATGAAATTGTGTGCACAAACGCTTCTTCGGAATGCTTCGAAGCCATTTGCCAATACGGTTTCTCAATACTGATCTTGAATATATTTGAACGATCGGCGAGCGACTTCCCCTCGAGAATTTCCAAAGTATCTCTCGTCGGGTTTAGCTTTCAAGATCAAGTCCGTAAATTGCACCAGTCTCGAAGAGACTGTAGAAGCAATGATATTTGTTGAATTACCCGGTGACAGATTTGTGTATCCGATCGTAAGTCACATATTTGATAAAATGAGCAGCCATTACATGCCGTAATGTTGCTGTAATGGTGTTGTTTTTATAGATAGATCGATACGTTCCTTTCCGCTGCTGCGTTTTTTTTTCTTTTTACGTGTGTACGTTTCTTCTTATAAATAATATCCGAGTGTCGTTCGATACCACTTTCAATTCTATATGATCACGACTATATCATGTTACTTGCAAATTCCATCATAAAAGTGACTTTCAAGTTTTTACTGCTATGGTGGGATCTAGTCCAATCTCATATATTTCGTAAAATAATAGAAAAATTTTTTATCTTTAAAAAATATGGGAATGAAAAAACATAATATAATTTTTCTTTATTATTAACATAGCTTAAACTTATTATATTTTAATTTAATTATTATTATCTTACATTTTTTTATTAATGAATATATTTTTATGTATTTCTTTTTCATAGAGATAATTCGCATATGATTGAAATTGTCAATTCGTTAACTTGAAGTATAGAGTCACTCTCATTATTAGATAAAGATTGATTCCACCATGTAGTAATTGCATTATTCGTATTCAATCATAGTGATTGTGAGTTAAAATCCGAATCGATTCGTAAGCTTCCTTATGGACGCGCTACTTTTTCATTCGATATATGCCGTATAGAGCCTTTTATTTATAAGATATACGCGATACTAGGGGTTTACGGTTTCTCCGTGCGCATTGCATTCGCCGATTGACGTTAATTAATTTATCGAGCAGAGTTTCTCTCACGAAGGGGCGACTTCGCGTGCAAATTTTCCTCCTGAGTGAGAGACGCTATGTTCCTCATTTTTGTACGTCATTACGTTAAGACAAGGAGCATAAATAGGGTATCTTTTTTTTGATATTGCCACTTTGGTAACGAAGATCGTCGCGACGACAATTACGCGGACGTAAATAGAATGGCGATGTGCGAAAAATTTGTATCCCGCTCTTGTGTTCGCCGTAAACTATGATTTGCAGAAATAACTGATCGGAGACCGTTTATTTCATTCGCTCGGCAGATATTAATGTTGTGATATTTTACATGATACTGTAATAATAGATACCGTTATTATCTGTATTATTATCGATATATATTGTATTATAACAAAAATAATTTACTTTGATTTTACTTTTGATTTTAGAGACGGCCGCATCATACACACAACACACACACACACACACAAATCAGCGGTTGTGCTTCCGCGGATCGCGTGCGAGGCCGTCTTCCCTGATTTACAATTGTTAATATTTCATCTAATCTTTACTTTATGAGATGAATACGAAACTTCCATGTGCTGATAATAACATTCTGAAAACCATACTTGTCTCAGTTATTGAAGAACCTTCTTCTCTTTCACACTTGAGGATATACACACACACACGCACACATACACACATATTGTATATGTAAAATTTACATTAAACATTTTTTATTTTATTTTTTACATGAAAAAAGCAGATATTGATGTTTATCGTTATTCAATCGAATCTTTTTATTTTTAATTCTTTGTTGGCACGTGTCTCCCTCTCTCTCGATAAAGTTCAAAGATAAATTTTACAATTAATAAGCAATTTTATGTGTATTTCACTTTTATTAAATTAATGTTTATATATGTATAATGCAAATTGCACAAGTAATAAAGTTGCTAATTACAAGAGGATGTCTCTCTAACATAAAACGATTGACCGCGATCTTTTTATGTGATTCTTATTCTTATGAATGAGGAGCATGTATGTAAATGTGCGAATAAAAAAATAATATTCGAAATTGCATTAATATTTCGCATCGCAAACGATTCGACGGTTCGCACGCAATACGATTTTTAATCAAACGCTCGTAATTTGCTCGTAACACTGTCGATTGTATGCAAATAATCCGCGGCGTCAGGTGGTCACTCCCCGAGAAATCAAATTTGCAATTTACAATTAAATTATCGCAAGAAGATGACAAGAAAGGAAACAACTATATAATGTGCGTTGCCGGGATCCGGGACACGTCTATCTCTGTTCACTCGTATAAAAATGATAATTTGGTGCTTATATTCGCGTGCGCTTCATTTTCTAAACGGAATAAATCCTTCGCGTTTGTAATAAATTTTATTTAATTTTCTCGAAATATAGCGCATTTAACGCGAAATAAAGATTATATTTAAACAAATTACAAATGTTTCAAATTACTGTTCTCTCTTTTTTTATGTATATAACGTGCCCCGCGCTCTTCGCTTTTCTAACGCGCTTATGAACAATTGATGATTAATAAATATCCTGATAACTATACAATACCGATAATTTTACATTATATATATATAATTTTAAAAATTGATCGAGGAGAGAGAAGTTTTTTTTATTATTGCATGATTTTATAATCAAGATCGAACAACTTGTATTTAAAACATTTCTCGATGTAAAAATCAGGTCTGGTCGAAAGAAAAATTCTGGCCATTAAGTTTACTATATATGGGCTAAAATTAAAGAAAAAAACTTTTTTTTTTTCCAGAACTGTAAATTGATGTCGGTTGGGGAAAAATTTTTCTTGTTGAACGAGCTTATACATTATTTTTACGCGAATACGCGATCAAACGGAAGAATGATGGCATACAACTAAAAAAGAGTCATTACACTTTCTCTGTTGTATAGACACAGATCTATATACATTGACGTAATACATCCTTTAAAGACACCACTGTACGCGCGTTACATCATGCGCCATGTTATGCGAGCGCGCTTTCACAATGTAATTTTTCGCGGTTGCATTTATACCCGTACGAAAACAGATTTAATTATCTTGAAGGAACGCGAGCTTGCTTAAGATTTTCGATGAAAGTCACTTATTACAGACGCAGAAACATCTCTCAAAAATTCTCACGCGGTGTATAATGTCCATTATTATTATTGTGTCCTTATTAATTTGACATTGCACATATATATTTTGTAAATTATGGTCGTACATTTAAAGACTCATATTTACGCGAGTCTTTACGTAATAATGAATGTTACATCTATTTTTTTACATAATTCGTCATTACAATCGCATCAATATTAATGGCTTATCACATTAATGATACGCAATACAGGGTGGCCCATTTTAAAAGTTATGAGAAAACGACTCGGATAAAAGTTGTAGGGAACAGAGGGGGCTATCTAATAGTGACCTTGGATTTGACATAAAAGGTCATTTTCAAGGTCATTTGAAGGTCAACTTCATATTCTTACAGCTTACCTCGAGAGCTTTCCAAAACATTATAATAAAGTTTTTTTTTTCATTAAGTAGTTTTTGAGTTATTTTATATTTTTATCTGATATATTTTGATATAAAAAATTAAATATCCTGTAAAATATTTAGTTTTCGATAATCTTTCCGTAATACTTTTATGTACAGAATAATGAGACAAATCAATTAGAGCAAAAAAAAAAAATAATAATAATTGTTTAAAAAAATACATTGTAAATAATTTTCTTCAAATCCAAGGTCACTATTAGATAGCTCCCTTTGTTCCATACAACTTTTATCCGACTCGTTTTCCTTCAAACGTTGATCCTGAAAAGTTATAAGGGTGGAATTTTTAAAATGGGACACCCTGTATATCGTATTGACAAGTAATTTCCAAAAAAAAAAAAAAAAAAAAAAGATCAAAGTTCATTGCAATTTATTCTATCGTTGATATTAAACGCAGTTCATGGATGTAATTCCAAGGATATTTTCTGAAATAAATGCATAAAACATAAGTGACGAAGACGTTCACGTCAGACTTTATCAATGTCGTTTCTAAACTTCGCCTCCGGGCTTACAATATTGCCTATCATCTTGTCGAACAAATATTTTATGTATGTGATACTATAACAAAAAAATTATGCAGGAATTATATTCAGAGTTTAATATATATTTTTATGAGGCTAATTGTAAGTGGAGAAGATGGCGGGAAAGAAATATTTATTATTATCAATTATAAATAGAATGTAGAAGTTCTTAAAGTTTCTGTGATTTGTGTATGCTCGAAATACGTGTATGCGAAACTATTTTCCTGACGACGTAATAAAGAGCGGACGGAAGGTTTTGTTTAAATGGAACGAAACGATGCACGCGGAAACAATTGCACGTGGATCGCATCAACGCGCATTCTCAGCATCGTCCGACTAGGAAAGCGTACCGTGAAATCTCAGGAATTTCCGGACCCTAATTACAAATAAGTATCGAGGAAATTAGAAATAATTCGTACAACTATCTAACGGGTGTTATATTACAAAAACAGTAAGATATTATAAATAAATTCTATAATATTCGAACCACGTTTCGTCTAGAGGTGAAAATTCAAATATATATCTAAATAATAAATAAAAGATATAAATATATAATACATATAGTATATTCCCTCTCTCGTTATATGTATACGATGTGGGCGATATCGTCTTTCTTAAATAGAGTTTAGCTTCGATATTGTATTTGTAAGTATTTACGACAATTCTTCGTGCGTAAAACAATTTCCGTGCGATAACGAATGTATTGTATTTATTCAACCCTTCCTGTTAATTCTGATTATATTAGACTGCAAGTCACTTACTCTTCAAAGGATACATCGCGGCTCTAAAATCCATCATGCGGACAGTTTACATGCGAACGTAAGTAAATTTAATGTTCCTTTTTTTTTTTTTTTTTTAAAGAACTGAAATAAAATCTATCTTTACTTCTTAACATATTGCGCAATAACATTATTCATTTCTAATCAACATATATTTATTTTTTAGTAATAAATATCGAATCTTTTTATATATAAATATGATATATTAGGCACTTAGAAAAAAATATTTTAATATTAATCTCATTTCGCGAGTCAGTTTATTATCTCTCACAGCAATAAAAAAAGTGATGTTTTATAATACTTCTTCTTAAATTTATTAATCACTTTTTTTCTTAAATCACAAATTTTTTTGTTCTCGACATATTCGTGACATAAACGTGACGTAACTACATTTCAAATCAAAGAAATTCAATTTGATATATTATTATTGTTATTGTCAAGTTATATCGTCAGTCTGTGAATACGATATTTATCTTCTTTTATATTAAATTTGTTACTCGTGAATGATAAATAAAACAAGAAGAAATTATTTTAAAGCCAATTATTAATTTCAAAAGTTATATAACAATTTATAAATTTAAATTTCTTTTAATTCTAATTTTTTTTTGTAATATAATTTCTATTATAAGATAGAAAACAAAGATTTATTTTAATGTCTTATCATTCCGTAAATATCGCATTAATTTTTTTTTTCAAATTTAGCTTAGCACTTATTGATTATTGTGGATTGACATTATAGATGTAGAAATAAATGAATAAAACTAGAAGAAATGTTTGAAAACTTTTAATATTAAAAAATACGTAAAAATTTATAAACTGTTGCCCTTTTAACGCGACTTTTTTGCAATATATTTTGTAAGATTGTTACAGCCACTAAGGATTAGCATACACATAAATAATATAAATGACGTGTAGTGGGGTCTCGTCGCGAAAAGATTGACGACAGGAACGTCTCGCTTTCTATATTACAAATTTACATTTACTTCTCTCTATATAGACCAGTTCTCTCTTGGTCGGCGAATCTCGCTGATCGTTACGCGCGCTATCATTGTGCAAGCTAAGGGGGAGAGTTCGCAAATGAAACTCCGAATGTAACGCAAACATCTCGAACAAACGGCATTCATCGGCTAAGGGATAACGATTCGGAGAAGTGTCTCCGCTTTATCCCACTTTTTCATTATTTCATTGATGGAACGCTTCTCTCATTCGATTAATCGGGAAAAGCTTATCTCGCGAAAAGAGTTACTCTCTTAGCAAAATCCTAAAGTCGCGTAATAACTAAATTTGCTACGCGAATAAAACAACTCTACTCCTTCGCGCCTCGAGATTGATTTCATGACTGGTATCGGTGTTTGACAGTTTGCAGTGTGATCGAAGATATAAAAGTGACTTGGTAAAACTTCATATGCTAAAGCCACATCATGTCGTATCGGTTATTTTTATCGTGTATTCTCTGTGCAAATTTTGCTACGTTATATCGTGTCTCCGCACAAATTGATGTATCAAAGGACAATGATATTAATAGCCGTACGATACCCGCTTATGCCGTCGCTTTAAGAGCCGATCTTCTCAATTCGACGAGTTGCGAGAAGGAATTGCAAGACTTCCGACATGCCGTCGAGCAACGGATACTGTGGAGTTTGAAGAGTTAGTAAAATATTTTATGGTAATCGTTATCGATCAGGATACTAGAATACAAAGTCGGAAAAACAATTACTCGTATATTATAAATCGTTGAATCGTTCAACTGAAATAGTTAAAGTTAATTAAAATTGGATTTATCTTGTGCCCTTTTTTACTTTTAATTCTTTAAAGAAAAACGGAGAATCAAATCACAGTTATAATTTCAACTAATTTCTATTTTTTTTTATATAATTATCGATAAATTATATATACAATATAATATCTGTCATGAAAAAAAAAAAAAAAAATATTATTTCAGCATTTCGGATATCTCTCATATCTGTAGAGAACTAGTGATTTAAAAACCCTTGGAGAAAAAAAGTTAATATATAATAAATATAAATGACATACTCTCCCTCTCTCTATAACTAGGATATAAATTGACCTATAAATAAAGTAATATCTATATTAGATTTAAAAGAGCAAATTATATAAAATCATCTATTATTAAAGAATGTTCCGTTTATTTGAAGTGTACCCGAGCTGCATTACGATCAGATAATTAGTTCAATCCTTATGCAGCTGCATTTCAATAAGATAAATAGTTCAATTATTATGCAACGCGTTCTATAATACATAAAGACATTATTACCGCGATTATGTCAGGGCGCGTGATTTTTCATAAGAGCAACTAGCCGAATCAACTTTCTTCGTGTGTTACACAAGGAACATGTTTCTTAGTCACCTGCCAGGGAAAACTGTTCGTTACGCATGCATACCGTATGATTTTCTCTCATTTCATTTCGAAGATCAAATATCTCCAGCCAGTTGAAACACATGCGCCTATTAATGTTCAGACATCGAGTACATTAGTCGAGAGAGCTACACATGCTCTTTTCTAAGTACACAAAGTTATATATCCGATAAATGTACTCCCGCGTGTGTGTGTCCCGAGAGCCTGTGTCTATAATATCTTTTAACACTGTCGTTGTTTGCTCATGTGAAAAATATTCTAAGCGAAAGTACAATATAAATAAATCATCGCTAAATACATAGTTTTTCGTCGTCAGTATTACTTTAGTTAATGATATTATTTCGTAATAAATAAAGAGAGTTATCACTATGATTTCTTATTAGTATTATTAGTATCATCTTGACTTTTTAAGATGCAGGGATTTCTCCCTGCGGTGTAGAATAATGCTATCTTTTCGTAATGATTATTCATAATCATTATCTTATATGAAATACAATTCTATAATACAGCAACAAATAACGACAATATTAACGAGTATCTAAAAATTTTGAATAATGTGAAATACTTAAATTGAATATTTTTCACAATGAAAATATTTGATTAATTAACTAAATAAATAATAGTATTCGATATATGTTTCCGTAAATATAACGATTATTTATTAATTTTTTTATTTTCAAGTGTTGGACTCTAGTGGCGGAATTAAATCAGGATTCCTTTACGGAAATAATTATTGGTTGGGCACCAGTACCCAATGCTTCGATACAATGAACACGGATCGTCTAGATCTTTTAGACAAGGATTTATTGAATAATACGCTATACCGTGATCCGCATAAGGAATTTCCGCCTTTCGAAGTGACTTACTTCGTTGCTTATTTTAGACACAACAGTACTCTTCAGTACCATGTGAATTTACCCAATGAAGTAAGTTTACAAATCTTCATAATCTCATAGACGAATCTCATAGAGACGAGAGAAAAAGAAACTAGCTAAAAAATATATTATTATAGATTAATTTATTGAAACCAGAGTGAAAGAGAATTTATACAGATTTTTAAATTTTTATTTTATCGTCGAGTTGCAATAACGCATTCTGTGGTTAGCCAATCCTAAATTTCTCGTTTCTTTGCGCCTTTCTGGATTACAGGCATAGGCTTAAATCAACGCGAGAGAATTAAAGAAATTTAAGTTGTCATTAACCAATGTTGCTGCAAACGGCAACATTTGAATAGGCTGAATGCAACTTTAAAATAGTTGTTTGATGCAATACCACAAATCTTAAAAAGAGAAAGTTAGAAATAGTGCACTATAATATTATTCATAAACACATTTGTTATCTTTCAAAGGATTAAACAAATCTTTCTGTTGAACAAATAATGCATCATACATAAGTCTATGTCTTTCCCAGAAGAGGTTTAATTCTTAAAAATCAAACGGGAATTATGTGTCATATTTGCTTAACATTAATACATTCAATATTTGACGTATTTAACTTTACACAAATAATATTACGTTACTTTACGTAACATTGTATAAATATAACGTAATAATAAAATAAACACGAATTAAACTTAGTGACTAATTATATGACAAACGTATATTTACGAAAATTAATAATATAGAAGTTTGAATAAATTCTTTCAAAAAGAAAAAATTTTTATAAAATAAATTAATAAATTTACTCACATTTTTCTCTCTCTTGTTCATATACTAATGAAAGAAATATATATATATATATATATATATACATAAATTTTTTTGAAAATTTTGCGTATATATAGGATGTCCCAGAATTACACTCGCTAATGATAGATTCTTGAGATCATTTAGAGACGATTTTTCCTCAATAAAAATATCGAGGCATCAATAATTTCCGTGTTATAAGCGATTCAAAAAGAAGGGCTTTCTGCAAACTAAACTTTATAGAGAGTTAGAACTATATTCTTTAGTTAATTTCAGATAGAATTTACTTTAATAGAGAGAGAGAATTTTAATTTAATTTACAATTGGTTACGAAGATGTATGATGGAAAAAATTGGAAACTCCCGAAAGTACCTCTCTCGACATTTTCGCTGAGGAAAAATCGTCTCCAAATAATCTCAAGAATCTATCATTAGCAGATGGTGCAGTAATTCTGGAACACCCTGTATATAAATGTTTAATAAAATAATTGAAAACAAAAGACGAATTAACAATGGATTTATAGCAAGTATTCTTCGGTGTTTAATATACATATATCGCTCAAAATTCAATTTTTTAAATATAAAATCCAGATACTAATACAACATATACGCGTACAAAGTAGATAGGCCATGTAAGAATGCATACATTCTGTGTATATATTTGATATTAAAATATATTATATAAAAGAAATTTTCCTTTATAGGATTTGATTACGCTCGGTCTCTGTTTACCAGCATCGTGCTCTATAAGCGAGTTAAGCTTCATTTTGGAAAAGATATTTCGCGACAGAACTTTCTTAATCAATGATCTCTATTCCATGGACTTCAAGCTGATCGGAGTTAAAGATGTAAGGGACGATCATCAATGGTTATTTAGTGGCGCGATGCTTCTCATCTGGTACGTTAAAAAAAAAATTTAAAGCTAATAATTACGAGTACATAACAACAAGATAAATTTTCACTTAATTTTGAAAAAAAAAAACCTAAAAAAATAAGGAGAAAGAAAAAGAGACAAGCGAGAGCAGCTTATTTCAATATACTAATTTTAGCATATACTAATTTTATGATTGCAGTATTGTTTTAGCAGTTAATATTTCCATGCTGATAATCGGAACGGCATACGATATATTCGTGTATCAAAAATATTTAAATACAAAGAATAAAACTACTGAAGCTAGTGAGTATCACACATCGAAAAATTTTTTATCTTTTTCAAAGGTCTATTTTGTTTTTATATTATTTTAATAAAAATCAGCAAAATAATGTTTGGGTGTATAAATATAATGTAAATATGAGAATATACTAATATATATGTATAATATATAAATGTAAATGAATAACAATAATGGAAAATAGATATTAATTTTCTGACATTTCATCATTTAATTAAATCGTGATTTTTATATTAATGTATATTAAACATATTCCGAATTATAATTCAGTTGGCGAAAACACACTCGAGGAGATGGAAATGGCAGTGTCTTCACATAGAAGAAATAGAATCGGAGAAGTGCTAATATGTTTCTCCGTTTACACAAATTCGAGAGCAATATTTAACACGAAGATAGACAGTGAAACAATGCCTCTCATTCATGGCTTAAAATTTTTAAGTATGGTTTGGATAATCATGGCCCACACCTCATTATACTCGATGGATTATCTGGGCAAGTAATTTGGAAAAAGAATCGATATGTTATCGTTTCTTCCGTGACTCTTATTATTTCTTTATAACGTATATAACAAAAATAACGAGGGTATCCCATTATTACGTAGATAATAAAGTATGGGGTTTGAGAATTAGCAAAGGCTTGCCCGTTCAGATATTGAACAATGCACATATATCGGTTGATACCTTTTTTTTTATAAGCGGCTTCTTGGTGGCCTATTTATATCTAAAGAACATAATGGGCAAAGAACGAATTGAACCGATTAATTATAGAACGAAGCTAAATGGGTTCTTTATCTCCATAATAAGAAGATATATGCGGTATGTTCTCTTTTCGTTATCTTATGAATTGCACAATAAACAAAGACAATAAATGTGATAAAATAATAATAAGTGACACTGTAATGAGGAAAATAAGAGAACGCAACAAGAAAACAATTTAAAAATCATATCGCTACATATGGATTAGATAATGTAAAATTCCTTACGGATTCATATGTGGAAATTCTCATTTTAAGGTTGACACCGGCTTTCATGATAAC
Organism: Polyergus mexicanus; assembly: GCF_030449975.1. Lineage (NCBI taxonomy): Eukaryota > Metazoa > Arthropoda > Insecta > Hymenoptera > Formicidae > Polyergus > Polyergus mexicanus. Next base: position 12,325,121 of record NW_027223321.1, on the reverse strand, counting down.
GGTGGGAATACTACAATTAAACTCGGGTTGGTACAGTGAAACTTCACAATTTTACATGGACGAGAGACCGCATGAAACTTGCGTAAAATACTGGTGGAGGAATCTTTTGTACATAAATAATCTGTTCAGTCGCAGAGAATTGGTACGCAAACGCGTTTAATTAAGATCAATCTAATATTATTCTCGGAAGGGTCATAAAAAATCTTATCCAAGCATAAATTCTCTTATATCTCTTTTCTTGCAGTGTATGAGTTGGAGTTGGTATCTAGCTAATGATATGCAATTCTTTATAATTGCTATGGCGCTACTGATTTTATCTACCACGTAAGTTAATTGACCGCTTCGACCGTATATTATACGATTACGAGATATATTTGAATAAATATGATTTACGAATTTCAGATACTTTTACACAGCTGCTCTTATATTGGTCGGACTTTTAATAGGCTCGATTGTACTTAGCAGTTACATTTCATACATCTACGAATACGTTCCGATGTGAGTTAGAAAAATTCTGTTAATCATTTTTACGAGAGTAATTAATTAAATAAATGCTCTTTTTATTATAGATTAAGCGAACTATACAGACTTATAGATGTCTTATACTATCCGCCGTGGGTAAGAATAGGTCCATATATTATTGGAATAATCGCAGCTTACATTTTAATAAGATTAAACAAAAGGAAGACCTTAAAAAGGGTAAAGTATGATTTATACTAGTTGTACAAATTTTTGTATTAATGTAAGCTTTTGACATTTAAAAAAAAAAGTAATTGAAATAGAGTTAAATACATACTCAATGAGAACTTATTAATCAATTATTTATAAACTGATTATTATAAAAAATATGTAAAAAAAAAACTGTGTTATTTAGCTTAGCTTTCAGATATTACTATCATTATGCAATAATATTTTAAACGTAAATTTCAGACAACCTTAATTTTATGTTGGTGCATAGGCAGCGCTTGCAACATTTTCGTATTATTCGGTCTTTACAATCGACGCATATCTATTTTGTCAAGTGCTATCTATGTCGGGTTAAGCAGAACAGTTTGGGCCGTAGGTATAGCGTGGATTGTCATAGTATGCTCCACTAAGCATGGAGGTTGGTTCATTTAATAATAATTAAATTTTGTCGAATCCACATGAACAAATTTATCATAATATATATTATTTATGTGTAACTTGCAATTCCCATTTAATTTCAGTTTTAATTCACGCTTCAATGAGCATTGTTATAATGATACATAATTCAATAATTGAGAAAAATGTTATTCTTCGATTATCTCAAATAATCTTACAACTTTATTTGCAGGTATCATCGGGCAAGTGCTATCGTTCAAAGTCTGGATACCTCTTAGCAGACTGACATATTGCGCTTACCTTTTGAATCCTTTCATAATACATTCGATTCGTTTGCACGAAGAATCATCCATTCACTTGGAGTTTCTATCCATGGTAAAAAAAAAAAAAAAAAAAAAAAAAAGGAACGTTCGACATCAACGGAGTTTATCGCAGTTTTTGTTTTCAGGGAACCATGTTTATGGGACAAGTTGTAATTACTTACTTCTGCGCTTATGCATTATCCTTAATGGCAGAAGCGCCATTCATCATGCTAATGCGAATGCTAGTCCAATCTCGTAGTAAAAGAAAATGTAGGAAGAATGAGATTATAATTTCGCATACGAAATTGTGAGAAATACTGTAATATCATTAATACATAATTAGCGTAAGTAGTTCAATTAATGTCGCACATCTCTGAAAATTATATCCCGGATAAAAAAATCAATTCGTCTTTTAGACGACATGCAGTAGTATTCTGCTATGGGAAATTTCGATATCGATGAAGCTGGGTATATAATTTACATTGGTGTTCAAATTAGAAGGAGCGTTGCACTTTATACGGTTGCGATGAATTCATTGAACTGTAGGCAAATACGCATACGAGTCTAGATTTATCTTTATGGAGTGTGGGCATATTGTACATAGCATCCACAAACGGAATCAGTCAAAATATCTTATACTGGCTCAAGTATAAGTAGAATCAAAGTAAATCAAGAGTTTACAGCTCATTTACAAAACTACAAATATTATCAGACGATCCAAGTTCTCATCGGCGCTATGTGTGAACCGGGGAATGTATCCTGGGTGGCGCCGGCGAAGTCACAGACCGATTCGCTCGAGAAGCTTGTTCGCGCCTGCCTTCTTCCAACTGTTTTTCGAGTTGCTCTTTTAAGACTAGAAGTTCTCTTGTTCTTTGATAGACCGGATCCTTGAAACGGAGACAGGTGTACAGGTGTTTTGACAAAAATATTTGTCTAATTCATAAACTATTTATCAAAATAATCTTAGACAGATAGAATTTAACGTACTTGCTGCCGCATGCTGGGGTTCCATCTGCAGTATAAACTCTTCCACGGTTTGATGTACCGCATACTGGCGACTGGCATTAGGACAAGCTGATAATTCGTGCCAGACCGATAAAGAGGATTCAGATAGAGAGGTAATTGACTGTTGGTATACGACCAAAGAGAAACTGTTCTTTGCTTTACTTGCTCTTGTACTCTTTCGCGTTCACTGTAAATTGTTAATGATGTGACTCCCGAAAAAATGTGAGACAAATCTATATAGTATACCTGCTGAATAAGAACGTGCCGAATCTGCAAGAATAGAGGTGATCGATAATGGTAATTAGGAAATGTTCGTTGAATTCGAAAGCGTTGGGAAATCGCCGCGTTATTTGCCAGACACAATCAATAAATTGTAGAAATACTGGTGATCTATCTGCATCGCTGTGATGTTCATCTCCATGGCCTATCCTCTAAAAAGATTTTAATCATTATTAATTATGAACATAACAGTAACATAAGATGTCGTAGAAATGTTTATAGATCGTTGCAACTTCTACAGAAAACTTTAAAAAAGTTTGATATCATGGTACCTGTTGAAATTTGTGCCCGAAACTAAGCCACTCCTTTTCTATTAGAACCTCGAATCCCTTGACTGTTCTATAATATGGATCTAACATTAGCATTGCGAGAGCTGTAAGCTAAAAAAAAACAAAAAAACAGATAATTACAATATTATGTAATAAATACAAATTTAGAAAATAACATTGCTTTGAATTAAAGAAAATTTACCTGTGCTGTTCGATCCCAACCGTCGGAACAGTGAACCAAAACAGAAGTCTTATGATTCTCAACTTTATCCACAATTCTTACAGCTCCAGCAAGAACACATTTGATATGTTTGAGCCACATTGTTGATTCTATGCCCCATAACCATCGAGCTTCATCAATTGTGGGGAAACATAATTCTGAAACAGAGTATATATATGTACAAAAATAAAGACAATGTTACATTATTAGCTAAGTCTTGATGGATACCTTTTAATTTTCTGAGACTTTCTCTCATGACATGTATATTATGAATATCAAGAAAGACCAATTCCGCGTTCTGATAAGCGTCTTCGTTTTCGTATCCGCCGCCTTTCGCCTTGTTCGCTATCGCGTTCGGCATCGGCCGCGCGTCCATAATGAAGAGTTTGTGACTTTGTGCGTTAGCGTCCATTATCAGCTGGACGTACCTCTCGTCTTCGCGACTCCGTTTGGCACCGACGCCTACCAGTGGCTGCGCGCAACGAGTTATCGTCGCTTGGCTTTCCGGATGGATCCACGAGAGGACCGGCAATCTTCCTCTACTTCTAAAAGATGTGGATGCTTGAAGATCCTCATCAGTTGCTGCGGCAGGCACTGCCCAAACAGCTGGATAACTATCGCACAGCGAATATGTGTCGTTAATTTTGGATATTTTCCACATATCATTATTTACACCCTGAAATTCGACGAGAACAAATGTTAAATACATTGTTTATTAATAATGTCGGATTAAATTAATATTTTGTATTTACAAAACTTATGTACTTTTGAGGTAGCTTCGAATTTTAGATTGAGCGTCGATACATTTCTCGATATGTAATATTACATACCATTCTCTTCAGCTCTGCAATAGGCTCGTAAACATTCCAACCATTTTCAGAGAACGTCTCAGAGTATTCAAAGGCGAACAAAGGTAGCTTGTGAGATAAAGGAAAAGAATACTGTTGTAGCTTTTCAAACACATCTCGTCTAGAATGATTCTCCTGCTTATGTGCAAATCTGAGATTCCTCATGTCTTTGCAAAATACTTCGATTCCGTAAGAATTCTCTCCTCTACTCGACGCACCGCCAACTTTTTCAATTCGACTAATGACGCCCAACGGCACTTCAACAATGTAAGGCGTTTCTCGATCTATACTACGAAAATGGAGCTTGTAGTTTGTAACACTAAGAATCCCCCTGGCAGGTCCCGAGTAAGGACACAAATATGTGACTTCGTGCGGAATGCCTTGCATCCGCTCTCCATTCAGGAGTGGTGGTCCCGTGTCCCCTCCAGACAAATTCTAATAGAATAACGAAGTAATTAACCAATCACAAAGACATCATGCAATGAGAGTAAAATAGATTTTCTAGCATAACTTCAACAGAATCAATAATACAAATAAATATATCGCAAAGTAAAAGTGAAATGATAGGAAAATATTTTTTACACGACAGAACATATCGCATCCTAACACAAATAATCTTTATCAAAATAAGTACCACATACAAATTAAAAACGCCATAATTGAGCAAAGAAAAACGAAAACTGTGCTTGAAAATTCGCTACGCAAAACTCACTTTTACTAGATTATCTTTTTTAGCCTCCAGAGCAGAGACTATATTATTATCTGTTGAAGTAGAGCTTGAGGAAAAACTTTTTGAATGCGATGCTTTTTCCCAACTCTCCTAAAGAAATTGTGAATCCATTTCAGAATTCAATAAATAGAATGATGTATCTATATAAAATTGGCCTTAATTTTAATCACAATTAACACTCATACCGATTCTTGGCCCATTTTCGAATTAAGCGAGCTGCTCTTGCTGTCTGAGTTGAGGGAATCTGAACTGGCATTCTTTGAGTTACTTTGTTCCGCACTGAGAAGTTCTGCGCTGCCTCTCTTTTCCATACTTGCATCAAAGATAGCTCCAGAGTTTTCTACTTTCGTTGCAACATTCTTATATTTATAGTTTCATTTACAACTATCCGTAGGATTGTACAATCTATTTTCACCTGTACATAATAAATTATATTTTAGAATATAATAAAAATAAACCATTAATAGTTAACGATGCTAATTTCTTATAAACTGAGCAATTTCATGAATATTAAATTAATCAAAATAACAAAAAAAAAGATGTACTATCTGAATATTAAATCAGACAGAGAATTTATTTATTAAATTCAAGCACAAATGAATAAAAATATAAGCAATGAAATTTATGCGTTTTCCTACGTTCCGAGACTTGAAAATCTCCGCGAGACATAACCTCACAAAATTCGCAATGCGCGAGATAATACAACGACGAAACAATGTCAACCAACGAGCAACGAGATTATATTAAAACAAGCGACGCGTACTCTCGCACAAAATTTACGACAAAGGGAGAATTTGAGAGAACGATACGAAAAACCGAAATTCGAAGCGAATCATACCGTGCCACGCCCGGAACGAGAGCCGCTTTTATATTATTCCTCGAGACACGCCAGAATCTCAGTTATGTCGATCACCGGACAAACGACGCGTATGCGGAACTTGCCTCTGACACGTACTTTACGCGATACACATAGCCCGCGACTGTTCACTCCTGTCAGCTGTCAGTGCAACAGTGTACTTTTGACAGACGCTGCCGTCTTGCAAATAATCGCCGACAGATGATGCTGCTGCTCTCTATCTCTCTTGCCTCGACTCCACGTGCATCGCGCACCTGTTCGAAAGGTCGAGAGAACCTTATCTTGTCTAATCGTAATATTCGACATAAACATTAGCGATTTGGTTCGAAAATATAAACAAATGTTCCGTCACTGAAATCAGAAAGTCATGCATTTGATTCATGAGCAATATCGCTTTGATTTCAAATGGCAGTTTAAAAAATCGATAAGTATCTCGAGTCGATAAAATTTCAGAAATTAGCATATGTAATATGCGATGTAACAAAATATATAATTCCAGTAAATTTTGCAATCATATCAATGCATTAAAAGTTGTCATTAAGCTCTTTTTCGCTACTAAATTGCAACGTTTTCACTTTAGGAAAAAGTTGATTTATAAAGTAACGAGAAAAACATATATGTTCATGGATAAATAATTCTTCGCGTCGTTAGGAAATCTCTCAAAAAGCGGCTTTGATAAATGCATTTCTTGACAAATTACGATAATAAACTTATTTCGTTCAATGCGACGTCGTACACGTGTTTTGAGAAAACGCTGATTCGCTTTGATTTGAAAGAAGTTTCCCACTAGCAGGAGAGTGCGCCTTCTTCTTTGGAAACTAAATGCGATTACATCTATATCGTACGGGTTCCGGGATGCCTAAATCTTATTAAGTGTCAAATCGGATTACATGCGAACTCTGTTCGGTGCTTGTTATTCGTACTGATGGACGATCACAACACAACTCCGTAAGTACCAAATGATTTGTAAACCGATCGGTAATATTAAATTTTGCCGTCAATGTGGAATCTTCAAAAGTGCTGTAAAAAATAATATTTTAATAAGCTAGTTATTGTCTTTTCTATATGACGAAAGGAAAAATGCAATTAATTCATTAGTATACGTTGCATTTGAAACATAATCAGTCATGTATTGTATCAGATTATATTCATAAGCAAGTTTGATTAAAATTTATACTTTTTTGACTATTAAAATATATTTGAAATGTTTTATACTTCTTATAAAAAAAAAATGATAAAAGAAAAATTTTGAGATGATGAAAGATCACTAGTTATACAATTAAGATTGAATTCTTACAATGTAGATAGGTAATCGAACTTTATGCTTAATTTGAACTGGACTTTGAAAGAAATCTAGTCTGAAACTTATCGTCAAACTCTTAAAGAATTCGAGCGAGTTTCTATATACGAAATTATATAATATTATTCTATATTAGTGTGTATTTTATATATACAAGTTGGGGCATTTATATTGAGACACCTAAATATCTAAAAAATAAAGCAAGATAGAAAGAAATGTTTCAGACAAAAGTTGTTCGGTTCTAAGGGGGTCATAAGATGGTGCCATTAGTTTGACCTTGGTTGGAAGCGCTTCGGAGGTTTTAATGTCAATCTTGTTTTATTTTCTTTACACCAATTGATGTCTCTCATTTTTTGAGCTTAAAATATTAAGGTAACATTATTGCAAAATAAATAATTTTATAAAATATTTCATAGTTTATGTACAATTATGTCAAAGTAAAATAATAAAATAAAGTATAAAATATCTCGTAAACTATTAATCTTTTGGCCATCATACCTCTACAACTTTTTATACAGAATTATGGAAGGAATCGATTTATGTAAAAAAAATGGGATGTTTCCATTTAAAAAAACAAGATTGACACATTGAAATCTCCGAAGCGCCTCCACCCAAGATCAAACTAATGGCACTATCTTATGACCTCCTTAAAACCGAACAACTTTTGTCTAAAACATTTCTTTCTATCTTGCTTTATTTTTTAGATATTTAGGTGTCTCAATATAAATGCCCCACCCTGTGTATATATACATATATAACACTCTATATAAAGAGAAATACATACTTCAGTTGACTTCTTAGGTAGAACATGTCGGTAAACACGCTCGATGCGATAAATTGTAACTGTGACAATTGCAGTCGTTATAAATCTTGCATCCTTCATGTACGATTGCAACATATTGTTATTAATTACATCGTCAGCACTAGTAGTAGCTACGTAGATAGATATATAGATAAATCTAACTACGAAGTTAGGATGTCATACGATCACGCGCTGTACACTCGGGTTGCGACGTATTTGCGACGACCGTTGCAACTTATTCTTGTTGCAACGACAACTTCCTCCAGTCTCTTGTTATTATTCATCTGTAAAGCCAGTGATAAAAGCGCGAAAGAGACCGCAATTGTATATGTATAGGGAGAAATTGTGAATTTATTTGTAAAAAAGGAGGATTGTTCGACAGAACAAAAAGTATAAGATCGACAGTTCGAGAGTGATGCAGCAAGTTTGATTATGTGTATATTCTATATGTATTGTATAGAGCGTAATCGCGCGCGCGTAACATGAAATATAAAATTCTCATCATCAACTATATTATATATAGTTAACTTTAAACATGGTCAACATATAAATATAGTCATCACATTAAGTTAAACGTATCCATACAATATATACGTACAGCGAATCTATACATAGCGTTAGATTATAAGAATCTTTTTTAATTTCGATTTCTTCTTTTGTTCATTTTTTAGATGCGCTTATGTACCTTTATACACACACGCATGTATCCTCATGCACATACATACTTTCATACATTCGTACACGTATATATACTCGCCGTATATATAATACAAATGTAATATACAAAACGCTCGGATCGCGTGTACTTCCACTCGTGAAATATTCACGTAAGTACGTGGAGACGCTACCGGTTAGAAAAAGAGAAAATCAGAAACAGAGTAGACGAGTAAGATATATCGCGTACGCACATTCCGAGTCCTCGCGTCAATACAGAAGTTAGAAGGACAAAGTACTGTTTCTCGGGCGGACAGAACGCGTGGAGCCCTTCCGTTTGCATTCACATTCGCTTGTATAACATTTTGGCACTTGTAGCGAAGAATATTCTATTCCCCGTGCGCGCGAACTCACGCGAAACGATACTTTCTTCTTCTCGTTCCCTTCCTCAGATGATATTCAAATCGGATGATTTAGGCCACCGTCGATGCCGTCGCATACTTTTCAGAGTCTTGTAGAAATCATTATCGAGAAAAAGATTCGAAGCGCGAAAGCTTTAACGAACACAGAGTACGATTCGCATTCCCATTGTCTAGTTCATTGTTCTTGTTTTTACTCTCCTTCTCATCCTCTTTCCCTCTTCCTTCTTCTTATATTGATCACCACACGAAAAAGGCGTCTCTTCGTTCTATGACTCTCTTTAACGATCATTCTCATCGGGGATACCTCTCGATTCTCTCTGCAGAATTCAGTCTTATCTCGTCGATCGCTGCTCCCATCCCGGTCACGTCATCTGCGCGGCGTTAAAGCCCCGTCTCCTCGCGGGCGCGGCGAAGTGCTGGGGATTCGCGGCGATCTGAAAGTGCTGAACGTACGGATTGTTCCTGAGGACGTTGCCGCCAGGCGAGCCGGCCGAGTACTGAGGCGCGACGGTAATTATACCGGTCTGCTGCAGATATTGTTCGCGATAGAGCGCTTGCTGCGTCACGTATTCACCGTTCACCGGATTCTGGCCGACGTAATGGATCTTCTTCGGCTGTTGTTGCTCGGTAGTGCTCACGATCGAGCAACACTCCTTACCGTAGCTGTCCTGAACGTAGCGCGACCCGATTGGCGACGCGCAGCTACCCGGCGAAGTGGACGTCTTCACGCTCTGGGTAGGGCTCTGGGTAATGGACTCGAGCACGTGCCGCGGCATATTCGGCGACGGACAATAGTGGCCGCTGTCCTGCAGCCCGTCCACGCGATTCGCGTTACGTACGAAGATCGGGGCGCTCTCCGGCCTGCCGCCCACTATGTTTCTCATACCCTCGCGATCCTTGGCGCTCAGGTTCTGACGGGGACTGTTCAGCGCGGACGCGCGGCTCTTTTGATTAGACGGCAAGGAGGTACTGTCCAAATCGGAGACGCTGGACCAGGTCACGCTGGCCAGCTCCCAGCGGCGAAGCAAACTGGACACTCGCTCAGCTCGATTAGCCGTATCGAGGCTCTCGTCGTAATCCGGACCCTGAAATTTGACAAAGAGGTTGCAAAGAAACAGAGAGAGAGAGAGAGGGGGGGGGTTGGGGAGAGAAGAGAAAAAGGAACTGACATTTTACGAGATGGCTGACATTATATTTTGCCGAGAAAGAAAATAGGCCGGAGCGCGCGCGAAGCTCCGAGAAGCAAGTAACGCGATAGTCTAATTAAATTTCCAAAAAGATGAAAGGCTGCACGATGAATAGCGTGAACTTTTTTCATCAACCGCGTGTAACTTTGGCGAGTGCTAATTCGCGATCGGGTGCTTCTCTGATTAAACTTCCATCACGTGCTCGTCACTCCGCATCGAAAAGATATCCGTGCTAATAATTATGCGGGAATCGTTCTCTAGTATATTTGAAATCTTTCTAATCTACTCGTATCTTTGATATGACGCGACTTTTCGATTAAAATTCTTTTGTCTTACTCAGAATTTATTTGCTCATCGATCCAGCGTGGCTTATAAAAGATTCTTTATACAAAAGCGACAAAGAAAAGGAACTCCAGCGATTATTTAATCAAAATCGAGCAGATATTCGAGTACGTTAATTGTGCTAAATAAATATTAATATTAATGTAATATCTTTTTACCACAAAATGTATGACTCGAATGATTTCTTGCAAATAGTAGTCAATTAAACGCGTTTTAGCAAGCTTTCAAAGTTCTGAATAATTGAGTAATTAAATAAAGCGAATAATTTATTTTAACACAACCTTTTACGTTTTCGCCTTTTTCAATTCCATATCATCATATTTTTGAAATAATTATATTATAAATGATATAATACTTGAATAGAGCTTCCACAATTTTGCTCGATTCAATCAACAAGCGATCTTTAAAATGCGAAATTTAATATTTCTCGATATTTAGTATAATTGTTGTAATTAAATAAATTACGCGTGTAATTGTAATATATATTTTATATTTAACATTTTTTTTTTTCATATTGCATTATGAAGATAGGAAAGTAATATAAAAATATTGCAACGGACGTATTCTTCTATACGAGACATATAATATCGCGGAGATACAATAGTTATCTCTAGATTTCCTACAAAATCGGCTTATATTGTTCTTCGAGAGAAGAGATTGAAGAAGAAAACAGGAAATTACTAGCATTTCCGTAAATAGAAACCATTTCTATCCGGATGAGATTGATCAAGTTCAAGTATTGCGACTTACGTTCTCAATTTTCTCGTCGAGCATCTTGAAGAAATCAAGCTGGCTGGTGGATATCTCTCTGAAAAATTCACAATACGCAGAAAGATCAATCATATGCGATAAATTATTTATACCAAGTATAATCTTGGCGATAATAAACAAGCGTAAGCTATATACTATAGCTATAAGGCTACTTATCGCGATGTATTATCAAGTAGACGTATGTAAATTATATTCAAAATTATACTATAGGTGTGTAGCGGAAAATATAAGATATTTTTGGAAAAATAAAAAAATACTTATTTTTTCATCTTCCGCTTTAATATCTTTTTTTTTGCACAATTTTTAATTTTCTTATGAAAAATGTATAATTTTTAACAAAAAAGCGTGTGTTTATTTGCTTAAAAAAATATATATTGTATATTGTTAAAAAGTATCCTAATTTTCGATTCACTAGGTTCCCCTATAATTCCTTTAATAAATTACTAATTACGCACACGCTTGGGGCGAAAGCTAAACTGCAATAATTGACGCGCCTGCTCAAGCTTTTTGCAGAAGAAGCAATTTGAAATATCAACAACAAGTGTACATATAACTTTCAGTGCATGTTGTTTTGACAACTGCTGTCATATATATAGCTATTACTTACGTAACAACATGTATTGTACTTTAGTGGACGATTAACAGTTTCTCTAGGAAAACTTTAAATTGTAAGAAGTTTAAACAAGGATACATATTAATACTATATTTTTGACACAAAACTTTCGAAACTCGAATTACATACGCGCTCTCTCAAAATAAGCTTTCCGTACGCAAATATGTGCAAGTCTTGCACAAATGATTATAGTTATATAATTATAGCGAACGGTTTAAACTTCTCCGTGCTAACGTCAATTCATCTGAATTAAGTGTTAAGTTCTAAACAAGGTTCTCCCAATATCGCGTTCCGTTGAGACAAATGCAACGATACGAATTATTGATCTTCAACCTGTAGTCACTCTGCTATAAAAAAATCGGAATGTAACATATGTTTCATAAATAAATTGAAATAAATTCAAAACGTTTAATCGTGGAAAAATCTACTATAGTTTCGGATTAAATGTTAAGCTCTGCGAAGTAATTTTTTTAAATAATTCTTACGCCTGTTGCAACAAAGGCCCGCCCCCAGGCGCGGTCGGTTTCTTCTTCGCTTGTCCCTCGACGCCGCCGTTTTGATCCTCGTTTCTGTTCACCTCGACACCGTTGTTGTTCGTCTTGTTGCCCTTGACGTTGCCATTTCCGTTCTTCTGCTCCACAGACGACGCGTTACCTGAATCACGAAGAAAAAAAGAGACGTCAGCGGCGGCGCGACGAAGGAATACGCCATTTAAAAGATTATCATCCGAGATTAAGGACCGTAAATATCCTGACTTGAATATATAAAGTCCTTCGTCTTATACGTTCAATAACATCGTCCACCGTCAGCGACTCGGCAATTTCCCGCCCGCATTTTTATCGTAGATTGCGACGGTAAATGTGACATAATGTCGGAAAAATTATGGGAGTTAACGCGACATTATACGGCGCTTTGTCACGCGAGGAATTCTCGAAGAGATCACGAATTCCTTTATTAAGATGCGGGTAAACAGCGAAATTATGACCTGTAACGATGTATTTAACTGGCATATATCATTATGGAACAGCGTATTAATACGAACCGCTCTTTTCATACAAACAATTGAAAATTAACTTTGGCAAAACAGAAATATATTCTCTGATTCGAGAATATGTATATTTAAATGTGTATTTTTTTTTTTTAATGAAAATAAAATCAAAAATAAAAATAAAATAAAAACAAGTTCTTTTCATAAAAAAAACAATATCAAGTAAAATGTCAAAAAAATATTAAGTATAAGTTTTATCAATTATTTAGTTTTATCAATTTAATTAGTTTTATCAGAGTAATTTTCTATCCCCGATAAAGATCATGTATATAAGTTATAATCCAATTACAAAATTATTGTTTGATCTCTCGCGTAATCGCAACAAGCGCCATTATTAGCTTCCTCGCGTTCACTTCTTCTCGCATTATTGTTCGTTATTGTTCGTGTGAAAAATATTTCGCTGGAAAAAAAGAAAGGCGTGTAAGATACGGAGGCGGAGATGGCAGAGTTCAACCGTTCAACCGTTACGATCTCATAAACACGTTTAATCTTATCGACGACAAACGAGCAACTTGACACTTTAAAGGACCCCGTCGGTGCCACCGGCGTTCATCACGAACACGAGTAGAATATCGTGTACCGAAATAGACCTGTCGTTAGCTTAGCGAGAGAACGAACCGCGTTTAGGGAGTTAACTAAAAATAAATTGCGCCAGCGGTTGGAGGTGTTGGAAATAGAGAGTAACGCGCGCGTATACAATTTTCAGCGATATCGACTGCGACGTGCGCCTGAAATAGGATAAACGCGAAGCATCTGGAGCACGATAATCGTATAATCGCCGGTCTAGAATTAAAATTAGTACGCCGATTGGGTACGTGGATGAAGTAAAGACGCGATGTAATAGTTTCGGTACAATCGAACGCGCTAAGTAAGTGTCACAGGTGTTCAACGCGCGTACGAATTTCGATAATTTATTTCAAACGAGGAAGTGACACAAGTTGCAATTCGGCACAAGTAATGGCTACGAGCCAGACATTATAAAGCGAAGACTGGGATCACCTGTGGCACTTGGCCAATTAATTAAAAATTGCTAGTCGATTGTGTGTGTGCCAACGCTATTCTAAATCGAAATAAAAAGATTATTAAAAAATATTAATTATTATGTCGAACTAATTGCAGTTTGTATATAAATTAAATAATATTTTTAAATATATGTAGAGCGTTTATTACATTCGTAAAAATTAATTTACTGCGCAGAAATAACGAGTTGGTTATTATTTCGTCATTAAATTTATCCCGCGGATGATGACGCGTCAGAATCATACTTTGATAATCGCAGCGGAGACATAATATACACTTTCACGCTCGCGCGTTCACGAGCGATTTCGTGCGTTGGAACGAACCTAAAAAGTTCTTTAGCTGGTCATGTCGCGCTCTGCCTCCGCTCTCGGTTAGGAAATTATTCTGTAATTTATACGTGCATGCCGCGTATGTGATGCAGCCTTTTGTAGCAAATCGAATTAGAGCGCGCTTCAACTCTCGGAGCGACGCGAAAAATGCTATCGCCAACCACGATAATCGAGACGCCCACATGCATCTCCATTGAAACGCACTTAATTTCTATGGAACAGCGTAATTGGCAGAGTGCATTGTTCGCGACTGATGAGTTTAATGCTCTAAGAGGGCCAATCGCATTATCGCGGTGTAATTACGATTAATAGTATAAGCTTGGTAATTATTAAATTTGTTTCGTAACGCGATAATAATAGATATAATTTGTATTATATATATCGATATAACATCGAAATAATAAAATCGATAACAATATAAATTAACGCGAGATTAAAATCGTGACGCTTATTATCCGCCAAGTAATTCTAGAACGTCGACACTCGATCCGAGATAACGATCTTTTTTTACGACGATGACACTCACGGCGCGATATATCGCCGTAACACGTAGCAAGTAGCAGTTCCCCATTCATTGGCACGCGATGCCGCGGCAAAAGGAGAATGAACTCGCATCACAATGGAACACAAATAACTCTCTTTCTCTCTACTCGGGACCGGGAGGACCGGGACGCGCGCGCGAATGACAACAAGATGCGTCGTCGTGAGAGATGCACGTGTGCGGCGGGGCCGTTAGGTGGGTGCGACAAAAGCACGGGCGTGAGATAGCTGTCATCTCGAATTACGCTTATCCCCCGTACAATGCGAAATTTACGCCTCGCTGCGATAGTCTCATATACGGAGTGTTTGCATTTGGAAAAGTTCTTCTTCTCGAACGACCCAATGAAATCATTCGATGAGCAAAATCTGTTCTCGATCGTATTATCCAAATATGACTATTCTAATCTCGTAATATATTGAAAGAAAAAATTATACTCTATTACTTTTAACTCGAAAGAATAAGATTTTATTATTTATATTAAAAGAATTTAAATTTAATTTGCTAAAAAAATTATGACATTGATTTTCACCAATTTTTCCTTCGCATTTATATTTCAAAAAACATTTGCACATTTATGTTAGCTATTTCCTTTCGAAAATCTATCTACGCTTTCATGAAAATGCATACGTGCTTTCGGAGACATTTCGTACACAGAAATGATAAAATATATAGTGCGACGTAACAAATGTACATCAAAGTTATGTAATGCAACAGTCATGTTGCACAAACGGAGATATTTTTAACGATACTCGCACCCACGGGATTATATTGCGTTTCGCGTATCAATCGATAACGTGTAGCCGTGCCGAAGGAAGAATCTCGCCCATTCGTATCATAGTCACAAATAAACTGATTCGCACGCTTATGGATCCGAGCCGTGCAAGGAAATACGTCTTTCTGGAATTTCAATGAAGATAATGGACAAATTAATTAAAAAATGTCGTTTCGCCGCCTACGAACCGGCATTTTTTAATTAATTTGTCCATTACCGCCTACTTAGATAATAGAATAGTTTGTTGTTAATACGGGATCTTTTATTACATAATAATATTCTTAAAATAAATACGCTACCGATAATAAAAAAAAGAAACGTCAAATATCAAATTTGGAATAGTTGTTAATATATTGTTATTATATGTATATAATACACTTGTATAAGATAAATTTTATAAAATATAATAATGAAAATGAAAAAAGAATCTCAGGTTTCAAAAACATTTGTAAAAAAATTGCTACATTTAAATTCTAGTAATAGTTATGAATGAGATTAATTTAAATGATGTTTATATTATATGCAATTTTTTTTTTTTTTTTGTTCGATCGAAACCATTGTATTTATTTACCCCATTTTATTTTTACGAGTATTTTAATCTTTTTCAATTAAAACAAATTTGTCATCGCATTTTATTTTCACGAGCATTTCAATCTTACAATTAATCTGACATTAAATTTTTCAATTGCAAAAAACGATTGATTATTAGATTTCCAGGTTTTCATACATTTTTTTAATTTTTTTCATAATAAGATCTTTCGAGAGATGGAATTGAAATATTAATAGAATAATTCATATTTTTTAATAGAAAAACATACTATCAAAAAATAAAATATCATGGATATAATAACGATAACATGTGTATGTATTTTCCTCAAATTATTAATGTCAATAAACGGATTAATATTATGAAATATTTTATTTTTAATTAAAAAACTATCGAAATTATTCAATATAATAATCAATTTACATTGCACTTGAGATATTTTACAATAATTCGAATAATATTGTGTAATTTATTTGCTTGTCATCGCACACATTGATTGTTTCAAGCGTTTAGAGAAATATTCATAAGGTTATCAGAAATAAGAAAATTTCCTCTCTATTCATGTCGATTCATCCAATCACGCGTGAGATGCAATTCACGTGGATTGTACGTTTCTGTGGCAGATATGTTGTCCAGATATTTTTTCAAACATTCGATAACAATTAGAAAATTTCTCGACAATCACACGATATAAGGCCATTTCGAATCCATCTCACCATTAAGGTAGAATTGCAAAATGCTTGATTGTATACTGAGATTGTAAGATAATAGAGAAGGAACATCGATTACAAACACACATTCGAGAACGAAAATAAACGAGGAGTGATACGGGGAGTGATTTTTCTTAAGACCGACCTTGGTGGTCCGTCGAGCGTGTTTAACGCACGGCGGCAGTGAAGTTAAATTGAGACGAACGCCCTTTAATTAGAACGCGCTTTCATTTTCCACGGACGATTTTATTTACGAGCTAACGGCCGGCGAGTACGAATGCCGCAACGAATTGGTCGAGAGTGCTTCGCAAACAGAGAACGCTTCAATCGAGAATTCCAATATAAGCTTCCAATGGTTTACACGCTTGCATAAAGTTGCCAATAAATTTAGAAATCAAATAAAGTAACGAAATCAAATGAATGTAACGAAACTGTTTAACGCCTTCCGCCTTATCGACGCGATCTTCTTGGTATGAAAAAAGATTTTTATGATAATTATTTATGTGAAAATGATAAATTGTTGCTATTGTGTGCGTGAAAAGTATAATTTATAAAAAAAAATTACGGTAATTAAATCTTTATTTAAATATAAGACCTTGATGTAAGATCCTGTAAGATCTTGAATAT
Source organism: Polyergus mexicanus (assembly GCF_030449975.1). Taxonomy (NCBI): domain Eukaryota; kingdom Metazoa; phylum Arthropoda; class Insecta; order Hymenoptera; family Formicidae; genus Polyergus; species Polyergus mexicanus. The sequence goes on along the minus strand of NW_027223321.1, from coordinate 12,307,844 downwards.
ATAAGATGATTTCATTTAAATATTCGAGACATTCGATCTCGAAGAGATTGGCGAACGAAATATTTTCTCATCCATAATTAAATTTCAATCTTCTTTGCGTCTTAACTCTTAATCGTACTAAAAATATATTTTCTCCATATTTCCGATAGCAAAAATATGTATATGATTATTCATCGATAGATTTCTTAATTTATTTGGAGAAAACCTCTCCAAGAGAAAGAGAGCGCGTGCATTAAACAAAAATCTGATCTTCTATCACATTTTTTTTTTTTGTTTATCAATAATCGCTTTAATCGATTGTAGAGTAAAGATAAAGAGATATATCATTTCATGCTTCATTCAATTCTAGCCGGCTGTAGTCGATCTTGAATCTGGCGTAATGCCGAAGGTCGACGTACATCGACCATAAGCAAAATTCGTAAATTCCTTAAACCCTCGATATAGTGCCAACAAGCTCTCACAAATTTTATGAGAATTTTCGGCACATATTTATAACATTCGTACGACAAATGCAACGCATTAATATTAAAATAGATATGTAAATAATTTGGCATCGCGATAGCAATTAACGAGATATAACATATGTAATTACAAAAAAATATATCATTTAGGCAAATAGAAGTGAACGAAAAATTATTATTTTGCGTACTTCAAGTGTGAATTTTGCTTTGCGGAAAGTTAAGCATTTAATTGTTGAGATATTTAATAATAAAGATTTAAAATATTTACGAAAATGGAAAATGATTCCCTCAAATTTTTTGCGTCAAAACATTTCTTCAAATAATCGATTTTAAATATCTCAAAGAACTGTTAGTAAAAAGCAAAACGCGATAGGTGTGTAATATCCCGCATTAATAACCATATTTAATCAGTATAGCCTCGCAAACACTAGATCGTACTTCATAAATAATGCCGCATTGTAAGTTTTATAAGTCCGGATGATTACACGTGCGATATAGTGGGCAAAGTCTTATCACCGTGCATAATAAACGGACAACGTCACGACTACGTTCAACGACGAACGAGGGAGCACCATATGTACGTCATATGTATGTATTAGACGCGCGTTAAATGTATGTCGAGGATACGCATTCGTGATGGCATCGTTAAGTTGACCGATGGTGATTGGCATTGGACGAAGAGGAGAAGAAACGGCCTGATAAGAGAATCGTTTTCGTGTTCCTGCGTAGGATGTGTGAACGCATACGACACAGTGAGCTTGCAAACTCTGCCTTCGGAAATTCTGGAGGAATTTCGCGACTTAATCATCATGAATTTGACGATAGACATTTGACATTTGACGATAGTGCAAAAAAATTTGCTACATAAATATAAAAGAAATAATTCTTACCAATGATTGATATTTTTTTTTTTACTTATTTTAATAAGCGTACATATAATAGATATAGGATATACTTGGGTGCAAAATAAATGTACGTATAAAAGTATATCGCAAAAGCGTAAAATAATTGTGTAAGAATAATGTTCTCTCTTTTGTAATCTGTTTATGAATAAATACTTTCTTTATGATTTCGTCCTCCTTTCTCTCTTCTGTATTTTCTCTTATTTTTTTCCAAACAAATATATAATTTCTCTACTTTATGAGATATTTATTTTGTTGTATTTATCTTTCGAATTATATCTTGTGCTATCCTGTCCTAAGTATGTAAAGAGAAACAAGAAAAGTTTATCCCTTATGTGAAAATAGCGGACAAAATGAAATTACAAGGCGAGCTGGATTAATAATATAAATCTGACAAAGATATACGAGTAACACGAGCTGTATCGCTAACACGATTAATAAAACAAATGGAAAGCTCAATCAGACAAAGTAAATCCAGTTTTCCTTTTTCTTATATATATATATAAAACCCGAGTTATCCACTAATCTAATTCACACGTAATATGCTTGTATAAGGGCGAGATAAGACTAACTGTCGACTAAAAATTCTTTCTACAAAACATTAATCAACGACAATGTATGTGAAAAATATTAAATGTAATCGCAGAGATTGTCGACAATTTTAACAGCTCGGGGCGCTTTAAAAAGAATCGTTGGTTGCGATGTAAATTTAGGTCAATCTGGTCGGGCGAAATCACAAAAGTTAATTCCACTCAATTTTTCAACGACTATAACGTCGAAATTTATTATTCGCTTTTTCATACGTATATTACTCTTCCATCTATTGATCCATGCGAAACGTGAAATTACTAGAAATTATTACATGAAATTTGACAAATGTTCACTAAGAATTAATTATATATCAAGAAGCGCGTCCCCCACCCCCCTCCCCCTCCCAAGTTGCCACCTGTCGTACATTATAGAAAAATTAAATAACCTTTACTTGGAGGATTAACTTAAATATAGTTTTACACAAAATTATTTGTATTATATAAATTGTATAAAATGTATATCTCATAATCATTATATTTATATAAAAAATATAAATGCAAATGCGCGTATAATTGCAAAATGATCGCATCAGTTTAAAAATCTAACAATTGAGATAATAATATCTCTATGTGTCTTCTGAATTTAAAAGAAAAATACTTCTCTCTCCTCATATAATTAATATATACATTAAAAAAAAAAAAAAAAAAAAAAAAAAAAAAAAAAAAAAAAAAAAAAAAAAACCGCGAAAATCAAATAATTATTAATATCCCAACGTGTAGCTGCAGCCACGTTTATTCGAAATAGGATAGAATGCGGCAGTGTGTACAACGGTAAGAGATACATAGCGGCTACTTTACATATAGAATTGTCGTGTGCGTGCTCTCTAAGTCGCTTAATTGAGGTGACACGCGACGAGGTACTGCTGGACGTGGGCGACACCATGAGAACGGGCTGAATACCGGAATGCTCGAGTACATTAAATATAAAACTCTGTGAAATGACGTCTATAGATTAACGTAAATCTATGCCCGTTTACTTTATTATAGTAACCTCGAAAGTTACGATTGACGGACACAGGACGGAATCGAAGACACAGTCCGCTATAAATACCATACTACATTATGCGTTTATTAAAGAATGGTTCTCTAATACCAAAGTTATATCATATATTTCTTATATGAATTTGAACAGAAACGTCATAAATAATATTAATTTAATATTAATCAGTTTTCAAAAATATTATTGATAGATTAATATACAAGAATTTTAATAATAGAATTGATATAAATATATATATATTTACATTTACATAAAAGAACAAGTTAAAATTAATCCTTCACGTTTTCCATATAAAATGTGTGTATAATTTATATGTATTATACGTTTAATTTATATCACGATTTATGCAAATACTGGGTGGCCCATTTTAATCCATCCAGTCGAATATCTCAAAAACCAAGCCCGGAAGAGAAAAATGTTTCAGACAAAAGTTGTGTGGCTTCAAGGGGACCATAAGATGGTAACAATGATTTGACCTTGGAAAATCATTTGAAGGTCATGTGAAGGTTAACTTTAAAATCTTAAATAGAAACCCCCATTTTTTATTTAGTATTCTTGTAGCTGACGTCGAGAGCTTTCCAAAACACTATAATAAAGTATTTTTTTATCAAGTACTTTTTGAGTTATTTTATATTTTAATCTAACATATTTTGATATAAAAAATTAAATATCTCGTAAAATATTTAGTTTTTGATAATCTTACCGTAATACTTCTATGTACAGAATAATGAGACAAATCAATTAGTATATAAAAAAAAAAATTGTTTTTAAGAAAATTATTTACAATGTATTTTTTTAAACAATTATTTGTTTTTTTTGGCACTAATTAATTTGTCTTATTATTCTGTACATAGAAGTATTACGGTAAAATTATCGAAAACTGAATATTTTACGAAATATTGTATTTTATTTTTTATATCAAAATATGTCAGATTAAAATATAAAATAACTCAAAAAGTACTTAATGAAAAAATACTTTATTATAGTTTGGATTATATTTTGGAAAGCTCTCGATGTCAGCTACAAGAACACTAAATAAAAAATAGGGTTTTCCATTTAAGATTTTAAAGTTGACCTTTACATGACCTTCAAATGATTTTCCAAGGTCAAATCATTGTCACCATCTTATGGCCCCCTTGAAGCCACACAACTTTTGTCCAAAACATTTTTCTCTTCCGGGCTTGGTTTTTGAGATATTCGATTGGATGGATTAAAATGGGCCACCCAGTATATACATAAAGATTATTGTATTTTATATAAATGTGGGAATTTTTGCTGTCTAGTATCATGTTACATAATAACATGTTACCAGATATGAGAGCTGCGCATGTAATTAAATCATTTGTCTCATTAACAGATTTTAGCTGACTCTCGCTTAATTATTGTTGTATATCTTGTAATAGAAGGTGCTTTATTATACGATATAAAAGAAGATTCACTTGTAACGTGATATCGCTGTGTTGCGGTGAAGATTGCATGACGTAGACATAAGTAATAAGATCGCGTGACATATTATATAGGAATGATTTCAATGTATCTCGTAGCAATTTCCCATTAACATATAAATCGTTAAATCTTCGTGCGCGCTCGGCAAGAAAATTATCCTTCGTCGCAAAACGACGGATATAACTTTGCCATTTATCAACGGATTGAAGCGTGAAATCGTTTCGATGGTGGCGAAATCATCAATTACACGTGGTCGAAGTAAAATGGCATTAGAGGCGCGACCCCGATAATTGACCGCAATCGTTCCTACCTGAAATTAATTAATCATCACGCTTCAAAAGCCGCAGATGCGGGACAGATTGATATTATCATGGAGTTGGAGGAATCGAAAACGCGGGACGACAGACATCGATGACATTTTTTTTTTTTTTTTTTTTTTTTTTTTTTTTTTTTTTTTTTGAAAACTCGACTACACTCAATTCTCTTTACGCGACAAAGTAAGATAACGCAAAGTGCAATACATTAATGCGTATGCGTGGCGAATCGACGACGTCGATTACCATATAAATTGCATGTAACCGTATCGCCACAACAATCGGGATATAATTTTACCCTATCTTTGTAATTAATTACTCCATTCAGATATTGAATTGAATTAAGTGATTACCGATAAGAGAAATAATATTTTCACTCAAATTGTATGGATTATTAGATGCGAGAATTTCACTGTACATAGAAATAATTACACGATAAAAAATATAATAAAATGTATCGAAGAAAGATATTAAGTTTTAATTGAACATTACGAAAACAGCTGAATGTAACATTTGTGTGATGAAGCAATTATTTTGTTCCGCGTCATACGCACTCTAATCATAGATAATAATAAAAAATACAATAATTAAAAAAATATAATTACTTATATCTTTTTATATAATGATGAAAAGAGAACATTTTTCTTATAAAAGGCAAAAAAAAAAGGTAAAAACAAATTAATTATGCCATCACGCGTCGACATATTTATTATCTAAACGTTATTAATTAATAACGTAACCATGAAAGATGTCTCTTCGAGTATATTCCAAGAACCGAGACTCATTGGTGCATTATTAATGTGCACGTAACGAGGAAGGTGTAATTAACTTTGACGCAATTTGCTCGCTCTCTCAACGATACATCCATAAGTGTGTTGTGTAGATACTAACAGAAGTTAAAGCGCGCCGGTAACTTCACGATAATGTCACATGTTACATCGAGCAAACACGTCGGTCTAAGACATATCAATGAGAAAGCATTATATTCATGAATTGGAAATACTATGCATCAAGTAAATATACATATAAAGTACCTAGAGCACTTTTTGAGAGGACTTTTCAAATTCTTTCACACGCGTAACATTCGAAAAATTATTTCGCCTAGTCTGATGCTTCGAACAATATTAAATAGTTAATAAAACGTCGCGATATAATAAATAATTTCCCGCTTAATAAATTGTTTTTTCGATATATTCGCAAAAATTATAAGATGTGTTTTACAAATATTAAGATATCAATGTCTTATAAAAGGTAATATAGTAATAATAATATAGTAATAAAAAAATATAGGAGCAACTTTTTAATCACAAAATTGACTTTAAATTCTAAGAATTTATTAATTAAGATCAATATATAAAGATGGGCATTTTTATATAAATTTTTTTTATATTTCATGAAATATCTTCATTACTGTAAGAACAAAATGCATAAAATTAATATGATATAAAACGATAAGAATGCTGGCGATAACATATAAAAGAATATATAGAGAAAAGTATAATTAGAGAGAATATAATTATATATAGAAAATATACATATAGAGAGAAAAGTATAATTAAAGAAGAAAGAAAAAAAAATGTATATATATATATACAATATATTGTATTTCATGGTAGAGCGATTGTAGAAATAAGCATCATAATGCGGAACGAGTATGGAATTGTAAAAGCAACAAGAAGCTCGTTTGCCTTGTACCGAAGGGCAAAGGGAGTATGAAACCATCAAGAACGCTGTTAAAAAGGAAGGAGAGATCGCCGCTGGATTTGATAATTTATTCTCTCAAAAGTATTCCTGAACTCTCAATTTCAATTTGAATGACAATTGTTAGAATTCTTTACTCTTTATGTTTATGCTAAAAATTCTTTATATATACGTATATAATTATTCGATATTTTAATACAATAGAAGAATGGACAACAAATCGATAACAAAATGTTAATAAAATTATAATAATAAAATTTCAAATGTTATTAAAAATTTAATATTAATTATTAAATTGAAAATTTATCTCCTGTATACATTCTCACTTATATTCTTTGTTTTCAATTCTCACCAAAGCCGATTTCTGAATGTATCACGTATCAGGTTAATACATCCGTTATAATGTCTAACGATGTTATTTAAACAAGGAGTATTCTATTAGAACTCGGTATGTGCCTCGATTCAGTATGATTTATTTATAATGCACACGTATGACGTCATTGTAAGCCATTTAATGTAAATGAGAGTATAGGACGTTATGCTAATGCTTCATACAGAGAGAGAGAGAGAGAGAGAGAGAGAGAGAGAGTGCGCATAATAATAATAGCACCATGTGACGACCTTAATAACACAATGAGGAAAAAAAAAATATGTCACCGCTGCCGTAGGATTTGCGAAATGGACGTCACGGATTTCTTACATCGACATGGTGCTAAGAAATATCGGGATTAACGAAAATTTTATTGTCCATAAATTTATATTATTTTTCATATCACTTCTTAAATGATATCCTATAACGATTATATAGCTCGATCATCTTAATTTTGTTTAACGAAAAATATTACTTCACAAATATACAATACATATAAATGTCTTTTTTCTTTCATTACTTATCAGTATTTAAGAAGAAAGAAAGACTGTCAAAAGCGACGATATAATCATATAATTCATATTTGGAAAATATACATTAAAAGCAGCAGGTGAACCCTTTTGTTTCTCAGCAAAGTATCGAGTAACACAGTTCCTTTACTTTGTCATTTATAATTAGACTATGGGAAGTTGTTTAATAGGGTTAAAGGGTTCAGTATCAATGTAATAGTGTACGACTTTGAAAAATATAATAATAAATAATAATGAATAAAATAAAAATAAATATATAATAATAAATAATAATGAATAGAATAAAAATAAATATATAATCAATAAATAAAAAATATAATAATAAAAAAAAGTGTATGCGGTTATTGAACAATCGAGAGTGTTAAATGTAACTATAAAGTAGCAGTTGATACAAAGCGGAGTGGCTTCCGTTAATTTAACGTAAAACGCTTTACACAACGGATGCGATTAAATCGTTTAGACAAACGCGCGCGAATCTGTCAATAACTCGTCTCGCAAAATTAAATTATTTCTTCGGTTCATGCACACACACACACACATACCCATACCCAAAGTCTATGTCGCGTACATCGATGACATAGGAAAATACAATTGAAGGGCGAAATTCGCGCAACCAGACTGGTATGCGAACCAGACCGCGAGCTATAAATACGGGAGCCGTTACGATATTCCCATCGTGTAGCGGCCGTGGAGCAACATCATACGTTTCAAGCGTATATTTCCGTCGGTGGTAGAAGCTTCCGGTCCCCGCGCGCCATCGGCACGTGCATTATTCACGAGGATGTGGGCGTCACGCGTAATAATTTTCATGGGATCGACCTGTGCTCGATACGTTTATACTGGGTGTGTAGATGCGAGCGTGTACATGTGCGCGTCACGCACGGATTGATCTATGCGTATTGTACGTTGCGTATACATACATATGAATCTCTTTTTAAGAATGATGTGAATCCAATCTCAAAAATTTCGTATAAATGAATATATATCATGAATGTATCATTTTATATTTTGTATTTTAGAAAATTCTATACTGCTTAAGATAATATTTATATCTTTCTTTAGTTTATACATTCTCCGAATTATATCAATTTTTTAATACTATGTATTAATAAAAAATTCGTTGTTAATGTATATATTTGAGCATATTCTGATGTATTAAAAAAAAAAAAAAAAAAAAAATAGACAGATCTCGTTGTTGATCTATGAAAATTTTCTCAATAATTAAGCACGATTAATTACTATAATAAATCACAAATTAAACGAAAATTGTATTCGCAGCTATATATATAGGTGAATTATCTTTTAGATCGTGGCGGGAAAATATCGGAAATATATTAAACACAATTTAATTATCTTAATGCCTTAATCGATTTGTTTTACGCGCCAGCAAACATTTTTTTTCTTCTTATCAATATGCGAAATAATCGAATTGCAGATGCGCGAACGGATTAAAGTTCGTCGACGAAAGTCCGAGTTTTTCGTCGCTCGGTAATCAAGATAGGCTCGCGCCAATGCACGTGTCATTGTTACAATCGCGTCGTCGCGCACGTGTTGCACACGGTCAGTCAACGCACGTATGTATGATACGTACGCGCATAGAGGCACGCACGATTGCTCTAATTGCGTCGAGAAGTCGAGGTGCGTGATTCGCGGCCGCAAAAACGGCTTATTATATTTAATGAAACGGCCGATTATGTTTCTGCCCCTACCCTCCCACCCCCCCCCCCGCGCGCGCGCGCTTGTACGTTAATAATAGCGCGGCGCTTACGCGCGATTACTCAACCCGCATATATCGCAACGAGTCAAAGTCCCGGGACGAGTTTTCCCCACTCGAATTCCCACATTCGGCGAGATCTCGCGGACTCACTTGTAGCGCGGATTAATCGTCTGCCGCGAATTTCCATTTAATCCTTAATGCATTAATCCGTCCATCTGATCACACAGTCCGCTAAACTCGTATCTCTCTTTCCGAAAGAATTTTTTTTTCACGCGATAGAGAATTTTATAATTCATTTACGATATTTACGTACCGCAAATGTCAACTGTATATGTATTGTATATGTCAAATATTATAAAGTTATACGATAAGATAATTTTTTTTTTGTCATACAAGAATATTCTACGGGAACAAATTCACCTCTGAAAGAAATTATATAATAGACAGAGGATTAATAGGCGACGCGTAAAGTCTCGTGTAAAGCGATACCGAAGATTAACTTTGTGCGAACTTTTAATGTCATTTTCTTAATGACATTAAAATAAGCGACGTGTAATCGCGGCGATATTACATCTATCATCAGGGAAGAGGAGAGGATGGAAGGGGAGGGGTGGCGGAGCAGGGCGGGGGGGGGGGGGTAATCGCGATTAAATCAACTTTTTAAATCCATCTACTGACAGTATTATAATCTATATAAAAAGGAAAAAAAAAACAGGAAGTCGTTAATTTAGAATTAAATAGACATAATTTCATACGTCGACGTCTAGCAGATATTTTTTTATTTGAACAGATTAGTATGTAAAGACGATTAATCATAACTTAAAGGATTATTAGAGTTATTGTGAAAAAAATTATTGTAAAAAATTTTGTCATTCGCGTATATACGTTAATTATTAATATCGATGATTATTCAGAATTATAACGTGTACTTGATGAGGATCGCGCGCGCATCAGGATTTAATTTTCGCGCGGCGGCCGCGTGAATTTCATATTTTTCCACATTAAAGAGTGAATAATTTCCCGATGTCATCAATAACGCGATTAAAGTACGCGGGAACACCATTGTGAATGCAACAGCGCCAAATGCAATAAGCGTCAAATGTAAGCTCATTCGTCGCAATTAGTCACCGTTATTTACCGTAACCACACGGTCGATTGTCACTCGACAAGAGGGCGATCTAAAAGCGAGAATACTTTATCGGGCTTTTTACACGATTGTACGAGCGTTCAACTTCGCGTGCCGTTCGCACAACAATGCATCCGTATAATATTGAAAGCGAGCATTGATACATAGAAACTTAATAGCTAAGTGGTAGCCGTCCAAGTAGTAACGCACGCTAGGAAGAGCGATTATTCCCGGGTACGAGTCCAAGTCATCCTTTGTCGAAGTTTTGCTCCCGGAATGAAAGAGAGAGAGAGAGAGAGAGAGAGAGAGAGAGAGAATTCGCTTGCAACAATGAAGTGCTTGGCTGACAAGGAAGTCTATTACGCACCTCGTAAATTATTGACGTCGCGTACGTACGTCGTCGACAGCTCGTAAATCGCGTCTCTCTCTCGATTATTAGCATTGACTGACGCTCGCGCGACTCGTGCCAGTGAGTTATCGATGCCTGATAGTTCATAGCCGAACAACAAGACGTAAATATAAATGCATGAGTCAGTCATTGTCTGCAGTATAATGTGTCACCGATTGAGCGTTTCTCCGAAGAGAAGTAAGTCCAAAGTATATTCGCGTTGCGAATTATCGTTTAAAGTTACTCCTTTCGGGATGATTGAGTATAATATTGTATATATAATTATAATAAATATATTATAATATCACTATATACATAATTTTATTGCAAAATTTGTAATAGAATAATAGGTATATTTAAAATTTCTACGTCCAAAAAATATTGTATATATATATATGTAAATATGCGTCGCTATTTATTATTTTAAAGTAATTCTCTCAAAGGTTTTTTCCTTTAAATATCCATATCAAATCTTTGTCTTACAATATTTCGTAAAAAAATATCTAATACATATAAATTACATAATCATTCTTTCTCTTATATGCATGAAAACATTCGAAACTCATCTATTATCTAAAATACACCTCTTTTATATTTTGTTTCACATATTTATATACATATTTTCAATACATGTTACAACGCTTAGAGTATACACTCGGTCAGAAACGTACCGTTTCTCCCGACGCAAGTATTGATGTAACAAGAAGAAAAGAGAGGCACACTACGCGGTGATAAATTAAGAAATATTTTTCTTTATTTTTATTTTTTTTTTTTTTTTTTTAACGAAAGGCGCCAACGTGTGTAAAAGACGACGTCGGCCGCGCCGTCGTATTTATATATATTTCGGTGTTTAAACTTAGCCACCACGAAATTCGAGTCTGAATGAAAACCGTCATCCGATCGCTTAATAGGGAATCGAACGGTCGAACGGGACTTTCTTTATCCATTTCGAGAAAAAAAAAAAAAAAAAACCCACCGCACGCCTCGTCCGCGGAATCACTGAATCACATGCCGAAAGATATTCTGCGAAACGACGCGCATAAATCCCGCGAGATAAAGCGATAAATAACAACGACGCGGCCGATGGAAATATTCAACTGGAATCTGGAACGGGGTCGACGAGACCCCTCCCTTCATCCCCTACCCCATTCCGCTTTTAATTTATATACCATACATTCTCTCTGAGGCTCCGGAAAATTCGTATGCATCAGATGCCTCGTCGCAGCGTAATCCCAAAGCGAATTCGTTCCCGCGTAAAACAAGGATGTCGACATCAGCAAGCCCTTCCCCCTCCCCCCGTATTATTTATCATTAAGTATATAATATATTTTGTATAATAAAGTATATATATATATATATACAATATTATCGCATACACAAACTCATCCGAGAAAAATTATTAATGTAACATTGAAATAAATTTTGTTTTTGTGTGTTTCTATGAATTCTCAAGTACATTTCCACACATTTCAATTATTGTCATTGAATAGTTATGTAATTAGATAATTATAATATTTCTAATTATGCGTAACTAAATAATTATGATTTTTGTTTTCTAATTTTATACCTTCTGTGCATATAAGTTTCACCATTTTTTAAGTGTGCAAGAAATATGTATATAAATTTTAATATCGTGTATGTTTAAAAAAGTTATAATAATTAAAAATGTGTATATATCCATTTAAAAAAATAACCAATAGATTGTTTTCAAATACATATCACGTTTGAATAACAATTACATTCATCGTCCGAGAATGACACGGGATTTAAAAGGATCGATTTATGTCAAATTGGTGATATTTTCTTTTCATAAATCACGATGTTGTAATTGTTAATTACAACGGGCTGTGTACTGATTATCGATGAATCTGATAGAAAGGAGGATTATCTAGAAGATTAACTAGAGCACTACAAGTACGATAAGAGGCGTCAACGTCAACGTCGCCAGACAAGATATAGGTCTAAGACAGATCCTTACGATATCAATTCACTGACAGATACTAATCAAAAACTGCCTCCCCCTACCCCGCAAAAATTATCGCTCATCGGAAATTGAATCTTCACTTAGATAAAAAGTTTCTTCGCATCATCTTTTCGTCCAATCATTTCGATTCATTATTGGAATCGTGCCGTAAGAAAAATATTACGTATTAAATACCTGCAGCTATATATTTATAATCGTAAACGATGATTATGCAATAAAATATGTAAGAGTGCTCAGCACGGAGAGTGGGCAACGATTTGCAGAACGTTGCCGATTTATCGCGATGGTATTTTTGAAATGGGATAATCTATTTTAAGAGATAATACATTGCTTTCTTAATAGGCCCATAAATCATATTGTTATCCTGACCCGCCCTAAAAAGAGCTACTTTATTATGATGTGCAGTGAAATGTTATCGCGCGTTGTGTGGAATATTGAGATCAACTATATCCGAGAGAATAATAATTTATCTTACTATGATAATAAAAAAGCAAATTCCGCGTACTCTCATGTCCAGTGTGTATTAAATTATCCTTCTCGCGTTAACTTCCACATTAAGCGAATAAAATTCAAAATAAATGTGTAATGTGTGTTAAATGAGATGATGTTAAAATTAAAAGTGAGAAACAAGTTACAATTTAAGAAATCAAATCCTTTCTTGACATTCTCTTTTAATTCCTATAAACATTATCTTTTATACAATATATCTCGTATATTAATATTTCGCCTTTCGCGTTCATATAAAGACGATAGGTCTCGTAAAATATATGAATTGTATGTAAAGCAGATGATGCGCAATCCAACGAGCGCCGCAATATTCTCGTATTCGAATCGCTCGACCGACCGGTGCAAGCGAACCAAGCGGACGGGATTCGAGTGCATGTGCACCAAGCCGTGAATTAAAATGCATGACCGTACTCTGCGAGAGGGAACTCATTTAAATTTGTGCCGGATGGATGAGCGTAGGAGAGAGTCCCCGCGCAAAAGGATCGAGTCTTATTCCACGTGACACCGAGATAGGAGTATCGAACTTTTCGGCCGAAGAAAAGGCGCTTCTCCTTCTTCCGTGATACTCTCGCTATGTCGATATCTCGAGGAAAAGAGAGTGAGAGAGAGAGAGAGAGAGAAAGGAGGTTCGTCGCGAACAGATACGAGGAGCCACGGCAGTAAAGTCTCGAATTACGGTCGGCGGGCGACCCTTTCTCCCTCCCTCCCCCCCCCCACAATTTCCCCCTGAAATCAATACCGCCGCGACCTACGATTGATAGCGTACCCCAGAAGCGCGCTCCCCCCATTGTATTCATCTATATATATATATATGCACGAGAGTAAGTAAAATAAAGGACGACGATCACACCATGATTCCTGTGGCCTCCATTAAAGCCCAAGGATAATTCTCGTCTGGAAAACGTAATAGTCGAGACGGCGAGGCGCGATAGAGGAGCGCGCCAAGGATGCGCAAGGAACAAAGGGAGAAATCCTTCGCTATACGAAAGAGCCTCTCCTCGATGAAAATGCGCAAATGTACCCTCGACGTGCCAGCAAAATGAACGTTCGAGCTTGTGAAGAACGCTTGACCTACTAACATAACCGAGGAAAATTGTCCTTAGACGCGAGACATGTTTCGCTAATTGCATCGGAAGCAGGCATTAACATCAACGTTTGTCAACGAGTACCAATTACCTAGACAAAACTTTTCAATATAGAATTTTTTTTTCTCTCTATTCGATATATTTTCATTCGAACTGCGAAATTTCTTAAGTAAAATATCTACAGTCGTTTGTTTGCTTAATTGAATTTAGCGTAAAAAATCTTGGCAGCGATGTCTGATAATCGTCCGGAGTTAGTTCACGAGGATTATATTGACGTTTGTTTATTTATTGCTCCGTTTAATATATTACATATTACAAAATTAAATAATCGCGAGGAAAGGGAAGGTGAGAGAAAAATAGTATAAATTAGAGATTTAATTATTTAAATGAAAAATTAATTCCATAATAATTTCGCAGATAATAATTTTCAACATAATAGTTTCTCCTTTTACATTTTCTCGAAAAATTCAATTAAACATTAAGCTATTAACTCGGTTTATATGTAATAAATAACTGACATTAGCGACATAGCTGACGTTTATCGTTTATCGATGTTTATTTTTCTCCATAAGGCTAAAAATGTAACCACATAAAAAAAAGGATGCAAACAACAAATTTTAAAACGTATATTTCTGTCCAAATATATTTTTTGTCCCAAAAGGGTAAACATAATTGACACTTTCATCTTCGTTACATAAAAAAAAAAGAAATGAAAGAAATCCCGATTGTACAAAAGTTAGATGAAATCGAGTTTCCAAGTCTCAACCACCGGCTGACGGCGCTAAAAAGAGAATTTCGAGGGAAAGATGATTTTTTTTTTGCAATAGAAAAAAAATATCCTTAAACGACAGCGCATCGTCGCGCGAACTATTTCGCTGGATATTTTTCCTACAAGACGCAGATGGCTCCAAGGATGCGGCGTCCTTGGCGGGCGCTAATACGCATCTCTTTCGACGATGTCTGTTTAAGAAGTTTCGAACAAATTTGCGAGAGACGCAGCATCGCCAACTGTCGCCAAATGTCTGCCTTAAAAATTATGAACCAACACAATTTGCAAAGAACGTGACAACTTTCATAATATTAAATGTACGTATGCATCAGTTCATATTATGTACGCGTTTATTTCCACTTACTTTATAGTGATTTAATTTTAACGAGGATTATAACGATTACGATAATTTTAGCTAATTATATTAAGATCAGAATCAAATCCGTTGTAATTATGTGACACGAAATCTGCCAATAAAATATTAACATTCTTGTTACGTTCAATGAATGTATCCTGATATATGATTTCAGTTCGAAATTTGATTAAAACTTTTACGATTGAAAGTAAATACAGAGATATGTTTATACTATGAAAATTTCAAATTGTATCTGCAAATATACATTGTTAGTCGATGCATTTTGTGTACACAGCTTTTGTACTACGATTGCGATAAACAATTAATCATCGCTCTCGTGTAAGACTATTTTTGCGTTTGTACTTGAAACCGAACAGTCTGAAACTGTTATAAAGTGCAGGCTAATAGCAGTTAGCGGAGTCTTGAGACGTTTCGCTTGATACAAGAACAAGTTTCGCAAATAGCGACATGTTTCGCGTCCGTGTATTTTCGCAACGGAGCTTCGTACGATCTTTGATCATGTTGAGAAATATAATGCATCGTTATAGAATATCCAGACTTTGACAAAAAAACTGAATAAAAACGCACAACGTGTATCAATCATAAATAAAAAATATACATCGATAAAATAAATGAATGTATGTGTACAATTTAATCTTCTAAGAAAATCGTCTAAGAAAAAAGAGATATTATATTAATTTCTAATGTATCGTTCAAAAACTTTTATCTTTTAATATGTTTTAACGTTATATATATTTCCAAAGGATATTTAAAATATTTCCAAGTACAAAATATTTTTTAAAATAAAATGAGAATAGCGAAATATCTTTTCTAAAAGCAACATATTTATCATATTCGCGTCTGGCATTGACAATCTATTCCCACGTTTCGGAGAACCGGTATTATAATACATTGGTTAGTAATAATATTGTCGAGCGGTTTGTACTACCAAAGCTAGTCTTGTATGTTCGTTGCATAATAAACATTGCGTAAGCCGACCGTGATAGTCCTTTCGAAAAGATAAGTGTTTTTTTACGCAATGATGATCTTTTATTAATTGATAAGAACCAAATTGTCGATCGAATATCATATTTGTTTGTCGTAAATTACTTAATTGCTCGAAGAAACTAAAAGATAGCATAAAATTTCCACGATTATTAATACCCTCTTTTAAATAATAAATATTTTTCAACTCTATCGTTTTCTTTATCTCAAATGCATTTTTATGGGCATTTTGTAAGATTGGATAAAAAGAAAGTATAAAGAGACTCATCTAATAATTTCGTAATTTGTTATCGCAACAGGATATTATCGAGAACGACATTTGAGAACTGGTCATATTGCGAAGATGTTACTTTAAGGAGGAATTGGACAGATCAGTTACGTCAAAAGTTAATAAATCTAATACCATTTCGAGATTCGTGAAATGTGATTGCGCAAAGCACTTTTAAGCTATAAAATTGATAATTAATTTATGAGTTAAAAAAAAAAAAAAAGATTTTCCCTGTAGAATAGAATTTAATCTCAAAATATCGAACTAACTTTTTTATAACGACCACGAAAATTTTCTAGTAATTATACAAATAAATTCATGAAAATAAAAATTTTAATTCTACAGGGCAGAGCTTTACTTTAACTCGCATAAGTTAGTTATTAATTTTATTATTATAATGTTAAATTCATGAATTCTCAAATTCATTCGCAAAATATATAGATTACTAGAAATTAGATTTATTAATTTTTGACATAAGTAATCCATTCAGTTCCTACTTAATCGCGTGGGTGGAAACACTCTTGTTTTTGTCTCGCCACGCGAGGAACGCGCGGTGCTTCCGAGCGGACGTGTATTCGTCATCGGTAGCGAAAGGGTTGAAGTTACAAGAAAGGCACAATATCTATTCCCCTTTACTCCCCTTTCCCCAGCTGGTTTAGTCATCGAGAAGCCGTGGAAACCGACTGTCCGTGACTGTCGTCACGTAGCGACGAACGTTCGGATCGTCGAGGCTGCATTCCACTCGGTAAAGAATGCATGTCAATAATGCACGAATAACGTGGCCGCTCGGACACGGGGAAGTATTTAAAAATATTTATATATCCGGCAATGCCAAAGTGAACATGAAAATTTGATCGTCCGCGGAAATGACTCAAATCTCGGCGGAAAGAGAACTTTTAACGATCCGTATGATTAATATATATTCTATTTGATTACGAATAATAAGAGAATATTGTATTAAGTATTTGAAATCGCTAAATGATGCAAGTTAATGGCGCAATAATAACTACATTTGAATGATACGTATATATATATATATGTGTGTGTGTGTGTGGTTACAAAATTATATTGACATCCTTTGATTAACTCGTAATCGATTCTGCAGTAAAAATCTTTTTACACGTTAACGTAATATATTAATAATATACATATATAAAAGATAGGAGAAAATTCGATAAAATTCTTTAATATTGAATTCACTGATAAAAAAATTATAACATGTAAATATATACATATGAATATCTATTATAGTTAATACGCTTTTATTATTAATATATTCAAATATATATATATTTGTTGTTTGAACTGTGTGCGCGTAAGAGCCGCATATGGAAATTTATTAATCTATCATTCGTCATTATATTTAAAATTTTTTTAATCAGATAAAGCAAAAAGAGCAATATTAATACTTTTATCGTCAATGAAATGCACGGCATTACATTTTATCATTTAATGCGGCAACGTAACTATATAATTAATAAATCAGTCTATATAAAAATCCAACACGAACGTATAATATATATAATATAATATTTGATTAATAAAATTGTAAACCTTTTTATCCCATCCTTCGTGAAATTACACTTACACATATATAATACATATCAATTATATTAATAAACTCTAACTAAATTATTATTTAATTATTATTTAATTACTACATCATATTGTACATCAAAGTCGTACATCGAAAAATAGACGCGTATCTCAGGAAATAGCCTGCGATGCGATAAGCATGGTTAATTATTGCGTCGAATTAAGGATAAGTTTAAGGTGCATTAAACTTAGTTGCGATTTTTCTAGAACGCAGTTGATTGTGTCACGTTAAATTTTTCATCATCACTTTTTTTACGCGCCAACTCGTTTTTTTCTAATGTGACGTTCGCTGTCAATATAAATGTATTTCTTTGCGTTCCAGTAATGTTGAAATGTCGATAATCTCTCTTCCTCGTAATCCCTAAGGTTTTTAGTTTAACCTTAAAGCTCAAAGCATCTGATCCACGTGCCATATTTTGACATAACGTTTCCTGCCATACATCAGTACGCTCAAATAAGTACGTCGTACTTTTGTATCTCGCCATATCAAGGTCGACCTGAAAACTCGCCTTCGTGACTATCGTCACGTCCCATCGAATGACCCGCGAGCTAGAGAGACGCACGTGTATTTTGTAGCCAAAAAGGAAAGACAGACAGAGAGAGAGAGAGAGAGAGAGAGAGAGAGAGAGAGAGAGAGAAAAAGAAACACGTTTGTAAGAAACAACGTTAGGAAAGAGGTTGACAAACTTAAAATGTGACGCGGGTCGGTTCTTAAAATAATACCCATCGCGTGACCATCCGCGCCTCGTCACGCACATATTCATCACGGAATTACGTAACAAAGTCGAACAACAAATTATTCACCTGTCCCACCTGCCCCACCGGTGCAGTAGATCGAGTTTACTCGGGTAAATGCACCCGGGCGACGAAAAAGCAAACGCTGCGCAAGCGCGTACGACGTGACCGATACGTCAAGGATTTTCATTATTAGGGCAAGAGAAGAAGCGACCTAGAAAGACGCACGAGCGTGCCCTCCTCGTGGAGAAACCGCTCGCGCATACATTTTCTTCCGAAAAGATGCACAAAATGCAAATAACGTATCAATTTCTTGCATCGATAAGCGTTTGCATATTGTGTTGTACATATATTTACATTAAAATTATAAATACTCGAGAAAAAATGGTACAACCTAGTCGGATATAAATATACATGATTATCTGATAACATATAATTTTACGTAAGACCGCATATAACATATATAAGTGATCAGATCCTTTTTTAACTAATTATTATATTCGTATCAGATTATATTTATTATATCGTTTTTTCTCGGATAGATAGAAAAATATGTAAATATATAAATACAGAGTAACTCTCAATGTATTCATTTTTATTTATTTTTAGGGCATTAAAAAAGGATCGCTTTCGAAAAATACCAGGGCTGTCAAAATTCCACAGTCATTAGATAAAATCCATACCAGTGGTATGGATTTTAAACCGGTATTTTTCGGGGGGGGGGGGGGGGGGGGAAAGACAAAAACTAATCCTTTTTAATAATTTAATTTAAAAATGTTAAAATAAATGGAAAATCTTTTTATATCGATTTATTCGATTGAAAAAATTTGCGAAAGATTTTTAGATATCGTCGACTTGCATAGCAGAATACGCGAAGAAATTTCGCGATTTCTGTCGCAATCTCAAATGTCCGAGCGGCTCGTTGATCACGATCGGCGAATTTAGCTATGTTCGCACGTGCGTATAATCGCGCGTAATACCCGATTATGCGGCTTCTACGTATAAAACGAGGTTAACAAACCGTCTTTAAAAGCACCGGATATACGCGGGGGTGTATGACTCATCGTCGATCGACGATAGACGTACACGACATTCCTCCGTAAGCGATTCCTTTCCCCGAGAGAGAGCAAGTTTTGCAAGAAACGCCCTCTCTCGAATTATAGGCGCCAGCCAATCTCGTACTTACGTTGTTATTCCCTCGCAATTTTATCCCGGCAAAAGTAGGCAACCGACTTTTCAAGCTTATATAATCCGAGAAAAATTCAATGGGATATATACCTTTTTTTTTTTCAAGTTCAAGATTCAATCGAACATTTCGTTCGAAATCAATAAAAAAATTTCTTTCATTTTTATTACACTAAACTTCTTAAATTATCGAGCTTAATTAGTTTTAGCTATAGAACGATGTTAATAATTTTGATAAAAATTATATAGTAGCTTTGTTTTACATAAAATCCGATTTCTACGAACGAGAAATATTCTCTTTTCTACAGTAAATGAAAATTGTAATATGTATATTTCCATTTAATACCCTCGAATATAACGATCTTTAGAATATATGATTATTCGAGAGAGAGAGAGAGAGAGAGAGAGAGAGAGAGAGAGAGAGAGACTCTTTACTTATTTATAGATTATTTTTTCAAACAGAGTAATTATTTCATTCGGTTATTACGTGGTTTCATTATACTTAAAATACACATTGTGTTATCCACAAGCACTTAAATATCTTAAGGCGTCCCTGGACTGAGGTCGAGCACCTTCTTCGATCCACTTCTTGCAATAAGTATCTAGGTATCTTTGTAAGAATAACGTAAGTATGAGTATAGGTCGTACGGTTTCATCGATGTAATTCTTCACGAGTAATTTGTGATTAAAGAGCAGCAGTAAATATTTCCTTGCATTTTGTGAAGTTTTAATTCACGTTTGATTCCTGTATAGTAAAGTTTAAATAACGCAACAGTTCCCTCAAACATCGTTAAATTTGGCAGAGAACGAAATTGATGTTTTTAACGTAATATAAAATACGTAAAATAAAATGATATTATCATTTATTGCAGGGGTAGTGTTTATCGAAATAATATCTTCCCTTTTTTCGCTGACAAAACTCAACGAAATATACATACGTCATGTATGGACAAATCCATGAATGTCATTCGATCATTTTCCTTAAATTAGACGTATAATGCAATTCGCGTTAGAGGATAAATGTTAAGTGGAGAAAGAAATAAAGCAGTTCATTTTGATTTCAAGGGAAGAATGTCATTATGTATACTTCAATTTGTGCGATTTTGACGTGTGAAATAAATTGTTCTAACAACGTATAACGGGATATAAATGATAAAAAAATATTTATTAAAAATATTATCAACGTAACGAATCTGAGAGCTTTTATAGAAAAATATACAATTGGTCATTTAAATGCTCGTTGAAACGTATCGAAACATATGTGCGAGAAAAGAAGAGATACCTTAACGAAATTAAGAAGCCGTGTACGAAATTGCGTGCTCAGATGACTATTCGCAAGGGAGGCGACAAAATTGCTCTCCTCTCTAAAAGAGAGTAATAATTTCGCGTTAGCTCGAAGCAAAAGCGAAGAGGCGGATAAATAGCTCGTTCGATTATCGATCAAAGGCGAGCGTGATAAAATAAGCAGCTTTTATTTCGCGCGCGCTTTCTCTCTCTCTCTCTCTCTCTCTCACTCTTTCGATGAAGTACACCTCTCCGCAGGCGCGTGCACAACCTTAACCTTTAATCATGGCTATTTTTTTTATGTCGAGATAAAGTTGTACTTTTGCGCAATAAATATATGTCTACGATATAGTAGGCTTAGAAATGCGCGTACTAAATTTTAAAGAAAAAAAAAAAATTTTTTTTAGATATACTTAAAGAGCTGGTAAACGCGATAAATAAAAATAAGAAAGAAAAAATTAAAACGGTAGACGATATAAAAATTTTCAAAATATTATACACATACATGTTTTGAAAAATATATTATATAGATTTATGAAGATCGAGCGCAAGAGCTGAGCCGTAGAAAGATCGTCTTGTTATTATTACTTCAACGACAGAATGCATATAAATCAAGTTTGTTTCCCATTAAAAAATTCTCACATTAAATCGTACTTTCCTCCTTTCTTTTTTTTTTTTTTTATCCACGCGTGTTTTCGTCTCACAGATGCATACCTGCAGTTTGCGGCATCGACAAAAATGGCAGGCGCGTATCTATATATTCTGCCGCGCTAAATTGTGATTGATTATTTTTTCGAGCGAAAACTCCCCGATACGCGCGATCGTTAACGTTATTTTAATCGAGCTTTCGCGTAAGTAAACGAATAACGGAAGCACGATGAGCGCGCGCGCGCGCGCGCGCCATCTCACCTTTCGCCCTGCGAGCCAGATGCGTTATATTCTGCCTGAGCACCTTCAGCCACATCCTCGCCCCTCTCTGCTTGTTTTGGAAATCCGACGTACCGCCGGCGGGGAAACTCGCGCTCCGAGGGAGCACCGTTCTCGGACCGTGACTACGTTTCCGCAACACGCTCCTCTCACTGTTCCACCCGATCATAGATCTCGCGCGCGTTATACACGCGCAACGATATCGTCGCTCCCGCCCCGACGTATCGCGGAAAAATCGATTTTGCCCGATCGCGATTTCGGAGGCACCGGTGATGCGTCGCGCGAGACGTTCGCTCTTGAAATCGCCGCGCGAGACAAGCGTCGATGGCGGGGCGTAGCGCCGCTTTTATATACCGGCGCCCACGAGCGCGTTATTATACGCAGCCTGCGAGAGCTCTACTAACGAGCGCGATAATATCGCTCTCGGGTCCTTGAGAGGCTCGTCTTGTTTACCCAGTCGGGATCGCGCGCACGTAGGATACCGGAGAGGGCACACGCTCACGCGCGCCTATTCACGAGCGTCGTATATCGGTAATTTCTCGCGCGCGTCACGAAGCAAGGGGATGCGTCATCCATTGTGTCGCTGCACCTATGGTGCGAGAGGGACGAAGGGCGATGGGAAAAGGGAACACGTCCCCTTCTAAGGGTTGAAAGACCCGTTGGATCTTTCTTCTAACAAGAAACGGCGAAAAAAATTTGCGAAACGCGTCCAAAAGGGATAACGGAATGATCAAGTTGATTGTTCGAAGAAAAGTCAGCTAAAATAATTGAAAAAAAGGAAACATTATATGATAATAACGGGCCGATGGAATCGGAAAAATTAATCGAACGCGACATTCGATAATTTCATCTTATATACCGAGCAATAAATCCGATAACTTCCGTATCAATGTGACAAAATGTTTAATAATTACATATATAATTTCAGAGCTATTTGAAACTCACGTATAATAAATAATATTCTTGTAAAAAATATCTATTTTTCTATTTTTTCCAAAATCGAGTAAGTATATTACATCTCGTAGCAGACACAAATTAATATTAAATAACTTCAGCTAAATACAGCAATACATTTTCTGCCTCGTCTTCTAAAATAAATAAACATTACATAATAAAGTTCTCTGCTACGCATAACCAACGTAACATTTTACACGAAAACAATGTTTATCGTAAATATTTCTAATATGGCTAAAGATAGTCGTATAAGTGGTTGTGTACGCGCGCTATCTATCTTTAAAGATTTAATAAAATTCTCACGAACAAATATTTATCAGGATTCGAAATAAGTAAGAAGTAAATCAAATCGACGAGTTTATTAATCTTTGTCGTTTTTTTCCCCCCTCCCTAAAAAATACTCTCTTCCTCAAAAATACGAGAGATTAGAAAACGCTAACGAGCACGTAACTTATGGGTCAAAAAGAAACTCTCGTAGAATATGTATAAGCGAAAACATTTCATGAGAGATACATCCATGAATATGAGTATATTATCGCAATGTATATTTAGCCCGTAGCCCCGGTAAACAATCAGTCATGTTCTGGTATGCGATTAAAGGACATATGTCTGTTTAGTCCTCGTTTGCTCACAGATAAATCCCAAATGTATATAATGCGACGATAAAGGTTTTTGTTTGGAAAATACGTCAATAAAAATTGTTATTATCTGTTTTCGTTAATCATTAAATATAAGCAAATTGACCAAGCATAGTCGATTATTTCGAGAATATTCTTGGAATAATCGATTATGATTGGTCAATTTGTTTATATTTAATGATAAACGACTTATTGTAGAACGGGCCGAACAGATAAGAACAATTTTTATTGACGTATTTTCTGAACAATCGACATAATCGATTATTCCGAGAATATTCTTCAAATAATCGACTTTGGTTAGTCAATTTGTTTACGACTAACGACTTATTGTAGAACGGGCCTTACAAGCGTATTATTTAATAATTAAAAAATAATTTTTTTTTCTGTATAAATAATATAACAAATATATAAATCGAAGTAAACAGCTCTTAAATCATGTATGTAATTGTCAACAATTTTTTGCCATTCATACGAATTATTGTATTCATTATTCAGTGTATAATGTGACATTATCGAATATCATGTTTGATTAATTTTTTCGATTCTGTCGACCCGTTATTATCATGTATTTTCTTTTATAATTATTATCTTTTTAATTATTTTCATGTCATTTGATTGCGTATTATTTAATAATTAAAAAATAATTTTTTTTCTGCATAAATAATATAACAAATATATAAATCGAAGTAAACAGCTCTTAAATCATGTATGTAATTGTCAAAAATTTTTTGCCATTCATACGAATTATTGTATTCATTATTCAGTGTATAATGTGACATTATCGAATATCATGTTCGATTAATTTTTTCGATTCTGTCGACCCGTTATTATCATGTATTTTCTTTTATAATTATTATCTTTTTAATTATTTTCATGTCGTTTGATTGCCTTTTCTTCGATTAATTAACTTGGTATTATTCTGTTATCCTTTTCAGACACGTTTCCCATCTCGAGAAATCTTAGTCCACAAGTGTTCGAGACTGCAACTGGTTGCATCGAGAAGACGCGCTTCCGAATAATGGTGCGACATGTATTCCTCGCCACGTGTTCCTCAACACTCGATCACTCGTATATTATTTGATAAACATTAGGCAAATAAATTTATCGAGCTTAAAGAGGATCGCAAAATGCGTCGCTGCAATAAAGATTTCTACGCATCACGCGATAAGTCTGTCCGCGCCGCGCGTTATCATCAGTGATGTACCTATTCAAGCCTAAACATTGCGGCTTTTCCAATGTTTCATCAATCGTATGTATGTATGTATGTATATTGCATGTAGTTGAATAACAAAAGATACAAATATTTTGCACCGTGTTATCTATTGTAAAAGGAAAAAAAAAAAAAAAAATGAAAAATTACATATTAATAATATTCTAAAAAAAAACTCTCTCAATAATATTTCTCGTTTTATGATTCAATTATATATAATTGTATACGTAATCTTTTATTATATATTAAATAATTAAATAATAATCAAATAATATTTATATTATATTAAGTAAAGTATGTGAATAGCAAAAAAATATTACTTATTAATAAACTTTGCACACACATATATATATAAAATATCTCTTTTCGACTTGCAAGTTCTTAGAGAGGAGGAGATTATATCAAGTATTATACCTCTGTATCTAAATCCACCACTGTGATTGTTACTATCTCGAGTTACCGCGAACGGCATCGGATTATTTCATGACTCGAGATGTGCTGACGATGTTCGACAAGTCATATCCCAACTGATATCAACGCAATGATACCACGACGAACGAGATCTTGTATGCAGATCTTATCTGTTCGTAATCTGCCCTCTTCGACAATATACGAACAATGTGTACGAATGTTATCCATCGTTGTTCAAATGTAAGGAATAAAGAAATTCCTTCTATACGCGATTGCTAGAGATCGCGAAAGAGCAGAAACATGAAGAAAGTACAGAATTAAATTTTTACCTATATAAATACGCTCACTCTGTTCGATTGAAAATATTCATCTTTTAACGCGAAAAAAAATTCAAATCGATATTTTTAGAATGAATTATCACTCGTGTCTCTCATAAATATTAAACTCCGAACAGAATTATTTTTTTCGAACGGAAGTAGCAGTCATGTCGAGAGTCACGTACTCCCATAATCAAAAATTTATATTTTGCTCGTGAACCCCTTTTAGATATTTCAAGATTATTCGAATAATATCGAGAGATAGAAATTAGAGCAAGATTGATCATTAATAGAGAGGTAATCATTGGCTTCCGAGAAACGTATATGAGAAAGTCTGTGAAAGTCGATTATGATATTATTTTTAATGGCATATGCGAATTAAACGGAGAAATGTGCTGTAAAATAAAAACGGAATTATGAGCATACACACACACACACACACGCATATATATGTGATATTATCGTATTATTATTTAAGAAATTGTTAGATGATTCGACTTTTGATAAATAAAAAATAAAGAGACATTATTTTACATGTCATTTAAATATCTTAATGTTTTTAAAAAATTCAACGTAAAACGCATTACATAAAATTAATGCAAAAAATATGTAGATGATTACTATGGCTATAGTAAATTTATAACTGTAGGAAGATTAAAAATTTTTTGTAATAAATTTTATCATATGCATCTCTTTATTTTTGAAGAAAAATATTCTATAATTATATTATTTTATATCATATATATTATTTTCATGTACAATCATATCGAGAAAAATATAGCTTCAGTAGAGAAAAAGAGAGAAAACATTCATTGTTAGACAATTAATCACTACCTACCCCAAATGTCAATCTGACGTCAAAAGGTAATACGCCCCTCGGCTTGACCTAAAGCAACTTAACCCAGCCCCTAATCTACCTCAAATACGTCAACGCGTTGCGAATCGATCGAGGACACGCGTGCGTACGTGTTCGTTGACACGTTCGCGAGAAAACCATATTAACAAAACGCATGCCGACCTATATCTAGATCTCGTGGAATGAATCTAACCTGATAGCATGACCGGCTTATCAGAAGCACTTCGTTTATAATCAAACCATCGTATTTAACTTATGCTGTCCAAGTTGAATTTCTTTTTGAAAATTTTGCAGTATATATTCGAGATAATGATATTATGATAATTGATAAATTGATAAGCGTAAAGCAATACGCGACTATAATCATGTAATGGCTTTTTTGACAGATATTTTTAATTTATTGATTGCCTGCTCGAGTAAAACATATGTTGAAAACATATGTCATATAATGTGTATTATTTGTTATCTCTAAATTTTAACATTCCCTCGCAAATTACTTCATACGAATGTAATTTATTTCTTCATAAAAGACATACCGTTTGCAGCGTCTTATAAAACTGAAGATTATTAAAAACTCAAATATGTTGAGTAGAATGAGATTCGAGTCTCTTTTAAATTTACACATTTCGCGCTTACGAATTAATAGAAATTAATTTAAATATTAAACACACAGAGCTATTAATATTTTAAAAAATAAATAAATATATACATATATTTATAGATATGTAGAAATAAATATAAATATGTAATAATTAATTTTTTTGCATCGTGCAATTTTTTATATTTGTGAAATTTTGCATCAGCGAGCAAAATGAAAAACCGATGGTCCTTTGTTACATAGTATCGCATAAGTACGCAAAGCGAATGTGGGAGTATAAAGCGCTTCAAAAGATTCCGTTAGATAGATATTTCACGGTGAACGGAATTATATAGGAGCTTTGCACTCCAAAGAGTTGAAATTTTAATGAACTTCTGAATTATAATAGCGTTCTATTTTCCGACTAAAATTTTTCCTTATTAAATAAATCACTATCCGATAATGAAGTATCCGAATTATCGAGTATCAACCAGAGAACTTGTATAGTTACGTATGTAATTTGTAATATAATTTCGTCTTAATCAATCTTAAATTGTAAAAGTATAATATTGAATTTAAAAAATTAGATCACAAAAGATATATTTATTTATATTTCAAAATTTTTATTTCAAATTTATTTATATTTCAAATTTTACCGTATTAATGGAAATTTTGAAATTACTTTGTTGTCAGATATTAAGATCCTGATGAAACAAAGAAAATCGCTATCCTGTTTTACTTTACACTTTACATTATTCTAATTTCACGAAATGATAATAGCAATAATAACGATATAACTTTATCCGCAAGAAAACTATAATAAGTTGAAATATAAATTGTTACTAAATAAAATTTCGATTCCAGAAATGAAAAAATTTCTTCTTTCTAAATTTTTATTAAATTTTAAAATATTCTCTACTCACGGATGGAGTCGCCGTTCTTCTTCGCGCTGTTGTTTTTATTCTTCTTGTTCTTCGGATAGATATTGCCGATTTTGCTCTGTCCACAACCCATCCTGTACCTTTACGTCCTCATGCAGCAGTAACACTAATCTCACTTTGCGTCACTGAATATCACGCGTCCGTAATATATCACGGATTGATCACTTTATCGCGACGGCTCGTCCAGTATTCGCGTCATCGTCATCGTTGATCCTGAGAGAAAATCGACGCGTTTCAATTTATACGTCCGTTTACCGAGCGACTTCCGTTATACGCCACTTCCTTCGTGTACATTAGGCGACATCCGGAATCTTCTTCATTTATACACACACATGTATATATCCTTTTTGTATCTGTATATACATACAATCCGTTTCGCGAAGCACGTACGATATTTAGTCTCCGATAATTTCCCCCATAAACAATTTGACGACTATCGGATTAAGAAGATCACGCAGGATATGTACGCGTAAAGATATGTGATCTATTCTTCTTTTTTGGATCAAAATTAACGCGGGGCAATAGCAAATCAGTCTTTGATTTTGATCAGTCTTTCAAAATGAGATTGATCGAATGCGCGTTTGTGAAGAAGCTCTGCAATGGATCGCGTGATCTCTTGAACTTTGACAATATAATTTTTCCAACTATTTCTCGCTTCTCAAAAGGAGAGAGAAGAATAGATGGAGAGACCAAAGGTCGGCCACGCGAATTTCCCGATGAACGGATTAACTTAAACTTCAGTCTTTATTGTGATAAAGGGCGACAAGTGACACGGTAGGAAATAAATAATATAGAACAGTTTTAAAGATCACAAGAGAGAGTCGAGTCAATCTTTTCCTATGAAGGAAAATGAAAGGAATAGAAAAAAAAATGACTTATTCAGAAAATATGAGACAGTCTTACGGAAACACGAGAATCCAATCGGAGAGTGCGGATATGCTATTCACGGAGCAGAGCGAGAACGAAGCCTTATTAGGATGATTCTCCTTGACGATTGATTGTTGGCCGCATGACTGTTCTTGTCGTTTTCTGGCTACCTGATCCGAGGTGTCCAATCCATTTTGCATTTATCGATCTCGATCTATCGCCCCATCGTTGCCGGTGCGCGAGATATCATCATCTATCCCATGTCCAGGACAACCAACCGAGCATTCTCTCTCTCTGATTTCCTGCGCATTCGACCCGTCGCACGGCTGATGATAGCGGTGTCGAGGATAAATCTTGAGCTATTTCCAAAAATACACGCGTTAAATTAGTCTTTACGGAAAGCCGAGCTCGAGATCGACGATTCGAGAAGATTCCTCCATTTTTCGCAATTTAAGGAACTCCCCAAGAGACTTCGGACAGAAACGATAGTACCAACGCGCGTCTAGATTCTTCGTCGATAAAACCCTCGGCGGATATAACGGTCGCTATTATCATTAAGGCTCGCCGGATTTCCCGACAAACGTTTCTCTTCCGGGTGAGTTTACGATCCTGTCGGAAGCCGTGGAAGATAAATCGTCGATGGCGAGATCGCGACGTAGGTGGCAACAAGGAGTGAAAAGTAGCCTTAGACACGATGATCCAGACAGACGAAATCGTACTAGCTTGATTGTCTCGACGAACGTTCTCCAGTCCGATAATAGTCAGGCCCGACTATCGTATTCGGCGCTGCAAAGGAAAATAGTCTTGTTATGTCATCGATCTGAGCCAAGCCACAGGTACATAGCGGATAGTAACAAGATGTCTGCATACGTGCACATGCACATACTGTCACAGCTGCAACGGGCAACAGCTGCGAGGGAATTTGAAAAGGGAAAAGGAAATGCTTTTCTTTACGGGAGAACGTGCGAGGATCAACGTTTAATTAAGAGGGAGAGAGATGAAGAGAAAGAGGGAGGAGGCGGAAAACTCCATTTGTAATTCTTGCTATGCGTTCAAAATAAGTGTCATGTCTTCGTATTTTCAGTTTTATTACTCATAATCAGATGACTGTCATTTTTTATCATCTTCGCAATATTTTAGGAATATTATACGCCTACATGCACGATGGTTAATAATAAATAAAACATGACTGAACAGTCGATTTTACTATATATATATATATAGATCTAGTATCATACATTACTTCTCTATAATGTTAATTTTGGCAGAACAAAAAGAGAAATGAAAAAGAAAGATTTTTTTATATTTTACTTCGCGCACTCGCATAGATCTCTTGATAAAACATTTATAAAGATTACACAAGGATATTTGAAACATTTTTTACCTTCGGGAATATCTACCAAACTTTTGATAAAATGGCACAAATACAGAAACAAAAAATAAATTATATTTAAGGAATTATTACAGAAACAAGAGATATCTCATATTTTAATTATAACTTATTTTAAGACTCCATATATTAAAACGAATGATAGCCATAATTTGATATATAGACATTGATTACGTTCAACAGCAATATTCTGTAAAAATTGAGATAAGATAAAGATTGAGATAAGGAACAATAACATATAGTTAATGAACATCCTTTACTACATTTATTTCATTCCTAAACGTACAAAATTCATTTTTAAGATTTCAATATATTCTTGAATTCTTTAATATTTCGCTAATTCTTTAATATCTCGTAAAAATTGAACAAAACATATTCTTAAATGTGTCAATGCGCGAAATGTGATTTTCTTGAAAATTCATGGAATTGATAATAGTACATGAACCACGAGTTCTTTTAAAAATATATAGGAATGCAAGATAAAATATCGAAAAACGAGATCGCGAGCATGCAGAGACATTTATCGATAAATCGTAAACATTATCATTATTATCGGTACCGATATCTTGGTTTCGTAAAAAAAGTTTCGTAAAAACTCACAAGCATCAATAACGGTATTTTGTATCAACGTCGTTAGCAACATTTGTTTGCGGCTTAATTATTTAAAGAAATCATATCCAATAAAACGTACAACATCAGCGAAATTTTGTATTCCAGTTTCAATTACTCCAGAATATATTATAAAAAGCATATATAAAAATTATTAAATTTTTTAGTTGATAGGTTTGTAGTTATAAAATTATAAAGTTACAAGCCGTGGAAAATTTATTTTCGCAAAATAAAATTCAAATATAAATTTTTCAATATAAGATCTTACACACGCATATAACCCACAGATATACTATAATTTAAGAGAGATAGACTTTATTACATATATATATATATATATGTATGTATGTATAACAAATATATATAACAATGAATATACACATATACACACTTTTGCAGAAATTTAATCCTATATTTCTTTAATATTCAAAGTTAAGAGATAAAATTTTCCAAAAGATCACATTTTTCATCAATTTTTTAATAAAAAAGATTTTTATCAAAAATTCGTCAAAGAATCTATGGATAGTGAATAATAAAAAAATTTAATACAGATGGTTTGAAGCAAAATACAGATATACAAATGGATCATTATATTATTACAACTTTTGCTGCTCGTTATTGCCAGTGACATTTTTCGATAACAAAAATATCATATATGTGTCATCAACGTGTGCAGAATAAAAAGAGTAAAAAGTTGAATTAAACAAAATGTCAAATTAGCAACGGTGTTCCTCCGTTTCCCCTAACGCGCTTTCTACTCCCCCCCCCCCACCTCTCTCTCTCTCTCTCTCTCTCTCTCTTTCGTCGTTTCGCATTTAAATTAAACAGACAAACAAATACACACATCGCGACAATACGGAGATATCTCAATAACGGCCCGCGGCATTTCGAACGAAAAACGAGTGTAAATTGTATTCGTGTTTTTCATTGTCGTCGTATATTTGTCTTCGCTTCTCGTCTAACGATGAAATGCACGCCGTCGTATTTGATTAATCTATTATTTGCGCGGGAATGTATCGATGTTTAATGCAACGCACATCGTAAATATTGAAAGTTACTGTAAATACTGAAAGCGTTCGCGACGGAAGGTTAAATTCTTCTGCCATTCACAACCCTTTATTCGATGTTGCCTTTTTATGCATTCATTTTTTTTTTTTTTTTTTTTATTACCTTCACTTTTAATCTCTTAAAATATTTGTATATATATATATATATATATTTATATTTAAATTTATAATTTATCTTTTTATCTATTATATTTATTATATTCATGATTTTTACGTGTAAATGATTTTTTTTTAATGTATCTTATTACATTCATAATTCATATGTATACATAAATCTGTTAAAGTCTATTTTATTATACTTATGATTTGTGCATATGTAATATTTTTTAAACATTTTTAATATCTCATCGTGATCGTTTTATTTATGTAAACAGTGTATTCGAGAAAATGTGTTATGTAAATTAAAGATTTTGTATCTTTTGTTACATATACATATAAGTTCATCTAATTTTCTAATTTTTATCTAACTTTTCCTTTATTCTATTCAATTATAATACAATTTTAAATTTGTTTCGCAAGATTTGTTAAACATAAAATTAATTCTAAGTTTCATTATTATTTGTAAATCCACTGTGTTATTTGAAATTTTATGTAGAGATTCAAAGAATTATCTATATAAGAATTTTAATAAAATCTATTATATATAAAAAATATTTATTTCTTGACATTAAATCACGTGAACTGGAATGTCACTTTTGCGTTGTGAACTGACAACTGACAACAAAAGATTATCGACTTTTTCGGCGTTTAATGCGAAATTGAGTTAGTGTTACAAACAGGCTATCGACTAATAGATTTTAGTCATCCAATCGAAATCGGATTCATATCATAAAGTGGATGAAACGTCAACTCTTCGAATTCCACTTTCTAAAGAAACCGTATTTTTCCAACAGCCGAATTAACTTTGTCAACTTTCTTCCCCAACCATTATGATTTTTTTATCGTTCCGATAAGAATGTGACCCGCTTTAACGCTTCCGCTTCGTGTTTTGGAATGTATCGATCCTCTCTGGTGTCAGATTACTTTTGAGAGTTAATCGTACGATTTTTTTCCAAAAAGAAAAAAAGAAAATTTCTACAAGGATTTGTCGAAATCATGATGACGTTATCTTTTCCATTTTTATCGAATCGTATCGGCGTCACGTCAATAAAAAATAAACTGACATCAAACACGGATCGATTTCGCCGAAAAGAAAAACTTCATAGAATCGTTAGGGCGAAGAGAAAAAAACGCTACGATATTACGATACCGAAAATAAGCTAAAAAACGCTACTATTTCTCGTCGCTCGTAGACAGGAAGAGAGAGAAAGGGAGATGCCCGGCTGCAAAAGCGGGCAATATCTGTTCATTGTCGGGCCCTTCTGCTTCGATATCCAGTTCCGTCACTCTCGACTATAAACGTGCGACTTTCCAAGCATGCTAACGCCGCTTAATAAGGTAACGGCGAACACACTCGGCGAAATTTCATTCGCGAGATCCCGTAGGCGCTATCGAGTCTGGATATTTCGGTCAACCGCAGGGGAGAGGAAGGCGGTTCACCGGCTATGCTAGTGATAGCGATATCATCGAGCGCGCGCGATGTCGTTCCCCTCGAGAGCGAAAGAGAGAGAAAGAGATGAGAGAAGGAGAGAGACACTATCGCGTCGTCGACCGCGCCGAATTTTCTTACTCCAAGTAAGTAAATTAATCTCGCGTACCTTCGGACGAACGTTCGCTGCTTATCGTCGTTGCCACTTGCGGATGATCTCACTTGTGATTGCTGCACAACTGTCCTTTTCACACACGTACGACAAGTGAACACAATGAGACGGGGTGTGATAGGGCAGCGAGCACGCGAACGATCCCACCTTTCCGAGACTCCGACATCGACTAACGTCAGGCCGGCTGAGACGCCAGCTGGAGCCGCGCATGCGCGCTGCGGCGCACATTCAGCATAAACATTCAACACGGGGTTGAAAGCAGGGCTATTAAACTAATATATTTCACATATACTTTTTCTTTTTAAATAAGTTTTGATTTTGTAAAATTTACAATGTGTGTGTAATTCTTATAAAATAAATATAATTTTGAATAAATCGTAAATATAATTTCAAATAAAATACTTTTGTACAAAAACGGCTGTGTGTGTGTGTGTGTGTGTGTGTGTATCTTACATAACATTACGAAATGCATGAAGCGTTTTAATTTACTATAACTTCTCTAAATAAACAAGTTTTAATTAAACTTGCAAACTAAAAATGAATAAAAAATCTAATTAATATATGTATGGGATAATAATACGCGCATTTTGCTGTTTTTCTTTTTAAGAGAGCAACTTTCGGAGATTCGTTTTTATATATTTCTTATATTTACGGTTTAATATTTTAAATAAACGAAACGTTTTTAAGGAACAATTACCCCGGAATATCAAAGTTACTTTGCTCCTTTTACATAATCCTTTTTGCATACAAATTTAATTTCTGATGGTTTCCGAGCTCCAAGTTCTCACACACAGCACAATTTGAAAATCATTGTTATATATATGTCAGTATATTGGGTATCTATATCTATATCTAAATATGATTGAATTGATGAATCTAATATGTGAATATATTGCTAAATCTATATGTGATATGCTGCGAGAAATATACAGTATTTGGATAAAGATTAACATAAGATAGCTTAAAAAGATATATATTTTAATACTCGGTAACTTACGATATATATAATAAATAATTTAAAATTTAAATCAATATTTATACATATACATACATGTCTTTCTTATCTGTGTGAAGTTAATTGAAATTGCGAGAAATGCGGCGTTCCAGAATGTTCTAAAACCGCCATCTATGAACATATCTGCGAACCTTTTAGCGTATTTTTATTACCGATCAAACATTTAAAATGGTATGATAGGTATCTACAACGGGAAATAATTTTGCATCTTGATATATATCCATAAGTGTATTTTGCATTTAAAAATATCCTTTAAAATTGACGTAAAAAATATCCGCGAAACAATGATACAAAATTGAGCAGAGATGACAGTTTTTCATTATCTTTTAGCGCACATTCAATGATTATAAAATCCGTAAAATATCCATTTTTATTCCGGAGATAGATTTTATTTATATAAAAAAATAATAAATCTTTTTAACTGATTAAAAATAATCTAATATCGCTGAGAATGAAAGATATGCTAAAATGCTAAAAAAAAAGGAATTGACGCGTATATATACCAAAACTCAAATTAGTTTAAAGTATACAGATCAAGTACACATTATAAGTACAATTTATCTATTTCTAATTATATTTGATTGACAAGTTAAAATTATATACAAATCAAAATAAATCATCGTATCTTTTTGTTACGACACAGCTCAAATTAAACAGCAAATGGATGACTGTATATGATGACAACAGTCCATTATATATATATATATATATATATATATATATATATATATATATATATATATATATACATATGCTCGTGTGAAAGGATCAATTAAGTATTCAATGATTTATTCAGAATTATCGATGACGCGCGATAGCGTTCACACATATATCTGCGTAGAACGTAATTTCTTAGAAACGCGTAAACACTAGCCTTTTATATATTACGCAGACTATTTATACGTTCGCGTTCTTTTGTATTGGATTATTGATTCACTTCCGTCCGTCGAGATGCCGAAGGATCGCGTAACGCGTATTTCGCATTTTATAGGACTTTCAAGCGCGCACATGTATAACGCCGCGTGGTTCTCGTTCACATTTAACGCTAAATTTGTGACCGTAGATATATACATATCCAGTCCCTCTCTTGATATATTGAAGACAATCTCGAAATAAAGTACGATGAAGATTGAGAACCACATTTAGACAGTGACCGCGAATTCTCAATACAATTTTCATCGTGCATGCGGTGCTAAATGCAGATGCTAACTCTTGAATTTTGTCCTCCGTCTTTCACGAGTAAATTTCTCGGAAACAATGTCTCTGAAAATTCAATTATCGGAAAAATAATTAGTATATTATATTTCTAAAGAGGAATATTTTGCTCCTCTCAAAAGCTATCTTAAAAGGAATTATAAATTTATGCAATTTTATCTTCTCTTCACTTGAGCAGCAGTGTATCAACAAAATTTAACCGAGAAAAATATGACTTCAAGCGTGATTATTATTGAATAACAAAAACATTTGATGCATTTTTAATAATAAGTCTTATTTTACAATAGCGACGCGACGGGAGATTTAATTTTACATTAGAATTACACGAAAAGATTAAAATAAGATAATATCCAACGTAAAAAAAAAAAAAATATATAGGAATCAACATTCAACAAGAAAACGATCGTGCGTTTTTTCATCTTTTTTTTTGCGACATGTTTTTGAAAACGGACGATAATTAAAGTCGACATATGTGGGAAAAATCAAGCAACAATTTGCATATTTCACGCCTGTAATTTCGAACGCAGACTCTTCGTCGCGTGGACACGCATCTCGCTCCCCCTTCGCGTCCGCGATCGACGATTATCCGTCACGGGACGAGAGATTCTCAGAACTCGCGCGCATTTCCCCGTTAGATTAATTAATCGAAATTAATCGAAATAACAGTCGCAAACTCCTACGTCTCGTATCTCTAAAGAAAGAAAACAGAAAGGTACTCGCGCTTTCGATTAGTAATGAAAGACAACTCGGTAACACGATGAAAATATTTCTCTCCTTTTCTTGCTTCTCTTAATTTACAAATTGATGATACATATATATATATATAGAGAGAGAGAGAAAAAGAGAAAGAAACCCGTATACATTTCGTACGCGAGAATTTGTTCAACCATTAAATTACCATCCGGCAAACGAAGTCTACCGAAGCGGAGGAGGATCGGGGGGAGAAGTCATTTTTGGAGAAATAAACTTCGCATACATCATACGCGAAGATAAAGTAAATTTATTTTTTGTCCTTTTTCTTGTATGTGTGTGTGTATGTGTATATATATATATATTTTTTTTTTTCGTCTCTCTTTCGATTGGATACAGCGGATTATAATCGAGTATCCGATAGAGTCGCGCGCGCGATCGAGGAATCTGTTATAGTCTGTATATCTGTTATAAAGAAGCAATATTTTGACAAAAACGTGTTCACTCGTCTGTATAATATATAGCGCGCCGACTTCAGTTAAATATTTGTTTGTTTCTCGCACCGTCTATATATCGCAGACGGAGATGCGTTCTAAGAGAAAGAACACCGCGCACACCGTTCTCCCGTAAGAAGACGCATCGATAAAAATTAATAGAAATTTATTCTGCACGAAATTGAATGAATCATAAAACGACCATCCTTTAATTCCATTCAATTCGTACCTTTTTCTTACTATAGCGCATGAGTCAGAGTCACTTAATTCAAACTATGTCGGCACAACTTGGAGCCGGTTTCACTAGCGTCAAGTCCCGTTAACTAAATCTCTTATCTCCGTATACGCCATAAGGAAAGAATTATAGAAAAAGGAACAAAGCGCGAATGTATCGGCAACCGACTGTGTCGATTAACGCAGATTGTCAACTCAGCGAAAAGAAGCCGAAGTCCTATCGTATCGCTACACGTGACAGGACCTATCGCTGGAAAAATTTTATTCTATTCAGTATACGTCAAATTCGAACCGATGACAGACTCCGAGGAAAGCACATCCGCATGAATCGAGATCCAAGACGTCGTTTAAGCGTTCGCTTAAATTTCGATATCGTGTCCCGACTATTCTCTCCTCTTACGAAGACCAAGTTTTATGTTCTACGATCGCGATTAAGCAAAGAAGCAATGTCCTCAATACGATGTCGTTTATATTCGAAACGCGTGTAAGCAACCGCAATACGTTGGATCTACTTTCCCGCGTTGTCTGCGATTTTTCAATGAGAAAGAGATGTGTTTTGATATCGTATTCTCGTACGAATTCTCGGCATCGCATGCATATTGAAGCGCGTTTTGGGAGAAGTTGTATCCCGACAAAGAGTGCGATAGTGTAAAATTTAACAGTAATGCGCACGTAAAATCTTCAAAAGTGGAGGAAGACGACAAACGTTAAGATTTAGCGAGATAAAATTCAGGAAAATACACGATCTATACTCCTCTTACAACGAGAGACAGAGAAAATTGTAACGCAACGTACAAACTATAAAGATGCTATTGGATGAACAATTCTCTTTCTCTCGTTCCGAGATTTAAACGGAAGATTTATTATTAATAAGTTCCTTATTAATCTAAGATCGATGCGCGAAATTTTTAACGGAAGACATAAGTCGGTTTTCTCACACGCATGTCCTCCTCCTCCTTTTAATCTTTCAGATAGATTTCGATATCATTGTCACAGTCCATTGCGTTTTCTCCCGTTATGAGAAAGCGTTATCAACGACGTAAGCTCTGCTTTAATTTACATTACGCGTTTGTGATATACAATTTCAGTCTCTGGCTCGCTTCGCTTATTATATATTCACGTTCCGCGTATTTAAGCACGCATTCTCCCTTCACATCCCCTTCCTCTTTCACTTGCAATCAAATTCCTTTCACGCTTCTGAATTCGGCACTTGTCTACGGTCGCGTAAGTTGCCACATTGTGAATTATGTATAAATAAATAAATAAGAAATCGGGGTGTCATGGGAATAAAGATGGGATTAAAAAACTCAAACGCTCTAATTACAACTCGATTTCGAAGGTTCGTTCTTAGGCCTTGTGCGCAAGAAGGAAGGTGCATACGACAAGAGCTCTCGAGACAAAAATTTTCCAACAAACACGTACGATCAAACGCACAAAGTAACATATAAAAATTTATAAATATTATTATATAATAAGAAAAAATAATTATACCAAATGTTTACAAGAGTGGTAATATATGAATTGTTTCATATATTATGTTTCTTGGTATAATATCAAATATTATAAGAAAATATATATATCATGATTTTTTAGAATTATCAACCATACAAAGTTAAAGTAATTATGTACATATCATAGGACATTGTATAGGACAAAATATGGATATGTTACTTTATGAATATCTGCTCAAGATTTTAGTTCAGATTTCAGAGATGTATGTATCATAGTACAACTTATTTAATTAAATGTATTTTCAATAAAATATATTACATTCTAACTTGATAAGAGAGCATTCGTGGTAATGCATTTTCCTTCCACGCATGTAAGTATACTGTTCATGATGCACGTTTGATCGTGATAAAGATTTAAAGTGACATACGATATTACAAAATTGAAATTCTGCAACGCTAACTAAAAATTACATTGTATCTTGGATTAATTCGAAGTGAAATTCGCGCTACTTCCTGCATCACGATAGCCTTGGAAGATTGTATATTCGTAGGAAAAAGCACGTATATTCTAAGATACTATTTAATGTCAACTAAACGTAAATCGTAATATGAAAGCCCATGCAATTGTATATTCGATTGTACAATATATCAATTATAAGATTGCCACTCTTTTTCCCTCCTTATCGTATTCGAATAATTAACTGTAAAACTTAAATTTACTGGTGTGTGCGCGGAGCGCGCGAGATATTTGAGTTAGTTAGAAAGTTAAGAGAAGCGAAATCTACGGTAAAAGTTCCATAAAAGAATTTTTCGAAGCGCATACGATTAATCGCCTTCTCGTTAAATTTTAATACATGTATCCTATTACGCTTGTGTTACCAGCATCGATTATATATCTATCTCTTAGGCCACGATATATCATCTCCGTACCAATATGCGGAAATATTTTACAGAAGAGGATGTTGATCGAAAAACTAGTTGTTATACTAGCATTTTCAGCTCAACTATACTCTGCTTGGACAATAGATATGTAGTATAACATTTTACGAAATAAAAGAACAAGTAGGTCAAAAATCTCTCGAAAAATTTTTTCCCCTCCCATTCATATATTTTGAGGCTTATAATGTTTATAATGCGTTTGCTTTTTATTAAATAGCAAGATTATTTAACTTTATATTTTTTTTTCTGTCAACTACAAATCAGATTTTCTGAAATATGTTTGCCAAACATGTCTTTTTCTTGTTAAATTCAAAGAAACAAATATATCAGATAAATGAATTACAACCAAATAAGTAAATTCTTTTAACATATAAAAAATAGGTTTTTCATGTTTTTTTTTATAAAAACAATTCAAAGGATATACACACATAAAATTACTATTCTCTCTCTGTGTGCATATTTTTAATATTACTTAAAACGTTTAATCGTAAAATGAATAATTAAGAGTATCCTCTCAGAAACGATTCGTCAAATAAGATATAAATATTTTAGTTAAAGAACTTCTGTTCATTTTAAATCAACATCTCTAATTTAGCAGGCTTATTTAAAGTAGTTTCATTAATAAGTATATGTGTGTATATGTATGCATGTGTGTTACTCTTGTAAATATAATTTTTTGCTTAAATGGAGATCTATACGTTGTTATAATATATTTACATATACAAAGCAACCTGTGCACCAATGTCGATATATGTATAATAATCATGAATGACTATGTGTGAAATGTGTTTGTGTGTGTGAGCATACTCGAGACAAAATCAAGGAAGTAGTACAAAATCACTTCGGCCTTTGGAAAACTATCTCACAGATAAGCGACGGCCCGCACGACTTAACTGTCGTTTTACTCTTATGACTTAATTTAGTTTTACATCCTTCATAAGGATCGCACAAAATCAACAGATCGCTACATTGACGTGCATGCACGTATAATATATATATATATATTTATGTATATATGTACACTGCTGTATATGTGTATACGAGTATGTATTTATAATACATGAATGATCGTACTTAATGAAATGAAAATTTATTTCTGTAAACGTCAAATGTCTAAAGATAAAAGCTACACATGCGTTCTGCTTTTATATATATATATATATATATATATGTATGTATGTAAAGCCTATTTTTCTTGACCTTTGTCGTATACGAAAAAGGATGTTATCACATTCCACATCGAGCAAACATTTGCAATACAATGAAAGTGAAGTGTGAAAGAATTATGTAATTTGTTCATAGAGTTAAGCTTATATCGTTATGTTCAATATTTTAAATACTTCTTTTATGCAAAGTGCATCAGACTTATAATGTGTCAGCCGATACATTTATATATTCCCACCGGAAGGATAAAAGGAAAATGGTCCAAATTGAAAGTTCACCGGAGTTTTTGGTGAAGCACAGGTGTATAGAAAATCATCAGACTGCAGCTGCGTTCTGTTGAGATTTGGTTCGGAAGCCGATCTTGTTATTTTCGGTAAACCACGTAGAAGACTCTCTAAACTGACCAGGATCTGACGAAATACTGGTCGCTCGTCCCGTGAAAACTTAATGCAGTCCTCTGTAAGTCTCTTGAGTGCTTTCGGCGTATCAGAACGCAATTTATCTAAGTCAGGACGCAAATAGCCACGTCCTACCATAAACAATATCTGATCTTTGTTATTTATATGCGAGTATGGTAATTGACCAGCTAGTAACTCGAACAACACTACACCAAACGCATAAACGTCAGACTGGAAACTATATGGATTTTCTTCTTGCATTCTGATCACCTCTGGTGCCATCCATAGAATGGAGCCAGTCGGCTGGTGAAACTGTTGAGAACCGGACCATCGAGTTTTTGCTGTTGCTAGACCAAAATCACCGATCTTAACAGTGAGATCGTCGTGTAGGAATATATTGTTGCTCTTCAAGTCTCGATGAATGATATTCTTTGCATGCAAATAGTCCATGCCTTGCGCAGTTTGTCTTCCAATCTCTATCAATGTCAACAATTCAAACTTGGACTCAAATACATGCAAGTGTTTATACAGAGATGAGCCTTCGCACCATTGTGTCACAATCGCAAGCTGTGGTTTACTGACGCAACCCATAAACAGCAAAATATTCACGTGTCGAGTTTTACGTAAAACGGCCACTTCATTTTTGAATGCTTGTAACTGTGCAGATGTGGGAATTTTAACATTGAGTGTTTTCACTGCAACAGGCCCGTGCCAATGAGCCTTGTATACAGTTCCAAATGATCCTGATCCGATACGTGGCCCTACTAGAATCTCATCCGCTGGAATTTCCCAATCCTCAATAGACTCCCTTGGCGCTAAGAGATTCTTTGAAGATTCGTCGGCTGATTTTGCTCTTGGTCGTTTCGGTCTTAAAGTATTTGTGGGACTAGCCTGTGTGGACTGACTATGTTTCGTTGGACTACTGCCAGGTGACACAGGACTTTGAATAGTACTGACAGGTCTACCTAAACTCTGGGATCTACTATACTCATCTAGGTTGATAGGTTCACCACCTGGCTTGACCATATTAAAGCAGACATTAGGTGCTGAGCTAGATCGATCTTGCTGGCCCAAGGAACGTGGATGCCTTTGATTTCTCGATGGAGCCAGAGAGGGTGACATACTACTACCCAATCCATAACCAGAGGGAAGTTGCAAGATTCCAGCGGTAGTCTCTGGATTATGCGCGAGTAACGCTTGATAGTAAGCATCCTGCATGCGTACCTGATGACATAGAGCAGGCACACCACCAGCGCACCTCTGATGAAATCTGTAATTACATGTTCTGCAATAAAATCCTTGAAAGAGCAGTTTTCTGCAGCATTCGCAAAAGGCTAGCGAGAAAAATGTCTTACGCACAAAATTGTGCGAAATGGAAGTGGTTATAGGAAACTTATCCAAAATCTCCACCAGTATTTCGTCACATTCCAACGATGAAATGTCCACGTCCCAACGTATCAAATACTTGGAGCTATCCATGCCCATAACGTAGACTGCGCACATCTCAGTAGTGAGATTTCGAAGCTTCATCGCTTTGGCCAGCGCATCTCTCAAGGAAAGTCCCTCTCTCACTTGCACGCTGGTACGTTGCTGATTAGGTAGATACGCCCTCAGTGTATTAAAGGATTTTACCGGTGTTCTCGGGCCTCTAGCTGTACTGTTGTCACTTTCCGATATGGAAACACTACTAGAAATTCTCCTGGCATTCAGCAGCTCGTTAAGCTTCTGCTCCTCGGATTCAAGCTTGTGCAACTTACTCGTTAGTTCCTGATACTCATTCAGATAAATCGAAGGCGGATGTTTCAAGCCGGCGAAGCGATTGTTCAGAGTGTCGATATTCTGCCGCGTGACATTAATGATGCTCTTTATGTTGCGCAGCTCGTACCAGAGCGGATCCGTGTCCAAGTAATCGTCATCGGGATCGCTAAACTCGCCGGATTCCAGGCCGCTTCCGCGCGAGGACGTCATCGCAAGTTGCGGCGGCGGCGGCGAGTGACCCGCTATACCTTTCTTCCTGTGCCGTCGACGGCGCGCCAACGCCGAGGACGACGCCGAGGACGACGACGACGACGACGACGAGGACGAGGGTGACGGTAACGGCGACGTTACCGCTGTCTCGGGCTGACCCTCGGCCCTATAACACGAGAACAACTCCGTGTACCGGTTCGCACGGACCGCCGCGTGATACCTGCAATCGCCGATCACGGCCATCTTCTTGCTACGTCGGGCAGCATCCTGGGCCGCCGCTGCCTCGCTTCGAAATACCGCGGTAGCTCGTATCGACGCGCTAACCGTAACTGAGAAGCGGAGTGCGGTGCGCTCGCACGCGAGACAGAGAGAGAGAGAGAGAGAGAGCGCGCTACGACGATCTCTCGCCAATGCCACTCGATCGCCCTCTCTTTCTTTCTCGCACTCTCTCTCCCTATCTCTCTTTCTCTCTGCTCTTTGTCTCGCTTCTCACCACGCCGTTGTCTCGCCGCGCGACCAAGCACGCAGCGTCCTTCTCGTCCTCGTCGTTGTCGTTGTCGTTGTCGTTGTCGTCGTTGTCGTCGTCCTCGTCCTCGTCGTCGTCGTCGTCCTCGTCCTCGTTGTTGTCGTCGTCGCACGTCGCCACTCTCCTCTGCCGCGTTTCTTGACGTTACTCGTGCCTATCGAATCGAATCGCCGTGATGATACGCCGCGAGTACACGGCATGCCGCGACGTACCCGTTCCTGGCCCGCGCGCACTTGTCACCGACGTGTCACAATCTCTTCTCCTTGATCTTTCCTTTTTCTCACTCGCTCCTCCTCTCTCGCCACGAAGGGCTGATCACCCCGTTCCTGACGTCGCGCACCCGATCCAATTCAACGATCCGTTGTATACGACCCGGTCTCGAGCCGTCTCGACGCAAAACTGGCACGAGCGAGGAGCGAGGAGTGCGAGGACTGCGAGGAGGCGCGGGGCTATGCTACGAACAGCCACGGACCGCGGTGCGGTGCCGGTGCTGCCAGCGTCGTCTACGGATACGACGCCACCCCCTCGCCCCTCGCTTCCCTGACCGTGTCGCGCGCGTGCCGGCCGCTTCTCCTCCTCCTCCTCCTCCCCCTCCTCCTCCTCCTCCTCCTCCTCCCCCTCCCCCTCCTCCTCCTCCTCCTCCTCCTCCTCCTCTTCCGCCACAGTCGTTCGAAATTGTTCCAATCGAGATAGCGCGAGATAATCGTCCTCGGAGTCAATTTTGCATCGCATGTTCCGCGAATGTCGATCGGCGATCAAGATCGATATTAAGCTCCGTTTACATGTAGCACGCCTCCCTATATATAAGACACTTTTGATAGAATCCTATCGAATAGCGTTAAAGATGCATAGGTTCTGCAAGCGACGATCAATTTTCGACGCGAGATTTACGCGGCAAGTGTTTTTCCGCGAAGGAATCAGCGGTGCGAATTTTAATTGCGAACCGTCATCAAACGGTGCGTTTAAATTCAACTCCCGCCGCTTTCGATCCCCCAAGTGTGCCGGCCGGGTGTACTTGATTTACGACGCGCAACGTCTATTGTCATCGTCCAGGCCGACCCGTATCCAACGATCCGTGCATGGCCATCGTATCGCGAACGCCGATAATTC
Organism: Polyergus mexicanus; assembly: GCF_030449975.1. Classification (NCBI taxonomy): domain Eukaryota; kingdom Metazoa; phylum Arthropoda; class Insecta; order Hymenoptera; family Formicidae; genus Polyergus; species Polyergus mexicanus. Next base: position 12,262,858 of record NW_027223321.1, on the reverse strand, counting down.
AAGTTCAATTTTTCCATAAACACGACCACTTACGTTGCGCGTTCACTGACGTCACTGCGGGTACGCTTTGACGTCAGCGGCATGTGGCATCGTCGCCAGGGCAATGGAAAGTCGATTCCCATTGGCCGGGCGCGCTTACGTTATTCGCGCTACGGGATCGGTGACTGTGATGTACTCGAGTCATCGAGAAAGCGTATTTTCGAACCATCAGAAAATCTTCCAGCGCGTTTCCCTCCCCGCATCATAATCGAGCGCTTACCGCTTATCGATCGATTCAGCAGTGTCAGAGCGTCAATAAGGCGCTTTTTTTATGAGGCGAGTTGCATTCCAATCATTTAAGCCGTATCTTTTTTTTTTTTCGAAAAAATGTCGAGGCTCGTAGCTGAGAAACTGGCATTTGTTACCGGTTTGTGGAAATTTTTCTTTTTTATTTAAACAATCTAATCGATTTCATTAATTCTGGAGAAATAAATAGCAAAAATTTGTCTCGAGTGATTATTACTCAGCAAAAATGCGTTACATTAGAATACACGTATAAATAGCGCGAAATCTTATCTGTTTTTTTTCTCGATCATGTCGCAGGTGCTGGAAGTGGCATCGGAAGGGAGGTATGTCGAGTATTGGCTCGTGAAGGCGCAAATATTGTGGCGGCCGATCAGAATATCAAAACTGCTCAAGAAACTGTTGCCACTTTGGAAGGTTTATATATATCTTTATTAATATTCTTATATCAGAGAGAGAGAGAGAGAGAGAGAAAGAAAATTTTTGAAACTGATACAGTTTATCTTCATGTTTTTACAGCAGAAATTTTATAGTTTATTGAAATCATATTTATTTCTCTAGTCTCTTAATCTCCAATAATTTATTTTATTTTATAATTATTATATTTGTTTTGCTACACAGTTTTCAATTGCAGGTGCTGAACATATTGCATTGAATGTTCATGTCAATGACCGTAACAGTGTCGAAACAGCGTTTAAAGATGTTACAAAGCAATTTTCAAAGCCACCCACGATCATTGTTAATTCAGCAGGCATCGCGCGAGATAACTTTTTGGTGAAACTCAGCGACAATGATTTTGATGATGTCATTGATGTCAATTTAAAGGGTACTTTTCTAATTATGCAAACTGCTGTCAAAGCGATGATAGAGGGAAATACAACCAGAGATTCTTCAATTATCAATGTGAGTTCGATTATTGCTACACGTGGTAATATTGGACAAAGTAGCTACAGTGCATCAAAAGCTGGAGTGATAGCTATGACAAAGAGCGCTTCGATGGAGTTTGGACAGTATGTACCAGATATACATTTTAATTGATTTATTTAGTTTGCTAATATGAAAATTAACTGTATTATGTATATTTTACAGATTTGGAATCCGAGTAAATGCAGTACTGCCTGGTTTTATAGACACTCCTATGGTTGCATTTGTACCTGACAAAATTAAGGAAAAATTTGTAAAAAGAATATCATCGCAAAGATTGGGGAAGCCACAAGAAGTAGCAGAGGTTATCTTGTTTTTAGCTTCTGACAAGAGTTCTTACATAAATGGAGCTTCTATTGAAGTTACTGGAGGAATGACTTAAGTTTTATACACAATTCATATATACACATAAGATGTGCCTTATAGATAGGCTATTGATCAAGTACTATACCTTACACACATACACACACACACACACATATATATATATATATATATGTAAAGCTCGCTTTTTATAATAATCTATTCGATTCGCGATAAAATTCGAGATATAATTTCATTTATAATTTTATATTCCGCATATCTTAATGTATGTGTCTCGATATATATTTTATATATATCCATATTTTATTTCATTAAATGTTTTCTATATTATAGATGAAATTATCACGATATCATAACATATATAAATAAAATTCTACTTCGAATTTTGTTGTGAATTCAAAGATCAAAAGATCGTCTACAGTAGTATTTGAATATAGGTACTCATATTAATCTATATTTTTTAAAGAAATATACGATTAGTATATATGTATATATCTTTGTTGTTATATTTTTGCAACATTAAAGATATAAATTACAAATTTTGTAAATATCTTTACAAAAATTTTTTACCTTAAGTGTATAAAATATCCTATATAATTGCGATAAATTACTTCCTTTTTCCCTTGAGCCTTCTCGCGTGTTTGTGTGCTTTATAGTGCGTCTTTTTCTTCTCTTCAATAATCTCTTTATATTTACGCTTATTGTATTTTGTGAATTCTGCATCTGCCATAAGTTCGTCAACGATCGTTTTCTTACGTTCCTTCTTTGTAAGACGTGAGGAATAGAAGTCCATTGGAGAATCGAGAACCTTGCCAATGTGGAAGTGTTTTGGCAATACTTTCATGTCGTTCTTCTTGTAAAAGTGTTTAGGATCCAATGCGGATCTCATTCGTAATATTTCAAGATCATGTCTAATCTCAGGCGTTATTTTAGGTTTTCGCATGTTAAACCATCCTGAACCTGTACCCATCTTTTGTTTCTCACGTCGTTTGCGCACTTCCAATTGATGTTTGCTCAACTCATACGGCGGTACAACATGCAATTTCTCGAAATCGGGGGTTATAACGCTCTTTTTCAAAATTTTGTCCAATGGATTTACCTCTTTTCTTATTTGCATTAGTTCTTCCGTTAGTTCGAACATTTTTTTTGAAGACTTCCAACCCATGTCAGTTTCAAATTTCTCAAGATCAAAGTCTTTGCTCGAGGAAGAAAAATTCTTTTTCTTTGTCTTGACCTCGATGCCGAGATAATCTGCATCATATATCCTTGTTAGATCAATATCTAATAGAAGAAAATATTAATATTTATAAGCATTAAATTTATTATGCAAATAATTGCTAAACGAAATCTATTATGCATTAATTGCTAAATGTTTTTTTTTAGCTAAAGTTTTCATGTTTCATTTTTACTCTTTCTCTAAGTGCTGATCTACAATAGGTGATTTAAGCCCTACGCCTTAAGAAATTGACTAATCGCAGTCAAGTATTCTCCTCATACCCGATTGTTATCGGTCAATTTCTTAAGGTTTAGGGCTTAAAATCTCTATTGTAGACGCCGCATAAATGTGGTCCTGTATTTGTTTGATTACAAGTACAAAGCATAAAAAACAATTACATATATATATATACAACAAAGCTGATAAGGTAAGATTGGTTGAGACAGTTTTATAATCTAATCTCTATGATTTAGATTTCCTATTATATTATAGATAATTATAGATAATATTATAGATAATATTATAGATAATATTATAGATTTCCGTTTATATTATAGATAATCTGAAAATGCTCAGCGAGTCACTTCAAATTTTTAATTAATCTTGACAATCAATGGTAGAGATTTAATTAATCGACATGTTCCATATCGAATCCTAACCTAATATGTAAATCCTAATCTAACATAAATATATTTCGTGGAGATGAACAAAAAGCAAGCAGAGATAATTACCATTAGTATTAATTTCCTCAGCTTTGTCGTCAAAATATACAAATTCCATATTGGAAAAATAAGAGAAAAGAATTACATGAGATTACATCTAATGAACGTACAATTGAATTCACGCCATCGTTTTTCGTGAAACCGTTCTCCTAGCTGATTAGCTGATACAGTGGCGCTAACTGTAACTATTTTAGAGCCGGCGGAACTACTTGGCAGATTCATTTTTTGATGCCATGGTAAAACGACTATTTGGTGCATGTCCGTGCTAAACACATTGTAGATCAGAAATGCGGAGAAATATTATGGATTCATTAATGTTTTATTAACTGCGCGTGACGTTTTGTCATTCTAATATATATTACAGCAATAATAAATTATAATTGAAATATTTTTATGTATATGCGCGCGTAAAATAAAATAAATTTTCTTAATAGAGTTTTATAAAATGTGAATAATCGCGATCAAAAAGTCGTTAATAAAATTATCAATCGTCTTTTAATTGTAGAAGAAAAAAAAACTTGCACTATACTAGCGCATTTGTGCAGACTTTCAAAGAAAATATTCAAGACGCGAAAAGATAGGCAAAGCTTCGATATAAATTAACGATTATAAATTATAAACTAAATCGCGATTTAAAATTCGCGTGCAAACGCGACGAATATATAAATCGACGACATTCGTAATATTCGACAAGCGTAATTTTTATAATAATCGAAGCTCACATACGTACGCGCGCGTGATATAATTACTATTATTTTATGCAAAAATATTTCGACAGACATTCGAGATTTGTAATATATAGCATCCATCCGCTCGATTTATTTTCCAATACGAATTTTGTATAAAAATTCGTAGAAAACATGTTCTTCTATTATTAAGAAATATATCTCTTTATTGAAAGATAAATGGATATAATAATTTTTTATGAAAATGCGGTTACGAACGATTATATTTATGGATAATAAAATATATACATCGTTATTATAGCTAGTGTTAAATATGCGAGTACAAATAATTCTCGGGTACCAACAGTTCGAGACGAATCAAACCAATAACAGCAAAATTTAGAATATTTCAATTCAAATACTCTTTGCAAGATAAAATAAATCGACATAATTTCAAGTAATTAATTCTAAGCTATTTTTTTTTAGTAGCATTTAAATAAATTAATTCGTCGATCTTTCTCTGATATCGAGGTACCCATTCGATTCGTCAAAGTTTTTAAATATTCGCGCATTTTACGTTATATTCATATAGTATATAATTTCATATATTATTGTATATGTATGTGAGAGCTATGTGAAAGTCAATGACGACCTATTCAATAGAAGACACAAATTGCTACCTATATATTTATCTACGCAGCAACTACCAATTCCTACTCTAGTAAATCGACTTTTTCAATCTGTTACGCTCTCAAGATGTAACGTGCGTTGCGACAAAAAGGGAAACTCACGTGTCTGCCGATGTACGTTTATCGGACTAATATCGGACTTTTCCATAAAAGTAGTGAAACGAGAATGAATCGTGTAAAGATAGATAAATTAAAAAAAATTGTTCTGCAAAATCATAAAAAATTATGAATACAAATTTTTGAAGTAGGATTAAAAAGTTTTTTTAGTATTTTCACAATTTTCTATTTACTTTAATTTATCTAAAAAAATATATTTAAGATATTGTAGTATTTTTCAGATAAATTAAAATAAAACAGGTACATTTGAGATATTGTAGTATTTTTTAGATAAATTAAAATAAATAGAAAAAATTATATACAAAATTAAAAAAATTGTTAACTCGATTCCATTTAAATATCAGAATTCATAACTTTACTTACTAATGTAAATTTTTAAAACACTTTCTTTTCAAATTTACGCGATTGATCGGATTATCCAGCGTTACCGAAAAAACTTTTCTTTAAAAGATAAATGTATTATCGAAGTAAATTTTTATTTATTAAAATTATGTAAAAAAATAAAATAAAGGTGATTAATTCGTTAATAAAAATTAAGAGATACGTTACACATACACATATATAGCGACAAATTCGAGAGAAAGGAAAGAGAAGAATCGAAAAATTTCTAAACTCTTATTCGGAAACACTTAAAAGTTCAATTTTAATTTTTTTCTCATTTCTTTTTATCCAAAAGAAATACATCTTTTTCAAAAAAAAAAAAAAATATTGCTCGTCACGGAAGAAACATCGTCGACGAATATAAATTGCGAAGTTGAATAACTTTGAATTCATCTTCTGTGCACATGCGTGCATTAACGCGATAACAATTTGTTACCATCTAAATAAACGTGAAATTGATAGACGCCTAAGGGTGGGAGTTGACGGCTAGAATATATATCTGAACATGCATTTGAAGGTATAAGCACAGTGTAACTAACGCTACCGACATTTACGCATACAATATATAAATCTCGAGGAATAAAACATAAAATTTTCCAAGGATTTTGACATCATCGACATCCAGTCGGCCCCCATCAATTTTACAAATCGTTTTAGTTTTTATTTTGTTTTATTTCTACACCGTAATCCAATACATTTGTTTTCTGAAGTTTATTTTAAATATTTAGGAAGATTTGTGATAGAATTTGAAATCATTGTGATGATTGTTTAACGCGATAAATTTTAACATTTTTTTTCTGCAACATATTTTTGTGAGAATGTTACATTACGGAATTATACTGTATCTAACATTATTGCATCGATTGGTAATGTGTTCAAATGTGACTGAAACCATATTATCCTCGCAACATCAGCTGTCGGTAGAGGAATCTATTGCTAATGAGAATATCTGGGAGAATTTTACGGAGCAGTTTATTCGTGATAAGGACGAATCCAAGCTTTCATCGAACAACACGACTGCACCAAGTGACAGAAATGCCGAGAACGAACTTTGGGATGGTGATCAATTTTTGGAAGTCTGGAATCCAATTGTCATCTCGCGAATCTGGAAGAATGAGACGTACCGAGATGCAGATATTTCGTTACCATGCGGTGAAGATCTTACTCGTTACATGATGGGGGTATCGAGGAAAACAAATTGGGCTTTAAAAAGTAAGTGCAATTTTTAAAAAGTATGACATAATATGCATGGATATATGCGACAACAATTTGTAATTAAAGTTCTTAAAATAAATTTGTGTGTTAAAATTCTTTTTCTTTTTATTTTTATAGAACAAGTACATGTTAAAAAAGTAAATCTATATATAAAATAAATTTTATAATATTTATCATATATATCTTATGTACATAAATCAAATTTCACGTAAGGTACATAAACAATCAATAACGTGATTTGCAAAGTTTTAAATAACATTGTCATAGTTATATATATAATAAGTTTTCATGTTATGTGCCGCAAAAGATTAATTAAATTCTAAACAATAAATTTAAAAAAACAGAGTTGTAATATACAGATGGCATGATAAAAAAAATTGTTAATATATAGATATTTGATTTATAATGATATAAATCAGTTTATGAAAAAAATGAGAGAATTATAAATTTCTGATACTTCTGCTAAAAAATACATTTGCATTAAATAATAAGACAGACGGATAGTTTTATTCTATCAACACTGTTATTAAGAATCACAAACTGCAAATCAAAAATTTGAAAAAGATTGCATATTAAAAAAATATTGCAACAATGAAGAAAATTGCAGTTATATTCGATAATTTATGTGCACATTAAAGACGATTGCAAAATTAGAGAAAATTACAGTTATATACGAGAATTTGTGTTATTGATATAATGTGGCATCATTAAACAGATTCGTTAAAGATCTCTTTCAATTATCTGCTGTATATAATTACTTTCTCTGAGGGATATAAGATTATCTACTATATTAAGAGAAGATATTTGTTCTATTTATGTCATGTAACACACAATGCATTCTTATACTTTCCAATATGCTGAAAATGCTAATTGGTATTTTAGTCACATGTCATTATTGTCAACCATTAATACTTCGGGAAGTGATTACTATTTAAGTTCAGATAGTTATTAATATATTTATTTTAAATGTACGCATCATTTTTTTAAATAAATATCACTTTTATTTCAATGTGCTGTATTAATACTCGAGTATTTTCCAATGCTCTTTGAATGCTATAAAGAAATGAAGAAAATATTCGATAGAATCATCTATAAATATATTTAAAAAAATAATTAATAACATAAGTTCAATTGTTGATAAATTTTTTTCCCTAAATTATTTATAATTATTATTTAATTTTTTATTATTCTAATAGACTATGACTTATATCACAAAGTTGTTAATAAGTTCATAATATCATATATTTTTATAAAAAAATGAGGAAGAGAGATTGTTAATACTAAAATAAAATTATTAGACAGTCACATGCTATATAATGTATCAAAATATTAAATATTTTATGATATAATCCAGATAACTTGTTTATCCGGATATTATGTATCATACATATAATAGATTATTATTATATAAAAGCGCTTTCTTCCGAAGCGTATCTGGCGTCTTCAACCGTATCGCAAGATTAGAATCTGTTATTATGCATACATATCACGGTTTAATTCTTCTTTTCGATGAGTATTATTATATAAAAAAAAAATCAGTGTTATTTTGTATTGTTCACAAACACTTGTTAAGTTTTTAGCACCTTGATGTGGGCTCAATTTCTATTGCAAATATAACAAATTGTGCTAAATCTCTCAGTTATCAAATTGATATATAAAGAATAAATAAAAATCTCTCTATACTTTTATGCAACGTACTTGTAAGAGTCGAGAGATATTTATAAGAAATGTAAAATAAATCAATTTGTAATAAAGTGCGAAAGCTTATTCTTAGCATAGTTACTTGTTCCGGAACATTGATATTAATGATGCTCTCGAAACATATAACAACCATGTCTAAGTGAAATGAAAGATGCGATCTGATATTTCCTGTAGAAAGGGTGAAAGTAGTCGGGCGGGACAGGCATAATAAGATCAACTCACGCTTGAATGTGCTGTAATAAGCATACCTGATTATGTTCTATAGCTTGGGTAGTGACTCTCGAGCAGAGATGTTATATATATTTTGACAAAACAGAATAAAAATTTGAAAATTTAATAGTGCAATAAACAATTACATAAACATGTCATTGGCTAAAGTATATGATTGCGATATAAAAAAAGTACAATAAATTATGCGATACCCGACTCATAATATAAAACAGTTGTTTTAGTGAACTACTCATTTAACGTGTCACACACACACACACACACACACACACACACTCACAAATATATTTATTAAGTACTTTATATAATATATAATTTCTAAAAATATATTTAATTTGCATGTTTTTGTCATCTTTTTTTTTTTTTTTTTTTAACACATCGCTAACTTTTTGTATCGAGATTTGAATTTATTGTTTTCAGTGATGGATGCGGACGGTAAATACACATGGGGCGTATTTTCTGCTAATAAATATTGGTTTGGAGATCCAAATCAATGTCGCAAAATGGAAAACGAATTCATGGAATGGCAAAAGAATGAAAGACTCCAACGAAGCAAAGAATTACCGCCCTTCCGCGTCAGCGTGAACTCTATCAATCTTATGTTTGAAATCCTGAAGGCTGGACTAAATGAGGTAATCGGTATAAGAGTCTAACAGTTTCGATAATTTGATATGATCTGAATTACTTTAGTAATTTTAATAAACGAAATATTATATATATATATATATATATAATATTTTGTTTATTAAAATTACTTTCTTTGAAAACCACATAAAAAAATTTTTGGTATTTTATTCATATTATCTGTTGTACGATGTGAGTATAAATGTAAATAAAACAAATAATTCAGAATTCAATATTTATTATCAAATAATCCTCATAATTCTCATAATTCTCTAAAAAAAATATGACGCAACAATAATGATGTTATACAATAAAATAAAATTATATAATATTTTTTCGGTATCGCACTTTCACCGATAATAATAATGCATTTTCCAGAAGTAAAAGCTACGCATTTTATTACTTAATATCGTGTTACATTAATGTAACACAGTATTAAGTAACTAAATTAATGTTATGTTAATACATTTTTTTATATAATGGACTTATATATTTTGATATATATGATATTATATCACTTTTTGTTTTTCATGAAAGAAATTTATAAATGTACTACTCTCATGATTGCATTCGTAAGAGTAAAAAGTTAAATTATTGTTTAAATAAGAATAAATTAAAAAGACAGATTAAATTAGGAACCGTTAAGTATTTTTTTAAATTTGTTTCGTGTAAGTTAAAAGATATATATCTCTCTATTGTATGTTGAGTATGTACAATAATTGTAAGGTACTCTTATTTTCCAGACTCACAATGTTACGCTTGGATTATGTATGCCAATTGTATGCGACACAAAGGATATCGAGAGACTTTTGTATTTCGTACAAAATCAATCTAGTATAAGTTTACCGTCAAGGATTACCATCAATTACATACGAAATCTTTCAAAAGGATATACATTTTGGGAAGATACAACATTCTATATTTTATTGTAATATTGTATACGTATAGACCATACCGGAAAAGATATAGTAAAAAGTTTTCGAGTAGTCTTTATAATTATAGAAATACATACATATGTGTTGCAGAGTTTCTTTCGTCATTGTATGCGTACTTATACTTATGGGCACATTTTATGATGTTATATTGCGATATAAAACCTTGCGCAAGGCATATAAAGAAGATAACAACAATATTACAATCATAAAGGAGTCGAAATCTCTGAGATCTAACGGAAATTTTGATCGCCAAATTACAATCTCGAAATTGTGGACTATGACGAAGCACAACGGTTCCTTGGGTATCCTGTCAAAAAAAAAAAAAAAAATAATAATATTGTTCTTTCGTGATAATTTTTTCATTTTTTGTAAAAATAGCACAAATTTATGTAAATCGCAAAATCATAAATTTTACAAAATCTTGTCACGTTATAAGTATTAATAGTTAGTCGAGAATGAATCAATTGGATATGCAATTCATGATAGAAAATCTATAGTAAATGATGATAATATGTCCAAATATTTTTAGATGTCCGCAATCCGAAAGTCGTACCGAAACCTTTATCGGAAGCATTGCTGTCTTTCAGTCTACTTGTAAATATATCTAAACTCTGTAGTCTGAATGTCGGTGAGGATACGTTAGCGCCAATACACGGATTAAAATTTTACACGATGCTCTGGATAATTCTCGTACACACGTGCTTGTTAGCTAACGCAGTTTCGGGTATGCGGAAGATAATCAGTTCATGTTACGTGTGTTCATCGTAAAATATCTTTTTTTTTTTTATCGTAGACTCCAATATGTTTCGAAGTATAGCGGAGAATGACTTCTTTTATCAGCCCATCGGTAATGGTACATATTCTGTGGACACATTTTTCTTTATCAGGTACGATTAATCAAAGAAAGACAGAAATTTGGGATTGATGCATAATTTTATAGTTAAAAAAAAAATATATACATATATATATATATATTTTTTTTTTTTTAAATAATGTAACGCATCACGCACATACACATACATATAGATCACGCATGTAATATATAAAATATTGAAATAAGAATGGAAAAAGATGATGAATCTCTGTTTCAGCGGATGCTTGGTAGCATTCCTCTATTATCGTACAATGGCGAATAAAAGGATACAAGAGAAAACGATAATAAAGGGATGTTACGGTCAAGTCGTGCAATTTTTGGCAATGATATGGTACAGATACTTCCGCTTGACCCCGGTTTATCTCTTGGTGATCGGTTTGATTCAAGTGTCGATGAAATGGTATCATGATCACTCCATGATTGAATTATCTGCACTGGATTATAAAACGTGCGAGAAATTCTGGTGGCGGAACGCCTTGTATATAAATACTTATTTCGATATGGATGATCGAGTAAGCGCATCTTCGCATCACTTATAAATCATCGAATGCACAATGTTATCAATTTATCTCGGTTAATTTAACAATAGTTAATTTAACAATAAATTCTCTACTGATTATACATATAACTTTTGAATGAGACGAGAGTTATTTAAATACTTATTTAAAATAATTATTTAAATAGAAAAGGAGAAAAAAAATGTAACGCTTATAACACAGTGTCTTAACATAGCAAAGTTTGTGACAAATATTGGATACAAGCGCATGAACGCACATTGTGAATTTATCACAAAATTATATTGCAACTTATCAATTTCATTTTTTTTTTAAATTAAAATAAATATTAAATATATAAAATATTAAACTTAATATATATATAAACATGAAACAATATATATATATATATATATATATATATATATATATATATATATAAAATTAATATTAAATAATTTTTGAGAGTTGTAAATTTATAACATATAGATAATTTATTATTTTTTCGCTTAAATTGTTTTCATCCGAGTCATCCTGCAGGTCATTAATATGTAATCATAAGTTACATATTAGATTTAATTTGTAAATATGATTAACATTATGCATTCGCGCATACGTATTACGTGAAACTGCGCCATGTATTTTTTTTAGAATTAATATCCTATCTATTAATCAAATATTAATCGCTTAATCCATAGTGTATAGTTTGGAGTTGGTATCTGGCAAACGACACGCAATTCTACACTGTGGGAATAATTATTTTGATAATCGGAGCGAGGTAAGAGAGAGTAGCCGATATAAAAGAAAAACGAATGATACAAATGCGATTGTTATTCACGACGTTACATAATCGATTTTTCTTCGCAGCTTTCTACCGGCAGCAGCATTCATGGGAGCTTTCTTTTTAATCGCCTCGTGGGTCACGACAGCGATAATCACTTTGAACACCAAACACGTACCAAGGTACAGGAAGTATACATACGGATCTCTATATTTCAAACATGTTTCGCGCGTCAATTATGCTTGTCCGCAAGTGTATCGAGTATGGAAAAAGTCCCTCAAAAAATAAGTAAACGTATTTTCAGTATCCAGGAACCATTCGCGCATTATGAGAATCTCTACGACAAGCCATGGACACGAATAGGACCGTATCTCATAGGAATGGCTACTGGTTGGTATCTCTTCAAGATTGACTGCAAGGCGAATATGAATAAAGTAAGTCCATAAGTAAGTCTAAATAAATCCGTTCTCGTCGATCGCTTCTAACGTAAATCAAAGATTTTTCTAAATTTTCTTTTCTTCTCATGATAATTATGTCTTATATACAAATATGTTTTTTGCATATATTAGCTTATTGTTAGCCAAGATCAATGACTTTACTAATTTAGCTCATACATACGTTTTAAATCTAATCTCATATTTATATGTTATCAAAATTCATAATTTAAATAATATAAAAATATAATTGGATAAGATGTAAACACATGTGTACACACAAAAAATTTTTACATAATCGATTACATGTACGATAGAAAGGTGTATACGGAATGTATTACCGCATTACGATTGACACGTGCAATCATAGACTTATTTCGTTATAATAGTAACAAAACGCATATGACTGGCACTCGTAATTGCAGGCTGTGGTTGCAATAGGTTGGTCTATTTCTCTGATCACGATGACCAGTATAGTATATGGATTATACGGAACTTCGTTCGGGCCGGTATTGTCCGCGTTATATACGGCATTGTCACATTCCGGATGGGCAATATGCTTGGCATGGATTTTGATTGCCTGTGTCAGTGGATATGGGGGTAAATATTATATTATATTGTATGTAGAAAATTTATATTTTGTATATAAATATTTTTTTAAAAGCTTTTATTTTAGATATAAAAAATTTTATAAAAGTTAATTCGGCTTTTTCAGGTATAGTGACCCATTTATTATCATGGAAGTACCTGTATCCTATTTCCAGATTAACGTATTGTGCTTATTTAATGCATCCTGCACTTTTGCGCGCTATGATTCTGCATACTGAAAGTTCGTGGCATCTTTCATATGGCTTTGTGGTAATTTCTCTTTTATTATACAAATACTATCGATTATATTATTACGATAAAATCTTAATTTTTTAATTTAGAATTTTTTAATGTAATAAAATATTTACTATTTATAAGCTTTTTATATAAGAAAGAAAATTTTTCATTGGAACAATTCTCAAAATACCGCTTTCATCGTTTTTTTTTTTTACCTTTTTAATATTTTTAAATACTTTGAAAAAAGTTAACTCCGTCTTTCCATATTTAATATCTTCATAATCACCTTAAAAAAAAAAAAAAATTGTGATACCTATCTGTTAAGGGGATCCTGGATTGCCGACTGAACGCAATTTTTTGAATTTGCCAGTTTTTGTAATGGCTATACAGAATTACAAATGCTTTTACACGATTAAAGTACATACATCAATGCTCTATGGGACAGTCGATTTTATCGATTATTAAAAAATTTTTAAATTTTTTTTCGTTTTCAGCATAAAATCTCGACTGTCCCATAGAGATAGAGCATTGATATATGTACTTTAATCGTGTATAAGCATTTGTAATTCTGTATAACTATTACAAAAACTGGTAAATTCAAAAAATTGCGCTTGGTCGGTAGTCTAAGACACGATCCCCTTAATATAGTCGACGGACTACAAAGTCAAAATTATATGTATGCCTGATAAAGAAAATTTTTCTTGATAAAATATTTATGTACTTTTTTACCAAAATAATATTTTACAAAAAAGTTATTGTTGTCAAAATAATGCTCGATTGGTATCTTACCTGCTTAGTTATAAAACATATTTCATCCCGATATGCAAGGGATCTCTAATATCAACAAATTAGATATACAAATTTTGATATATAAAAGAGAATATATGATTCTTACAGAAATAAAATTGTAAAATATGACAATTAAATAATAAATATTATTTTTAACGCAACAAATGATATGTAAATATATCCAGAACCGCTATTTTCGAATATGAAATCTTGTATTTAATGCAAACTGTCGAAATATTTTGCGAGAAATGAAGTAAATAAATCATTTAAAAAAATTAGTTGAAAATAAGTTAAAAAATTTAAATATTTTTGTATATATAAAATACAGCCGATTTTTCATTATCGATCTATGCCAAATCAGCGTATTGCTACACGTGCCGCTAGATCCCGACTCACACGCGTTGATGAAAGTAACGAAAAAAGTATGATATTCTCTTTTCAGAGTTAGCTTATTGTTAGCTTATTCCGTGTAATGTCTCATCGTTGTCATTTTTTTAATCCAAAATAATTTTTCAAAAATAAAAATTTATATTTTTGCATATAACTCGATATAATTTAATTTTTTCGGGAATTATGTTTTTTATTAACATAAATTTTGTACAAAAAACCGAATAAAATGTAAATTAATTTTATCTAAAATAATGAAGATAAACTTGATATAATTTAAAACATAAATAATATATATATATATATTAACGATTTTTATTGCTTGTAGATTCTTTTAGCTAATATCGGTGTTATTTTACAGGCATTTCTATTTTTCGGAGTTGTGGTGGCATCATACGCTGCATCGCTATTCCTGTGCTTGTTTTTCGAAGCACCAGTAGTGTCCTTGTTGAGGATAGTTCATCCCATGAGAGACTGGAAATCACACTAAAAGAGATGGAACTTTGCGTATAAGATAAAGAAATATTTATATGTTTCTAAAGCTGTGAGAAATGCTTTGTACGATTTATATTGCAGTACTTCAAATATATATTTTTTACTATAATATATTTAATGTAACAGAGATAGCGTTTGTGTAAAATAAAAAATATTTGTTTGTTTCTAAAGATGCGAGAAATGCTTTTTGCATTATTTGTATTCCAATATTTCAAGTATAAGCTTTTTATGATAATATTGTAAATGTGCAAATTATTTTGATAGAATTTAAATTAAATGCAAGGGATGTGTAATTTAATCGATGTGAAAAATCATACATTATTTTGTAACAAAGTAGTGTAAACATTTTTTGTTCTTGTCATCGAGTAATTCTAACAATTTACGATTAGTGTTAATCAAAGATTCAGAAACCGTAGAAACCATTTCACAGATTCTATTATGCGGAACTTTCTGTTATGCGGAAATACCGTATCATTACATGATTGCTGATGGGTATTCGATAATCGAGTAAGATTATTTTAATTTCATTACACGATGACAAGTTAACAAGTTATGTATTTGTAAAACTTACAATCTTTCTTTCAACTTATGCTTTGATGTAAAAATGTATTATCAATGAAAATCTGAATATAGAAAAAGAATATAGTATATCTTTCCGTAAATCATTCCGTCCTTTGGAAGAAAGTTTCGAAATATTTACATATTACCTGTCGATATGTGAAAAAAATTTAATTCCGCATATAAAAAGTAAAACCGAAAAAATAAAGGATTATACTATCGAGATGTTTACGGTTTAGTTTACGTAATAATAATTATGTTAATGGAGCAATATACTCTGGTTTGCATAAAACTTACCGTCATTTCTTGCGGAAGAGGCAACGCGCGTTCTACTCATCAACATTTATGAAATCCTTTCTGTCAACGATTATTTTGACGCAGGATCATCGACAGTGCTTTATCGTCTGCTTATACGACGTTGCGAGCAAGTCATTGTCGAAGAGCCTCGCGTAAGAGACGAATTTTCAGCATGACCGAACAACTAATGACAGTTTGTCGAAGGATTGGTAAGAAAGAGAAAAAGAGAGAAGGAGAGAAAGATAGAAACGTTTCTCTAATAGTATAAAATTTCATAGTGAAACTTCTTTTAGACTCTGTCGTTAATCTGGCACGAACTCATGCGAAGCAACGCTGTAACTTTTGCAATTCATTACCCGAAACAGCATGGTCCGCGTTACATTCTGCTGCAGGTTGTTTCGCTCATTTAAGTATATTAAAAGAATGGAATTTTTGTTTCTCCATTGTTATATCGCTACAAAGCTTAAAAAGATCGTCGTCGAAAGGAGACATCTTTTCCGTAAAATTTTTTATCTCGCCGATGTATACAATATCAATCCACTGTGTGGACCGAAGAAAGACGGACATTTTTTTTCTACGCTATACGATGCTAAATGCGAAACCGGTATTGTTATGTAACGTATTTAAACATGACAGAATAATGATGCGCAATTCTAAGAATATTATTAATGTTTACACTCTCGAATATTATTAATTTATTCCTTTCAGAGCGAAAGTTTCGGACGATTGATTTTTAAACGTCTCGTTTAAGATGTATGAGGAATAGAGTAAATTATCCTAGGAAATTGTCAACTTCCTCACAATTTCAATTCATAAGTTTGGATTAAATCCTATGTACATGTGAACGTCTCGACTATAAGACTATATGAATTTGAATTCCAGATTCTTTAACAAATGTTGACTTTTAAAAAAAAAATTATACACTCGAGTAATTTTTATATACAGTAGTAGCTATACTTCGTTAAATTGTTCCAAGAAAGAAAAAATTATAGAATTACATTGAATTAACTAAAAAAAAAAGAACATCTCTCTCTTTCTCTGATTATTAGACATCCGAAAGATCCCGAACGCATGTGCCGTCAATGAATTCGAGTTGCCTTGCGCGCAGTCTAAAGGTTGTCAGTTTTCACTCCACAGGAAGACTCGACCCCACCAGTCTCTCATTATGATGCCGCGAAACATTCAAGAACCATTGGCCGGACTACAATCTATTCGTACAGTTGATCCGTGATCATTCAGCGAGAAAGAAAGGTTCATCCGAGAAGATCCTATCATATCTTTTCCTTTTTTATCCGTTTTTTTCTTTTTTATTGAGAACAGATGCGATAAACTCGACATATCGACATTACCATGAGCTTAAAAGATCGCATTATCAAGATCTTCTGACAGATACAGAAATGGAATTTCAAAGATTGAGATAATTTCGGTAAATCGCGGATCGAGGCGATCAATCAAGATCCAATTATTCAAGTGCGGTAACAAGCGAGGCCAATTCTGTGACAACCCTCCGTGACAATGTCACGAGCATCCTGACAGAGGATCGATATTTTATTTGCTCGTAGACTTTTCAGGTATCCGGTAATATACGTTCGTCTGTTTAGCGGGACCGGGAAGATCGACATTGGAAGAGGATTTTTTTCTCGACGATCGATCACGAAGAGCCTGCTGCGAATCGACGACGATGCTAAAGATTCGCGATTAGTGTTTGCGCGCGAATTTTCTTCTAAAACGCGCCTCGTCGATCGATTTTTGTGAACATTTATGAGATAAACGTAAGATTAGAATTACGATGCGTTTGCTAATTGTGCTAACTTTGCTTATATCCGCGATTTATACCGAAGAGATATCTACCGGTGTACCAAATGATAATGCAGAGGAATCGATCCTCCGAGTAAGAAGCTTGCCAGCAACGACTCATGTGATCGAAAAAAACTGGACCAGCCTGTCAGACACGCTGGACGTTTTCAGTGCGCGTAATTTAATAAGAAATTGGGCCGAAGGAAAATACGCCGTTGGGGCGCAATGCAGCAAAGATATTACGACGTACGTCGAAGCTTTGAAGAACGAAGAATTATGGGCTCTTAAAGGTAAGCTTTGCTATTCATTACGCTATTCAATTGTGTATTTTAATTCAAGCTCAAAATTCTAAATTAAATTAAACGAAAATTTTAAATTTATGTAAAGTTCTATTAGTGTCTCCTCTATTTATAAATTAAAAAATATATTTTCTTTGTCAATAAATCATTAAACTAAAAATACGAAGGTTCAAAAACAAATAATAAATTAGAATATGTCTAAAAGTTATCAGTTAGATATTAAGAAAAATATTAATATCGTGTAAGTAAATTATAAATTATTTCTATAATATTTTGGTGAGATAGTAATTTCCTTTTGTTTTTTTTTGTTTCTGTTTTTTTTGCATATAACTTTAATATGTTAAAAACGAAAAAACTTTTCCATCAACCTAACATAATAATTTATGCAAGTCTATCTATACTATTAGAGTCTTTATTATGAAAGACGAATGAAACTGTTATTTATATAGTGGCAGGTCAATCGTCATCGCTCATGTTTCTTTTTTTCTTCTTATATCTGTATTATGAAATTATTACAAACATTGTAAATGAGCAAAAGTTATTATGTCAATAGAAAGTTTAGCCACAACAACCGCAACATTAGCAGCAGCAGTAATGTATCATAATTGTTTTCAAAACTTCTTATTAAATTTTTCAGAGCACTTGTGAGATCTTGACAAAATTTTTATCGGTTGATTTATAGCAGTTCATTTCGCGAATTTCGAAAATAATAATATCCCTTATTAATAAATTTCCCTAATCATCTTAATCACATTTAAAAAAAAAAATAATTTTTTTTCTTTGTGATTAATAATTAATATAAATTATATTACAACTTTAACGAACTGTTAGCTTTGCTAGGCTATCTCGATAAAGTTATAATATATAATATATTATGTATCTTTTAATTTAAACATCACGTTTATAACATCAAAGTTTCGATGTTCCGAACGAAACGGTCTCGACAGTTTGCCTGCTAATAGAATACGATCATAGCTAATGAGCGTCTCGAAGAAAGAGACATTGATTATATTGAATTATATACTTTCTAGGTCTCTGTTTATGTAATAGGCTTCATTTTAGAGATTGTTCGAAGTCATTTAATTTAAAGTCTTTCGCGTATTCAATCATATTGTCGTATAATAACTTTATGCAATTTCTGCTTTATCTTCTTGGGTCTCATTAAGAATATAAATATACGGAAGAGAAATAATGACCTCAGCGCAAGAACCTTCGTGGTTATTTTCATTATCTTTTTTATTATAATCTTTTTATCATAATGTATAAAGCTACTGTATATAGGAGAAAAATTTTCCGTACAAGGTAAGCGAACCTGTTTCACCTGTTTTATGAAGGAAATCCTCGTTTCACTGCAATAACTAGAATTTCCTTTAAACTTGAAACAAATTGTGTAAAAGTGTGCAAAAAGTGATTTTAATGTGCATTTAATTTCTTATTCCAGTAAAAAACATTAGAAAACAAAATAATAATTACATCATCAATATTTTTTTTCACGAAGATTCTTGTACCATATTCTATGTTTTTGTTCTATATTTTTATTAGTAATGACCAACATAAAGCAGCCTAAAGATAAAGCAGAGATCGTAAAGTAATTGTACAGCGACACGATTACAAATATCTTTATTTTTATTCGTAATGCCCAAGAGAAACATATAAAGATAAAGCAGAGATTGCAAAGTCATTGTATAGTAACACGATTACAATTATCTGTATTTTTATTCGTAATGACTAAGAGAAGAATAAAGATAAAGCAGAAATTGCAACACGTTGCACGGCAACACGATTAAACAACTAAAAATGCAAAACATTTGCAATCAAAAAAGTTGTACTTTTGATTAAATAATATAAAACAAGATTTACCACACACACACACACACACATATAGTTTAAGTAAGTTATATAAACAGATCTAAAAATTGTAATTCAATATAATTGAAATAATTTCTCTCGAGAGACAATGATTACATGATTATTATGTTTCATTTTTTTATATCATTATAAATATCTCTTATAACACATCTACAATATTCCTTTATATAATCAATAACGTTACATAGGTATAAAGATTCATTTCTTGATCTGATTATACATCCTATTCTATATTTTGTACGGAACATTTTTATATCCTCTACGTATGCATGTCACTTCCTATGTATTGCAAACTTTCTCCCTCGTGCAGCTTTCTAAGTTACATTGCATCGCAAGATAATCATGCTAAATCATTTGAGTGAGATGCAAGTTATTCGAATGATCTCTTTCAATTGCATCACGATCGCAGAAACGAAATGCATCCGTAAGGATATGCTGTCAGTGTCTCGGAATCGTCTGTCGTTATTTTAATGACATCTGAGTCGAGACTTGATCTCTTGAAATCAAGTTACAATCAATATTTTTGCTAATAAGATCGAATCAACGAGATATCATTAATTGTCAGGTGGACTTTAATTTTGCGTAATTCTAGTTGGAGATTTAATTAAAAATGTATATTGTATATAAAGTCATCAAATGATAACGTTTAACTTCGTAACTTTCCTCGAGTGAATATCGATTTTGAATTTGTCAAAAACGTTGACGTTTTTACGATTAACGATGGATTCGAAGATATTCTGTTGATGTCATCCGGTTCACACTTCGGTCGTAGAAAAAAAAGGAAACGCGTTAATGAACCGGTCGGGAATATTCTTACAAACAATTGCTTCTCGGTCTCCTCTT
Organism: Polyergus mexicanus; assembly: GCF_030449975.1. Classification (NCBI taxonomy): domain Eukaryota; kingdom Metazoa; phylum Arthropoda; class Insecta; order Hymenoptera; family Formicidae; genus Polyergus; species Polyergus mexicanus. The sequence continues at coordinate 12,242,093 of NW_027223321.1, read as the reverse complement.
CCGTTACCTCTTCCTGATTTGTCTACTTTCGTGGTTTCACGAGATTTCACTTTTTTACAAGACGAAGAGCATCAAACGTGCCGGCTTCACGAGAAACGTGGCGCCGCGCCGGTTAACGAGTCGCGCCCTCGTTTCACTTTTCTCGGTCAATACCACTTCTTACATATCCGTTAAACGCGCGCCGAGCGCCTATGCAACATGCAATCGTTTTTTTGCAAACAAGATAATGTCTTTTCTTCTGTTTTATTTTGGAAAAAATCTAATTTCTATCCGAAAGAGAGCGAGAAATATTTGATAAATATACATAATTAGTTCATCTCGTCAATTTTTTCGCCGCTTGTTAAATATGTGTAGGCAGAGAGATATACGTGTGTCTTAAGTAATTTCCCACCAAAATCAAGTAGGAGACGATATTGGTTTAGGAGATATAACAAATTAAAATTTAAAAATAAAATAAAAGAGGCTCGAATGATAAATATCAATAAAACGAAAAAAAAAAAATCTAGAGACACAGTAATCATAGTGTAATAATAAAAAATTATCAATTAGAAATTGGCAATATAAAGTTTGTGTACGCATGTGTAATAATTTGTTATTTTTTGAGTAAAAAAAGTTTGTTTACGACTTTCATGCGACTATCATGAAAGAAATCTTCTTTTATTTCCTTCAAACATAAACAATTTTATTATTTTAGATCGCGTTAAAAAATTTCACGACTTTACGAATTCTATTCTCGTTTGAAAAAGCCTATAACGTAACTAGAAACCAACTTCAAAATATAATCTAGTTGTATATCGTGTTTCTCGTAATACGAGAAAAAGAGATACAGAATGTGTTAATTCTTATATAAATTATTTTTCTCTCAGAATATCATATCGTTCAAAAGTACTCGATATCGTAGTAAAAGAGAGAAATAGTTTATATAATTAAGAGTTACATATATATTGACGATATTACGATATCTGTACATAAATAGAGATAATATATGCTAGAATATTTTTATATACATTATATACATTCGTACATTTCTCGATATTATGCGGCTTATTTGATCTCTTTACTCGAAATTACCCAGACAACTTCAAACCACGAACAAATATTCTTTCTTTTTCTCCGAATTTCTTGTTCCGGAAGAAACTTGGGAAGGGACCTAAAACTTTTACCTGGCGTCTGAAGGCGTTCAGGTAAAAGTTTTAAGTGGGCCAGGGTTCGCCTTCTCTCTATCTCTCTTTCTCACTCACTCACTCACTCTCTCTCTCACTGTCTCTTTCATTCTCAGAGATCGGAAATTTAAGAAAAATTCATCGAAAAAATATTGATGCAATTTATCGAGGAAAAATATTCGTGAGCCGATTTTTCCGGTCGAGTTTTATTGTTTTCGATTCGTTCCTTTCATCAAATGATCATTACGCACGTAAACCCGGGTCCTAATCGCAAAGAAAACAAACTTAATCGGCCGCTTTCACTCTTCGTGAGTCCGCGATATGCATCATCGGTCGCGGTATTCATTCCTGAATCTCACGAACTTTATGCCCAAGCAAAGGTTAAAGATGCATCTCGTGCTCGAAAAGAATTATCATTAGAGAGGACATTATGACACTTTAAAAAGAATCGTTTATCTCGAACATGACCGCTGCTCTTTCGACTTTCGGGGGCGCTTATTTTCTCACGCATTGTATATTCCACTGTCCTCGCAAATAGAAAAGATCATTTCCTAGTTTCTATCGTTACAAATTGCTAGGAAGAAAATTGCTGAATTATTATGCTGAATATAAAATTGCTCAATTATAATATATGCGTAAAATGAGATGCATGCGAAAGCGTAAAAATCACATCTAATTTATTTAAAGAGATAGAAAACTTTTTCGTAGAGAGAAGCGTTTTCTTTTTTGTGTATATTTAATTCAGCCATTTTATTAGAATTTATTTTTTCTAAAGCTATAAAGATAAAAATTCGAATATTATTTCTTATTTCACATCAAAATAATTTAAGCATTATATCTTCTCTAAAATGTATGACTCATTATCATTAACTTGCACTATTTTATTTCACCCTATGATCTGACAGAAATTATAATTATTCGTGTTTCATTAATACGATTATTTAATTATAAAATTAAGAGGCAAATTGTAATATAGCGGGAAGAAAGTTATACAATTTCTTGATCCTTCCACATTTCATTACTCTTGGAAAGTGCTGGTCGGAGGATAAAGCATCCTGCAATCCTTATCCAAAAGTTACATAAATAAATCTCTCCGAGAGACTTTGCGATGCGTAAACGCACACATATATCAGGATTATGTATATGTTAAAATACACATACAGCATGAAGCATGCGCGCGTATAATTTTTGTTTTACAATTGCATTGTGAAGACAAAGACGTGCAGGGACTCGATTGGCATTAGAAAGCGACGCGAGTCCAAATCGACGATTGCGATTAGCGAGATTATACTATTCGAGAAGGAAGAGTTACGTGGCAGGTGGGGATGAAATCGCAAGCTTTCGCTTTCGCGGAAACGCGAATTTCTGTTTCTAAACGATTTGCTTTAGACGATAATATCGGTCGTAGGATTACGCTCATTCGATCCATGACGATTCGCGTTCTTGCGAATATTAACGATTGCGTTCAATGAAACACACAAAATTGAAACACATAAAACAACACATGAAAATATTTTGTTAATCCTAAAGCGTTTAAAAATATTGCATGCTCTTACCTATCGATAATTACCTAAATACCTTACATTTGTAAAACTTAATTGATTCTATTTTCTTGGAGCGTTAAAATTGTGAAAAGCGATAAGATATATCATCTGATATATATATCTATAATGTTAGATTTTTCACGCATATTTCACATGTAAAGGCGTATCCACGTGATTATGTAGCGTGCGAATGTCCGACCCATTGATTAAGTAATTTCTATGTTATACAAACTTACGTCATCTACGTGTGTAGCGAGTATTAATCGCAAAGATTGACATTCGACGGCGATTGGCAATAAAATTAAGTAAAATTAGCCGCTACTAGTTAAACGGCATATCGATAATATCATTAAACTGTCGATTGTCGCGGCCGCAATTTTCCTATATATCACTCTGATATATTACGTCATTTCAATTGCTACAAAGATATGTTTCCAATGAACTGTAAAGAAAGCTATAAAGGGTTACGCATAGAAAGAAAAAGGAAATTAAAGATCTCGCTTTTCAGTCATTTCTATTGAATAAATATCATTTATTTAATCAGAGAAATTCCCAATCGCAATACTAATAACGGAACGCTGTTAATTATTGCAGGATTCCGAAGAAATGAAATTAACGCAAAGACAATTACACGTTATATAAAGTTGATAAACCATGCTTAATAACCAATTTATCTGCAGTAACAAGTATGACTAATAACTATAATAATATTTCAAATGCGTTGATATAAAATAATTTAATCTACTTGTCACGTATGTCTTTCGAAGAAGAATAAATTCTAAAGTTATGTACGCGTGTGTTTTTGTCTAAAAAAAATTTATTAACATTTCTCTTCGCGGATTTTTGAAATGTGAAAAAAAACTTCCAAATTTTTTCGGTCTCCCAATTTATCAGAGAAGTGACGATTCCGCAAGTGGTTCCAAATGCTAATGAAGTAAAAAAAAAAAAAAAAAAAACAGGATAGAAAGTATACGTTAACGATCCCAAAAATTGACAAATGTGTTCGCTTACTCTTCAGCCACGTTCCTATCTGTAATATTTTGCAATCACCGTTAAACACTTTTGTAGTTGCATTCGTTAATCGCAATATGTTGGAGCAACCTGAGAAAAATTCTGTGTTAAATTACAAATATTGAATGATCGTGTTTAAATTTTTTGCATCCAAAATACATTTTTAGATGAATAATTAAATTTCGAATGATGTCAAGAAAGACAATTTATTTTTGTTTATTACAATAATAACATAGCCCGCAAGAAATAGTTACATTGCAACCTGATTGAATTAGAGCGAGCCGGATGCATTTTTTTTTATATGATCAATGCATGCAAATACGTTGACCAGTTGTGTGTATGTCGTCATCGGCAGAATTTTGATTCGATTGGATTCGCGTTGCTCAATTGCAAATAAATAAAAAGATCAATCACACTATGACTGTTTCACTAGCGACCAATTATGGGTTCGTTTTGAAACGTATCAATTTATTGTCGCAACATGACTATAAATGACAGCTGCGTTAGAAACGGGGTGCGTTTCACTTTCGTGTATCGAGATTGTTACACATTTTCGTGCATGTCGGAAAAAGTAAATTACTGCGTCTCTCTTTCGGGAGGACATATGTTTTAAAATTCACGTGTTCGTTTTCATTCGTGTACACGAATGTTGTTAAATGTCAATCCAGTATCTTGTTGTATAAACGAAAAATAAGTAAGAAATAAAATATTTGCACACATACGAAATTTTTACAATATTTGCCCTGTTTTAATAATACATGTGTCTCTGTATACTAACTTTTCTCTAATCTCTTAACTTTTTTCTAATTTGCTATCTGAATCACTTGTAAAATCCGTAGACCGCGATTGATATCTTGTTAGGTATAAGACGACTCTTAGAAAAATTCCAGCTAAATATATTTTAATCTAATTAATTCAAAATTTATTGAAAATTTATTTTTTAGTAATCAGTAATACTAGTTAAAGAAATGTCGATCTTTTGATTTTATATTACTTTACAATATTTTTCAATAACGTTCCTATCCAGATTAGTATTTTACAATAGAAATAAGTCAAATGATGTCTTGTAATTGGGAGTTTAAGAAGAGAATATTATTGCTACGTCAATGACGATTAAGTCAGTAAACCGTTAAGCTAATTTTATCAGACATGTGACAAAGTGGTCTATGATTGTATAAAAAGTCAGTTGCGATATTTCGTAAATAAATCGCGAAAGATTTTATTTGACAACGTAAAAATGAGTTATTATACATGTAATTAAAGCAACCATGAATTTGTCCTCTATATGTCATATTTAAGAGAGATATATTCTCATACGAAAAGATCGAGAGAAGAGACTAAATTAAGAAAATAGCCGAATTATTCCAAATCCAAATGTCAGAAGTTCAGATTACTGGACAAATTTATGAATTCCGATCTATATAGACCAGGCGCTTTCACCAGCATATCGCGCGGGAAAGAAATTCGTATACACTCCACTTTTATATTGTTAGTCAAGGACGTTTATACTCTCGTTAACGCGACCTCCGTCAATTGAAAAGAGCAAACCAATGTCAGACGGACATTAATATCGCCAATGCCAGATGGTTAGATAGTCGTATTGCAACATTAGCTTCAATCAGTATGCAAACGCGTTTCTCTCTATCCTCGGATTCACACTTTCTCCCACTTATATATGCGCTACGCATACAAATAGATCTACGTAACAAAATAAACAATAAGTTTGCATAATTGAAAAAATACGCTGACGCAAGAAGCTGGTTATATCTAAAATTATGAACAAAAGATATATATTTTACGCGTACTCTGTACCTAATTATTAATCGTTATTGATTATTATAAATTCGAAACAATAGTAATGCAATCCTAAAGTTTCTCAAGACTCGTCTTGAAAAAATAACGCTGCGTAAAAAGTGCAAAATAATATTACCTTCTTCGTAAGATCACTATTTTTTTTAGCCTTCAATGTCGTCGAGTGTTACAGCGCATTTTCTGTTTGGACTTTTTCTCTCAAATGTACGTGAAATTTACTGCAATCACGACAGAAAATTGCTGTCGAACAGTTTCAACGAATGTATTATACATAAAACTGTCAAATCAAAATATGATTATAAGTAAATATCGAGAATTTCTCAACCGTGTCCGTGTATAGTTAATATTTAGAGTTTGAAAACAGCCAATTAAGATATCATCGTGAAACATTTCGTGCAAATAATGAATATAATGAATAAAATAGCTACAATATTTCTCTAGCAGACAACCGTAAAGCCAATCTTGCAATTGCTAAATTATTTCATTACTTCATGCATCGAATAACCTGTTACATTATTTTCAAACTTTCAAAATAAAAAAACTGTCTTTATTTTCTCATCTGTAAAATATCTCTCGCAATTCTAATTCTATTAATAGATAATTATATTAAATAATAAAATTTTGTTTATTGTTAATCTGACATAAATTTATCGTTCATCAACATCGCGATAAAGTTTCAAAAAGTAAGACAAGAGAATTATATATGAAACAAACACTTTCGGATTATTTATTATATACACGTATTCTCTTTTTAAATAGCACATATCGCCAAATTCTTGATCTTCTTTAAGTTTTTAGCAATTATCAATTGTTCTTTATTTACCGAGCAATGCAACAATATACAATATATTTTATCTATATTGATGAGTAATCAAAAATGTAAAAAATTATAATACAAAGATTATATTCTCAAGATGTTTAATAATAAAATATAACACACACACACGCACACACATTAAATTTTTAACTAAAAAAAAAGTTTTATGCTAAATTGAGATTAAGTATTGTTTACGATTACTTGTTCTCTAGAATTATGTTACGACAAGATTTTAACCGCGAAATAATGTTACAGCATGTGAATGAATGGAATATAAAATAGTGCTATTAAGATTCCAAAGTTCAATGAGATCGAGTGTTGCGTTGACTATTTTTATTTTCTAGCAACCGGAGTCGTGTCGATCATGAACTTGACTTTAAAATCTTACAATATAGAACTGTAACTGAATTACAATTTAAAAATCATCCTAATCTGAGTAGGAGTCCTCAACAATAGTAAATGTCAATGATCGACAAGTAAAAGTCTTTCTTTGTGAAAGAAATATGAAATTTTTCAAACCTATTAGTTTCTTTTTTACTTTTTCTTTGATTTTTTTTTTTTAATTTGAAGAGAGTTACAACACTAATCTTTATAAATAAATTTTTTCTCGATAGAGTTTTTACGAAATAAAATATTCTTTTTTTTGAAATTAGAAAAAAATGTATTTAAAATTAATAATTTAAAATGCAAACTAATGAATATCGTGATATAAGAGAGAGAAGAAGAGTGAAGAGAAAATAGAAGAAAGTGAGAAAAGGGAGAGAAGAGAAAAAGATAGATATATCATCTCATTGTCATCTTTATATAGGCATATCTAATCAATTTGAATACGGAAATCTCATTAAATCTTTTCACACAAATCTGTCGCCTATTACGCATTACACATATACTGTAAATACTACAATTACGACTTCATAATCATTGATGGCAATTACATAATTCTTATGTTGCTTCCCGTAATCATTCTTTCCTGTAAATTATTCGTATTGATTTAGTTTTACAATCGGCATATACCATAATTAACAGACATGCAATCCTTCTGGAAAGTAAGCTAGTAAAAGATAAATAAAAATTAATGTAGCAGAAAGTAGATTGCAGCAGTGTTTCTTTAAATAACAGCGAGGATAACAAAAACATAAATAAAAATGCTATTTATATGCGTTGTGAAATGTTTAAGAAAATATTAAAACCGACAAATCACGATGATGCAATCAAAGCTTGTTGAATTAAAGTAAATGATAATAGTTTTTATATGAAACTATAATGCAATCATAAAGATAAAAAACCTAACTTGCATTTATCTCCATAAATTTGAAATTCCAATTATAATAGAATATTTATAAAAATTCTACGGAGTTCAATGTTGAAGTATCGATTAGTAGAACACTTACAAGATCATTCTATTAATACATAATACAAAAAAATCGCATAATATAAAAATAATATTTGAGTAATTTTCAAAAAAGAATTTTTATCAAATGATGAAATCTTTCTATCAAATAATATATAAAGAGATTATCCGAAAAAATTTTTTTGATTCTAAAAGAGATAATAGTAATAAAATTGTAATAGAATTGTCATATAAAAATGAAAATAATACAGTTAATAAATTATTAAGAAACGTATTAATTTTAAACTTAAATCAACAATTTTTGTAGTTATTTCTTATTATTATTCCTTGTTTTGCAAATTCGATCGATCATTATCCAAATAGTTTATCCTGTAGCTTCGATATTCCAAAAAAATCATTCCAACTAACTTAAGTAACTTAAGCCAAATTTTATGGAAACTTTTTCTGTAAATTAAAATTAGGACCGGGAGCAGGCGAAAACTTAAAAAATTCTCAAAAAACGGACGAGCATGAAAACAATGACGTCGACTGCAGCCTCAAGTGCGTAATCGCAAGTGACGTAACGAATCCGCGGTCAAGCCTAGGCCTATGTAATACATTCTTAAATCCTTCGTCATATGCTGACGTGATTAAATAATATCTTTTACCTCCCGAATAGAAAGTGCATACTTGGTCGAAGACAAGCCCTCCCGACGTAAGCTTAACAGTCGTGACGCCTTCCCGATGATGACGATCTGACACGCCAACCCTTGCGTTAAATTGCCTACGTTACGATAACGAGAAGATATCATACTATCTTTACGCAAAAAACGCACTTGCGTGCTCTCTTTAAACGCGTACGTATGAGAGTTACGTAATACGATTATTTAATCAAATAGAAATCTTGACATTTAAGCGAAGTTTACTGATATCATGTTAGATAATAGCCAACACTGTTGGTTAATTTGTGAACGATTTACACTACTAAAGGCAAATAAATTATAATAAAATTATACAAATAATTATGAGCTAACTTTTTACTGCAATTAAATGAAAAAAGTACAGTGTGTGCGTATCTACGTGTGTAGGATTGCAATAAATTTATAAACTAAAAACCGAATTAAATTGTTGAAGTTTATAAAGATTAAACAAAATTAGGAAAATTGTGAACTTCTAATTGATTTAATCTGTTTGATGAAGAAATTAGAAAATTGTAAAATTGACCGATCGTTTCAAAATATGTATCTCTCACGCAAGTTATAAAAAAATATATTATTTTTTAAGCATACATGCATACATTTTTTTTTTTCTAGTAATAAGAACAACATAAGTCGACGGAACATGAAATTTTCAGCGATTCGATTAAAAATATCGTATCAATAAGTGGAGTCAGTTCCAAAAATCTACACTGAGAAAAAAAAAGTTGTTAATTTGACTAAATTCGTCCAACTAATTACTATTTCTTTGTATTTCTTTAATTGAAATATTTAACTATTTAAATCTTAAATATACCTCATGTTAGATTTAATTATTTAATATATCGTATTTGTGACTTAAAATATTAAAATATTTCAATTAAAGAAATAGTAATTAGTTGGAAGAATTTAGTCAAGTTAACAATTTTTTTTTCTCGGTGTAAGATTCTCTTAATGCATCGTCATCACAGACTCGCAATCGGAGGCTAGATTCTCGTTTTCACTCTCTCACGAGTCTCTCGTCGACCTACTTTGTATAAAAGTACTTTCGCCGCATTCACCTGACTGACCACTTCCGGCTCGATCGTCACAGCTCTGCGATGAAAGTGTTCTCCAGCGATCGCATTCGTCATTTACAAGGTGTTCCAGAACTCGTAACCTTACCACCACTCATGTCGATGACTCGTTCGACCAACACGCGGTTAATTTCTCCTTCCTAAAACACGTTTAATATACATAGCTCGATCAAAACTGCATAAAAAATGATGCAACATGAATAATGGAATAATAAAAGAATAAGAAAACACCGTTACTATTTTTCTCTTCTGCGCGATGTGTATAAATATTTAGTAATAAATTTTATATATATATATTTTTTTTTATGTCTCTACCGTATCATATATTTCGAATAAACTCGAAATATACGTAAAATATAGAAAAGTATACGAAAATAATTATTGTCATCTCGTTTCAGTGGACGACGCTTCGGGCAGATTTACCAATGGATTCTTTTGGGGAAACTCATACTTTATCGGATCAGCCACTGAATGTGAATACATCGGTCAAGATTATAGCCGAAAGAATCTCAAAATTGGTACGGAGTCGTCGATCGAGGAGGTACGAGAATTTAATGCCGAGCCACGAAAAGTAATTAACGCGGGCCTCAGCGGAAGTAGTATGTGGGCTCGAACAGACTCTGTCAACGAGCTTCCTTATCGTCTAGGATTCTACATGATGAGACTTTCTATAAACGCGTCTCGATACACAACAGTAAGTAGCATCGATATTATATAACTTATTCATTAAAATATTATTCGATGTTTTTCTACTTGTTTTTCTATTTTATTAAAATATGAAAAAAAATTCATATTAACAAAGTACATTTATTTCTACGAAATGTTTCACGCGATAAAAATGTATCCTTCAATATTACAAATTATATATAATATTAATCATATTAAAAATATAATGAATTTTATAAAATGTAAAAAAGAAATGCTTATAAGAGTAATATATTTGCTTCAGTTTAAAAAAAAAAAAAAATTAAAAAAAGAAAATGAGATACCTTTCTTTTTATAAATATTACGTTTTTTTAGAGTCTAGAAAAACCAATCCCATCAATGTTTATGCTTTTAGTATGTTAATTGTATTATTTTCAAAAATGCAAATGTACTAAAATCAAGATCTTAATGCGAAATGTATTTAGTTTTATAAAGGAGGATATATATATATATATATATATATATATATAATATCTTTTTCAATAAATTCCTATAAACTAGTACTCACTTTTTTATTGTATATTATTTTATGTTTAATTTAAAGAAAGTCTATTCTTTTATTTCTCAGACAAGATTGATTCACCTGGGTGTTTGTCTGCCATTCTCGTGCTCCGCATCCGACGTGGCCGTGATCGGGAAACTCGCCGCGGGCGAATTCGCGGCCAAGTATTCGTTGATCGAAAAAGTCAGAGATCAGCACAATTTATATGACATGTACACAGATCCGGTCTTCTGGGTTCTATTGTAAGTTTGTGGTAAAGAAAAAGGATAGCGATTAAAGTTAAACTACACAAAACTAGGCGTCGCATTTTGTCCAAAAATAAGATAGATATTACTCGATATGAGATTTAATAATACGTGAATGTATGTGTATTGCTTTAATAGTTTTATTTTTTATTCATTCGTTTAAAATGTTGAAAACTGAAACTCTTTGAAGGATTGTGATTAAACGCACGCGAATGACGGAGATGTTCAATATATTTTAGCGGTGTCAGCACGATTGTCTTGATACTGATGATTCTCGGCACCGGATACGATTATTATCTATCGGAAAAAGTAGCCTGCAAGAAAAACGTAATCTACGATTTGGAGAAGCATGGGAAACTCGATAATCTCGCCAATAGCAATGGGAAAGTGTTAAATGGTAAATAACTTAGCGTTCAAGAATTTTGTTGCTCATCTCTGCTGTTATTGCAAAAATCAATGCAACATCAATGCATTAAGATAATTTTATATCATGGTTATTTTTTGCTCTTCACAAAACGATATCGCAGATTCCTCGCATATTCATTCAATTCTTGCATACGTTTTTTAATCGTTTCAAAGTCTACGTTTTCTTATTAAAAATATGAAAATACGAGTAGCATCCTTTACCTCAATTTCTCGACATTGAACATTTTTTTGTACTTGAATCTCAGATTATAAATATTAAATTTAAAATAACAAATAAAAATCAAATAAAAAAATACGAATTTGTCTATTTTTATAGAGCTTGACTCATGTGAAAATCTCACCGTTTTAATTACCAAAGCTTTTATAAATCAATGTCCTAAATGAATATTTTTGTTAAAGAGGAAAAATTTTATTCCAAACGAAGATGAATTAGTAGACAAGAAAAGATGCGAGGGATCTGAACCGCTTTGTACGAAATTAAAAAAGCTGAGACTTATATAAATAATACTAAATGACAAAAAGCAAGGCGCATTTCATCATAGCATAATAACTGCTTTACAAAGAAAAACGCTATAGCTCGCTATACTAATTCATCTCGCGGTAACTCTAAAGGAAGATGCTGTAATCGCGCGAAACGCAATTACCTTGTGCGTCTCTCGCGAGAAGTAAAGTACGGATTAATATAAACCCCGACTACCACTCACAGACTATCATGACAAGACAAGGACGGTACCAGAAGTAGTGACACGATTTATTATTATATTCCGTAGCTGTACAAGGTAAGGTCTACCTTCCTGTTCCAGTAGCAGATTCTAGCAGCAATAGCACACAGCCGATTAATAATAACAACGATCGTGAGAATGGCTTGCAACCTACGTCTACCACGGAAGGACGACAGCTTAGTACGTTAAATTTTTCTGTCTTATCCATATTCCTAGAGTCGTAAAAAAAATTAGCAAATATTATAATAAATCGCAAGAATCCAAGAACCATCTGTGAATTTGAATCATCGAAATCAGTGATTAGATATTTTCTTTCTCATCCTCTTATATTTTTAACGCACTCTAATTTAGCAATATAATTAAATTAGAAAAAAAGGATTCTTTTTAATTCCTACTCTCCTCTGTCTTTTGTACGAATTGAAAAAAACAAATGAAATAAAAGGTAAAAAGAAACTCAATAAATTAAAAGATCTAACAAAAGTGTCTGATTTAGAAAATTAAAATCGCATGATTTTTATAATATAAATAAAAATTCTTTTTATGATTGGCGGAACAATAAACTTTCCTTGATGTTTCTATTGCTTTTATAGATGTCACCGAGGAGCTTTTGCTTTCGTTTTCCGTTCGCGCCAATATGAAGATCATCTGCGACCGTAATGTGGGTGGGGACACCATCAGCACCGTGCATGGGCTCAGAGCGATATCGATGGCCTGGGTTATCCTCGGGCACACATGCATCGTTCTCTTCAAATACTCGGACAACATGGAGTATCGCAAGGTGGTGGAGAAGAGATTTCTCTTTCAGACCATCACGAACGGAGCTTTCAGCGTCGACACCTTCTTCTTCATGGGCGGTCTGCTCGTGAGCTTCCTATACTTCAGGACCAACGCAAAGGGTGACCTGAAGAGGCTCACACAGGGCACGCGAGGCTTCGTCGCGGGCACTCTGAAGTTTATCGGGCTTCTTATGTACAGATTCAGCAGACTTACCGCGCCGTACATGTTCGTCCTGGGTCTGGTTGAGATCTCGATGAAGTACTTCCACGCAAACTCCGTCTTCGAACCTCCCACGGCAGATCATTATAATTGTCCTAATTACTGGTGGAGAAACGTGCTCTATATTAACACTTGGTTTCCCGTCGAGCAAATGGTGCGCCTTGTTTTACTTCGCAAAGGATTTAAAAAATTATAATTAACAGAGATCTATTAACGTGATAAGATCTTGTTTTCTAAATCTTTGATTAATGATTTCTAATTAATTAATTTTTTTTTTTTTTTTTTTGGTAATAGAATAACATTTTATATTCCTGATACATTCATGATAAAGATTAAATGAATGACTTTTTAAGCTCTTCCTTTTAATTTTATGTTGATTTTTAATCATCCATTATTTTTATAAAATAAGGATTCAATTTAATACTTTTAATCTGTATATTGATCTTTTTTAATTTTTCTTTTATTTTGTTTTAATAATTTACAAATTTTATTCTTTCTCCACCATCACCGTAGATAAAGTTATATGAATTCATATTGTGGCATTGCAGTGCATGCTTTGGAGCTGGTACCTAGCAGACGATACACAGTTCTACATAGTGGGTGGTGTCATACTAGTATTAGCTACGACTCATTTCAAAATCGCAGCTTTCGCATTAGTCAGTCTATTGGTAAGCTCGTGGATAACTACCGGCTATGTTGCTTTAGTCAATAATCACATGCCGAGCTCGGACGACCCATTGGCCCTCTTCGACAAGATCTACGACAAGCCGTGGACGAGATTAGGTCCTTACTTGATCGGGATGTCCGTCGGTTACTTTCTCTTTAAAACTGATTGTAAAGTGAAAATGTCCAAGGTACGATCAGCTATAGTTAAGTTCAAAAAATATATTTAAAAATCTCTATTTGGAAGATCGGAAGCTCTCTTAGATGTCTTTGCAATATTTATACGATATTAATTCTTCTTCGATATACAAATTAAATTTGAAAATGATTTTTGACATCATCATTTCTAGACTACCATCGTCGTAGGATGGCTCCTGTCTTCCGCGTGTCTCTTAAGTTTGCTTTACGGTCTATACGAAGCAGAACTTACACCCGCTACATCCGCTGCGTATTCTTCATTAAGCCATAGCGCGTGGGCACTCGGTCTAGCATGGATCGTAATAGCATGTAGCACCGGCTACGGAGGTGAAAATATAAACTTATTTAATAATAATAATAATAATAATAAAAAAAAAATCATTAGACTAATTGTAACAATTAGTCAATCGTTGCATTAAACAGATTATATTTTCAGGATATGTAAATAAAATACTGTCATGGCCACTTTTGTATCCGTTCAGCCGAGTGACTTATTGTGCTTACTTAGTTCATCCGCTTGTAATTCGTTTGACCGCTATGAATCTAGATTCGCCGTTTCATTTAGGCAAGGATATTGTGGTAAGTTTATGTCGAGGAAAAGACGAGTGAATATAATGGAGTATTGTATAAAATATCATTTTTCAGGCTATAACATTCCTGGGACAATTAGTGCTGTCTTATGTGTTCTCCTTCATAGTGTCGATCACCTTCGAAGCACCGGTAGTCAGTATGCTAAAGATTCTTTCACCGAAAAAGCGAAGGCATATATAATATATAGAAAGATTAAAACATATTTAACACACATACACCGCTCGTACGATTATTTATACAATTTTATTTACACATATTATATATGAGTTTTGTAAAGATCTGCGAAACAATGGCAAAATATCGTAAATGTTATTATACATTGTATTAACACCACTTGTTTCATCTGTCTCAAACATGTAACAGCGTGGATTTTTCTGTGTATTGCTAAATGTAAAATAAATTATTTCTCTTTGTATATATAAGTTCCGATGTAAATTCTGATACAATCAATATTCTTACTGTGTGAGAAAAAGAATAAGCGCACATTACGCGCTTTAGTAAAATCGATTTTGTAATAAATGTAGAAGCTTAATTTTTTCATGGTAACCAATGTTTTAAAAAAAAACAATATAAATAAAAAATAAATATTACGCCGCGTCTTTTAGAAGTTGCTTACATTATGTATTGCATACAACATATATCTTTAACATTAACATTTAACAAGTAATGATGTAAAGATTTGTTCCTTCTCCTCTTTATAAAGCATCCTCTACCGCGACTTCTCTATTAATATTGACAAAGTACGGACCTTCATCAACAAATTGCTTGAATTTTTGTATAGTATCCCAGTCGAATACGTCTGGCCCCGCTTGAGACAAATATTTCACGATTACGTACTTGGCATTCTTGCAGTTTCTGAACGATTCGATATTTCTATCTAATAGGAACTCCACCAGACCCGGATGAGTGGATATATACTCTTGTCCCCATATTTGAGAACTGATCACCTTCAAAACCTCCAAACCGGCCTCTCTGATATCGTGGAACGGTTGTCTGCATATCGATACAATCATATCTAACGGATCATCGCACAACGAATCGAACCATAGTTTCGTCAGAGACAAGATTCTGTTGTCCTGTTCGCCCGTCTTGACCTCGAGTATAAGGGCAAGATTGTTGAGGCCGCGAATTCTCATAGAAGTCGGCATTCTCTGCACTATCTCGGCGATCTTTTTAAGAGCAGTGGGCATCGCGTCTCCTAGCGCTTGTAATGCGTACTTGCCCTCGATACTCGCGGACACTAATCCCAAAGTATCCAATGCAGAATCTAGGATATCCTGATTCTCTACCACCTCCCTATCGAATATCTCGAATAGCGCAGAAATTACCATAGGATATTTGGAAAACAACTCATTGGGCCAATGACACGCGATATTACTAAAGAACTTCATCAAACCAGAAATCAAAAGATTTGACAAAGGATTCTCGTTAGCCTGCGCTATCTTTTGAGCTAGTTTATTCAACAGCCCTTGCTGTTCTAGGTAACTTACACCCTCTTCAAGTATCGTTAATCCAGATAATATTTTCAAAGCGTTTAACTGAAGCAGTATATCTTCGTTATCCAGAAAATTGATTAAACCGTTTAGTAAGCCTGATTGAGCCCACATTTCCAAAGCCCTTCTGGATGTCTTGGCTATGTCCACTATAACTTCGTAAACGCGAAAGCTGATAGTATCATTTTTTTGCAATAATTTGGTGAATGCCCTTACGAATTCACCCTTATACATATGCAAATCATTCGGAGCCATTCCAACATTCTTCACTATTTTCATCGCGCGTTCAGCAATATAAATATTGTCATCGCCAATTCTGTTTACAATACAGATCAGAAGAGTAGTATCATCGAGCAATTGAAATATCTTTTGGCGATGACAAGCTGCTCGCAGCAATTCTGATAGTACATGCTCTCTTACAATACTATTTGGATTAGTTATCAGAGCAGATACTTCAACTGAATATTTCAGATAAATTTCTCCAGGTTCTAGCACACAGGACATAACATACAGAATATTTCCAAGTATTTGCTGAACTTCTCTGCAATAAAAAGAAATTGTTAAACTTTCTTGTTTTTAACAATATAAGTTTTTGAAAATATTATATATTGTACATAATTACATACAAAAAAGAAGTAACATTCCATATTATACTTTATAAGAATAATAGTCATACATACAAAATAATAATTTAAATGTATCTAATCATATCTTCAGACTATCATTGTTTATATATCAATATTTAATTTTAACATATTCTGACAATTTTCAAACATTTGAACATTCTACGTTTGCACTATTTGCAAATATAAATGTCCAAGACTAATATAAAATATATTAATTATCTTATTTTTTAAACATTTATAATAAAATTTTCTCATAATATTCGTATTGCATGTTTCATGTTAAACTTAAGAGATTGATTAACTTATAGAAAACTCACCTATCGTTATCGTATTTGTTACTAGAGGTTAATTGTGAAAAAAGTGGTTCATAGTCTAAACTCCGAGCGATCTGTTGGCGATCCAAGTAGTTGTTTAAGCTATTAAATTTGATCTTGATGTCCATCAAAATATCCTTCCTTTCCTCGATATTGTTCGATTCGCACAGACGTAAAATTCTTGCTTGATACCATTCCGTCATGGTCGGTTTATTGATGATTCTTCGTCTTCGCTTTACTTTAACAACTTTCAGTAGCACTTAGTAATTAGCATTAATTGTCGCGTGAATAAGCATTAATCGACAATCGACATAAATGCAACTCTCTCTCTCTCTCTCTCTCTCTCTCTTCCTCAGGTTAGGAACGTCTTTGAGAAGATGGCCGCGTTCGGCAGAGAAAGCACTCAGTTGTCAATTATCGTCTTATCAACATTCGACGTTGATTTGTTGGTTCTAAAAGTAAGAGCCAATCACGTTCGATCGCTACTGAGCGATTTTCTCTGCTAAACGCACCTATATGAGAAAACATTTACGTTTAATCATGCGATATCGCGCCTATGTTGCGCAAATAAAAAAAACTTACAAATGCAACGGGATAAAAAATTGATATCGAACGAGAACGTTCAAATCTTTGATATTATTAAATAGGTATTATATAAATTATTAAATTGTTAAAAATATTAAATAAATTACTAAATAATTATTATTAAATTAAACAAATATATATATATATATATATATATATATATATATATATAGAGAGAGAGAGAGAGAGAGAGAGAGAGCAGAGTAAAAAAAGTAAATATACTAAAAAAACAGAGTACTTACCAATCAAGAAAGATAACTACGTATTCGATGCGTAAGATTTTTAATCACGATATAATTTAAAATCAAAACAACATTATAATAATAATAAGCAACATAAAACGCAAAGATTATTATTACGAAAAAAAAACAGTTTCAAGAATTTTCCTGAAATAACCGCTAAAAACGAGAAATCCTTTCGGATCAGCTGATACCGGAACCGACTGTAGTGCAGCGCTCATTTAATTTTCTCTAGCGGTGATTCAGTTTCAAAAATGTACAAAATCATATCCAGGATACTTGTACGAGAGAGCATGAATGCATTGGAGCCTTTGAAACGCACTCCGATACAACGGGGCCTCGTGAAAGTGGTGAAGAGAGCCGACGAGCCAGGCAAAATAGCTAACCTGAAAAAGTATTGGTTCGACAAGTACATGAATTACATCAAGAACTATGAGCGCACGCTTGAACAGAAGTTTCCGCGTACGATGCAGGTGTATCGCGTGTTCAGTGTCGGCAGCAAAGACGTATACACGGACGTGAAAAGGTTCGTCTTCGCTATAAAGAAACAAGGGTCGAACGGTATAGATAGCTTGACGCGGGAGGAGCTGCAGCTGATGTACACGATGCCGAGAGACCTGCGAAAACTATCACCGTTGTTCCTGCTGTCGGCTGTTCCGTTTACGAATTACATTATTTTTCCCCTAGCCCTTTATTTTCCGCGCTATCTGTTGACGTCGCACTATTGGACACTGCAGCAGAAATTAGACTTCATGCTGTCCGATCACAAAAACCGGCTCAAGCACAATAGGCCGTTATTTAGATGCATGCAGGCGGAGCTCAAGATCATCAAAGATCAAATGCTCAGGATAAAGTGGCAAGATGTTATAGCCTGTCTGGGAAGTGGTACACATCCAACCACCAAGGATATTATAGCCTGTTCTAAACTTTTCTCAGGTCCACCATATTCCCTTAATTCTCTAAAAAGGAGACACCTGGTAAGCTCATAAGTGGTGCACTCATCACTTCTGAATTCTTGTTTCTCTGAACCTTGTTTTCACATAGATGTTTTCTTCTTTTTTTTTTTTTAGAAAGAATTATTAGCAATACATGGTATGTCTATATGGAGGCCTTTCAAGAGAAAAAGATTGATGGAGAGGGGTATATTAATTTTGCGAATGGATCGTGCTATTGTAAGAGAAGGAGGAGTAAAAGCAATGTCTAATGAAGCAATGCGATGGGTAGATGCCTTTTATTAACTTATGCTTCTAGAATGATGCAAAATATATATACCTAGGGTGAAAGAATATAATTATTTATTTTATTATCTCAAATCGAAGAAGCCATATTGTTATGTTATACATATACTGTTATTATTGTTTCTATTTTTTTATCTTTGGAAATTTACTGTTTGTTCAAGAATATTGTAATTTATAATTTCAATTAAAATCTTTGTTTTAGTACACTATGCAAAAAATTAGTTACTCTATAATTAATTTATTTTTCAGGCTCTATCCTTTAGAGGTGTAAATCCTGCAAATATGTCTGTAGAAAATATGAGAAGCTGGCTTGAGCAATGGTTAACAGTATCAGCGTCTGTCGATAAAAATAATATATCTTTGATATTACATAGCCCAATTTTATTAGCTTATAACCATACAACAAATTGGATCCTTATATATAATTAAAAAAATAAAAAAAGATTTCTTCGTTTTTGCGAGATCTTGGACTATTTATTTTAATATTAATTTTCACAAAAATTTACTTTGAAATTTCTAATTAATTTAGCAATTATTTTTTGTTTAAAAAATATTTTTCGTATATTACTAAACTATTAAAAAGATAATATGTTGCTCTTTCTCTTATGAGTACACAGATAAACATCGTTTTTTGTAAATGCTTTAGTATCTATCTTGTCAATCAATATCTCTTTATATATATATATACACACACACACACACAATTTTTGTGCAATATATCAAACAAATAATTGTATAAATAAATGTAATAAATTATTTTCTATATATAATATATGATAAGAACTTGCTATATTTCTATTTACATTTATAAATTGTTACTTAATATACTGAAGAAAATTTAACATATACATGCAAAAAATAAGAGTGCAAATTTATATTTTTCTACTTCAGTATAAACGGAGTGTAACTTTAATCTTTAGTTTGTTAATATTGTTGTATAATCTACTAAATAACATGTGTTTATGCAAAAAGATAAATTATTTATATATATATTCTGAATTTTTCTATTTATTAAAATATATATTTTTGGGAAATATAAATGTGTTTTCTTTTATATAATATTGTATTTTATTTATATGACAATGTACAAAATCTAACCACCTTGTATATATTAAAATTATACAATACATGTTCATTATTCCATTATTATGTTAGGAGAAAAAGTAAAACTCGATTATTTAAAACTCTAAAAAAGATATATATTATAATAATAATAGAATAACAAATATATTTCCGGTAAAGAATTCATGTATGGTACCATTTATGCAGAATTAAGTTTAGAGTGCCTACCCATTTCATAGCCAACATCAACTCTATTGCAAAAAGTTATTAATCGATAGTCATTTTATTTGTTTGGATCTCAAGACAATGGAGTTGCTAAGTTTTTTGCATTTTTTAAAAATGATCTAGTCAGTCATAAACTAAATATGATCAAACCTCCATCCTATATGTTGAATTTGTTTGTTGCATTATTTTCCCACTATTTCATATGTGTCAAATAATTTAAAGAATTTATATAAAATATATATAAATGTATATAATAAAAAATTTCTTTGTCAAAATTATTATATATGAAATGTTTTTTTTATTATAATTATAATTTATACAATATTACGTACAATATACGATCATATATTACATATATATATATATATATATATATATATATATATATATATATATATATATATATATATAAAATTCGTAATATATATTTTTATATAATATATATCCGAATTAATTTTATAACATGTTTGATATATCACAGCATATCAAATACTTATATATGGACAGTATCATTATATATACAAAGATTTATTTATTTCAGCGCTATTGAATAATTCCATTAAAAAACGATAAAAAATTTAATTTAGTCTTTACAATAATTGTATCATGAAATATCTTTGAGAATATAACGATAGCTAAAAAAGAAAACCTCTAAATATATATACTTTCATTCAAACGTTAATTTAATTCAATAATCGCGATTGTATTAACACGATCGAATTAACTTAAAAAGATTATTTACTCTAAAAATAATGTATATAAATATTAATTAAAATATATCAATAGGGATATAACTGCCTGTAGAAACCCGCTTTTTTTTATTATTAGAATGGCAAGCTGTCTTATCTAATATATGTTCGCTTTCT
This sequence comes from Polyergus mexicanus, assembly GCF_030449975.1. NCBI lineage: Eukaryota > Metazoa > Arthropoda > Insecta > Hymenoptera > Formicidae > Polyergus > Polyergus mexicanus. The sequence continues at coordinate 12,220,949 of NW_027223321.1, read as the reverse complement.
TTGACTAAAGACTCTTTCATCTCGTTAATTTTAATTTGTTTTGTACGATCAATAATTGGAGTTTTTTTCTTTTTTTCGAGATGTTCAGTAAAACTATTATTTATTTCATAATACCTTAATCTGTTTTCCGTATTTGACATCTCAGAATCATTTTTTGTCGTGAATGTAGTTTTTTGCACATCGCGCATTTTGCTCGAATATTTAGTGCTTTTTTCGGAATCAGAGAAATGCGATTTATGAGGATAAGGACAACACTCACCTTTGCTGCAGTTCCTCGATTTGTTAAATTCAGGACAAAGGTACTCGTGACGCCGTTGGCACTGTAGGAGAACAAATCAGTACTCTTTCTATACTTTACAAAATATTATTATGAGCCGTTATGTCATTCACACATAAGGCCTGTCTGTGTTATGATTAAAATATTATCTTCATCTTATAAATCTTAAATTTAATGTATTTTTTTTCTCCTCTTATGCCAGTGGTCTCAGACTCGTATTTTTACGCAGCCACACGGCAGAAAGTCAACATCACCACATAGAATAGAATGAAAAATCTTCTATATATTGGTACAGCCACACATTTCCTTTGTATCGATGATTGGAATCATCGCTTTTACTTACCTTTAACTTAAAAATCTATGGGCCGTAATGTAACTGACCATCTACAACTCATAAGCCGCGTGTCTGAGATCTCTGTCTTATTAAGGGGAGTTCGTTTATAACAAATTGTTACACATTTATTGTTACATTTATTAAGCAACTAATAGGTTAACAAACAAATGAACTAAAAAAATTAATGTAGTTACCTTAGTTCCTTTAACACAATATCCTTGTAGAAAATCTATGCAGATTGAAGTGTTTGAAGACACTTTAACATGAAGGTAAGGACAATCATCTCTTGTGCAGCAGCCATCGAGGAAGTACTTGCATGTAGGCATCTTTTCAGGTCCAACGTCATGTGATAGAGAACATTTGTCTAAGAAACACTTTCCTTGCAGAAAACTGAAAAATATTCACAATTAATTTTTCTTGTTATATTAATATTTTTATTTTCTTTATCAGAAATCAAAAATTTTAATTTTGTTCCTATTGTAGTATAGTTATGATACAAGATAGAGTTGTAGCCTATGGCCTATAACATGAGCTATCTATATTAAATGTCTAAGTTGCTGACATTAAGAGGATTAATATAATTATATATATAACATTTTTAAATATTTACTTACTTTTTGCAGAGTGACACCTGCTTTTTATCATGTCGTTTGAGACACTTTCCATTTTCATAGTTTGGACAAGATCCAAATCGTTGATAAATTAAACAAGGCTGATTATTTTTGTGCATTTTATTTCGCAAAATTCGTATGCTTCTTTGTTTTGCTTTGTTGCTACAAAAAAATAAACTCTAATAAATTTATACAAATTTGTATAAATTTATATAAACTATTCTATATAATAACTTCCCTCATATAAACTCGATTTTCTCTTTTTTAATCATCTTTTATTTCAAATTAATTATTTCTTTAAACTAAGTCTTTTCTTTCTAAGCTATTTTTTTTATTAAGTTAATTGCTCATATAAAGTCAGTGGAGAACCAAATATTATTTATTTTTAATTATCATTCTAATATAGTTAGACATGTGATCATCTAGCAAATAGCTAAGAGTAGTTTTGGAGAACATAACTTTAAAAACATATTAATTCATATGATGAATAAGATCACAATACGAATTAATTATATTCAAGCTTGTCACAAGATCATGTTAAACTGAGAAAGTGAAGATAAAGCACAACATTTTTATTTAGTTATTAGAATAGGAGTGGAAATTGAGAAAAATTAAAAATAGAGGAAATACTTGACCTTACAATGAGTTTAGGATACATGAAATTAACTGTACAATATTAAATAAATAAATATTACTGTACCTGATACTATTTTTGTATTTAATACTATATTTGGTTTTCAACAACATGTTGATGGTAAATCGTGGTTTACTATTGGTATTTATTCCTGATGTACAATTTAAAGTTTCTTTACTGAATCGTTGTTTCTTGTCATAAATAGCAACGCTAGGTTTATCATTTTTTCCATTAAATGATCGTTTTCCTGAAATTTCATAGAAAATTTTATAATACATACATTTATAAATCAAAAATCTATATATACCTAATACAATAATAAAATGCAAAATAATATGATACACATACGTTTCAATAAAGAATTCTTTCGTATTAATTTATTTTTAGAAGCTTTGTAAATAATACCACCAATAGTAACAAGTTTCTCTGCACCTCCTCTATAATATAAAAACTTTCATGAAATTTTTTATTTTACGATTTATTAGATATGATAGTAAATGTGATACGTACATAACTTTTCTCTTTTCTGAAAGGCCGGTTTTTTTAACTTTTAATACAGTCCTGTCGATCTTATATTTGGTCACTTTAGAATTATTATTAGATTTATTGATACGTAATTTTGATAAATTAGATTTACTTGTAGATTGTAATGGATTATTTGCTAAAGATTTATTTTTTGTTTGCAATACTGTTTTATCAATCTTTTTGCCCGTTAACTCTGCAGATTTTGATAACTTATATCGAGATACTAGAAAAGTTTTTGACATGACTTTTGTAGAACGAGCTACTCTCACAAGCTTTCTGTGTGATAAAAGCACAATACTAGAGTTATTAACCCTCTTTGGAGAAACTTTTTGATTGTCGGTATTTTTCATAGCTTTTAGTCTTGAACAAACAGATCGTTCTGTTGTGATTGATTCTTTAAAAACTGATTCTTTAGATTCTTCAGATTTCTCTTTTGATGATAATTTATTCAGCAATGTTGGATTAACATATATAGCTCTCTTGATATTTGCTGGCTTAGTATTGTTATCCATATTTGCTTTTGTTGTACTGGCATTTATTGTGCTTACATTATTTTGCAGATTCTGATTTGAACTAGCAATATTGTGCATTATTTTTGGATTAATATGTATTAACGATTTAGCATAAATATTTGGATTGATATGTATGGTTGGGTTTTGTAGTTTAAAGTTTGGATTAACATAAACATTTGTGGGAAGTAATTGAGGCTTCGCATGTGTATTTTTGATTGATTTCTCGGATACTGTTTCAGGATTCGAAAAAGAATTATAAACTGGGTTCTTTATATCTGGATGAACTTTAGACTTTACAAATTCAAAAATTCTGTTGGAACAATTAATATTTTGATTGTATTGTGAATTTAGATGTATACTTTGTCCATATTCCTTTATCTGACCTAGAATTATATAAAACGGTTAACCTCATAAATGAGGCTGGAAATAGTGCTTTATCTTAACAATTTAACAGAAATTTGATTAAACATAGCTTGTTATAATATGCTTCGAGGGCGTTTTTATTTAAAACAAGAAAGATATTTTGAAAAACATTTATTTCGATCGAAAAAGTTGCAAACTTACCTTTAGGATAATAAATTTCATTTAATCTCTTGGTTTCTGTAATTGCAGATGATGGGACTCCCATTTTAATAAACAGATCGAAAAGAATGTCTCAAAGTTTGTTTTACTTTCGAATAATTTTAACAAACAAGAATCTTGACTATATTTTCAATAACGATTAAACACAATGGCCATATGTTAAGGAACACAGGCTGCGCTAAAGATGCGTCACGCACCGATTACGACAGAACCTGTAATGGTGAAATTATGCGTATCTTTACGGAACACGTTACAAATTCTATATAAATATCAATCTACAATTTCAGTTAATATCCGTTTTATCCCGCGTTTTATTTCGAGTTAAATGTCTGAAATTTTCGATACATAAATCTCAATCGATGCAGAGATATTCAATGCGAAGATTAGGTTTGTTCGTTCTACTTGCACTTCTTATTCAGATTATTCACTTTCTTTCCGATAGTTGAATATTTTTCTCATTTCAAACGTAAAAATTTTTAAAAATTGCGAGCGAAATGAAAAACCTATTCGCGATGCGTATTGGTTCGTGTTGTTTACGATTTTCAGAAATTTATATATTTAAAAGGGCACAAATTTTTTAGACGTTCAAGAGAGGGAGAGAGATAGCGAAGAATTCAAGTGTAGAAAATGCGAATAACACGAACAGATTTATTACACCCGTATTGATTGGCTGTTATTGCAAGAAATTCTTTATCCGTTCGCCAAGTAACATTTAATCGACCAATCAAGAGACAGAAATCTTATTGGCCGATTAAACGATTCTTTATACTCCACAGGTAAAATTTTCGAACTCACTCCAATTCGTCCCATACCATCTCATGTCAGCATTCATCATATGACATATATAGAGTGTCTGATAATAATCATCCCATCTGTAATGTGCAGATAGAACCGGTTAAACCGAGCAGGAATGTCCTTTACCATTTTCGTAATAATTATTGAGAAATTAATTAAAAAAGATCGATCAATTCACGCGAGTATAAGCCAATTTTTTAAAATTAATTTCTCACTAATTATTGCGAAAATCACAAAAAGATAGAGGATTTTCTTACTCGGTTTAATCCGCTGTACCTGCGGATATTACGAATGGGGCGATTATTATTAGACACCTTATGCATGAAATATCCATGCGCACAATGAAATTTTCATTACGCGCATGCGAGGTCACGTGTGAAGGATGAAGTGGGAGAACTGTGCCAAACTGCGTACATATAGTAATAACATATGTACTAATACAGTACGATATTTTGATTATTAGTAGTTTATATACACATATTTCGGCGTGGAGTATTTACACGGATGGAAATCGAAAAGGAATAATATTTATATCTGAACATCACCTATATAACTGTAATAGTATACTCTCTCTGGAAAAGAGGCTCTCACGAACGAAAGCATTGTGTTACGAAGGAGAGAGTTCACGTTGCTTGGATTTATTTAACATGACGTCGGTTGACTCGGGAGTAGAAACCGGGAACGACTCGAATGACAGTTCGAGCGTTCAGCACGAGAGCCAACAACAGCATGTCGCTGCCAGCCAGGTCACTAGCAACAGTATCATTTTCGCCGATTACGGTGTCAGTCACTTCACAGCTGCTTACAAACGGAAGATCTTGAAGGACAATACTCTGTTGCAAGATGACAGACTGCTGTCGGATATAGAAATCGGCAAAGCTAAGGTAAACAGCTGTTTGTGAACATGAAATACGAAATGACGGAACTGACTTTCTTTTTTGCTAATGCCAGAATAATTATTTCTTTATTCAAATGCAAATTAAAATTTGATAGATAAGAGCGTTCAGGAAAAAAATCCTACAATCACGATTATATAGATATTAAGATCTCTTTTCACTTTTTTGCTACATGCTGCACTGCTTTAATATTGTACATGATCTTTAATTAGCTTTAATTACTGCAAATAAATGATTTACAATATATAATTAAGTATAGTAAGCAATTATAAATATGGAAATAAAAAAGTATTAATATTATTTTAGCAGGAAATGAAAACATCAGGAACATGCGGAATATATGATGGAAATGGAACTGATGCGGAATTATTGAAAAATAGTAAGTGTTCTTACAATTTTAATCAGATTGTTTTAGAGAGAAAAATATTTTCTTGCAGTAATATACGTTTATTTGAAAAAAAGCATTTTTTTGTATCCATTTTATATATATTTCTGTGTACTCTTCTTCATATACAATTATCTTTTTGTTTTAGTTAAAATAAAGATTAATTTATATATAATTCCTTGATAAAAAATGTATTGAAAACGTTTATATTAAATTTAAATGTAATAATAATTTTAATCCAGGATCTGTTTATCGTGCTAAGATGAAATCACGTACTTGGTACAAAAGTTCGACCAACAGTTTGAAAGATTGGCAATATTGGCATGTTTATCATATTGGACGAAAGATGCGACTGGCTGCTACTGTAAATAATACCATGTTGATGAGCTCGCTCTTACAGACTGGCGTATTGCCTAACAGTCCTGATAGTGATGGGCGAACACCACTTCATCATGCAGCTTGCAGGTAATTTGTATATTTAAGTGATCGCAATAATCATTTTTCTATATATCTTTAAAGCTATTCCTTAGCTGCATCCTAGTTTGTAAAAAATTTAAGCAGAATTTAATATAAATTTAATTTAAACTTTGACATAGCTTCTCAGGCTTATATCTTTTGCAAAAGACACATATTTACTATAGAATGAAATCAGAATATAAAAAGAAGTTAAATTTCAAATATTTTAGAATTGTATTAAGATGCTTTCATAGAGTATGCTTTTTGTTATCAATTAGGCTAAGAACAAAGTTTTTTGTGAGACTATCTGAATCTATTCGTAAAGTTGCTAATATATATTTTGTAATATAAAATTAACTTACTATTATGACATACATCAGGATTTATTTTTTCTGTCATAGGGGTTATACAAAGATGGTTCAATTATTGTTGGAAAATGGTGCGGATCCGAATCAGCGTGATTGTATAGGCAATACTCCGTTGCATTTAGCAGCAGTTACCAGCAAAATATCGGTAGTAACGCTACTTTTAACAGCTGGTACTAATGTTCTTGCATTAGATAAATATGGCTACAATCCGTTGCAATTAGCGAAAGCGAAATTGAGAATGTTACGACGAAATTATAGTAATAAGGATATGGATAAAGTCAAGCAGGAGATGCACGATATAGTTAACATGTTATTGGCGTATTTGCTAAAGCAAAAAAATATGCAAGAACAGGTAGAAACATTGAGCAATTTCTGCTCGCGTCTCTCTTTATCCAGCACCTCGGATCAAGTTCAGGATGATGTAAAAGATTTATTGGCCAATATAGATTCTCTTAGTATAACTGGTTAATTACTCCTGGTAGAATATGATACTATAATGTTATACACAAACTGTTCATAAATTGAGTCAAAGCTCTCCTAACATTTTTGATAAGAATATGTAATTTTTGGAAGTTTATATCTGTGTGCATGTGTATATTATGTGTATATATATAATTCTCAAAAGAATGTTAAACATAATTCTTCCTAATTGGTTCATGCTATTTATAGGTTTTTTTTTCTTCTACAAGTATGCTTAATATGCTAAAATGTTATTCTTATAAAAAATGAACAGAAATCGTGATGTTCATGCAATACACATAATAAATAGATCACATATTAAAACGATATGAAGAATAGAACTATAGAATATATGTAAGACTATATTGTTTATATAAGACAGGTAGCTGGCCAAATTCTACTGTAATAAATTTTTAAAAGATACGATTATCTAGAATCACATGCTAGCACATTTACTTAGATTCAACATAATTAAAGACTGAATATTTCATCTTTTACTAATTTTTTTTTATTAATTTAATTTATGGAATTATTTCGAGACAAGAAATTTTTTTATAATAAAATTTAATGTGAAAACTAGAAACTGTATAGGATTGTTCTGCTTGAATAAATATCAGTTAATTGATTTATATGGTTATGGCCCATGAACATGTGTATTTAGTCAGGAGTGATGTGAATATAAAATATTCATTATTGAAATAAAATCTTACTGGAGAGAATAAGAAAATAATAAACTGTTTCCCATTAATGTGTCTCTCGTATTTTATCATCACAAACTTGTAAGTAGTTTTCATAATAACTCTATAAACACTGTATATAATCCACTTAATTATAATTTCATTACATGTAAAAAATAAAATAAATTTTTCTCTATATTAAAATTTCATATTCTTTGTATTCATATATAAAGCTGTAAATAATTCTCTCCCTGATGTTTTAATTATAGCTTATAAATATTTAGAAAAACAAACAATTTTATGAAATTTTTAATTGTTACATCTCTGAAATATTTTGATAGCAGTATCTCACAAATATATAGAATAAGATGAGAGAGAAATAATTATATATATATATAGTAAACAAAATAAAAAACTATTTTCAATATAGTTGTTTTTAAAATATATACATACAAATCAATTCTTTCCCAAGAAGAAACTCGCAGATCCACAAGGGCCTTATTCGCCCTTGATCCCTCATCCCTCTCCGCATAATATAGTGCTGCCACTGGTGAGCAATGCGCAGAATCAATTATAGCGTGTATTCAAACTTGAGATAGGCTTGCGAGGGTATATTAAGGGAATCGCATCGTGGGTGGTCCGTGGAGCGGGCGCGTGTGTGGTCCGGCTGGTTTGTGCGCGCTTTGAGTGCAGACGCTGTCGCGGCGAGATTGTGGAAGATGCGAGACGCCCCGGCCGGACGAAATCAAGACCTTGTCCCGTGGTTAATCGAAATCATACATAAGAACAACGGCCTCGACTATAGTGAGCGCGACGAATCACAAAAGTACGCACATCTCTCTCGCCCTGTTCTATTGTTTATACACGCGCTCCACGTGACTATCTTTTTCTGAAAAATATTAATCATCAATTAGATATCGCGTATATATTTGTAGAAAAATAAAATCTCTTTTCTCGTTTTTTTAAATAAATAGACATTTGTACTCCTTTTACTTAAATTTTATATGTATTGATTTCTGGACGAAAATATTGTTTTCTACTCTTACAGATGATATTTTCGCTGGTTCTCTACTGCTTGCTATTTCACGGATTGTCATCGGCACTGGAGAATGAGCTTAACAACGATGGCGAAAATATTACATGGAAGGACATGGACCTGAGTCCTCGGCATAGAATTAAAGATTCTACTTATCTGCTGGAGAGATATCCCTTAGGAGAACTGCCACTGGATGTGTCGACTTGTCGCAGACCTGCCAAATGTGTTCCGCTAAATAAAGGTACCTGCATGGGTACAAAATTACCTTACTCCTTTACAACATTGGACCTTATACCAGAGCGTATTACTCAAGACATTATTGAGGTAGATAGGATTATTTTTTATATATTCTTTGCAGTAGTAATATTTTCCTATTCTTTCCTTCGATAAAGCGCATGGTATGACTTTAAAAAAAACACGCATGCAAGTTAAAAACTTAGCATTGTAAAGCATTCTATGGAATAAACTTGCTTCTTGTATCTGTAGATCTGGAAGTTTAAGTATCAAGATTTATATCTGAAATTGTCTCAGGTATTTCTTCTTTCATTATACACATAAGCTTATCTTTCTATAATAGAATGGAACATTCAAGGTATAAGGCTCATAAATTTTGTTGTATCTGGATATATTTTTACTCTTTTAGCATAGTTATTAATAACACATTATTACATATTGTTTAATATATTAAATATTGCATTATATGTCATTGTATTGTGTAATGCAAGCATTTTTATATGTTTTTGTACACATCTTCCTATTTTCAGGAAAGATTGCACTTGTTACAAGCTTTGAGACATGTACCAAAATGCTGGGCCGTTGTTCAACCATTTCTGTGCTCGATATTTATGCCAAAATGCATCAATAGTACAGTCGAACTGCCATCTCAAGAGATGTGCAAAATGGTGTCAGGACCCTGCAGAATGTTGATTAATCACACGATATGGCCGAATTTCGCGAAGTGCGACAATACAAAATTGTTTCCGCGTTTATGCAAAAATGACATTAGAGAATTGAAATTTAATATTACTGGTAAATGTTTGAAGCCTCTTGTGCCTACTGACAATGCCCTCTCGATTTTCGATGGGGTGGAAGGCTGTGGAACAGAATGTTATAACCCATTATACACATCTGATGAGCATAATCAAATACATTCATTTATTGTATGGGCTGCAGGTATCTGTTGCAGTTTTAATTTGTTCACCGTTGTAAGTGTGCTATAGAAAATACATTTATAACTATATATGTGTATACATACATATATATATATATAATTATATATTATATTCCAGATAACATTTTTGATAGATTGGAGAAGCGCAAATAAATATCCAGCTTTAGTGATATTTTATATTAATGGTTGTTTTCTTGTTTCTTGCATTGGCTGGTTAGTTCAATTTACACCCAGCGGTAGAGAGGTAATTATATGCCGCAAAGATGGAACATTAAGAATGAGAGAACCGAGGTACGTTTTGCAAGTATTTTAATAATGGGTTTTGTCCCTCAAGATATAATTTTGTAAAACATTTATGTATTTACAGCGGGGAGAACTTGTCTTGCGTCGTTGTCTTTGTTCTTGTCTATTATTTTCTAATGGCGGCTATGGTATGGTTTGTCATATTAACATACGCTTGGCATATGAGCTTCCGAGCACTTGGCACGATACAAGATCGAATAAACAAGAAGAGCGCTTATTTCCATCTCATCGCCTGGTGTGTACCACTCGTTTTGACAGTCGCGATCATGGCGTTAGGCCGAATCGACGGTAACAGCATGACGGGAATATGTTTCGTGGGTTACGCCGATCATGCAGCGAAAGCTTTTGTATTAGGTCCGGTGTCCATTGTTGTGCTAGTAGGAGGATATTTTCTATGTAGAGGTAGGATTCTTATCATGTATATTTGTATAATATATAGGACAGTAAAATAATCATATTAAAAGTTCCCATATCTTTTTCTTTATGCTCTCTGTATTAAAATAAATTGTGAGTATATTGATACAATATTTTTTTAAATGTATTAAAGGATTATCGTTTATTTCTATAATGCTATATCTATTTTAGGACTCTATACACTTATACGCTTAAAGATAAGTAGTCAAGAAATCATATCCGAAAGGGCAAGCTCAAAGATAAAACAAACCATTGTCAGGATGGGGCTCTTTTCTATAGCTACTCTTGCAGCAGTTGTTGTAACATTTTATTGTCAAATTTATGAGATTCAACACTCTTGGGAATGGCGACAAAGCTTTAGAAATTATATGATGTAAGGTTTTCAATGGTAGTCATAGATGGATATTTTACTATGTATTATCTATTATATTGATATTCCATTGCGTATATTTAAAGATGCGCAATAACGACGATGTATGCAGACGTGTCCGACTGCAAAATAGACATGAGACCTAGCACAGGTAAATTGCAATTGCATTTGCTTGCACTATTTTCCACTGGCATTCTTATGTCCTCGTGGGTTTGGACTAATTCGACGGTCGATACATGGTGTAGATTTTTGAGGAGGTAAATTTCGATACACGTTAAGTACTTCTTGTGTTAACAACTTATTGTTGTCATCAATGCGATTCTGAATAGTGTGTGTTTTCTCTTCGTTTGCAGAATCTTTAATCGCGAGTCTGAAGAGCCTCCTATAAGACTGAGCAAGCATAAGCTTATCGCGCATTTATTCGCGAACCGTAAAACGTTTAACAAGGCCGGACGTCTGTCCATAAGTTTTCACAATACTCACGAGGATCCGGTCGGATTAAATTTCGATCTCAACTCCGCGGCATCGCAAGACTTTAGCACAACTTGGGCAGCTGCTTTGCCTAAATTAGTGACGCGAAGAGGTGCCCTAGTCGGTGGTACTACAGGATCTGTGTCTAGTAATAGACGAAATTCAGCTGACTCTGAGATCAGTTATAGTTTTCGATGCGTCTCTATGGAATCCAGACGAAACTCGTTAGATTCGCAGATATCCGTGCAGATTGCACAGGTGAAGACTACGCGGAAGGTCGCTAGTCGATCGCGTGGCCGCCGCGGGAAGAACAGAAGAGATTTCGGGAAATCCCGATCGAGTAAAATCGATCCGCTCTCCAGAAGGGGCAGCACCACTTCCCAAGATAGTCAACTGATGACTCAAATACCTATGGTATTTCCAATACAAATGCCCAATATGGGTAGAAGATTGGGAAACGCTGGATTGGACGAGCGACCTTTGAGCTTGAAAGTCATCGACACCAAAGACACGGGCATGTTGTTGCCCTTTTTGTTGCGAGGGCAGAGTGGCAGCGACGAAAATTTAAGTAGTGAAGAAAAGAGACATCAAGATATGGCTGATAAAGACGTCGACATAGAGACGGGTAACATGGAAAAGGAGGATGAGCAGGATAGCGATAGCGAAGACAGTCAACTGGAAGAAGAAGTAAAGATGCTAGACCCAGAGGAAGTGCACGAGCGTAATAAAAATAAAAATAGCAATAAGAAGACTTACGAGGATGATCGGAGAAATCGCGAAGGTAGTCATAGGAGCAAGTATGTCTTGCAAGACGAAGCTATCTTGAAACATTTGCTTCAAGAGACCGGCGATATCAAGATGAAGAACGAAAACGAAAAGAAGGAAGTGTATAGAAAAACTATGATGGACGACATGGACTCTAGTCACGCCTCGTGTTATCCAGAATTAACGAGATTACTGCAAAACGACGGGCCTACCAACGCCAGAGAGATGGCAACGCAGACCTCGTTGCCACTCGATATACTGGAAATGGAGGAGTTAAAGCAAAGTATCGACGAAATAATCAATAGCAGACATTGTAGTTCTAAAGGGACTCAGATATCACCGCAATTGAAAAAAGGCAAAAATATTGTGACATAAGACTGAAGTGGCCTTCTCTTTTTTGCAAGTGTATATTAAGGTATGTGCTAAATAGTGTAATTGTTTATCTAAATAACAACTATTGCATCGCTACAGACATTCGGACTATTTATGTACTATCTTCGTATTTCTTCTTACCGCTCTTACCTGTAATGATTATAGTATTTTCTGAACAAGAGTGAGATCATGTGATGATTCTTGACAGTTGTCTTTACTATTGTGAACTATACCTATATATGAAAGAGAAGGGGAAGAAAATAAAGGAAACAGTCGAATGAAATAATATCACTCGAGAAGATATGTAGGTACAATAGATCAATAGAACATATCGATATTTTTTTACATTTTATTATTGCTAAAATAGTAACCAAATTTCAGTACGATCGACAATTTGCACATCGCGCAAGTGTTCTAAAATAATATAATTTAATCTATGATACTAGAGAATTCTTAAAATGTAACACGTCGTAATTTTCCCGCAAAAATGAAAAACTATTATAATTCCAATATTGTGTATGTTTAGACGTTTATATATAACAATGTGTATATCGAACGCTCTCTATGACAGTAAGATATTCCTTGTTTATACGTATATTTTTTTAACAGGTAGTTAAATAAAATACATTTTTTATATAATTCTATTACATCATTAATCTAATATTTGTAAATTATGACGTTAATCTGAAAAGAGAGAAAATCTATTTCTCGATATATAATTATATTATCTAAAATTAAACGTTTATAGGACGCACAATAAACGCTCTCTTCATATTTTAATATAACCATTAGATATTATTTGTCATGTACTTTTGCAATAATCATATTTTTCACAATTGCGGAAGAGTAGGATTCAGTGGATTATTTTTTGCTAATACAAAAATCTAGAAACCGCATTCTGCTGAATATTTATAACAAATGTCTCTAATGAAACTTGCTACTTAATTATAAACTGTATTTTTTTTATCATTGGTTTTCATATATATTTCGTAATTCTTATCAACATATTTACAGATATGGAATATCTGTATATGTAAGTGTATGTACATGTCGCATTTTTTAAATTTAGTTTTATTATTCTTATATTTTCTTAAGTATATCTCTGTGTGTGTATATGTGTGTTTTTATTCAAAACTCTCTATTATTATGTATATATATGTATATATAATTCTAAAATGTATATTGCTTTCTTCCAATGTGTATGTGTTCAAATTAATTGCTACATTAAATACATCTTACTTTTCCGTCTTTTCGAGAGGAACAAAATTTGGAATAAAATTATCATTGTTTAACATTTTTATTATAAGATATCCAATCACAAAGAACAATGCAGCTATCGCGCGTAATAACGTACGTCTGATTTAAATACTATATTTTGGCACAAAGAAATTAATATCGAGAAAGACTTATCCACTGAATCAATTTAATAAAACTTCTAAAAAAATATTGATACTCAATATTAATATTTAGGCCATATATCGCTAAATACGTCACTGAATTAAACCAATAATCATATATGGAATATATTTATGTCAATATCGGAAGGTTGAATCTTCGTCTCATAAATTAATAGTAGGTCTCGCCGATGCACTTTTCTCACTTGTAGCAAGAAAATGTCTTCGACGATGTTATCTTCGGATGTGACCGATATATTATGACAGACAGACAGATAGAGAGAAAGAGAGAGAGAGATATTTAAGACTCCTCTTGTGTCCGTTTCTCGGGTGTTTCTACGTTTTCAAATCCGGTTCCAAGTTCTCCGCTACGTATTTTTTTCCTACACTCGATCACAAATATATCCGGACTTTAGATCGGGCAAGTTTGTGTTGCGTTGTACGCGCTATATTGTACACATTATATGCATATATTATACACATAGTATTCTCCGTGCACCACATTAACTTTATTTAGCAGATAAACACAATAATATAATAGATCGCTCGCTCTACGAAAGTACAAAAATAAGTATTGTCGTGGGAGACGGGGGAATATTGATATGTGAGAGGTGCATGTATCGTTTTGATTCGATTGACGCGCGCAAAAAGAAAAAGAAAAAAACACCCCTACAGGAAATTAGTCTCCCTTATCCGTGATCACACATAGAAATGCATTGCATCTTGCACATGCGTTTGCTCACTTACATATGTTATTTCCACCGTGCCGGGTTAACGCGCTATCCTCATCCTGTTACACTCTAAATAAATACGCGCTATTCGCATGCACATACATACACAACGCTAACATTCTAAATGACACGTTTAATATCGATAAATAATATAATATATACGTGCATGCTGCAACGGAGGTGTATAGAAAAAAAAAAGAAAGATTTCATTCTGGTTTATTCACCACCACCGCAGAAACGGCAGGCAAAAACGCAAATACGGTTCGTCACCCAGTTAGGAATCACCCGCTTGGGCGAGGCTACTTGGATTTGGCATGAGATTTTTTATGCTTAGTGTGTTCGTTACCCCAGACGATGTTGTTCAGCGTCTCCCCGACGAAGTATAAAATCGTGCAAAACGTTAGCAGCACCGCGAAGAACAGGATCCGCAGCGGCTGTGTTAACACTTCCATCACGGGATATACCCAGATGCCGCTTTTGTAATAAATTACGTGCATCCTGAAAGATAATACAACATATTCAGATTACGTGGACATTTAATTTGTCGAGACTTTTAGAATTGTTCGATAAATACAACTCGTCTTATCTATAGAGGATACTCTGTATATATCAGGCTGGGAAGAAAGTATAATCCGTATTTTTTGGTGAAAAATATGTATTAAGAGAAGAAATGGTTAGAACTTTTTTTTTTTTTTTCAATTAAAATAATTGTCATTTGAACCTATTACTTTCTGTCATTTTTTAGCCAGAAATTTCCGCGCCGATAAAATCAATGCCGCCAAAGACGCAGTTTGTCTTCAAGGTCAAAATTTCCATTTCTGAAGAGTTTAAACCGTCTCTCAAATACCTCAGTTCGGTTTCGTCTACGTTTTTTTTTTTTTTTTTTTTCAAATTGAAAAACAGACAGTGGCGAATATGCACTTTATCTGGCATCTTGTCGAATCGAAATAAACATACATATATGACTGCAAGACAAGAAGGCTTGTTTTACAGTTTTAATGTAGGATTGGCAATCTCAAAAAACAAAATAAAAATTGTTAACAAAAATTATTACGTTGTATTGTCATTTAACTGTGATCCGGATTACTTTCTTCCCATAACCAAATTACATTGATATTTTAATTAAGTGATAGACACAATCACAAAAAAATGTACGTTTCGGTCCTTTTTTGGATCATCTTCAGCGTAATTATAAAATATATGGAATATATTATGTCAAAAATGTAATAGTAATAATACGCAGAACAAGAGTGAGTCATCCATGTTGTCAAAGATAAATATATATATATTGTAGAATTTCAAGACAGGAAGAGACTGTTCGATAAAATATATTACAAAATATACTACTTTTTTTTAATATAATATATTTTATCGGACAGTCTCCTTTTGTCTTGAAATTTCATTATATAACACATTTACCTTCTGACAACATAGGTGACTCACTTTTGTTCTGCATATTATTACTATTACATTTTTGATATAATATATTCCATATACTTTGAAATTCAGCTGAAGATGGTTCACAAAAAGATCGAAACATTCGCTTTTTATGATTGTCTATCTGTCTATTATCATTAGTTAAAATATCAATGTAATTTGATTATAATAAAACATATGCACACAAATTACCGCGCTGGCTACCGAGCTGGCCTTTTGTCTCCTTCGTATAATACATATATTAATAAGAGCCTTTATTAGTTTATTTAAATGTATAAAGTTATTAAAGTATTCCGACATACTTATACACGCGTAACGCGTTATTACAGGCCAGATATACGGATTCGTTTCACTTACCAGATTAAGTATACGAGCATGAAGCCCACGAGTATTCCGAGGCCGCGAGATCGCTTGGGATATCGTCGTGGCGCGACCATCATTTCGAACACGGTCGTCACCATAATCATCGTGTGCATTAAATGATTCAACCACCATGGAAAGTACGGGTCCAATGCTTTTGGTAATACTAATTCACGGTCCACAAACATCAATGCCCAGAAGGTCACGCCAACGAACTGCGAGACGTGACATAGAATTGATATTACGTTTTATCGAAACGTCATTTTGATAAATGACGTTTAATAGCAAAAACGACATTTAATAGCAAATTATATTCATATAAAATTAAATATAAATGATAAAATATAAATACGAATGATTTATTTACTTTAAATGCAGATAAATGCATAATTAATTATACTTATATAGAGAAGACAGAGTAAAATTATTCCCTATTTAAAAAATGTCAAAATTTCGAATATTTTTTCTACACCTTTTAAAATAATTAAATTAATGCAATTTTTGATAAAATTTTTTTTTTTTTTTTTTTAATTGAAAAAATATATCTATATGTTACAACTATGCGTTTTTGTTTAAATGCATTAAAGATGGATTATATTTGCATTATCGCAGCGCATACGCACGTTCATTCATAGAATTACGAGAATACTTTTAACGGAAACTACAAATTAAATAACAAAAGTAATATTATTGATATATTTAAATTGCGATTGTAGTAGATTTACTAACAATAGGTTTATTAATAGGTTTATTTATTTTATAAGATGATATTTTTCTTTTCTTCTTCATTGGAGTTGAACTATTGATTTTCCATTCTCAAATTTTGACGTACATATAACATTATGGAAAAAAATATGGAAAAAAAAAGGATTAACTATTACTTACCATGGCGACGGGAAATCCGAGACTCGCATGGAAGTAATCTTTCAACTTTCGTACGAAAGGTGGTTTCTTGGGGTTTACGGCATTCGTACCGTAGAAATCGTTCAAGAGACATATTAAGAAGAATACGGCTTGTAAAATCTAGAACACAATTGACATTTCAAGGTGCTCCAATTAATGAGTCAATAAATATTTTTAACAATCCCTACGCAATATACAGAGTGGGACATTTATATTGAGACACCTAAATATCTAAAAGATAAAGCAAGATAGAAAGAAATGTTTCAGACAAAAGTTGTTCGATTCTAAGGAGGTCGTAAGATGGTGCCATTAGTTTGACTTTGGGTGGAGACGCTTCAGATATTTCGATGTCAATCTTGTTTTTTTTTTTTTTGAATGGAAACGCTCCATTTTTTTACATAAATCGATTCCTTGCAATATTCTGCATAAAAAATTATAGGAGTTTGATGGCCAAAAGTTTAATAGTTAACGGGATATTTTAGACTTTATTTTATTACTTTACTTCGACATAATTTTACATAAACTTTGAAATATCTCATAAAATTATTTATTTTGCAATAATGTTACCTTAATATTTTAAGCTCAAAAAATAAGAGACATCAATTGATGTAAAAAAAATAAAACAAGATTGACATTGAAATCTCTGCTTTATTTTTTAGATATTTAGGTGTCTCAATATAAATGCCCCACCCTGTATAGTTGAAGTCGCGCATGAAAATATCATTTAAAGCTAATTATCTGGTCCAATTAATATTGTTGAGGCAACTATATATAAGCGACAATGTTTTCGTCGTTAAGATCGGTTTGGATATGTTAATAAACCGAGCTGAAAATTGAGCGTGTGATTGATCAAATACAAGTCAAACAGATTGCGAAAAAAATGAATACGTGCAAACGGTTTTCTTTTTTTACTTTTTTGTACTTGAAATAAGCATGCATGAATAATTATTTGCTCACAATAAATTTAAACAAGCTGTCACTGTAAATATATATTTTATCACGTACAACTTACAATATTAGCATATTATTTGCATAGTTTAGCATATATTTGAATGTATACTTGATACGTGAGTCATATGATTAAAAATATTTCACATGGATAATACAAATTTGTAATTAGTAGTCACATATTATAATTAACATAAATATTAATTACATATATTACGTACATTATATATATTGTACATTGTACGTGACTGAATTCTTTATCTCTTTTCTTCATTCTAGATATTTTTTAATTTTTAATATCTGTATAATAGATATTATATTTATTTCCTTATTTTTAATAGATAATAATTCCTTTATATTGATTATATTGCGTAAAATATCATATGAGCGATAATACGATATAAAATATCACGTGCCTTATCCTTTCATGTATTATTTTATCATGTATACGATTTTTAGACGTTTAGACAAGTGAGTTTAAACATCTAGTATTGATGGTTTGAACCAAATATTGTTCCGAAAACTTATTTTATTCAAATCCATTACGTGTCAATCACAAATACATGACGTGCATCGTGTGCAGTTCCATCAAGTGAGGCTTTAACTTGTCGATAGCACAAGAGGAAGTGACATCGTTATCTACGCTGTCCTTGATATCAATTAAACTACTTGTACTAATTAGCATCTAATGAAATTGAGGTTCTTTGAGAGTAAAGAGCAAAAATTTTACAGAAAATGTTTTTTAATTATTATAATGTCTTATTTGAATACTTTTATTGCACACACATACACATACTTATTAATAATTGCAAAACAAACGGAGAAAACTCATTAATCTAAAAATCTTAGATCTGACGATACGGAAATTGCTTTTTCTCATTTTGCTAAGTGAAAAGATTAATTCGAGTTAAAGCGAGCATTTGAGCGTAATTATCAATCGATTGACGTTGCACAAAAAGCAGTCTTGTGTGACGCGTGCCTCCTGTTAACTGCAAAATATCAAGCGGTGCTTAAACAATTGAATTTTGCTCTTTACGAGCGGCGTGATAGGGACAATTTAAGCGTGAAATGGTTGAGAGTATGTCATCTCACGCGACAATAAGTGACAAAATGCTTGAACGTAATCTCGTCGAATGTAGACGCTATGTCACGCTTTTCGTTCAACAGAACAAATTGAGTGGAATAAGAGCTGCTCATTTCACTTTTCCGACAATACATTTTTTTAAATATTCGAGATGTGTTATTGATTTAAAAAAAATTAATAATTCCAATATATCTGTAATAAATGAAAACTTTGTACATTCCTTCATTCAGACGTATCGCATCCTTACAAATTTTTAGAGAATTTTTTTGCCGTTTTAACGATAATTATTTTTTAATATTTTTTTCTTCCTTCTGGACGGAAACCTTTTCTCGCATAAGATGTAATAAATGAGATTTGCATGCTTTTTTCAAGCTAAGGATAACTAAGTATAAAATTTTCTTGTTAAAAAAACTGTTATAGAATAGGAGGGCCATATATATATATATATATATATATATATATATATTTTTTTTTTAAAGAGAAACTCTTCTGTACATAATTCCCTCGATTTCACCGATAATCATAGATGAGTGTATCCCATTTTCTTCGTTTGTCCGACTTGAAGAATATTATATCACCGTGTTTGTGATTTTTATGAACGCGCCAGGTATACTAGATAGACGTGTCGGTTTTCACTATTGCATAACATGGTAATAAAGATACATTGCACATGGTTACTGGATATACGATCGCAGAGAATCAGTTTTTGCCAGGAATAGTAGAGTTTCTTATCAATGTATGATGTTACCTCATAAAAGACGCAGATTTTTTTTTTTTTTTTTTTTTTTACGAAAATACAAACGAGCAAGTTTGTTCTCTTAAAAAAAAAAAAAAAAAATCTAAAGATGTAGTTGTCGCTGGAAGCTATACATGTACTAATATTTTCTAGAATTATACCTTACGTTATTTGCCTTATATATTAAATATATATTATAATATATAGGAGATAAAGTACATAAGAGTGCAGATATAAACAAAACACACACGATCCAAAGTGAAATAAAGTTTAAAGACCAAGCTATAACGATGAGAGAATAAAATCTCGTTGCAATGAAATCTCGTTTCGACAAACTTGATCAGATTTTTAATTAAATTCGGATTATTGCGTCGAGATCTCGTTACGTATTGTATATCGATACACATATCGCGATACATATCGCGATTGAATCCTATCAACAATCCTAATAACAATTTCATGAAAATTCCATTACGGGAAACATTTCTTTCTCTCGACAATCGTCACAACGAAATTTCATTGTCCGCAGCAGCAAAAAGATCAATGCGAAAAATAAATGTCAAAACACATTTGTATCCGTGCGAATGAGTGTGTGTATGTGATTATCTCTGTGTGTAACGTGCACATGTATCGACACCAAAGGATAACTTCATCAATTAAAACGGCGCACTAAGCTTGTGTAACTTGTAACATCGATACTAACCGCATCCCAGAACGTTAGAAACTTGAACTTCCCACCGAAAGCGCCGTGCACCCTCGTGACATTGTACGGCACAATCGTATACATGTAATCGTAAAAAACCGCGAAAGCGAACTGCAGGAAAGTAACCGCATGGAATCCGATTGCTAGGCCCTCTCGCATCTCACGGCTGTTCGCGACTTAGTCTGAAACGTGTAATTGTCTCTTTCGACGATACTCGACGATGTCATCAATCGTCAAACAAGAGTGCAGGAAGCAGATACGAGTGTTCGCGTGTACATACATTTTTTTTTTTTTTTTTTTTTTTTGCGATATCATCCCATTTCGTAATGTTAGATTCATTCGGATTGAAACTTTCAGATTCAACGATAATAAGTCGCGAGAAATCTTTATGCCTGATAGCAATAAGGAGAGACTGACATAATACGCATATTCGTTAATAATTAAAATGTTATTAAGATATAGATTTATATGTAAATATGTAACGAAGTAAAGACATATATTTACGAACGCATTAATTTATCGCACATATTAAATAGCACGATTTTAAATAATATATTGAATAAACGATTGTCTAGACGGTATTTGCAAATTCTTATTCTTTCAACCGCATTTTCCATTACTGTGGCCAGCTAACATTGCAGCAATTCCTGGACGTATATTTAAAGTCCTCCAAAGAGGAGTTGTCTTATTTTAACACACCTTCTCTTTAGAAAATTAATATACGCCAAGAAATTGCTGCAATAATGAAAAATGCAGTTGAGAGAGCAAGGATTTAAGCAATTATTCATTAAACATAGTATTTCGAATTTCTGATTATGTAAAAATTTAAGATTGGGATAAATAATAAAATAATTTTGCAGACACAATTACGTTCGTAAGTATATATTCACTGTATATTTATATGTGATCTTATTTTGTGCTCTCGAAATTTAATCTCTGATTGAAATATTAATGTACACGGAAAAATTGAAAAAAGAAAAAAAAATGCAATGAAGAAAGATAATTAGTTTATATATTTTATTTCTCGTATTGGTTGCACACAATCTTTTCTTACTTGCTCTAGTTTTAGCTTCGAAACTCTTATACTTTTCGCAGGTGACTTATCGAAGTTGATATCGAGATCGATGGACGCGATTTGTTATTTAATTCAATTATCGTAAGAATTTGTTACAATGTCATCAAAAGTGGATGTTAATCTTATCAAAGTGACGAATATGTAAAGGAAAAGTAGTTCGGAGAGATGGAAAGTTTCAGTTGATAATTTCCCAACACGTGCATATATTATGCAAGCGAGTGTACCATATATAGTCGAGTTACATAATTTATACGTAACTAATTACCCGGTTGTAAAAAAGGCTCTATATATGAGTAAACAGATCTAAACTTGTTTTCCATTCTATGATTCACATCCTTCCTCTTTTTCGTATTTATTACTATCTTATTCACGCTACTTATATGCAAATTTATTCTGTATATATAACTAAGCAACTCATTGCGATCTTTTTTTCACAGCTACAGGAAGGAAGGAAGGAATGAATCATCAAGAAAAGATTGCAGAGAAAATTTCGTAACCGTCCGTGATTTTTGATGATTTAAATAACGGTTGATTTATATCGCGAATAAACATCATTCGCAATCCGGAAGAATTAAGTGAAGGTGAAATTTTGTAAACGTGTCAATTAATCCGAAAAGCTAACAACTGCGGCTTTCGTTTATAATGTATCAAACGCGATTTCTCTCTTCATATAATTTCGCATAATTTCCATAAATCATTTGGTGAATTTCTTTTTCCCAATTTGATTCTTACACGTGCTTCAATCTCGACAATCTCATTTAAATAAGATTTTAAAATACATAAAAATACACCGATATTGAAATTTATTTTATATTACATAGACAAAATTGATATGCTTTTGTATAAACCTGTCTTTTTAATGAGCTCAAGAAAATATGATATTTTTTACTTTCTTACCATCGTACTTCTTTTTTCAACTGATTTCTATCTTCTACTCTTTTCCATGGAAAAAAAAAGATAAGTGGAAAGTTTATTTTCGATACACCATGAATGAAATGGGAATGAAACATTGTAAACTAAATATACTCGTAAAACAATACCTTGGACGAGAACCAAGAAACATTTTGTCTTTCGCTTGCTGTAGTTAAAATTCTGCTGTTAATCGCATTACACAATGTAAAAGCACTTTGAGCAAGCGCAAAGTATATTACAATAGACTAGCATTAACCTTAATTCGGCGAAACTTTCTGACGGAACGCGATTATAAAAAAGTATATAAAATATATTTGTGAATATTTAATGATCAAATAAACATAAAGAGACTATGTGCGACTATTGAAAGTATATCGAAAATTAAGCGAGAGAAAGAGAGTAAAAAATTTAAAGGAAATGTAATAGCAGGAAGTAATTAAAAGTAAATTTAAATGCCAGTGTATTAAATTATAAAGATAAAAAAAAAAACAGAAAAATAGCTCGGAATTCGGAGAAACTCGTTGAAAATTAAATTCTCGCGCATATTAGCTGAAATCTCATTTACAAAAGCGATTTTACGCAGTTGTGTAAAGTCTCCGATAAATTCAACTTACACCTAATATTCGCCTTATATTTTTACATCGGGTCATCGGGGCTCTCACCCATTTGTAGGTCTTTCTTTTAACCGTGCTGTCGAAGCGTGAAATTAATAGAGCATTTCCCTTTCATAAGTTTAATATGGAATGTGGAGCGCTTAAAAGAAATATTAGGTGACCCGTTCCTACCTATTAATAAGTTACATAATTCAGTTTGCGCGATAGAGATTTTTTAGTTCACGGATCGCGAATCTGGAACAACACGATTACCCTCTCGAGAATGGCATTTACTCTGTGATCGTCGATACATTGTTATCCGATACTTGTTTTATTTCTGTTATACCTTTGCGGATGCGCGTGCCGTCGATCTCAAAAGTTGTCAACTTGTGGTGTTGCCGTCTATCAGAGGAGTCGTATATCAGCTAAAGAGAGTGTCGCAAATAATTGCGAATAAATTGTAGGTTGAAAAAGTAAAATGACGTAAAAAAATATTAAAAAAAGCTTTCAAATAAACGGAAAAAATTTCCATATATATATGATTAAAGAAATGTTACGTTTACATAAAATAAAAGTGCAAATAAAAATAGCGGAGAAATAGTTAATAGCTGGAAATATAAGTATATAATGTATGAATATTATTTACAAAAATAATATAAAAAATATGAAAAATTACAAACGTATGAATATTATTATTAACCATCGCGTTCCTTTTTTTTTATTTTTAATCTGTATTTGCATAAAAGTGCATTAATGAAAAGAATTTTTTCTGTTATACTACATATGCAGAGAATACGATTTAAGTCATTTAGTCAATTTTATTTGTTTTTCTTTTCATAAAGATGAAAAACTTATTATAACTCGAACTATTATATTTTTATTTTACGATGAAATTGAACTGCGAGCGTTAACAACGCAACAACAGTTAAAACATGAATCATCAAAAGATAATGTGCAAACGTTGCAAACACATTGATCACGGTATATATTTTTTATTTTTTCTCAGATAAATACTATTCAATATAATAAATTGTGTATTTTTTTATTCTTCTTTTCAGTTTTAATTAACTAAAAAATATATATATCTTTTTGCGTTACTTTTATTTAATTTTTCTTCCTAGTGTAAGGAATCTTTTTAAGCATCCTAAAGATTTATGAAATTTACAGTGCCAAGCACAACATAATAATAATATATAATATTGTAATTTATCATTTTTGGTATTTTCACGATGTAACGAATGATATTTGAATTTTTGTTCCACCTCTCTTTTTTCTACATATCAATACATTTAGTGGCATCTCACACACATTACCTCACAAATGATAAAATAAATTACTTCTATAATTATACATTTTTTGGAAAAAAAAAATATATATATATATATATTTTTTTTTTTAGAGATATAGATTTAATTGAGAGAATGCTGAATATGAAATAAGAAAGAAATCGCACTCCGTAATGTAATTATAAACAATCGAATCGAATTTTAGAGTGGAATGAAACACAAAATAACCGGGGAACGGAACAGATTCTCCAATGTTTCTTTTCCCTCCGATCTAAACATCGCGAGGTAAATTCGTATTTTGTCCAGAGGTCACCTGTCTCGAGAGAAAAAGAATCTTCGCGCGCCAATTTCTCGGCTATGCGTCACGTATCGTGCTACTACGTCCGACTACAGGCGCGTTCCACTTAACGACCGCGACGCTCGCGAGTATCATCTGTCTTTTCTTTAGCTTTCAGTGAACGACAAGGATAAAATTATACCGTGAGCGTTGCGGTCCGTTAAGTGGAACGCGCCCTATGTCGCATCGTAGCGCGGGCGGCCGAGTCCCGGCTCCCGGCGACACCCGCGCCCACGCGCTACGACTTCGCGACGCCACGCCGCATAATCCGTGCTCGACAATCGAGCGGGTGAATTCGGACGATGCCACCGGATGCGGCGTGTCCGCGGATACATAACCTCCACCCCACCCCACGTTTCGAGACCGGAAGTCTCAACGTGGCTGAATTTTCCATGTGTCAAAAAAATAAAATTGTTCGTGCGAATGACAAACGTGGAGATATATTATCCTTGTGCGTAGACACGGCAATGTATCGCCGGGATCTGAATTCATCGCGTGAGATTCTTGTACAACGCTTTAGCCAAACGTAGGGAAAAACGACCGAATTTTTCGCATTTATCGTCGTCCATCGACACGACCGCGTCTCGCGAGAAAGAGAAGAAAGAAGAAAGAAGAAAGAGAGAGAGAGAGAGAGAGAGAGAATAAGAGAGCCCTATTTTTAATCGGCCTACGGCCGTCTCGACGACCTCGGGATGTCGATCGATCTACCCTTACTTGGTACGGAAAACGCGCGCTTCGATTCTTAGAGCGACCAATACGTAGTTGTCTATCTGTGTGTTTTTTTTTTCTTTCGAAGCGTGAGATTCTGTCAGATTTCACGTGGTCGCACGAAAACACTCCCTAAAACACTCGTGTCGGCGGTTCGCGACTTACTGACGGACCTGGACCTGGATCTGACGGAGTAAAACGGCAGGAGAGGGAAGGGAGAAAAGACCGCAGCGTGCGTGCGTTTGGCACTAGTTCATACGGTCACGTTCACGAGAAAATGATGGAAGGGAGAACATCCCCAGTAATGGATTTAGTTGTTCCGGGTACCCTACACTCATCGTCTTTTACCGGGGCTGGAGTCTATTTTGAGCATATTTATGATCTAAGTCAGCTCACAATCAGTTAAAAATAATTTTTTTTTTTTTTTAAAGAGATATATGTCGTAAAGTGAAATAAGAAGCGGTCTGTGCGATTATATAGGCTCATTGATATAGACTCATGATCAAATATTGATTTTGTCCGTCTCCACTGCTATTTACAGACCTTAAGTGTGTATATCTCCTTCGAATGTAGGCGTGTCTTTTCAATCTGCAGTTTGGAATTCTGCAATTTCTTCCCCCTTTTTTAATGGTTCTTATATTTCTTCGATATCTCTTTAGTTTTAATATTTAAAAATAAACAAAAATATTATTTTTTTTCTTTATATAGCATGTGGAAAGTTATTTGTCATTAGATCATCTTCTAATAAATCGGTTTCTGAGAGACTTAAAAGGGGAGAAACAGAGAGAGAGAGAGAGAGAGAGAGAGAGAGAGAGAGAGAGAGAGAGAGAAGGAGATCAATTTATTATTCTGGGCAAAGTCTACATCTCGATTTTCTATAATAACTTGGAATTATAAAATTGCTAACACGGCTATAAAGATATATTTCCAATTTCGTCGAATTAACGTTAAAACATAATATAAAAAAAGCGATTAATACGTTTGATGAGAATTAATAAAAGTTCTTTTTTTTCCATCAATAGCTGACTGAAATTTATTACACTTTTATTACACATTGTCAACGTCGCACTATCATATTTCCGCTAATTTATCGATATCGTTTCAGATAAGTTTAATTCACAATTTATTCAAGTGTGTCATTTGAATGCGTTTGATGATAATTTGAAATTTATTAACTGGTTGGTAACAAATAATTCAATCTGCGCGACGTCTTTCATGAGAAAATTATCCGTTTATCAATCATTCACTAAAAATTTAAGGAACAGAATATAACGTATACATCTACGTATCTCGTATTGTGTTTTATTATGTCAAGGACACGATCACGATGTTTTTACAGCTATAGCGTGCTCGCCTTACTCGGCTTTTGATCATGTAACTTTTTTTTTTTTAGACCGGGAACATCCTTGAAAAGGGGTAAACGTTATTTTATTATTAAAATTAATGACAACACTTTTTTCCTTTCACGTTTTCGTTTTAGGAAAAAAGTTACGCGATCGAAAGTCTAGTTGCCTAGTTGTCATTCATATAGCGAGGCTCGAATGGGAAGGACGCTATGTATATCGTCATATTATTGTATATCTTGAGACGCGATCGCAACAAGTAGCTAGCAACATATTTCGAGCGATTATTCTCTACAATCATTACAATATTTGTTATAAATCTGCGCGATTAATTAATTCTCAATGATTATCGCGTATTAATCAGCTACTAATTCGATTCGTCTAGTATCACGTAATAGTTGCCAGGTTATTCTCGAATTTCTCGTATAAATGGATCAACTCCACTTAAATGACATTATGATATATTTAATTGATAAACCATACTTATAATTACCTGTATTTTTTAATCTTGCTTGTCACCATTCTTGTTAACCATTTAGTATCAGTATAATCGATAATTGAAATAGCAAAAATGACGAGTGGCGTATAAAATATGCAATTTTCAAGTAGACGTAGCTTTTGCGTGCGGATCATAATTTTCGCCGATATATTGCAATATAATAAAGTGTGAGTTCCATGTGATTAACATCGGAAATACCATGTAAAATGCCGTGCAATCATCGCGATTCTAGTGATCGTTGCGAACGCAATCATAATCAACCGCGTTTTTGCAAGTGAGTGTCATGTCAGTGCCACGAAGAAAAAAACAAAGAAAAAAAGAAGATAGTCTGCCTTGAACGATATCGGTACAACCATAAGGTAAGCAATTTATAAATTATTTATTTATTAGTTGTAAAATTAATTCCTTGTTTATCTGCGCGATAATTATTTACATTTTAAATTTTGTCGTATATATAAAATATTTTTTCAGATTTTATTATATTTTACCATACAAAATCTTAAAATATCTATAATAAAATAATTGTATTAATTAATATTTGTATATAGATATGTATATAAAATATATATAGGTATTTCTACATTTAAGATTTATAATTATTTATAATTATTATATCTGAAAAAAAATGTTTTTGATAATTATATAATCTATTTTATTAAAAATCTGAAACAATTAAAAAAGCAAGGAACAAATAAAGCAAAATGTTATAATCTGTAATAATTAATTTCTCAAGTATTAATTTTTTTCTTTGACTTTTTTATGCATGTAATATAATTTAAATATACTTTTTATTTTACAACAATTTTGATTATAATTGCTGATCGTATTGGTCAATGTTAAATTATTTTTTATGATCTTAAACTAATAGATCACTAAAGATTGTATAAAATTTTACATACACACACATATGATCTCGCCTGCGCGTGTATGTATGTCATGTGCAGAACCCGAGGATGATCGATTCAAGAATTAATTAAACAACATTTGGTAGAATTGATATGGGAGCCTATTCAGAATCGTTTGAATTCAATTTCCATTTCATATTCCAATCGATCAATTTGAGTAGAAATTGAGCTTTAACCTTGCTAGGTAAATCTCTTGCAAATCTCTGCCATAGAGATAAGATTTTCATATCTCGAAAAAAAAAAAAAAAAAAAATGTTTTCCCAATCAAATTAAAAATATGCTTTTGAAGTGAAGTGATTTCAGAAGACTTCTTTCAGAAGTTTAGGGAAATGTCTTGTCTATTAGAGAATTATTATCTCTATCTCTCATATATAGATACATCAACATCAAATTAAAAGAACTTTTTGCCACGAAATTAAATCTGTCTAAGATGAGAAAAAAAATAACAAAATATTTATTATATTTCTGTATATCAAAGAACCATCGGAATACGTGGGCAGCGCTTTTCAGACGACCTGGCCAATGATTTTAAATGTTTCAACTATCTAAACCGTATATAATAAAAGTACATAAAAACATTACATTTTCAACAAACAATAACAACGTCATTTATAAACTTAAATGGTAAAATCAATGCATTTATGTCGGATAAACCAAGAGATTATTTTGAAAACCAGACTCAACGAACATGTGTATAATATAAAACAGCATCTGTTCAAACAATCAGTTAGCACATTCTTTTACACACCACGTTATAGATTGGAATAACGTAGAAATTTTGGATTATAAGCCTAATTATTACAGAAGATTAAACAACAACAAAATATTCTAAATGTGATACAGAACGCTGATTTATTAGACAAGCTGCATTTTTCATTGCTCGAGATTTTTTTAAATAATTCGCGACGATAAACTTCGGCACATGCGCACTTGGTG
The DNA here is from genome assembly GCF_030449975.1 of Polyergus mexicanus. Classification (NCBI taxonomy): domain Eukaryota; kingdom Metazoa; phylum Arthropoda; class Insecta; order Hymenoptera; family Formicidae; genus Polyergus; species Polyergus mexicanus. The sequence goes on along the minus strand of NW_027223321.1, from coordinate 12,191,646 downwards.
TTAATCCAATATTTATAAAAGCTTACTTGTCGTAAAGTCAGCTACCAGTCAAAACTTATCTCGCTCATTGAACATAATGTGCGAGAACATGAGAACATAAGAGATTACAATCAGAAAAAGTTTTATTTTTTCTTGTGCTTTTGATTTTTTGACTAGATTCATTATAACTTCATTATATAATAGTGAGTGTTCAGTGATAATAATTAATTGTTTTACGGCAAGAATTTTTTCTGCTAGTTCTTGTCCAATAGCTGTCGTTGTACAATTTTATTTAAAAATACGTTGACATTTGATTTTTAATTATTTTTTTATATTAATCTTTCAACTCTCACACTCTCCTTCACGGTTACATAGGTGAGTTAATAATATTGATAAGAAGAAGAGAAAGATTTTTGTTATCGCGCAAATCGGGGATTAGCATTATATTATATTAAAAATAAAAAAATATAATTTGAGCCTTACGTATGGTCTTACTAAACTTCGTTATATTTATCAATTTAATCAGATTTAGATAACTCATACTATCGACCTAAATATTTATAATTCATGTATGCATCATTTTAATTGTGATTAAAGAAACGCAAGTTAGTGTAGAAACAAAAAATGTTATATTCCACATAAAACAAAAAATTCTTAGATTATTATCTAAGCATCCATAATATATAATCGATGTATTTATTTACCAACCACTTTTCTTGCTCGTATTGGCCTATTAATTTTACACTTGTATTTATATTTTATACATATAGTATTTTTTTATTCACACGAGGAGACAGAAAGATTAATCTTTTACAATTAAAAAAAGATATACAACTTACCACATCCCACATTGTTAAGTACTTGAATTGACCAGGATCAAACTTTTCAAATCTTTTTCCGATCATAGGAATGTGTAAAATAGTGAAGGCATAGAATAGAGTGAAACCGTACATCATCAGACTGACCAAATGGACTAGAGTGTTTAAAACGAGCGCCATCTTAATAATTTTCTGTCAAATTCAATAAATACACAGAATTAGTAAAATATAGTAGCGATGGTGTATTATTATTACAAAATATCGCGCGATAAAAAGCTAATTATATATTTAAATACAAGGACAAAATATATGTATCAGATTAATTTCGATAGCAACAGTATATCAGTATCGTGAATGAGCGTAGTCTTATTTTTAAAATTTATATCTAATTTATCTGTTAGTGAAATTTAAAACTAAGGTTTTTCTGTGGCATCTATCCATGTGTGTTAATACTAATCATTAATCTTACTTGTTATAAAATTTGACTGTGGTATAGAGAAAAATTGTTTTTCTCAAAGATCGTTCTAACTATAGTATCAAAACTCATATTTATTCAAATGATTAATATTTGCCAATGGGACCTAAATTTGTTAGTAGATGTGTTATTAGAATTTGTTGTTATAAATTCTATATGTTACAAATTATGTTCTAGCAGATATAGAAAAAATAGTGATACATTTTTGTTAGGCATCTAGAAATTTATCTGCATCAGCAAAACATTCTCTTGAGTGTTTGATACTTAAAATTCTAACGTAATTCTAAGCGTTGAGAAAAGTTATGAACGTATATTGTAACATCTAGAAATCAAATTTACATCGGCAAAATATTTTCTTGAGTGTTTGATATTTAAAATTTCTATACGCAAATAAGCTTTGGAAAAAGTTTGTATTAAAGCAATAATTGATTGTATAAATGCGGTGCAGATATTTCAAAAAAACTAGAAAAATTATTTGCACACTTGCATAAGTCAATCGTCATATTTTAATGCAGAAATTGATATTATTTGTATAATCCTGTGTATGTAATTCGTTCACGCTAACAAAATAATATTAATGTTATATGTATAATAATATTAACGATTTTTTTCTGTGTAATTTATTCATATATAATTTATTCGCAAGAAGATCAAGAAGAAGAACAAACTTGCGTTGCTCTTTTGTTTTCGAAAGTCTATTTAATATAACACTGTACAGATTAGATTTTGAAACTAATTTCAGAGCACCAAATTTATATCTATGTATTATGAAATAAATTATTTATATATACACTCGAATATAATTAATGTAATACTAATTGCAAATAGTCAAATTATTATTGTATAATGTTGTTTTACTATTCTATATTTTTTATGAGAGATGATGATGAGAAATTTGTTTTCAAGTAATTAATATAACTTCTTGCACACAATAATTTTTTCATGATATATAACATTTTATTTTAATGAACTACTTCAACGATATTTTTTTCATAATATAATAAATTAACATATATATATCTGCCATTGTGAAATGCGTCTTTTAAAAGGCAATCCTATAGATTGAACGTAACATCTAAACGTCGGAAAAAAACAATTTGTATAAAATCTTTTTCTATCACATTCACAATTAACAGCGTAGCACAGACAGTGAAGAGATTCCTAAATAAAAGGAATTTGACTTTATGTGCAGAGAAGACGAAAGTGTTTTCAATAGAGGAAACAGAGAAAGGAAGAAAAGTTGGAAATGGAGAGGAAACGAAATAGAAGAGGTAAATGTTTTTTTTTTTTTTTTTCAAATATTTAGGCTTCGTGTTTAACAATAAAGGTAATTATGAGGATTATATAAGGGATATAAGTAATAAGGGAAGATTGGCAGCTAATAAAACATGGGGCTGGGAGAGCGGATATGCAGGGATGATTTTACTAGAAGGTGGGAGTTGTTTAGTATTTGGTACAAAGTGTAATGTCTTACGGGGTGGAAATATGGGGATGGGAAGAGAAAAAAGATTTAGAGAGAATAATGCCGGATTATGTAAGATAGATTTTCAGGTTAGATTTTTGTACACCAAGGTATCTAATGACAAGAGAATTAAGACTTGAATAAATTAAGAATTGAATGGGGATTAAGGGCAGTTAAATATGAGGAAAAGATAGGACAGCTGGATGAAAATAGATGGATAAAAAGATGCTGGATTGAAAAAGAAAAGAATGGATGGAAAGATATGTACAGTACGGGGAGAGAGAGAGATATTATAATAGGATGGGATATAGAAGCACTAGAAGACTTAAAAAAAGGGAGGGGGGATTGATTTAAGGAAGGAGCTAGGGGAGAGAGATTGGGTGGTGCAAAGGCAAGCAGAGGAAGGCAAAATTAGAAAGGCCAGGTACAACAAAAAATATAAGGAATTGGAAATAGGTGATGAAGGACCAAGTTATCTGAGGAAAAGTAGTGTAGATAATGGCAATACAGGGGATATGATAAGGGCATTGTTAAGGTTAAGGTGTGGAAATATGGAAGAGGGAAATAAATATTGGTTGGAGGAAGAGGAGACATTGTGTTTATTTTGCGGCGATGGTAAAGATTGTATGAGTCACTATGTAATATAAAAGGTAGAATATTACGGAAATTGTGGTTGGAAAAGGAATTAATAATAAAAAATAGGAAAAGAAAGTAGAGATGTGAAAATAAAATAAAATAAAATAAAATAAATAAGCTACTCCTAGCTAGTCTTAGAATCGTAAGAGGTATGAAAGTGTATGCGCGAGGTATGTGTGGATAAAGAGAATTTGTAAACCAAGTCTGCTTTTCTTGGCTATATGGCTGAAGTTAAATAAAGTATTTTATTTAACAGCGCAGCAAAAATACAGTTTCCTGTTGGAAGCTTTACCTGTAATAATACGATTAATTGGACGTGCATTTTAATCACTTGATAATTATATAAATGATAAGATCTACGGGCTGTTTACGTAAATGACAAAAACTTGCCGCAAGACAAATATGGATTATTCTAATAATGCTTGGAAAATATGCATATTACACCTGACTGATGACTTTGTCCTTGATATGTTGTCAAGAACACGAGTAACTTTTCCTTATTACTTAACCGCCGGTCTCTTATAGTTTCTGAGATATTTAAAGTTATGATTTCACAATTTTAATGATTTTTCTAAAATAAAATTTTTATAAAATAAAGAAAAATAAAGGTAGTTTACATTGTATTACGCAGACGTGAAAAAAGTGTTTCTTAACATTCCCTTTGGGTTTTTTACTTTCCACACAACAATTGTAGGGTGAACTTCGCTTCGCGTTGTAATGTATATGCATGGACACAGTGGGTTCCGCCCCCCACCCCCCTTCTACGGTGGGGCTCCATTTTCGGAAGATATAACTTAATCCAAACCTATTTCTTTGGTTTGGGTTACGTTGTATAATTCAAACCAAATTTTCAGAAATAAGTTTGGATTAGGTTATATCTTCTGAAAGTGGAGCCCCCCTCCCCCCCCTGTAAGGGGGTGCGGAACCCACTGCGTCCACACATATACTTTCTCATCTATGCAACAATTGTGGGGCGGACTTTGCCTCTCCTATTCTGCACAATTACCAAAAAGGTTTAGGTTATATCTTTTGTCTTTATATTATTACCCAAATGTTAACTTTAAATAACTCGAAAACACTATAAGAGACCGCTGGTTAAGTTATAAGGAAAAGTTACTCAGGGTCATGTCCTTGACAACATATGTCAAGGTCCTAATATTGTATTAATATCTAAATAATCGAGAGAGCATGTTATTATCTTATCATAAAGCATTAAGTAAATATACATATTAGTAACCTAATATGCCGATTTATTGTTTATGGTTTTTTTTAACGATTTATCGTTCATTTTATTAAAAAAAATACGTTGAATCACTTTTTTATACATTTCGTATCGTAAAATTTTGTATAAATATAATAAATACAATAATACAATAAATTATATATAAAATAATAATTATATATAATTATATATAAAATTATCTTTAAATTTATGTATAATTTCATGTTTGCAAAAATTAAAATATTTCTATTATTTTTCATATATATTTTCTAATCTCAGCCTTATTCTGTCCGATTGACCAAGCAATATAAGATTAAATAAAATGATCAAGTGATTATAATCATTAATATTAAAAATTTTATATAAAAAAAGATTATTATAGATATGTGGATATATATATATATATATATATATATATAAATATAATTTCATACCGAAACGAAAAAATAAGAACACAGATCTTTTTTTAATTTGTTTTTAAACATGATTTGATTTACCTTGTTTCTCCGCTGTTGATGATTATTGCCAAGTCACGTAACGACTGAGAGGAAATGGCTTTGGATTGGCATTTGCACCGATCACAATTCAGCACTGATCGTTCGCACATTCAATTGCTATACTGACACATATTAAAAGTTTGATAGTGTTAACGGCACGTCAACTATATACATGTACATATATATATATATATATATATATATATATATACATACATATGTATGTTTATCGAGATGATTTCGCATTAATGATATGTCTAAGCGTTATTTGTTAATCGGGTCGAGACATAGGTCGCGCGAAACGTTTTGCTCGATTACAACGACGATTGCGATGACCGTAACGGTTTTATCAGCGCAGCGATGATGATAAAGGATGATGTCGACGCAATCGACGATACACGAATGTGGATCGAGTATGACGGTCGCCGAGTACTATGGCGCTTATATCATTGCCACGCTAACGAACACGAATCAAGACTAACGAGAATCATCTTGTTTCTATCGTACTTTTAAGTTTGAGTGGGAGGAGTGTAGCGTACATTGATGGGAGAACATGAATTCAAGTATGTAGGAACTTGAAAAAAAAAACCAGCCAATATGACTACTTTTTCAAAAATTAATTATGTATATTTACATCCGACTACATATTATACGATTTTTTCTCGGGTAGACATGACAATCATCAACAAAATATCATCGGAACAATTTTTGAGCTTCTGCGGAAATAAAAGTACACAATTAGAAAAAAGACAGACGTGTGTTAGAAAAGATAAAGAATAACTTTGGAGAGAGAATAATTGATTCTAGAATACATTATATAAAATAATTAAAATACAAAAGAAATAATTTAACACTGTAAAATATAATCTTTGAGTATTTGCAAATCAACAATTTTTTTTCTCTAAAATGATCTCAACTGCCGTCATAATGATACTAACGAGACTGATATGATAATGAAAATATGAATAATTCTGAAATTTTTGATATATGATATGAAAGGTCGGTATTATCATAGATTGCGTGATTCTCAATATCTTTTGCTCCCGGACGGCAGAGATAATTTTTTCACGAAAAAAGGCATTTTACGTAGTCTGAAGATTCTTTAATGAACTGAAATTTAGCACAATATATGAAAATACAAAAATAATTTTGTGTGTATGTGATGGACGTAATTCTTTGCATTTTTCTCTATAAAGATTTATTATAGCAATGTGAGCAATTATAGCAATATGCAAATTAATACTTTAGGAATGTATTATATATTCAGGAATATATATGTATATTGCTACATAATATATATATATATAATATATATATTGTATATAATAGACATATATATAATATTATAATAGACATTGAGACAAAATACTTCGTTCTCTTTGATAAAAAGTCTTCGAATATGTTAAACAATTATTTATATAATTAAGTGTGTTTTGAAGAACTTAAAAGACGAGCATGAAATAACTAAATAAATAGAAAAAATCTATTTGTTTATATCTTTTCTCGGAACATATGATTTTTTAGAATATCTTTCTAAAGTCATAAGTTAAAGTTAATATCAAAATTAATGAAGATACAATTACAAAATTAATGATACAATGGTTTAAGCGAAGTAGATTCAGAAACTCAAACCATCGCTGACAATGAATATACTAGACCATAAATTATTATTATCAAATTTTTATTTACAAATTAAATATTGTAAGAAACAATATTAATATGCCATAATATATGCTTTTTTACATAGAGTTTAAACTTTTAGCAGCTTTCTTATTATCTTTCTATTATGTAGTATTCTATTATTTTCTGAGGTAATTAGATTAATATAATTGGTATTTTAATATATGATAAATATATGAATGAAATATATATAATATATGTCTTTTTTAAATTTTTTCTCGATTAAATTCGAACATTTCTTCTTTCATAGTATAAACTAATTATTGTTTAATTCTTTTATTGTATTACATATACAATATATTAATATAATAATAACATCTTAATATACATACAATATATTGAGTATATAATATATGCTGTAAATGTAAATTACAGATGATAAAACAGAAATTTGTTAAGTTGAAACATTTTATCTTTAGTCGGTAATGTCAGCGTTCTTTAATTATCTTCATGCTTTATTGATTATTTCATCAAAAGTTAGAGAAGCACATTGAACAGATGTTTCATTTTTGGTAAACAACAATATGAGAATATTGTGAATAAAGAAAGATTTAACTTAACGAAATTTTCCATAAAAGACTAATAAAGCAAATCTTACATTCGTATTTCTATTGCATAGCTATCTTTAGCATTTCAATATTTTACAATATATTATTTAAGAATAATGATCAAGTATATTAGCAATTTATATATGTATATAAAATTCGATTCATTAAAATGTTTAAAACATAATTTTACAAAAAAGTTAGATATATATATGTGCATAATTATAAAAGCGTGACTTTTAGTTATATTTTAGTAAATCACAAGTGAAATAAAATGATTTTACTAAAATCAAACTTATTTGTAACTGTCCGAAATTAATCACAAAGATTTGTATATATAATTATATGCACATATATCTGAATTTTTTTTGCAAAATTATTACTCTTTTCTTTTTAATAAATTATATAAATTATACATTGCTAATATTTTATCATTAATTTTGAATAATATTGCAATATATATTTAAATGCCAAAGATATCTCTACTACAATAAGCACGTAATTCGCTTTACTCGTCTTTTATGAAAAATTTTAGTTAAATTAAACATTCTTTTTATACATAATATTTATATGCGTATTGTTGTTCAATATCGAAAATGAGAGATTTTCTTTTTTAGCAGTATCCTTTTTTTTTTTATCAGTGTTTCAATATTTCTCTGATTTATCTCTCTTCACCGCGCGACGCTCAAAATAAAATTTATTAACGTGGTATTATATTTATCAAAGAAAAAGGCGAACGCGGTATAAATTTAAAACGCATCTCCATTTTTCTTTCTCGTACCGTAAATCAACATAGCGAATATCTCGCGTGATTAACGCGATTTACTCACAATGTTGACGTGAAAAATTTAATGTTATCGAACGCGTGACGTAATATTCTTTCACCGATTCGCCGAGGATGATTATTTCACTTTGGCCATTTCGCGCCTCGCCATTCACCGATCTAGTCACGGCCCTGGATGGACGGACGGTCAGTTGGTCGCCGTATTCATCGAGCGGTGCCTAACGCTCGCTCGTCGGTGCCGGCTGGCTGTACGTCACGTTCACTCGTCGTGTGCCCTCGCCATATTTCGAATCCGTCAGTTTCGCGCCGGACGTTTCGAGCGTCGTTTCGATCCTTCGCAATCGACGCGCGCGTTTAACGATTAAATCCGGCTCGCGCGCAAAATCCGCGGCTCCCGAACGGCGATGCGTCGCCGATAATCGTGGAAAATCGATTCCCGCGATCGATCGCGCACCGTTTCGGAGATCTTATCGCGGGACTCGTTCTCTCTGTGGTCCTCTCGCGTCTCCAAAACCGTTTCCTAAGCCCGTTCGTACGAGCTGAATACGAGAGGTAAGATCTGTCATTTGTATTAGCGTATTGAGATAAGAACTGTCAAGTTCTGCGACTGAATTTTGTAATAATTTTTTTTTTTTAATTATAATTCACGCAATTCTCTAACGACTCCTTCGTCTAAACTTATTTGAATAAATGTGCATAAATTTCTGCTCGATAAAAGTATACAAGATATTTGTACTTTTCGCAAATATGTCGACGACTTCTCGAGGATATTTAGAGTCATTTATTTTCATTAGCGAACGTTTTAGGACGCAACTTTTTACTTTATTTATTTGATTTGATTAGCGTTTAATAAAAATCCATCGTGAAATTTGAGCACCAGTACTTTCGAAACGCTCTTTGCATATAATAGCGCGATGTAGAATTTATTATTACATTATATTGCGCGTGGTTGCGAGAATTGTAATTAGGTAAGATTAGTGAAAGTACCGCAAAGACGTCTATAGTTACAAGAATATTGCTTAATAAACGTATTGATACTTGCGAAAGATTTGCAATTATGAGGACAAAAGGTGCGTCTACTATTATCATCTTTTTCACAAACAAGCAACTGCGTATGTATTGACGTAGGATGTGCGTACGAGAGTCCGAAAGAGAGAAGATATTCCATTTTATCTAGATGTTTTTATTTCTCGTCCCTTTTTAGATGTCCTCCTTTCTCGGATCTAATAGCACTTTTATATAGAGTGGTCAGAAATTCTCGAAAGAAATTCGAGAAAGAACAGTGGACGCGATGCCATAAGTGACGCGACACGAAAATCGATCGGCGATGAGTAATATCGTCGTTTTATCGGTGTTAATTCAATAGCGATCGCGAACTGTAGTAGTACTTGTAATTTTTTAGATGATATCTGCTTTGTGTACGAAACAAAGCACAGTTTGTTTAACATAGATTGCCTTGAACATTTCGCAGAAATGTATCCCAGATTTAAGAAGAAAGATCTCAAGCATATCCGATTCACACATTGACAATATTATTTATATTGTTTGATTATATCGTTTGATTAATTATTGAGTCACAGAGATAAATAATAAATATATCCAATCCTGTTTAAAAAAAATTATTAAATACAGATATATATATATAAAATTATTAAATAGATATATATAGAGAGAGAAAGTTATCATTTAAACATTTTTTCATATTTATTTCTTTTTACGAATATTTTTGTATCTGACACTTCTTAACACTTAATTTCTCTAACAATTTTTTGTATTAGATTTATTTTGTACATTTAATATTTTGCGATGCATCTTCCATTTGGTGGTATTTTAATAATATTTGTATTAAAATATAATTATAATATTAAATAAATATTAAATATAATTAAATTATAATGTTTGTTTCTCATGTTTCATAAATACTATGGCTCGTATTGTATTTAAATTTAGATTTTTAATTTTATTTCCAACTTTGTATGTGCGCATATAAAATTCCATATCTAAAACGTTCAAAGTATCTAACATTTTATATATATTGTACTCATTAGCAGACAAATATGATCAATGGATCGTAGAATATTTTTTTATAGGTCAATTATTAGACTCCTTTTAAGGACGAGTATTACAATAGACTCTCACTGTACATGTTGAGGAAACGGGTGGTAAGGTCTCTTTTATTGCTGCCATACATCGCGTTTCTACCGTTACATTACGCAACTTCTTCCTTGGACGCTTAACACACGTATGTATGTATCGTATATATATGCATATATATGTATATATGTATGTACTCTTGCATCGTCAGGAGTCACAAACGAAAGCGCGTTTCAAACAATGTTGCGTATTATATGCAAGAGAAGAAAATTGTTTTCGAAATTATTTTCAAAAACAAAATTATATTGTCGGAATTTTGAAGGATATTAACCGCCGCCATTATGCATATTCTGAGTAAAAAATTCGATTCGCACGTTTCAAAATGGTTTACGTATCATCGAGAAGGTCGTTGCATTTATCTCTAATTTACGCATTTTCATTTTCAACTTTAATGCAACCGATGACTCGCATAGATTGGCGTGCAATTGAATTGTACATATTAGCTGTTGGAATGCGATAAGAAAATAAATGCTAATGAACAAATTCTATTCTTGCAGCAAGACTGGAAGCGATTTTTGGTCGCACCTTTTGTCGCTTTAATTCTATTCATTTTCACGCAATTTTAGTTTCTTTCTTCAAAAGAAACAAAATAAAAAAATAAAAGAGGAGTAGATGATAGTCGTTAATTAATTTTCAGATGTCGTGTGTGCGCGTAGCAATTAATATTTGTAAAAATTCCTGCAGAATATAGATTACAATAATATAGATTACATAATATTATTGATTAATAACATAGATTATACAGCGCGATCGTCTAACTGTTTGCCAAAAGTCAAAGTACAAAATACGTTTTGTCTCGATAGCGCAAAACAGGTATATAGATTTACGAACATTGGTACATTTTATTTGCGACGTTTCTAACATCAGCTGTTCCGCGTCTGTTCTTTCTTTATTCGCGTCGCTTGGCTTGCGACGACGTATGCAAAGGAATGCGCGCATCGCAGACTTGCGAAAAGTCGCATCAAGCTTTTGTGTCCTTAGAGTTACTGAGACGATGGCTTCCGCGCTGCAATTGTTCGCTGATAATAAACCGGATGGACTGATAATTTTCTACGTCTTGTGGATCGATCGGAGACTGCTAAAGACATATTTTGTAGCTCGACGAACATCATTCAAATACTTTATCCGCGATATAGAATGAATTTGGAATGAAATTTTATCCGCGCATCTTCTATACACTATTTAAATAGTTACATATGAGATCATCGAGTTAATTTTTCAACGTGTCCATCATTATTCAAAAAGTATCGGTAATCATTCAATTAATTATCGAGATTATTATTTACATGAAATTATTCGTACAAAATCTATCTGTTATGTCTGACACACTTATTCGTGTGAAAATTGGAATAAAATTATCTCGATTCCATGATCGAAATTTTCGAAGAAAGAAATCCCCCCACACACACACACACACATGAATCTTTTTCTCAAATATCTTTATAATATCGTAAGAGATTCGCTGAGAAATTTTATCGATTCTGTAATCGCAAAGATAGATTCGCCGAAAACTCGAGGCGCTATTCGCGTGCCGGAGCGCGAAATCAGTTATGTAGTACATGCACGCTTACATACGGACTCTGTCTTCCTCGATTGATAACCGGATCCGCCCGCATATCCCATGATGGCGGACGATTTTTCGCGGGGCGATTTTTCGGACGCGTAGGATCACAATAGGGAGTGCAAGAGGAGATCGCGATGCGGTGAGTCAGCGGGCGAGTCGATAACCGGCTTCACGAACTCTCCTCTCTCTTTGCTATCTATCTCTCTCTTTCTTTTGTTCGGCATACCCTTTCCCCGCTCCGTTTCCTTTTTTCCTTTCTCGTACCGTAATGATCTGCCGGTGATTCCCCACGCTCCGCGTCTCTTCATGTTTCTCAACGCTCTGACACTTTCCAACAAATCTATACGGGTTCGAGTAATTCCTCTGAACCGCTCACGGTTTGTTCGGACACGCAGGTGCATCCCATCCTCTTGCGTTTTCTCCATTGCAACTTGTTTCTAATTAGGAGCGACGGAGAGAATGAAAGAGGGAAAGAGAGAAAGGATTTCTTTGTCCGGGATTATATTGCGCTCTCGCGTAAATATAGTGTATATTGCGTGTCTTTTTCCTTTTTTATTTACTTTACATCGATATACTTCACGTTCGTTTACATTGTTCATTGCATCGTATGCAATCTCTCTGATCTCTTTGCCGTTGTAATTAGATAGGATTTTAATCCGCGTATCGATGCGTGTGTCGGGGTATACACTGCATTGCCAAGGTAATAAGACTATCGGTTCGGCAAAATTGTGAGATAGAAATAAATCTGACGTAATAGCATTAGCTATATTGTACATATATTTCTATTCTTGTTATCTTGTATGCTGTAAGCTTGCATACTTATCGTCTTTTCGCGTTAATAATAAATAAACAGAAATTAACAGTTTATTTCTTGAGGTAACATACAGAGTTGGGAAGTAACGCGTTACTTGTAACGCCGTTACCGTTACAGTTACTTTTTTTCGATAACTGTAACGGTAATGGCGTTACAAATTTTATTTGTAACGGAAAAAGTAAGTTCGTTACATTTTTCGATAACGAGTAACGAATTTAACAGTTACTTTTATCGTTACTTTTTTTCAAATTTCTTGATTTATTTAAGATATTATTCTTGCTATTGTGCGTGATAAAATTTTTATGTTAACCGTAAAGCCGTAAACAAATCGACCAATTAGCATTCTTATTATGTTGTAAAAATGCTTGAATGTGATTGATCAACTTATGGCTCTTGCAGATCAGTGCGATGACGCGACGCGCGATATCCAATGAGAGTTTTATCTTTTCGGAAAAGCAGAGTTCTCATTTACTACCAGTTCTAAGTACCTTGCAACAAAAATTAGAAAATCTCAATAAATCTGACCTTATAGATTGCCATTCATTAGTTGAAGCTATTCAGCAAGGTTTAAATAAAAGGTAACTTATTAATTTGATTAATACATATGTTATTTAATTTTAAATAAGGATTTAATTGAAAAATATTACTTTATTTTAAACTATTGATTCAAAAGTATTAATTTCAATAAAACAAACAATGTCGCTTAATTTACTATATTTGATTTTAGATTTCTTACAATATTTGAAATAAAAGAATTAATAATAGCAGCATGTTTACATCCAAAATTTAAGTTAAACTGGTTAACCGGAGAAAAAAGAAAACGTGCTGAAAATTACTTGGAGGATTTATTGGGAATCCGATCAACTGAAAATTCTTCAAAAGTTGGAAAATCTGACGATCACGATGATTTTTTAATTTTTGAGCAAAAAACGGTGCAAAATGAATCTGAACAAGAAGAATTGCAACGGTTTTTAAAATCAAATAATTGTAATATAGAAATGTTAAACGACTATCCAAAACTTAAAAAACTTTTTATTAAATATAATACAGCTCTACCAAGCAGTGCATCTGTAGAAAGAATATTTAGCATCGGTGGCTCTGTATTAACACCACAAAGAGGGCATTTAAATGATGATACTATGGAGCAACAAATTTTATTAAAAATTAATAAAGAATTTCGATAAAATTTAATCATTTATTTTGTAATAAACCTTGAATGAAATCTTGCTTACAATTTTTTAAAAGTTTTTCTTATGCAAAATAATTTATTAGTTTGTATTGTAAAAAAGTAACGGAAATTGTAACGACTCGTTACTTTTTAGTAACTGTAACAGTAACGAGTTACTTTTTAGAAAAAATAACGGTAACGGTAACGAGTTACTTTTATAAAGTAACTTTCCCAACCCTGGTAACATATATGCATTCGGAAGGCTAATTTCCTACTTTATTCCTCTCGGAAGTAACATAAAAGTTTGTAGTTTTATCGTTTAAAAGTTTAAATGAGGGAATTGGATTTTTTCATATTCAATTTTTTTTTGTTTTTTTTGTTTTGTTTAATGTCTCATTGTCAATGCTATATATGTTTCCAGTTTCTCGAAATAATCAACTCGATTGTGCCGACGAGTTAGCGACTGGGAAAGTGTAAGGGATCGCAAATCGATCGTTCGCCGGTCGTTGCAAGGTCGTGCGAAACTTTCGCGAAATAATTACCTGAACCGGTCGAAAGAACCGCTTGCGCAACACGCGCTTCTTACAAGGACGGTTGCCCATGAATCATTCTCCGGTGCAATGTGCGCTGAATGTTGTTGGATTCGCGCGAAGGAAGTAAAATGAGAAATGAAAGTTTTAGCAAGTGCAATTGAGTCGCATCTTTTATCGTAATTTATGATATAAATCGCGGTTAAGCGGGCATTATTTTTTATTTATTCAGCGGGAGTGGCTTCCAACAGGATTAGGCCACTTTGCGAATCAATCATCGAACGTTACATACGCGCGCTTTGTGTGTGTGTGACGTTTCTTCTTACGTATCACTGGTGTGCAATAAATTGCATGTCATTTTTCGCAATTTTATATCATTAGTAATTGAAAACTATTTAATCTAAAATATATCGAGATAAATATGATTTTCTACGCATGTTTCTCTACTCTTAAGAAGAATAAACTGCATTTTTCATTTTATGATATTCTTGATCTAGTTTTTATTTCAAGTTTATTCTTCTCTATTCTTTAAAGTTGATCGAAAAATATCTGAAATAAATTCTCTTATCATTTTGCCGAAATGTATAGATACATATAATTTATATTTCTAAATTTTTATAAAATTTTTTATTATATCTTTGTCGAATGTGAGAATAATAATTGCGTCTTTGTGTTTATCTTTTTTCTATCAGTTATAGTAATAATAAATTAAATATCTTGTATATAAAATGGGCGATGTTCCTGTATTAAAAATTTTTTATTAAATTAATTGTAAAAAATATATAATTCAAGATGCTTCAAATATATATATATATAAAATCTCTCTACAAATATGTCAAGCAAAATAATTTAACAAAAATGTTTGAATTATTCTTGTATTCGCTTCCTTCACAAAAGAGTTTTATAATATATATGTATTCTCTCTCTCTCTCTCTCTCTCTCTCTCTCTCTCTCTCTCTCTCTCTGTATTATATAATCACATATACATATGTATAATAAAACTTCAAGAATACACATAAATCGATGTTCAAGAACTATCATTTTACATTTTTTATATACTAAAATAAAAAATTGTATAACAAAAAATATCTTATTTATTCCAATGTTTCAGATCATTGACGTGTATGTAAAAAAAAAAAACAAAAAAAAAATGTCCGAGTACTGCGAATATATGTGGTGTGATCCCGCACGTGGTCACAATAGCGTCGCCTTGGCACGTAGCATTTACGAGGAGGGGGGCAGGTTCGATAAGCGTGACAAGAAGCTAGCCATTAAAACTGTCAGAGCTATACTTCGGCAGATGCCGGATGTAGGTACGTAAAAATAAAATCGTATAAAGTATAATTGTCGAAATCAGATCATCTTGTGATGCATGTAAGGTTATCAAATATATCAGAAACGAAAGTGTCTATTATCATTTTAATATCAAATTTGCAGTTTAACGGAAAAAGTTTAATTTTGATTCTTCACTTGAAAAAAAAAATTGTCTTCTTACCTCATTTAATGAAAATATATATTTAACAGATATATAAATTGGGATTAATGTAGAATAATTATGTAAAGTATGAATATTAAATAATTTCGGAAATATGTGAATAAAAGAGATATACACACACACACACATATATTTATATATAGCAAAGAAAAAAATCTAATAATTTTATTAGAAATTGAAAGGCGGAAATACATATATATGCAGCTGCTTTTATGGTCGGCCGAACAAAAGTTAATAATTCTTTATCTAATTAAAAAGGCGACTTAAGGAGAGTCGGTCATCGTTAATGATCAAGCGCGAAGAATATTGAAATGTTCCATGCGTACTTTCCGGGTAATATCCGCATACGGATTGCTTCCGGTCGTACGTTTTTGCGGATAGCATTACAATGACGATCGATCTTCGTCTTTGTTGTCCCTAGACATGGAGTGTTGCACGGATGAATATATTACGCGCTTCCTGCTGGCCCGGAAGTATCGTACCGAGCAGACGGCGGCACTGATAGCCGCTTATCAGGCGCAAATAACGCACCGCCAGGATATCTTCGGCAACCTCACCGCTCGGGATCCCGCCTTGCAACGCGCGCTTCGCGCGGCCATACCGGGGGTTCTGCCTGCGCGAGATAGGTACGGATGTGTATGCGTGAATCTATTATACATAATAAGCAAGCGTTTGCGGATCAAGAAATAATGAGGCATAAATTCGTGATGTACAGCAACCGTTATATTTATTCTTATATTTTTCGCTATGTAATCAACACTACTGGTACTGCAAATGCGCGATTATCGCAGCTTCATCCTGCGCATAATTTGTAAAGTGTATTTTTTTCAACGATACGAACGCTCGATGAATGATTTATTTAATGCTTGAGATAAAGTTGATAAATTGAGATTTAGGACGATAGCCATGGGAGAAACAAAATCTTATTTTTTTAAATTATTATTACAATGATTCGGATAAATAGCTGTTTATTTGTGATGCTTATCTCTCTTCTAATTTTATTCATTACTTTTTATTTTATTCTATGAAACAATGTAGAAAAGGCAGATGCGTGCTGGTTATTTTAGCATCGCAATGGGATCCCATAGCCGTACCCGCATTGTCCGTTCAACGAGCTATCTTTTTAGTTTTGGAAATACTTATTCAGGATCCTCGAAATCAGGTGCAAATCCATCATTATTAATTGACTATTATTTCACAAAGTTAATTATATTACTCTAATCTTTAGTATTTTTATCACTTATTAAAGACTTTTATAGCTTTTATGAAAGAGTTAACGTTTATGAAAGACTTGCGGTTTACGAAATAATTTATATAAAGATATTTTTTGTATACTCTGTTTATAGCGAAAGTATAAAAATTACATGAACTGAACTAGAAAAATATATATTTTATAAAATATATTAATATAAAAAAAAATATATATATATATATATAAAAAAAAATATTTAAAACTGTAATTGGTGGTGTTTCATTTAGCTAAAACTCTACATTCAGTCTCGACTAAATGTTTATTTCCAAACTGAAACTATCACATGCCTCTAACGATGATTTGTACTTTTTTTTTCAGCAATCTGGTTTTGTTATTGTGGTGGACTGGAGCGGATTCTCGTTACGGCAGGGTAGCGCGCTGGGCGCAGCGGCTTTGCGAAACCTAATAGCTGCTCTACGTGGGCGATTTCCTGCCCGATTCAAAGCGATACATTTCCTTTCAGCGCCCCTGTACGTTCAGGCGACTCTGGCTCTGGTGAAGCCATTTCTGGATGAGAAGACGCGAAATAAGGTGAGACATGTGCAGGCGATTCACGGCATTACAAGCACGAATAAATTTCCAAGATACATATTGTATATACTTACATATATTATTAAGAATAAGGAAATAAACATAAGCATAAAGAGCCACGCACAGTATTTCGCAAAAATATTTATTGATTAAAATAATAATTATAAAACTATAAACGGCGTACGTTGATCCTTTTTTGGGTTATCTTCAACGGTATATTCTGTGATTATAATCATATTTCAACATGCATGAAGCGTAATTACAATTGTAGATAAAATTTTATGTTTGAATGGTATCTAATGGTAACAAAAATTTATCACCACAATTGCATACAGTAACAACCGCACTTGAAAATTTAACTTAAAAAATTCATTATTCACAATTCTTATCCAATCTAGGAGATATTTAGAGAATATAATAAAAATTAATCTTTATTGCTTGCGTTAATGTATAACGTAATCTGAAACAAACGTCATAAATAATAAGAATCTCTTCGTAAAAACCGATGTCTTCGCGGGTGTGTAAGATGCTATATAAATTATCACCGCTCAGGCACATCAGATAACTGTCAAGTGCGAAAACCCGCTAACGTTCATCTTTTTATTTACAGATCTATCTGCACGGCAACAATCTCAGCACGCTCCACGAGCATCTGCCAACGGATATCTTGCCGGCGGAGCTCGGTGGAACGGGACCAGCCTTCAGCCCGGGATTATGGGCCGAGCCGGTCATCCACTTGGCGATGAAAGAGGCCGAGATCGCCGCGGCCGCCAAAAAGAAAAAAGAGCTCGTCGACCAGAGTACGCGTCTACAAAAACCGACCAACGGGTCGAAAACCGCAAACGGAAACCATCTAAGGAGCGACGACTCGACTGTCTTGATGAGCGCGGATAAAACATTCTTCAACAATCTCGCGAAGCTTTCTCCCGAAAAGGCGCAAATGGACATAGAATTAAATGTGATAAATAAACGATCGGATGAACAAAGAGAAATGACGGAGCTTGCGACGAAAAACTGCGAGAATAGTGCTGAGGTATTCAAACGAGACAATAACGGAAACGAGAGACATGATTCCGATGAGAGAACGGATCAGTTCAGGAATGACCTGGTGTTTCTCGACGCGGAGGTCAACTCGAACGAGTTCGAAATGATTCCCAGCAGATCGGGCAGCGATAGCAGCAAGGATAATTTATTGGATAATAGATTAGAAGGGAAGGCCCTCATTATCGTTGGCAACAGCGAGGCACCCTCGGAAAAAACAAATCTCATAACGTAACGCTGATCTCTTGTATATCCAGGTATTGCTTAATGATACGACTCTATCGTTTCCTTTTTTTTTATAAACGATGTGAATCTATAGATAACGGTCTCGAATAGTCTCGGGGTAGCGTAATTTTATCGGTAATAGCAATGGATTTCCTTATTTACTATTTCTTAGAATGTAATTTGGTACGGTGCTTTTCTTGTTCCATTTTGCTGGAACAGCGATAAGATCGATATATAAAATTTTTATATTGATTTTGACACATTATTCAGAATGAATATTAATTAAGAGCGCGCTGTGAAGTCTTCTAGTATTTTCATACATTTTGAGAACTTTTTTTTATTATATATTTAAAAATATTAAATACATTTTTTTAGAAGTTAGAATGAAGAATAAAATAAGAAAAAGAATGTAGCATATTCAGCTTTCAATTTACTATGATTCTTGCGTTAAACATGTTTAATTATGACAATTGTTGAAACTGTCGAATCTGTTTTACAGATCATATAAGAACAGACTTTACTGAAATAATTTAATTGGTATCAGAGAGGCTACAACATAAGAACAATAGCTATATTTATTCTTAATTATTTCTACGTATTTTGAGATATAAGAATAAGAAATGTGTTTCGAAAATTAATTATCTTTTTAACTTGGTTGAGAGTTGAAAAATGGATGAGAATTTAACGTAATTTTATGATTCACATGTCATCGTACATATTAACAAATGTAATTTCACAATCCTATTGAAACCATACTTGAAATTTATCAGCAAGATAAATATCTTTGATACAATATTATCTATATTCTCAAGAAATTTTTTATGTAAAGAGATACTTTTAGATAACATATTTATGAATTAAATGAAATTTATAAATTAAAATATAATTTTCTTACTATTTAGCTCATAAAATTCGAGCTATTTTTAAAAAACTATTGAAACTTGTTCTTCCAATAATTATATATCTCATCAATAAATTTTTTTTAATGTTTGCATTTTATATATATATATATATATATATATATGCGTGTAATACATTTCACAATAAAGTATTTATTAGAATTAGAGTAAATTAAAAACATTCATAGAATGAGAGTATTATAAATTTTTGACGTGACATTAGATAAGCACTTAAATTATATTTTGAATGCACGGTAATTTGCACATTTTTCTTTTATATTATATCGACAAATTATAAAAATATTTAATTAATTTTGAAAAGTATTTCGATTTTTGTACAGTTTTGTGGAAATTATTCATTAATAAAATAGTTTGTGTTGGTTAAATATATGACAGAGTAATGCTGGAAAAAGGAATCAATGGATATAGATAAGAAGATAATTGCGAAATGAAATAATATAATAAAAATTTATTTCTTGGTAGATAAAATATATGTGTATAAATTCTCAACATCAATACATATTTTAAATAACATTGAACGCGCGTCTTATCATCATATAATACCAAAAACACCCTGCTACCATCTGAGTTTACATATATCACGTATGAAAATAGAAAATTCTATATAGAAATTTATGAGGTATATATACATAAATATGTACTGAAATTTTACATATACAATTGTGTATATTATGTTATATTATATACAACTCTATTTTTTTATGTATATCCGGTTTGAAAGAAGTTTCAGGTTCTTTTCTTTTGTCATGTAAGAGTACGCATATGCAATGACATTCCAATTTTATATCAAATCGGGTAAAATACTGTCTCAATATCAATACAATCAGCCACATCAATATTGATTGCAACATTAATTGTTATATTATATCAAGGAATCCCAATTAACAACTGATTACAAAATTGAGAAAGATCATATTCTCGTATTTAGTGATATTGTAATACAAATATTTTCTTGGATCTTCATAAATGCAAGTAGTAATAACGTATTGTGTACTCTGTATCATGAAACTTACAGAATATCAAATAATGTACCAAATTATATATTTCATATTAAATGCATGTTATATATATATATATATATATATGTATATATAACTTTTATATATAAGTTTGTACTTGATCTTGATAATGTGTTTGCATACATATGAAAATCTTTGATATAGAGTATAATACTTTGCAAGAGAAAGATGGCAGGGTTTGGTAAGATGAGACGTTATATGTATGCCATTCATTCATTGAATTATTGTCCATAATAGTACTGACGTTAAGCTATTATTGCCGGAGGTACCCAACCTCCGAAACCTCGTTCCAATTCTTCTGCAACGGCAAGCGTCAAACGATCTTGGTAAAGTCCTGCTACGACCTATGTGCGGTTAGAAAAATATGTTATTTAAAGTACCATACCTTCATAATTCTAAGTAAGAATATTGTGCAGTGTATCAACACGCACCTGTATCCCAATAGGAAGCCCTTGTTTATTTAAGCCTAACGGACAAGCCGTAGCCGGTAGGCCTAATACATTAATTACTGCAGTGTAAGAAAAATTGAACGGCTTGAACAATGGTTCATGGTGCATGGGAGCTGCAGTTGGATGGGTCGGGTATAAGAACACACCATCTTCTCCCAAAATATCCTAAAAGATATGAAAAGTGTTAAGAAATCGCAAATAACATAGTAGAACATTAAAAAAATTTATCTTGATTATATATATATATAAATTTCTTTTCAAGGATTTTTAATCATACCTTAAATTCCTGACAAAGATCTTTACTTTGTTGTATAAGACGAACATGTTCCTCACTTCCATGCTTCATGCCACATTTTTCGAATGCGGCAGTGATAAGAGCAATCAAAGTGTGATCGCTCATACATAATATCCACTTAACGAATTCCCCAAAAAGATTAATATGGCCATTCCTATTGGTTAACTCGTATGAAAAGTCCTTCTCATCCTTGGCCGTCATATTTGCCAACCAGAGAGCTATACCCTTTTTTAATTTCTTTACGCTCAATTTTGTGGCCTTAATCTTGTGCGCCTTCTCGAAATAGTTCAGTATTCTTCTCATTGCGTCCTTTATTTCTGGATCCACGGGAGAAATTAAATATTGACCGCCGTCGTCCTCCATATAATAGATCTAAATTCGTATAGAAACATCGTTTCATGCTTATTACACGATAAACTTATTAACCTTGCTTTCCCGCTGCAAAAGCATGCATGTATAAAGTAACATTAAGTTAAAGAGAAGTTAATTGTCTTTTATGAAATGTTAAATCAATTTGCCTTGATTTGTGAGATGTCAACTTTTTGATTCAGCTTTAACAGGTCGGCATTCTTGTCTGCGAGTATCTTAAGAATTAATGTAATATCTTGAGCGTATCTACACATTGGTCCAATGGCGAGTAACTGATCTTGATCATCACTGTGTGCACTAGGGTATTGACCATCATTCGAGATTATTCCTATAATAAAAATATAACTTTTGCGAAAAATCGATAATAAGAAACATGCGCGTTAGTCAAATTTTCAATCTTCCTCACCCTTAGATGGCTTATGGCCAAAAATCCCATTGAAGAATGCTGGCATACGAATAGAACCGCCAATATCCGAACCAATTCCAATTGGCGATCCAGCTGCTGCTTGTATACAGCCTTCGCCACCTGAAGAACCGCCTACAATGTGTCTGAAAGTGAATTACAATAAAATAAAAAATTATAAGGGAATAAAAAATTTTGTCATACACTTAAATCCAAATTAAGATATTGAAGAAATTGGGTTATATCCTGCTATTTGTACATTAATATACATATTGAATATTAAATTAGAAATGTAATAATTATATTTTATACTATCAATCATTATAACGGCTCTGCTCATTATATTCTATACTCGAAAAGATTAATTTATTCTAACGATTATATTTTTTCGATAATTAAAGAGTCTCGACAAATAATTGTATTTTCAATGATATACACTATATCATGCTGATAATGTTATATATCATACCTTGTATTATAGGGATTCTTAGTGGTACCAAACAGACAGTTATTGCTTTCCCACCACATAGCCAGCTCCGAGACATTTGTCAATGCTAGAGGTATAGCTCCAGCTGACCTCATTAATTTTATCGCGTCTGCATCTCTATCAGCTCTAATGTCCTTTCGTTTAACTAGACCAGCTGTTTGTTGCATATTCGCTACTCTTATACAGTCCTGCAATATAATAATTGAAAAGCTATTTTCCTTCTTCTATAGATTAGAATCACTTAATTTTATGATATTAACACAGATGATATGAAAAGCAAAAACCTAATCTCTCGTTATCATTAATTTATTATATCTATTAGCTAATGAAAGTGATAAAGGTTACCTTGGTAGTAAAAGGTACACCAAACAATGGTTTCTCTTTGGCTAACAAATCTGCGGACGGGGCGTCCTGAGATTTCAATAGTTCATCGCATTTTCTCGCTTCTTCAAGAGCCTCCGTAAAACGTTCCGCAACTGTACAGTTGAGTATCGGTTGAATCTCTTTTATTCTTTCTATATACGAAGATATCACTTCCTCGGAAGTTAACTGTGAATAATAAGCAGTTACATGGTCAACCTAATCCATATACCATAAGTGGATGTATCGTACATGTATGGTAGATGATAAGGCTTACGCATCCCGGACACTTTTATTATTACGAGAAGCGAAGAGATAGAAGGAGAGAAAAAGAAAAGATCTCTTATCTTTTTTATACATATAAAATAATTAACGAAACAAGAAGATAGAAAACATATTTCTATAAAAATTATTATATGATTTGCAATTTATTATATTTAAATTGAAACATTATATATAATGCTATTAGTCATACAATATAAAAATAAAACTTTATTTTGTCATTAGATATTGAATGATTCGAAATGAGATATAGAGTACAAAATCGATAAAAGCAAATAGCTTGAAACTTACCAGAAATAAACTATCGAAACTTATCAAACATTCAAGGAATTCGGCAAAGGGTTTGAGAATAAAAAGAGACTTACTTGTTTGTTTCGAATTTTTAACGCTAAAGTAGTCGCGCTGTGTAGGAGAGTTAAATCTTTGATAGGTGGTTGAGATTCTGCCGGTCCGCTGATGTAAGCGATTAACAGTAATGTCCCTCTCACGATCAATTCCACGAGACGATGCACCACGTTCAGGACTTGCCAAATTTGCATCTTGCCACACGTTTGCTTTTCAATTGATATTCACCTATTGAAAAAAAAATTTAATCTATGCGTCTCATTATTCTAACGTATTCACATTGCGTAGCATGTCTCTCACTAACGATAAGATTATATATTTAGAGATGTATATATTTTTTAAACGCATATTAAATATAAGATAGGCGAAATACACGCTAACTTTAATTAAAATGCAATTTAACTACTTTTTTTAAAAACAATTTAACTGCATTCTTTAAGAGCAATTTTTAAATGCATTTTAAAAGGACGGCTCTTAAAATGCATTTAAAGATTTTAAAAAGCAATTTTTAAATCCATTAAAAAGAATTGTTTTTTTCGTTAAATTTAATTTCGCAAATAGTAAAATTCATTATAAATCATATTTTATTATTATTAATTTATCGGTATGAATTTAGGTTGAGATTATGTTAAGCATATGCGTAGTACGTGAGCATATTTGATAACTTATTGCGACATAATGTAACATTTTTATATCGTACTTGTTTTTATTTTATATTTCTATACACATATATTACATTCGTATAAATTACATAATATGATCCATATTTTCACATCATCCAATATTATCAGCACGATGTTTTCAATTCTATTAATGAATTTATCACAAAAGAAAAAGAAAGATAAAAATTATAAAAATTTATGAAAAAGTATAATGTTATTATAATACCTTATATAATAAGTTCTATATTTTAATTTATTTTCTATTTCTATATTTAATATATAGAACGTATTATTATATTAAAGAAAAATAACTAAAAATAAAATATAAAAATAATAAATAATATTCTTTAATACCTTCTTATCATAAAAAAAAAAACCATTATAAAAAATAAAGTTTTAGATCGAGATACAAAGTTAATCGATTTAGTAAAACTTTGCTAGATAAGTTTATAATTCCATAATAAAGAACACGATACAGTACCTGATAAATTACACGATTAATATTATGTGCGATTGCGTTTTCTCGTCACATTATAATATAATGACTTAATCGACACGTTGACAATAAATAAACATCAGTATAATAGATAAGTGACGAGACGCAAATCTCGCAAATAATCATCGCTAGAAAAATCGCATTAATATTCTTAACCAGACCGATTCGAGAATGAGTATTCTACAATGATACACGCTTACGCACTTGACATAGTGAACAAACATTTTAATGATGTAATCGTGAAATTACGTATCAAGGCTGACAGAACAATACGCTTAAGTTTGATCAGCTTTACAAATAATAAAGTGAACAGGATGTATGTATTTTTGTGTCTACCGTTAAATTTTCCGCACACAATTGTGTCTGCGCACAATCATTAAGGTTTTAGTTATATATAACGTTTTAACGCTTAATATTGAAAGACAATCTCAAACTTTAAAAGTGCGAACTTTCACGTAGCATTTTAATAGCAATTTAATATAAAGCTCAAACAAGATTAAAAATTTAACATAATTTTGTGTCATATCAATAGAAAATTACAATAAATTCTTAATTATTCTCTTTTAAGAGATCAAATTGCGAATTGATTATTTTTAATATATCATTCTTATGTATGTAATATTAATATATTAAATTAATATTTAATATCACATAATATATATAATAAATTAGACCGAAAAATAATTTAATATTACATAAATTTATTACTTTATTAATGCGATCAAAATATGTGTTTAATATTATATGAATATAAACTTTATTTATATAAATGTATTTTTCATGTTTTGGGATAAAATTAAACGACAAATTAGATTTATTTCCTCGTGTGTATTTTAAATTATCTTTGCAAATTGTACGTTGCTCGCATATCTGGTTGATCGTTATATGTACTTTAAACGCCAACAGTGCTTGACACAAAATGCTTCTTGTCGGTGCAAGGTTATTTTGTGCAATCACTTGAAATAGACGATTAAAGTATTACCACATCCACGAATAAAGATAATATGATTGAAATGCAGTAGTATAGGGCAAGCGGGAGCAGAAAATTCGATAGCATATTATTGAAGCTACACATTTCGAACGATACGATCAGAGTATTCTGTATTTTATTGTCATTAATAGAATTGTGTGGTGGGAAAATATGATGTACGCACGTATTAATTCATCGTCATTACAAACCGTGTGTTATATTGTTAATTAAGCCAATCATTATAAAATAATGTAAACTTCCTGTTTTGAGGACGAATTTCGCGATTGCAACTTCGATGTTTATTCATATCGTTGTATAATTTACGTCACACCTATATAAAAGAAAATCATTTCAATATTTTTATAATTGACAGACCTGTTTACGTCAAATTCATTGGAACGAGATGCATATTATTGCTACAACCATGAATTATTAATACTTGATTACATAAGGATATAAAAATATTATATAGACTCCTATACAACGAGCAAAATATGAAACAATATATGTAAACATAACAAAAATCTTTCTTCACATAAATAGCCATCTCTTTATTATTATAATTATATAATCAACATATATATAAATTACATCCGCGATTAATAACTCATTTCTCCTTCCCTTACATGTGGGAATTGTAATGCGCGAAGGGAAGGAGGGAGAACGGCGGGATAGTAAATCAATAATTAGTCGGAATTAATTAATCGAGATTATCGAATATACGCAGGTCGAGAGAGAGAGAGAGAGAGAGAGAGAGAGAGAGAGAAAGATGTTAAAACTACAAAAAAAAAATACAAAAGAAACACTTCGAGGCTACATGACACGAGTGTCACGTTTCATGCGTTCAATATATTAACGCGCCAACGATAATATTATTTTTTTTTTTTTTACTCGCGATCAATTCTCAGAAATATTTATTAGTCCAGTAAAATAGTATCTGAAAATGGCAAAACGGAGAGAGAAGCCAATTTTTTGAGGGTGAGTAGAAGGTCATAGGAGATGTCCGAATTCACAAAGTTTCAACAAAATTTCCCTGTGCGTTGGCGGCCATCTTCAAAATAGAGGTGATTTTGAATATCTCGGCTCCTATTGGTCGAATTTCTTCCTTTTTTTCAAATAAAAAAAAATGTGTTTGAAATTCTACCTCAGTGGTAAATGCGGAAAAGAGTTTTAATGTACGACAATTCGCAATAAAGCCGCGAATTTTCCCCACGAAAAATAGCATTTACTAGACACAGTCAACTTTGGCGCCCTCTATCTCTGCTATTTTTTGAGTCACCGCGAAAGCGGATATACAAAAATTGTAGAGAATTGAGTCCTCTACAAGTTTTATTTAAACATTTTTTTGATAAAACCAATAGGGGACAATATAATTGTCAATAAATATGTTCAACCCCTAATTGACGACATTTTTTTAGTTGTAACTTTTTTTCCTTGACAGCTATTAAAAAAATTTTCAAACAAAAGTTGTAGCAAATATTTTTCCTAAAAAACTAAAAAAAAAAGGAAAAAAATTCGACCAATAGGAGCCGAGATATCCAAAGTTATCCCTATTTTGAAGATGATCGCCCAGGGAAATTTTGTTGGAACTTTATAAACTCGGGCATCTTTTATGACCTTCTACTCACCCTCAAAAAATTGCCTTGTCTATCCGTTTTGTAGATATTCGATTTTTTTGATACTATTTTACTGGACTATATATGTTATGTCGCGACATGCCGGTGATTTAATCGATTGCGACCGACCGGAAGAGTTATTTAGCTCATAGTCATATGTCAGTCGTTGACACTCATCTAGTTTAGAAAATTCGCTTTCTCTCTTCTCGCGCGATTCTCGCAACTGTCGCAGGGCCTGTGAAGAAGGGATGAATTTTTTTACCTGATTTTCAAATAATGCCGCGGATGATTAAGAGATTCCATGAAACGGAAACCGATCGTCTCGCCTAATGATGTTATTTATAATCCGGGATTGTTCGCGTGACACACTCGCAATTCTTACGAGACGACTATCTTTTCCTCCTAATCCGAGATATCAACGAGAAGCCGTTCACTGATGTATCGATCCTTGAAAGAATCTTACCGTCCTCACGACGATTTCTCTCCGTTATAAGCTTTCTTGCAGGAATAAGTTACCTGATCTATACTTACTTACAGGACGCTTCCCTAACAACGCACATGTTCAAATGACGTCCAGAGGATATTTTGCATGTAAAACGTTTGACACTTTTGAACGTGTGTGTTGTTAGGATTACGCGATTGACGTGCCGTGTTAGCGAAAGAGAAAGGAAAAGCAGATAGATAGATAGAGAGAGAGAGAGAAAGAGAGATTTATTCATCGTGGATCCGGTCGGGCGGATATAGAGAGCCGACAAGAACTCACCGATGGGGCGAACGGTTCGAACCAGGAGTCATCGACAGGATGATCTTTATATGATCTCGTGCAATCCGCTATAATATTCGTCTTCCTCGACCGTGTCAACGAGATACCACGATCTTTTTTATTTTCGAGCACCTGAGGGCGACTGCCTCTCTGTTCGTGACTCGCTTCTTTCAAGGAGCGACGAGCACACTGACATCGACAAACCGTCACCCACCCACCGCTCACTATATGAATATATATAATATATATATATATATATATATATATATATATATACGTATATGGATGTGCCACCAATGTAATATGTAGTACGCCGCGCGATTTACTCCGATCTCTCAGGCTCGACACGTTCCGAACTCTTCCGAACTGTCACGAGTCTGACAGCTGCGCGCGACGCGAATATAGGTACGAGACGAGCGGACGTGAATCGCAGGAGCGGCCTTGAAAATCCGTCGGACCCGCTGTCTTATTTGATGTGCGAGACATACATATATTCTCATACGCATATATAATATAGAATATCACATCGGATTGCAATTTAAATCTCAATAACAGATCCTTTTGATAAAGATAAATAATCGTTGCGATATCGTCAAAATGTTTTACATTTCGATTAATACATTTTTCTTTTCAATAATAAGTATATATTAATTATCATTTCATATCGATGATATTTTTTTTCTATTTTTACAGACGGATAAATATAAATATTAAAAAAAAAAAAATTGAAAAAGTAGCGACAGCATCGTGTGTCGCGATATCAACTAGACATAAGATACGGCCTTTACCTTACCCACGAGATGTTCCACGTTCCACCTTCCACCAGTTGGCAGGACGAAACAGACGGATAGAACTGAACGTCCTAACCTCTTGCCTCTCCAAAACGTAGCCGCGATTATCCCAACGATTATTCGAGGTTGTTTAAGTTCTTCCGGTGAGGCGCACGCGTGTATTCATGCGATTGTAAACTAACGTGATATTCGGCTCTCTCGAGCGTTTATTCCTCTATTGCGACACGATTGATATATGTAAATATTGTCCGATAGCTGAACAAGATAACCTAATCTGCGAACAGATAGCTCGCGTATATACGCGAGTATGTCGAAAAAAGGTTGAAATATGAGCGTGATTTTGGTAAGTTCAAGGATCTTCGAAGATAATTTGCTTGTGTGTCGCGGCAACGGAAATTATGACCTAAAATTGGCGCGAAAAACATATAATTAATATAAACACACGAAGAAGTTGAACTCGTGATGTTCGAGCTACGTAATATTTATTTTGTATGCAATTACTTTATCACACAGACAAAACTGAGATCTAAAATAGTTCTCTGACAGTAAAGTTATTTGTCACATACTTATAGATAAATAAGATTGTATAATCTAGCAGGTATTTATTTTTAGATTTTATCTAATCTGGATGAGCATATATTTTCGAAAACATTCTCGTTTTGACGAAACCCTGTGTTTTTTTACATATTTTGTATGTATGTGCACATATTTTATTTATTTATCGCTAAATAATTACTTTGCTTTATGAATATTTCGTGTGCTAGAAACTTTGCATGATTAAAGTTGTTTTGAAAAACTAGCTTCACTATGGACAGCACTTGCCTTTTTAATGTCGAGGTAAACTAAATGCATGGTTTATGAATCGCCTATTGAGAAGTCTATAAATGTAACAATAGAGAACTGAATCAATATTATGAGTCATACAATATGAATCTAATATTCCCTTTTATCATTATTCTAAACATTATAAACTTACATAAATCATAGAATTAATTTTTGTATTAAAATTTAACGTTTTATATTTTGCAATATAAATAAAACGCACATAAAACGCGCTTCTATCTCGTATAATATTTTATCTAAAGCCCAAATATTTGAAAGGTAGCAGGAGCCAGGCTGCGTACATTCATTGATGTATAACAGACCGACGAATGTCTCTTATTGCAACCAATTACTTCCTAATCGCTCGACAAAGAATATTTAACGCTCTGCGTAATTTTATTATTACTCTACTCTTTTATCAGTAAGAATGTCGTCGAGATCTTTTGTAAGTCGTGAACGAAAAATAGGGCCGAGTCGAAGTCAATTTTACATGCTAAAGCATTTCTCGAACATCATTCAATCCTTTAATCCTTAACATTATTATTATAATATATTGATATATTTTTATCATATCTTTTTGATATTAGAAAATTAAATATTCTATTTTTAATTTAACAGTTTTAAGATTTCTTATTTATTTATTTATTTTTTTCATTTTCTTTCTTATTTATTTTAAATAGAATTACATAGAATAAAAATAAAAATAAATATATATTTAATTTAACTTTATCATCAAATTTATCAGGCTCTCTCTCTCTCTTCTATTTAATTCTTATTAATTTTTTTTTTATCTTCGATAATAACATAGTGTTTATAGATTTTATTTTTCTAATTGTTTTTTATAGGAAAAATATCAAGAATTTCAATTTTAATCTCAAATTTTTTAAAAACATATAATAAATAAAAACAAAACAAAAAAATGTTTGATAGAAGAAATATTGTTTATTAAAATATTTTATATATAGAGATATATATATTGAATTTAAGATTACCATTTTTATTCGCTAATCCATTGTATATTTAATCTTTAAGAATTTAATACAGATAAGGGGGGCAAAATATCTTTATGGCTATATTAAACGTCAGATTCAATTGGAGTTTTCTTTTTATTTCTCTACCAATTAAAGTCGTAATCGTGCACATCGATGCATATGGATGGACTATAAGTAAACTAAGTTGCGTTTATCGAGATATAATTAAAATTGCACAGAGAAACTGTACGGAGAAAGCGAATCGAGAACGAATGTTAGTCGTGTCTTGATGTATGTCTCGCTTTCTAAATTTCAAAGCATATAATATACTCAGACGATGATGATTCCTCTGTAATCAGTGTGCGTGTAATAATGCATATTGCTACAATACCGATCTTAATAAATAATTTTATGATAATATTGAGAGAGAACGATATGATTAGATATAATTATATATCAATTTTTTAAATAAAAATAATTGTTTATTTGGTTATCTTAGAAATAATATTATTCACTATTTACATATATATTATTTTTTATGTGTGGCAGATTTCTACGAGTTAAACTATGCGGTTTTTATTGGAATATATCTGACGAAGCATAACTCTTTGATTTTTCCGAACTTCTTGTATTCAAAAGGAAACTGATGGAATCGACGAAAAAGAACGTTTCTTCGGGAAGTCAACTGAAAGAACAGAATGGAAAAGGCAAATGTCAGAGTTGTGATACCGGTGATATTCAAGAAAAAATGAAGAAAGTGGACGTGATAACGTCTTCACCTACCAGTCTATTGGCCAAAAACACTATGATGTTACCTACTGGAGTCATTAGACCCGAGCGAGTAAAAACTGAAACAATGCCCTCGTCTGGATCCGCTACCGGTAAGAACGTTCGATTTTTTTTATAAATATTGATTCTTCCAGTCAATTAGAATGGGAGAAATAGTAGGTCGTATCCTTTTCTCATTTTATAGAAAATTCTTTATAAAAGTGTAAGAAAAAACGTAAAAGAGAACATAAATTATTTTTCATCGTAACACTTTCTTATATTTTCGCAAAGAATAAAATTCTTAAAATTTTATATCTTGTGCGTTTTGATGCGAAAAAAAATGTATAAACGAAAGAGAGAGAACATCTTGTTTTTATCCATTTTTTAAATTTGTTTCACGATTTATGACGCGGCCGTCATAAGAACATGTGAGTCTTATTGTTTCATTCAAACAATACGTGTGTTCTATTATTGAATCGGAATTGGATCAAGTCTTCCGCGTTATTGACTTCCCTGCCGTTGATCTTGGTACACGGAAAAGCGCGCTCCGAGACTGGAAAGAGATCCTGCGTGTTGAGCTGAGCGTCGTCCATCGCTACTATATTGATCTACCTGTCTCAGGGCTATATTCGGCCGCGTGTTTCAGCGCAGTACCCTCCGGTCCTTCATCACGAGATCACCGAGATCTCGTTTCTCGTCGTTCGATTCGTATTCGATTTTCATCTCGCGTTTTCAGAATCATTGCAGTTAATCGTCGCGCGTTGCTTCTCTCGTTAATGTAGACGACGTTAAGTCATCCCTTTTTTGGGTATACCGTATTAAGTGAGATCTTTAGACGTATGCATCATCTCGTCACGATGCATAATAATTGGTTCTTCTCGTATCTTTATTATTAGTAGGTTGGATCGATCATGACCTAAAGCACACAAGCGGTCGAAACCATTTTCTGCTATAACTACATTTAGTCGAAACTATTTAATTCCAGTAGCATTATTGAAATAGCATAGGACGTTTACTTCAAGTTTACTTCTCTATTAAAAGTTTCATCAAATCAGATTTTATAACAATCAAGTATATCTCTTCGAAGCGTTTGAAACACCTCTTTAATTATTAACCCAATAATTGTTTGATTTTTTAGGATGTGCTTGTTATTAATTATAGTTTGAAATAGAAAAGTTATGCATTTTATTTAAAATTTACTAGAAAAAGAAATAAAATTTTATAATGTATAATAAATTTCTTTAACATTATGCCATACACACACACACACACACACACACACACACACACGTATACATTTTTACAAATGAGAAACTCATACTATAAATTTATCAAAGAATATATTGCATTAAAAAAAAGAACGATAAAAATATGGAATATATTTAGAAAAATAGGGAAAGAGCATATAATATAATAATAAAAATTAAAAAACAAAGTTTTAAGAGTACAGAGCATTATATTATTTTGAGTTGACAATTAAAGAAAAAAAAAGAGGTATCGAATATCAGACAGGTAGCGAATTATCGGAATATTATTGATATTGGATTAAAAATTTGCGATCGATGATGTGGCGAACGATATTTGCGAACTCGTGAAGGGTCTGTTTGAAGTTAAATTCACATGATATTTCCGCCTCTTGATTTAACTAAACGTTCGGAATTACATGCACTTTAATTAGTTAATTGGTTTTAATTGTTATATAATAGCCCCAACCGAGATATCAATAGTTTTCGAATTACAAACGATTGAAAAGGAAGGGCTTTTGCAAACTATACTATACTTTTAATAGAGTTAAAAAGTTAAAACTACACAGTTAATTTTAGATGAAGTTTGTTTTTATAGAATTTTAATATCATTACAAAGGTATATAGTATATATGATGGAAAAAATTGGAAACTGCAAAAAATGATTTCTCTCGACATTCTCGTTAAGGAAACATCAATTTCAAAAGAATATTCTCTAATCAATTTTTTTTAAATTGTTTTTTCTTAACATATATATATATATTATTTATTTATTTATTTATTTATTCATAGCTTCTATTGATGCGCACATATGACCTGTGGCATTATTACATCTCTAACGTTCGATATTGATAATATATTTTTTTATCGTTTTTTTTCAAAGAGACAAACTCTGTTTATCTTTTCTGTTTTATTTCGTATGTGTCGAGAAAATTTAATTTTCAAATGGTATCAAGACAATATTTAAAAAAATAAAATAATCTGAGAATTTTTTGTGGCTTTCACTTTCTTCTTTTTTTTACAAAGTAATTATGAAAATGATCGTGTCTCCGCGATTTTTATCGTTCCCATGAAAAAATGCCACGATGCTGCGGCGCTTCTTTGGTTTCCGCCGCGGATGGCGATGGCTCTCCGCAGAGTCTTGGTCTACAAATTCAAGATGGTTAGTAATTAATGTAATTACCAATTAATCTATTTTCGCGATCACGTTTATGTGTACGTGCAAGTGCTCATCGTTGTGGGTAAATGGCGCCTCTATGCTCTCAAGCATTAATTTATTTAGCAAATGGATAATTTGTATTGCGTGTGTAAAAAAGTGGATAGAACAATTTTTGAAATAATAAAAATACGATAAGGCAAAGTGATAATGTTTATAAATTATCAGTTTAAAAAGTCTCAATTTAAATTAAAAATTCACAAGATAAAATTGAAGTAATAAAAACAATTTTAATTTATAATGTTAATTTTAATTGTGATATTTAATTGTAAATTAGATATAAAAATTAAATGGATTACAGCTACTAAAAGTTTGAAATTTGGAATGTAAGAATATGCGTGATACTAATTCACTTATATGTGAATTCTTAAACAAGTTTATCGCGTATCTAATGTGCAATTTAGAGCAAATGTAATGAATGCTAAATTTTGACTTTTATTATTTGTTTTACAGGAAACCCACGAAATAAGACAGCCTTAGCACCGGGGCATAGTCTGATGGATTGGATCCGTTTGGGTAACTCGGGAGTTGATTTAACCGGAGTCGGTGGTGTACCACGGGTTGTAACATTATCTGAGCTTGCTAATCATAATAAGCAAACTGACGCTTGGATCGCGATACGTGGTTTGTTTATTTTTGTACTTCACGATGTCTTATTAGGAGAAGAATCTCTTTGTCATCGTCAACTATCTGTAAACATGTTTAATACGTTATACACATTAAAAAAATTGTAGCATTAAATTATGTAATTACGTACATGATAATTAAAATCTATTTGACTGTAATAAAATTTTTACTTATTGACTTATATACACATAAATCGACGATTTCAACGTCGGTCAAAATTCGAAGTAACTTAAACATTGAATTAACATTTGATTTCGTTCGCAGGAGTGGTATTCAATGTTACGCGTTATATAGATTTCCATCCGGGAGGAGTCGACGAATTGATGAGAGGCGTTGGGAAGGACGCTACGAAATTATTCGAAAACGTAAGATCCTTCAATCGCAATCGTATTATTTTATTGTATTGCTGTATAATCTCGCTAAGTGGTAATTATTTTTATGTACCCGTAGATCGTTAATTCCAGGTTCACGCTTGGGTGAATTATCAGAGCATTCTACAAAAATGTGTCGTTGGCAGATTAAGCCGCGTTGCTTCTTCCACGTCGAGCACTTCTTCCATAACAGAAAAGTCGGTTTCGAGTGCGAACAACCGTTCGTCCGTGACGTTAGGTCTAAGCAAAAGTTCCACTGGTGAGTATCTATTGTAGCTGTTGCATCGTGTCTCGTTTTCTAGGTCACCTATATTTAGAGTAGCATTGCTGAATCGGTAGATCGTATTGGTTTATTACATTTATTGTCTTCGTATATGTTTGTGCATACAATTGTTCAAAATTAATCGAATGACTCTCTTTTTCTATAAAGATCGATAAACATTGAAATTATATTATTTTTCAAAGTACGATCAATTTTTACAAATTATTTTTATTTGTTTAATTTATATATATATTAAGTATTAAGATGCTTTTATTTAATTTATATTAAATGCCTCTATTGGATTTATACTATCATATTTGTACATTAAATTAATGATTTATAACTACAATACATTGTAAATAAAGCGATAGATAGAATTAATGAAATATATCGAGTTTTATACAATTATTCATTAAATAAATTGTAAGACAATTATTATAGAAAAATATTTAATTGTTTTAGCACAAAAGACAGCTGAAGAAAACTTTATAGATTCATTTAATGTAAATATGGATTGGCAGCAAACATCTAACTCTATTACACTCTTTTATCAAACTATACGCGACTACCCTGGAGTATGTTATCAATTGCAAAAGTTAAGTGATTCAAAGCTCATTTTCAAGCTTATTTTTGAAAAGCTCATTATTATCGATGAGCTCGAATTAATTGCAGAAGTGGAATGGCCACCAATTTGTAAAAGGGATTTTGATATAATGCAGGTAAATTATATTTTAAATATTTAAAATAAATTAATATAAAATATATAAAAACTAGTTACATATTTATCTTTATCGCAATAAATTAAATAAATTTATGATTTAAATGTTGCAGATAGATTTTACGTTCACAAAAAAGATTAAAGATATTTGGAAATCTCAGGGAAATCATACATTATTGCAAGAATCAATCACGAACAAACGCACGTACAGAGAGTACAAAGTACTCAGTAATACACCTCTTTGCAAACTAGTTAATTTTTTAGTCTTGCGTGCGACAGATTTTCTAGAAGTAATTCCCATTGGTAGATACATAGAAGTTAAAATGAATGTAATGGGTAAGTATAGATATTTGCTCTTTCGACGTTTTATATTTATATATACTTATGAAAGTATTATCAAAAATATACTGATATATTCTGCTATGTTTGTTATAGGAATGGAAGTATCAAGGTCATATACGCCTGTCCCACCGTGCCTTCATCCTGAAGATATGGCGCCAAATTACAAACCAGATTGTATTTGCTTAATGATAAAGCGATATCCAAATGGCGCACTCAGTCCGTCCATCACTAAATTACAACCTGGCCAAACCCTCACAATGAGCAATAGTTTAGGTGTCTTTGTAACCGAATCTTTCGATCAATATTCTGTCATTCATATGCTAGCAGGTGGAACGGGTTTAACTGTAATGTTAGGAATAATTCAGCGAGCATTAGCAAGACGCAGCATGTAAGTATAAGTAGATAGATTCTTGATTATCTGAAACTGCTTGTGAATGTTAATTTCTCTCAATCTTAGATTTCTAAAATAATATAATATAACAACAAAATATAGTAAAAAACATGATATTAATCATATCAATAA
Organism: Polyergus mexicanus; assembly: GCF_030449975.1. Lineage (NCBI taxonomy): Eukaryota > Metazoa > Arthropoda > Insecta > Hymenoptera > Formicidae > Polyergus > Polyergus mexicanus. The sequence goes on along the minus strand of NW_027223321.1, from coordinate 12,154,683 downwards.
CAGTATAGATAAATCCAATTAATAAGAATATAATATTCGTTTCTGTATGTTTATCCCTAATTAATCTAACACTTTTCCAGAACATTAATCAATCTTCTAAACTTTAATAAGAACGAAGACAATATGTTTTATGTGGCACAACTTGACAAAGTGTCTGCAGAGAAGAAGTAAGTATGTACATAGAATGAAATTGTGGGTGTACGCTTCAAATTTTAATAGAAAGAAACTGTATCTATTTGTAGACGCATTGCCTTATGTAACTATGCTTAATTATTTCCATAAAAATAAAAAAATTTTTTATGTCAAACTATTTGCAATTTTCATTATATTTGGTACTTTTTATTAGATTTAAAGTTACGCATATCCTTTCACAAGCAGGAGATAAGTGGGAGGGTAGATGCGGTACTGTATCAGATGAATTATTGAAGGAATTGGTTGGCGAGTGTTCATCGGAGGGATGTGTATTTACATGTGGACCAAAAGGATTTATGCTATCTGCAAAAAAGTATATGGAAATTTTTATTTATTAAACTTATAAAGAAGTATAAAGAACATATAAAGAAATTATTTTTTATTATTATTCTTATTAAATTTTCATAAATAAATATCAATTTTTATTATAAAAAAGTATAATTTTTAAATATATATGACTATTCTTAATTATTGATGAATATTAATTCTTATTTTCAACGCTTTGCCAATTAATTTTCTTGATTAATATATCATATTGATTAATATATTAATATATCATCATATGTTTTAGGTGTATTCAGAGACTTGGTTGGAAACCTCATCAAACATATGAATTCGACGATTAATCGTCTGCATTGAAAGTATACGTGCCGAGAATATGTGTTTCCTTTTTTTCTAGAGGCCTAATAAAAAGAGATACTCCTGTACCTGTTGAATCACATTTAGTCAAATGTTAGTACAGATGTTCTGGTGATAGCCATGTGGACTATAATGTGTCTATAACTAAGGTGTATTTTTCTGAAATGAAGATTTCTAAGCACTTTTACTCCCGTCTCCGCCCATAACAGTACATTATTAGCTATAAAAGATTATAATATACACACTGTCTGTAAAGTAGATTTACATTTATGTAATTTTGCAATTGTATTGCAATCAGGAAATAGAGATAGATTGTTATGCAATTTAGGTAAAAGATCTCTTTTATATAATTTTATTATGATTTTTAAAATTATTGTTTTGTATCTGTTGCAGAGAAAATGTTTCGTTAAAAAGATTATCCTTATTAAAATGAATATTTGCCAAGAAATCAAATGATAATTTTGACTCTTTTAACTCAGTTTTCTTAACATATATTTTATTTTTTGCATATAAAAACGCATTTCAAAAATATGTGTTGAACATTGATACATACTATAATATGGTTGTTATTTCGTTCTGGTATGACTGATGGCGGTATGATGAAGTTTTTTCATGCTAATTAGCACATAACAGTAAAGGTACTAATTTTAATTTTATATTACCTATTGAACTACATATATTATATGCACATCTTTTCTATGAGGGTTTTTAAACACCCATTATATAATGCATAATTAAATAAGCGGATAAAAATGCAATGAGAGTAATTTTATGCGGAATTTATTCTTTGATTATAATTATAGAATTTTGTATATTTCTCTTTTACATAAGATGAGTGATTTTATTAATACGTATTATTTATTGTTAATACGTATCGTTGGTGTTTTATTTATGTAAATATATATATAATTAAGATTAAATAATTATATATTCTTTGAAAAAGATGTTATGTAAAAATGCTGTGCAGTTATATATGTATGTATATACTATAAGTATATACGCCAATTAATTGAGATATTAATATTGATTGAGAATAAATCTGCTGCAAAATCGCTCGTGTTTTCATAAAATATGAACACGCCATTATTTTTGTAAGCTATATCTTAAAAAGTTTTTCTTTGTGATTAATTTTAATTAAATCTGCCTAATTATAACTCAATATTATGTAATTTGATAATTAAAATAAACTAGTACCAATTATTACTCATTAAATAATAATTTTACTTTTTTGAAATTTAATTTGCACTTTGATAACATTTTTTTATTTCATTTGCAGATGCGATGCGCGCCTTCGTATTTTGCTCTTGACATAATGCCTTCATCTCTGTACAGTCGAAAAACTTTGCGACACACGAGGACTAAAATTTTTTTTATTTTCCTTCCTCGTCTTCTACATATTCTGCGTCTACATTAGAGAGTGCTACAAAAATCGAGGAAATATATTCGGCTCTTGCCTCTGCTAAATTTCTTAAATTGAAAAACTGCAAGAAGTATCTCGAGAGTGCATCGGGTGGATATAATGAAGATGTAAATTTTCACCTTCAATCTCCCCGAGATGCTCCGCCACCCCCAATAATGCACACTGGATTTATCTAGGCAACCCAGAAGAAGACGAAGAAGAAGCGAGAGAACGTAATAACGCCCCCGCCCTCCCCACCGTCACTCATCACCAGCGAACGGTTTACACAAAAGGGGCCCCGCCGATCGCTCGACCGATAAGAGAACTTTCCATAATGCAAAACTTTGTCGAGGCCGGCTTAATTTTCCGGCGTCGTATATACAGAAGTGCCTATTGATCGTGGCAAGTTCTTCCCCGCGAGATATGACGTAACTACATCACACAGGCGGACAGCAAGATGAATGTCTTTCGATGTCGGCGATGGCGAAGAAAATTATGTCATACAGGCGGCGCGGCGCCTGTTGGATCTAAATCGCTTGATCGTGCCACCTCCTTCCCGTGTATATCTTCTTTCCACCTGTCCTCGGATAGTCACATAGCATGCGGCAAATTGCGCAAAAAGCTCGGGAGCATATTTTAAGCAAGATCGCAGCCGCTTCAATACTTAACGACCTGAATACGTGACCGTTCGCTCGTTACGCTATTTCGTCACGGGTGAAATCGGCGATTTATGAGTATTTAATGATACATTTCGATTTATACGCGAAATCATTGAAACTTTTTTTTTTTTTTTTTTACAAAGTGGGACACGTCGCATTACGAAAATGCTCTCTTCGTCGTGTAATGATACACTAACTCTCCCGGGAGTCAGCTGACGAGAGAAAAAATACCTCCTCTAAGAACGTGTCCGCGATAAAGCCCCGTTCTTAGGAGCGTGCGGTGTATTTGAAAACCAATACCGCGAGGTCGCAGACCGATATTGAAAATTAAAATTCTATACAGCGGGAAGGACTTTACTTCTTTTCTCGCGTCTGTCTACCATTAAAATAGTTCACCGACATAATGTCGGCATGTACTGTGCGAAGCACGCGCTTCTGTAGCGGAGATAAAGTGCAAACAGCGATATATAGTTCGTGATTTCCTCGGAAAATTTAAAGCATAGGTAACACAAATCTCCTTTAGATCCATATCTACCAGAATGTAATTAAATGAAGTTGGTTTTTTAAAAATTGATACATGTGTATTATAAGAAAATCTTTTCTAAATAATTTTCTAAAAACAAAATAAAAGGAAGTGAACAACAATTTTCTGTAAGATTGAGGATTTCTTCTATATATAAAGAGCAGAAGATTTTATATATTGTATATGTATATATTTTTTAACTAGAATTTATTTCTTCTAATCAAGTCGATTATATGCCAAAAAAAAGTAATTACAGTTTTTTAATTATAAAAAATATAATAGAGTAGAATGTGATATTTGTAAAACGATATAATGTGTAGAAATATATTGGTATCTACTCTTACATATTATGGACCGAAACACGAAATACGTTATACACGATGATCAAATAACGCATCGCGTTGCAAGAAAAAGAGTGGCATTATTCTGCAGAATTGATCGCGTCTCCGCTCTTTTGACACGATCGAGATAGAATTGCATATAGGTAAAAGTACGTACACATGGGGCGAAAAAAGTTGTTTTGTATTATGAGCGTGGTTACGTTGTAAATACTTTACCGATAAAAGAATGTTAGTCACATATAGCGAGATACGAGAAGTTTGGTAGCTGCTTGAGTGTACAACAGTTTTATCAGTAGACTCGATAAAATAAGAAAATCTACTAAGAAAACTATTAAAAAAAGGTATTGAGAGAAATTGACAAATAGATAAATGCAATTAACTTATCAGTTCTTTGCACAAAAAGAAAAAAGAAAAGGAATTTATAGAAGAATTATACTACGCGAAATATATATATATATATGACGAATAAAGTACCTGTCTACACTTTCAGGTCTTTTTCTACAAGGATGATATAATCTTCACCTTTCGTATACTATATCGGTATCAAAATTGCTATTTGCAGACAGATCTCCGTGAGAAGCATAAATTTATCGTATCGCAGAATATAAATCGGCAGCTGGATTGACACTGTGGAGTGAGAGCGCAAGAAAGTGCACTTGCGTTTCTCTGAGTTTTTACCAAGAAAAAGAATCGAATGAAAAGTATCGTTTCGTAAAAGCTACTCGTGCTACTTTAATGGATTATATATTTGGTTCGTTAATATGGAAATTAAATTTTATAATGCACTAGAGATAGCGGAAGAAAGAATCCGGACCAGTTACAATGAAAGTGAGCGTCAAAATTTTATCATTATTCCGAAAAAATTCTGCTCGTCAATATAAAACTTGGACAAGGTTTATTTTCAAATTCCAATTTAGAAGAAAAATAGTTTTGCATAAATTGATGAAGTAATTTAGTTATTATTAGACAGATAGAAAGACGGATGGTACGCGGGGTGAATGGAATTGCGGAATAGATGAATCCTATTTTAAGTTAAAAAGTCTCCTAACTCTCTCTCTCTCTCTCTCTCTCTCACACACACACACACACACACACACACACACACACACAGACTTACACTCAACTTACAAGGACCGCTTGAACTAACGTCGATAATCCCTAATCCAGTTTTCCTTCTTCGTCTATATCATAGGTAGAATCACAGTTTATAGAAAGGGATAGCGAAATTGTTAAGTCGCGTTGTGAACTAATTCCTTACTGTTGGTGTGCTATTCGATTTAACTCCCAAACCCGCTGGGGAATAGTTAGTGTTATACCTAATAATCGTACTTCCTTTGAGACGCGAGTTTTCAAACCTGCTCCAATTCCTCCTCCAAATCCAATTTCCCCGCCTTTACTATAACTATATATCCTCTTTATAATTTAATAAATGGGAAGATATACGTATGATGTAGATTATGCGTGCATCATGTTTCAACTCTGAGATAAGTGCTATCGATATTTAAATAATTGTTTAATCAATGATAATATCGGTACCTAAATAAAATCGATACCGTACTTCGTGATACGTATTATAATTTCAAATAATAAAAAAATATTTTTTGCGGTAATGAATTAATGACACAATATCAGTATGTACATAATGTATTATGTACCTCATATAAAATATACAGATAAAAAAAAAAAACTGAAGTTCAAATTAAGAAAATATTTTTATATATTTTTATGGTATAACGGTATTTTGAATGCGATATATCTTATATTCGAAATATCAAACCTAGATAATGTCACAAGTACATAACATAATCAATCATTATTGAGATGCCATCGAAACGATGAATATGAAAAAAAGGAATGTCCTATTTCTCAATAATGTTAGAATACTTAAAGTTTTCTAAGTGCTAAGAGGGAGAGAGAGCGGCAGAGAGAGAGAGAGAGAAAATTATAGCCAATCTACATGTACATACTAAAATTGCAGAACATGTGACACGCGCGAAAGAGGATATGGAAGTGGAAGGATGCGAAGCAATGGAAAGAGGATGCGGCGATGGGGTGGGGATGAGGAGGAAGAGATGCCACCGCACGAACAGAGGGGTGGAAAGAGAGGCTGAAAGAGAGTCTCGCGCCGGGGGACGGCAGAGGGTGCGGATGTACCGCGGGGGCAGGCAGAACGCGGAATAGGGATGCTGCGAGTGAGTACAGAGAGAGGTGTTTCAGTCGCGCGACGGCTTTCGCCCCGGCCAGTCGATACAGCTGATCGGTTACGTCAGTGGTAGTAGCGGGAAATAACCGTGACACGAGAGGCGCTTCTACCGCCTCTAATTTTTTCCCGCGGCCTCAATCCTAGCCTCCGTTCTCGCGCTCTTCCTCTGTCTTTTTTTTTCTCTCTCGAGTACAAGGAAGATCAAACGGTCGTCCCGCGCGCCAACCACCTGTGTCGTGTCGTCGCAATCGTCATCGTTATCGCATCCTTCGGATACCGATAGACGGCGTGACGCGGGCGCGTACATATCGCGAACGGATGGCGCGCGTCTCGTAAACGCGCGCATTCGCAGCATTCGGGACGCGGCCGTTCCGCGCGGAAAAACGCGGCCGTGTAAGCTCGTCGTGGGAAGTAATTCCGGAGTCAAGGTCGTCCATCAGTGCAGCCACTATTTTCTCCCTCTTGCACTCCCTTCCCGCGACAGCTCGAGGGCGTTGGAAATTCGACGGGCCTGTGCCGAGTACGCGGATCATCGCGGATACGAGGGGAGGATCTTCTCGATGAAGGTAAGAGGTATTATTTTCTGCGCACGTTACACTGGAGAAAAAAAAATCGCGCGCGCCAAGATTTGTTTCTCGTGTTTTTCTTTCTCTTCGTTTGCCGCGAAATGTGTTGATTTGCGTGCAACAGGAACATGGATCTCGCACGAGAGAGAGAGAGAGAGAGAGAGAGAGAGAGAGAGAGAGAGAGAGAGAGAGAGAGAGAGAGAGAGAGAGAGAAATTCTCCCGCGGCAATTTGCCTAACAAATGCCGTTTTTTGTTACGCGGCGATTCGGCGTCTAGTTTCATTGTCAGTCGAAATTATCAAGTTTGAGAAAACCGTAAATGCGCGCGCTGATCCTTAATGCGAGTTCACATTAAGGTAAGAATTGAATATAGCTGTTTTTGATCTCGATGCCGCTAATTAATATATCTGTATGTACGTATACATACAATACGTACATATATAATATTATGTTCAATACGCTCGTGTTGATTCATCGCGCACTTCAGTTTAATACGCGCAAGATTATTATTACTGAATTGTATACTATACATTATACGATAATTATGTCTTGACGTATTCTTTAAATTTTACATGATATCGGAATACTTTCCCGGTAGTACATGGAAATTTAAATTGCTCGATAATAATAATAAATAGCATTGAAAACCGATACAGTGTATAACGGATTATAAGCGATACATACGGAAGGGAGAAAATGTCAAAAATTATCTGATCAAAATATTTTTATGAAATAAATATGCTGTCTCGCTGTCTTGAACAATTTTGTCAGACTAATTTTGTTTAATTGTGACTTGCAATTAACACATATTGATTGTTTATTTATTTATTTATTTATTTATTTATAGCACAAGCGAAATAATTATTAATCGTAATAATTTCGCGCTTTTTTATAATTGATTATTTCGTGGCAAGAAAATTGTATCGCGAAATATTTGTATCATTCTTTTTTACCGTCAATCTTATCAACGTTATAATCAATATCATTTGCCCGGAACAGAGTATGAGGGAATCGTATTTACGATTCACACTCAGCTTTGCGATTAGCGAGTGTAAATATTTGACGGCTTTCTGATTGACGTGCCCAATTTGTGAAATTTTAATTGAGATTCGCGCGAGAACCGATTATTTTTGTGAAAAGTGTTTCTTTTTTCGAGAACGCTATAGTTAATATTGACTCATAAAATGTCGATCCATCACACGTGTGTCTTTTAAAGCAAACACGTGTCTCTCGCTTAGCTCGTATTCCAATATAAAGTAATTAATATACCAAGGACTTATTTTAATACACAATCTCATTTTCTTTCCATTATTTTTAGAAAAAAACTTTTTGAGAGAGAGAGAGAGAGAAAAAGCAATATAGTTCTCCACTTTTTAATTAATCATTATTAAACAATTGTATTTACTTATATTTTTAAAGCATTTTTTCTTTTTCTATGTTTTTTATTACAATTTATTAATTAGTGATGTGTACGAAGGATATATATATATATATATTATTGTAGCCATTCGCCAATTCATAACTTACGGTATTACAGCGGAAAGTTAGCTCACAAATCAATACTTTTGTCAAACATTCGACAGTTAATATCAAGTTTTATGGTTCAGGATTACTCATACGATATATGAAAATATTGTTTTAATAAATATGCAAATGTCGGGAGATACACACGGATCACAATTTTCGAATAGATTTCTTGCAGAAGTTTCTCTAAAAAATACGTATGTTGAATTTCTCTCAAAAACATTGAGATTGTTCCTATATATGTACGTAGTAATTGCTTTCGTGCGCGCACGATCTTTTTTCCTCCAGCCAAGCAATGGATCAACGTAACGCTCGTATCTCGTGCAAGAGGCAAAAAAAGGGGAGAGGCGATGAGGGATCGTAACATCCGTAACGTATCGCGGCGGGAATTCTCTTGTCAGAAAATATCTGGCGCGTTTATCACGGCGATTTGTGTGCACGATCAATTTGCGCGTACGGATTGGCGAGAGCTCGATAAAGCGCGTACGACGTTTGATCGCGTACACGGTAGATAGGTAGATGGAGAACTAGTTGAAAAGCCCCACACAAATGCCGGCGTAGGCGAAACCTCAACCTAAGTGTACCTACCAACCCTACCTACTCCACGCGTACAAAGCGTACGGTTGCGTGCTTACATTGCGTACTCTGTCGCGTGTATGGGAAACGGCCTCAAAGCACCCGCGCCGCGAGTAGATGTGCCCAAACAGACAAATACATTTTCATGGAATGGAAAATATGGAGCGACGATTACTGCTGCATGAATTAGCGAACACAGTCTCCATCTCCATGCGCATATCTTGCCGGGCTGATAGCGAAATTCCTTCCTCGCTGTCTGACAACCATAATTCATAGTTCATAGTTGAACGTAACCTTAACCCGTTCAGCCTGCCTACCGTTCGCGAAATCACTCAATCAGCCTGATATTGAAACGTTTCATTTGAAAATCCGTATTATGCATTTCAATCTAATTGGACTTGATTTTGAATATTTGAGCGTTGTATGAAACAAAATTGGAGATTTTATTAAAATTTCTTATCAATTTTAATTGTAACACTAATTTAAATTTATGTTAAATAATGATAAACGATTCAATTTATATTCCAATTTAAATTCAATAAAACGCGATAAATATGTAATCATACGGGATGCATTTTCCTTAAAAATTTTCATCTTTCTGAAAAGAAAAAAAAAAATTAATTTTAATCAATTCGAAAGATGAAACTTTTTGCTCTCTTTCCCTCTCACAGCTCATTTTGAAACAAATTTATTTACAAAATAAATCTTCTATTGTTATCTTTGTAAAAATAAATTTCTCGATATTATGAGAGAAAACTCAGATTTTGTACGATTTCACCGTCGGAGTATTTGTCTGTTATATTTATCTATCAGAAACGGTGGAAAATCGTTTTCTCGTGGATGTCTCATGTATGTGATTTGTAGCGGGTTTTCTGCAAACACGTATATATTCGATTACAAATACTGATAATACATGTTTTGGCCGATAAAATAAATTTATCGCAATTATATTACACAGAGCCGGGATTAGTAGATTTATACCGTCTTGCATCCGCATACGCTCAGAAACTCTATTTCTTTTCTTCATTCGGATTTAAGGCCACCAGTGTTCATATTGGCAACATATAAATTGTCTAATATTATAAAATATCTTTGATATTTAAGAATAAAATCAATATTGTTATAAACATATTGTTAGAATCTGAAACAAAAATATAGAATATTTTTAAGAAATCTGAAGTGATAAGAGTGTAACTCGATTATCGTTCATAAGTTAAAAGACGTACAATATGAATATTTTTATTTTATAATATAATATTTAAAAATCAGTATTATGTTATTTATTACTATTATCGCAATTTGTTATATTATAAAATAAGAATTTATTGTCTTTTACCTTACAAAAGCTAATCAATTATTTTGAGTTATCTCAAATACAAAGACATGTTTAAAAAACAATATTGTCTCTCTCTCAAAATATAAAAAAATTTTATTCAAATACAAGCATATGTGCGCAAAAAAAAAATTATTTATTATAATTGAAATATATCAGAAAGAACAGCTATATATTTATATTGGATATTATGGATATTATACGATTTTTACGTGATGGTAATATATTGTACTTACCGTTCCATAAAATATTAGCATAACGTGAAACGACAGAGTTTACACCGTTATATTATGGGACTATAATAAAAACGATAATATCCTCGTTATTAATCTTTCAGAGATCGAGATGAAAGAGAGGTAAAGACAGGGAGAAAAGGGCCTACTATGAAATTACATTAAAATTATTACCTGCACAACGGTATCATACAATATAATTAGTATGTCGACCGAATAAAATGCGCATATTACGAAAGTGTACCCCGTCATAAATAATTATACTCGAGAAAGAGAGAAACCCTTTTTTTTAACTCTCCAAAAATATAAAAGGGAGCAACATCTTTTTTTTTTCTTTTTTTTCCAGAAGGTACGCGCTACGAATTACCGATTTTAATTACTGATTTCGTTATGTTACATATCTCACTGATAAATGCGCGCGTGTAACATCGTCCGCAAGAATTTTCGCGACACGGCGCGCTTTATGGCTCGTATATTTTATTATCTGTAATTTTTCTCGTGTCACACGCGCGACTGTTAAATGGTTGACCGAGTTTTATATTCGAGCAACAGACTCTCCGTGAACATAATCAAAGGTAAAATAATGAATAACGGGATCGAATGAACTAGACAGGGAATCTGTTATTGTTGCAGGAAGATGATTTTCGATTCTCTCTCGTTTCGAAATATAATAGATGCTTATTAAAAAGAAAATTATATTCTCGGTCGTGAATGGTATTCATTTCATTGTGTAACAAGGGAATACGTTCATTACGCTAATTACGAGAGGATTCCATAAACAAAAAACAAGTAAGACCATCGAGATAATTAACACGAGAGCATCTTATTCTCATATCAAAGCAATCTTCGCGCATTGATTTCCATGAATGTACCAATTTTATGGTTGCAATGTATCGTTGGTTCGCTCAATAAATACTGTAAACCCGCGGGCAGAATCTTGCGGTTCACCGAATCGATTCATTAAGGGATAATCCGACGACGGGCTATGCTTAATCGACTGTGCTTAAACAATGCACCTTCTCCGCGCTCTGTAATCGTGCTATAAATAAACAAGCACTTTCTGGCCAAAATTTTCCCCTAAACCCGTTACCATTTTCACGAGGAACAGCACATTTAGGCCGATGAAATATATAATCTCTGTGTTTCCTTTACATATTTAACGCCAAATATGGTTGCCCGATTCTCTAAACCTTCGTTTACATTCGGCAGAATACCACGTAACCGTGTTTGATATTAAATTCAGGATAGGAATACGAGCTAAAGATCTCGTGCATACCATGTATACACCATGTGTACTATTTCTCCTATATAATATCTTGCTCCTATAATGTAGCAGAAAACAATATTTAACGCACACATTAAATGTATGTGATAATGATGTAATCAATACAAGGTGATATATAATTGATGCTAAATATTTTTAGATTTTACTCATCTCGTTAAAACGACGCAAAGGGAAAAAAATTTCTTTCCTTAATTATAAAAATGCGAATTATATAAACACTTCTGCATTTTTGAAAATTTTAATAAGGACAGTCGGCATGTTAAAGTTCCATGCAATTGGACACGCGTTATAAATGTATATACTTCGCGACAATAACTGTGCAAGAAAGTTAGAGAAAAACACACATTTTCGATATTATATAAAAAGACAAAAAGGAAACAGCATAAAACCAATTTCGGACTTTTGCTCGAAAATAGCGAAATGTTTGAATTTTGCAGACTTCGTTTCATTGGATTCCGTGCATCTTCAATTCTAAGTCGAGCGTTATTTTTAGTTAAACGACTTCTCTTATTAATCGCGTCAATATCCCTGCTTCGTCAGGAACGCAGTTCGCGACAATGAAAATTTCGCTATTTTAAAAGACGCGATAAATTATTTCGCATTGGCCTATATTCTGATTGCACGTTTATCCAAGTTTCTAATATAAAATTCAGTTCAAACGTTTACGTAATATTTTATATTAACGTCATATATTTTATATGAACAATGCTTTGTGGAGAAAGAAAAGACTCTTTTATTGATCAAATTAAAACATGAAACGTTATTATTTTTATTATGTCTCTTTTATTTTTAATATTGAATATTTTGCTAACAAGGAGCTTTGTGCGAAAATTGTGATTCTTTTTTTAGGGATATAAATTAATAATAATTATCTGCCGCGTTAATTTCTTCTCCATTTTCAATATACTTTTATAATCGAAAAAAAAAAAAAAAAAAATATATATATATATATTTTTTTTTTAATTAAAATTAAATATAACTACTATTTATACATATACCAAAAATTAATTAAGCAGATAAATACATTTCTGGAAATTGCAATCACCGTTACACAAAAGCGGAAATATATTTCGTCACATCAAGCAACCCTTTAATCTTTGTGCATGTATGTATGATACATGAATGGCAATGAATACGATGAATTATTAGCCGTTGTGACTCTCGACACTCTCAGAAAGGATTTCTGATAACGAGACAAAAAATATTCTTGACATATTTAATCGTATCGCAATCTTATGCGGTATAAAAATAAAACAATTTTAAAATTAAATCAATAATTCCTTTTCTTCTCTCTCGAATTAAATAAGATTGTCTTACTATCTTGAGACAAGAGTAACATATACAAATACAAGCTTATATATTCTTGCATTTAGAATAACTTGGTGTTAGCGCCACAATAGTCGGCGCGAAAACGATATGCGGTGGCGTTACTAGGCATTTTATTCTAGATTTAAGAATTTTCCATTTAAGATTAAAATATTCCTTTTTCAATAATAAATATGATTGTCGCTATATCGATCCTATTTTATGATAGATTGAAGAGTAATAGCGTTAGATCCGGAAATCTTTTCTGTGGGTGTCCTTTCTTGCGCAAACGCCAAGCGTAAGATACGATGAAGGCATTTTTGCTCATTTGGCGTATTCAATGAATGTCTTTCACAGCTCCCTTGCCAATTTGTCATTAATTCCCTTTTAAGTGATTAAAAGATTACTTTTATAAAAGGAAAAGCTATACTCTTCGAGTAACATACGCCACCATATATGCTGAATAAATTCATACAAATGATACTCGCGGCATACATTAAGTTCGCAGGCACTTTGTTAATAAATACAAATGGCAAGGCCTTAGCACGTTGTAATAGCTGCCGCATATGAACCGCTTTGTCTACTAGATTATGATCATAAATGGTGCCATTGTAATATGCATATCACGAGAGATGGGCAATCTTAGTGCGTTTAAATCTTTTAAATTCTTATGAGTGATATAATTCTCGCAACATCTATCATCAGCTTATTTATTATTAAACGAATTATTTGTAAAGTCCCTCTCATATCAATCATAAAAGATCAAATGGAAATGTAATCATTAAACTTCATGAACGCGGTTAGGCAAGATCAACAACATTTATGAGCAACGTCACATCTGAATGATATATGCGACCTGTTTGCGGTTTCGCTTCTCATCATATATACCACTGTCGTATATGAGGGTAACCGGAGAAATATATCTGTGCTTCACCCACAAGGAATATACAGTGATAATTTTTCTTATCGAAAATTAATTAGCCGTAATCTCTTTCACAATTGAATCAAAATTTTATTTAGGAACAGCCTAAGATCGAACATTATTTTCCATTATCTATAAATAATTCTAAGTAAGAAAATTGAAAAAAAGATTTTAATTTCGAATCATACCGGATGACTCAAAAAAAAAAAAGAATCTCATTATATAAAAATATAAATATGATTTCGCCGAATATTTCAGTTTATTATTAAGCTGAAATTTTTCGGCGTTGTTTTCATCACTTTAATTTATTACTCACATCTCGCGAATATATAAACTCGATCATGCTATCATCGTGCAGCTGGATCCGTGTCTCCGACATCCGGCGCTCCACTGTGCACCACCGAATAAATTTCCGTCACCGCCGCGCTCTGGTGATTCATTTCTGGGACCCGGCGGTGACGGAGAAAGGTCGACTTCTTGTCGGCCGGGGAAAAGAGCGGGCGGGTCCGCGTCTCGTATACGGGAAAAACGCGCCCAAGCTCGTGGCAAACTAGGAACTTAGCCATTGAAATATCGTCTCGGGGAAGATGTTCATGGGGAGAGACGGGGAGTGTGTAAGGGCAATTAGTTACTGCCATAAATTACCATTACGAGCGAGCGCGAGCCGACGTCGGGGTTTTCACTAGCCGATCCTTTTTATTCATCGTCGACCTGACTCCTGATATGGGGTTAATGAAACGATGCACCGCGAGCCATTGCAATCGATTTTAGTTAGACGCGACCGGTATCACATCGTCCGCGCAAATAATCGTCTTATAAAAAGGACAGCGATCTAGAAAAGGACAAAGATGGAGACTATTAGGAAACAATATTTAAGAACAGAATCAGCCTTTTTTTTTTTTTTTTGGTGCGTCGTGAGAGAGAATTATTAACTTGATTAATAATTTTAGTATTGGAATTGTATATAACATTATTATGTTTTTATTGATTTATGAACAAACTTACATATTATTCAGTGTAAATTATATTTTATTATAACAAATATATGTGTTTACAAATCAATGTCTAAAATAATGTAGACGGTTTCGGTATTGGATTATTGTTCAAGCTTAAAATTTATAATACCTATTGATCTAATTTATTATTCCTCATAGATACATCAATTATTATTAGTGTACTTTATATGTATATGACAAATTTCATTTAATACAAATTGATATTTATTTTACAGAACAAAGATAAACGTGGCATTTAAAAGCTCTATTCTCTTATCTAAAACGTTAATTAATTTAGCGTAAATATATGCAAGCCAAATAGCTAGCATCAATAAATTATTAGTTAACGATTGCTCCTGTCAGGGTGTACGGTCGTTTCCGAGATATCGACATGTCAGTATTTCGGGGTAGTGTCACACCGGAAGCACTCGTTAATGGACCGGCTGGAGGAAACGCCGGAGATACGCGATGTCGACCGGCGCGCACAGGTATATTACCGGAATTTTTCCGCTGACCATATTGAGGGTGGAAATACGAGCCATTGTTCCCTGGGTTCATATAAATCTAAACTTGTTCGCGGTTAGTTATATACACATGAATCTCTCGCACGAATGCGCGTACACGCGGTGTCGAAAAGTATTAAAACGTGTGAAAATGCCTCGCCCGCTGAAATAAAAATGAGAACATATTACTTGCGTACAGTGTATCTTTCACCGTCAAGATATACATAACGCTTCTCTGACTTTTCATTCTATTATTCGTTGTGTTCCGTTACGAGCATTTTAATCATCTATTTTCGAAATTATTTTCTCACAATTATATATTTAACCCTTGCATCTCTCAAATCGATTCTTTATCAAAAGAAAATTTTACATTAATTTATTTATATATATATATCTGCATATTTTTATTCTAAAATTTAAATAGCTTCATCGTGTGTTAATGGCATGAATATCAGATAAAAGAAATTCTAAGGAAGAATCAATTATTAATTTGTTGAAAAAAAAAAAAATTTTTTTTTGACATTAATCATCAAACATCTTGTTATATATTTTCCGTTATTAGCTCATTCGTTATTCGCTTGAGACGAATTAAGGAAAAGTCAATCGTTATAATATGGAACGTATGTTGAAGCTGTGGACAAATGGTCGTATCAAAGAGTTATTCGCGTTCGCGGTAGCCGAATTCGGCCGTACATTTCATTAATGAGACGGGACAGGCGTTTTGCAGCGGGGAACGATTAAGGCTTGTAACCTGTGGTTAAGTCTCGGTGGTATCTCGGTTCACATGCAAACGTCAGCTCTGCGCGAACATACACACACACACACGCGCGCGTACCGTTGGCGCGGGAATCACCGAAAATGGAAGCGAATTATCGAATTTTCGGGATATTGGCAACCGGAGCGACGTCGCATCGTCTCGACGTTATGCAGGACGTAATATACAGGGCGATGCAGGACGGGAAGTACAAGCGTGACTGGTGTAAAGATAATTCGCAAAGTTGCGATGGATATCGTTTTAACAGAAATGTAATTTAAATCGTGCGCTCGAAGTTTTTGACATGGAATATTCTCTTTTTACAATTTAATAAAAGTCTTGTTAAGATAACGACTTTGGTAAAAGTTAGTTAAGTATATATATACTATTTATTTTAATATTGATGTAAACCGTTAAAGATCTCTAGTTATACATGGAATATTTAACGTTCGAAACTTTATAATCTCGAATTTCTCTTCGATCAGGCATATTTCATCCTTTTCAGAAAGTTCCGATGAGAAAAAAGACCGTAAAAATTATTATTATTTCGTCTCGTTTAGAAAATGCGAAGTTTATTTTTGAAACTTGTGACATTTTGAAAATGTTACTCAATCGCGGCTTATGGAGAGAAAGATTAATTCTTTAGGATTAGCGCTTGAGCTTTATTGTAATTCGCACCCGGGCGTTCTCCCTTTCATTCATTCGTTCATTCATTCGTTCATTCATTCATTCATTCATTTGCGAAACCGGAATTGATTGGCTTCGCGTTGATTTTTATAAAATCGCGTTCCGCAAGATACGTGATACAGTTGCATTATTCAAACAATCACCGAGCGACCGCCCACCAACTTTTCTAACGGTTCAAATGTTTTTCCACACAACAAACTTCACAAAACCCCGCGTCACTCCCCTCCTCCTGCTCCGACGAATTTAAATTGTCCTGCATTTTGATAAATATTTCTGGCGTATTTGCTTCGCAAATCGCGGAGCGGGGCTTTTTTTTTTTTTTTTTTTTCCAGAAAACTGGTGGCGACAAATGTTGCGCTGCGAGATAAAACAAACGCGATCTCGTCGCAACAGCACGCGTAATCTCGCATACATGTTGTCGGACAAATCTGTCGTGTGTTGCTTAATACCTTGTGTCTCCTTGAAAAACCAGCGTGATTATTTTCAAATTTGCCGATTACCCGATATCACGATGAATATTTTGGCTCGTGACTCTCTGCGCATCGATTTACTCTTTCTATATTTTATGCGGAAGCTTCATTAATTTAATCGAGCCACGAGCGATTTTCTCGGATATTTGTGAAAAATAAAATAAAATAAAATAAATTTTCGGCCATTGATATCCACGTATAAAAAGGGAATATAACAAAGCGGGCTATATAACAAAAGATTAAAGTAATTTTTCCTCTCATATTTCAAATCCCTAGCGGTAAATGTCATAGTAAATATGTATAAATATGAAACGTTATTTTTTGTTGCTGGTAAAAACTTGACATTACTTCGCAGTACACAGAGAGAGAGAGAGAGAGAGAGAGAGAGGAAGCGGTTCCACGTTACACAGAAGAAGCATTTGTTATTTACTTTATAAAAAGACATTACGCTGCTTAATATCTCGAAAAAGTGTAATCGTTCTTTTATAAAAACCTATCTATATTTTCTAGACTTATTTTTCAAATGGTTCTCTAAAAAAGATGATTCTCTTTGTGTGCAATCATGCTAACGTAAAAAGATAGATATCTGTGGTATAGAATAATTTTAATTAATTTTAAGGAATTTTTTCTTTTAGGAGAGGGATAATATATTCATAGTGATGTTACTTTTCTAGCAACATGCGAAGGAAAATTAAATATTTATCGTATGTTTTGCATCGCGCATATTGCGCGTACACTATAATATTAAAACTGATAACACACACATACATACACACACAAATATGTATCGTTCTGCGAGCGATGTTTTTCCTACGCGGAAGTACGGGGCGTTCAGGTCAAACTAGAATCGCAACAACCAATTTCCCGGCGTGTCGTCGCATGCAAGTTCAACGTAATGGCCCGGGTATCACGGTCGAGTTCTTGTTCACGAGCGCGATTGAATCTCATCGAGCGGAACAATGTAAAAAGGGGATTGAAAACGGCGAAAAGGGAACAGCGGCGGGAAAGAGCGGCTTTTATACTTCAGTAGAACGACTACTGCACAAACAAGAAATACTTTCTCACACACACACACACACAAGGCTCCAAAGATTAATTTTCCAAATGCATAGTCATTCGCATGTTCCCATCACGGCGAACGAACTGATTCGATATCATTTACTTCGTGTGACCCGAGATCGAGCTCGATGAGATGATTGCGGTCCTATCTGTCTATATTTCGAATCCTATAATCTTAATTAAAGGGATGACGCGTAATTATGATGTTAATGGAATTATTCGAGATTAGACGATTTTTAAGACATTAATAGTGCACATCTGTGTTTTTATCTAAATTAAATATATGTATATATTTTTAAATCAATCTAATTATTATCTTCAGGATCTCAAGTATGTATTTTAATGATTTACACGACATTCTTTTCGCTCTACTATTTTTTTTTTCCCCCAATGCATCGCTCATTTTTAATGCGCGCGTACGCCGTTTTCATTCAAGTATTACATGTTAAATGTTCGAAAGAACAGATATATATGTATGTGTGCGATATATAAAGCATCTTTTTGTCACATGAGCTTCGAACAGTTTAGAATTACATGATAAATGGATAATATCGCATTATTTTCCTCTCTCGCAAATTACACGCGAGGATGATTTTTCAAGCGGAGCTTAACGGATGCTGGATAAATTCAGGCTAACTCCGTACGCTTTTTTTCGCGGAGTTCCCGAGTGAGTGCAAGCTTTTAAAGATCTTCAACACTGACGGTTTCAACTCCGCTTCACCTAAATCTTTGCTCCATCGACTGGAAAGGTACTCTCTCTTTCTATCCCTTTCTCTCTTCCTTCGGCACGAATCTCTAACGAACGGAGAAAAGATGACTGCGCGCGAGAGCTCATTGACAATTCGTTGAATGAACATTTATGCAATTATTCATATAGATTATAAATAGCGTGTGTCAAATTGAAAATTATTTAGGGTATGACAATATAATATAATCGGATATTAACGTGACGTTAAAAAAAAAAAAAAAAAAAAAAAAAAATATCTTTTGAAACATCAAGCTTAGAAATTTGCAAAACACATATAATATCTTAAATCTTGTTTATACTCTACCGTTTTTTTATTTTTTTTTTTTTTAATATTTTAAAGGCTTTTTAAATAAAATTCAAAGATGAAATATTTTCTTACAAAAATAGAACATTGCGTTATTTTAGTCAATATAAACTGCGTTGTTTCCGTCACTTGATCGAAATTCAAAATTTACAAGTAGACAAGGCATGTTTTTGATCGCACAATTGATACAATCAACAGTCTATTTCTCGATAGATTTGCGGACCGTTATAAGAGCGGGTATTTTATATTTCTCGTATCTCCTCTTTTCCATCGTTTTGCCTTCAAGTTGCGTAAAAAGGGATTTAATATCGCGAAAGCATCGGTTAACCGGCGTTCTCAAGCCTCAGACGTAAAGACCCTTGAAAAATCGGCGCACATGTTCTTGAACGCGCAATGTTAGATATCAATGTGAATGTATTTCTCAAGATGCTTTAATTTGCCCAGATCTCTTCGTTCCTTCTTAATCCCTATGGATTTCAATGACAGTATGTCTGCGAATCGCGGCAATTACGAAGGAAAGGCTGGAATCGAGACAACGAACGTCATATAATTTTATCTAACGATGCTTTATCTAACACGCTAACTAGATCTTTTTATCACGCGAATCGATGCGATGGACAATTTTATATTATACAAGAGTCTAGATGTACTGTAAAAAAAATGTTTAACGATAAAAAAAAGAACCGTTGCTTGAATAATTCATCCCCGATCGCTCATTAGTCGTTTGTCGGATTTAAATTGAGAATTACTTGGTCCGTGAGCAGCGCAAATATCTCGAAAATATCTCGATGAAGAGATCGTAAAAATGCTTAAAAGGCATCTTGTTCTTTCAAAACGTGCCTTTTAACCGTTTGTTGAACTCCTCCGTTGTTTGAATTTTCTTTCTTAATTGAAAAGGATATCCTTCGAATATATATTTTAACGAAAGAATTATGCATTGTGCAAAAGAGAATTTTAAAAGCTAGATATATAATTATTACATATACAGATCGTAGATGGAATAATATTTGTGAACTCTTTAATATTATGCCGCATAGCAATAGTTCATTCTGCAAATATATATCACATTTGTATTCTATATTCATACCAGTTATTGTATTTATAAAGAAATATGCCAAATGATAAATATTTGATCGTGTCACGGACGCGTGCATTTAAATAATCACACAGATATTTCATAGAGTGAGTTTCGTAGAATTCAACGGGACCAACTGATCGGCGATGATAATAATAAAATCGTACAAAATCAGTTTGGATGACATCATGGTTATTTATTGCGCGCAACAAGTTAGAGATAACGGAGCCAACTGTGCGTTTAAACAAAATTGAGATTAACGTGTACGTACGTACGCACATACGTACCATGCGAGACGGAATCGAAGCTGCGAATCGAAATACAATTGATACTGCAATTGTAATTTGATGCGAATTAATAAACGCGTAGCTTTCGAATCAGATGGCGGAGAAAAAACAATGAACCAATTAAATGAGAGAAATGGCGAAGAAATTTGCGCGCACGTACCTGACGTATCACCTATTTAACGTACATACATATCTGGGTGGCCCCTCTCGCTTCGCCTTCATCGGGATTCTGACGCTCCCATTCCCGTGACTTGGGATCGGGACAATTAGGCGAGAATCGTCGGGAGCTGGGGCATAGCCTGCCTCGAAATTAATCCACCGGGAGAATAACGTCCCTTCGCCATTTTGGTACCCGCGGCGATGAGATAGCAGCTCTTTGACATCGAGTCGCACCCGCGCGCTAAGAATTGCAGAGTACGCGTTACTCTTTCTCGCGCAGAGAATTATTTCCGCGACATATTGTGACGAATTGCAGAAATATTGCAAAAGATAATTCGGCGAATAAGAAATTAATTATTTTTTTGTGAACAATCGAAAAAAAGCAGATGGAAAATTTTCAAAGTTCTTCGATGTATAAAGATAAATGAGAACGTTTTGTATTTTTAGCAGAATTTTTGGCATTCCAAGAATATTTGCTGTATAATAAAATTAATATGCGATAATATAGGAGAAAAATCGACGCCAAATTTCGCCAGACAATCTGCGAATGAAGGAAATGACGGTAATTTCGAGGAGAAGGAGAAAGAAACAAGAAGATTATTTTATGAATATTTAATTTACAATTGTTAATACACAAGAGCGAGATAAATCAACAGCGAGAGAAAATCTACGGGACTCCGTCTCAAAACGCTTCGAAGATGGATAGGACCCGGACGCGCGGCCGTTCCGTTTTCGGGAAGAATTATGCATCCAGGTTGCATGGATATCACGGTTACTTTTCGTATCGCTATCCCGCGCAAGGGAAGTAATTAATAATTGACTGTCCTAAAACAAAAGATTTAGGCCCCGAACATCGTGGCTGACCTCTGAATCGTGCGGGAACAAAGAGCTCTTCCAGTGCACGCTCATAATTCAATCCCCGTATTGTCCGCGCGCGACATCGCGTTTCTCGACGGGCGTCGTCTTTCGCCATTAAGCAGAGTAGCTGGACAATGGACGCAATTTGCTATTAACCCTTTCGGCTTCAAGAGAGAGAGAAAGAGGGGGGGGGGGGTGGAAGAGGATTGCGGAGAGGGGGGGGAGGGGAGGGAATTCGGGGAGCGTGCTCGCGGTGCACCGTAACTCTCTCCGACCGGGCACTCTTGCACGGTCGATGCATTTAGCACCAGTCGCATATAATGCACTCCAAGTAATCCCATTTGTTGCGTTTCCTCGGAGATTAAATCGTAGTATGTATATATGTCGTCCAAACGTTTCGGCCTGTTCACTCTAACGCGCGAGATCGCTATCTTTTAATCGTACGATCCTGCAATTGAGATGAAAAATTATTTCTTCATACGCGATCTAGTTTGAATTTAAAATGTGGCGTATATATCACATTCCTATTCGCCTAATTAATTTATTCTGGAAAAAATAGAATAAAAAAGAGCATAGATATATGCAGTGAATATATATATATATATGCAAATATATCTCGAATGAAGCTCAGACTCGGATTGCGACGCGCTAATAAAATATCCGATGAAACGGCAAATATATTTTCCTCACGTTCGTTTAATAATCGAGATTTGATACGAAAGAGCTGCTTTAATTATCACCGCCGCAAAGAACTTAAACGTTGCGTTTCACTGATCCGTTACAAATGGCGACGCGCGAGCTTTATTAAAGAACTTTTAATTAATTATGGGATTATATAGATCTGTATAAATATCAAAGACAAATTTTTTTTTTTTTTTTTTTTATGATCTCGAACAATGAAATGTTTATCTTTCGCTAGGTATTTACAAGAAAGAACTCGTATACTATTTGCGCTTAGTTCTGTTTAACAATAATTAGGTAGACATTTAGGCTGATTTTACATATTACATTTCAAGTTCATAAGAAGCGGCTTGATATGCGATGATTGAAAATCAATAATTAGATTTCTATTACTTTAATAATACTTGTTCATATACAATATATGTGTACATCATTCTAATTTCGAGATCCTAGATATGCAGATTAATCTTTTGATCGAATTAACCTGACTCTTCACGGTCAAAGTCTATCCTCGAAGTTGTCGAATTAGTCGACAAATTGAGCACTGATGTCGAATGGATAGAAGTTTTATATACAGGCAAAGCTTAAACATGCTTCCGAAACTGTGATCTTGGTAATATTGCATGAGAAATAGAGAAAAGATTGATTGAGCGTTAATATAATCATATTATTACTCGCTCTTTCCCCCTTTTTTCCTCTCTCTCTCTCTCTCTCTCTTACTCTCTCAAGCATGACATTAATAATACAGCATTATGATAAAAACTTTATTTTATTTTATATTAAAGTATATGATATATGTAAAATGTTATTTACATATACAGGGTGTATCTGAAATGACGCACTGAACTTTAGGAGCATATTCTAGCTAGAGGTCAAAATAAGACTTTTTTTTTCCTATGAACATGGATCCGCAAATGAACATTTTAGATACACCCTGTTTATTAGATTTTATAATACTAATATATTATATTATTATATGTATAATATGCTATCAAAATCCCCAAGAATATTTTCATTATATTATTTCTATATCATTCTCTTGTGTAACAGAACTTTTTTCAATCGTGCAAATTTTTCGTTGTTTTTCATATTGAGAAAGTTATAGATGGGTTTACATAAGCATTAATAAGTACCAAAATCTTAATAAGAAAGATCGTATTTTTCAGATCGATTGATATGAATTCTATTATTTTATTGTTTTAAAATATATATCCAAAGGGGCAGAAAGGATTTACATCCGTAAGAATAAGAACTTTTTTGCGACAATAATAATGTCATTATACGCATAATTACAACATTATATTACTTAGCAATTAATTTAATCGCTATTGTTCAATTTAAATATCGAATGGTTATTTGCATTATCGAAGTAACGTTTGCAATCACCTCTCATACAATATAATTAATAATTATTACATATAATCTATTACATAATCCGCTCAAATAATCGCGGATTTTTATTGAAATTAAAATCAGAATCTGATGTGTTCGTCGCTTCTTGTTCACGATACAATTTCTATTTATCCGTTTGACAATGCGACGCGATGTAACTGCGCTTTCGAGCGCGCTTACAATGGCATCATTCTAGATACGCGATTCTTATTGTCTTGTACTTAACGAATCGACGGTGCCTTCTCCAGGCCGTGCCGTTTTTCTTTATTTACGATGCCTGTTATAGCTTCTGAAATACAAGCTGAAACAGAATTACGCGGGCGAGATCGAAAAATGAAACGGGCACGCGCGATTGATACTGAAATACATCGTTCTCTTCTTTCCAGCACTATTTACGATTCATCCAGTGTTTTATAGTCCCACGAATGTGCGCCCGGTATCTGTATGCGCGCGAGACTCATTGTCAGTAATGACGGCTGAAAAATGGGTTTTACACACGCATGACGAACGCAAGCGCGCGACGAAAGATACGCCTATCTCGAAGCTGAGTTTGCAAATCGCGATACCATCTCCCCTTTAATGGTCCATCAACAAGTATCGACAGCTATTTTTTACGCCAGATCGACGCCGCAGAGATTGGCATAACTGCGTTTTAGTGTAGCCGCGTTCAAAAGCCGCAAAATAGTGCCAGCGATCGGTCCGTCTGATATATACCTGGTTCGCCGAATCCGGCAATTTTTTGTTATAAATTTTCCAAACGATATTTTTAGCTGCGAGTGAGTTTATTACTTTTAAATAAATCCGGATTATTTAGGCGGCATTGATAATTGAAAGTACACAATATCGTTGACATGTTAAATTTTTTAAAAAATAATTTATAAAACTTTACTTTTACGTAATTGAATAATTGATTTCAATATAGAGGGAAAATAATTGCGCGCATGTTTGTTCTAAAACACAACACTGTTTTATACACATTCTCTCCAACTATCGTGCTTCTAAAATCGCAGTAGAAATACTGCGTTACAGGGCAGACAGTCCATTTCTTCTCGTGCTGTCTCCAGCGTGTCCCCGTTTAGTTGCCACTCCACTAATGGTCCTCTATCTTTATCTTAATTCTTTGAGCTGCAATAATGCTGGTAGACAAATGGCATCGTGCGCATAGTTTCGAGGAAAAAAAAACTCACATGGTCCTTTGGATTAAAAGAAAAATAGCACTGGTGCGGTAGCAGCAGTATACCACGTCGTAAAGTTTCATTTGGTTATAATTAAATATAATTAAATATGCCGATTTTTATCTCATAAAAATTGACAATTTTTAATTCTGGTAATTTCTCACCTAGGCGCTCGTTATATAAAATTAATCTCTTGAAAATAAATTAAATTTTAGTATCGTGAAATTTTAGTACTATTTTTAATCGACGCAAAAAAATTATCGTACGATTAAAATTAAACTTGGAGGACTTTTTAATATTGAATCTAATAACGTATCGCGTCATTGAGAGTGTTCATCGATTAATGTATATAATAAAACATGAGCGTGCTCTCACTTCTGTTGGGATCGCTGTTATCATGGATTTGCATGTTTCCGCCTTTGTAATGATATAATTAGCAAGAAGCACCAATTAGCATCCATGTCGTCGAACGTGAAACAGATATGCGATCTACGTCTTGTTTGCCGATGAACGATCGAATGCTCCGTACCCAAGCAGAAATTCGCAATCGAGCGTGCACGAGTATTAACGGAGGTATAATCTGCGTAAAGTATCGCATCGTTCATACATATCTCTATTTGCGTCTGCGAGCCATCATGATTTATGGTACGAATTGATTATCTCTCACCGAACGCTTTTATCGCATAAAACAACTCTTTATTATGCCCGCTGAAAGAGAAAGAGATAGATTTCAAAGCTTATCTAAAGATTTATGTACAAAGTGTTCCAAATCCATAGTACTTTATTTCAGTCTCAAACTCGCGTATGTCTAATAAAAGTTTTTTTGTTGCATGCGTGTTATTTTAATATTTTTTTATATTAATGTAACTTTGCGGGTTTAAATTTTATATCAATTATCAGAGTGTATTCTGCGCGGAACTAACTGGAAAGTAAGAGTCTGTTAATTACATTCCTACCGTCTAGGAAAGGAGAATTCGAAAATAAGTGAATTTTCTATAACGTAGTTATGAATTAAAGCGATAAAAGAAGCGTAAAATGGTCTCCTTTTCTTTTTTATTATTTACATTTTTATTCGCATCACTTGTATTTAGGAGATTACTAGATTGGAATATATATTACGTACTCTCTTGCGGAGAGCCCTTAAATTGCTCAATTACCGCAGGTACTTCATAACACCCGCAATAATAATTGAATTAAATAGCACTTGCGCAAAAATGGAAGTACGGAATCGACCGACCTTATTTTTTGCTATGTGGGCAAAGAGCCGAGTGTCCAAGATTTTGACAGGCAGCTGAAAAAAAATGCAGAGCTTGTCTTAAAAAAAAAAAAAAAAAAATTCCCTTTGTCCCAGTATCGATCGAGCCTAATTAATCGACTCAGCGCGCGCGTTGTACACGCGAATACGTCAAGCATGTCCACGAATCATGCATTGAGACCCTTGGTGCATTAGCATAGCTGCAATTAGCTCATTTCGTAGTCCTTCGATGTTCAATGACGCTTGCGATTTTTCGTTCTTATTAATTTAAAAGACTAGCCATTCACATTCAGTTGTAGAGGTTGATTTGGATAGATCGCTCCCGATCAAAATGTCGCTTTAATATATTTTGGTGTGTAATTATCATATAATACAATATATTTCAGCGTATAATATAATGTATACTTAGGTGAACGCACCACGCAGTAATGAGATGATTTAATACTTGAAACACTCTTCTCTTTTTCTGCTAGAATATGCAAAGCAATTGCAAATTATGTGAAAATGAGCGAACCAAGCATATAACAGTTTTGAATAAATAAAATTTAAGAGATAAAGTTTTAGGTTGCCAACTCGTTTATACATATATCATTTTTTATTTTTTATTTTGTAATTAAACTCATGTTTGCATAATATTATTTAGTTACAAAAATTGTGTGATCTCCGCGTCCAAAAAGCTTACGTAAAACTGCATAAAATACATACACGTTGGAAAAAGAATAATATCTCGAAGGGATAAAATGTCTCGTTAGTTTTTCGAAAAACATAGGGGAGTTAGTTACCTCCTTACATCGGTGCTTATTAAGTTCAAGAGAACTCGGATGCACCGATAGATCGTAAGATCGAACTGTAATGTGCGACGAACGACCTATTATCGGATTAATTCGGCCTGCTAGTCTCTTTGGTGCCTTTGGTGTTCGAAGTTTCCTTACTTTTCCGATCTATCTGTTGGATAAGACGGAAGTTGGCAACGATGGAATGGAAATCGAATTAAAAAAAGGGAATGGGAAATTTGTGAGAGTGCCTTAATGTGCGCGTGTATGTGTTAGTGAATTCGATTCGATCTGCTGCTCTCGCTCAACTTTGTGTGCATTGCCTTTTGAAAACTGATTTCCGTTTACGATTGCTTTAAGGATTTGTTAATGAAATTCAGACCTAAACGAACAGAGCATACTCGATCTTGTCATTAAAGATTAATAACATCTACCGATTTATTTGACCTAATTCGATTCGACTTTCTCTTTATTTCAGCTTTTCTAAATTAAGAAAAATATCCAGCGATCTCTTATGATGTATCGTTTGAAATCGATATAAACCAAAAATAATATTATATTTGCAAATTTTATATCATGATGTAGAACCGATTTTAAATATTTAATTAAATTTTAGATGAAACGAGCAAAAGAGCAAAATTTTAAATCTCTTTTCACAGGTATGAACATTTTGCCTCAGCCTATTTATTATAGGAATATTTATTTAAAATTTATATATAATTAAATTTGAAAACGCGCAGCTCATCGCGTGATATAATCTCTCTTATACATAAACGAGTTTTAAAGGAGAACTATTTTCAAACTCTGTTCGTATCTCGTTGAAATTGCATGAAAATAGAATTCTAGCTTTTTCCTACTAGCGAACTTTGCATTCGTGTCAACAAAGGACTGCTTTTTTTCGACCGAATTCTCTCGATAATTCGGCCGCATTCAGTTGCGCGCGAAGATTGAAGGGCAATCGGATTAATTCCGAGTGGTCGATCGCCTACTCTACTTTTTCTTTCGTTTTCCGTGGCCACGAATAGACAGGATAACGAATAGCACAAACGACGACCGAAGACAAATAGCGACTTGTTCACTATGTATGCGAGAAATCTTCAGTCAATGGTCTAACTTTTAACTAATTTCGTACGTTTCGAATAAATGTCTCCAACAATCCGTCTGTGCATGTATCGAATTGCATGTAATATCAGTTGAAAAATATTTATGAAAGTCGGTATTTGTCAAATGAAAAATATTTTTGTAACGCCTTGTTTTATATGTCATTTTCATACACATATACATGAAGAAGAAGAAGAAAAATTGTCCATTATCAAAAATATTCAAAGACGAAGTTACATATAAACGATTTTAAATTATATGAGCATTTGCAGAAATAATTAATAAAATTAATTATTTTTGTTATCCTTTTAATTTTTTATTTTCTAGAATTTTCCAAAAATAATCTTCATTTTAAATGAGGAAGAATATGTAAGCGTGACATTACGTTTTTTACAAAGGACGTATGCAATTAGAGCTTTAGAAGAAGAGACAATTTTTGATAAAGAGAGATAGATGTTTTATCTATATATATATATATATATAAATAGAATATGTCGAAATTTATAATTTATCTTAAATTATTTCGCGAGAAACATGTTCGTATGCTACATTGTTACCAACATTGTACGAAATACAGAAATGATTCGAATTAACTGGTCCAATTAGAGTGACAATTAATTACATGTTGTCGCTGCATGCATTTGTAAAGTTGTGAAACTCGTTAATTTTGAAATTGTAGAGAATAAGTGTGAGAATAAATGTTTCCGTATTTAAATTAAGATCTTTTATTTTGCTGCTTTCTATCACAACTTTCTACCGTATGTATTATTTGTTTTTTTTTTTATGTCTAAAGTCGTGCCATATTACAAAACTCATTAAATTATTATTGTCCTGTTATAAAATTATGTAAATCTGTCTCTCTCTCGCTCTCTCTCTCTCTCTCTCTCTCTCTCTTTGCTAATCCGAAACAAACAAAAATAAAAAAGATTTTATTTCAGTTATCTTTATTAAATCACTTTTAATGTTTGCAAGAATAGCTTTCTATTATTATTAAACTGCAATATTTTATTTACTATTCAATCTCGATAGATCCATTTTTAATATAGTCGAAAATTTTTCGAGATTATTATAAAACAAATTGAATTTAATATCAAAAATATTTGAAGTCTGAAGAAACTAAAGTCCTCTCAGCAATTTAAATTTATAATCTTGCAGAATAAAGTTTTTAATCTTAATATCTTAGCAATATTCGTATATACGTAACATTGCAAGTATTTTAATCTATTAACATAGAAAAAAAGATGAAGAGAGAAAACCTTGTAGTAAATTAAATGTGAATATTATGTAATTATAATGGGTTAAACGGAAAGTTCGTATCATTTTTTCGGTCTTCATCCGTTAGCAAAAAACGGCACGAACTTTCCGTTCCACCCAATACATATACTCATTTTTTAAAAAGAAACAAAAGTTCTATCAAAAATATTTGTGCGTAAAACTTTGTTCGATACGTAAGGTAATTCTAAATCATACGGAAAGAAAAGCGATTTTTTTCCAAGAAGCATGCAGAAAAGCGATAAGCCAGCCATAATAACATCAGGATCAACACGCGCATTTCATCCTTTCCGTCATCCTCGTATCTATTTGAATCGCGCCGTGTCGAGAACTTTATCAATTTTTCCGTGATATATATCCACCGATGAGCTCACCGCCCTTATATTCACATCGAAATGTCTCGCGGATTGTTTTGAAACGTATAACGGAGATTTGAAATGATCCAACGGAGAAGCGAGATCGCGTTATGTTTGTAAGAAGTGCAATCTCAATTTAATTAAATTTGAAAAATTGGCAATTTTGAAAGGTATAAATTCCGTAGAGATCGCCGATCGTTTCACGCTTTTGTTCCCCGCTACACATGTATTCGATGTACACGCGTATATCCATCTAACAGCTGTTTGTTACACGCTTCTCGTATATTATCCGAGATCCCCAAATATATCTTCGCGTTTACATTCGCCGTGTAAAACGTAAGCCGACCTAACCCGCATCGATATCACGGCCTGGGTCGGCGTGGGTGTTTTTTGCGACTTTTGGGACATCCTGTACGGAAAGGAGCGTGGGAGAGTAGAGGGTTTCGCGGGATGAAATCAATAATACGCCTCCATTCAAAGCCGCCGTCGATGTCCTTACGGTCGTACGGTGAACGTACCCCGGGATCGGTATCGCGCGTCTCGTTTAACATCTTAATTACCTGTGTTTCGGGAACACTTTCAATCTCGAAGAAGCGCCTGATGTGTAATTAGCAATGATACCCTTGCCCGGGGGATACACGAATACTTGAGGAGCGCGTACATCAATCTTCCGCGAGCCATTCCCGTCCGATGCAATACGCGCTCCAACATAGTATCAGTTTTCTTGAGGCAGGTATCAGTTCGCCAGTAGCATCATAAAATCGAAGATACCTCATTTCTCTCTCTCTCTCTCTCTCGAGCGAGCGAAATATCGAGTAGGGATCTTTATATGGTTGTTTGTTATTCCGTTATCGATTATATGAATCGTTAGGAGCGGTGGGGAAATAATTAGGACGATGGTAAATAAATTTGTCATTGCAATATTCTCCAGTAATACGATTAACGACCGTTATGTTAAAAATGGTAAATTAATAAAACGGCAGATATCGAGTTCGATATCGTTCGGTCGCATGAAGAAATAATTAAAAAATAATAGCTCGCGATTATAAGATAATGTTTATCAGTAGTTCGCAATTACTACGATCAAATCTATGTTTTTTTATTGCAATTTTAAACGTTCTAAACTTTTATTAATCGTTTTTTTATTGATTCGTATCATATTTACTTTTAATATTTAATCGTATAATCAAATAAAAAATAACTTGATTATTGAGGATGGTATTTATATAATATATTGTTCTCTCTCTCTCTCTCTCATAATTGCTACTATTAAATCTAAATTATTGCAGTTTTTTTATTAATCGTACACTTTTCTCTTTTTTCATATTTCATACGCATATTTACTTGGACATTTAAATTCGCGTAGAAAAGAAAAAGAATAATTAAAGAGTATAGTAATTTGATGACTGAGGATGATTTTTTATTTGTAGTTTTTGCAATCGCTGCGAACTTTGAATATCTCTGTATTTTATCGCAGTTTACTGTTAACCGTATACTTTTGTACTTGCTGTATTTCATGCGCGTGTCACATTATACGGAGAAACTGTTTTACATGAGGATAAGTATTTATTCATGCAGATCAGCGGCAGCGCAGATATTCTTCTTTCAATTTCCGCGCAAAGCTCGCCGCAATTTTTAATAGTTGCCAAGTACATGTCGGTTTCTTTTCCACGAGTAACTGTAACTCGGAATGAGAGAAGAGGAGGCTTCGCGTGGAATTTGCAAGTCGATATCGGTTGCTGCAGTTCGTCGTCACTCGCGATTTATTCCCGAACTCATGAATCGCACTCTACCAATCCGATGAAGATGAATAGAACGCGCGCGCGTATCGACAATTAAAATCTATGTCTTAACCATATCAAGAAAGAGAGAGAGAGAGAGAGAAAGCATTTGCAATAGATATGGGTCATTGAACTTTATCGATTGGAGCGCCTCTGAAAAAGATGAGTATCGAGAACACGACACGTTCCCCTGTTTGAATATCAATTTCGCGGGTATACACATTTTACCTTTGTTTAAACGCTTTTTTTTTTTTGCGTGTAGGAAGTAGGAAAAACGATATCGGCAGCTTAAACAAATCTCGACACGAGGATTATTTCCCATGAATTAATAATCAATTAAGAAGATGATTTATTAATTTTGCGTCATTATATTATGCGCGAAAGTAGACGCAATTATTAAAATCATAAACTATCGATCACGCATGTGAGGGGATGTAAATTGTACAATATATTAATATATATCGCAGAGATGCAAATGTTAGTTTATTCTCATAGATTAACGAAAAAATATATTTCATATTAGTACGTGTACATATATTATAATATTTCTATAGGTTTGTTTTTTGTTTTCAAGAAATATACGAATATTTTTATGTAATTTATTTATTACAGATTTATTATTTACAGATGCGCGTTGGTACTAAACTACAAATCTATTTTTCACAAGTACATCTTGAATCATAATAAATATACATTAATTAAAAATTATTTATTTTTGAATTTATAAATATATATTTATAAAAATTGAAATTTCCGTATTTTATTAGATTAGTGACATGTGATATATGATTGCAAGCGCACAGCCTTTGTATCAAATATTCATTATTTTTTGAATTTTACTCTTTCTATTTATTCGCTAAATCGACAGATTGATCGTCAAGCAAATAATTAATCTACAAAATTGTGAGCAATCAATCGGAAAACGTACGATCGCTCGCGTATATATTTAATCGCAAGTGACATATATTTAATCACGAGCGACAGGATATTCATAATGCAACGATCAGCGACAAATGTGTCGAATCGTGCGGTGATCTGTGATAAATAGATAGCTCGTGATACAATAGCTCTCTCTACTTTATTTTGACCGGTCAATGATACATTTCGGCATCAGTTATCTCTTCGAACATATAGGAATAGCCACGATAACGATTCGATCAAACGACGCTAATATAGTCTGTTCAAGTATTTGACGTTTAACGAAACAGTATGATCCAGGTTACAGGCTTTCTTTTTTTCTCATGAATTTTTCTCGTATCGCGTCACGAGCGCACATCCTGTTAGATCGAACATAAATCTGAAGGACTTTTCCGAGCCCTTCGAGAATGGCTTTTGCCTTAATTTCGTATCGAGATATTTTCAATTTTTCAATCTATTCTGAAAAAAATATTAGAGGAATTTGCTGAAAAGCTTAATTATATCTTTGCTCATTTGAGTAAGGATCATTTAGGAAAATAAACGAGTTGATTAAGCCGATGTATTTTGTTGAACTAAAGCCTATGATTTGTAGCTGCGAAATATTTCGTAACTGTGACAGTAGGATTACGACTACGAAATATCTTGTATCTAATGCGCCGCGAGTAGGTTGAATCAGGAAGAACTCCCGCATGTTTTACGGTTAACAGTATTCGCATTTAAACTGTTTCACCTGACATGGTGTCAGTTTCACATTGCGGCCACGTCGGACCAGCGTTTTGTCCCAATTACGGAAGCATCTCGTTTAACAGCACAACGATATCTTATTTCAAACGATACTTTTTCAACATTGAGTTTGACTACAAATTGATTTAAATTTATTTAATTTGTCACGTGCATATTTCGAATACTTGATAAAACATTTTGTTTTTGTTACATATGTGAGGCAAATAATTTTTTTGCGTTTTTTTTTTGGGTGTATGTGCGGGTTTTTTTTTTTTTTTTTTTTTTTTTTTTTTGAGGGGCTGACTTGGAATTATTAGTCTAGTGATATAAATAAAAAATATTTTGATTTATTTATTATCATAGATTATAGGTTGTTATCGTTCTAATTAACACGTATTATGAAAAAACACTTAAAAAATATTTTATTACTTTAGTTTTTAGTCAATGTGGTTGTCACTGTGATAATAATTAATTCGTACAAATCTAAAATGATAATTAGTTTGATTTAATAGAAATAATTAATGGCTTTATATCAAATCAATATAATAGAAGTAATTAATAATGTTCTATTAAACCAATTTATACAACATAATACTGCTTAAAAACATAATATTTATTAAATAAAATTTATATATATATATATAATTATGAGAAAGATTCTATTTAACGAATTAAAAATATATTAATTATACAAAATCGCACGGATAATACGTTATAATATGAGTAACGTGTAATAAAATATTACTTTAATCATTATCTTATATAAATTAATTTATGTAAGACATTAATTAAAGTTAACTGGTTTCACAGATTTTACCTCCTACTAATTTCGTCTTTAGAGAGCATCTGAGAGAATCGCATAATTCTTGATTAATCTTAACTTAATGTTTATGAGAGTGAGCTATATACACGCGGTTGGGAGAGATCTTTTGCTATGATTAAGACAGGTGTCATCGCGCATCCCTGTATGATTCGTGCAACGCATTTGTTTCCGAAACAACTATTGCTCTTGGCACCGTTTCAACTGTCAACTGTCATCCGAGAATGCCTGGCTGGTATTTCGCGCTCCAAGTTGCTCGACAGAGGCTCGAGAGTCGACGGTATCTTTTGCACGCACACCAACACACCCCTCGGGCGAGAGGGATATTTTCATAGAAAATTAGAGGGGGATGATAAGGGAGGAGGAGGCTCGTCGAGAGATGACGATGGTTACACGATCATCTACCGTGGCCGCGCGGAGATGCTCGGGGATGGGATTCAATCTAGTGGGATTACCCACGGCTCGTCCTCTATCGTCTGCTGTCGCGCCGCCCCCACCCCCCCCCCCTCCCCCTCCCCCGCCTGCAACGACGTACCCTTCTATCGGTCTGGTTTTCTGAGCCAGACCGGAATTTCCCGTGTGTCAACACGCATCTTTTCGTCGAGCCCGGCCGCAGAGTGTCTTAATCCTTCGCGCGCCGATAATCTCGCTCGAGAAATAGAGCGATATTAAATATTCTATTTTTGGGATACTTCAACTGTTTAATATATTTCTTTGGAATTTTTAATATTTTATTTTTACTATACAATATATTTTTTAATTTGGTCTTTTTTTTTTGCCAATTTGTACAGATATAAGATAATACAATAATTTCCACCAGTAATATCAATAATATTAAATTATTATAATAATATATTGTTTAAAATTACTTGTTTTTTAACACGCAAAAAATTAAAAAATTTGATGGATTAATTTGCATATACCATTTTATTGATAATTTAAAATTTTCAAGCAGTATCTTTATATATATGTTGATGTTTCTCTTTGAAATCATATTATATCTTTTAACAATGTTTGAAAAAGAGATTGTATGGTTATATGTTTGTACAATCAATATACACGACTGTGTCCATTACACGTATGGAAGAACCTGGCAAAAGCAGTAAAGCAATGTGTAAGCATAGACCATATACAATAAAGCGATTGTGCGTATCCAATTAATTTCGTGCCCGCATGCATAAATGATAATTATATAGCGTCGCTTTATTTTGCGTGGATACTGATTTGTTTTACGATACGCTTTTGCGCATGCTCGCCAATTACAATGTTATTCGACATTAGTTCACCAGCAAATCCAAAACATATTTATCAAGGATATACTCCTCCCTATACTCTCCGAAGGAGTTGTAATAGAACTCCTATTATATGCGAGTGTATCTCGGCAATTATACTGACAATGAGTCGAGCATGATGAAATGCGCTTTTCATTTGTTGTATATTCAGTTCGTTATATATGCGCAACGCATATCTACCCATTTATTTATCTTTTCATTTTTTTTTTGTTAGCATAAAAATCTGCACGTGATATTAATCTGCCAGATATAATTTAATTTTAGATCACGTATACAATTCTTTCTCATATGTTGCACTGTGAATTTAATTTAATTGCGAGGGATAATTAAACATGTAGCGATATGCGGTATATTTGTAATAAAAATAATAAAGGAGCAAATAAAATGCTATATATTCATCTCTCATTAAAGATATACTTAAGTACGATGTATATATCCGGTCGATAATAGAATTCTAGCTATTTCAAGTTATTTATTCAAATGAATACCGAGTTATCCCGTCAACTGAATTTGATTTGTATTTAAAACTCCGGAAGACGAGAGATATTATATTAATATTCCTTTCAGGAAAGATTAAATACTTATCAAAATTATTTTCTCGTATTACTTTTTGGCCTTTTATTAAAGTTACGCCGGATGATGCGGGATTAAAAAATACTTTGATATTGCATCAATAAATATTACATTTTTTTTATTAAAGATTTCTCAAGGATATTTGAAATAACGAAGCGAATGGTTTTTTTTTTTTTTTTTTTTTTTAGGGGAGGGTGGAGGGGAGAAACATACGCGTTGTCGGCGCAATGTCGTGTATTTCTGGAGCTTTTTTCATCCGTTTAACTGCGCCGATTAAAAAACGCTTTGTGAAAGGATTTATGACCGCGGTATTCTTGGGGCCGTTGCGAAAACTCTCCTCTTTCTCGGCACGATGCTCGTCGTCGACGTGAGAGCTGAAATATACGCTGGAGCGGCGAATACAAATCTACCGCTTGTTTTTAACATTTGTATTATTCTTATTTTTGTGAGAGACCATTATATATATATATATATATATATATATATACGGTTATGATATCGAGCTTGCAACAGAGCAAGGCGAAGAATCAACGGTGTGCACGATGGTGGACATAAATCTTGCGAGATAAAAATTGCAGAAGATCCAATGATACGTAGTCTAATTCTAAACATTAAAATAACGCGATTTATTATTTATCATATTTTTTTCGATATATCCAAATGTGATTAGTAAAAATTACTAATAAAAGATTTTTATATTTTCTTGAATTTTCTTTTATTTTTACATTACTATGTATATCTATAAATAAGACAGAGAGCAACAAAGGGTAAATAAATTTTATATTGAAAATTTTCATTCATAAGGCATAGATAGAGTATAAAAATTTGTAAAAGTTTGTTAAATATAATAACGATCATATGCGTAAGGGAGATTATAGAGAATTTATAATTAACCAGATCATTGTCATCATCATAGGCTATATATCCTATGAATATTTCAGAACCAGAAGGGATACAGACTTGTGGTAATGCGGTAATGCATAAATATTAATATAGTTAGATTGATGAAAATGCACCTATTATTTTGATGTACAATGCGATTGAAAGAACACACACGAATGCTTTTAATCTTATTAATTGATTAAAAATTCTTTTTCGTGAATTATATACTTTTAGGGGGAATAACAGAATCGTATAGCATACATATAAATATCAGGATATTTTATCGATCCAACTATTGTAGTTATCTTAGAGTCTTAGCTCGAATTTTCAATTACAATAATTTTTTTATTTATTAATTTTAATTAATAAATATTTGATGGGAGATATTTATGTCGCGTATTTTCTCGAAAATAATATATGAGATATTAAATTTAGGCCGCGTGATTTTCATAAATCGCAAAAGGATTTTTACTGAAAGTGCAAGATTCATTGTTAGTTAAAATTGCGAAACGATCGGAAATTAATTGAATTCGATCGGCGAAATGGTATGTGTTTTCGGCGTATATGGCAATAACTTCAAGCAACATAACTTACGCGTACGTGTCCGTGCGATATGCATCCGGTATCAATTTAATCCTCATCAACTCTCTTCTTGGATGAGTAGATAAAACATTTATTCTATGAATCTTCCCCTATAAACCCAATAAATTTCATCTGCAATGCATATATTTGACATATATTTGATTTTATATTTAATCAGAGTGTCTACTCTCTGGAAATATAGGATTTCTCACGAATTTCCTTTGTACTTGGAAAAATCAGGGAATTCTCATGGAATTTTGTTGGAACTCGGAAAATTAAAAAAAAATTATTCTTCGAATGAGAAATTATATGCTCATCTGATTGGAATAGAAGACAAATCCGAGAGGAATTTATGCGTAAACGTGTATACAGGGTGGGGCATTTATATTGAGACACCTAAATATCTAAAAAATAAAGCAAGATAAAAAGAAATGTTTCAGACAAAAGTTGTTCGGTCGTAAGATGGTGCCATTAGTTTGACTTTGGGTGAAGGTGCTTCGGAGATTTCGATGTCAATCTTGTTTTCTTTAAATGGAAATACCCCAATTTTTTTACATAAATCGATTCCTTGCAATATTCTGCATAAAAAGTTATAGGAGTATGATGGCCAAAAGTTTAATAGTTTACAAGATATTTTATACTTTATTTTATTACTTTACTTCGACATAATTTTACATAAACTATGAAATATCTCATAAAATTATTCATTTTGCAATGATGTTATCTTAATATTTTAAGCTCAAAAAATGAGAGACATCAATTGGTGTAAAGAAAATAAACCAAGATTGACATTGAAATCTCCGAAGCGCCTCCATCCAAAGGTCAAACTGATGGCACCATCTTATGACTCCCTTAGAACCTAACAACTTTTGTCTGAAACATTTCTTTCTATCTTGCTTTATTTTTTAGATATTTAGGTGTCTCAATATAAATGCCCCACCCTATATAACATAATTATTAAATAATTAAAATTACAAATCAGCACAAACGTTTTCTCCTCTTTGCTTACAGACCGAGATGAAAAATATTTTCCTAATTTCGAGCATGCTATCAAATGACTGTCTCCATAATCCGCCGAGACTCGTCTAACCGTTGTCTAGCCCGGAGGAACTCGAGCCGAATTTGACAGTAAGCAAGAAGGATGTAATTTACCTTTCGCCGATCCTCGATGAAACGGGGGTAACGTGACGTGAATAAAGGTAGATCGAGCAAGAGAATAGAAGCGATCGTTGACAACAGCGATGTCGGAAGCGTAAAACGCGGCGCGACTATTCGCCCTGAAGATGCTGGTGGACGACTGCGGAAACGGGATGGGGTGGACTACGGCTAGCGTGCGCGGGGGATGGTCCACCCCGGCAGGATGCAGAAATTCAGCCATGAGCTTCGGCGGCAGCGTGCCGTCCTTGCACCCGACTGGCTCGATGAGATCTTTGCGCTCGCAACATTCTATGCAGGTGAGCGAATAAAGGACCCGACACCGTCCGTTATTATCGCGATTATTAATGCGATAGATCTTTAATTAATATATTCTTTAATCTCTAATTAATCTATTGTCCAATCTCTAATTAATCTAATTAATCTTCTTACAATTATTATTTATTAGTTGAAGTCAGTCAAAGCTTTTTTTTTTTCAATTTTATTTTTTGGAAATAAAATTAGAATTGTAGATAGGGAATTTGTAACATTTTCAATTAAACTAATATTTAATTAAACGCGAATGTTATAATTTTTGGAGGATTTTACTTTGTATATAGATGTAATTTAATTAAATTTTTAATTAAAAATAAATCTTGTTATTTTCATCTGATCGAAAAGTATCAAAGATAATATGATACTTTTAAATGTCAAACATTTTTCAGAGAGGATAATATATGAATTTTTAGTTCAACGCGATTCTGATAGATTACATTAATTCTTTAATTTTTTAATTAGTAGTGATAAGTAATTTCTCTTTGTGTTATGTTTCATCTTAACGTTAATCCGCTCAGAGCAATATTTCGTGATAATAATAATAATAAACATGGATGATTGCATGTCTATATGAATTTCTCGACATCGTGTTTTCTCTCTCTCTCTCTCTCTCTCTCTCTCTCTCTTTCTCAAGCGCTTTGAAAATTGGTCTTGCTTGCAGCCTCCGCCCGAGACACCGCGAAGATGCATACATTGTCATCCGGTACATGTTCCCAGCACCCCCAATAATTACATGCAACATCCTATGCAGTATTATACGCCGACTCATTGTATGGAGGGTCAAAATGGCATGTATACGCCGCATCGTGGAAGTTCGTATCACGGCGGTGAGTTTACTATTCAGTTAATAATTAAGGTTTTCCAAATAATATTGATCATCTTTAAATACTGAGTTTTTGTTATACAGGATTCCAATATTACCGTCTATTTTTTTTTTTGCGCGCGCGCTTACATAATTTAATATTAAAATATATTTTGGATATTATATTATTATTATTACATTTATAAATTTAAATTTAATGTATAACAAGATTATCTCGTTTGTCAAACTTGCGCGCGTTGATATTCAAATAATTAATGAAATTTACTCTCTAATTGTAAATATGCTAAATCTAAATTAATCTAAATTAATACAACATATCTCCAAGAGTTTATAATAATTTCGCGAGTTGTGTATGTAGTTGCGTATGCAAAAATATAAGATACGGTGACACTAGAAATCATATATTGCACAATTTTTAGAGAATTTTCTTATAGAATATTTTCATATCTGCACTTTGTAAGTACTAGATACACATGTATACATTGGACGTCATTTTCTCGTAGAGCATATCGATAACTTTAGAACTGTTAGCGAAAACTATTGTTCAGTTATCATTTCTTTTGTGTCTACACAAAAGCAAAAGCCAAAAGAAATGGGACAAGATGAAAAGGTTGTACGATGAGAGATACGGTAAAATAAAAATCAATTCCACTTAACGGTGCCAAAGCGATACCTGGGAATGCCAAGTTTGATGTATCGTCGAAAATAGTGTCTATCAAAAATGTAGGTCGACCGTTGGTTTTCAATCTCGACCGACGGAGGTGAATCTGACAATGAGTGGTGCGCTCGTACTTTGCCTTACTTCTTTTGTTCGAAAGAATAAACAATTCCTATTGCGAGAGGCGAAAAAATTTTAATATTTTTTTATTTATCGATTAATATAAGAATATAGAAAATATCGATGCGCATACGACTTTACATCAATTTTGATGTAATATAAATGACGTAACAAGAAATAACGAAAACATCATTGATTATCATTTTAATGCGAGACATTTCGGTAAAACTGCACAAAAGGTAACGCACCTCCGATTTAATCGCTACTTAAGGGGAGATTTTTCTGAGTAATTTCCCGCAAAAAATAAGTGGGGGATGGTATTGGAGATTTAGGAGATGTAACAAATTGAAGTTTTACAATTTTATAATGCTTTTTCTCAGGTATTATAAAGTAATATTAGGAAAAGTGAAATTTGTACACGTTGTATCTGTTGTAGAGCAGACGAAAAAGTGTTTGTTTACATTTACGAAATAGGCACACGATCATGAATATTTTGTCAATAATGTGTTTCACCTATATATCTCGCAGTTCGTTAACAGCTATCAACATGCGACTATACAAATTTCTAAGTCTTGTTGAAGATAGGAATAAGTTAATAGTAAACTTTAGTTTTAAATCAGAGATAGGTTTTAATAATACAACGTAAACAAACTTAATTTTTCCTCATTTTATAATATAAAAAGCATTGAAATATTATGAAACTTTAATTTATTATTATCTCCTAAACTAATGCCGTTCCCCACAAATTTCTTACGGGGTATTACTCAGAAGAACCTCCCCTACAACATATTTAAGTGGCAATAAAATCGAAGGTGTATTATCTTTTATGCAGTTTTACCGACATTTCGTACGCAAATAAAAACGGAATTTTTTTTTATACCATAACAGAAAATTGGAAAAGTATCCGCGAGGCTAAAACTATTGTCTTCACATACAATACGTATCCGCGCACATTCGAGAATTCTTTTATATCCGAGCCTCTTGAACATTTATACATTTATTGCAATCAACGCACATTCTCCAGGCTCTTCGCCGCAGGATTTTAGACATTTCGTTTGAATGAGCACACTGCGAAAATGTGTGGCTGTGATTCCACTAAGGATGCGGCACGTTCGCATTTCTTGCGAACGTGCCGCACCTTTTACGGCATCACGAGGGCATCCTCGTAACTCGTCCCACGGCAATTTTGCTCTCTCGGCACCCGGGACCATCCCCGACAATTTCTGTGTCTCACATCATTTTCAGCAAAATACCTCGTGTCGCTCGTCCATTCTTTTTCACTTCTCGCCGCGTTAAAAGGCGCGTTCCTCGCATTACGCGTGCTCTTTCCTTTCGTTCCTCACTTTCATTATGTACCGGGTAATGAAGAATATCTCTTCTTCTCATTGCTAATTTTCTTCTCTAAAAGCGGACGCGTGACGCCTCTCGTTATCAGCGATGATAATATAGCGCCGTACAAATAATCCCCCGTAAATGGTTTTACGCGTTGAACGTTAATAAGCAACAGAGCTCGCGTAGAAACTTATCCACTTATGGATATAATTGGGATTGAATTGCATTGCAATTTAACTCGCGTGACATCGCTGACACAATGACACGATAATTTACAACTGATGTCAAACCGTCATATAACAAACCACACAAGCGAATTAATGAAAAACTACTAAATATATATGAGATACATTCGCAAATTCAGTTTTGTAATTGCGTGGATGAAACAAAGCGATAAAATTAATAATACGCATGTATCAAAGTATATTTTACAGAGTATAAAATGAAAAAAGTTTAGTATATAGAGAATAGCTGAGAAACAAATTCAAAGAAAAAAAGGCGATTTTTTTAATTTTAAATTCTCTCTCTCTCTCTCTCTCTCTTTCTCTCTCTGGAGAAAATATTAATTCTTCTTTATATTTTCAATTAAAATGGACCAAAACATTAATTAAAGAGCGATTAAAATTATTCGATAAGATCGATTACCAAACTCGTAAATTTAAATATGATTCAATATAAATAGATTGAAATTTAATTTTCGCCAAGATGCGTGGGAATATGAAACCTATGGGCGTTACATTTAACGCGGCTAATGGAAAAATTTATACCAACTGGGACGCGACCAACGACGACATATGGTACACGGGTTGCCCATAATTCAGTTAGATTTTTTCCCCTATTGCAAAAAAAATGAAAAAAAAAAAGCGACCGAATCCGTAATCTTTATTTTACGAGACGGAACAAGGCAAACGCCGCTTTTCTATGTCGCGATCGTCAAACCCTTCCTTTCCTTTCGCTACCTGCCCTTTGCGCTCGACGTTACCTTTCAACCCACCACCTTCGCCCTTTCAAAAGTGCATTTACGTAACCCTCGCCTCTATCCTTCCTACCATCGCGTAGTTTCTTTCAACTCGTTTCTTACCCATCTCGCGCCCTGTCTCATGCAAACGATGTTGCCAACCGCAGGGACCGTCGTCGCCGCCCCACGAGCGTCTAACAGCGCTCGCATTGTGCGAAGAAAAATTCGATGAGAAAGGTATTGTCTCGAGTATTAAACGTTTCAATTCAACTCCCTGCTCGCGCGACGGCGGTAATATTTAATAAAGACTACCCGAGAGGTTTCCTTGAGCAAATTGTATTTCAAGAATTATTACAGAGGGTCGCCCTTCTCTTAATCAATCTCACGAAAAAATTGCTTAAATAATTCTGTTTCGCGTCTAATTAACGATTTCTTTCAGATACTCGTCTGCGCTACGTAGACGGGGACGAGAGCATGGGCGGTAATACAAACTGGGTTCTGGGCGATTTACGCAGTCTGCATCGCTGCGTACCCGCACTTCGTCGTACAGGTATAATCTCCTTCTTCCTTTTTTAT
This sequence comes from Polyergus mexicanus, assembly GCF_030449975.1. Taxonomy (NCBI): domain Eukaryota; kingdom Metazoa; phylum Arthropoda; class Insecta; order Hymenoptera; family Formicidae; genus Polyergus; species Polyergus mexicanus. The sequence goes on along the minus strand of NW_027223321.1, from coordinate 12,111,571 downwards.
AACTATATACATATTTTCGAATAGAGATGATTATCATCTACAATATTGTTCTTTATTGTGCACATTCTTTTTGCATTGTTACATAAATAAAAATTATTTAAATAATACGATTATTAAATAAAACTATATATATATATATATATATAATGTAATATAATTAAAATTAATATATAATATATAATTATATATAATATAATTAATATATAATATGATTATATTAATATATAATATACAATAATTATATCAACAACACAATAGATGCTGATTATTAATATTACTGATGATAAATTACACGCAAACGATATACAAAATTTAACTGCTGATCCAAGATTTTTACATCGAAAGGTATAAAACTCATCTATCTTGCTCCAAGTTTTTTATTCGTTTTTACTCTCCTATATCGAGAGATACACGCAAAGTGTCAAATCCGTTTCCGAATATCCCATTATCGATGAGGACGCGATTTATCTCCGAATTATATAAAGAGGATAATTTTTTCTATCTCAGGCATAGACGTCGTCGGTATGCGGACGCATTTTTATCCGGAGGGCGGCTGGGGATGGTTAGTCTGCGCCGCCGGTTTCCTCGCCCTGTTGCTCACTACCGGGATGCAGCTCGCCTTCGGAATGCTCTACCTTTCTGCCATGCGACATCTTGGTAACGTCTACGAGATGGATATAGGTACGTCAAGCATTTTAATTATACTAATAGATCACGATATATGTATATTGTTCTTTCAACACGTATAAAAGTAATACGAATGGCTGATATATTCTTTTACAATGGTGGGGGGTCGCTAGCTATAAGAAAAATATCATCTCTTTCACAATCGCGAGAAATGAAATAGAACGTGGTATTTTTGTCTCTGAAAAGTATTGTATAAAGCCCGCAATATCAATTGTTGATAAGATCTTCTCGTATAAGTATAAATCTTTGCGTAGGATCTGATGTGATAAATAATATTATCCAACTAACGTATCAAGATGGTATATATATTTTTTAAAATAATTTTTAACTCGTTGTCAGAACGAGGAGAAAATATCTATATAAAAAATAAATAAGGATATCTAAATAAAAATAAATAAAAATATCTAAATATATCATAAACCATGTAAATATCGTAAGCCGCTGTATCTATTATTCTCGCAGTGAGCAACAATGGCAACAAGTTCTTCGTAAATATTTCTCCGTGTATTCGTAAAAAAAAAAAAAAAAAAAAAAAAAAAGAAAGTCGTTTGTCGAAACGATTAAATCTGCGGATTCAACTTCATTTCCATGTAAATACTTCCGTGAAAAACTTAACGTTTTTCCGGTACTGTTGACAATTCCGCTCTCGCACTCATTAATATTCCACCTTCTCGCCGAGTTGCTTTACATACGCGCGTATATCGCGTCACGCCCGAAATGCGCCTGATATTTTCTGCTGGATGTACGTTATACCTCCGAATAGTTTAACGAACTTGAGCGTGTATATTAAAGTTCTATTTCTTAGAAGCGCGCATTTTACGGCAGGTGAGAGCAACAAATTACGACGTGACGTAGCTTTGTAATGTTTCACTCTTTTCGAGTAATTTCACGTCGACGTATTTCCCGGACAAAAGTTAATTCGAAGCATTTGTCTTCCGTCTTCAACGTCACAAATTGGATTTCAAACGAAACTTTTGTTAAGCCGAGGACTACAAGTGATTAATTGGTAATTAAATAATCCTATTACACATTTGTGTTTGTAACTTTTGACATTTCATTTATTAAAATTATTTTAAACATGATTACGCTTTTTGCACCTTTCGTTAATAATATCCGTTATAAAGGCGATTAAGCAATGAAATTGCAAAAACAATTCGTGAAAAGAGCAATTTATTGCGGAAAATGAATATTTACCTAATTGCAAGTTGATACAATTTGCGTGTTTCGACGAAACAATACATTTCAATTTATATTCATACGTTGTCATACACTGCACGCGACACGGCGTGCATTGGGCGGAAATTTAATCCTATTTTATTCATAATGCTTTTTTGAGTTATTCTACATTTTTCGATTTGCGTCGGGAGGAATTGCATTACTGCTCTTTATCATATCGGCATTTCCACTGTGCTAACGTTCGAGCTTTTGTGAATTTATATATTTATCGCGATATAAATCTACCTTTAAAAAAATCTACTATCTATCATAATTTAATAGACACGTTATCGATCATAAAAAATCGTACCGATAATGATATCGCGGATTAATCCGTGATGTAAAATTTAAAATCTCTTTTTTCATGAATAATTATCTGTTAAATTATAAAAATTCATTTTATCAAGGAGTTCAATAGAATTGAGTAACTTATCAATTCGCTATTTATTATTAAGCAAAAAAAAAAAAAACACAAATTTCTAGAGTGTAACATATTGGAATATTAGTAGAAATTATTTCAATATGAATCGTCAGATATTTTACACCTCTTCTCTGATTATAATCGGTTTTTTTACGAAGAGTTAGTAAAGATATTCATATTTGCTGCATTAATATTTATACGTGGATAAAGAGATACATCTTCACAAAAATTTGCTTCGAAAATTATATAAAATGTATCGCAATATAATACCATCATATCAATTTTATATCAATTTTTTTATTTTTCAAAAAGATACATTATCTCTTGAATGTATAATATATATAACTAAGTTTGTTTACTGTTTACATCCAATTTATCGGATGATGTATTTTAGAGCAAAATATCGTAGATATTTTTTGACGTCGTTCTAACGGAATAAAAAACTGTATTAGTGAAAAATAATTTTATTTTTTTTTATAAATAATATTTTTATATATAATACAATACAATTTGATATTATACATATAATATGATAAAATGTAATTATATTATAATTATAATTTACATTAATCTTTCTCTCTCTCTCTCTCTCTCTCTCTCTCTCTCTCTCTCTCAAAATGTTAAAATAATTTCTTCCATTTATCACTAATTTATTCTACACAGAATTGTGTTAAAGTCTTTTTGCTCTGCTTGGATTATTCTTATTCTCTATTATGCATTTTCTTACTTATAATCATATTCCGTTTTATGCAATAATCAAGGTATCGTGTACCAAAACTAAATAGAAGAAATAGATCTTGTTTATTGAGTTTTCGCGCAGCCTCAAGTAAGAAGCCCTGCAGGCAAAACGGGAGGATCAACCTTGTTATTGTGACTTATTTTCCTAACCAGTGGAGTGTTAAGGAGCGCTTAATTTTTACGTTATTCGGTTAAAGGTTAAACGGCAAACTGTACCGCGGGCATGATTGACGGGATGAGGTATGGTATATATTATATATACATATATATGTATATATACCATAGATATAAGATAAAAGTGAAAGGTCTTTCCCCTTGACATGACATTTTCCCGACCTTAAAGTGATTAAAATGATGAGTTTTATATATCGATCGAAAATGTACTTAAAGAGATGAGCTTCCTCTTCCTGCCTTTTAAGCTGAAAATAAAGGGGACTGTCTATGCTCCAAAACGAATAAATTCTATGAAGTATATAAATAAAGAAAGAACGTGCTATGTACAACGCACAGTTGTATTATTAATTGTTTACGCAAAGTTATCTTTGTCTTAGTTATTGGTTATAGAAATAATATTGTCTCTCTTAAAGAGAAGACACATTCAATTGCTACGATTAAAGATGAATGTAAAATACACGTGTATTTTATTAATTTAGTCTCGATTAATTTTTTACAAACTTTACATACAGATACATATATATATATATATATATTTGAAATATTATAATAATAAGGTAAAATATATAGACAAGATAAAGTGTATGGATTATAAAAATAGCAAATAAAGGTCATTACGTAAAGTATAAAATAATCAATCAAGAAAATTGACGTAATAGCACACACAATATTTAAATTAACCCTTTCAAGTATCGTCACATCTTTGATATAAAAATAGATACATTGTACGGTTATTAGATACACTTTATCTTGGGCTAATAATAAAATGCTATTAACATGGAATGCTCGTGATATAGAAAGAGATATTGAATATTCCTTCTGTGAAGAAATGGATATCCGTGATTATATCTCATTATTTTTATCACATTTCTCGAGAAAGTGAAAGTTTGAAACTTTCCGCTAAAGAGAGACACGTATAACGTTTTTTCGTTGAAGAGTATCTTGGAAAAGGAGAAAATATCGAAAGAGAAAATACGTTTGGCAAAAAGACTTAAAATTTTACTTATCTCTGAAGTCGCGTCGATCGCTTACATTTCCCACACAATGCGCGCAAGAATCGAACTATGTGACGCTATATATAAGACGAAATCGCGGAACGAAACTTGTCAAACTTAGCACTCAATTTCGTTGACATCGAGAGGCGAAAGTTTCCTATCGCGAGAACAAGATCGTCCCGTTTTCAGAGAACCGGAGAACACGATTCCGGATTTCATTCTTTCATATTTTTCGAGAAACGGGAAAATCTCTTATACTACGATGCGAGATGCAATATAAGCGTGAGTAGAGTTCGGCGATGAAGAATTCCATCGTCAATATCTTCCGGATCCCGTGTTCGGTATTCGAGGTGACACGTCGTTTCGGGAAATTCGCTTAAGCCTCATCAATAAACCGATACATGGCCCGACGACATGAAAAATATTCTAACACCTCACTTCCCTTTCTTCCTCGCATCACACGTCGTTTTATTAAATATTCTTTCCCTTACCCTCCCCCCCCCCTCCTCTCTCTCTCTCTCTCTCTCTCTCTCTCTCTCTGCGTATTGACGATTCCTCGATATTTGTCCACGTTCAATAACATCGCCGGGGTATATAATGACAATGGGTATTGATCGCTCCTTTTAGAGCTCCTTCAGGTGATGTTTTCAGAGACACGGAGAGTCCTAACTAAATCTAGCTTCGAGCATATACGATCGAACATATCCGTTCCCGTATATGTTTGTACGATACGACCGTGGCGTGTTATTTGTCGATCGACCTCGCGTACTCCCCGCAAAGGAAATCTCCAGCTTATGTACGTCCGGAGACATCCTCGGTGGTATATTTCAACTTGCGCTGGATACAGGCCGCTGTCCGCGAGTCCCACGTCCCTCGAGCTTTTCGCCAAAGTACGATTAACGTGCCGTGGCACGCGCCGGTCGTCGCATCGTCTGTGTGTGTGTGTGTGTTTGTGTGTGTGATTTCGTCCTTCCCCGTTCCAGTTACTTACATAAAACAGTAGGCCATTCGACGGATCGGCCCCGCTAAAAGCGCTTCCTTTCGAGTGGATCCGACTAAATAAGACAAAAGAGTCGAAGGGAGTTGCTTGGAAAATATCCGATGCTGGATTTAGGTATATTTATCGCCCGTAACTTGTGTCTGACAGAAGCACGGATGTAACATAAAGTCCGATCAATTTTTCACGGACATCGCATTACGTTGAAAAAATGATAAGGACGAGGTACTCGTCCGAATTGCAGAATCGCTCTGTTTAACGAAACAATTCTATGACGAAATTGAACGATAACGAGGAGAGATTAGTAAACAATTCCTTCGACATTGCACGAATTTGTTTTCTCAATTAATTATTACCCTTTAATGAACATTTCTTATGCATACGTTGATTACTTAGAATCCTGGAAATGCCGAAGGTCTCGATAATCCGAACACATCCTTGCATTAATTAATTCGGATTATGGACTTTGCACTGTATCTATGTAAGCCGGCGTGGAAAATGGATATTACGAGCGTAGTGAGATCTTGGTTTCACCGATCTTCCTTCAAGCAAATGACGTCCGTTAAGTCTTTAATGGCTTCTGATGATTGAGCTTGTCCACGTTCATTCATGATTGTTGAATTGTAAATCAAACGTAAGGATGTTAAGAAAATTGATGAAGTGGCCCATCGATCAGTTTATCAAGAGCTTCATTTTTAATCTCTTATTAGAATATTATTTCGATAATAATTCTCTTTTTTCTTTATTTGGAAATTTAAAATCTAGTAGAAGAAATTTACGAGAGAGGCACATTATATAATCTTTATTTTATAGATCTGTCATATAAAGTTACTTCTCTCTTACTAATCGCATTATCGCGAAAATAACGTTGTTCTTTTCATCTATGTTTTCTGCTTTCTCCAACACACTTTTCTCCTTATCTTTACTACTAGCAACTAAAGCAAGGTGCACGTAAAAGAACCAGGCTTTATTGCGTACTTGACAAATAAATATAAGTTGATTTTTACTATGTTTTTCATTAAAATAGAACGCATAGCTAGTTTGATTAGCTGCTTGTATAATTCTTTTCTGTCTATTGTATGCGTTAAATTTTTAATTTACTTGATATTCTAATTTTTAATCATGTACTGTGTAAGGGGAACAAATTATCATATCTCTAATACAATAATTTTTGCAGATATTCAAAATGAAAAAAGATTAAATAACATCATAAATATATCTGTTTTTAGGTATGTAGATCTTATTTTATAGGAAATATATAAGAACGACGTAGGAAGTATTTAGATTTTTAACTGCGATATGATAGATTTGACATGAATAATTTGAGATATTCAGAGGATCGTTCAAAGTTTCGTTTCTTTGCTGTACCGTTATCACGTATCACGCAAGTTTGAGATTAACGAGTCACGATATCGGACTTTGTGTCGATTTACCTACTCTCTGAGACGACAATATCAAGCTTCCTCCGAACAAGCGCGATACAGCATCGCGTTCAGGAGTGGAAAATTGCTCATCTCCTGTTTGGAAGCGAGTTGCGCCAACAACATCGTTGCCAAGTTAGAGAGAGAGCCTCGGAATGAGATAGAGAGAATAAAAAGAGAGAGAGAGGGGGGGGGAAGATACGAAGATAGAAGCGAGAAAATGGGAATAGACAAACATTTTTGAATTATTAGCAAAAACTACTTCATTATCGCCGCAATAAACGCATAACAGATGAACGAGTCAGAAAAAGAGTGCTATTTTAATTTAATCCTGCATAGATTTACTTTTTTTTTTTTTTTTTTTTTGAAATATAAAAATATTTTTTTTAATCTTATTCTCTGCATAATAATGAGTTTATCCTATATGTCATAACAATAAATATATATATTTATCGTGCGAATAATGAAGAAATTATATTTTATACACATGTGGTACATATATTGAATAAGTCTTCTCTCTAAAATGGAAGATGATAGCTTCATAAATCTTGTATAACATTCCGTAAAGAATTAAAAATTCCTTTTATACATGTATCTTGTTTATATAAGCTTAAATTTGCCATTCTGTTTACTCTATCGAAAATTTCATCTTATCTTGATCACATGGCAATTTTATCGTGCCATAGAGAATATAATTTATTATGCAATTTAATAACGCACTTTATCACTTTAAGGTTGTTAACGCGATGTTTCGTGATAAATGTGAATAATTCAAGCTCTCTTTGCGCCGCGGTGATTTAATAAAGCTATCCTTATTTTATGATTTTGTCAAATATCTATTGTTCAGGAATGATGAGGAAGAGGAGATCTTTCTAATTTTTTGCATAACATACAACTTGTAGACAGCAATAAAATTCATAATTGGAAAGATATTTATAAAAAATCTGAGGCAAACATTTCAATGTTTAAAATATAATGGCACGGAACTTAAAATCGTAATAGTATGTGTATTGACAAGCGTTCATTTGTACTAATAATCGGCGGATGAAAAAAAAAAATTATTATTATTCTAAGACAGCTTATATGCGTAAATAATTTTTAAATAAGAAAAATATATAAAGAAAGTTTTATTTGTTAGAGAAATGTTTCCACATACATATCTTCAATTATATCGAGAAATATATATACATACGATGAAAATACGCGGTGGTAGCTTGTTTCCACTTTACGATTGTTTTCGTTAGAACAGAATCGCTCTTAGTTGTCGAGATCGATACAAACGAGCGATCCTCCGAGGGGAGGAGATAATAAGTACGGGATATTCCCGTCGAGAAAAACGTATGCGTTCGGCTAAACGACGAGAGAGAGAGAGATAGAGAATGAGAGTTTGCGACGTGTTGCTTTCCCGTTGTCGAGATCTGTTCTTCTTAGCATCCTCCCGATTGGGACACGCAACGAGGTCGATATATAAGCTGGCAAAGGCGGCCGAAGCTTCGGGGATTTCTTCCTCTTGCGTGATATATTGCGATGCATCGCGTCGCCTTGATGCACGTAGAGAGGAAAAGCCGCCCTGCTCCTGGGATATGTCCCTACCTTGGGAGATAGACCCAGTTTCGTAAAAGTTATACAGTTTTTTTGTCCTTGTCCTTACAAATTGATGCCTGGTATCGGAAAGCACGATGCTTGTCGTAAACAAGAATATCTCGGATCATTGATGCACTGTCGGCCAAAGTATTGACAATACTTCAGTAATTAGCGTCAAACCATAATATCCGCCATAAGGCGAAATATGAACGACGTGCATGTGCTGTCAATATCTTCAGTTCACGCCGAATTATCATGATAGAGCTTCATATTACTGCTTAATGCTGGTCTAGGGAGAAGAGCTTTCTGAGCATGACAGCTACTCACCCTGTCTACGCGAAAATTTGCAAATAATGATTCGCTCTGAGATCATATCGAGGAATTAATCGATTCGGGTCATGTTTTTAAATTAAAATTAATTAGAAAAGTTATTTCATATGATGTTTTAATTGAATTTTTCGACTCAACTTCAATTTTTGAAACCGCGATTTTTTAATTTTTGATGATTAAATGCAGCTTGTTGATAGATATAAAAAAATTCCACCGATAAAGAATATCGTTAAAAATTAATTTGCCACAATTAACTTAGCTTTAAATATTTATAATACAAAAATATTGATTACTTTGATAAGGAAATAAAAATCATTTTTTAACTGTTGATATATTCACAAAAGATTAAAAACTGACGAACTATAGGGAGGCATTTTGTTCTACATTTATTGAATGATTTTAATGATTTAAATCTTCTTTTATCCGACAATAAATTCTAACGTATATGTTTAAGTGTTACAAGATTGTTATTACCGATATATCGAAAATAAATATCGACTATTGAAAAGCCACTTATATGTTAGTAAACTGGGTAACCACTCTTCCACTTTTCTTGCTCCTTTTTCTTTTGCTCTTACAGCATCTGTTACCACGCTGTATATATTTTCGAACTAAAAATTTCAAAATTATTATACTACGAGTGTTCATTTTCCTCGATAAAACTATTTCAATTTTTCTTGACTTATCGTGAAAATATCATAGGTTTTTAACTTACACAGTAACTCCTCTACACTTGTTTTTCCCATTCTTTGAATTATTGATTGTGTTTTAATCTAACTTTTGCACACGCACGTATTACGACTTTAATTGTAAATCGTACGCTGCTTTGTTTTTAATTTAACTCCTATTTTTTAATTAGTTAATTAGTTACCTTTTATTGCATTTTCAGAGGTAAAATTAAATGTTAATAAATCAAGTAGTTAATTTGACTTAGCTTTACTTTTCAATTAGAATTTTATTACGTCATGGAGAAATATACGATGAAGTTTAAATGAGAGAAATAGATTTTTTTCTCTCAAAACTTTCGTAAATGATTATGCGTCGGTAACTGGACGGATATATTTTAGATCCACGAGAGAAAATGTACGTCAGATAACGTACCACAATTGTATTTACGTTCAAAGTTTAACGCTGCAGTTTCCGATTCGATTAACTAGCATTAAGTAGCATTACGTGTATATGCGGGAATGGCATGATCGATGGCGGGGGCGTCATACTTCTTATTTTACGGAATCGCGGGCGTGAAATTTATCACGCCGTTTTCTTTAATAAAAATATCCGCATCTTTCATTTACCGTAAATCAGACGCGCCCATTCATTTATAATTTATAAAATAATTATTTTTTATCTGGTTATACTTTTGTATTCTTTGTTGTATCTGTCATTATTGTGATGAACTATACACGATATCATAATTATACAATACATGAAATAAAATTATATTTATTTCATATTTCATTAAAAAATAAATATCTTTATCTAATCACTCAATATTCTTTATTATACTATTGTATAAAGGATTACACCGTCAATTGATTATAATACATAAGCCAGTGGGACATGATTGAATATTTATAATTGCGTTATTTTGAATTAAAATGCAAATTGGATAGGGTAAATAAAACCCAATGAAACGAAACAAAGAATTTATATTGTAATTAAAAGTTTACTGATACTCTTGTATTAAAACATATTTTCAATAATTTTCTGTAAAATTCAAATTCCTTATTCTTATAAAGATTTTAATTCGAGAGAATCAATTATTAAGAGAGAGATATATATCGTTGCAAGTTATATAGTTTCGTGAAAATGTGTCAAATCAAATTTTCATTAAGAAAAAACTAACGTCAATTTCTACATCACGATTGTTCTAGCAGTTCTGATCACATACATACTCGTATTTCACATATGTATATGATTTCGGGGTATGTCGCTATAGTGGTTTCTTTGTTTGAAACTTTCTTTTCTAATATTTTCTTTCTGGTAGAGAACACTTAAATTGATTTGCGAGAACAATTGAAATATGGACAGGAAGTTTGCCATAAAAGCAACGTAAACTTGATAAAAAGCGACTGTGGCGCAATGTCTTTACGACATTACCCAGAGGTACAAAAGTACTAACACGACTTGTAGTGAAACTCTTAATGCAGCAATTTTTTATCAGCCCCCGTTAAATGATCGTAACGTAGATGAAACTCTGAATCAGCAGTAATTTTCATTGAGCAATTTCTCGAGTAATTTTTTTTTTTTTTTTTTTTTTTTATGTTAATGGAAATTCGATTGTTCGCCGCAACCTTCGACATCTTACTGATTTATAACGAAGCACTCTAATTAGAAACTAAAATAACTTTACGATATAAGCTTTGTCTTTTTTAATCTCCAACAGATTACAAGAAAGATATTCTAAATTCTTTGACGTAGACGAGAAGAAATCCTTCTACGGGTAATAACTTTCTAAATATTTTTCTTGCCTCCTGAATTGTGCCGACGATTACTTACACAGAGATAACGGTAATTGCTCATTGTAATAGCAACAATCGCCGCTGGCAGTCGAGCGGAAGCAATTGCGGAAAGTGTAATTCGTAATATCCTTTGAAATGTGCGGAGAGAAATTATGTAGCGTTAAACCAGCCTTTTATCGACGTCAAAATACATCGCGGAACTTATACTCGGCATAGCTAGAACGTCGCTAAAATATTCTTCGGATGAAAGCGACGTGGAGGATATAGAAGACGCGTTCTCGCAAGAAAAGAGGAAGAGAAAGAGAGAGAGAGAGAGAGAGAGAGAGAGAAAGAGATGTCATTGAGCGTTACAAGGGAATAATGACGAACGAGCATCGAGAGACAAGCATGAACAAAGGCTTTGTACACCATCGTCCACCCGAGTTCTTTGTCGCTACTATATGTTAAGACCGCCATGAATGGGTCTTTTATCCGTCAAGAATGTATTTAAAGTGTAATGTCATCGGCGTGTTTTCGTCATACTTTGAAAAATTATTCCGCCTCGTCTAGCGTCGCGTTCTCGTACATCATCACGGTGATGCAATAGAAAATATAAACTCTCGTATATTGTCTTTCAGGTACTTGTACTCGTACAATAGAAATGTTTTGAAAAAGAAAGAGAGAGATGTTTTTCCTTAAAAAAAAAAAAAAAAAAAAAAGGAATATTGAAAATATTATACTCTAGTGTTATTTCTAGTATAATACAATAGTATCATATATCTTTTCAGTTAGTTGAAATTTGGAAATTATGATATATACCGCTTATATACGAAGATAAAATTAACAATTGTATATATTTGAAAAAAAAAAAAAAAAAAAAAAAAACAAATCTCGTGGATAAATTTATATAATCTGACAATGAGTTCGAAAACGCATCGCGAAATTCAACCCGTCAAATTCTGATATGGGGGTTTATCGCGCCACTTGATTGCGCTTGTACAAATAGCGCTAAAAGCATCCAGGATTCATAAATTATTCGCACGAGAACGTCGCCGAAGTCGCTACCTGTTGAAGCTTCGGCGCACCAATATCCAAGTTTCTCCGAGGTTTTTTTTTTTTTTTTTTTTTTTTTAAGTCACAGAGAAGCTGGACGATGCATATTCATTTTGGATCCATCGTTCCGTTTCTCCATCTATCAGTTTTATCTTTAATATCGAGATTACAAACTCTGCTCAAAGATTAAAAGCTAAATTGCATAAATTTCACACGCTATGAAAATATAAAGGGAAAAAATATAAGGGGAAAATCGATGTCTCTTACTCTTGGAATGATTCCCATTAAATCCAGAAATATATAATAAATTTAAGGTTAATAAATCAATATAAATTAATCGTTTAATGACGCTGATGAAAAATATTATTACAAGTCTATCTGCGCAAAAGAAAAAAAAATCTGTTCTCTCTGAGACACCGCAATATACGCATATATTCTGTCTCGTTATTTGACACGTGTTATGCAGAACGTTAATGTTCCTAGATTTATGCGGAGATGTGCATGCGATTCTCACAAGAGACACGAAAAAAAAAAATTCGTAAATAAAACACCAAGCCAAGCAGCGTACATCGCGTGCTCCTCTTGTTATGCATACAATTATACGTGTGAATCCACCGCGTGACAAGTAACAATTTTCGTAACACGGCTTTCTGAACGTAGTGACGTAACGTTTGCCTGGCTCTTTCGTTTTGAACGTAATATCACGCCTTGGGTGATATTTTCTGTTGCATCGTTTTCCTAGTCCTCTCCTATATACATATAGTATACGACCAAGGAATACATTTACATATCTTTAGTAAAGTTGACGCGCTCATTTGCAAATGTATCTCTCTGAGAACGTATTTAGTTGCAACAACCTGTTTTTTTTTTTTTTTTTTCTCGTAACTTTCGACTGTAACAATTTCTCGTAGAAATCTTAAGGGGACTTTTAATATGCATAAAATTACATATGCAAAAATAATGTAGAATATTATTTCTAGATTTCGATTGTTATGCAAACAGAAATTTAGTTTGACATTTAAGTCAGTTAGATCGAAAATACACATCGAAGGCTCTCGCATAATGTCGAAAGAAGTGAAAGCACAACTGACAGGATCTTGTTCCTCAATTAATTATACGGACCTTTTTCTCTCTAAGAATTCAATTTTATGCTTAATTAGTCAGCCACTTTACATTATAATTGAAACATTCGGATTTAAGTTTGAAACTTGTAAATGTGCAATCCAAATAAATTTGTTTCTCATTTAATCTACATAAATATTTTTATTTTAATATATATATATATATATAAATTTAATAATTATTTAATCCTATTATTAATTGCTGTTTAATCGTGCTGAGCTACTAAAAAAATTACAATTTTTTAAGTAAACGCGATGGCAAAAACTTTTAAAGCTACACATTTAAAAATATTCTAATATTGTTTAATAATTAATTTAAAAAAAAAATGTTTTTTAATTTAAATTATTATTTTTAATAATTAAAATCTTGTTTTTTTTAATTATTTCAATTGCTATATTAATTTTATTTACTATTTAAAATATCATTATTTATAAATGTCATATGAATTTTTTGTAAATAACAAATTTACAAATTAAACCGATTCTTTAATGGATTATATTTTTCTATACATTTCCCCGAAATTTCTCGTTGGAACTATTCACGTCCGTCTCAAAACATTTGCCAAACGCTCAAAATTTCTAGATCGATAGGCAAATGGACAAGATAGACGGACAGAGAGATAAGTTGACAGAATCGAACGAACAGACAAGAGAGCTTAACTTCCGTATAAATGCATCTCATGTTCGATCATTCATATCTACCTCATTCGAGATCGAAGATGCGATTATGCGAGACGTTTGCGAGCTCTGTTATATGGTTTGCGAAGTTGGCACGGTGTATTTATAAAGAGAGAGAGAGGCGTTTCGCCAAGTAAAAGGGTAAAAAGTGATGCTTTTACGGGATTACAAGAGACGTACGTCGATACGATTGACGTAGTCCCGTCCAATTTTAGCATTACTAGAGAGAAAGAGAGAGAGAGAGAGAGACAAGATAGATCAACTATAGTGCGCTTTGACACGTTGCCATTTCGGTCGATATTGACATTTCGCGATGCGATGTCTTCTCGTGTCTGCAACGCGCGTTGCACATCTTCAGATGTCAACATTTTTATCCGCACAGCTGCGACAGGATGTAAAATTATTACATAAATCTATGCGTGCGTTTCCGAGTTACGATCTCAGGAAGCTTACGAATTGCCGTGCTCTCTTCCCTCGCTATATTTTCTTATCTTTTTAAATGTGTATAGATATACAAATATACGCGTATATGTTAATATACGCAGTTAATTTCGTTGTTTTTTTTTTATTTTTTTATTGGAGATTTATATCATTTTCACAAATAGAAAATTAGCTTTTTTTATTTATTATTATTATTGTTCTTTTTCTAAAACAAGGAATTCGGGCTAGTATCGCTATTATCGTTGCTACATATGTTTATGTATAAACAGCAATTTAACGTTCATCAAAGAAAATCATCATGGCTCATGTTACGAAGATTTCCATCGTGATTGCGAAATCTGAGCATTCCTTTGGGAGTAATTACGAAGAGTCGCGCGCGATAAATCCGTGCAGCGATGACTTCGTCGAAAACATGGTACTCCAGAGAGCGTGGAGAAAGAGGAGAAACTTTGTGCGCTCTTCTTGTGATTCACGTTGTTGCACGATAACAAGATACAAATGATCAGAGTTAAATAAGAATTGTTGCAGGTCGCAGTTATCCAATTGTTTGAAGTTTAAAGATATATGCCGGGGGAAAGATCTTTTCATCGCGAGAAAATTTTTCCTGACAATCAGCTCTTATTTGTAAGGAGAGGCAAAACTTTCATCTTCTCGAGAGATGAAAGAAATTATTCTTGCAAAAATTTTACAGTTTCTTTAAACCGCACGAAAAAAGAAAACATTTTCCGAAAATACTCGCGTCTTCGAAGTTTTTCTTAATATTAAACGAACTCGAGTTCCGCATACAACGTGGTTTCGAGTATAATAAAAACAAATGCGAATATTGGCGGAAATGGAAAAAGACAAAAAAAACATATGAAAAATTATTCTCATTCATTTCTGAGAGAAAGAAAGAGAGAGAGAGAGAGTGAGCCATCGGAGCTTCGTCGAAATTCAAGAGAGGAACGGATTTTTCGTTAGCGAATACGACGCGAATCAATCAGCAAACGAGCTCGCTACTGCGCTGGTCCAGCATTGTTGGTCCAGAGCAAGAGAAAAGGAAAAAGAGAGAGAGGGAGAGGAAGTGATATGATGGGGGGGAGAGATAGCCGAATAAAACAGCCCTCGCTTTTGCGGAAGCTGCGTATAATTGGGGGACCGCGGACACCCCTTCACCCCCATCCCCTCTCGAGCCTTCCCTCGATCCTCGTCACAGTCGCGTTCTAATGATTGTCCAAAGTGACTATCGGATAAACGTTTCAGTGTGGGCGGGGGCGTTGAGCGCCGCGGTTTCTCGCGGTTCCGCACCCCTGGTCGTCGGCGCGTGTCGTCGTGGCAATACAAGGCTTACGGCGGTGATCGGTGGCCTGGTGCTGGCTCTGGCATCCCTCTTCACCTCGTTTGCCGTCCAGATGCATCAAGTGCTCCTTAGGTGCGTAACGGCGAACGATATTGAGAGTTATCGATAGATAGAGATACGAGAGAGAATGCCGATCTTCTTATCATTAATTTTATATACAATACATACGCGAGAGATAGATATAACATATAATCAGGGTTGGGAAGTAACGCGTTACTTGTAACGTCGTTACCGTTACAGTTACTTTTTTTCGGTAACGATCGTTACTTTTTTCTATTTGTAACGATAACGGTAACGTCGTTACATTTTTACAGTAACGGTAACGGATTAGTCGTTACTTTTATCGTTATTTTTTTCATTCTTTATTATCTCATATCTATTCAATAGATGTATTTTTTAAAAAATATTTTGTAGCCTTCTATCATAGGCTGCATTCCGATAGTCACTGCCAGTCTACTGAAAATCTATAGTAACGTAAATTATAGATTTTACAATTACCGATAGTGAATATTGGAATACACTCTTAATAATATCAATATTTCTCTTATCAATATTTAAAAACAATGTTCCATAAAAATTTTCGACAAATTTGAAATTTGTAAATTACAATTTAAATTCTTATAAAGATAAGCGTATTGAAAAGTAAAGATATTAACATAAAAAATTAGAATCATTAAATAAGTTTAATATAAAAAAACGCTCGCTATATAGAGACTAATTTTAGAGTTTTTAATTGTAACATAGATTATTACATTTAATATTGATTATTAAATAAGTGTATAATCTAATAGCTTATTTTAGCATAACAAAAAACGAAAACATAACGAAAAAGTAACGAGTCGTTACTTTTCAAGTAACGGTAACGGTAACGCGTTACTTTTTAAAATTAGTAACGAGTAACGGTAACGAGTTACTTTTTATAAAAAATAACGGTAACGATAACGCGTTACTTTTATAGAGTAACGTTCCCAACTCTGCATATAATTATAATTCGCGCGTGTGTATATATGTGTGTATTTCGTTAAAATCTATCGTTACGATGAAAACGAATGATTACGTTCTTTTTTTAATTTTTCGGTCATGAATTCTATTATTAGTTTGGGGGAAAAAAAAGGAATGATGTATTTTGGGCAAAATCTGTATTTTTACGCACACATTTTTCGTCGAAATATAAAATATAACAGCGAAATTCATGTATCGATGAAGCTATATTTTTACAGCGAGAACGTGTAATCGCGTAATCTTTCTCATGTTTTAAATTTTTTCGGAATTCATGAATTCTATCGCCAGTTTGTGGGAAAAGAAAGGAATATTGTACTCTACAAAACCTATATTATTACACAGCAAAAATTTTTATCGACATATTAACCGTGAATGAGAAATGTCATTCTACATATGTAGAGCGATACACAAAGCTACATCTCTGTAATGATTACTTACTCAGTTTTGCTTTCAAAGAACAGCTTTCAACATGTTAACAATTAACAGCGTCCTATTTTTCATTCAGAAAAATCAGGTTAATTAAACATAAAAGAAAAAAAACCAAGCTTTTTCCAAGTTTCTTCGAAACGTCAGCATCGCTGATATAGCTGTGCTCTTTCCAATAAAAATCGTCCCATACAACTTATCCTCTCGCGCAGACTCGACGGATGTGTGTGTGTATGTGTGTGTGTGTGCGTATATATAAAGTCATACGATTTACTTTTACAAAATGCAACAGTTACGGGCTGGTGCTGGGTGCGGGTGCCGGTCTCGTGAGGGAAACCGCCGGTCTGGTATTGGGCAATTACTTCAGAAAACGGCGGGAGTTCGTCGAGATGGTGGTGCAAGCTGGCACCGGCGTGGGAATAGCACTTTTCAGCGTCTTTTACAAGGAAGCCGTCGGGTGAGTTGTTACATGTTATCATGGCTTTAACATGCGGGAATATATTGTCAGGGTATTGGGAGGTAACGCGTTACTTGCAACGTCGTTACAGTTACTTTTTTTCGGTAACGATCGTTACTTTTTTCTGTTTTTTTTTTTTTCTGTAACGGTAACGAATTAGCCGTTACTTTTATCGTTACTTTTTGGTTCTTCGTTATCTTATATCTATTCAACGGATAGGTGTATTTTTTGAAAAATATTTTGTATTCTCCTATCATAGGCTGCATTCTGATAGTCATCGCCAGTACTGAAAAACTATAGTAATGTAAATTATAGATTTTACTGGCAGTGAATATTGGAATACACTCTTAATAATATTATCAATATTTAAAAACAATGTTTGATAAAAATTTTCCACAGAATTGGAATTTGTAAATTACTATTTAAATTCGTATAAAGATAAGTGTATTAAAAAATAAAGATATTAACATAAAAAAATTAGTATCATTAAATAAGTTTAATATAAAAAAACGCTTGTGCTATATAGAGACTAATTTAGAGTTTTGATTGTAACATAGATTATTACGTTTAATATTGATTATTAAATGTAATAATTTTATAATCTAATAGCTTATTTTAGCATAACAAAAAACAAAAACGTAACGAAAAAGTAACGAATCGTTACTTTTTCCAAGTAACGGTAACGGTAACGCGTTACTTTTTAAAATCAGTAACGAGTAACGGTGTAACGAGTTGCTTTTTACAAAAAGTAACGGTAACGCGTTACTTTTATAGAGTAACATTCCCAACCCTGTATATCGTACATTAAATATCCCAGGGATATCGCGCGCATCCGACATTCTGCTCTCAAGCTGAGCGGGAAAGGTCCGATCGACCTTCAATCGCGTTATTTCTTCACGCACGTGATGCACTTTGAATATCGTTAATTAACAATGCCACGCAAAAAATTACAAAGTCTCCGGCATTATTCGCGTTTTATTAGCGCAACTATCGCAAACTAGTCGCAGTCATTGCACACAATCATCTTCAATGCACACCGTTAAATATGTATTTTACGAAAAAAACGTAATGTGAGATAAAATAAATTATATATATTGTTATTGAAATAATATTTGATTATGTATTTATATCTCTCAGCAATTCAATTTTTGATCAAACTTAAATAATATAACGTGTTTAATTTTTATCTTCATAGTTGATAGTTTTAAAGTTTGATACTCTAATCGAAAAATTATCTTCCAGATACTTTTTTTATTACATATATATATATATATATATATATATATATTACAATTGTAAAAAGTTTTTAAATTTATGTATATTTACTGCATATTATGTGTATTAAAATTAAATAATACAACGAGTATGTGTACAATTTTTATAACTTTATTAGAGTTAAGACAAGATAAAAATTATGCACATTGTATTATTTAATTTTAATAAAAAAATTCTACTGCTGAGAAATAAAATAATATCAATGAAACGTTCTGAGAAATTTTACAAATATATTTTTATTAAAAAATTTAATTTACATGTAAAATTATCAATATATTAAATATTAAAATATTTACAAAAGATATAGCATACGATAGTTTACGGCTGAGATGAATAAT
Source organism: Polyergus mexicanus (assembly GCF_030449975.1). Classification (NCBI taxonomy): domain Eukaryota; kingdom Metazoa; phylum Arthropoda; class Insecta; order Hymenoptera; family Formicidae; genus Polyergus; species Polyergus mexicanus. The sequence goes on along the minus strand of NW_027223321.1, from coordinate 12,092,438 downwards.
TCTAGGATTTCTCTAAGCTAAACCGGTCACATATACAAATACACTGCCATTTTTTTTTTTTTCTTGTGTGGAAACGTGTAGTCAAAAATGATCTTTGAAGAGAATTTCGCTGATGGTGATAACGATATTTACTCGCCGAATAACAATGATTCCCGAAACAAATCGGGCAAGCCGTGAAATCGGACGGCCGCGTACAACATATAGGCAGGACGAACTGTTTTCAACGCGTACCACCCTTTTATCGTAGATTTTCGCGCGACTGCGTGTCCCCGTAGCACCGCAATGTCCGTATACGGTACGCGGTGCGACAGTTTCCGCGGACAAAAACAGCGAGCAGATTCGACGTGAAATAATTGAACATTCTATTCGGATTCAATTCTCTATTTTCCCTTTTCGTCTCGCCCTTTTTTTTTATTTATACCTTTCACCGACGTCAGAACAATTTGTTTGATGTTTGTTACGAACGTTTGTTAGTATCGTTGATTCGTTCGCTCGCAGTTCAATTGTGTTTGACAAACTTCTATAATTTTGTATATGTATCTTTATTTTCAAATTTGCCACGAACTCTATAATATAAATTATACAATATTTTTAATAAAACGTATGGAAAGTTATTATTTGTATTTAATTTCTTTAAATCTTAGCTTAATATATGGTTTATATTAGAATTTTATTTAAGACAATTTTTTAAATTAATTGAAGGTTTTTCTTGTTCCAACCTAGTTTCCAAAAGAGCGCTTCTAATATTATTCTTGAAACTTTTAATATTTTATATTAAATAGTTGAGAGACAGAAAAAGAGAAAAACGGAAGAGAAATGCCTTGATATTAAAACAACGTTCGTTTTTTTCTTAATTTATTTTCTCCAATGTTTGTATAATTAAATAAACATCAAACGGTTTTGTAACGTTTTATACAAAATGCGGGTGATTATACGCATTTATTATCGTTCAGAAAACACAAAAGAATAATGTTTATTTTATAGGAGTATTATGGGAATTTAATAATATTGAGATGCGTTGTTTGAATCTTTTATTAACAAGGCAAATCGTACTGTGTTTTAATCTTTGCATATGCAAACCTGCATGTAGATAAACGTCAGATCGTTGCATATGCGGGTTATTAAACGTGCGCTTAATTGCCGTTGCTATGCGGCAATTTCTGTTAGGTACAAAGGCATGATCCAATTAGAGATCGGACCTCTTCTGGACCGACGAGCATAATATCGTTGGGTTAGCGGAGTAACCCGTTAAGTCGATACAGCTTACTCAATAACCCGGGTAAGTTTCTCCGGTAGAGAGTCAACGATATCCACCGTACCAGATTACGTGTTGCAGTATAAGAATTTACGATAGTTTCCAAATAATCAGAGCTATATGCCGGGTATAGAGCTGTAAGAAAAATTAAAAAAGGAAACAATAAAATGGCCACTCAATATAAAACTCTCACAAAAAGTTGATGGAAAAAAAAAAAACTTTTTAAATCATATTTTCTTCCATGATTTCACGTCATACCTTTTTTATTCACGCAATGCATTAGATTCAAAAAATTGTATCGAATTTTTTAATCGCCATTCAATTATATCGATTTTGAAAATCAATTAAAAAGTTTCTCCCCGAAAGGGCGATAAAATACATATCTAAAATGTCAATGGATTTGTATAATCTGTGCTTTTGCAATTATCCTTTAAGTGAAAACTTTTTGCTTTTGATAAACTGCTCGTTTGTTAATGGATTAACGTTATTGTATCGTTAGTCACGAACAATCCCCGTGTTTCATCTTGCGTGAGAATCACCGCAATGCGGATACAGTTTACCAGATGTTACGAATTTCTTCTATGATTATGGCGGTGATATCAGATTTGTTCTTTTAAGCGGCGTCTCTCCTACATTCCCGCGTTCTTCTTTTTCTTTATCTCTCTTTACAAAGAAGTAAACGGCACTTTTTTTTCGAACTTGAAAAGTGCAATTGCAAAGAAAATACCCATTAAAGTACATTAAGAAAGATTATTCTTCTAACGATCAGTCCTCGTTTGCTATTTCATTGACTAAATCTATCGAATTAAATCGATATAACGAGAATATTAATACCTGGTGCAAATATTATTAATAAAACGTGGAATATATTTCATATTATTTATCCATATTTTATTTAGCATTATAATTTATGTAATTTATAATGTTCACATATAAACTATATAAATGAATATAATAATAATTATTTAAATAATATGATAATCCTGTAGAGAGAGGGAGAGAGAGAGAGAGAGAGAGAGAGAGAAACGGAGAAGAAAAGAGATAAATTAATTTGATATACATGTTCAAATACATCCATATTTCGTTTACCATTACGTAAAATTTATTGCCGCGAAATAAAAGTATCTTATCCTCGAAATACTATCTACTATATCTATCATATAACATTAATGTAAAAATTTCAGGGGCGTCATATTTTTGCACTACAATTTACGCTATCAGACAGGGAACGAAGGGTGGTAAATTTTTTATTCTTCCCCATTATACGGCGTACACACGCACGATGCGCGATTCGGCCCAATGTGCGTTTCACGCGCACGCAAAAAAAGAAACAAAAAAAAAACGATATCGTGGATATAGATATAATTCTGTGGTAACGAGAAACCCGTGGGCGTGAAAACGCGCCCTCCAATTGTGCGTATGTGCCACGAGCGGGCTTTTTGTCGGATAATTTTCCGTTTCTCTCTCTCTCTCTCTCTTTGTCTGTCTGTCTATCTGTCTCTCTCTCTCTCTTTCACAAACGTATGCCGACCAACGGGGCGGTTTGATACACGCGCTATGCGTTATCGAACCATCATCTCATCTCTGACCCGGGCGCATACGCGATAAACATTTAACGCGCGTTCCATAGGGATTCGATAGGGAGCGAATGAGAAAAGGTGTACGTCTCGCACAGATCGGGGAAAATAGATTCAACCGCTCGCGGAGATAACACGATCGTGTCCGTGATAAGAACGTACGGGATGTGTACTATGAATAGTCATGAGCCGGGTCTCATTATCCTCACGCCGAGGGATTAAAGCGCAACTTTTGCTCCCTGCTGATACGTCGAATACATTCCGAGGAAAACTTGAGATTTTTATTTCTTTATACGCGCGTATTCGCCAAGATTCTCTCCTTGCGCGCAAATGAGGGGACTTAAAAAATTGTTACATCTCTCACCTTTTTTTTTTTGTTTGTTTGTTTGTTTGGAGTATCCAGAAGATATGAGATGTGGTGGTGCTTGTTGAAAAATATGCATTCGTTCCATTTTGTAATAACTAGACTACGCGAGAATGAGATACTATAATTATATGAAAATTTAATTATTATATTTTTGTTTTCTAGCAGATTAATATTCTTTGGGTTAAATTTCCTTTTTTAAATTTTCCTATTTATGGTATTTCTTGAGCTCGACTTTACAATTTGCTAGTCAAAGATTCATGTTCTATTGTTCGTCTCTACGCTCGGATAATGTTTTGAAACAGTCGTTTTGCTTAAGTTTTCATCTCAGCTGTATCACGCTTTTTACTTTATTTGACTAAATATTGAAACGAAAATGAGATTCTCTCACGGAATGTTTAGATTACGATGTGAAAATATTAAAGATCGTTTGTGAAGCTTAAACCTTAAACAAGCCTAATATTTTCTTGTTAAGAGTTTCACGAAAACGAAAGAGAAACACGGTAAGAATAAATTTTTCACTCAAATTAAACGTAACATCGCTTGACGATGCATTTGTATATATACACGTGAATTTCGCATAGCTGCTTGTACAAAACGTAAATGCGGAAACATTGCGTTTCATAAAATGGTATCGCTGTATCAGAGCGTCAAACGAAAGCCATTCCATTATACAACTTTTATTACAAATTGCGGAAGTTATGCGCGCGCGCGAATAATAATGCATAATATTGTATTCGAGCTTTAAAAAAATCTACGTAATCGTGTCAAACTTCATCGTTCTTATTATATTCTTCGAATTAGTTACAGAAATTTTTGCGAAGTTATTCTTTGATAAGATTGTCTCTTCTAGACGCGAGAATTCTTCACTTTTATAACAATATAACGAATTAAGCACCCGCTCTTACATTTTATGATGTAATCTATTATAACTTTAACTATTCTTTTATAGCATTAAATATTTTTACGTTATACACTAAATACTCATAATAAACGTATCAAAATGTGATTCATTATCGTTACTATAATTAAAAAAAAAAAAAAAGATTATTAATTTTTAACGATATTAACGATACATGCGCATAATTGCTGTTTTTATATTAATATATTGAATAAATCTTCAAATACCTTTTTTTTAAATATTTTTCGAAAAAATTCGCGAATGAGGATAAATACAGCTAACTGCGACGAAGGAACGTGCCGGGAAGCGAGGGAAAATTTTCTCTTAGAAATGCAAATGCAGTGGCTTTAGCCGCGCGATATGAAACGTAACTAGGGGATGTACGGAGGGCGCGAACTCCGGATGTTGCACGTAAGAAGCGCCTGCTCAGCTGCGTGATTCAACACGATCTCCGGATAGCGCGGATAGTCATAATCGCGTCTCCTTTCTTCCCAGGAAGCTTGGCTGGCGGCTGGGGCTTCAATCGGTAACGGGCGTTCTCTCGTTGGCCTTCTTTCTGGGTCTGATATACCGGAGCGCCTCGCTCTACCATCCGCAACGTCGGGCCATATTACATCTTAAGAGTCAGCGCGGCAAGCTCAAGGAGAAGAAATCCGCGAACAAGGTGCCGAAGCAGCCGCTGGTCGATCTGAGCCCTCTCGGATCGCGTCCTGTGAGGATGCTCATGCTGGCCGCCGGCGCCGCCGGTTTCGGTCTTTACACCCCCGCCTTCTACATCGTAAGTGCATTCTATCTAAAGTGCGATCGAGAGACAATCCGTTCTCTCCATTGAGAATACCGACGATCATCACGTAAAATCACGTAGAAATCTGATGTAGTATAAAAAGCTACGAAAATTTTCCTCGCGTAATTTATTCATCTTCTCTTCAAGGTTTAAAGTAAAAAAAGATATATATTGTATATATATTCACGCGAAATCTATTAGATTCGATATGGAAAGAAATTATTAATGCGATATCTTTACCAAAGGATTAACGACATAGATTTTCCTCAACATCGCGCCTGTTATTTTGAAGAGGATAATTGCTAGAGAGAGTAACGATTGTCCATCGAGGAGGTATTTTATGCGAATCGAACGAGAGCGTTGAGTTTCCTAATCTCGCGATCTCTCCCCCGAAGCTAATCTCGGAGAGTTGGACGAGCCAATTTCGATAATCGATATTAGACGCGCCTCATTACCGGCGGTATTGTACCGGCGTTATCGGGGCGATTCGATATAGCGCGTCTTCTCGACGCGAGCCTTTAACGAGAAACATCGCTTACAGGCTCTGCAAGGATTGGAGGACGGGTTGGAGGCCAGCGCCCTGGTACTGTTGCAGACCTGTCTTGGGTTGGCGGCGGCACTTGGATGCGCGGCCTGGGGGGTGGTCACCGCCAGGCCATCCGCTCAGTGCCTAGTGTCCAGGCAATATCTCTGCCAAGCGGCGCTCATCGGGGTCGGTCAGTAAACTAGTCTCCGTAATCATTTTCGTTTACACGCCAACGGGTTTAACTAGGAAACAAGGCGACCGATCATCGCCATTGTAGATCTATCATAAGCTTCTAGAAGGCATTTTTTTTTTTTTTTTTTTTTTTTTTTTTTTTTTTTTTTTTTTAATTTGGAATGGAATGATTATCCTTCTTCCGTATATCGTACTCTCTAGCTTCTTCATGCCTGAGCGTTAACTAAATATGTTTTACTTTAATTTTTTTTTTTTCTGAATAAAATTTCGGAAAGAAAAAAAGTTTCTAAAATTATTCGCGTGTTTAAATAGATATCTTTGTTATGAGATCTTAAGCTTCTCTTGAAATAAATTTTTTTAAAGCATCGTTCGCGCTTTCATTGATAAGAAAAGATCGAAAAATGCGGTGCTTGTAGATTCAAGAAACTTCGACTTCCCTTCCCTCCGTTTCAAGGGTTATCGATCCGAATTACATTTCCTCTTTGCTTAAAGCTGTAGCTCAAGTGGCTCTTGGCAGCGTACAAGGTTATCATGGACTCGTACTGGCCTCCGGGCTTTACGGAGCCTCGCTCGGCGGCGCGCTCTACTCCCTCAAGATGTTGGCCCTCGAGAGGCTGCGGGCGAGACATTTCGCCAGATCGTGGGCCCTGGTGCAGGCGGCGGAAGCTCTGCCGATCCTTCTCGGAGTTCCTCTCACAGGTACGCAAAAATTATGAGAGCCAGTTGCCGAAGAAGCGATCTTTCAATTTTTCTTATTTATTTGAAAATCCCTACGACACTTTGCGTAGAAATCGTCAACTAGGATCTCTCTTCGAGAAACGCTTCGAGAAGCTCCTTTCCATCTTTCCATCAGTCTCTCTTATGTGTGTATTTAAAAAATCGCGAAATAAATATTTAAAAAGAAGATTATATATACTTTTATATTACTTTTTGTATATACGATTTTTCCATTTAAGTGATGACGAATATTGTACGATGTAAGAAGGCGCATTACACGTTGCTTACCGTAGCATTTCTCCATAAAGATTCTCGCCGCATCCCCCCCGTTTATTTTAAAAACGTGTACGGATATTTTTTTCTTTAAACGCAAATTCTTCAAAGACCCGCAATAGTATTAGAGCTTTAAAGCACCAAGGTGGGCGAAATCCGCTCCGCTTTCTCGCTAAATCCATCCCTATACTAATAGTCTTACAGTTCTTGTGGTTCTTGTGCATGAATTTAATGCCGACATCTTTAATAATAATGTACGGGGAATGTAATGTTGGAAAATACTGCTTCGTCTACCCGTGTCGCTGAGAGAATATTCAAGGAAACATGGCAACTGTCACGCATATTCAAGAGCTATTACAACTACAAATTTTGGATACTTTGAACAGTTTAATGTAGTTGCTGGAATATCACCGACTCGTACATTGCTTTTGCTATATTGCAGGATATTTTGAAATCCTCTGAAATATGTAAGATCTAAAAAAATAAAAAATTAAATGGCAAAATTAAATTTATGTCTGAGAGAAGGAAACTTTATAATCTATTATAAGTTATTTGAAATGTATGACAAGCTTTTCCGTCAATGCATTATTTTATTACAGCTTATGTGCGATATTCAACAATTATGATAACGATTAATTGGCCTTACTTACTAATCAAGGATATTAATTATTCTTTATCGATTTGAAGAATTCAGAGAGATAAAATTCAGAGTGATAAATCTATAATTTGTCAAGAGATTTTTAATTTCAAAAATTTTTTCAAAGTTTCATATTTAAACGGATAACTTAAAAATTATGTGGAATCTCATCACATCTAAAGCTTTTATTTGCAAGAATAGATTATTTACGAAAAGTAACATTATATAGCACGATAATCCTCAAAATTCAATCATTATTGTATGTAAAAAAGCGAGGACTGTTGAATCGACAGATCACAATCGCACTTCGCATCAATTCCCTTCAGGATTATACACAATTATCGCGAGCCTTCTTTTTCCTCTAGTTGGTACTTTTTTTTGATACTGGTTCAGTATAAAAAAAAAAAAAAAAAAAGTCCAAGCTTTCGGAAAATATCCCTCGTATATAAGAGCGATTCTCTCACTGTCAGCATCCCTGATCATCTCGCCGTTTCCAAGCGCGAAAATAAATTACGACGAATTTAATCGCACCCCGGTTTTCTGCCGTCTTCCCCTCTACCCCGCTCCCGCCACCGCCCCCGCAGGTTACATGAACGCGAACAGCCCGCGGGTGGGCTACTACGCGTGCACGTTGAGTTCCTTGTGCGGCGCAGCGTTGCTCTTCCTGGTCGGCTGGGGACGGCAGCCGGCGTCACCGCTCCTGCCGGGGCCGCGACTCTCGAGCCTCGGCTTTGGGGTCGTTCCGCCGCCGCCGCCGTGCGCGTGCCCGCCACCGCCGCGACCCCGGCTGCCCAAGTCGCAGTCCCTCCACGTGCCGCTGGACGTCGTCGAGGACGGCATGCGCGAGCGGGACTACGTCGAGCGGATGCACGAGGCCACCGACCACTACTGTCATCCGCAATTCCACGCGCCGTTGCGGCCCAGCAAGAGCGTGCCGGAGGGACTCGGCCATCAGGATCCGTATCGAATCCGACCGCGACGTCATCGCGACATCACCGTCATAGAGCAGATCACCACCAGCGTGTAAGAGCGAAGTGCGTGCGATCGACCACCGCGCGCGCGAAATTACTATTAGGCTCCCGACGATTTTTTTTTTTTTTTTTTTTTTTTTTTTTATAATTCGAGAAATACGCTCTTTGGAGTTTATTATGTCATTATGATAGCGGGTATCGCGTTCTTTTTATTGAAATCTAAATAAATTGAAAGAAAGAACAATATCGCATTTTCCATAATTTACATCGCTTTCATGTTGCGCTATTGTTCCTTTACATTACGTCGCATAAATGTAACTTATCGGACAATTTGGGGTTGCTCTTGAGAAAAAAAAAAAAAAAAAAAAAGATTGTGGATCATTAGTGGTAAAAGCTGGTTCCCAGATACAAGCATGAGCGGAAAGTAAAATAGTGGCTATAAGTAAAAAAAATAAATAAATAATTGTATTCGCGCACATCAGATATTTATGCGATCGTGGAATCAAGGAAGAATGAAGCGAAGCTCTCTGAAGGAGTCGAAGTTCTCTTTCTAGAGATGCATCTCTATTGTTTTTTCCTACTAATTGCTGAGATAAGATCGATTATTAAATTGAATTAGCATATAAATAAAGTTTGTATTAGTTGATATATCATAAATAGATCAAATTTATTGTATTACGCGCATTAGGAAGATACTCATTAGTGTTGATACGCTACTTTGAAATATTACTGCCAGGGAAGTAATTCTGTCCGCCGAGACTAAAACGTATGTTCAACAGCATCAGGATACAGAACGGCAGGGCGGATTGCAAAGGGAAATTACGGTTTTCAATTTTAAAAAAAAAAGTTACTCTTTAAAAAGTCTTCGATGAAATATATTATTTCTGTTTCTTCTTAAAATAAATTGAACGCAGGAAAATAAATGATAATTACAGAGAGCTTGCGAAGAAAATAGGGTCGGGAGAGAATAAAAAAAACGGCCTCCTTTCATTTATAAATATACTATACTGAGCTTGATCTAAAATCGTGATAAATTCTGCTTCTATTAGCGTCCACTTTGTCGTTGATCCGATTAGCTGATGCGAATAATAATTAGCGCGAGTATTATCGACGGACCGATATCTTCCCTATACAGAGTTTCGTGCGAGAAATAGCGTATTTACACACACACACACACACATATATATATATATATATATATATATATGTGTGTATATATGTATATGTAAATATAAATTAACCGATCAAAAGCACACACTCATCGTTAAATTTCCTTATAGATGAAAATATATATATATATAGCGCGCGGAGCTGGTCTCCGGAAGCATCGCCGTAGAGATCGTTATATATTAATAAGGATAATAATACACGTCTCATACATATACACATACATAGGCACACGGACGTTTCGAACGCGAACAGTCCTAAGATCAAACCTATGCGAAAAATCCGTGAGAAAGGATCGATGGATATCTATCTCGTAAAGTTGTCAATTTTTTTATTTCCTTCAATTAGACAATTGAATTTGCAATCGCGCTAGATTCATTTATATTCCTGTCTAGACGTTTCTATCGCCTTATTCGGGATTAAGAGATGCCATTTCGAACAGTCGTGCTTCTTATTCTATGTATTATCACGAAGTATCGGCTCTATTCCTATCAGCCTGTAAGACTAATTATAATCTCGAATCACATTAATCACGATAACGTAATTAGTACCTGAATATTAAGTGCTCTAGGTACCTATATACAGTGAGTGATGTCACTCACTTCGTTATTTAATTATTTCTATTTTCTCGTGTGACATACTTTGCTACCACTACACTGAACGTCGTATCGAAACTAAACATTATGCACGATGCAAATCATACCATTTCCTTATTTGATGAAAATCGATAAAACGTAGAAAGTATCGCAACGGTGTTTGCGGAGATTAAAAGAAAGTAGTAAGTAAAATGTAGGCAGATTATTTAGAGATCTCCGTAGTTGAATTTGTCACGTTCTCCGATACGGTGTAATATCGGAAATATCGCAACGACAATTGAATTTTATATATAGAGAGAATTAGAGTGGATTATTGCTAAGGAATTCTACATATGAAATTTCTTATACAATTTAATTAAATTAATACGGCGGCGCCGTATTGATTCAATCTCTGAAAAGTGGAACAATCTTCGATTCATAAGATGAGCAATTTTCAACATCTTCGGTATCACATGTCTTGCTCGAAAAATATCAGAAAGTCAATCAGAATATGTCCTTCAGCATTTTCTTCTCAGCTGTACATTCATGTAAAAAAATTGTGATTTTTTTTTATAAATTAGCTGAATCCAGTCACAATTTGCGCAATCGTTTTCCAATTAAATGAATGAGAAATAAAATCTCTTTCGACCATTTCACATCTAAATAGCTATAGATTTGTATTACTATATATATATGTGTGATCTTTATCCAATCTAAAATAATCTAAAAATAATATTGCGCGAATAAAGACGTTATATATATTTCGTACAGGCTCCTTCATTGGCTCCGTAGAGTTTGTTAGAATTTCGTGTGCTCCTGCGTTGAAGCGAAAAATACTGTTTTTATATAAATTACATGTAATTAATCGGCAAGCATCGGACGGCGAATTTGTTAGATTGTAAAAGTTGTAGTTTATAATGTTGCAGAGACTCTCTTAGTCGCGTATAAAAAACATTTCTTTCAATCAACATATATAAGGATCAAACATATAAACATCACCAATCTTAACGTTCGTTATGAAGACTTTTTTAATATATATATTGTATATATATATATTGACTTTTGATGTGATGAATTGTTTGTATACTGCCAATTTTTATAGGATATAATCGAATATTCGATTTTCAATGGTTCAATGCACACAATGAAGAATTTACATGAGTACTTTTACCAATCCATCAAAGACGAGATTAATGTTTCATGTTGAGACTATATACTAATAATATTTTATAAATAATAAAATATTTTCTCCCAATTAGAGAATTTTTCTCAATCACAGAAAATCGGGATTGTTAACGAATTTATATTAGACGATTAGCTAATCTCGGACTGTAAACAATCTCGATAGAAACTATGGATTCGTTTACTGTTCATATATGACTTTGCAATTATGTACAGTTCTCGTTTTTATATTAATTTTATTTCCTTATTTCTGCTGTAGTTAATGAAACGTACGTCATCTTGATTGATAATAGATTTTACAAACGCAAGATGGACGGTCGATTTTTTTCGATCTTTACATGTGTAAATATATATTTTTATGTAACAGAATGCACACATATAAAGAATTAAAAACAAGGATTAATAGATTACATTCAAGAAATTTAAAATAAAAAGATACATTTTTGAATTATCAAAATTAATAAAATCGTAATAGTAATTTGGATATAATATCAAGAAATTACGAATTTAATTATTCATCGTTATAAGACTCTCATAATAGATTTGCACGCGTTATTCAAAATATTTGTTTTTTTTATTGTTTCCATTCATACTGCGTTACGTGCAACCAATGACATACGTAGACTGGAATCTGATTGATATTTATCTCACTTTAGTTATTGATAAATTTTATCATTTCTGTGTTGTTATTAAATATTATAAATTTCCAGTATGTAATTTGTGAAAGTTAGTTATGTTTGTATCTATGTAAAATATAAATGTACAAAGGATTAAACGCGTGCCTCGCAATGTTGTATGGCATTTAAAATTCTTTTAAATATTATACTCAAATTATTTAATAATAATATTAAATACTCTTAACGAATCTTTCTAATTAGACCGAAATCCGAGCTTGAAGGTATTCGCACAATCACGAAATTGCGTTTATAAAGAAAATATCTCAATTCGGAATATCGTAATCCTCACACATTGGAGGAATCTCTGCGATAATTATATTTAATGTTATATAATGTTATGCTTGTCGTCAATCGATTCTTAGAAATCGCGTAACCCCGTTGCCTTGTAAATATACCTAAGCAAGGTTCCCTTATTGTCCTACCCATGTTGAACATTTTGTAAAGTTTTATAAATAGTTGTACGTAGTTAAACACAGCTGGACCAATAAAATATATATCCGATTGTATGTGTTACGATTATTCCCGTTCTCTGTTGCCCTTTTTGGCAACTATAATATCCAAATCTTTTATATTATCACAGATGTAATGTTATTATGTATATTTAAATATTTAGACAGAGTAATTATTAATTAACAGTTAAAATACAAGTTTTTTACATAGCAATAATGCAGTATATTTAATGTTTAATGTAGTATTTAAATTAATATATATTTCAAACATTACTTCTGCTGCTGAGAAATTATTTGTATACGTTTCTTTACATATTAAATCATATTTGATTGATAACTTACATACATATACACAAAGATGACTTGATTAAAAGTTACATAAAGTCAATGCGAATAAAAAGGAGAAATACACTGTATTTTAAGTAATCCATTATTTATTGAAATTATAAGTATTTATTCCATCACAAGAATTATACTATGCGACTTGACATTATCGCGATAGAGAGATTACTTGCTCTTTCCGAAAACAATATATAAATAAGATGATATATGAGAAAAAACTTGATACATCAGTAAAAACGTCTGAGAATATCCACGTCGAGAAGAATATGATGCATGAAACCTTTAAATAATTAATATAATCATCAGATCTTTTTATCCTATACTGTGAGATACGAATATGCTGCCTAGTTTCGGAATTTGAAAATACTTGAGTTGACGGTAGAGCTCGAATCATCTTTCCGTTATATCATAAGAAAAAATTCGGCTTCGATTATAAAGCAAATGGAATTCTGCGTGTTTTATTCCATAGACATATTCGTTGTATTTTCAGATTGAAAGAGAGATAATACAATGCAAAGTGCGAAGTAATATCTGAATTGTCACATCGATCATCGATATCCTACAGAAATCACTAAACATAACTAAAAGCCAAATGGACAATTTTACGTTTCTTGACAGATTACAATTTGCAGACACGTACTTTTCATAGTACCGAATATAATCGTGATCAAAAGAAGAAAAGAAAAGAAAACGGATTCACATAAAAAATTTATAGACATTCAAAAACAGACAGATACCTGTGATCTCTGTATCTAATTGTGAGTGGACCCTTGTTTTGGGGTTGTACTTGTTGCTACATAACAATATTAATTCGATTCGTTAATTGCATAACAATATAATATCTTAAATTTGTTCGTTAATTACATTACATTTAAGTACATTCACAAGTGTGGCTCCATGTACGAACTCCCTCATCTCTTGACGCCGATTAATAAATTTACAATAAAGTATAACACACTCGTATCTCGCAAATTTCTATCACTGCGAGAGGAGAATGTCTTCCATCACGAGATACGTAAAACTCTTTAAATATATTAATATTACTCTCCCCATATAATGTGTTGGCATTTTTATAAATATAAATAAAAAAATATGTGCTGTGTTTCATTTCTTTAAATTAGAATATTTGTGTGATTTCTCATACCAGATTCAACTTAATTCAATATATGTGTGTGCAATAATCAGGGCTCGTAAAGATTTGTTAAAAATTAATTGATTCTCATTTCAATATACAATATAATCGAAGAATTTTCTATCTCGCGTGACAGATTTCGCAAACAGAAATGTTATTAAATTTGTTTTGAATAACGAAAAACGTTCTTGTCGATTTTCTCCCTCGTTTAACATAGAGATCTATATATGTATGTGCGTGCAGATGTGCGTACGTCCTATATAGTAGCCAGAGACGGTTGAAATACTACAATCTATACATAAAAAATCAGGTTTCAATTGCAATTGTGCTGCAAATTATTAGATACTGTTATTTATCTTATGCGATAATGACTTAAATAATTCAGAAATTTTAAAAAATCTGAAGCATGTATACAATCAAGAACATAATATCCTGAAAATTATTTTTGACGTGAAACAACGTTCAATTACAAGCCCTGATTACAAATTAGCAGTCTAGAAGAGAAAAAGACGAGTTCTTTTTCTTAAACTTTAAAAGTAAGATGATTTTCTGTTCATCACTGAGTATTGTTCTATAATGTATAAATATTTGAGTATAGGGATTGAAATCAGTATTTTATTCAACTGTTTGAGTTTGAACTTTAATTCTCGACAAATCAGCAAAGTTTGATCCCTATGTTATTTGTGACACTAGAAATGTGACAATTGGTGTAACATTGCATTTTAGTGCAAAAAACTGAATTCAATGAAATTATACTGGTTTCAATCCTTGCTTAAATAAGACAATTGTAAGTTCCATAATATTCTGTTACACATGTATAATATTACACACCATGTAACAATATGTTACACACATATGCACATATATGTAACGCACTATTACATATGCATTATGCATAATATGGCGTTTGTGCAAATAATCGAACACTTACTGGACTATTGTACAGATATACGCATGTATATAGAATTAAGATACGTGGAAAGTATAAGAACACTCACTGCTCGTATTTCTTCTCTCTCCTCTCTTCCTCACGTTACACCGCGCCCGAAATATAACCGAAATTGTTCTATTAGACATATTTAATTCAATAGGCTTTCGCTACTAGGCCGTGGTTTAGTAACCAGACTATGTAAGGCTCGTATCCTGCTCTCCGTTAAATCTGGAGGCCCAAACAAAAAATCTCGTCGAGTACTCGGGTTCGACAACAGGTCCCGCATACTCTCGGTCGTAAGCACCCAAGAGTGTAATGAGGTTTGCGTTAAATTTACTTTCCTAGCCAGTGTCCCGGTAATGTGCACGTCATCGATCCAGAAGTACGGCTCCTTCTGGGCTTCGCGATACAATATAAATACACTATCGGGGGAGTATAAGATTGCCCAACCGGCACAGTACGCGGGATAAAGTCTACCGGGATACTCCTGAGGAGAGACGCGCCACTTTGAGCGCCAGGATCTCTTCACTGTGGAAGCCGACAGAAGATCACAGAGAATCAGACGTCTTGCACCCCACGGCGAGAGGCCACGCGTTAAAAAGTCCACCATGGCCGGTAAATGAACAAAAACGTCATCGTCTAATTTAAGAATATATTTGGCACCTGAAACAATATGTGTCAAAGTTATGTATGCATAATATATTCGTAATATATCGTATGTATTAGAATAATCGATGATCGAATATCACACGTATGAATGAAAATTAGAGGAACAAGATGTTATATTTAAAGAATTATTATGTATTTTTTTTTTAGAGGAATGTAAGAAAGTGTGTGTAATCATGTCGATATTTAATTATCTCGTTCTTGAGTTATTTTATCTTAATACACAAATATATTTAAGATAAATCGATAAATATCCGAGATATAAGATATAACTGAAACACGTGTGACAAATAAAATATAACCGGGCTATATAATTAAGATGAGAAAATTTCAATATCATCTTACTTGGACAATAATAGGTAGCCCACTTTAATCCCATAACGTGCTTGTAGGTCATGTTTCTATAGGCATCAAGAAAGTTTCCCTGTATTAAATCTTGATATTTCTTGTTCTCCTCTTCGAGTTTAGATTGATATTCCTCCGAGTATCCCACGAGAAACAATAAAGTCACGTCCGGCGCTTGTTGACCCCAAGTCTCTCGCACGACGTGTCTCTTCAGGAAATTTCCCGGCGCCGAGTGAACTAACATTAGCAGCAAAGGTTGCGTGCGATTGCAGGGATTGTGGTTCATGGTGAATCTGAAGTCCGTGATGTTGATCAGCGTGGATTTATCATCGGACGGAAGTTCGTTTATCGAGTAGGGCTGCA
This sequence comes from Polyergus mexicanus, assembly GCF_030449975.1. Lineage (NCBI taxonomy): Eukaryota > Metazoa > Arthropoda > Insecta > Hymenoptera > Formicidae > Polyergus > Polyergus mexicanus. The sequence continues at coordinate 12,076,412 of NW_027223321.1, read as the reverse complement.
CGGAGGGCGTAACGTTTCCGGGAAATATAAGGATATATCCTGGCGCGGCCGCACCGCCGCTGGAGTAAGGGATCGGTGATCCTGAACCATCGATGTGAATCCAGAACGAGAAGCATCCAGTTAGTGCCAGAACGACCACGAAGATGAGGGTGCATGGCGACGTACCGGAGGCATGGAGCCGTCGCTTATCCAGCATACTAATAAGCCCCTTTCATCATACACGTCGGATTCTTGCTGAAAAAAGTAGACAAAAAAATGGATTCGGATTAGTCGTGGATCTCAGAATTCGTAGATTATCGCGATCTCGCGTATTCCGGAAGACGCCTCGCGTACGACTACTTTATTACTGAGACTGTGAACTCCATTAATCTTATAAAATACACTTTGTGTCACATATAAATAATCAAAATTTTATAAATTTATATCTGACTTTAGACGAAAAAAAAAATTTGATTTTATAAAACATCTGTAGATACTATGTGCATAGTTTGTCAAAGCTTACGAAAAACTGTGTCGAAAAATTATCCAAGAAGCGAGTGATAGCTTTTTATTGTACTTTATAAAGCTGGTCAATTGTAAGCTATGTTTAAACGATCGCCAATCTATAGACCAAGTCACGCGGATAATGTTCACATGCTTACTGATCCTAGATATAAAATCGGTGTTCTATCCACTCATACCGTGTACTATCGCACAGTGTTATCATGACGTGTTATAAAAATGCTGATTACGAATTAAAGATATACGTATTTTCTAAACAATATAAATTAATTAATTATAATAAATAATACAATAATTTTTTCTATATATCTATATTTAATTATATAATATATGTTATATGTATTTATTAATCCTTTCCTTTCGGATTAGGATGGCTTCCAGTTTACATTCGATTCTTATTTCTAAATTCTTTGCTCATTGCTCTTTGCATTATTAGCCGTTAAATTAAAATTCGAATCAAAATCAAAAACTCGATATAAATATAAACGTAAACGTAAACATATAATATATCTTATATATTAAATTATATATAATTATATATAATTATATACATATATATATATATATATATATATATATATATATATATATATATATATACACAATTTATTTATTCATAATTCAAACCGATAAAAAATATCAAGCATCGAAGAAAGAAAAGGTTAACTCAGAAATCGTTTTTGCAACAACGCACGAGGAAATATTGCGTACATTAATTTCTCGCGTGCATGTTCAAGGAGAAAGCGAGTTGTAAAAGTTTCATAAACAATAATAATCTCGCTCGCTTTATAACTCGAATGAAGTTGAAAGTATTAAGCGATGCCGTTTGCAAGAAATTTCTCATACAAATCAATGAGGTCAACCGCGCCTACCAGATATGATATATGACAAACTTTCGACATCAAGATAAAACTCTAGGCTGATAATGATTCTGTCTGATTCTACGATTCCATCGGTAAAAAAAAAAAAAAAAAAAAACGGATATTTTTTTACTGCGCAGTAAATGAGCATCGATCAAAAAGCTAACAATTACATAAAATCAGCATTCGTATACGTAATAGATAATGAGATTACTAATCACTATTTACATGCTACTTATGATAGATAACGATATGAAATGCCTCTATTGATATACATAGTCTGCAGATACACTTGCAAAACTTTAGCTACAACAAAAACTATTTATGATCATCAAAAACAATTTAATTTACATTTTATTTACAAAAGAATTAAAATTAATTGAGTAAATATTAAGAGAAAATATTTTCTGTCTCTGTGATAATAAAATATTTTTATTAATTTTCACGTTCAAAATGGTAAAATATTTCGCTAAATTATATTACGCGAGTCGAATGAAAAATTCAAATATTTATAAAAATTACAACATTTACATATAACGTCTAGAAATATTTTTGCGATTATAATATTTAACTGCCGCATACAGATAATTTTATACGAAAACCAACGAAAAGTTTTTTTTTTTTTTTTAATGTATTCAACATAACAATGTCTAAATTGTTTGGAGAATTCAAGGTAGCATTATTATTCGGAATTTAAAGTAGCGACAGATAGTATTATCGCTTTAAACATTATTCATGGAAATACATATCACACATATGATAATTTTCAAATTAAAAATTTAAATCGGAAAAAGTTTTCATAATTTTATTCGATCGCATCAAAGAATTTATGCGCACTAATTTTTATATCACGTTGTTGATGATTTGCTGATTTTCTCAACAACAAAAGAATCACTTTCACTGACAGGAGTGTATATTATAAAACGGCTTTAAATACAGTACTTTAAGAGTCAACGAAAATGATATGAATATATTATATGAGTTGAAAGATTATAATTATTTTTGTATAATAGCTTGACGATAAACGCGCAACCGTGAGTTGTGACAAGTAACGTACTTTATGCTGCCACTATAATTACCAAGAACGCAAGATGGGAGAGAGGGAGGGGCAAGCAACTTGTACTATATATTTTTCAGTCATACGTCAAGGTCGTGAGAAGTTCACGAACGAATAGCGATGGTTGGTTAGCACGTGATGAATTCATTCTTTAATATTGGCTCTAGATTGATGTCTATAACATTAGTGGCGTATCATTAAAAAGCTATTTTATTTACGTTAAACGATCGAACAGTCTTACCTTGGTACATTAATTTCAGATTAATAAACACGTGTCATTTGTGCCACAATCAATGAATTGTAGGAATATACCATATACACTAAAATATCTGTATACATATTTCTAACACTCTCCGTCTTCTCACATATGCGAAGCTAAAGTCGAATATTAAGATGGAACGTATGTAAAATACTAACAAATAAATTAAATAATTATCTTGTTTTTTTATTATCTATTGATTCTGTTCTACTGATTCTGTTTAAATCAATAAAATCATATAGACTGATACGTCAATCTCTTTCAGATATTTTTTTCACAATTTGTTTCTCACGAAAATTTTCATTACCAATGGTATACAGGGTGTAAAAAAAAAAAAAAAACCATTGTGTGGTAAACAGAACATACCATACTAAGTAAAAAAACCTTAGTAAACATAGATCGAAAGCTCAACAGTCTCTGAGATATAAACATTTTTATATGTTAGCGTCATGATTGATTGATACTGGCTTCCACGTGTCGCATTCGACGAAGATAATCTGTCTAAATCTTTATCTCGATATTTACAGAAAATGTTCCGCTTCATTAGAGTAATACGCTGACATTTTCAGCACGATACTTTGTAACTGTGTAATCACCAAATAGATCCGCAATCACTAGTTGATGACAACTGACTGATTGCCCGTGAAATCTTCTGTTATCAATTATGTATGGAAATTGAATGAGGACATTCAGAACGTGGTTTATGAACACTGAGTAGGATTGTCAAATTCAGAAATCTAAATTACTGGACATCTCGTCTTTGGAAACAAAATCTAACCGAACAAGAACAGTAATCATAAAACTAGATTAAATACAAAATTTTATCAGAAATTACTTACGATATTGTTTTCTAAACAATTATAAAATAAAAAATAAGCTACTATTATTTAATATAAGACATTTTATTTTTGAAAAATTAAAATTGAATATAATTAAATATTTGAAATTTTACACATACTAATTATCATTTGTTAAAACATTTGACACGTTTAACACGTTAAAATAAAAACGTTTAACATTTATTAAAATATAAAATATATTTTTTTGAACAAAAATAAGAAAAATAATAAAAGTATTTCAGCAAGAAAAATAAATTCCGCGCAGCAGAAAATTTGATTGGTTATCGCATCAATTTCCACCAAGCCATATTCTGTGTACAGGAGCCATAACAATTGTCGATAATTGATCTTTTAGAGATCTATCATTTAAATTTCATTTTATTATTTATGTGTACCTAAAAACCGGACATATGACGTCCGGTTTGACTTATCAACCGGATACCGGACAAGACTCTTGAAAACTTGATTGTCCGGGTCAAAATCGGACGGATAGAAATTCTAACACTGATGTAAACATCGCATGCGACACGAAGGAAATCAGTAGTCAATCATGATACTAACATACAAAAATGTTTATATCTCAGAAATGATTGAGCTTTCGATCTACTGTTTACTAAGGTTCTTTTATTCAGTATGATGTGTCCCATCTATCATATAAATACTGAATATTTTTATTTAACACCCTGTATATTCATTGTCAGAAAGTGTTAAATTACAAAAATACCAATCGTAATCAATCGTGATTGCAATAACGTGATTTCGAAATAATTTCATCTTCCTACCTCGATATGATTTACAAATGTCAACGAATAATTAAGCACTCTCTTAATTAATTCGAAAGTACCGCGTTATTCGGATCAATACAATCAATTCGTTTTTTTAATATTTTATTAGAAGAAGCGAGTTCGCGTAATTCGAAGGTTTCAATGCGAAACGATCGGAGAAACAAGTGCTAATTTTCGTGCCCCATTATTGCTACAATTGTGTGAACGTATCGTAATCAAGAGTCGCAGCAATTTTCGCGGGTTTAAAAATTAATCAGGAACTGAGAATCGAGTGTACAGTGTTACAATCGCCAAAGGATTTTACTGTAACACAACTATTCGCATCGTCATAGTGCACGGAATACTGTGCATACAAGGGTCGATTGCTTTGACCCTTGAATCATCGGTTTTCAAGATTGACATTATCGATCCGGAGACTTCATCGTGCACTGTAACGCATGTTAGACCAATATTAACACTTGAAAATCGAACTGAGGAACTGTTATGAAATTTCATGGGGTAAAATTAAAAAATGTAAAACAGTATTCTATAAAAGTACCCAAGCCTAAGAATCATTAATTCATAAAAACAAAAACACTTGCCCGGATACTTTTTTTTTGTGCATCTTATAAACTGTATATTAACTCTAAATTTTAGTTAACGAGATCGCTAATCGATTAACGTCCAGAAATAATATTTTGTATCCAAAGTACTTTAACAAATAATTTTCTCGACGAAACGTATCTTCTTTTTGTGTGATTTTATCTTATTTTTTCTGATTATATAATACTTTCAGAGAGATCAGAATAAAAATTAAAATTTTTGATCGTAAGCAACACGTGAGAAAAATTAACTTGCACTAAATTGATGTTATCATAGACGATGACAAAATGAAATATTGACGAGATTAAAAAATTTTACAATACAAATGACATTGATGAGTTATCTAAACTAAATCTCGGAGAAACTTAATTTCTCTTTTAATTTATTTTATATATTATTACTTTGCATTTATATATGTGCAATATATATTGCAAATAATTTTATCTCTATTTCTCATTGTACATGCTCGAGTTGTATAAAATATTCACGAAGAATAGGCAGAAGGAGGAGAGAAGCATTTGCGCGCGTAAATGGCGCGTATAAAAGACGGAATCCACGTACGCGCGATTATTCGCGGCACCCTTTAACACGCGCCCTTAGGTTGCCGACCCTCAGTAGTACGCTACATCGAGTCGAGAAGAATTGTTACGGGATGTTCCACGCACGCGCGAGAAAAGAAAAAAAGAGGAAATCGACTGACGACGAGCTTGCCACACTCTGAACGACTGAAACTGGGTGATGACGCAAACCCTTCATCTCTTAGGTCCAACACACGTCGCCAAACAATATGATACCAGACCGGCGTTCGTCAGTGGCGGTTCTGGAGGAAAGTATCCGGAAAGGTCTTATGTTACCTAAGCTGGCTATGAAAGAATAATTTTTCCTCCACCCTATAAAAATGCATAATTCATGCGAATAAATTTTGTTTGTCTTTCCGGAGGAATATTATTTATTTCGATATACAATCGAAAAGAAAGTTTTGAGTTATGTAATTTTGTTGTCTCAAAAGAGACACGTGTTTTTTTTTGTTTTTTTTTTTTAAATATAAGAGAACGTTGAAAGATTGATCATTATTTCCTCTAAATGAAATAATGCCGCGGATTCTCTTGCGAATAATTAAAGACCTGTAGACGATAAATTTTATTAGTTTCTATATAAATACGTCCTTGGCTGTACCATAAATAAAGAAGGTCTCGAAGAAACATATAGAATGTATAATAACAAGACGCAAATCGCTGACAAAAATATCTGTATGCTAAAAAATTGACAAAAAGGATATTGTACGATTTAGAATAATCACAAATGTCAAAAGAAAAAATTTTAAAACAAACGCACTCCTTGCTAAAATTTTATTTATCTCCACAGAATATAATAATTAATAATTATCGCAGAATATATATATATATATAATATATATTCTTTTCTTTTTAATTCTAATTTTTTTTTTCAACTTTTCTATATGATCAAACCATTGATAAAAACATTGACAGATATCAGTTATTATTTACCTATACCAAAATAATTAGAATGATTTATTCTTCGACCAGTCGTGTAACAAAAGCTTCAATATCACGCGAGAATACTCCCCCGTCAATATTTCATTTTGTGTTACATGTAAAAGGGCTTTGAGTACATTTACGACAAGGCGCGGTTTATAAAAGCATATTCCTCAAAGGACGGTTATTTAGGATGCGCAAAATTAAATAAAATTTTCACCCGACGATGATCTTCGAAAAACTGAATTTTTGATCGGAAAGTTCGAAACAAGAATCATCTGACCGCACCCATGATTTATTCATCGCGTACAAAGTTTTCGTGTTGTGCATTATGAAAGTCCACTGAATGTATTCTCCCGCTGACGAATCAGCTGACACATGAAAGGAGTCGAACCGATGCGTGACTTTTTCCTCAACACGTCTAGCAATAAGAACGTGTGTTTTTGGAATTTCGAAATTCTTCGTACATTTTATAAAATTATAGTTATTTTACAAACGCGATTCAAGATTTGTTTTTACGTTTTATTCCATTTTTATTACAACATTCAATATATCGAAGAAAATATTGTTGCAATCACAAATTATATCACGATATAACTTAACTCTTTATTTTTCATCAATTTTTTAAATTTTCTGTGAAGTATTATTAATAGTGAAATACTTTCAAGACAAAGGTAATTCAAACTTAATGTTATAAGATTTTATTCTCTCTTTATAATTATCTTTTAATCGTGCTCCGAAGAGAAGAATTTTATCATCCCATGCAATTGCTGAGCAGCAAACGAAATATTGCGATCCCTAAATATGTACTATGTTTAACAATCTCTGAAAAAAATATGCCAAAAAATAATGAGTAAATATCTGAATATTTATATATATATATATATATATATATATATATATATATATATATATATATTTGTAAGAGATTCCTTTTATAAAGAGCGAGAAAAGCTGGCGCCGAATTCATTAGAATGTATGTCCCGAAACAACATTTGTACGCGTGGTTCTCTCTCTCTCTCTCTCTCTCTCTCTCTCTCTCTCTCTCTATAATACTATATATAAAATAAACTTTCTGTGTGTTTGCTTGTTACGACATCTCAAGAGAAAAGGGCAGAGCCAGTGCCGTAACAAGATGAGCGAGTCTCCAACGTTTCGAATATACAATTCTTGGTCGAACAATTGAGGGGGGACGCCGGGCGTGTACGATTATTGATCTCCGAGTTATCTAATAACTATCATCTTTAATAACTATCTTGCAATTTGTGCAAAGTAGTTTGCGATCTTGCGTAACATACAGATATTAAGTTACGTATTTTCTCATTAAGTGCACAAGGGTCCTCATTCTCGTCTCCATTTAGCGTAGTGTTTTAGCACTAAACGCGGACGCCGACCTAATTATTTATTTATTTATTTAGTGAGCTTTTATTTGAGAAGATCGTCTTCGCATGAAATTGATACAAGAAATTTGAAAACTGAGATTTTTTAAATTTCTGTATTTCATTTTTATTCAAACACGCGCTTCTGTTTCGGGCAAATGCTGAGGTGGGTATTTAAATACCTAAGTTACACACACACATATATATATATATATATATATATATATATATATGAAACAGAAGCGCGTTTTTGAATATATATAAAATATAAAAATTTTTTAAATCTCATTTATATATATATATATATATAAATTAGTTTCAAAAAAAAAAATATATATATATATATATAATAAAACTTAGATTTAAAATAGAGATATTATTATCATATTTGTAGATTTTCTTAAAAAACATAAAAGCGCTTTTTAATATATAAAATAATGACATATTTATAAATGTTTTTTAGAATATATATATATATATATATTATTGGAAATTAATTGAGATCTAATTGAGATTTCCTATCTTGCAAAGATTTTGATTAATTCAACACTTAACTTAATTGATGATAAATTCAACTGATAAATATGTTTACAGACACAATAAAACTTCCGACTATGTAATTCATCATTCCTAATCTTACCTTTTCTTCCATCTGTCCAAATAAAGAGTAATAATATTATATATCCGTATTATCAGAATATTTCAGATATTAATGATATATACATTGGTCTCAATTTTTTATTTAAGCGAAATTATAAAAAATAGAGCATTTTCGTTTAATCGAGAAATTATGAAAAAGCGTTTTTACTTTAGTCAAAAGTTTCCTGCCGGAAACACCCAAAACTGTTTTTGAGTTCGCTCCAAGCTAATCGCCGCTTCGATTTCGAAACAGGAGCGTCTGTAATTTTGCGTTGTTTATTTGAACGCTTTGCATATATATATAAAATCTAAGAATACATTCAAAGAGAAAATACACGCACGCGAAAGGAGAGAGAGAGAGAGAGATGTCGCTTCCCGAAAATATCTCCGAATTCCTACAACCCTCAAAAAAAAAAAAAAAAAAAGGGAGGGTGGAGAAAAAAAACCGGAGAAACGACAGAGAGAAAACGCAAGCAATCTCGATGATTACGAACTTCTCTCGATATATGTATCTACGCGAACGAATCACGGCGATTTTCGCGCGTCCGGCAATCGAGGACGCGCCAGATCGGGAAAAAATTGTGGACGCGGTGTACGACCGCGTTACACCATATGCGGCAATTTGGAAAAGAGGCAAAACTAAATACCGTACTTACAAGTCGCATGTGGTGAGAAACCCCCGGAGCTCGCTAACACCCGCTGCGACTGCAGAAATCGCGCCACGCACATTCGGAATCCCGGTTTAGCCGCGGAAAACACTCGAGCGACGCGATACTAGCTCGCCGACGGTTTGAGGTTATATACCAGAGAGGGTGTGAGTTTCTGAACCGAACGAGAGGGAGGAGAGTGGGAGAGAAAGCGAGCGTGAGGGGATTGGGGAGGAAAAAAGAGAGAGAGAGAGAGAGAGACAGAGAGGGAGTATTTTCTTGCGGAATCACCTGGTCGCGCACGCACATCGACGAACGTGAGGGAAAAAAACCACGCGGCACTTGTCATTGTCATGCGCGCGCGCGCTCTCGCATATATGTGTGCGTGTATGTGAATACGCGTCGGTTATTATATATATATATATATATGCAAAAGCGACCGGAAAAGAAAGAAGAAGGGAAAAAAGAAACCTATACGTACTCAGAAGTGCGTTTTCTTTTTTTTCCTGACACCCTTCATCTTCCTTCCTCGATGCGGCGCGCGTTCCTTCTTAGTCGCGACCGTGTCACTCGAGTTGACGCGACCGTAGCGGACGTCACTCCACCCGGCATGCGCGAATAGAGGTCCGCTATAGCTATAGCAAAGTAATCGCGAGATGAAAGATGAAAGAGAACCGGTAGCGAAATCGCGAGAAGGAGGGAAAAATGACTGTGAGATGAAAGCGCGAAACGCCACCCAAGTCCATCGCCATTTTGCGGAACCTTCTAGCAATCTTCATGGTTTTTTAATTATCTATCGATACAAGACGCTCCTCCGATAAGTTGCCTCGCGCTTCAAATACGTTAAAATTATATTCTTGCGCGCGCGATATTTTTCTGGGAAATTAATTTCTTCATATTGTAGACCATGCACGTGTACTAAACGAGCACGTGTTCCCCGTTCCCCGTCCCTTTCACGATGACAATGAATGAATCGACGATGAATAAAAACAAATAAAGTTGGAAGAAATAAAAAACAAATAAACTGGTACTTGTGCTCGATCGGAAAATTATAACACGCTACGCGATTGTGTTTTTTAAATTATATTATAATTGCTCAATTTTGTAATTAAAAAAGAAAAAAAAGCAAACAATTGACACACGTGTGAGAGATTCATTTTTATCTCGTCTATATTTTAATAATCTTAAACGCGAATATATTTATTTATTAAAATGTGAAATGTATTTCCGAAAATGTTAGAAAATGATCTTGTAGGGTATTTTTTTCAGAATGGAAGAACAATCGATTCTCGATGACAGATCGAATTCGAAATTGCCGCGAAACGCGCGGCTCGGTCGCGCGACTCGTGCATGAATTGAATGCACGCGAGAGGAACTCGGGCTAACTCGAGCGTCCATGGCGTCCCGGACCGCCGCTCCTACGGGACGCGCGAACCGCAAGGCGCATGCCCCGGACGGTTTATTATCTTCTTTCTGTTCAAGTGCCATTTCGTTGCATGCAGTGCAGTCTATAAAACAGAATGCGTTCCCCGCGGGTCTCGAGTTTCCTATCACTTATCGTCATTCGTAGCGTATAAACATAACAGCACGCGGTCATTAGCTCGATTCATATTGTGTTTACGTATCCGTTCTGACACATGGGAGCGCGGCCGGAGCGCGGCTAAAATCGCGTCAGCTTCATCCATCCACGGCGATCGTAAGAGACGGGCCCGGATATCCGTTCGTGGCGTCCCCCAGGCGTCGTCTAGAATATCCGACGAGATCTCTCGCCCGAGACCGAGTGACCGCGTAAAAATGTCATCTAGCTACGCGGACGGGTTATCGCCGTACGAAAACAAAGGAGTGTTGGGACTGGAGGAGGTGAGGGAAAAAAAGGAAGAAAAAATATTCGGCGGGATGAAATCTTTTTTTTTTTCTTTCTTTCTTTCTTTTCGTCTTTTTGAGACTACGACGTTTGATTTTGAATGCTTCGAATGCGATGCTCTTTTTTATTTATTTATTTATTTTTTTTTTTTACTTCTCTTTTCCTCTTACTCTCTTATTCTCCTCGCTTACAGAGATACGACAGCGTCGAGACTCTTCGGCTGAAATGCGGCCTCCTGGCCGAATGGATACAGGGCGCCCGTCACGTCGTGGTCCACACCGGCGCCGGTATCAGCACCGCCGCGGGTATCCCCGATTTTCGGTGACTATCGCCTGCCGATTTCTGTCGAACTGTCAAAAATTTTTGATAGTCCCTGTCCCTTGCCCTCTTCCCCTCTCTCTCCATCTGAATTCACCCCCTTCTACTGAGGATAGCATTTGACATTGTATAACAGATGCGATACACGAAGAATCTTGAAGCATGAAGATCAAGTATGAGATGAAAACATATAACAATGCTAAGCTATTGACTTGTAATAATGCATTTTTATGAAACGCAATCTTTTCGCGCTATTGTAATATATTTTTAAAATGTTTATACATATGTTTTTAAAGTTTCTCTAAACTACAGATAATTTTAGTAGCTCTTACATTGAAATTAGAAGAAATAAATATGAGAAATCTAAACACGGGAAAACTTAATAAAATTATTTATACATTCAGCGACAGTAGATTGAGAGAAAATTCAATAATTAGAATATAGTATAAAAGTGTATAGTGTTTGCCTATTTTGAACGATATCTTCTCTTACATTAGGGGTACAAATGGTGTGTGGACATTGGAACAGAAAGGCTTAAAACCTTCGATGAACATTTCCTTTGATGAAGCAATTCCTACAAAAACACATATGGCATTGAAAAAATTGATAGAAGTCAGTAAGTGTTGGTGAATGAAAAGAGCTATAAAAACTTTAAGAGTTTCAAAATTCTTTTTACTTAATATTTCTTTGTTACAATTTTTTTTTGTTTTTTAGAAAAAATAAAATTCATCATAAGTCAGAATATAGATGGATTACATTTACGATCGGGAATATCGAGGCAATATCTAGCAGAACTGCATGGAAATATGTTTACAGAACAATGTGATAAATGTGGCAGGTTTGTATATAAATATATGATTAAAAAAGAATATACATATGTAATTACATGCTTCCTTAATTTTGCATGTAGGAGAAATATATAAACTAGTAAATATAAAAAATAGAAAGCGGTTTAATTAAAATGATAAAATATTCTATTACAATAAGAATACTGAGAATTCTTAAATTATTTTACAGGCAATTTATTCGTAATTTTGCGACCAAAAGTGTTGGAAAAAAATCTTTAGATACCGTATGCAGATCAGAGCAGATAGGCGGTCGTCCGTGCCGCGGCCGAATGCATGATACTATTCTCGATTGGGAGCATAATTTACCAGACAGCGATTTGACATTGTCTGATTTACATTCCAGGTAAGTGATAATAATATTCTGCATACATCATTCAACATTCAACAAATAGTTGAATATTTGAAATTATTACACAAAAAAAATATTATTAATATTATTTTTATTATACATGTATATATATAAAAAAATAATAAAAATTTATATTTATATATATATGTAATCAAAAATTATAAATAGCAGTTAGTTAATATTATATAATTATCTAATTAATATTATATAATTACCTAACTTTTATAGAATATCTTTGGTTTTTTGTGTAATAAAAATTCTAGCCACACACAATGCTTATCTCTAATATTGTATTATTTATCAATATCACATATATAATATTAAAAAGCTCGCATTCTTTTAGTGTTGCTGATCTAAGCATATGCTTGGGAACAACTTTACAAATTATTCCAAGCGGTAATCTACCTTTGTACACAAAAAAATATGGAGGTCGTCTTGTTATATGCAATTTGCAACCAACAAAGCATGTAAGATTATTATATGGCATTAAACTTATAAAAATATCTATATTTTGTGCAATTTTGTGAAAACACAATTCAAATAAATCATGATTACAGGATAAGAAGGCTGACTTAATTATAAATGGTAATGTTGATGAAATAATGGTCGCAGTCATGAAAAAGTTGGGATTGGAAATTCCAGAACATGAAAGCAGTATGGATCCGACACGAAATTCCGACACAACGGCTAAAGAAATGGACTGGACAATTCCGACTAGCAGAGTAAAAGAAATGAATGTGCTGTATAAAAAAGTGTGCAAGCCGATGCGAAGAAAACGGAAAACTTTTATGTACGAGAGGGAAAGAACAGATACTATAAGGGAGACTAAAGTCAGAAAGCAAGCATTCGCAGTTAAGCAAGAAATCAAATCAGAAGATAAAATAAGTACATCGAATGAAGTATGCAAAACCGAGAATGATCACGTGGTTAAAAATCCTATTAAAATAGAAGAGAACGTAGAAGACGTTGAAACATATGGATATTCGATGAAAGACATAACAGAACACAACACTGATCTGGAAATGAACCAAACAGTGTAGCAAGTTGTAATGGAGTGATAATTTTCCATTCTAATGTTTCAATTATTCTCAGTGTACGCTACAGTTATTTATGAGTGCATATCGAATCATTCATTGTATGTGAGAAATATCCAAAAATGGAATAGGTTTGCCAACATTCAATAGACGTTTGAAATATATTTGTTGCATATTTAACATTAAATATAATATATATATTTAATATAATTTTCTCTTATTCTTCTTTCTTTTTATCGCTCTCTATCTTCTTTCTTTTTCTTTTCTCTTGATTTCTTTAAAATTTTATTTATATAGACATATATAAAAAACAGATTTATTCATAGACAATATTCAAAATAAAATTATATCTGCACAATATTAAAACTTGTATTCAAGAAGTAATAACAAAAAAAATCTATGTATCAAAAATAATATTCTAATTTGTGTAATTTTGCAAGTGCATTCTGATCGTAAATGTAATACATTCATTTAATGTTAAATATGCAATGAGAATATAAGTTCATAATTTTGTTTACAGAGAACATGTCATTTATGATAAATCGAAAATATTCCAATAACTGTATATACTCTTATTAGTATCCATAAAGTGCTGCGTTTGTACTGCATCTGCTTTTTAAAACTCGCCTACATATTGATGCATATTAGATATGCATTACGGCGAGAGATTCAACGTGAATTAGTTAGATCTCTCGACGAGCAACGTGTTCCAGATTTCTCGTGCATAATATGATACTTTTTCCACTATAGATTACTAATAAGATAATTGGATAAAAGAGATCTTCCTATATAACATTTTGTCAGTAAGAACTTCCGTGAGCTTTTTTTTTTATTAAGAATAGGTATTCGAAGTAGTTGCCAAATGTAATAATGAAAATATTTCAGATATATATGAACTGCTTAATAAGTGAATAATTTATGCTCATTAATCATCAAAAATAATGTGTGTGTGTGTGTTTTAACTATATTTTTACATTATTTGCTGAAAAACTAGGAATCTTCAGATATAATCTCTTTTTATACCCTCTTAGATTTTTTTTTCATTAATTACAGTAATTTTCAGCGATCACGATATATATATATATATAACAATATATATCTTCATCAAAATCATTTTGAACGTTTTAAGTGGCTGAAAAAAAATAAATCCGTTAAAATAAGAATGTAATAAATTGGCATTATGCATAAGTGATTAGATCATAATGAAATTTTGTTTCTGCTGGCGATACACTCCGTGTAATTTTCCTAAATATTGCTTGTATGAATACACACAGATATATTATTTCGTGCTCCGTGTGCGTTTAATCGTCCTTAATATTCAGATATGTTCGCCTTACAGAAATTGACAACGCACACGAGACCGATTTACGAATGCGCGTCATATTGTGTTATAACGCGCGTGTTTATGTGAGTAAGGTAAAAAATATAGCACTATATTGCTACAAGCTGATGTTAGATTAACTGGTAAATTCAAATGGTGAATTTTTAACAGAGTGCGCCTTTTTCCATACAGTGTTGAAGGGAATGTTGAAAGTAAAAGTTTTAACGATATCTCGCAAGTTAGTACGCTAAACGATTTTCGCGTGTAGATGATATAAGCTGCAACGTATATAGAATGCATTCCGTGATAGAATGCAACATAGTGAATCGTGTAATATTTATATTGTACATAGTGATGTTTGCTTCATTCTCATCGTAATACATGACTTTATTTAAGTAATCATTATTACTCGCCAGATATAATATTCGAAATAAAAAGCATATCTATGAAAAAGATTGTGTAATGTATATCCCACAATATATTGTCCAATTATATATTCCCTATATAATCTCCCTCTGCATTCATCCATAAAAATCAAATATATAATTTTTCACATTTTTCGACATGACATGAAAAAAATTATATAAAAATGATTAAATTATGTCATAAGATATTTAATACCAAAAGATGAATAATAATTTATACTTTTTTTTGTAATATACAATAAAAGAAGACTCATATTTATGCTACATGAGAATATTACGCGAGCGTACCAATTATATAAAAATTAACAATTCCCTAGTATTTAATTAAAAATGTCTCTAGATTCGAAAATGAATTGTATGCATATAATTCTAAAGTTTATTATAGTCATATGTGTGTGACTGACGGTGATAATATAGCAATATCCCGATAACAAATTGATAAATATTGATTATCTTTTCTAGCAAGGCATCTATCGATACTTTCTACTTATCTTTTCCAGGAAAAATTTGGATTTATTGTCTTCATTGCAAGAAAATGCTAATTTGCCATACAAAAATAAATAATTATTTTAGTTTCTAATTCACATAATTATAATTATATAATCATTTAAATTTAAAATATATATTTTTTTTTCTTTATTATAGATATTAATATTTTCTCATTAATTACAATATATATATATATGATTATACAATATATTAATTATAATTTTATGAAATAATCGTCATTTAAACATAAAACTCTCATTATACGTTTACGTTTTACTTAATTTTCAATTTTAATTTTAAAATCGTGACCATATATAGCGAATAGTTATATATATCTTTTCTACAAGATGTTAGAGAATAAATCGTTGAAAGAAACGTAATTAATATGTCTCGGAGGCCCTTCGTAATTCTTTATCTCTCTTTCATTCCTAAAAATATTTTTTTCCGATAAACAAAACATATGATCACTCTCTTGAGAAGTATCCCTGCCCTCTCCCAGCCGTGCTATAAACGCCTGAAAGCTCCTTTGTACTCCTCGGGACTCTCCCTTTGTAGTAGTAGTGAAGAGGCAATCGTTGCATATCTACGTATGAGTAAGCTCTCGTTGCCTTCTGCCGGCTGTAGAGATAGTGCGCGCATCCAGCGTGTTGGATCCAGTTAAATTGGCGTTTTATTGTCTCAATAAATCGATTTTCATAAAAGCGTATATAACTCTCGGAGATTAAAAGCATCGAGAGAGGATACACGATACAGAGAATCTAGCATGGAGAATAAAAGCAGCAGTGTCGCAAAAGGTATCTAATAATGTTGCACATATATCGTATGAATAACGTGCTTATTAATTTTAATCATAAATATATATATGTATCTTCGTATTTGTTGTGCATTGTATTTGGTACAAATCGTGGGATCAGTGGTTTTAATGTATCAAGAAATTTCAGTGTTTTTTTTTTTTTTTTTTTGTCTTTGTACATATGTGTCAGAAACTTTGTATGTGTATGTATGTGAAAGATTTATTTAGAAAATATTACCTAATTTAATATACATCAGATGTCTTGTATGTTAAATCATGATCTTTGTGGCATCGTCAATGGGAAGTGAACTGCTTTTTTTCTTGCACTATACGTGAAAACAAATTGATTTTTTTCATCGCGTACGTTCGATATTAGGGATTATTATAGATATAGACATATATATATATATCGTTCATCAAGTGTCACTAAAGAAGAAGATTTTAATTCTTATCTGCTTTATCGAAAACATTTTATCGAAATGGGATGTGAAGTAAAATGATTCTCTTTTATGACATGCGAAATGGAGAATCGAAAATTTATTTTTCGGAAGACGCATTCTCTCTTTCTGTCAATTCTGCAGAAAAAATTTTATAGTTTATTATTCTTATATCGATTCAGTTTCGCATCCACGAATATTTTCCTAAATTAATGTTGCAATGGAGTAGCTTCGCTTTACATCGAGCCTCGCAATCGACGATGATATGGTAATATTTCTTTTACTGCGGAATTGAAAGATTTTTAGCGTGTGTCGGCCAAACATCAAATGATGTTGACGATAACGCTGACCGGCACGTCAAACGTACACTGCGTTTCCCATGCGTCTCCAGTTATCGCGAATTATTCATTTGCGCATTTGTGATAAACCTTTTATATTTTATATATGCGATTGATTTTTCATTTCACCTTGATTCCTGTAAGAGAATGTAGTTAGGCAAATTCGTCATTGCGGATAAAATTTATGCATAAACGCGCTTGTTACATTTATTTCGAATTAATAATGTGTCAATTATTGCTCATAAATTATAATTAGTAACTAGAAATCATAATTGCTTTATACAAGATTGTGGGGGGGGGAGAGAGAGGGGGGATAATTTTGAGAATTGAGTTAAATTTTGTACTTGGAACTCAGTGCGTTATCATATGATAGAGTTACATTATTTCTTGCTGATCGCAACTTTGACGATTCAAAGAAACCAAATCGTCTATATTCAATAGCGATATATTTAACGTAATCTATTTTTTTTTTTTTTTTTTAATACAATAAATATTAATTTAATTATTTTTATCTTATCCCTATTTATATATAATGTAAACAGTACACACGCACAGCATCTGAGTGAATCGAATTGACTATGGATATGTTCCGCTCACACAGCTTAATCTAATCTCTAAGAATCATATATATATATATATATATATATATATATATATATATATATATCATTTTACAACTAGCTCGCATTTCTTCTTCGTATGTGGTATCAGATTTATTTTCTGTAGACTTGGTTTTTGCTCGATCTTGTATTAATCTCCTTGTAGTCAGCACCTATTTGTTATATCTATCAATTTTTTTAAAATGTTTTTACTGATATAGTATAGATTTTTTATAGCTTGGTCTCATATTGATCATTTTGTGGCATATTTGTCATATATACCTCTCTAAGTCTATCGATTTTCTCTTAGATGTTAAGATTTTTGCTGGCATATCAGTGCACAATAAACACATACATATAATAAGCAATATTATATTAATGTTTAATTTATTTGATTTTAGATACGTAATGATATAAATCTTGAAGTTTGTTCGGCTTTTTTCCATTTTATATATATATATATATATTTTTTTTTCTTCTTTCTATATTTTTTGTCTCTCTCTTTTCTTCTCTAGCCGTAATATAAAATAGTATTTCTCTGGAAAAAACTTTTATAAAATGTTGATATTCTCTCTCTTTAGCAAAAATTACATCATCTTTTTCAATGATTAATATATATGTATTATTAAATAATTTGATGAGTATTGTGTTAGAGAATCCTTTATAGAACACACACATTACAAAATTTTTTTTTAAGATTGGAAAATGACGATTAAAATTTATATTGATTATAATCTTTCTTTATCGTTATAAAATTTTTTGTGTTATTTTCTCTTATTGTTATATTCTATTTTACTGATACTATAAATAATATTAACATTGCAGAATCGGAGCACAAAGACCAATATACAGCCGGATTCTTAAAAAACGGGATAATACGGGGTATTACATATCAATTAAAAGTATTAACATGGGTCGCATGGAAGATGTTGTCCAAGAAAGACGCAAGTAAATGGTGGTTGGGTACGGAAGTGGTTGATGCCCGAGGATTTCACGATCTAGTTTTGAGATATGTTAATAATGCAGTAGACGAAGATGGAAAAACGTCCGATAAAAAGTGCATGTATCGTTTCGTGCAAATCAAGCACATGACGCGTTTGACTGGGGGCCTCAAGATCTCCATTCCCCAACTATTGTCCGTGGACAAGGAGTATTGTCAGTACAGTCTTATCTACTTGTTCAAATCTTATATGCATATGATCAACAGATTTGAGAAGATAACGCCGGAGCAAATCGTGGACATGACGGTTTTCACAAACAGAGACATTAATACTTCGCTGGAATTTTTAGTACCTGTAAACAGGGATGAAATTTTTGGCTTCGAAGAAAAGGGCAAACGATATCGCTTCGATTTAGACGCACTGCGAAAAGCACCGAATTTGATAATAGGACGCCTGCGAATGATATCGCGACCCGACGAAACACATATGTGGAGCTTCTTGGGCAAATTGGTATTCGCAGTGGGCCAACCCTCTGAACCCGAATTGGAGGAATTTATCGTCAAAGATATGGGCAAGGTGTTCAATACGCCACAGATCTTCTACAACGATCTGTTTAAGAACGTAACGGACTGGTTTCTCATTCTCGAGAAAGACAGTGCGCCATATCTCACCGAAGAATACATAAAGAAGCATCTGAAGAAGATGGAAGATATGCTGTTAACTCAAAAAAAGTCAAACACCTTTTTTATTGACGATTCACTTCTTTCTCAAAATTATCGTTAACATAAAAAAAAATTTTGTACTTCTTTCTTCGTAAACTTTTATATTTCTTTTAGCGAATATACGATATAAAATTTCTTTTATTTTTTGTATTCGAGAAAGAGATTTATTTTATTTAAGATAATTTAAGATTTTTAATTCTTTTGTACTACGATAAAAGATTATCTATAGGATAAAATAAGAATGATATTTATGATATCATATTTATTCATTATCTGTATCTAATATTAATTTTATTTTTAATGTCATGATTTGGTTTTCCAAATGCTATTGATTAAATAAACGATATCATGAATTAAATATCTATTATTACTAGAGATTAGATTTAGTAACACTATTTCCATATAAATATACGATATCATAAATTAAATATCTATTATTAGACATTAGATTGAGTAATTCTATTTCCATTTTTGCCGACGTGATATTTCTTTGGAAAATAATTGAAAATTTTACACATAATTAAGTTTTCTAAAAAAATCTAGAAAATATATTGTCTAATATAAATTACGTTATTAATTCTTTTTTAGAATAATATAATTTAGGACAATATAATTTTTTTTAGAATTCAATTAAATTGCTTTATAGCTAAACTATAAATTCAGTTACAAAATGTTTATTCCGAGTTTTTACGTACCAAGAAAGAAATATTTGTCTCTAGATTATACTAGACGAACTATGAATTATCTAATTTTTTAATATATGTAAGGCAAATAACAGATCAGATAAAAATAAATAATAATTACGCATATCGTTTAATTGCATGCTGTTTATTATTATTCTACGTTTAAATTAGAGAATACAACTTATCCATGTACACGTGCACTACAATGATTACTTGATATCTTAGAGCTTTTTTTTTAATAGTCAAGGAAAGTTACACTCAAAAAGATTCAAAATTGATTCGTCCGCTTCGATAAATATAGCTTTCCTTCGTTCGCCTACAGCATACCTAGGATCTTAGTTAATATATCGACGCGCTTGATGTGTTTATCGCAGGATATTTCTAAATTTAGTCCTTTTATATGTATATAAAAAAATTAGCTTTTTTTATAAACACTATAAAAAAGACAGTGTTTTATCAAAAGGCTGAATTTCTTTAATGTAAGGATTGAACTTGCAAACATCCTGCGACAGAGACGTCGTAAAGACAATGCGTCGCAAGACGAGATCAAGAACGATGTTGATAGACAATTATTCTCAATCTCGATTTTGAACCTGGCTAAAACCGCATTATAACCATGTGTATAATTGTCTTTACTATAAAACAATACATGTTTAAGAATATGATGGAGGAAGAGGAACAGAGGTTTAATCAAAGAAATGTGATGTAAGTAGAAACAGGAGGGGAATAAGATCGTGTAAAAGCATAAAGGAATGACAAAGTAGAGTGGATGAAGATAAAAGGTGAAGAAGGAGGAAATACAAATCGTTTTCCTTTGGCCTAGTCAAATCCGCCATCTACTCATCCCGATCGCTCTAATATTATATAATCCAACTATCTATCTACGCCAATAATGAAATTAATAATTTGGTATAATTGTATCCGCGAAGGGATAATCGAACTATTTATATACATTAAGATCCTTAGAATTAATCGAACGCGAATATTTAAATGATTTAATATAGTGACAAACTTTGCTATATTGCTTTGCACATTTCCACGTCTCGTTTATCTCTGTGAAAATTGCGTTTCTCGCTCGTTTTCCATTGAAAAAAAAAAGAATCGATACAATATATAGATCCGAGGTATCGCGATCCTTGAATGAACGAACGAGGTTCTTTAACTTATATATGTACTTTTACTAATATACATAAAATGACTTTCGTTTTTCTTTTTCTTATGTCAAATGTCGGAAACATTTCCGCGGAATGTTCGAATCAGAACGTAGTATTCACCGACGAACATACACGCTAAATGCATTATAATAAAATGCTTATATGTATTATATATCAGTTAAATTCGTACTTAAATCTATTATTTTTCTCACTCTTGTAGAAACACATGACTAACAATAAATAAAATTACAGTGCATATGGCTAATTTAATTCTCATTGCGTGAACAATGAATTCTTTGGATTTAAATACAGTTTCGCCTTTTGCAGAATATGTTGCAGAATATTTGTTTTCTTTTTTTCTTCTTTTTTTTACAAAAAAGTTTAGATGCTTTCTTATCCTTTTTTTTTACAAATATCCTACCACAAATAATTGTGAATATGAGAAAGTTGAAAACTTGCGTTCGCATCTCGCAATTACTGCCTAATACTGCGTGAACAAGGAATAAGGAATACAAACACAAATGTTATTTGCCGATTTCTAATGCACATTTTCTAATGTACATATATTAATCACAACATTGCTGCTGATAAATTATTACTTTTGACGGAGTCCTTTTCGCGCTCGCGAAATCATGATACTATCCCGCGAATGATGCGATGTATAATCGTACAATCACATCGCGAAAATCTTAAGTATATACGATCAAAACATATGATTCATATATATGTACAAAGGTATGCGGTGTCACACAAATGACGCGCTTCTCATAAGGAAAATGAAAATTCGAGGCGTTATGAAGGAACTTTTTGTCAGAAGCGTGGATGCTACATCGTTATACGCCGGTAAGATAGCAACCATGTGTATATGTATGTATAACGTCTTAAATCATCGACGATTAAGTGATACGACTGTAGAATAGAATAGATAAAATATGCAGCGCAGGTACTTCTTAAAAGTAAAGAAAACGTGCGTAAGAATGATAGCAAATAATACATTTTACTGCGAATAATTAAGTATGCTCGGGAAATAAAGAAAGAAAATAAGTGAATCTCTCAGAATAAATCGAAAGGAATCAGTGAAACTAGACATCTTTAAAATCGAGAAATCTTTAAGATAGAATCTCTTTAAAATTGAAAAGATTGATTTTTAAAAAATTATCTCTGTTATCATCATACAATTTATACAATATTTTTTTTTTTATATATATCTATATATATATATATGTATTATAATATATAATATTTTATTAATATATATATATAATATATATTATAATATATATATTTTATTAATATATATAATATATATAATATATATAATATATTTTTTTATTACATGTATATGTATATATATGTATATGTATGTATATATATAATTTTGAATTTTATTTTAAAACTGTTTCCAAACAAATTTTAATTTTTTAATTTTTAATTTTAATATAATAAGAATTTGAAACAAAAATAAAAAATCGTAATCGTATAGAATGGATTCCCATTGATTCATTTAATCCACTTATTTTTTGCAAAGTAAGTATAACACTTGTTGATAATACAATCTCGTTATAAACTGTAAAATTTCATCTCATAGAGCGCATAATCTTATTCCGGCTACTGCTCTTTCTCCCTCTCTCTCTCTCTCATCAGAGAACTTTATTTCGACAGAAAAATTCTCCGAAACACTACGGTGTTTTATACAAACACGTGCGACAAATCGATAAGGAATGTAAGGCACGATCGTGAACCTTAGACGGAGAATTGAAGAGAATTCTGACGATTAATCTAATGATATCTTCTGTGCTTATGAACAGTAGAAGAAAACGATGTGCGATCAGACAATAACATTTTTCAAATGACGTTACCGCAGATAAGCATGGTTCAGTCCTCTCTTACACATCAGACAAGTTATATATTTATCATCACTCAGATTTAGTGTACCAGTTAGCATCGCCAGAAATATCTAATTCGATATAGATTGCTCGATATATTTAACTACTACATATTATACTTAATTTATATCTTCCTTCAAATACGCAATTCGCGTGTGTCCGATCGCAATCTGCTTTCTTCCACACGCTTCTAACGTATCTATCACTCGCTATGATTGACACCCAATAACTTGGCCGCGTCGTCCGCCGAGCTCAGAAGAACCTTATCGAGTAAACCTTTCTCGCGTATGCCCAATAAATTGGAGATCAAGTCGTTGTCGCCGCTCTCACTGGGCACTTCCGCGGGAGGTGGCGGGGAAGGCAGAGAAGCAGGCGCAGCGTTCTGCGAGCTATCGTTTGCCATTCTGCCGGTGAGAGTGGCCATGTTGTCCGCATAGTGATTGTACCGCATAAGCGCACAGGGTGCCGCGTCCGCTGTTGCGACTGCCGCAACGGTCGGTAGAGAAATTCTGTCCTGGGTACGGGGTCTACTAGTATTCGTAGAGATTGGCGAATGCTGCTGGCTTCTAGGTGTTATCGTCGGTGGCTGCGCAGGCGAATTGTCCTCGTCACCGCTATTACCTATGTACATGGCAGAATCCACGGACTCGTGCTTTTTACGGTGGCGCAGCATGCTGTGCTTCAGCGTGAACTTCCTAGTGCAGATGTCGCATTCGAAGGGTCTTTCGCCCGTGTGGGTTCTCATGTGACGCCGAAGATCTTCCGCGGACCAAAATCGTCTCATACAGAAAGCACATATAACCTGTAGAAATAAAGCATTAATTGAGCTTCTTAGAAGCCAAACTGATAAATGTTTCTCTTGTAAATTTCTAATATTAGCGCTCTACTATTAAAATTAAGATATTTAAAAAAAAGAGAAGTTGATCAGTTTGGTTTTCGGAAGGCTATCATCAATTAATGCAAATATAATAACTCTTTGCAGCCTTCTTTTCAAATAGTACAAATTAATCTAAACTACAAACTGGAACAAAGCAAGTTCAGACTAAATATGTTTTTATTTTCTCAATTGTAACTATCTTTTTTAAAGAGGCAAATGTTAAAGAAATGATTTCTTATACCTTTCTATTACTGTAATCGGGAAATCGACCTCTCTTATCTTCGCCGTCACTAGGATGTTGCTGTGCCATCTGATCTTCATTCGCGTCTATGTTCATAGATGCCATATCGAGGGCGCCCTTGGCCTTCAGCATATCGTATGAGCGCTTGTGATGCATTTTGATGTGATCCAAATTATCTTGACGCTCGGAAAAGCCGCTATCGCACAAGTAACATTTGAAGGGAGCATCGCTAGGACCAGGCGATGATCTTGGCGACTTGCGTGATCTGGTGATCTCGTTCATCGATGCCAGAGATGTCGTATTAGAATTTACCTTTACGGCTGTGCTAGGGGAATTCTCCATGTTCTCGGATGCGCTCGACGACCGGCTCTCGTAATCACTATGATCGTTCTGCGTGTTGGAGCACTGCGGTGGACTATTCTGTTGATCGCTGGATTCCGATCGGGACGTAGTCTTACGATGCTTAGTCGATCGGTGCTTTTTCAGATTGCCTAAAGTAGAGAAGGTCGAGCTTGGGCACTGATTGCACTTATACGGTCTTTCGGGCACGTTTCTCATGGAGAATGTATTGTTACTACTACTGCTGCTGCTGCTGGCAACCACCTGTACGTCTGGCGAGGAGGAGTTTCTGACACGGCGCATCTTATTCGCCTTTGCCTTATGTTTCCTTAACAAGTGGCGGTCGCAGTTGGACTTTGTAGTAAAGTAATGCGAGCAATGTGTGCACTGAAAGGGCTTTTGGCCGGTATGAGTGAGAATGTGCCGTCTCAGCGATGAGCTCCAAGGGAACTGACGCGGGCAATAAGGACAAGGGACTCGATTCGGTGCCATCGAGTACGCGGACTTCTTCTTCTTCTTTTTCTTTTTATTCGACGAAGAATCATTTCCGGAGTTTAAAGAATTCGAGTCGGACTTTTCGCTACCGGAATTGTTGCCACTGGTCGAGGCTACAGGGCCTTCTTCGTCGCTCAAGTACTGCGGTTTGAATTCCTGATACTGCTGAGATGCGTTGTCCAATAGTTTCGAGACACTCGCAAGATCGGCTGCTCCGTCCTCCAGTTTGCCCTGCTCTTTGCCGGAGGATTCCGTCTTGATCATCTCTTCGTTATGTATCGATTTGTTTTCAGCAGCCACAGATTCTTCCGCGTTGATCCTGTCTACGCCGTTTCGTGCAACTTGTTCACCGTGAGATTCTTCCAAGGTCTCTTCCGCGGGGTCGATCAGTTCCTTTTTCACGACGATATCTTTAATGCCCTCGCTGCTCTCTAACTGATCTCTCAGCAAGCTTGTGCTAAGTTCGTGCTGAGCTTGCGGCTCCTGTGCATCCCTGTCGCCTGATTCCTCATCTATTACCATTTCGTCATCCGAATCATTGTCATCCATTTTATCGGCTTTTAATTGTTGTGCTAGAATGGCATACTTTACTTGATCTGAAATGGGATGCGTATTATAGTCCGATGTAACCATTGACGAGTCGACGTTTTGAAGAATATTCGGATATGGTTGAATTACTTGCGAGGTTGACGGGCCGGAATTCTGCATCATATTCGGATGATTCGCTGGCGGTCTGCCTCTAGTTGAGTGTCCGCCGCGGGGTCTTTGGCTCCAATACTGAGGATGTTGTTGCTTAATGTGTCGTTCCATGTTGCTTCGCAGTGTGAATCTTGCCGTGCAGTGCTCGCAGCCGAACGGTCTCTCGGTGCGGTATCTGCGCTGCTTCTGCTTGGGTATTAGCACGCCATTTTTGAGTACCATCTTCACGGGATCGTTCGATGAAATGCTATCCGTTTTTTCGCGGCTCGGTGCGGCTTGGTTAGCTATCTGCGCGTTCACCAAGTTCGCGTAGGCATTGTGTTCGCTCGAGGATTGCGGGATGTCCCGCGCCTGCGCGTATGCCGCGTAACTGGTGCTGGGCAGTGATGGTTCCACGGGAAAGGTGCTGCCGCCGGTCAACTGCAAACCCCTGACTAGCTCCTTCTGCAATTTGCCCTTCTCCGTCAATTCCTGACCGAACATATGAGGATTGAGGAAATACGACGGTATCATAGAGGCGCTAGTCAACGTATTGAGATTACGATAGAAAGTGCTCGCACAAAAATTCTCTAACGACGTAGTCGAACTTTCGCGTGCTCTGTTCAGCAGAGCTTGAGTTAGCAGTAGTGCCGGATTCGCGGCATACAATTCCTGATTGTTCTTATAATGTTTCTCCTCCTGAGAATTTTCGTTCTCCCTCTTCCGTTTCCTGCTAAGATCTAGAACAACGTCCATGGATAGATCCAAAGGACCGTCCTCTCCCGAACTTAACACGGAGCTTGTCGTGGACTTGGTCAGATTTATCGGACTAGCTTGAATTCTTTGGTGTGTATCTGTTTTGGTATCGCTGACTAGAGACACGCTGCCATCCGATGATCTTGACTCAATATCCTCGTCGATCTTTGAATAATTAGACTTCACGATCAGATCATGAGATACGTTCGATTCTTCGGCATTTTTCTTTACAAGATTGAGAGCCTGTATCTTTGTTGGTCTATGGAATATGTCCGGCTTCTCGTAACAATTCATCAGCATTTCAGCGCAAACATTCGAAGGTCCTGGGTTACAGTCCATCGATACAGGCGGATAATGTATCTGCTGTTGTTGAGAGGTTTCTTCACGCTCGTTCGGATAGATGAGCGTTTTTCGCACGTCGTCCCTGACACCTCTGGGCGAGCTTCTCTCAACATTCTCATTCGTCGAGTCCTCGCTTGGATGATAGATCAGCGCATTCTTAACATCCTCCTTGCTGATCATTCCATGGCGATTCTTTACATGTCTCTCGCAATTTGCCTTAGTGGTAAATG
The DNA here is from genome assembly GCF_030449975.1 of Polyergus mexicanus. Taxonomy (NCBI): domain Eukaryota; kingdom Metazoa; phylum Arthropoda; class Insecta; order Hymenoptera; family Formicidae; genus Polyergus; species Polyergus mexicanus. The sequence continues at coordinate 12,049,209 of NW_027223321.1, read as the reverse complement.
CGTAATTGCAGAGGGAGCATTCGAAAGGTCGATCACCGTTATGCGATCTCAAGTGCTTCAACAGGGCCCCTTTGTCGGTACTGGTGAAGGGGCACATATTGCACGGATACGGCATTCCCGGTTCTACGTTCATATGCGCACGATTGTGCCCCTTGAGCGCCCGCAGATTGGGAAACACTGACGCACACAATCTGCAGGGAAACTCGCCCTTCAGCTTCATTTTCCGAAATTCCGCAGTGAAAGCATCTTGTGCCTCCTCCTCGTTATATTCGGACGAGCAGGTGCCCGAGGAACCCGAAGAGCCGATATTCGGATTAAACTTGATGTTGTTCTCGGGCGTGCTGGTGTCCGAGCGCGGGAAGGTCGGCAGCCCGTTCAAACTGACGGACAAGATGCTCGGGATATCCGCTAGATCCTTCATCTCCTTCGGTTCCGTGATCTCCTTCGGCTCCCTAGATTCCTTCGCTTCGCGCGCCAAGGATTTATTCTGCAGATCCAACACGGCGAAGAAGATCTCGCGCGTCGTTTTGGGATCGTCAGGCTGCGGGGACGGAGCATCCAGTTCCATTTCGAGATTGTTATTGGTATTGTTATCATTATTATTGTTGCTGTCGTTACTGTTTCTCTTGTTCTTGTATGGACCTTTGCATTCCTTTTCATGATCGAGCTGCGCCTGTCTGCACGGAAACGCATGCAGGCACTTCATGCATTGGAATCTATTGACCTCGCCGGAGGCCGGTCGATGTAGCTCCTGCTCGCACATCCGTCGGGCGATTTCCGCGAACTTTGCCGCCGAAAAGTCCATGAACGTGAGATCGCCGAAACCGTCCACGGTGCTGCGACGACTGTTATTGCCGCCTGCATTCTTCTTGTAATGACTCATAGAACGATGGAGGTTCAATTGCCGGTGATTCTTGAAGGTCATGCTGCAGATCTCGCAAGTGGCCAGGGATTCCGGATGCACGCGTTCCATGTGAGCTTCTAGCATCGCGCCGCTCACAAAGTCTTTGCCACAGATTATACAACCGAACGTCATCTGCTCCCCGTCCGGTTGGCATCTTATCATTATTCTGGTATTATTCATGAGGGTCTTGTGCCTCTTCTGCTCCTCCGTGTCGCTGGCATCATCTTGCAAGCATTTTCGCTTGCTCGCGTGATGATTGCCGGGCGACGATGGTTGCTGTTGGTCGTCGATCAAGATTGGCGAGTTGCGCCTGGCTAATTCGTTGTTGTTGTATTCGCCCTGATTCGTCGTCGCCGGTCTCTCCGAGCCGCTGCTGCCCTCGGAGTCCGTGCAACTGTTCGGCGACGCCACCCGATGGGTGCACCTCACGTGACGATTCATATTGCCATTCGTCGTGAACGACATGTTGCAGTATTTGCACTTGAAGGGCCGTTCGCCCGAGTGTACCAGGACGTGTCGGTCCAACGAGCTCGCCGAGCTGAGCACCTTGTTGCAAACCCCGCAGCTGTAATCCTCCTCGCCGCTGCAATCTGTGCTGCGGGGTGAGTTATGGCCGCGCAGATGATTCGTTAGTTCGTGGGAACTGGAAAATATCGACGAGCACATTGGGCACGGATGCGCGCCATTCTCCGATAACTCGACCTATTTTTCGGGGAAAATGCGATATTAAGATATGCGATAATAAGATATGCATCTCATGAATAAAGATGAGATTTGCGCTGTTAAAAATATTTTCGTTCGCGTCGTTCGTCTCTCATATGTATGATTGATAAGATTGTCAAAATTTCTAATTATCTGATTGTTCTTTTTGTTTTTTATTGTTTTTTTTTTTTTTGTAAGATATTAGAGTGTTGTTAAAGCTTTTAATTTATTAACATGAATTTTATTATAATTTGATACTGTTATTTTTAAGATTGTTATTCAAGAAGTTGTTCAAAAAGTGTTATTAGCTGTTAATTAATTACTTATAATAAATATTTTGTCTAAATAAATGTGAAATAAATACTTACGCTTGATGATGGTGATGCGGCATCAATTTGTGTTTCGTTCTCCTGCTCTTGATCGGTTCCATTCTCGAATTCAATCGCTGCAACACAAAAAGCATATTTTAATAGAACAAAATATATAAAATGTGAAATGTCCATAATATAATTAGGTAACGCGCAAAGAATAAATTTTCCCAATTTCGCTTACTATCAAATATTTTATAGATATTAATTTATTTTCATTAATATAGATGAAAAGATGAAATGCGCGTTTAAACGCGAGTCGTGTGAACGAAATCGAGGGCTTTACATTTCTTACTAAACTAAATTTTTACTAAATCATTTCGCAGACAGAGACTAATTTCAGGAAGACCGGAAAAACCCGCAGAGCGATCTCACAAACACTCATATACACATTCTGGACCACAATCAGCTGACGAAACAGGAAAACCAAGACATCGGATATAACAAGAGAGAGACGAATTTGTGAACTGAAGCTTTAGTATAAAAGAGAAAAAATATTTAAATTTTTTATAGAATATAATTATCTAAATATATTCATTGCGATTAGCTTTAATCGAATACTATGGCTCTATAATCATTATATATCCCTCTCTATTTCAATTTATTTATTTTCTTCTTTTTTTTAAAAAAGTTCAGTTTGTGTCAATTTACACAAATTATGATCCTAAAAATACATGGCTGTAACACAATAAATGTAATCGAATTGCAAGCTTTTCTTATTATCTGCAATCATTAGAATAATTCAGATCATTGAAAGATTTATAACGTGCTTACGTATAATAGTGTCTAATCAATGTGTGTAATATCATATAGTTTCTTTTTTTTTTACAAAATTACTAAAGAAACTTCGCTCGACGAAAAAGCAACGATTCAGTTGATCTTCACGCAATCATTACGGCATAATTCAAATCTCGTTATAATGGCGTAATAATATAGAATACGCCGAGAATATATCGTACACACTGCGACCGGCATCTGCTGTCCTTAAAATAGCAGATAAACAGGAGCCACACACCGGATCTCGCCGGTGTGTCGCATCCTCTCTTCGGAGGTCTTACCGGGTACATAAAGAACTGTGTCAGCGCGACACATAGGACAGGACACAAATCTGACCGAGTATTCCGGAAGCTGATACCCCGAACCGCAAATGAAGCCGGGACAATAACATTTATCAACGTCCTCGCTCGACGTTCTGACCGCACTCGACCGTCTATTCTAACTTGGCGCGAGACACTACCGTGTCTCTTGATTTACACACATTCTCTTTTGGAGAACGCAGTTAGCATATTGAAAAAAAGTCAGCTGAATTGCTTAGAATCCCGCTAACGCGGGGCAAAGCCAAGCTGACACGCAGAGGCGGACTTTTTAATCGCTTTGATATTTATCGATTCGGAAATTGATCGTGTTTCGAATGCGAGATAAACTATGGCGTCATATATTTTCGGTGTTTATCTGAGAAATTTAAAATCTTTTCTGCAGGTTATAATCCTGTTTACATGTAATGTAATAAGATGGAATAAAACAAAAAAAAAAAAAGTGACAAGACGTTATATTTCATATTTATGCTGTTATTTTGATAGAAAAATATTTCATTTAAATTTTAAGCAAGAATAAATTTTAAAATTCTAACTTAAGATTATAGATTCTTTAATCGCTGTGTGTAGCAGTGTTTAAAAAATTTAGATTATTGTCTTTTAAAAAAAAAAGACATTATTCTATAGAAAATTTTACACACGCACTTTTTATTATTGATGCAAGATGAAATAGTTACCAGAGAGAGAGAGAGAGAGAGAGAGAGAGAGAGAGAGAGAGAGAGAGAGAGAGAGAGAAAGAAAGAAAGAAAATATAACAAAACAGCTCATCCTTCGATGTGCTAGAGAGTCATCTTTATATAAATTTCCTTATCAATGAGATTAAACTTGGAGATACTATTTCGAAAACAATACCTCGGAGATGTATTTTAAGAGCAATGACTCATACTTTTCCTTTCCAAGGATTTACCAGAACAAAGCAATATCACGAGAATATCTTACGAATCATATCGATTCAACATCACGTCCTGGTGTTAACTATTTTGAAGATTTCCCCTCCCCCCCCCCCCATCCTTATCATATTTTCATCGAAATTAAAAGTTGTTCAACATCTAATAGATGATGAGTAGCAAATTTTCGCATGAAATACGGGATCTGATAAAATCACGTTTAACGTTGTTAAGTGATTTTAACGGATCTCGTATTTCATGTGAAAATTTGATTTAAAAATGATTTTTTAAAATGATCTCTTTTTTTGTCTCTCCTTAACAAATTTCTGCGAAATTTCTGGAGTTTATTCGAAGTATTCGAAATCAGACAATTGGCAATAACATATCAAAACGAGCAATTCGGAAAAATGAGATAAATTTTACAAGATTTCCACAAAATTTTGATAAGATAAATAAGATTCTTATATTCGTCTTATAATTAGATCTGTATAGATTTGTATCCATTATAAATTAAAGTTATTAAAATCTTAACGTTTATATACTACCCATGTGTTTTATATCTTTAGAATTTTTGAATTTATAAATAAAAATACATAAATATTTTTCAATAACATTAAAAAAATAAAAAGTACATAAGTATAATAAAATTGAGAGATCCAACCCAAGAATTTCTGAAAAATAGAGAAATGTGTTATAATATCTACATATGTAAACATATGTATACACAAATGTATACAATATGTATACAAATACACTTCTATTTATTTTCTATCAGATAATAAAGTTTAATGAAATGCTTATTATCAAATTAATAACTAGGAAAATGTGTGCGTGTAATCTCATGCAACGGTAGACGGATACCGGCGTTAAGCATAATAATTGACACCTTTAATATAGTCGAAGGACGTAATACGGCTTTGCATTCTCTTTCTGGAAATCTCGCATTTGACTCGCCGATATTTACGCGCATCTTACGATAACACATATTAATTGTCACGTAATAAAGAAACGGAATAGTTTTCAATCAGAAATTGAGATGAAACAAAACAAGTATTTCAGATCGATATCTTTTTTTTTTTTTTTTTTTTCAATTAAATCTTATTATCTCAATGTTATGATCACACTGTAATTAAAAAACATAATCTATCGTATGAGATACGGTAAATGAATCCCCTAAATATCATATTACACATACAGTTCGCCGATATTAAATATTACACAGTGGTCGTCGTGTGATCCTAAACGAACCTGTTCGGTGGGCGCCTATATAAATGTACCTGTCGGCAGGTGAACTTAATTCATGCGCGTAAATCATGCGCGCGCGCACGCCTTGGTCAAGTGTGGAGAAACCGGGTCTGATCAAGCTCGTCTGCGGTTTAACACGCGTGCCTGATTATTAAAATAACTCTTAACCCCTCGTGACCAATTCTAACTGCTTCTAATCGAGTATGCATTTTTATGTCACGAGTGAAATTATTAATTATTTTTATCATATTGTATAAATAAAATAATTCATTTTGATTTTGTATAAATTGATATCTGAAAATATAGTTACTCGAAATAATTTGCAAATTTTTTTTTTTTTTTTTTTAATTAATCGCGCTTTTATATCAACTATATCTGATTTTGCAATATCAAAACGTGACAATTTCTAATAGAATTTTTTTCACAGCATTGCACGATTACCTTAGATATAGCATGTTGTACTGTGAGAATACATAAGTAAGAAAACATCAATATCCTCGCATCGATGACGAGAAATGCGAGGCAAAGAAAAATAGAAATCGTTTTTCGTGGTTCATGGAACGCCGTAACGATTAGTCTCCGATCGTTAGAAATGGAAAGCACCGTGAGGAAAGATTTCCAATTGCGACGATTAAGAATCTATACCATATTTCATTCGAGACAATCAATATGCGACAGATTCGAGAGAAATTGATTACAGAATATCTAGAGTGAGTATTATTGTAATTAAACAATATAGATAACAAAGTTAAAAACTTACAAAGTTCGATAATAGATTTATTATTCAGTACAAATATAAAATTGGCATCTTAATTTTTTAACCAGATCTTCAGTTTCTTTTTATTATTTTTTATTTGAATTTTTCTTAATAACCAGGTATTTTTTTTTGTATTTTATAAACCCTCAACACCGTATTCAATATTTTACGACGATAATAGCATAAGTATCTTCATAGCCGGTTTATGTAACAAAGATACAGAAATAAAAAAGAATTTTCCGCGGGAAGATGAGATCGAACGATGGGATTAAATGCGCTTTAGATTGAATAACATGTAGATAATATCATGTCTCGCGCATGTGGATTTGTGCTCGAAATATGTGATGTAAGAGAAAAAAATAAATACTTACACGTCATATAAGTGCAAACACTTAATAACAAATAAACAAGTGCAAAACATTTGACTTTACTTTATCTTATTAAAATTTCATAAACCTATTTTTGATATAGTGCATGCATTATATATATTTATATATATATATATACTATATAATATATGATTTCTATACATTCATTATATTTATACTAATGTAAAATTAGGCCATGTATTAAAAGTCTATTTTACGCTATTAAGAAGGAATTGGACGGATCAGAAACATTAAAAGTTAATAAATCTAATACATTTCGAGAATCATGAATTTGACATTGCGCCTTTCAAAATATAAAATTAATAATTAATTTGTGCGAGTTAAAATAAAGATTTCCCCGTAGAATAAAAATTTAATTTTATGAATTTTTGTATATCAGTCACTATAAAATTTTTCTAATACAGTTGTTATAAAAAAGTTAGTTCAATATAAGATAATATTTACGATTTTGAGATTAAATTATATTCTATAGGACAAATGTTTAGTATAACTCATAAATTAATTATTAATTTTATATTTTAAAAGGCTAAAACTCTGCTTTGTGCGTATCAAATTCATGAATCTCGAAATGTATTAGATTAGATTTATTCACTTTTGACGTAGTCGATCCATGCCCAGTACCTCCTTAATAGACTTTATGCGTATTTAAACGACTATATAATATTAATTTCTGTTTATAAAAAATATCTCTCTTTACGAAAGATCAGCAGGGATTAATGCAGGGAAAAATGGACGAATTTATCGAGAGGGACCAATGCGGGAAGGGCGACTCCCGTAATCGCACGGTTTCAAGGGAATCGAGAGCGAACGAGCTGGAGGACCATACAGAACGCCACGCCTATATCTGCATTGCACCCTCGCCGGGGGATCTCGTCGGGGGAGCCTTGAGGGAAAAAGGGAGCAGTGTCGTGTCAGCACAAGGGCGTACATGCGCATTTCCGTTCGCTCGCCCCGATGCCACCCACGAATCGTAGGATGCTGCGCTGAAGCAGTCGTGGGGGAGGGAGGGGGGGGGGAGGGGGGTATAGATGACGACCCGACGCCGTGCCGCGTCGCGATTGGCCGCCGCCTTTCATCTCTCTCCCGGAGCCTTTTTTTATCTCCTTCTTCCCCTTCCACCGCGCTCCCCCTCCAACGCAAAACCAACCGTTCCCCTCTCGTGCCGATCGTCGCCGCCGACCCGTTCCTTTTATCTCGCTCGCGTTCTTCTCTCCTCGCTTATCTCGCCCCTTTATCTCGCGCCCGCTTGCGTATACCCTCCGTTCCTTCTTTCCTACATCTCGCTCGCTAGCTCTCACCGGTTCTTTCTCTCTCCGTCATCCTTTTTTTTTTTCTCCCTCGGCGCCGACATCCGTCCGCCGCTACTGCCGACGATCACGCTACGTTTTTCTCCTCTTCGTCTTCCTTCCTGTCCGTAGCCGCAGACTCACGCTCGCGTCTCGTTTTCTTCTCTCTCTCTCTCTCTCTCTCTCTCTCTCTCTCTCTCTCTCTCTCTCTCTCTCTCTCTCTCTCTTTGCTTTCCCCTCGCCACTTCTTCTCTTCCCATTTTCGTAACCCTGCTATCTCATACCCGTTTCCCTTTTTCTCCCTCGCTGTCCTTCTCTCTTTTCCTTTCGACGTCGGCGCCTCTTTCCTTCTTTGTCTCCAACCTCCCCTCCTTCCGTCCAGTTCTCCCTCATCATCCCCGCTTCTTCCACGCTCGGATACACCCACGCACCACGCAGGAGAAACAAAGATGGCGGTTAGTATGTTTCGAGAATCGTCTCTCTGACAACCTTGGATTTACCCATCCGTAACGCACCGAAGCAACCCTTCGTGGATGGCAACCCGTGGATGACTATTCTAATTTGCGCACGAATACCTCTCTCCTTTTCTCTCGCTCTCCCCCGTTCTATCCTCTCGTCTGATTATCATGTTTCCTTATCGGTTACATTAACGATACGTGCAATCGATTCAGACGTGCGTTTCTCCAAAAAAAGTTAAGGAATTTCGATCTTTCTCATAAGAGAAATGGATAATCGGTTCGAGATGATAAAAACATTTATTTCAAAAACTAGTATTTTCATAATCCGTAACATTCCGTTTAGATCCTTCATTTTGTGAAATTTGGATCACGATTTCTTTTATAAAATTCTTTTAAAAAAATTCAGAGTTTAGTTGAGTTAAATTGATGTCAAACTGAATATCAAACTTAAATAATTACTGTACTTTAATAGTGATTTAATATAGAGTGGCTATTAATATATTCGACATTATTTTGCACTGATGTAAATCAATGAATAGATAAATCATTAAAAATATAATTAAATTTTTGGCATAAAATATGTAATTAATTTCAGCAAAATATAAGTTTCTTGATATTGAGTATAAGAAAATACTTCAAACAAGATTATTTGCTCACTTTTTTTTTTTTTTTTTTTTTAATCTAAATTCAAGATCGTATCGCGAACTCACAAAAGTGAAAAGAATTGATATCTTCTTTTAAACAAGATTTCTTCCCAATTTATTTTTTGATTTATTACCAAAGATATTTTAAGCAAAGTCTCTATCCTCGCGACTACTTTCACGTTTTTATATTGAAATTCATGAATTACGCAGCTCTCTGTATTCATTCTAATCTCAGATAATACCGAAATTTGTATTGATGATCCGGCAATTTAAACGGTACGAATATCGTTCTTAAATTCTTCCAAAAATTCAGATTTGTAGAAATCATTTCTTGAGCGGTAATTTTATAATTTCATTATAATACCGATATAACTTGTCAAACTGCATTTGAATGAAAATTTGTTTAAAAAAGCAAACGAAATATTTTATATTAACCATAATAAAATCGACTTTCTTATTTCCGGTCAACGGAGACGTTCCCAAGGTATGTGACTCGACGATTTATCAAGACGCGCGATATAGAAAGCAATTGTCCGTCGCAGCTCATTAATTTCACGACCGTGAGAGGGCGAATAGAGTTCGCTAGGTGGAGGATATCCCGCAAAGTACCAATCGTATACGTGGCCCAACCGAGTGTTTCCGCATGTACCTAGACGCGGTTGTCATACCGACCTACCTACCTATAGATCGTCGTCGTAATAACGTCTATACAAATCCTAGACCGACCTTACGACGCCTCAGGGAAAAGCGGGAGGGAGGTAGGAGAAGGATGGAAAAGCCTATGATAAGTGCGCTGGTCGGCGAGCGTCTGATCTTTAGCCGCGAAGTTGATACCGATCATGTATCATCCGCATTGAGTTTTTTTGATAAGAGATTATCAAATATAGTTTGATTTTTTATAAAAAATATTCTACGATCTTATGTTCTCGCGTGAGAAAAATCGAGATATCGCTAATGTTATTTAAACAGTAAACTGTCATTTAATTAATATTGAATTTCTGCAGCAATTCAATATAATATATTATTATGCGTTATTAATGTATTATATTAAATGTCTACAGAAATTATTTTAACCTTAGATTTGAATTTCACCAATTAATCTATACACACATTAATCAAACAAATTTTTTGATCACCGGTTATCTCTCGATCAAATCTTAAAAACAGAGAGTATGAAGCATCGTGAATCTTTTTCAGAACTCGGACTTTTTCGTTACCTTCGACAAGTAAATGATGATAAATTAATATAGCCTTTATATACAATGTAAATATAATCTTTACAATATACATTTCCGAGAAAAATCCATTAACCGGCACTCTATATTTTCTATACATAAAGTAAAGACGACCACACTCGTCTAACGTTCCTTTTTCCATTTTATATCCATCGAATATCATTCCGTGCGCGAAATCAAATATTGAGATATCTTTCGTTTTGAAATACATGCATTTTTTTATAAATATTCTGATCTAGAAATTTATCTGGCAATGAGTGGCTATATAAATTAGAATAATTATTTTTTAATATTAAAAAGGAGATACTTAAAAACAAAACAGATTGTTTAAGAATTTTTTTAGAAAGATCGATACACTGATTTTAAGATATATTGTATTTAATTCTCAATAAAAAAAAAAAATTTATAAAAAATATATAAAAGAGTCATCTGTTTTAATCACTTTAAAATCTTCTTACTAGCATAAAAATAATTAAATTTTTTCATCAATATATTATTTGAGAGAAATATGTATTGCGAATGATTTATTTCGATGATTGATTGATGCAGATGTGGATATTCGTTTATATTGCACTTCTATTAGTTGTCGCGAGATGTTTCCCGACGAGTTTTAACAACGCGTGCACTTTCTTGTCAATATAAACATGGCTAATTAATCTATCTCGTTACCGAAGGGCGCCCCTTTGCTGGGGTGAAAAAGGGAGCGGTTGACTTTCCGCACCACACCCTAATTCAGGCTTCGTGGAGCCGCTCGTATAATCATCCTTGTGCTCTCTCTATCCGAAGGAAAGAAATTTTTTTCGGATAACACATTCGCACATCCGTTTACATACATGTAACATAGTCTAATTATAGTGTATTTAATTAAATTTTAATTCAAATATAGTGCATTTTGCTAAAAACACTCAACACACATATTACATATAAAATATTTGAAAATAAAGATCAAAAGCACAAAGAAAAATTAAATCTTAATATATAATATATTAATCAAACAAATTCTACTGTAATGAAGCTATTAACCCTCAACGAATTGACATTATTAATCTTCCATATGGCTTTTGAGAAGAATTTAAATGACTGCCTCGAGACGCGATTACAATCAAAGTTATATTCTCCAGACTTTCATAATGTTGTTGAAAAAAAAAAAAAAAAAAAAATTATTTAATATTCTATAAAGTGTTAAATTTTAGAGAGTGTACTATGCGAAATTTCAAACATTCGATATTATCCATATCATTATATTATATCTTGTTAATCATTCGAGATTAAAGGCAAAGATTTTTGTTCTTCTTTATTATGCGCTTTGAACTTCTTCCAAATGTATCGTGTAAATATTATTATTATTAAAAATTATTATTATTAATATTAAAAAGAAAGAAAGAAGAGTTTGTATAAAGGAAACTCTGAAATACACAATTTTTTCATAAATATTACAACAGTTTTGTATCTTCGAATTACATCTCTCTCGCTCTTTCTCTCTCGCGTTGCAGCTTCTTTACTATAATAAAATTAAATATTTTTTTTTTTTCAAATCATAAATCCGTTACATCGCGCGTGTTCAAAGTTACACCGTAAATATTTTTCATAACTCTGCAAAATCGCATACTACATATAGAAAATATTTGCCTTTGACGGTATATGGGAGGCAAAGATATCGCTCGGACTTTCACAAAAGCGTTTCTACGGCCAGATAAAGGTTCTTATATCTGCTTAAATTTGAGCTACCATTCATTTCTCCTTCAAATACATGTATACCATTATAAAGAGATTAGAAATTTTCGACACGTTACGTGTAGCTACCCCTTCTCTGCCATTATCATTAAGAACATCGATGAGAACATCGCGTTACTCGTGAAGAGAAATCATTCCAAGAAAAGAAAAAGAGATGATACGATATCGATCGTTAATTTTCACGGCAAAACGATTTTTCAGCAGCATTTCGTAATGAAAAAAAATATTAAAAATATTTCTTGTGCATGACAATTTTTTAACATCGTTCCTCCAATATTTTTCACTTAAAAAAAAAAAAAAAAAAAAAGGCTCGATACCAATTATCAATTTGTCGAAATGTAGTATAATGGAAAAAATATAGTAACGTGTAATGTTACATCTGGCTCTTTTCATCGCTCAAAATTTAACAGCCTGAAGAACGAATTAGATGGGCGCAAAAATCCGCTGCGAAGATTCGCTACAGATTTGATGATGGAAACCACTCGCGCACGATACCTCGAATTGCGTCACCAATACAATTGATGTAATCTCGTTATATCTCGTTGCGAGTTTCGTTCGTGGAATCTCTTAGCTCGCTCTCTAATATGACCATGAAGAGAACAGGTGAGTCCGCGCCCGCACGCGCCGCTTGTACGTTTAAATATTATAAAATTTCACACGATGAGTTAAGATACTAAACGAACACACGTGCGCGTAAGATACGCGTTATACCTATGGACAAAATAAATTCCCCCCACCTCCCCCCCCCCCAAAAAAAAAATAAAATATCGAGAGGAAAGGCATTCCGTGAAGGAAACGCGACGAATTTATCGATCCTCGTAATAAAATCGCGCAAGATTCTTTACGAAAAAAAAATTTATATAACGGGACGGTACAATGCATCATAAAAAAAACTGTAGTAAATATTAGTAAACATGCGGCTAAACGGAGATCGATACGCGAGAGATCGAGTTGTGATTATTTATCGGAGTAACTTTATTTTGCGATCGGATCTTTACCGTATTTTTTTTTCTCTTTTTTTTTTTCACGGAGATAAAATTTTTCGTGAAAAACTTGATTTCCAAACGGACGTACCTTTCTTTGAATATTCCATGATGCAGAGTTCGCTCCTAGCCAAGGTATCGCACCGTCGAGAGAAGAATTCCAAACTCCAGCATCCGTGAATGAACTGTGATTTACACTTTAACACCCGTTTATGAAGAAGAGGTATACGGGAGTATGCCAGATCCGATACACACCGTTCTATACACTTCGACGTTATCCCTCCCCCCCCCTCCCCCCACCCCCAAGTCCGGGAACTCGATTGATCCAGAGATGCACCTTCCGAGAACGCGATCCGTTACTCGCGCGCGTGCTCCGACAGGGAAAATCCAACGAGATGCCCATAAGAGCGCATCACCGAGAGCTCCCACAGCGGATCTTCACTCTATCTCGCTCGCGCTCCTCTCGCGCGTCTATGGGATGTTAACATCGATCGAATCTCGTTCCAAATTGCGGATGCGAGTCGGCCCCGACTTCTCGATTCTCGTCGTCGTCGTCACCGCTCGTCGTACAGAAGCACACTGAGAAGAAACGCGCGTAACAAGCCGTGGCGTTCGCTTCGTGATACTCGGAGCGTCTGAGCGCACGACGGCGATCCCGAAACGAGAGAGGGTCCCCGATCCTCTCGACCGAGAGGAGAAACGTGGCGGGGGCGACCACACGGCGACGCTCCGTAGCAGAGTAGGAGCAGAGTGGAGGAGGGTGGGCGGGGGATGCGATTCTCTCCTCGTCGAATGCGCGTGGTGGTGGTTGGGAGCGAGGGGGGGAGGGGAGTGGAGAGCTACGGCGAGAAGAGAGGACCCCGAGATTCATGGGAGAACGGGTCACAACGGGCCGACTCGCCGCGCAGTAATGCCTCTGACAGTTTCTCTCAGCCTGTGTGCGTCGCTAACTCATCATCCCTTCCTCCCATTGGTCCGACCCCGCGCGCGCGCGCACCGTCTCTCTCACCCGCACCGTCTCACCTCTCCCGGGTTCGCCCGGCGATCATCCCTCCCCACTACTCGGCTCTCCTTCGCCCGTACCCCCGCGCACGCCCCGAGACCCATGACGCTCGTCGGACACATCTACGTGGATACATGGGCGCCCGAATGGAAATAACTTCTCTCCGAGAACGGTGGATTCTTAAAGGCTTTTTTTTTTTTTTACTTTCCCTCGAGAGAAATATTTGCGCCCTTGACCTTATATCGTGGATCTTTCTTTCTCTTTCATCGCATTTTTTTCTTATTCTCCATAGTGTGCGAATATTAATAGCGCATGTACGGGATCATCTTAAGGATGTAGAGTATATTTTTTGATTTTACTGTGAGTTTGAGAAAAGGAATAAAATCTCGATACAATATATTAGATTACTATAACGAGGTGATAAATTAGTTGACGTACGATCTAATTGATAGAAAAAAGCAGCGAATATTAATTTTATAAATGAGTTGATGTTTAAAGAAGAAGTCAATGTACGTGTAAAAAAAAATGATAATTTCAAATATATATAAATTTGATGAACGGCAAATCGTTATTTTCATCGGGATGTATTGAAATCATAATTATGATGATAGAATTCAATGTTTTAGCATATATACATAAATCTAATGATAGATATTTCGAAAGGTATCGCGAATTCTGCATTTACGATTAATCTCGCATTTAAAAAATGCTTGAATATTCGACCATATTTCTTTTTACAATTATTTTAATAAGATATCTTTCAACATTTTATTGTATGTTTTTTAACATAATCTAATATTTCGTTAAGATACACGTGCTTTGCATCCATATATATATATTCTACGTTCCCTCTGCTTTATATTGCAAATTATAATTACTAACTGCCATAAGAATTACATCACCAACAATACTTCAGATTGTTATTTCTCTATCTTGAGATAGGAGAAAGAGATTCTACTGTTTACGGAAAATATTTACATTTCCCTTCCTCTCTAATCTTTAATCCTCTCGTTTTTAACGGGTTAGGAGAAAAATCTCAGATATGCGATTTTATCATGCGTTCTTTCACGCATTATATCCGCATACATATGTTGGAGTAAATACTTTTTATCGGAGAAAACTTTCGCATTTATTGGTTTTGTGCGTCTGTAATGTATCTACAATGTAAATACAAATATCATAATCTACTTCAAAGAAACCAAACAAGAGAAATGTAGTTCCCCAAACATGGCTATTCTAGAAGAACGCGTTGGGAATAAAAATTTTCACGCGATGTGCAAGGATCTTCGCGTGAAAAATAAAATTTTTTTCTCCGTTAATAGCGTGTGACAATTGTTCAGAAATTAATTATGGCTAATTATTATTTATTGCTCGAAAAATTAATGGTCACCTTCCATAATTACATCCGATTACTTTATCGTCTATTGGGGACATACATCTTCGAAAGACTGTCCGTCCCGAGCGGCAAGATCCTACGATTTGTTAAACGTATATTCATCTTCTCTCCCCTTTCCCCTCCCCCCTAAAACGTCTGTTCTCAACGGACCGTTGGGAAAATAACCGACTGTCTCATTGCCCCCTCTTGCAGACGCCCATGTACAAGTACGTTTTCCACCGGAGCAAACCTTCGCCCTTCTCGCCCCGCCGTTTCTCCTCGCTCGCAACGATCTCCGTTCTGGCTCCTCTTCCCCTACTCGTCCTCTTTCGCGCACCCGGTTCCCTCTCTCTCTCTCTCTCTCTCTCTCTCTCTCTCTCTCTCTCTCTCTCTCTCTCTCTTCTCTTCTATCTCGCAGAGAGGCGCCGACGTACTACCACTACACAAATGACTCGGTTCAAGCCGAGTCGGCGCCTAACGCATCTGCCACCCACACTAATATACGACCACCACCCTCGACGGATCGTCTCTTCACCATCTCTACGTGCTCCGCGTCTGATGACGACGCGCGATGCTTCCCTGGAAACGATGGGCGAGCCCGCGGCACCGATTCATCGATCTTTCACCTGATTTAGTCTTCCTATCTCTAGAAAAACCAGGTTACCTTCTCTTCCCTCCCTTCACTATCTTCCCATCCTTCGCTGCTGTCGAGACGTTAATGAGATTACTTTGGGGCAGTATTGTGCAGTATTATGCGGTAGAATTAGTCAGGGGTATTAGAAAAAAACGATCAAAGAAATAAAGTCTTTTTTTTTTGGTTTTTTTATTACCGATACACGAATGCAACCAAAAAGATGTGCGATGACACGTCAAACGTTATTCAAATCGTCAAGACCATTCGTGGCAGTTGTGCATGATAAGACACAAGGTCAACGTCATTGGATGGATGACCGCGAGCGTTAAAGTTTCATAGATAATGTACGCTCGAACTTGCCAGTTCTACCAAGATATAATAGAAAAAATAGTTAACCAATGCACCATTTATGATTCTAAAAAGAAAAAGATTAAAAAATAAGAAAAGAAAAAAAACATGGCATGTTTTATTTGTCAAACGCATAGTTCGACGGAGAACGATAAATAATCGTCCTGTTTACAGCACAAATGTATGTATATCTTATTGAGGTAAAATATATTCAAAAATAAAATCGAATAAGTAAAAATAAAAAAAAAATTAAATTAAATAATATTGTAATAATAAATAAATAGATTTTTTAAATGTCGTAATATAGCCTTAATCCCCTCCGTAGAAAACTCAGATTGTACGTTATTGTCTAGGATTACGTTTCAAAATGTCGTCTTCGAGAAAAATTTTACTCGATGGCCGACCTGAAAGCTGGAACCAATCAGAAACACTCGAAACGATGGAAAAGATTTCGAAACGATCAACACTAACAGAGTGAAATCTTTCTTGGAAAGGACATTTGTGTGGGATGTAACCCGGTGATGTTATTGAGAGTCACCTACGTCCAATGTTTTTTTCCTTTATTACCTCCTACTGTTCATTATCTTATTTTATGATCCCAATAGAGCCGCTATACAAGAACGCATACCTGGCGATCGGTTTTTCTTAAATAAGTTGGAAACTGTCCGGCGGAACAAAACAATGCCCAAGAATAATCGATAGTATCGGTTATACTATATTATCATTTGGGTTAAACATCAAAGACGATTTAAAGAAAACGCTTATGCTAATTCTCGATAGACCTGGACTTTGAACACCCTCATTATGCAGGGTCGTGAAATTGACTGGATGCTGCAAGAAAGATTAAGGAGCCAAGGAGACAGGTAACCCTTTGCCATTGTTCGCATTCAGAATCTCTCAGGACTCATATAGGTATAAACCAATTTAAAAAAAAAAAATATCTTTTCTTCTCTAAAAAGGGGAGATTCAATGACCATCCTAATGTTTCTGAATGCGTTACCGAGAAAGTTAACTGAATAGAAATAGAAATTAGCGTGTCTATATCTTCTTTGTCTAGTACATTATACATTCTATTGTAAGACAAAAGATACTTGCCGCGTTTACCTTAATCATCTTATAATATAACTGCGGGGATCATTCTGAGAATTTTCCGTCCTTTGCGATCAATCATTAAGATACATAAAAAAAAAAAAAAATTATTTAGAATAATTTTATTTTATCCAAGACCCGTGACATTTTTTCTTGTAAAAATTTTTCAATTTTGTTTTTCAATTTTTATATTTTATAATAAAAAGATACTTTTTCTTCCTATTTATAGATATTTCTACTGATTGTGAGTTAAACATATTTTATATTTTTCCTACATCTATCTATTGACTTTTAATAATAACAAGATACATATGTATGTGTGTGTTCGTATAATAATCGTGAGTCAAGTATTATAAAATGAGATCTGAGAATAAGATCAGAAAAAGATATGTCGTTTCTCGATTTTTCGAAAATTGTAGAACTCACGAATGATTTCTGGAATTGATGTTGGATTAATTATCTATAAGAAACTATTAGAAATTTCTAGTGATCTTTGTAGCTTAATCTATGAGAATTATAGGTGAATACGACATCGCTTGAAAGCATGAGAGATACGATCGGAGATAAAATAGGTTTGATGATCGAACTAAAGAATTTTCTCTTTGCACGTACAACATCTATTATATATTTCAAAAATATAATCTGCTCGGAGATTTATAACGATACAATTTAATTTATCGCGCTTTCTCTGTGAGTCAGCCTCCTTACCGGGTATTAAAGGGAGATTAAAGGGAGTCATCCGATTCATTGGGAAACAAATATTTCTATTTTAACAAGTATTTATCTTAAAATGAGAAACTCATTAGAGTAATGTCTTCCTAGAGTTTGGAAAAGGCGCTTTCTTTAGATCTCGTTTTCAGTTTGATGCGTGATACGAAGGTAAGAATACACACACACCCACAGAAAAGATTTCCGGATCTAATGCTATTACTCTTCAATCTATCATAAAATAGGATCGATATAGCGACAATCACATTTATTATTAAAAAAGGAATATTTTAATCTTAAATGGAAAATTCTTAAATCTAGAATAAAATGCTCTTGGTGCTATCTCGTTAATTTTCTCACAAAGATGAAGATGGAAATTTGTAGCAATTTAACATCAAGTTATTCTAAATGCAAGAATATATAAGCTTAGATTTGTATATGTTACTCTTGTCTCAAGATAGTAAGACAATCTTATTTAATTCGAGAGAGAAAAAAAGGAATGATTGATTTAATTTTAAAATTGTTTTATTTTTATATTGCATAAGGTTGTGATACGATTAAATATGTCAAGAATATTTTTTGTCTCGTTATCAGAAATCCTTTCTGAGAGTGCATACACGCACACACACATATAGGTATATATAGTCATGCATAAGATTTCTAAAAGCCATTGGAAATGTCACTAGCGGCAATATTTACAGCGAGATATATTAAATCGAAGAAAAATTTATGAGATTTCGAAAAATGAAATCTCACAAATAAAATCTCGAAGAATTTTATCGAAACGCGCGTGATCGGGCCTTATCGGCCCGAAGCGCGTGAAGACGCGACGTTCTTTCCACTTACAGATCCTTGAAACAGAGAGCGAGAAAGAAAGAGAAAAAGCGAGAGAGAGAGAGAGAGAGAGTGGGGGGGGGGAGGGGGGAGATGCATAAGGTGCATGACGGTGATGCTGCAACGTCAATATCTTCTCCGCTCCGTAAAATTCCGGAGTTACCGATAAGTAACGACGAGTCGTCGCGATTAGATCTCTCTTGTTTGCTTCTCCGAGTCCTCGCCCATATTTGTACGGTGATGTCATCGGTGATGGTCCATCCGGTACGGATTAGGTCAAAGTCTCGCGCTCTTGATAAAAATCATGTCCCAATGATCGTTTCGTCTGCACCGTCACGATACATATCTGCGAATACGCAGAAACGGCGCTGATAAAGCACGGCGCAGGTAATTAGTGGTCCATGTGGTCCAGATTAGATTACGGCCGTAATCGTAGGCGACGCGGCTTTTGATCAACTCACACGCGCACACACGATGATAAACATCATCGCGGAAGGAGCAGCGTTTTCTTTTTACGCCGTATTGCTTAATGATCGTCACAAAGTTACTTATAATTGTCCATTATTGCTCGAAATGACGAATATCTGTCTCTTGACTCGTTTTCTATTAGATTAGATTTTTGGTTACTTTAGAAATTTACTCTTAATGATACTTGCGTCAAATGAAAATCGTTTTCATGTTACATATATCTATTTTTAAATAATTAAAACATATAAAATAGTTCAACTTTTTTATGTCAAAAAAGTGGATGTGAATATCATATGTTTCCGCGATACCTGCATCCAAAAGATACAGAAATAAACATAGTAATTAATGTACGAAAAATTGATATTGTAGAAACGATGAGGCTGTGGATGAAAATCGATTTGTAAAAAAATTATGTCTCATGCGTGTGCGAGAGCCGAAAAATATTCTCATATCTCACTTCCAGATAATGTTGTATCTCGTTATCTCGCGATCGCTCGAAAGGGATAGTCACATATTTCCTATCAGATTCAATGAATCAGATTAAATCACGATTCTTCGCGATTGAAATATAAAAGTTAAATCTTCGTGTCATGTATCCAATTCTTTTAATATTAATTATAATTAATATATTAATTTGATATATCTCTATGCGTGTCATAGTATTAATTATTTAATTTATCAAATTTATTTAATAATTATCGCTTTTATGTACGAAATGAAAAATAGTGGGCCGTTATTATATAATTGAGATAAATAAAAAAAAGAGATTATTGACAAACTATTTTTTAAATCATAGAAATCTTAATTATTATAGAATTTAAAATCTCGAATCGTGTAAATCAGACGGCGAAATAATTTCTGCTGAAACATTAGAAATTTTAAATTTCTTTAAATATATATATATATATATATATATATATATATATATATATGTATATACATGCAATAAATATTTTTTTAAATAAAATTTATATTTTTCGCTGCATATTATATTTCGATTTATTCTGTTAATTATTAAGCGTACGTATCTGGATAAATCTATCGTTTAGCCTTCGAAGATAAATGACACGCTTAAAAACATGTCGGAGCAACGAAAACAGCCTCTCTTACGAAATCTTCGCGTTGTCACGTTATAGAAACTTGGAGATTACCTTCACGGACCGGAAAAGCAACACTGTCGTAGCACAGATGGTGTGAAAACGACACGACGAGCGAGATGACGGTTCGTACGTACAATACAATTTGTACGGCCCTCTCTCGATTCTTCTCAAAATTCGATCAAGCAGATGCCACCGACCGAGAGAGAGAGAGAGAGAGAGAGAGAAGAAGAAGACAGACCTTTATTCACTCGACTTTTTTTCTTGCTCAACTTAACGCGAGACACACCGGTACGAGAGACCCACTTAGAGTCGCAACATATCTGAGTACACATACACGCACGCACGCACGCACGCACGCACGTTCTGCGCCCTCACGTAGATATACGCGCGGATAAAGGTGTACGAGGAGAGGAAGCTACGAAAGTTGCATACGAAAGGGACCCAGCTAATCCACGTGGACGGTCGCGAGCGTATCAGTTCGCCTCGAATGTAGGTTATCCGTTAGAGTATGACCAGCAATTGGAAGTACTGTTTTAAAAAGATTGAGACAGAGTGCGGGAAAGAATGAACGTCGTCTCACTGGGATATTACGTACGTTTCCCTGTCTAACGCTCAGCATCCAACAATCAAAAATTTCATATGTGATAATATATAAAAGATATAAAAGACAGTGACTTTGGTACGTGCAGTATCAGTATATCCTTTATTGCTTCGTTACCAAAAAGAAACACCGTCTATCTCTTGATCTTTACAGTTGATTCATCGCTTGTTGCTTTCTCCATTGGATTGCAACTCATTAACATAAAATATAACGGTATGTTTAGTTAGAATCATAACGTTAATCACAGTAATACAATTATCTGATTGTTATTATATTTTATAAATTATTTATTGTTTTTCTGTTGCGAGAGAGAGAGAGAGAGAGAGAGAGAGAGAGAATATTTGTGATATATGTTTTATTATTTATATAAATATATAATATATAAAAAGAATCGAGAATCCCATTTACACAGAAATGATTAGATAAAAAAGATATAAATAGACGACAGAAATATATATTGCAATTCCAATAAGCTTACTATCTAAATCAATTGTAACGAAAACCTGATAAGCCCACAAAGACATCTGAAACATTATAAATAACGCAAGAATTTACATACGAGTTCCATATTTTCCTTGACACATTGACGAGAAAATTTCAAAACGCGGCGTTTGCGTCAGTTATAAAAATAATTATCATCATAGATGTGACGAAATGATTAAGATCTGAACGATATCGAAATATGTTTTTTTACAATTACAGTTTAAGATTGCCTTCAATTTTTCATCCAATGGTAAACGAATAGTAGACGAATATTTTTATCAAAAAAAATCAGAAAGAGAAATTGACAATTTCTCTGTTTTAAATTCGAAAAAAATTTATTAATCTTCGTCCCTTTGTTTATAAGTATCGCAAAAATCCCGATAATATATTGTATTTGCGATACTATTATATAATAGTAAATTTCTATAATATTAATTAGTAAAATTTTTTTAAATATTTTTAAAACGTCTAAATCACATACACACACACACACATATTTATTCTATATATGTCATATAATTCTATATATAAGTGACATATTATAAGTAGATTCTTTTTCTCAACGTAGAGATTCCATTTATTCTTACGAGTGCATGCATTTCTTACAATTCGCACATATTCTTTAGAATATTAAATAACGAGATGGATAAAAGAAAACTAATTTCTTGCATTCACATCACAAACGATCGAGACTCGGGAAGAGATGGTGCATTTACTACGTTCCACGTACAATTGGCAATTAAATAGGTCGCCTTGTATATGGCGAATCTCGCTCGTGGTTTATTATCGAGTTAACTCGGGATTCATAAGTAGCTAACTCCGATGACGGGTCGAATCCGCTCTTCGTGTACACCTCCGTATGTACAATATGTATGTACATACGTTGATGCGTCACTACAAATGCATAACAGATGTCTGCACGGCTTGTGTAAACATAGATACCTGGTCTAGCCTAACTCCACGACAGCTAGAACCTTCGGTGTTCTCCCAGCACCATTATACGCTCATCAACGACCTTCCATGGGGTACTGACAAATGTATCATTAATGCACGTCATACACGCAAGGAGCACGCGCTGCTCGCCATCTCCGTCTCGTTCCCGCCGGCTATCCGGCATAGTGTGCGATTACCGTTAAATCGTTAAATTCTACGCTTTATCGTAGCGCGCTCGCTTACTCGGGGGTTGTTATCGATTTTCTGGTAGCTTATCGTTACGGGTTTAACCTACTGGTGACAAACGATAATGAATGCATATATCGTGAAGATTAAGTTGCCTCTCGGAAATGTTAAATTCAGAGAGGCATGTAAAGGGCAAACGTACGCGACTGACGCGTTGACGATTAATCGATAATAATTTAAGAGACCATCTTTTTTGTCGAACTCGCGAATCCGCCTATAACGATCGGAATCGCATGTACGTTGCATCGATTAACGGCGAATATATCGTTAAATCGGTATTACGATTGCGAGCGGCGATGTAATGTGTCGTTCGCACGTATAAACGTCGTCACTAATCGCAGCCGAGACAGGCAGCTCGTTCCGGAATTCTGTACGCAACGCAATGACTAACGCGCATGATATGGCAAAATGAGAATGAAAATTTCGCTATGCATTTATCGAGGGATATACGCCATGTGTCGCGTGTCTAATAATTGCCGCGGCAATTACGAGTCGCGGAAATTTCGCTGACAACTAATCGCCGGTTTGTTGCCCAACTTATTTGAACGAATTTTCGCTGGACGAAAATGAAATGAGCTTTCCCGCCTAGCTCGCTGTGTTTATTTTACTTTAAACTTGCAGCAAATATATATGATTCCTTATTAATTCACTTTTCACAAAATATTTTAATGTCAAAAATAACAAGATCGATGTTTCGTGTCATTTCTGAAATAGATTTTTTATTTTAAAATTAATTATACAAAAGTAAAAATAAATTTCCTTCGATAAAAATTATCGTTAAATTAATCGACAATTTGCCGGATAAGAATTTTTCATTTATATATGTTGAGATATATTGTAGATCGCTCTTCGAGAAGCGATCTTTGAAAAACGAGACATTTTTCTGGAAATAACGTTAAAGGAAAACTTTCATATTTCCGATGTATATTCACGGATGACGGGATGTAGCGACCTTGCCGTATGAATGATGCCGTCTGGAAACCTCTATGATGACGAACGACGCGCGAGAAACCTTAGAGGAGCAACGGCGGAGAGGCAGCGCGCGGACCACCTGTCCGAAATACTTCCGTCACGAACTTGCGGTGTCGCCGATAGAGAAAAGATCAATGAAATCAGAAATGAGATCGCGATAATTGCTTCCCGTTTGCGCCGGAAATACGGAAAGTACAATGACACGTTCTTCGAGAAATATCCAAACAGAATTAGTCATCTCCCGAATAATGGCGTAGCAAAAGAGAAAACATCATTGAAAGATAAAAAGTAACCCGACCCGAATAAATAAATAAATTCTAACCCAAAGATCAATATAAACTGATTTTTATCTTTCCGTTATTTTCTTGTAAAACAAGCCCCTTCACATTTTCAATCTTTCGCCCGTTCTTAAAAAGAGGGTCCATTTGTACATAATGGTTATAAAAAAATTTTATTTCAGCCTGTGGCCTTTTGTTAATTTAATTTATCGCTAAAAAAAAAAAAAAGAAACTCAATTGCAGTATTGCTTGTTTAGAAAGGATTTCAAGAATAAAAGGATCTTCTCGCCTTTTCTCATTACTATAACTAACTTACTGAAACGTTTTATCGAAGAAAAGTCGTAAAAAAAATTTCTCTGGACCTCGAGTGAACTGTGTGCCGCCTCGAATTTAAGATAAAAAAAATTTAATCTCAAGATCGTGAATGCATATTTACGAGGAGTGGAACGAACTTAGATCAATGACTGCTGTCGTTCATTCGTAGTACCGGCACGTCTCGTTTGCGGATGAATGAAACTTCGGAAGAGATACACGGAGAGCATAAAAAGCTTGTGTTACTTGTGGAGACGTCATCTGTAATCTGCTCCTCATCTATGCACACTCGCACTTATATATATATATATATTATATACATAAATGTGTGTATCCATCTATGTTATGAAACGTTCACCGACCAAAGACGGTTCGTTGGCTACTGAACGATTAATCCATATCATTGTTATACACATGGTAGCATGAAGATAAGAGTGATACGTGTTTTCAGAAATCTCAAGATGTCTCTATTTTGCAATTAGAAGTAACAGCAGTATTTTGTAACTGATTGATCATTTTTAAAAAATTAGATAGACCATTAAATCGACGTTTGACGATAGCATTTTAACATTTTGTAAAAATTAAAAAATGTTTATCAAAAATTAAAAAATATTATAATGATTAATATTGATTTTTTTGCATATATAAATATGTATCATATAAAATATACGATATCATAATTTTACACGTAATACAAAGCGCATCGTAAAGAAGATGCAACAATATCGAATTCGTCAATGGAGATACGGAAATGAGATGCAACTCTACGAGTCGATATGATTTTATATATTGTATTACGTTCCATATACATTTGTGTACGTAACAAGTGTACGCACACGGTTAAACGTGCATGTGTGTGTCCGTGTTGTGTGCGCGACAGTATCGACTCTCGACGTCGCGTTACGTTATGTTGGGAGGCTGCATCACACGTGGGAGACAGGTAACTCGCTTCCGGCCGTTGGGGACTATTATATATGAGATGCACGAAACGGAGAGAGAACCAACGACAAACCTGATATCTCTCGATATACGTTCTCTATGTTCCAGATGTCATATATGTCATTCGACTTTTATCGTGATAAATGATGATTTAATAATTTATCTGATCCTTTTGTTAATAATTAGCCTATATTTTATTTCGCAAGGATGTTAAAAGATTGCAGATAGAGTTTGTAAGAAAATGCGCACTTCTCATTTATATAAGCTATTTATAAATAATATAATTCGTTATATTATCGCGGCGATTAGAATATAAGAAAATAAGCCGAGATAAAGATTTTAAAAATTAACGAAGCACTTTTTTTAAGAATGCATTAAATAAAATTCTGCGATTTATAAAACGTGAGTTGAGAAATTCACCCATGAGATTCTTCCGTCTCTCTTGCAGCTATTACGAGTACGCGACCTTTTTTTAAGCATTCAAGGTTAATGTTTCACAGCTTAATTTTTTTCCCCCGGAGTATTAAAAGTATGTCAAGTATGTGTACCTGTGCGGCATCGTATCGACTTTCGAGAGTCTGGTCTCGTCGGGAAGCTGCATCACACGTGGGAGACAGGTAGCTCGCTTCCGGCCGGCGGAGACCATTGTATCCGTTGGCAGAGGCCCGTTTGTGCGCGCAGACGAGTTATATGTACTGCGAAAGAGATCGTACACAGGACAGAGAGAATGGTACAGAACGGTACGGGAAGAGAAAGAGAGAGAGAGAGAGAGACAGAAACAAAATACTACTCCTATTGTGTATCTACGACCGCGCCGGCTACTCTCGCTATGGCAACAACGTCTCCTCGGCTCCCCGCTTTTTCTTACGGACATGTAAATATTCGTAACGCAAGACAATGTGTTCCTCTCGACGCGCTAATACAAATATATTGTATACGATACGAAATAAATGTTTTCATGTCAACAGATTAAAGTGTGCGTTAAAATTTGACAGAGTAGTACTTCTTTTTTTTTCGGAATAATATTCATTTCCTTTTGCGACATCTCCTTTCTTCTCTTAATTTCTCTCGCACGCATTTATATATACTAGTTCTATCTTGAATTAGCGGAAATTTAATTCTTGTCCGACGTGTACAAGTCTGTCGAATCTATCCTTACAGATTTTTTAATAACAATATGAATAAAGATGCGATATAGAAATTTAACACATTTATCATGTTGATGCAGTAAAAAAAAAAAAAAAACTCAGGTGAAGTTACATATACAATACTTACACCTACACGTACACACTCTATATAACTTTCAATCTGCCCAATCGTAAATGGCTGCTCTTGTTTCGCATGTCACCATACGAGACAACCGTGTTAACAGTTTAGATATAATATATAGAAATCTATGATTTTGTCTATATAATTTTTTTTCTTCTTCTTCGATAATGATATATTTTTTATTTCCGATCCGGATGGAACGGAATCTGACAAGTGAAAAATTGACGTTCGAACGAGTCGCCATGAAAGTCTCGATGGGAATGCTTTTGCTATTTTCAGAAATGCTTAAAAAAAAGCATGCTTTATCGACGAATAGAAAAGTTTACGCTCAATTGCATTC
The DNA here is from genome assembly GCF_030449975.1 of Polyergus mexicanus. Lineage (NCBI taxonomy): Eukaryota > Metazoa > Arthropoda > Insecta > Hymenoptera > Formicidae > Polyergus > Polyergus mexicanus. Next base: position 12,022,591 of record NW_027223321.1, on the reverse strand, counting down.
AATTCCTAATTTACGGAATGAATTGTTCACAGCAGTTAAATAGGGTCGATACAGGCTAAAACTTTTAAATAAAGATAAATAACAAAGATTGACAGAGTCATTTTCAAGAGAAAGGTGCATAGTAATATAAATTATAGACACAATATAGACTATGGACAATAGACTATTGTTGATAAATCGGAAAATTCTTTCGAAATTTATATCCTTAACAACACAAGAGGATATTCTTCAATTTTTTAAATGATAATCCTTGTGCATGTATAATATTTTGTACTTTCCTTCCTTCGCATTAAGCATTTAAATTATAATAGGATCTATATAACGACAAGGTAATTTTATCGTTATTGTGTTATATCGATAACGATAATAAAATTTATTACCTTCCGCCTTGAAGAGATTCGCGTACAATTTTGTCTGCGCGGTTTCATTTATCCGACCTTTAAGGATTAGATATCGAAAGATTCTCTCTCTCTCTCTCCCTCTCTCTTATACAATTTCTGTTTTCTCATTTTCTCCTCACGCTGGCTATTTGCACACGTGTAATCCACTTGTTTCTGGCGAGCGTATTATTTACGAGTTTCTCGTGATCGCGACAAGCGAAAAGATTGCACCGTAATGGGAATCGGCAATCTCGCGATTAAATTCATCCCGCGCGATTATCACCTTATCTCGTCCCGCGTTTGCAAGAATATTTTGACACTCGTCATCGACTTCATCGTTACAAATAGCTGCTCTCCACGTAGAGATACGCGATCGAAAAGAGATACGCGCGTATGTATGCGTATGTGAGAGAGTTTGTCGAACGGATGACAAAGGCGTGTTCTTTCGCCGCGAGAAGATAATGCGACGTTCGTGTACACAGGTGCCGAGAGGAGGCCACGCAGATGCTGCGTCTAATCGGTAAGAGACGCGGGCCGGACGTATTGTGCGTTTTACGGAGAGCGGCGTTATCGCATCGCGCCCGGTTTAGCACGGTTAACCGAATGAACAACTGGGAGAGAAATTTCACGCTTGGGTTATCCTTTTTGTTTTTGGGGCCCCCTGCGTTAGACACGATCTTGTCTACAAACACAAATATAGAGCGCGTCGTCGTTAACTCTGTTGACTTTCACGAACGAGCGACTTTGTTCGGCGTTCGCCGTCGAAGCGATCGAGGATAAATTTTTTTTTTTTTTTTTCAACCTATATATAATGCCTTTGTGTAGGAAAATAAATCGACGAGATTTCTAGACAATTTGTCCACAGACAGACGATCATGATGCGTATTTAATATCGAAAACTTTTTCTTTTTTATCCTCTATTATAAAAACATAAAAATATATTTAAAAAATAATATAATTTCTATCTCTCTCTCTCTTTCTCTCTCTCTCTCTCCCTTCTCCCATATATAATTTGAAACTATCAAAAGCTGAGAGAAAATTTAGCGAAAATTCGAGACGTCCTCGTTTATCGTTGGAGGAAATGCGATTTTTCAGATAGACAGTATCTTTTAATTCGCGCGCTTATCGAGGAAATATCTCGAATATTTTTCTAGAAGAGACGCATCTCTCTCGGTAATGCGATGATGAGGCCGCTCGATGATTCCCTAAGCGCACGCTGGCCTGCCGTCAATTATTCGGAGTCCACTTTTGGACTATAGCATGACTAAGAGCAGTTGCTGCCTCGTCGCTCGTGCAGCAGACCGCGAAGATGTAATAATTCTTTTTGCCCATGCGAGCTGCTCCTCGCCGCTCGCATGATGATGCTTCAGGCGAACGGCGACGGCGGGGGAGGGGAAGGGGGAAGGGGGAGGGGGGGCAGGAGGGAGGAGGGTCGAGGGAGAGGCACTCTTGCGAGATGTGTGCGTTCACGGTACGCCGATTTTCCGCTCACGCCCGGAGATTCTGCTCCGCAGAGGTATGATTCTCCGCTTCCTTCTGTCGTTAGCTCGCGCAACCGTACCGCGGCGAATCATCAATCCCCGGGCCCCTTTACTTGCGGCCAAGGATGTGTGCAACGCGTTCGATGATGATTTCTGACAAAATTCAGATCGCGAGGTGATTCTGATCTATCGGATCAACGTGTATAGCGTACAATGCATTTGTCGTATCATCGAGAGATTGCTATGATACCACGGATATTATTTTTCAGAAAGTCCTTCAAGCTTTTTATAAACACCGGAAATTCGGCGAGAGAGGAAGAGAGGATTGTCAGTTGATGTTCGGCCGCGATTGTATCGAAGATATGATCTTAATCCAAAGAAAATAGCTCGCTTTAATGAGTTATTATTACATCTTCGAGATAATAAGGTGATACACGGACGTACAATGAATAAATAATTACGTGAGATGAAGAAAATAATGAAGCTGGAATTGGAATTGATAAAATTATTCTATTATCGCATATAACACACTGTTATCTTTACTTCGTAGCAAATATTGATAATATTTTTCTTTTTAACTTTTGCGATCGATATATTATAATACATTTTACTTATAAACATCAAATTCTGAAACTTACTTAGCCATATAAAAGAGTTAAGAGTTTAAAAGCAAGATATAAAATATGATAATTGACACACATGTAATGAATATATGTGAGATTATCACAGACATCCCACGTTCTCTTCTTTGTTTTAAACAAAATTGTTAGTATTACATATATACGATGTACATGTGATATCTATGTCGTAAAGTGTGTAACCTTGACAACATCGCGTTGAATGGATAAAAATGAGATTTCGTAAGATATACGAAATGCTAAAACTCGTTTAATTACGATTACAACGATCTTCTCTCACGGTCAGAGATTCTGTTCTTCGTCTCCCCTTCTCATTAGCTTAGTGCTCGTAACTTTTTTATAATATTACGGTACTATATTACCAGCTCCTTTTACATCCCGAGATAAAATAAAATATATGGAAGGAAATACACACACATACACACATACACACACAAAGTCTTTCTTTTAATTTAGGCATTATGAACTAGAGCGTCCATACATTTGACGCTTAATCGTAATTGACTAATAATTAAAAAAGATCTGAAATGTGTAATTTTAAAATTTATGCGATGTAAAATTATTTATAAAAAAAAATTATCAACGAAATTAAATCCTTACCGTCAATTTACTCGAAATAAAATCATATTATATAATCTTGAATAGTAAGAAATGAATTTAAAAAAAATTTTTTTTTTTTTTTTTTATGAAAGGCGAAGAGAATGATAATATATTCTACACACACACACATACACGCGCGCGCTTTTATATAAAAAGCTTGCAAACTGTTCATTTAAAGGTTAATTAGCACATGAGATGATTCGTCAAATTAACCCGACAAAATAGTGACATGCGTGAGATCGGGTGAAAAGGGGGGGAAAAAAAAAAGATGTCTTTGTCACGTCGATTATGACGCTAATTATCGTTTTAATCGTGCGAATCTATTTCATCCCGACCATTTCGCGTTGTTAGCCTACGCGCGATCGCGTAGCCCGATAATGCAACTATGACACTAACATACAGTTGCCTTCGGAAAAGACATTTTGCACGCGAGGCCTCTGTCATCTTCGTGTCCGCGAATTCTGTCTGCCTTACTCGAGCGTATGTGCCTCGTCGTTATTACCGTAACGTTACACTCATTTCTGTTACTTATTGTCGCAAATGTGTCTTGTCGTATAAATTCGCCAGACATGTTATTACAGTAATAGAGTAGCTGCGTGCACGCACACACATTGCAGCGGCGGGTGGATACGCGAAATTCCTTCATCTTGCGAATCCTGAGATAATCCGTACTTTACGTCGTCTCTTGTGACGAAAGAAATTTTGCTTATTGCTCTTACTATTATTGTCCTATTGTTTTCTTCACTTCTTGTCCGAAAAAAATTGAAGAATTACTTTTATCGCCCGATGTAGCTTATCTGTATCTTTGGAGAATATCTTTGGCATATATACGGGATTAGATAATAAAGATAATGTTCTAGAGTAGAAAGCGGGTAATCGTTGACATTGTCCGTTATTACTTGGTTATTTCGCTTAATAATACATCCAAGATGCTTCGAAAATCAGATCAGAAGAGTATATATTTCGGAATCGGTCAAATTTTATATCGCGTTCGGTGATATCGCACCGCGATACTCCTCGCCAATTCTGCGAAATGCTTGGCTCTTCCTAAATCTGTCGGAGAAAGTTCATTTGACTTTCAAATGGGTTGTTTTAATTTTTCTGCTACAAAAAAAAAATAGAAAAATAACTCGCGCAATGTAAATGAGATCAGAATAATTGCATCGCTATGCGTTTCGTCATCTTCGAAGAATTTCGACACGCGAGTATACATATATTGTATATATATGCTCCTTAATTTGTTCGTTGCCTTCTTCGTATTAGGAAATCATCGTTTTGGATGCATTGCCGCCGACGATTTTGAGAATTCGCACGGCGTCTCTCTCATACCGATCGCGACCTCGGAACGGAGGAATTCGTCCGAATGCAAAATTCGGACGTTTCGCCATCGGTTGCAGTGAGCTCCCTCGGCGATTCGATTCTCGCGACGGCGAGCTCGCGAGTTCCGTTCTCTTTCCGCATTGTCACACGAGACACACGAGGCTTTGCGCAATTTTGAAATACTTTCCTTAGCAACGGGGCGCGATAAAACGAACGATAAATTCGCGCGGTGTACGTACGTACACACACACACCACGCGATGCATCGAGTGCACGCGCGTGCACGATGCGCTTTTATGCGCGAGCGAAGAAAGTGCTCGTTTGCGTTGACTCGCTTGGAAATCTGAAACCGACAACGGACAACGAGCGACGGATGATTTCGCAATCTCGGGGAGAGGGAGAGAAGCGTCTCGCTTCTCGTCGGGCGGTTTAACGGTTGTAGAAATTATAAAAATGGAAATATACCGAACGATGCAAAATATTGTGCCGAGAGAAGATTTTTTTTTATTTTTTTTTTAATTTTGAGCAAGCGAAAATAAATCGATGTAATTGTATGCGTTGCCATCGTAAGCTTTTAGAGATGAAGGGGAAATAGTCGATGTTCGCATATCGCGAAGGAAATATGAGAAACCATCATATATTATTTTATCATATTTTAATAAAATATGATAAATTTCATGGAATTTCTTTATCTTTTCTTACAATTTTCGAGGAATTCTTCGGGATCAAATTTTCTTTCTAAGAATAAATATAAAAACGAATAGAAATAAAGAATGAAAATTAAATAAGAATGTGTAGAATAGAAATAAAAATAAAAGATTAAAAATAAGAATGAAAATGAATAGAAATAAATAAGAATAAAGTATATCGTCCAATTGTAAATTTTCTCTTTCTCCCTCTATTATCGTTAAGAAAAATTATTTTACGATAATGCATGCATATAATGGAGATTTTTAAAATAGATTTATATTCTAAGCGATCTTTCTGCATAGAATGCAAGAGAGTAAAGCGTTTTGAGATTTATAATTGAAAGAGATTGCGATCGCGCTCTTTGCATTAGCTCGGCTGGAAACCTGAAACCGATGCACCAGAAAGCAGGCACGCGCGTGAATGCGATCGTGCGTGTGTCGATGTACGTACGGGATCGCGCGCTCTCATCGATTTTTTTTTTTTTCTCTTGCACTGTCCGCGACGTCGCATAAGCGAATTCCACCGAAGACCGCGACTTCCGGACCTTCGGAGCATCCCGAAGCCGAAAGACGAGGCGAAGCCGCAGATTGCGCAAGATCCACGTCATTTGATCTGTACGTCATGAGATGTACGAAACAATACACTTGAAGCGTCGCACATCCACCGATCTCGGATACGGTATCGCTGCGCTTGCAACAGGAAACCCATCCGTGATCTTTCAATGTTGCCATCATTCAGGGAACATAGCCCGAATAGTATCCGAAATGCGATGTAGATGCTATATGTGATATGCTATATTTTACACGTTCGTAGAATGACGCATGTATCAGTTAAACATAGAGAGGCATGAATAATAACCGTCATAATTTTTTTAATAATCAATATGTCAAAACAACGTTGTGTATAAATATAATAATCTGTCATAACATGCAACAATTTGGAAAATTTAATAACGTGTTGATGTAATAATAATAATATTATTATTAAATAAAATAATACGATAAATTTCTAATGGCAAATATAATAATAACAATAATCAATAATATAAAATTACTTTTTGTAAAAATATTATTATTTATATATACACACGTTGTTAAATTCTTATCTCAACTAATTGGCGCCTTTAACGTAATGCAATTGTCTGCGATGTACATTTCACTGGCATGAGATTTACACCATCGATGGTCGATGGTAAAATTTCCGATATGCACGTCCATACCAATCTGTCGCGTAATGCGTGTCACATGCTACTCGTAGAAAGCAACGGTGCCAAGGGGCTTGATGTATCGATGTTTTGTTATGCGCGGAGCGTCATTTCCTTCTTCTACTACAGGTCTTCTTCGGAAGAGACATATCGGTCGCGGAACATCGCCGCACCCTAAATCTCGTCATCTCATCCATTTGAATAGAAAAATATCTTGCTCTTAAGAAATATACTTTAACTAATGATCCCGAGTGATATACCTCTGATTTTTGTGGACAGAGAATTTCTTTTGAGAAATTATAAATTATTAGCGCACTTATCTCTTAATTTTAATAGTAATCTCTAAATTTAGTAAACGTTATAATTTTGAGTGCGCAAATGTATCCCTACATTTGATTTTTTTTCTCTATTAAATATTTATGTTCATAATATCAATTGTAATTGTTACGAAATTACTCTTCGATGGAATAAATTTTTAATTTATTCGAGCGATTCATAAAAGAGACGACGAGACAACATATTATGCGATCGGCCATTGCGTAACATTCGTAGAACACTAATTGTAAGGGAAGAAAAGTCACACACACACACACACATAATGCCCTGGAGCGAGGTTGCATCGACAGATTGTTATGTGCCGGGCGTCATTTCCTTCTTCTGATTGTGAGCTCTGTCGAGAGGAGGAACGCTAGAGAATGTCGACAAAAGGAACCGTACGGAAGAAAGAACAAATAACGTTTTTACGGATGAGAGTGGAAGTATGTATAGTAAAGAATAAATGAGAAAAGGATATTCGCGGAACTATTTTTCGAATATGAATAGCTGTCTCTCTGTAATCTTTTGTTGCTTTATCTACATCTTCCGTCAGCCTTAAAAGCCTAATAAATTTCCGATATATTCTCGTTGCGATTTACGATTAAATAAATATAACGCTACGTTTGATTAAGGATTATTCATATAAGTAGTAAATAATAACAGAATATATTTCACTATTTTTTGTTTGCAATTTTTTAATATTCAATATCAAGTAAAGCTTGATATAAAATTAACTTTTAAAATTTCGACGAATTCGAATAAAGATTTTATCATCTTTCATTTTTATTATATTAAAAGCTAAATATATACGGCATTTATTTTTAATGATTCGAAAAATTAATTTCTTTATTATCGGGGAAAGACATTGTGAAACTAGCTGAATGAATCGCGTCGTCAAATTTGCGGATTTCCCTGCAACACGTCACCGGCATAAGTACAATGCAATCGAGACCGACGGTATCGGTTTGTTATGCGCGATACGTCATTTCCTTCTTCTCGACTATGGGGATCGGAGAAGTCGAGGAAGAGGAAGCCGAGACGAGAAATAAGGCACAAGGAGCCACGGAACCAGACGGACAGGAAGTGGTAGAAAATTATAAAGTGGTCAAACGTGGCACGTGTGTGTTGAATGTCGCGCGATGCTTATTCCGTCGAAGCGATCTCAATTCCGCGGAAACTGGTTTCGAGAGAAATGGTCCATTGAAAAATGAAACGCAGCGGGAAGGGAGGGGAAGGTCGAGCATAGCAATAAAAAGGATATGACACTTGGCGAGCGCGTGCTTCGCGAAGTCGTACATCTTCGCTTCCTCTCCCCCAACCCCGTATCGCTACTTTTAGCGTTTTTATTCCTCGCGACCGGTCTCGCTTTGTAAGAGATTCTCTCTTGAATATATTATCTACGTACGACACGGCTATATACTCTCGCGTAACAGACAGCATCTCCGGATTTGAGATAAAATTCCATTCTACGTTGTTTTAGAAAATATCTAAACGTAAGGATATACATGTAAAATTTTCTTTCCCGAGTCTTGGAGTCTTATTATTTTTTGCGTTCAATTTTCTTTCTTATTACATAAATCAATTTTTATTTTTTGATTACATTAGTTATCTTGTAAATTCCTATTTTTTTTTTAATTTTATTTGTAATTTGTTATATCTTGTTATGTATAATTTGAAAATTTTTATATTATTTTTTTTTTATTGTTAAAGATTTCTGGAGCTTTAAAAAAAAAACATGTACAAATAGATGTCCGATTGCTATATAAAGCTATATAGAATAGCAAAGGATGTCCTTCTTCGATAAAACGCGAAGTTATTGTTGTTCGATATGATAAGACTCGTCTTTATATCATCCGGATAACGCTGCTCGAAATAAAACACGTGGTTTTTGAAGGTTACCACATCCTGTGTACTTATCTCTTCTAATTCTTACTTTATCAGATTTTCACTTCTTCTGAAAAATTATCTCGATGGTCAATATTACAAAATATTATGTTCGATATATTGTATAAAAACGTATGTTAGATTAGATGTAAATAGATGTAATATCGAGATATAAATAATTAAATATTTGTCTAATAAAAAAGAAATGGATTATTAGCCTATTATATCTAAATTAATTAGATATTTGGTTAAATTGATAATGTACGTAAGACAAGTTCCACGTACAACACGAGACATATTAATTCGGCGAGGTGAAAAGTCTCGTTAAGAATACTCCATTCCCAGCATACACATGCGTCAGTAAACGCTATTAACGACTCGCTATCATCTCTGTATAATTCTTGCGGGGAAAAGAATGGCATTGGAGAGGAGGAGAAGGGGAGACATTGTACGACGAGCGGAAACTCAAGTCCGGACTAATAGAATTACGACTTTTAATTACGGAATTACGTAGTTTCTCGCTTGTACTCGCGAGCATTCCGCGAAGAACCGCGTTGCCTTACGTGGGTATATTTCGGATGGGTTCGTTAAGTTTCTTAAAACTCGCTCTCGGCGCCCGACTTTTAAGAGAGGTATAACGAGACCGGCTAATTTGCCCGTGGCGAGCCGTGTGTCATGCCGGCGATATCGTCGTGCAACACGTTCTTTTTTTCACTCGCTTGTTTACGCAAGTATTACTATCGCGCGACGAGTCGCGTACTGTATGCGCGTGTGTGTGTCGCAAGAGAACTCGTGTACGCATTATCACGTAAGTTACCTGTTCCCCCGATGTCAAATCTTTGGGCGTGGGATAATTGTTCAGGCACTTGATTGTCATACAGATACACGTGCGAAGGAAGGTCGATTTGACATTATCGATTTTGACGTTTTTCGCGCATATTGAGTTACTTTAAAGACAATTGTAGATATTATTGTATATTATACATATATATATGAGTGTATACAACATTAGAAAATATTATTATGTTTGATATATTGTATAAAAACGTATGTTAAAATACATATAATATCGAGAGATAAATAATTAAATATTTGTCCAATAAAAAAGAAATAGATTATTAGCCTATATTATATCTAAATTGATTAGATATTGTGTAAAATAACAAACAAACAAACAAGATATAATTTGTATACATAATGTCACGAAATTAAGATCATTTCATGTTGCGAGATATATCCTTCTAATAATATCCTTCTAAGAAGCTGTATTTAGATTAACCATCATTTATATTCTTTTTCTATCAAGAATTGAGATATTTCCTAAGAAAAGAGGAAAATTTTGTCATTAGCTAAGAAACATATATAAGGAGAAATTAATAATCATATAATCTCTCTATTAACTTTAATTGCGTTGTTTATATACTCAATTATTCTTTTGAAAGTGATAAAAATTGTTGCAGCTATAATACAAATATATGTAATGAGACTAAGTATATAGAGATTTTGTCACTTCGTACAATGATATAGAATATACAAATTCAATGTGTGATGCCAGTCTTTCTTCGAAAACGTAATCATTCAGCGAAATACAATAATATTGTACATTGATTAATCGTTCTTACGAGTCTACGAATTCACGTCGTAATAAATTATTGCGACACGTATTAATTTTGTTGATTAACTATTTAAGTAATAATTACATAAAAAATTAATTTCTATTTATATATAAAGAGATTAAAATCATCTTTAAATAAAAAAATATTACAATATTAATTCTTGCTTTTTTCTTTCCCTTGCGTCTTAGTATAAAATCCTTTCGCGATGATTAAAAAATAATAATCATTTGTATTTCTTTACGAGTCTTGAAAATATTGATATCAATTGATATCATGTAAAATGTAAACAATCTGATGTACAGTGCAAGACAGGCATTTCTCGCTAGGTTGTAATTGCAGTTGCGGAGTAATTAATCGGAAAGCCGGCGATATAAGGCATCATATGCCGGACATTACGCGAATATGGGAATCAAAGTGAGGCGTTGCCTTTCAATGCGCATAATTGCAAGTCTAGCGAGCAGTGAGAATCTATGTAAAACGCGCTGCAGCGGCGAGAGTGAAATGAGCGGCCAGAGATAAATCAGCGGCGCGTTTTCTTTTCCTTACCGGAAGGGGGAAGTCATATTCTAAAAAGCAGCAGGTACCTGGTTCGTGATCGCGGCGTGTACCTCGATCCGTTTATAAATAAATACATCTAGATTGAAATGGATCGCTTCTTTCTCTGAAGAGAGAGAGAGAAAGAGAGAGTGTGAGAGAGAGAGAGAGAGAGAGAGAAAGAGAAAGAGAGAGAGAGAAAATTAGCATTCACGGAATTAAAACAGAAATTGTTCTCTTCATGAGACCCTATTACTATTATCTCGCACAATGTGTCGTATAATAATTCATTCTCATATGTCGTATTAATATTTATTGTTAGGTAATAAAACATAATGCTATGGAAAAATGTTTAAGAAAATCAAGTTAGAGCTCGTGTTGTGCATATTTTTCAATTTTTAATATTAATAATATTATTATGGAGAGAGAAATGAACACAAATAATATATTTAGATACGATTATATATTTTCTTATCAATTTCAAACGATTGTGTTGGAAATTTTTTCTATATAAATAATTTTAATATTGCGTGTGTGTGTGTGTCAATAATTAAATTGACAAGGTATATTGATGCTGATAGGATTTTTACACCGTTATCCTTCACGATGTATAATAATAAATAAAGGAAAGAAAAAGTTTTGCGCGGCATCTCTTTCACTCGATCATTTCGGACCTCATCATTGCCTTATCGGTCAATCACGAAGCGTGCCTTCGTTACCCGACGAATTCAAGTCATAAATAAAAGCGCTTCCTCATCATTTTCGAGACTTTCCTAGTTCCTCTCCGATGAGCCACCCTGCGTGATGCTCTTACGTATACTCGCCTCTACATATATATATATATATATATATACCGATCCACGTTCACCGACACGCTTTTGCTACCTACGAGCGCACAGACACAAAAACACATACACATATACTAGTGTACGAGCAGGCGTGGATTAGATCGGTACCAAAGGAAGAGCGAAAGTCATTATTCGTCGATGTGAATTTTATAATATGGGTTAGTAGAAACCCTTCACAAAATAAGAGCGTAAAATCACAAAAAATTGTCATAAAAGCAATATATCCTTAATAACGTATTTAATTGTTATTTTAGAAATAAATATAAATTGTGTTCTAGACAAAAATGTTTCTTCATTATCTGCTCTAAACGATTATTCTCCATCTCTAAAATTTATCATTTATTCTATAATACCAATTAAATCGTTTTGCGAAAAACGTATCATTATTTATATTCTTATATCAGTCATCGTATTATTATCGTAAATTATTTTTAATCTTGTTTGACGATTTAGCTTTCCCTCTCTCTCTCTCTCTCTCAAGTCTGCGAACGTCTATACAAATACACGTGCGCAAAATCGCGCGGGTATCAAGAAGCATCTCCTTGGCTTTCTCGAGTAAACGCTAATAAAAAGGTGCGTATATATTGTAACGGATCACTCGACATCGCGAGAGCAACTGCACGCGGGAAAAGATTAAATTAAATACAGGATATCCCGCTAGTATAAAATGCTGCCTTTTGTACGTACATAATTGGCACTGGATGTTCACTCTCTCGTCGAAAATTTCATCGACTTACAATTAGCAAGTTATTTAACACGAAAAATCAACTCGAGCTTCTAGTGAATTATATATAAGGCACTTTTAAAATTAATAGGATTATCTCTTCAACTCTTTCTCTCAATTAACCTGAATTCTGAAATATATATTTTTCTTAATAGAGTAAATTAACATTATACACTTTGAAACTGTTTCTGTATCATTCGCGCCAATTTGATGGTGTGCTCTTTGCGTGAGACAGACCGTATACGTGTATGTCTTTCTACTTCTCCTCCTCCTCATCCTTTCCTAGGTATCCTCTCTACAAGTACGCTTGCTCGCGCGTGCGTTCGCGTATGCGAGTATCTCGGCTGGCTGGTCGCCGGTTTCTCTCGCGCTAATTAGCAAAAGTTTGCTGTGCAATAAACGCGTCTAGCTTTACGTAATCCCGGACTGGACACTCGCGCACAATGCCGTTCATTAATGGCGTATCCAATCTGTCCTACCACATCAAGAAGATTGCTAAAATAATCTCACCAGAGACTTTCCTCGACTTTCCTCATCCATGTACGGAAAAAAAATGCTGTTGCTTCGATTAAAGTCTATGTCACGGGCTACCACAAACATACATAGTTCGTTCAATGATATTTTTATTGGACCAAAACATCTGGATAGCTGTTTTAATAATCCAGATATTTGGTCCAATAAAAATATCATTGAACGAACTATGTATGTTTGTTGGCAGCCCGTAACGTAGACTTTAATTGAAGCAGCAGCATTATTTTTTTTCTCGTGGATGGATCCTTTTCCGTGGAGTTTCAATGTAATTATTATATAAGATGGGATTTTTTTTTTAGCAGCGGATTATTGTTACTTGAGAAATATTTTAACGATATATGTGTACTTTGGATATCAAAATAAATTTCGATTTAATCCAAATTACATCTTCCTAATCATCTTTCTTAACGCATGTTTATAATATTATTGTGTGTGCGTGTGCACGCGTTATCATATAATATTATATTATTTTAAAATTCAAGTAGCTATTATAAATCTATAAAACATACCATTTCATCTTTTTTCAATTTCTCTTTCGTCCGCTGAATTAATTTGTTTTAATTTCAACATGTTGATAAAATAATGATATTTCCCCATAGACTTTCGAAATTCTTTATCAAGTTTTGCATCAACTTTCACTAGAAGAGAAATAAAATTCAAATTTGAGTCTTAGTATATTTTTGAAAATATTTCATTATACATACATTCAGTTTGCACACTTTGCTTATAGTGATATACCGAGAACGTGTACTGATCATATCCGCAAGCATCGAATAGAGCCCAGCCTCTCTCTTCCTGAATCGGCTCGCCATGGTGCCGTGGCCAAGAGTAGCGTTTATTTCCCGGAAAATTTCCTCGTACGTTCACCAACCATTTCTGCACGAACAATATCGCAGTGTTCGCTTCGACATTTCGATCAGTGATGCTTCAACGAGAGAGAAGAGAAAGAGAGAGGCAAGGGGAACAGGAAGAAGAAGAAAAATATTAAAAGAATATTATTCTTAGTTTTACAATCTTTTAGCAAATATTACTTATATATCTTTCTGCAGATTATAATATTAAAATAAAAAAGAAAAATAAATATAACAGAAAAGGATAAAAGTCGTAAACGAAAGTATATATTTAAAAAAAGTCAGTAAAATTTTTAATCGTCAAATTTTTTGTTATTTAAAAATTCATGTTTGCAAACAATAAAATTATTACTTAATAAAAGCATAATTAATTATAGTTCAATAAGAAAATATTCGCGTCTAGCGATAATTAGATCACTTCAATTTTAATGCTATATATAATATTTATTTACAAGTAGTTTGATTTTTGTCTTTTATTTTTGTCCAACAATAATCCTCTAAAACAATCACGCCGTTAATCCTATTGTTCATATCACGTTGGATTGCTTACGAAAGAGTGCATAGATGCTCTCCGCTCATTCGTTACGAAGGAACTAGATCTATTACACGAGTCTTGCTACACTCCACTGTCGTAAAAACCATAAAACTCCGAGCACTCGAGCATCTGGACGTGTGTTACGTTACCTGCACTGAAAAATCCAGTTTTGGGCAAATGGAATTTGGCTATGAAGAAAGTCTACAGAGATGAGGAATCTCATCTGATCTTCACGACATCAAAGCATACGCTCTTATACGTGACTGTTTCTTCTAGCATACATATTTTATCTATATTTCACATAGAAAACTAAAAACTTCAAAACCCTACAACTTTTTTTTCTTCACTTCAGTTTCTACACATCTTTTCTACACATAGTTCATAATTCATGAGATATGCCTCTTGTGTCTGATTATGTTATTGACACAAAAAGATTCTTCAAATAAGATTCTTCAAAGAAAGATACAATAAGGTTCATGTTCATTTAAAAAGGATGTAAAAACTAAAAAAGTATAAAGGATTTAGATCTAATGATAAGGCTAGGTTCCAAAATAGTGTAAAATTTCCTCTCCGAGGAAAATTTCACTTTTTTTTTTTAATTTTAATTTTTTTCTAAAATTTTTAAAAGATATATTGCACGAATACTTTTCTGAAGATTAATGTTAACGGATTTATTGTCGCCTAAGTAACAAGTATATATAAAATTTATTACATGTATATTTTTTCAAATAAATAATTATTAATAAATTGAAAGATTAAGCCATTCTGTATCTGTCCATCTTATATATATATGCATCTCTATATCTCATATAGCATTCCGTTATTTTTTTATACATATATATTTACTCTCTTGTGCTTCAGTGGTTGCACGAGAAGTCTAGCTGTTTTACGAAGAGACACGATTCGAATATGAGAGCAAATAAATGATCTCTCAAGTCTAGTCACTAGTCATTTTAAGAAAAGTCAGATCATCTCTATTAAAAAATCTGAAAATTGTTGTTAAAGCCGATAGCAGTAAAATTATGTTTCCAAATTGCATTTTGCGTTAAATACAATATATGCAAATGCATATTACACTTTAACTAAAAAAGTACTTGCATTTATTTTTTATATTATTTATCGTTGACATATATATCTCAAATTACCAATAATTTTATAAACACATAAATATTTCTGCATTTCATTTAATAATATTTCAAGACTTTTTTCTATATTATAGGTATTGCTTTATAATTAATTAATTAATTTCAATAAATTATGACACATTAAATAATCTTGATACCGATTGTTCTACCGGACAAGATCATAGAACCTTTCGACAAAGTATGAAATATGTCAGATTGAAATAACAATTCTATTATGAAAAATATGTCATTTAAATTGTATTTCTGGCGCGAATAAAAAATATAAATCGCAGCTTATAGATTCGAAACAGCAGCTAATTTTCTCCGATTAATGTAATATTTCCGTGCAAATCAAATCTTTTTTTTTTTTTTTCCCTCACAAACGATATCACTAATCGACATACGTGGTCATAGGCCGTGTCAGCATCTAACGGGGCAATCGTGCAGAAACGGTAAATGGGAGCGAGGAACGCAAGAGACGAATAAAGAGGAAGAAGAAGAGAGGCCGAAGAGGAAAGCGGAGGATGAGAAACGCATGGAGGAACGACGGGCGCAAAATCAGGCGGTGCATCGTTAATGCAGATTGCCCGATTGTGAGTTTCATTCGATGAATCATGTGCTTTCCGGAGTGCGTGTTCGCACGCATATCGAGACACGCGTAGTATTGTTGATGGTTTGTGGGTTACTCGATGAATCATCGCGAAATTTTTTAGAGTACGACCCCGGCGAAATTGTTCGCTAAATATTAGATAATTCGAAAAATTTCAAGGAGCGAATCTTGTCAAAGATAATGTTTATATCTTTAGATTCATCTTTATTCGATAATGTACGCATGTTGTTTTTCTTTCGATAACTTTTAGTCATTTTGTCGACAACTCAAAAATCTAGTTAAAAAAATTTTCTCCGCTCTTTATCAAAAATCTATTAGAAACTTGTGAACGAATTTCTAACTATTTCTTTAGATAAGAGGAGATATGTCTCTATTTTATATCTACAATTGTTTCTATTTTAAGTAATATTTAAGTGATAATTAAAATAGATAAAAATGATATGAAGAGTAAATATAATAAATCTTAATAAGATACAAGCTTCAATAAGAATTATTCCTTTTTTTTCACAACACATGCGTTTATCATCTATTAATTTACGGCGTACGATGAAAAATGACATTAATTTTCCAAGCACAATATACATAATACAATATGTATATATAATACGATATAATTTCCATATATTATATACACTATACAAGTATCATAAACATGCGTGGGTACAACATGCGTGTCGCATATATAAAAAGAATCATGCAGAGTACTCACCCAACGCTCCCGCCGTTTGTTCGATATCATTCGATCTCCGTTCCCGCAGTTGAGCCAGTTTGAGCATGGTTGCCAATCTCGAACCTGCAATCGATCGATATAAGATGAATGCCGCTGCGAGGAATGAGATTGCGAAGAGAGATGATAAACCGAGCGTTCGGAAGGGCGTGATACCTGATGACAGAAGCCCGAAACGATCGCGAGGGATTCCTCTCTCGGGCGCGCGATCGTTTCACCGTTACGTCGTACGTGAGCGCTTTGCACATTCCTGGACCGTGTCCAGAAACGATCTGAATTCCAAGTACCAGATACCATAATCGGAGATTCAGAATGCTTGGACGGCCGTTGGTCTAGAATTTCGAGTCGCGTCATAATAGGAGAACCCTCGCGATCGGAGGCGCGGAATCTCAGCACGCGACGTGAGATCGAGAGAATCAGATCCACCCTTCGTCAGGTCTCGCTCCACTTATGGGCCAATGGCAGGCCAGATCCTGGCCCTTAAATCTGGGCCAACTCTTTTTAATACCCAGACCACAACCCCTTTCCTCGACGCGATCGTCGTTATCGTCTATTAACGTACGTACTGTACTGGTAGACTCGGAAGGACAAACGTGAAAAATGAATGTCAAGGAGACACTTTTACGGATGAAACGTTTTTTAACAATGGTACGATCAATGCGATAGAATATGATCAAGAATAGAATCAATATAATTCATTTGTTTTGATGATATAAAAATTTCCATTGCAATATAAAATACTTATAATATATACTTCTATAAATTTTAATATAATATTGTATAATATAATATGCGTATCTGTATAAAAGCAAGCGCGCGTGATATCCAATATTTCAAGTATATCTAAAAGTATTCCATTTTGAATAACAATTAACCATGAATTTTGCCAAGTTGCGTTATTCAGATATTGTATGCAAATATAATAAGATTTATACAGACAAAAACGGAATAGCTAAGTTTTCATATGACGTGCATCACGCGTATTATCATTTATAATTTTCTTCTTTTGATAACATTGTAGTTTCCATTAATTATATTTCAATTACATATTTATGCCAAAATGTGAGCTAAACTATATCGGAATAACTGTCAATTTTATTTTTTCTCCGGACAAAAAAATTTATTATAACAATTTATTGTAGCAATTATTTTATCGTCGAATAATATAATGAATTATAATACATAATACAATATCTAATGAATTTAAGCGATTAGAACTGACGCAAATTGATGTCATCAATAAGCGAATGCCTCGAATCTTATAAATTACTAAAGAATAAAAATTTATATCTTCCAATTCTTTATCCGTCTTCCGACCCAAAGAAAATTTTATTCGCGTTCTCGTAACTTATATATATATGATATTTTGAAGGATATATTATATTGGATACATTATATCGAAAATTTCGAGAGACAGCGATGCGCAAATTACACATAATTGCATCGCGCTAAGGCTGGCAAGTAAATAAACGAGAGTGGAATAAGCTACTAACAAGACGGCTAATGGGGCCAACGGAAGACGCGATTATCGGAGAGCGGACTCATCCACTTACGTTTGTTTCTGCATTATCGTTGAAACAACGCGGCTCATTAACAATACTGTGCGACTCGCAATACGACGCAATATTACAAAATTTCAGCAATAATATTGTGCCTCGAGAAATTTTATTTAATTAAAACATCGTTTTTCAAACAGATCTAAGAAACGTTAATATATCGCACGTTGGAAAGATGTATACGAGATATTTTTCCTCTTTTGAAAAATATCTGCGGAATAAATTTTTTCGAATAAATTTTATTATTGCATCTGTCTAATTCGCTGGTGAAAAATAAATTTCAATAATGCTGTACAGCTTCAATATATTATTAATTAACGATCAACAAGATTAGTAGTCGATGGTAATTTTGCTATTACGAGAAATCTATATTTTCTTTTGCTACCTATATCTTGAAACAAGAGAGGCCAGTCATAGATCGTATCGAGCAGCACTGTCATCCTTCGCATTATTATCATCGCAACGATAAGCGCAGTCAACCATTACTTACGCGGCGATTATACAGCTGAAAGTCATTGTGTCTCTCTGCATGTAAAATAGTGCGCGCTGAATTCTAGATCATGACTTATGTATCTCGGACTGACAGCGGGAATACTTGGATTCATTACGCATACAAGCTCGAGATTTGCTCAAAATAATCATCGCAAATAAAAACGAAGAATTGTTTTGAGAAATACGAATGATTATGTTTTACGTATACTTTATCGTTTTATATAAAATTTATCGTAAGAATCTTATTTTATTGATTGTGTCTAATATAGCGATATTATACGAACTTAAATAGACATAAAAAGACTTGGTTTCATAGAAACTATTTTTTTAAATGTTTCTTTGCTTGAAAAAGCGAAAACTTTGAAATATCCTCCGATCTATATAATAAAAAACATAACCGTACATATTATTCGATTTATTATTAATCTCTTTACAATGTAAAATTTTGCCCATATTTTTTTCACATATAAATAATTTTTGCTCTTCCAATGCAAAATATTTTTCGTTCAAGAGCACTGTGTTGACAGCAGCAGCCTGCGAATTACCATAAATGACATCTAACCATTGATACTTTTCGCCTTATCACTCGATGTGATAAGAAGACATCGTGCTTCCTCGACGAGGACGATGAGGACGCAACTTCATTAGTAAGTAAGGTCGTCGAAGAAGCGCAAAGGTGCCCGCTATGTCATTCTTCTACGTAAATCGTCTCAAATCTTCCGCCAATACATAATTTATGATAGGTTCATTAAAAATCGATTTAGTTCGTAAACAGAAAACGCAATTTATACAGGCATATATTTAAAAAATTAAAACTTCTTTTTCTCTATTATTTTTCTTATCTAATATAAAATAATAGTATAACGATTACTCGAGTATATGTAAGAAAACGAGCGCATTAAAATATATACTTTAACGTACGAAACAAAAGTGAATAAATAATAATGTTATTTTATTAAAGAATTAGAGAAACATATAAAGTGTCTCTTGAAGAAATAAAGATATCAAAATTTTTATAAAAAAAAGCAATTAAATATATATAAAAATCGATTTTGTTCTTTCCAGCAAGAAAACGCTTGGCTATTTATTGAATCATCAAAGATTTTATTAATAATTATTTGTTAAGACGCGAATTGTATAAAATTAATTAACATTATTCATTAATAAGAATGCAGGAAAGAACATTTCTTTATTTAATATCTCGTGGAAAATTGAGAGACCTATGCAATAATGCGAAGGCAAGAATCACACAAGCTATATATCATATTGATGCAGCACAATTGAGACCGGACGAAGGCTGGACCATCGATGGAGATCTTAAACTGGTAGGGATATCCTTACTTTCATTGGTCAGCATTACGAGGCCAATAGAGAGCAAGCGCGTTACGCTTGCGCAGCCTCCTGCAGCGTATTTTCTAATTCTTTCATCTCGTTACAGATATATTTTGTGAGAGATAAACTTTACTCAAGTATGTATAAGTAACAATAAGAATAATTTCTTACAATTAGACTGCAATAAATATTGCTTAGGTAGATTTTAACAATAGAATTCTTCTGCTTTTATGTGTGTGTGTGTGTGTGTGTGTGTCTGTGTGTGTGTGAAAATATGCATTTATGATAAGAATACTATTAGAGCGTATGTATGCGTGTATTATATAGGATGTTATCTATAGGGATGGAGGGGAGGTTATCACCATCTGTTGAATATTCTTTTCTGTAATAATGAAATCTTCAATCTTATATTCTTGTAAAAATTTGTATATATGCATATACGATATATGTATAAAATGTAATTTTCAAGTTTAATTTTGAACACTATCAAATTGTCGTTAGACAAGATTTGATAACACCATAAAATATATAGTATACTTTAAGAGCAATTCTTTTGCTTCTAGCTTTTTTAGTTTCTTAGATGTTTAATTTTTCGTATGCATCAAAATTCATCCGAATCGTCGGATAAATATAAATATTATTGATCAATTAATTTTTGACTGAATCACTTCACATGAGACGAGTAATCTATATTTTTTTTTTTACTGACAAGCTATACCCTCTTGATTCCCAACGAAGCAGAAAATTTCACACCCTTCTCTCGTAACGCACAATTCTATTATTATTATACCGAGTTCTACCTTGTGTGCGCCTTTTCCTCGACGGAAACAACTACAAAAACAAATCAAAGCGCATCTCTCGCATCGGACAGGCGGAAATTGTCTTATTTTTTCCTTCTTTCTCTCAACGACCCAACCGTGCACACGTCCGGTTGATGAGGACATTCGACTTGCGACTTACTTTCAGAGATGGGACGACTTCAACTGCACCACAAAACTGTTTAAGAAAGAAATTTTTTTTTTTTTTTTTTTTTTTTTGCAACCTTATTATACCCTTCGCCAATAGTTATAAATTTGAAACTGTTTATTTACATGTTGATGAACATTATATTAATTTAGATCTTAAAAATAGATACAGAGATCCCCATTGCATCAATTTATTGAATCGATATTGAAATGTGTAATATTTATTTATCTTCCAGCAATTAGAAATTTTTTATCGATTGATTATAAATACTTGATTATAATGTGTAAAATTGAAAATTAATTAAAATATCGACTGTTTTAGATCAAAATTGCATATACGCAAAAATTTCAAGTTATTAATAATTTCTTGAAAAAAGTTTTCTAAAATCGATCTCTCTCTTGTTTTTCAAGCATTTCTCGTTATTTTTTGCACCTATGTAAGCTGGTCTTTAAAAAGAGGCGCTATTTAAATCGTGTGTATCTTTTTCGTTTCTTAATTATATAATTTTGTTAGTCCCTTTTTAACGTCCTATGCGAAAATTAAACGCACATCGAACGCGTATAGTACCGGCCGTAGTTCAACCTGGACCGGTTTACCCTTATGACCAGGTGAATCAAGGTTACGGACGGGGGAAGGTCCGGCGGATCAAAGGTCGTATACCTGCACGTTCCTACGGGATCGCGTAAATATCCGCGCTTGTGTGTCTACCTGTTCGTTACGAGGGTTACGTGGAAAACCTGATTCCCGCGGGATCAGTTTGGACTTCGCGCGAATTAAAGGGATTGCGGACAAGAGCGGATCCTTGGGGTTCGCAGGTCAGAACGGGCATCCGGACGGAATCGGGGCAACAGCCGGTGAGGGTCGCGCAGGTACATAACCCTTTCGTGGGTCCACCTAAACGCCCTTACTCTAGGCGAATCCTGTGCCGGCTGGACGCGGCGCGAGGAAAGCTCAACGATAAAATATGATGCACGTGTCTTTTGGCGGCGTCGTGTCGCTGTTTCCGTTGAGATTTGTCCGGCGATTGGTGTATTTAAATATTTTACATGAGTCGGTGAGCTCCTCGGCTGCGAACCAAGACCGTTACGATCCTAATGCCGCCTAATTTTTCACATCGTATGTGAACACTGATATATTAATATATTCCATACTAATACCTATATAACTGAGATCAATTTATATTGTATATATACTCTAATACATTCTAAATACGCAGATATATGTTTAATTTTGCAAAAAAAACACTACGTATGAGTTTTATATACGTCATGAATTTCAAAGATAAGATTGATTAAAAGAAACTATAGCCTTTAGATACTTTACAATTATCGTTTTTATATAATAAAGTTATTCAAGTAGTAAGTAACTCAAATAAAATATATATATTTACACTTAAATTATCTTTAAACTTTTTGAAGATGCTATATAAATGATGATGTACTTTGAGAAAACCTCGCTAGATCATTAAAAGCGCTTAACGACTTAAGAACAATGCTTTAGCCTAAAGACTGATTTTTTATCTTAAAGATATTTAAATTGTAATTATTACACACACACACTCATATATATTTCAATCACGTAACAAACCATTAACTATAAATTTTCGCTTTCATTTCATTCGAGAAGATAAATTTTTATAAATCACGTAATGATTTCGGCTTCGATAAAAAATATCATATATAGATATGTGTAAATTACAGAAATAACATGAGTCATCTAGTCGTCTCTAAAATTCGTACTCCGCATAATGTTCCCAACATAAAAAGCAATGTATTATTAGCAAACTGTATATCCTTGGAATATTCGTAAAATATGTTAGACAAATTAATTGTGTCACATTAAATTACGCTGATTTAATTAAAATAAGAAACAAAAGTTTAATATCGGTTTTAATTTGTAAAAATTAATGCGGACCATAAAGATTAAATTATAGATTAACGCTCGAGACAAAAAAAATTATGGAGGAAAAAAAATTAATTTATAATAATTGCAAATTTTTGTTACATTATCTTTTCAATTTTCCTAAAGAAAAGGTATATTATCGGGAAATTAAGACGCAGTCGACGCCATCAATGAGAGCCTCATAAATATCTTACAAATGATAAAAAAAAAGACCTCTGTGAGCGCGCATATATCGTTATATAACGGTAGCACGAGTGTCTTTTATCGAGCGGCCGTTTTACGAGAAAAATAAAAATAGTTACAGCAATTTTACGGTTCTTATGAGATCGCTTTTAACAATCTATGGAGATACGCGTAACTCGCGTATTATCCAGGAAAACCTACAACGATACGCCAAAATACACGTACACTGTATTTACATCACTATTTAATATTAATTGTCATTGTTTAATTTATAGAAACATTTAAAATGTGTTATCAAATCAAAATAATTATATGCTGAAATTGTTACATAACAATCCTTTATCTTTAATGACTTCTGATAATTTACCCACTCCATCATTGCATCGAATGACTCGAATAAATGCATATTTAAGTTTCTTTTATTGCGTTTGTTTGTTTTCCATTGCGGTAGCATTGAATTTCGACAAATAAAAGTGATATCGCGATTCCAATTTTCTCGAGGACGGAAGAATCTTCGACAATCTCTCTATAAAAATGATGATACGTCACGTTTCGACGCATCGCACCTATAAATGATATCCATCTGCAGTGATTTTCCTGGATAAAAAAAAAAAAAAAAAAATTCGGTCTACAAACTTTAGAAAATAATGAAGAATAAAATTTTGAAAACTTTTAGATAATATGCATACATGCATTTAATAATAAAATATTTATATATCAATGGCTTGAAAAGAATGTAATATATTATAAATATGCAACTGTTTCTTGATTTTGATAAATATCTCGTAAATATAATTTTTTTAAATCCATAATTGAATTTTATCCCAAAAAATATACACAACCTTTTTTTAAAAAAAAATTAAATTTGTTCAATGTTTTGACCAATACAAGATGGAAAGTTCCTGACAAATTTGTTTGATATGTTAATACTATTCTGGATGTTAGCTCGTAAAAGTTCTAGACGTTACCCTTAACTATTCCCTTCTATTCCAGTCTCCGGATAAAAAATATTTCGTTGTCTTCGTTGACCCAATCGTCTTGCTGGCCTCTAAGAAAAGTAGTGGGGCCTTGCATGTGCGATGCTCTAGTTAATATCAAGTTTGACCAATGGAAATTTGTCGGGCGGGATATTTTAACGGTCGCGAACCTACCGTGCAAGCGTCGAGCAACTTGCATAATTCAGGTGTCATCGTTTATAATTTATTACTTGAGGCAAACTTTCTTTCTTTTTTTTTTTTTTTTTTTTCATCTTTTGAACAGTTATATTAATGTGCAAATCATGATTATATTACCTATAATATTCATTTCTTCTAATTTATCTAAATAAGATTTAAAGAAAATATGCTGATGTGTTTTTTCGTTATTTTCGATCCGTTAATTTCCTTTTTCACAGAAATTATATTTCGTGAATATTATTTATAAGAAAATTATTTTTCAAAGATGAGGTGCTTAAAATAAGTTTCTTCTTTTCCATCTTACGATGGCTTTGGGTTTCCCTAACCGATATACCACCGCGGTTAGTCGATTGTGATGGGGGAGAAAGGGGGGGAAGAAACGATCGTCCGTTGCTCCAGTTAACGAAACCGTACCGGACAGCAAAGGAATATCAATATCGAGCGGCAGCCTCGTCCAGGTGTAAGGACACCTTAGCGCATCCCTCAACGGCCGACACGGCCGACCATGTCCGAGAATCTATTAGAGCATAGTTTTTCCCAGACCGCCATCGCGCGTCCACTGGCCGTTCGTTAGGCACGAGCTGGACACGAAGAAGGTCACTTATGCCTAACGGATTTTTTCGACCTGATTTAAATAGGTCTGTCCTCTCCCTCCTTCTTTCTCTCGCCCTCCCTCTCTTTCGCCGCGACGCGGACATTGTCCAGGTAAAAATTTTCGTTACTGGCCACGAATCGCGAACGGAAAAAATCTTCAGGTAGCCAGCGTCCATGGGAATACGTATCACGAAAATTGACCATTTGCCGGGGTCACTCGACGATCTTGGAATTAGAATATCGCAACCCTTTCGGGGATCTCGAAGATTTCTCTCCCATGAGTACGGATTTTATTTACCTGTGTACGATTCTCGCGCTTCGGATGGCGACCATTTCAGATTTGATCCCAAAGACCGATGGAAGCGTGTGAAATTGCGAGAACCATCCATGAGCGCTTGTTGGACCAAGAAGTATTTATAAAATAGCCTTTTTTGTGTGTGTGTTAGAATTTTCCACTTAAAAGAGATGATTATTTATAGATTTAATATATAATTTTTTTGATGATCCAAAAAATTTTGCATGTATTTTATGATAATAATTTTCATATTTTTGAACCGATAAAAATGTTTAAAATATATTTCTAATATTTTTTTAATATATATATATATATATAATTTTTAAATTCAAACAATATAAAAAATATTATTCTCTCGGCGAGAGAATTCTTCTATGCGGCGAGTCTTTCGTAGAATTAACGCTTAAATAATATACCTGGCCTAGAGTGTTTCCAGATGTTTCTACGGTGCGAAACGATAGATGTGAAGACTATTGTCGAGAATAACCTGCGGACGGTCCACAGATATTGCCTACGATGGGTATTATGGGAACTGGGAGTATCTCTTACGTCTTATTGCGTTTCATCGGCGTGAGAAAGACTTTGAGTCGGTCTTTCGATTCATATCTTATTACGAGATGTACGATTTGAAGGGCGCATAAAAATAATTATATTAATTTTTTTTAATGTCGAATATATATCATCAAATATCGACTGTCTATATTACAAGACTTGTCTACATTAGTTATCGCTATTCTTAAACAACTTAATTTTGCATAATAGGCCAATTCTTAGAGTAAAAAGTTTTTACTTGCAATAAAATTATGTCATATTACTGCGCATAAACATATTATTGCCCACATGCAGCACCGCAATGTTTACGCGTTTCATTGCTCGTTACTGAGACAAAGTAAAGCCGAACGTCGCCGTTGGTCTGTTTAAGCTTCCAGAACCACTGATACGTTCCGATTAACATAAATTTGCAGACCGAACGTCCGGTGTGGTGCCCTGTGACGTGACAGGGCTATCTGCGTAGTAACAGACTGCTTTGCATACACTTGATCCTTAAATACTGCACTCACATAATATGGTCTCTGTCTCTGAGCACGCGCGCGTGCGTGTATATATGTATATGTAATATATGAATATAAAGGAGAACATATTTCACGATATTATGTAGAAACTGAGAGAAACGATAAGCGCTATGCGCGTAAATCATAGATTTTTTTTTTTTTTTTTCCCCCGATTGACTTAGAATCTTAACGCATTAAAATTCTCAGCACGCATTAAATTTTAATTACGATCTTTTGTTACGTAATAAATTTTATGCACAGCGTTTATAAAGCTAACGTTTAAAGTCCATTTCAGACGATCTATAATTCGCGATAAAATTCAAAATAGAATCCTACTTATAATTTCATGTGTCGTGTAAAAGCGATGGCATAGAAAAACGTAAGAGCAGTAAAACGTAAATACTAAGCATATCAATATTTTTTATTTACTTATCGCTTACGTCTTATAATCGAGAGACTCGTGAGAATATTTTATTGTACACGTGATTGATCGATTTGCATACATATGTTTATCTTAACTTTTGAAAAAATGTGAGATACACATATATACAAGAGATATATATTAAAATATACGGCAAGTAAAATTAAAATATCATTTATGCCTTGTAAGAAATAAACAATTTACAATTATTATAATTATTATATTAATACATATATATTTTTGTATCAACGAGTAAGAAGAAAAAATCATAGATATGTCGATAAGTAAAGCTTGAAAGATTGACGTTCGCGCGTGACTATAATCAGAGCAACGTAGAGAGCATCCTGGACGACCCCGAAGATCAATGAATGATCAAGCTCGAGACGATTAATATTCATGCGGATTCATGAGGCAGGGGCAGAGAGGTAAAGCGTCGAGTCCTGATTTGCCTCGAGTATCGGCCGGCTATTTGCGTGAATGTAACGATGATGTTGCGACGTGCGCACCGAACGGAGTCAAAGGTCATCGCAAACAATCCCACGTGTGGGAAAGGCCGAGCCGAACACTCCGCAACGAGAAACGGCAGCGTCGCGCAAAAAAAAGGAATACAGATATAACGAAGAATCGACCCGAGAGAGGTGGCGAACGCGTCTCTTTGACGCACGAGAAAG
Organism: Polyergus mexicanus; assembly: GCF_030449975.1. Lineage (NCBI taxonomy): Eukaryota > Metazoa > Arthropoda > Insecta > Hymenoptera > Formicidae > Polyergus > Polyergus mexicanus. The sequence goes on along the minus strand of NW_027223321.1, from coordinate 11,995,341 downwards.
AGTGGTAGAGAGACCGGAAGTCGACTTTTCGCGTGCCCGCCGAGACTCCACGTGTCCCAGTTTGGTCAGCCGCGAATTCATTTCGTTACTGCTCCGTTTCAACGTAATCGCGAGCAGGCCCGACGTCAGGAAGCAACTCGTAACGGTGGTTGACGATATGCTAACTTTATTTGCGTCGCGTCGAGATCGCGATACTCGAGCGTTTCAAGTAATTGCGTGAATGGTAATGAGAAGTAAAACGTAACGGGAGAAAAGAGAGATAAATTGGAAAATTCGTGATAGAGGGCTTTTAAGGACATGTTATGTATATATGAAGTAATTAGAATAATTAGTTATCCTCTTCTCTCTCTCTCTCTCTCTCTCTCTTTCTCTCTTCTATATTATACGAAAGATAAAATGTAAATGATTGCATTAACTGTGCTCTAATTATAGTTATATGTATAATTTAATTATATTAATTATATACAAATTGATTCTAATATTTAAAAAATGTATAAAATATTTTTTAGTATAAAAAATATGAAGAAAAAATATATTAAAAATATAGAGAATAATTTCTATATCTTTTTTCTACTTTCTGCTAAGTCTTTGTAAAAACACAGAAGAAAATTTTATCGCATTAAGCTGATTTAATTTGATTCGATGTAAATGGGCACAATTTATTCACGCTCGATCTCAACGGATGCGCTCAAGAAAACGGCGTATTGAAATGCGCGTAAACGTTTCTACCGATATTTATTATCAGCACGAGGAGACAAAAAGCAATTTTTACAGTCTAACGGTGTGCGATGCGTGAGAAGTTATCTTCCTACAATTTCTCGCACGAGCTCACGTTTCGGATATAATGGCAGTAGTCGCGATTTCAGATAAAAATTGTCACGCGAGATTTTCATGTCGCTACTTCGATCATGGATTTTTTCGCATGCGCCATTTCAACGCCAGCGTCTGCAAAAAATATTCATCCTACTATTTCGTTACGAGTTTTCGAGGAATGCTCTGGTCTTGAAAGTTTATTGGCAATTTATCAAATATAAATTTTCTACATAAAAAATTAATATAATAATCTTGCTTTTTTATAGACAGAGAGAGAGAGAGAGAGAGAGAGAGAGAGAGAGAGAGAGGAGGGAAGAGAAATAATTTTCTACCATTCGACTAAAAAAAGAAGTTATATTTATATGACAAAAAAATAGTAACGTGAATTTTTTTATGTAAGATAATCTCTCGTAACGTCATGTGGAATTTTTCATTAAAAGCGGAGGAAACTTACCTTACGCGAATCAGTAACTCGCGGTACACATGTTTCGACAACAATGATACGTGAGTTTATTATAACGATTGTGATCGGGTTTATTATCGAGGAAAAGTCGATTGATTGGTAAAAGAATACGTAACATGCCGCAACATATGTTTTAATAACAGTTCTTATTATTCTATTAACAATTCGATTAACGTATTAGATTATTTTTTTATATCAAAAAAAAAAAAATGCGCTGGTTTAAAAGACTAAATTCATCAAGAGCTATAAACATATCGCAAGTGAGTAAAGACGTGAGTATACGAATACGAAAAATTGGTATAGCGTGGATCGACTAAAATCTCGCTTGATAGAGCCGTCGCTCCTTCTTTCAACGGGATAATCGGTGGTTAAAGCAGGTGTCCCCGACAAGCGTGGGAGACTCGATCGGCTCCCGGCCCAACGTTCTCCCAACCCATTACTGTAATGAACGCCAAAAGGTCGTCATGGCGACGCTTAGAGAAACACACACGTGGGGTGTAGCAGCTCGCTCACCTTTTTTTTCCCTCCGTCCCTCACCGTTGCCATCCCTCTTTCCACCCCTCGAGCGGCCCTCTCCGCGATTTTTCCCCCCTTTCCACCCACCCGTATCTCTTTCTCCTACCCTTTCTCTCTCTCTCTCCCTCTCGTACGCCCCTTTTTCGTCGGTACTCTCACCCTTCGACCTCTTTCGCCATGAATCGAAAGCGGCGAAAAATAAGTGTACGCTGCTCTACGCGGGCTATCTCGAACGAAAGGCGCTATTATAGAGGCGTCCGCGTAGGTTTGCGAATTAAAGCCCCCGAATGAGCCAGCCAGCGTTACCATGACGGCCGTGCCGGTTGCCATCGCGATACCGGCCACAACATAAAATCACTTTGACGATTTGTTTGGGGCCATTGATGCGCCACACACGCGGGAATCAATTTTATCCCGGGATATTGCCGTCGGTTGTTGTACGACATCCTCCACCTCTTTCTCTCTCTTACGCGTCGCCACCCTTTTCGCGTCATCGCGATGAATCGTTCCCGGGATTAATATCCTGGGAAAGCCCTCTCGCCCTCCCGTTATTTCTTTCCTCGAATTGTGTCCTCGATGGACGGCTAGAAATGTGGCCACGTTGCGTTATTCTAATTTCTTTTAGCGATCCATGCCGGGTCGCTCGTGTTGATGGATCGAACACGATGAAAGAGCTTAATGATGTTCTTGCGCGAGTATGATATATATATATTCATCTATTTTATTTATCTCATACGACTAAGTAGAGTCTTATAATATGGTCAAAGTAAAATACTTCGATCGCTATTAATCACAAATATTTTTTAATTTTCATTAATTTTTGTTGTTACTATTATTAATGCACTCTTAGAGTCGAGTATCGTAAGAATGCTCTTATATGTGAGTGTACAATGAGAACAAAGATATCATAAGTTTTATCCAAGATATTGAATAGGGGTAGTTTACGTCCCCATTATCCTGTCATAGATTATTGATTTCTGTCGCTATATCATTGCGTGTGTCACTATTACATCGAGAAGTCCTTGACCAACTGCGCTTCCTTTTAATGATAGACATTATGCGATTAACTACAGAAAAATATATTTAAGGATATTATATATATATATATATATATGTATTGTATATATTTGTGGATCTTTAAGTATAGTCTCTGAGAATCGGTGAGATAAGTGTCAAAATAAATGACTATATCTATTTATAAATCCATAAATAATACAAGTACAAAAAATTTCATTTTTATGCATTTAAACATTTTTCGATGTTTATATATTTACACTTATACAATATATATCTTTTTTTAATAATTTGAAACAACCAAAATATAATTTTTGCGAATAAGAATATGAACCTTTTCATGTACTTGTATATCCTTTCCAAGAGGAATATCATCGGTCACTCTGACTCTAAGAGTATCAACGTAATGATGTAGCGTTTATTTGCAAATTCGTACAATTGAATGATTTTGTCCACGCGATAAGTTCTTATCTGCTACACCGTACTCGTATTATTACGTACTCAGCCTTATGTATGTATATATGTCTGCGTTAAGTGGAATGTGATCTCAAGTTCAAGCTCACACGCCACCGAATAGTCGACTTTGTTCGCGTAGCTCATCTAAAGTGTTTTGCCGCTTCATCACGCAATAACGCTATAACGTAATTAAAATCGATAATCGTACCCTTATATATATAATCGTGTAGCCGTTTTCGGCGCTGAATCAGATTATTAATCGGATCATTAAATTTAAATAGCTACTAATATGCGTAGCGATATAGATAACTATTATTACATTGTTAACAGATTCGATATTTTCAGAATCCATCTTTCGCAATATCATTTTATTATGTAAAACGAGAAAAACATGCGTAAAAATCTAGACATTAGATAGAATATTGATAAAGAGATACGCTAATCAAATTATATGTCCTTCTTTGTTCTTTCCAAAATACGGAAAGTTTATATCGTATATTAAAATAAAAAAGAAATATATATATATATATATATATATATATATATATATATATAAATTGTACAGATAATCATGGAAATCATCATAAAACACTTCGTCACGTCGATAGAAATTCATATTTACGTTGAAAATGAATCGTTAAGTATCAAAAGTCATCGTAACACATGTATAATAACGACTTACTCGCGATTCTTCTTTTCTTGTTTCTGTGTGCGACACTGGTACTTTCGATTGTATCGCGCTAAAATAACGCGACTCGCGCAAGAGGAGGCGTTTACTTGTCTTTCCAAGTCGCGTATATACGGAATATCGGTACGCGACACCTACAGATAGACCGACGGACGCACACGTCAACGGGAGAAGGCAAAGACGGTTACGTGATCCGCGATTGTTATGTAAATATCGCTGCTTGCTTACGCGCAGGGACGCAAAGCGCGCGTCTGCATTTTTTCTGTTCTGTGTATTCTTTCTTTCTTTCTTTTTATTAGATATTTCCGTATCTCAGACTCGTAGAAATCAAATATTATCGATGGCGTCTGATTAAAAATTGGAAAATTAATATAAATAATATATTAAAAATATATATTAATTCTTCTCTCTCTCTCTCTCTCTCTCTCTCTCTCTCTCTTTTTATATTAATATAAAAATATATTAAATTGTCTAAATTGCCGTAATATAATTTTGCTATATATGTAATGTATAATATATGTGTATAATGTTTCTATTTATTAAAGGAAAAACAGACGCACATAAAATTATGAAAATATATTGAAAACTAGTAAAATATTAATATTAAAAGTAATACAAACATTATTCTGTAATAGAGATAAAAATAAATTGTGTATTCTTTTTTTTTTTTTTTAGTATTTTGTAAAATATATTAACATCAAGAAAGATTTATATATAAATTCTATACTATTTAATTGATTTAATTGTTATGAAAGCGTCTGTATTTTGCGCGAAAACGTATAATTTATAATTCAATCATAATTACGACACGTGCGTGTGTAATTATCGATGCACCAAATATATGGAGCGCTTTATTCTATCATCAAACACACCGGTGAAATTAAAGTCCCCGCAGTATCACCGTACGTTCAAAGCGATTGAATTTACCAACGCAACGCATACGCGTTTGCGTTGTGTGTTGTTGGCCTTATTTTATCCGATCAAATGCGCGCTGCTGCGACGACGCAATGCGAATTATCCATATGCGAAATTCGAATTGCGATTGCAACAGTCGCGCTGGATCCATGCACCGCGAGATTTTCGCAATACGTATATAGTGCCGTGATATATTATGACCGATGAGCGGCGCCCTTACCATCTCTTATTGGCCACGCCGATCGTTAACTAAGGCGCATCCAGCCTTAGCTCTCCGCGCTTTCACTCCGTACATGCCACGTGATCTTGGTTTTCCTTTTTCACCGGGTAGAGGAAACCGGCGTGTCTCTCTCTCCCTCTCTCTCTCTCTCTCTTTCTCTCTGTCTCTCCCGAGAGAACATGAAGAATCGCACTACTGCCGATGCTCGAGCTACGCCCGCCCGCTATTGTGTTGCCTCCAGAAGGCATTTCGCCATGTATACACCGTGCGGCCACCTGCTCGCCGGTTACGGCCAAAACATTGCCTCGCACGATTCAGGAATCTTCGTTTAATGACGCGTCAGAGCGCGCCAGTTATTAGAGTTTTTCTGCGCAAGTTTCCTCACCGAGGAAAGCGCGAGACACGTGAGAACGAGAGCGTTTTTAGAATGGCGAGAAATTAAACGCGAAGAATCTTGAAAAATGAAAATAAGATCAACTGCCTCGTTAGGTAAAATTTAGCAAGAAAAATGATCTTATATAAGAGGACATAAAAAAAGCAACTGTTGCGAATATTTGATAGAAAATATCGATACGATATATTTGGGAAAAAAAATAGGCTATAGATACAGCGTCTTGCTATAGATAACGTATATCCAATAATTTCCAAGTTACATAATAATTTCGAAATGAAGAGCGCGATATCGCGACACATAACCGCAGAGGAAATGGACGTCGTTTTCCACGCTTTTTACGGAAAAAAGAAATATATGTATCATATCCGCGAGAGAGGAGAGTGCTGTGCTGCTGGTCGTAAGCATAATCGTCATAGGGGAAACAGGGGCGAGCGCCGATAAGAGCACCGATGCGTATTCTCGTTTGACGACTTTGCACGGCGGAGGTGTAGGAGGAGGAAAAAGACGCTCGCTCCCGATAGCGATAAACGGCGTATCGTCTATTCGTTCCCTTTTTCCTTTTGTCCCCGGGTCTCGCGAACGAGACTCCTCCATACGTTGCATAATGCATAATAGCTTTCCACGTAGCTCCGATACTCCGTTTTGATTCTCTCATGGAAAGTTTTCTAGGAAGCGCAACCGCGCTAATCCTTTCACCGGTCACGCCCGGATATTGTTGTCAGCTAATCAAAATCGGGAGCAACGTTCTCGGGAGAGAAGTATTCGAATCTGTATATTTTCTATATGTCTTTCATTATATTTACTGTATGATATACGGATGTATTTAAATTATTTGCTCTGGATAATTTTATTTAAAAGAAAATTCGCCTGTAATCTATTAATATAATAAAATTTTTTAATATTTAAAGAAATACAATAAAATTTTTAAATATAATACTTAAAAAGGCGCATATAGAAAAAGATTATAAATATAACTGCATTTATCGCAATAGCGTGTCTTTAATCGCGAGTGAAAATGTTTGAATGACATAATTTATAATTTCCACGATTTCATAAAAATCTAATATTATAAGTGCATCAATTTGGGAATCGCAGGTATATGGAATTTTGTAGAAAACGATTCATAACACGTTATGAACAGATGTGCTCTTTCTAATTTCGATAATTTATCAATCTGTGCGAGAAAAAGATATCTGATAGTTAAAAATAACAACTCCACTCGTAAAGTTCGCGGTACAAAATATAAGCTGCCTTGTTTCGTTTTAATTTTACATGCTTCGCTATATACGTAAACCGTAACAGTATGATCAACGCGGCAGATAAGCACACACGCGGAAAGAACAGAGCTGATATAGAGAGGTAGAATATTTTTGCGATTACCAAACTTTGCGTTCTTTACGTTCGAACGCGCGCGTTCTCTCCAGCTGTGTGCACATTGCTAATTTCTCTCGGCGAAAATTAGATTTGATAAGAAAGATTACAACGTTTAATATAGCTTCAAAATGATGTTTCTAACGAAAATGTATGAAAGGTATTCTTATTGCATATATGTCGTAATTTTCTTTTTTTCGGGAAATAATGACATGTATGTATGGCTTCTTTGGAAATAGAATTTTATAAAAAATTAAAAAATAAAAGAATTTAAAGCTTGAAAAAATAGTATTTATTTCCTTTTGTTTTTGTTTATGTATATTTGTTTTTTTTTTATCGCAACTTATTTTATTCTCTCCAAATAAGAAATTATTAGACTCTCAAATAAAAATCACATCTCATAGAAAATTAATTTTTCTATGAAACTCATGCAGTACCATCCGCGTCTGGCTCTTAGTCCGCAATTATTTAAACTTGTAATTATTTTATTCTAAACAATCGTTTTAATACGATACAATTCGTATTTAAAGATTTTACTCTAATATTCTATCTTTTGAATATTATATTAAGTTGCAAATTTCAAAATTCCCGATGTAAGGGTGATTTTACAGCTGCCATCATTGCACCTGTAGTCCTCCCTCGTTAGAAAGTCCAAGTTAGAAAGGTTCATTGGCCAGGCAACATTCTATCCCTCCAATGAAGGCTATGAGATATGAAAATAAATGAGAAAAAGTTTCCTTGTCTTCATTAAGGGATCGAGAACCGTTATACGCGTAGATATATGTCGAAATTTTGTATAATATATTGTAAAATGTCTCACAAAACAGCTTATATGGCCTGCTTTTCAGTTACGCCCATTTCTTTTCCCTTTTCATAGCAAAGGTATTGTCAAAAGCCCTTGAAAAGGACTGCCTTCTCTCATTCTTATAGCGCGCTTATGGAGGGATGAAATGTACTCTATTCCTCGTCCAATGAACCTCTAAATGGAGTTCCTAATCTCAGAAAGAACTACAGGTGTAATGGCGACAGTTTTAAAAGCCTAATACGTGTATATATATTAAAAATTTTCGGGAATATTTAAATTACAAAAATATTCTAAAGTATGACGAGATAGAATATGATGCGTGAAATTTGTATTCAATATCGTATAGTATAGTATCGTGTATTCTTTGCAATTTTTAGAAAATAGAAACTATAGATAAGAATATAAAATAGAAAATATAAATAATTGCAGTATAAAAAAGGAAATACTAAATAAACAAGCGAACAAAAAAAGAATAAGTGCACACATGATGCATGACAAAAGTTGAGATCAATCGTACAATATGAAACGGGAAAAGTTTAAAAATATTTTGTTGAGCCTATATAAATAATATCAAACAAATTCCGCATTCGATTATATTCTGCGTAATAGACAGAAGCTGTATCATACCTTCGAAACAAACAATTAACCTAATCATTAGGCTGTCTACAATTCTGCGTACAACATTTTCGCAATACATATATCATTTCAGAATCTCCCCCCAACCGACGCGCAATGCATAATTAAAAAAAAAAAAAAAAAAAAAACATCCGCATACGTAGGTAAATAGGTATCTCTTGCGTGAGCGGACAGCAGCCAGCCGGAGAAAAAAGGGGAAGAGTATACAGATACAGAGAGAGAGAGAGAGAGTCGATCGATATATGCCGTGACCAGAGGCGGGCGTTCGCGTCGCGACGCATCGGGCGGGATCGAATCGGTTTTTCTAGGAAACGTTCATCCGCTGCGGGATCGACGACCGTTACGCGAAGATGCCGATTAAAACCGGGAGAGAGAAAGAGAGAGAGAGAGAGAGAGAGAGAGAGAGAGAAAACGAGAATAGTAACGCAAGGTAATGTAAATGCGGATGCGGTCGGCGCGTGCGCCTGCAGTAGGGCACGGCAAGACGACAGCTGTTTCAGTCCTCGGGCAACATCAGCGTTGCACCTGCCCGCTTGCCTGCCTGCCTGCCAGCTCTCGCTCGCCTGCTTGCTTCCTTGCCTGCCTGCCTGCCTGCCTGCCCGCCCGCTAAATCCACCTATCTCCTCCACCTATGTCCACGCGACTCGTGCGGGCATCTAACGCGAGCGCATCCGAGTCCTTCGGCTTCGACTTAAATCCGCGGTAAGGATCACACGAGAGAGGAAACGGGGAACATGAAAATTTGTGTTCACGATTGAAATTCTCGCGCAGACACGCGGTTCACGATACGAATATACCTGATGCTTCTGATGATATCTTTTCGATGTATTTTGAATATTACATTAAAATTTCTCTCGACGTTTTCATATTCATTATTATCATTTTTTTTTTTTTTTTTTTCGGGAAGGATGGGTAAAATATTTTTATGATTTTTTTATATTACTTTTTATTTATTATAACTAATTTTTTTCCAAGAAAAAGAGAGTAATTTCGATTTTGTATGCAATGCAGCCCAGTTTTTTATGTTAGAATCGAAGGAACACGACGATATATTGCGAACAGCGCGTGCGTAATCATTAACATTGTGCTCCAAAGTGCATAATGTAAACGTCGGCACCCGCATGAGCGGTCATCGCACGCGTTCGGGAGCCTCCATGCTGGTGTGCGAACGAAACATCCGAAATTAAATAGTAACGGGATTTAAAAGCCGATTCTCCCTCGATGCGGCGAGCGTTAGTTCGTTACGCCAATCATTCTTTTGTTAATTTAAAAATATTATTTATATTCCTAGAAAAAAGAATAATCTCAAAAAATAATTTAAAAAATCAACAAGATCATTTGAGTGCCACAATATCTCTTGTGTGTCGAACACAATCGACTCTTATGTTTTTTCATAATTTTTATTTTAAAAAGAAAATATTATGCATCCCAATATATAGAGTCAAAAAAATATAAATGACATTAACTTAAAAATAATTTATATATTAATATTATTATTTTGCTTCAAAAATTTTCATTTTTTTCGCGCGATTATTTTTTCGTGATGTATTCCCAAAATTATTCTCTACTCCGCGTAAAATTATCTAGTATGAAAATTTCGTCAAGATAAACGATCGTATCAAAACGGGTGATATCGACGCAACTCTTCGACATTCCTCAGCTTATCGCACAGCGGGCGAAACGCAAATCACGCTGCTCCTATCTTAAGCTCACGTAGAGATGTCAGCGGCCAGTGAAACGCACTGCGGGAGACGCGTGATCATTTTGCAAATTCGCCAGATGTAAAGCTGCGACGATCGCGGCCTGATATCTTGGTTTGTATGGCAGGTCGACTAGCAGTCGCGACTTGGAAAAAGACCGTTGTCACGCCAGGCCTACTTCGCGACAGTAACGGAAGTCTCTTGACCAATCAATCCCTCGATTCTTGGTCAAGGGGTCAAGAATTGAAGACAAAATTTATACATTATCGATCCGGTAATTAAAACCTGTGGATTTCTTAAACTCGATCCCAGAGTATCAATTCATTAAATTATCCTTGCAAATATTTTGCTGTCTAAAAAGGGCAAAATTGTCAATTACTGGAAAATTGTATATCATTAAAAAAGTTATCCCTATCGGATGATCAAAATAATTAATAAATTTTCTTTTATTAGACACACCTAATCGACTAAATTTAAATTTTTGTATATCAAAATTGTGCTTTTGCTGTTGTCTTACAGTTGACGCGAAGTGGAAAATTATCGACGCGAAAATTCCAATCAATTGACGAAGAAAAATAGGAATCTTCACGGAGATCCGGAGATGTTTATTGCAGGTTAATGTAGAGGGAATATCGATATGACGCGGTTAGTCACTTATAAAAAAGTAACATTACAGTTATTTCTAAACGGTGTTGTTGCTGGTACTCGCGCGTATAATATAAGATGTCCCATATATAATATGAAATAATACCTCATTCCTTTCGATACCGGTGATGAAGATAATATCGATGGAGGCACGTGAAATCTTATGTTACATAGGGTGGTTAAATCGACTTACGGGTCATGCATAATAAATATGATTTAAAGTTTTTTTTTCCATACGATAAATGTGTTCGCGTAAAAAGAATGATATATATCTAAAATTGAAGAAATCGATATTATAAGTTTCTCATTGATCTTACAAATATATGTAACGCGAGTAAAAGAAAAATAAAAAATAGATATTATAAAACCGTCAAATCTTATTATCAAGTTATTATCTATCAAGTTTTAAACTCAACTTTTCTTGCAAACTTTAAATGATTTCTTTTTTCTATTAAATAATAAATGAAAGTGACTTATTTTCAATCGCTTCTCCAAAAAAGAAAGAGGGAAACAACTTCAAACAAAAATATTAAAATCCCGAATATATCTTTAAAAATGATTTTAATTTAAAGTTTGTCGAAAACAAATATCGTACAATTATAATGATGAATGAAAGTAATAAATAAAGTTACGCTCGCAAGATGACAGATGTTACAGTGGCATTAGATAATTAATTCTAGATTATATAGGCAACGAATGATGGGTGTGGACAGATGATTTCCACGCTCGTCTTATTATGTTCGTATATTGTTAACGAGAGAAGAAAATCACACACGCACAATATCCACATTACATGTAATATTTTTAAAATCTTTAAATATAATATTTTAAAAATCTTTACATTAGAGAGAACGAGAGAGAGAGAGAGAGAGAGAGAGAGAGAGAGAGAGAGAGAGAGTGATTAATTTAATTTTATTCGGCAAAATAAAAAAAAATGTATTTTGAAACAAAATTGTGTTTGTTATACAATTTTTGTTATATTTATTGAAACTAAATAAAATATAATTTATATATATTTGTTATCTTTCTCTGTTGCGTACACTGCTACCGCGCATTGTGTTACATCTCGAATGTTCTCGCATATTCTCTCATTAACAAACATTCATTTTTTAGCATATTTAAATAAAAAGATAATATTTCTTGCAAATAAATTATAAAAAATGCTAAGATATTTCTTTCTTCTCATTGAAAGTGTTTAGAAATATCAATCGAGAGAGAAAAAGAGAGAGAGAGAGAGAGAAATTTAATGTCAACGAACCCGTTAAAATCAGGACGAGCTTAAGTAAGGGCATAGGCCAAGGAAGAGCGAAAAGAGTTCTTTGCCGTGACACCTGGGCCTAGAGACGGGCAAGCGAATTCACATTGTCCGATCCAAGGCGATCAAGTTTTCGCACCCACCTACGTGCCACGTCACAGTCGGCGATCTCCCCTCGATCGCGTAAAAGCTAAAAAGTTCCCGAGCGCTTTCTCTCTCTCTCTCTCTCCCCCCCCCCCCTTACCCCTCTCTATCTCTCTTGCTGGTTGATCGGCTTCATTCCGCGAAGGATCCTCGGTGGCGTAGTGCCACGCACCCTGACATTATCTCCCGGTTTATTATATAGGTACCTGGTGGCACGCGCCATGCGCTCCGGCCCCCGGCAACAGCTGCTCCTGCGTCCAAAGACCGGAGGTGGATGAATAAAGTGAGAGGCACACCTTGCTGCAGGCGCGTGCCGGCAGCTTTCAAGATGTGAATACCGCGAGATCCTCCGTCTGTCTGGGCCGTTGCTCTCACCCTTTTATCTCCGGGAATCGGAGACGATGGTGAAACGACGCCGCCGTCGTATATATATTCGACGCCGTATACATCGATCGCCGCGGTTAATTGTTGCGTCAATCGATCCATCAGACGCGTGACACGATGGCATTGTTTTAAGAAGGGGGGGGGGGGGGAATGTAAAGGCACACGATTTTTTTTTAAGAAATAATTTTTTTCTCTCTTGATGCCAGCTAAACGCTCGAATACTCTTTTGAATAAGGAACAGATCTGTATTCTAAAATTCCAAATTCCATACTCGAATCTCTCGTAAGTTGTTACAAAATTACACATTTATGCAGAAACTACGTAATAAAAGTACGAGCGTAAATAATGAAAAGTCCCAAAAAAGTACAAAAGAGTAACTGTACCCTATTTTTGCGTAACTTCTTGCGAATAATCGATCGGATCAACAGCATTATCGCTTGCGCTCAAGATAGCCGTCGTCCGCGCATCTGCAACCGCCGCGTACCATCTTGCAGATGCGGAATGCGTGTATAAAGAGTTAAGAGTGTTCTTGTTACGACGCGTGCTGTAAGGCGGCACCTGCTACCCGAGATAACAATGCGCAGCCGGATCAGACTACGTCTGTATCTTTTTTTTTTTTTCTTGTCATTTGAAATGATGATCTTTAAGATATGTCGCCAAGTTGATATCGTGCATTTTTTATTATCGTTAAATCTCTCGATAAACTCTGTAAGGAATGCATAACAAAGAATGGGAACGCGTTGCAATTATATTTTAAACAATATCAATGTTATTTGTAGATGTTATTAAAATAAAAGAGGATACTTTTGAATAACTTGACAGTAATTAATAAATCGATTCAACAAATCTTAATAAACTATATATTAAAGTCGCGCTGAGAGAAAAGAAGCCCTGAAATATATATATATATAATATTGTATATATTTTATTAATAAACTTATCATATGTTAAGAAAAAATACATTTGAGGAAAAAAAAAGTTTCTTTTATCGACCAATATGAAATGAACGGTATCTATTTTTTTCTCACGGGTTAAACTTGTAGCTATTTTTAGAAACATTGTAATTATCTGTTGACGCTCTTAATATACGAAGGATACAATGTGTAAACTGCTTACAGCCGCCTTCAATAGTGAAAGAGTTAATGTGAAAGAGGAGATAAATATCAACAGCGCGTCCTTCATCCGTTTTCTTCTCCGAAATACGTGTTTTTAGTTTCATATCGACGTATGCGTGCATGTGAGTCACTGATATCACCTGCTTCGGTCGATAATATATAATGTGAAGTAAACTATCGCGAAGACAAAGCGTCTCGTCCTACGACGAGAGATCGTGTCATTATTCTCTTTAAAGAAATATTATATCACTTTAATCTAGTCTCTGTATAAAATCGAGATATAAGTTAGACAAGTCAATTAAAACATTCCAACTATAATTTCTTGTCATAAAATAATTCTAGCAAATTTAATATGTGCCGATTGATTTTTTTATGAACTAGAATTGCTAATGACATGTAATCACACGTTCATGTATTTTAACCCGCCTCGAAATTTTTGACGTTCTACGAAGCGTACATCAGCTGTTTTTTAAAGCGTTCTTTTTTTTTCTCGTTTGTTCGCATCTCGTCGAGAGCGGATGGTTCCGACAATAAGCTAGTGATCGAAGGCAGCTGGACCTTCTTCGAGTCATCTGCTTTTGTAGCTCGCGATGCGATAACTATCCCCCTACCCGCGCTGGCTACATTAATGGATATTTATTATCGTCATCGAAGGTGGCTACTCAAAAGGCAGCTGACTTCGAGAGAAAGAGAGAGAGAGAGAGAGAGATATCGAAAGGATCAGTTGTAAATGACGCAATCAGACATTGTGGTGATCATAAACTATATTTATCGCAACTTCATATTTCGTTTTACGCTTGTATATCGCTGTCCCATTTTTACGTTCGACTTTTACGCGATTTAATGATAAATAATTCGTATTAAATTCGTATCAAATTTTTTGAATATTAATTATATTTATAATTAATTTTTTTGAGAAAGTTTTACATATTTACACATAATCTATTATATATATTTATTTATAATCAAAGTAGTTTCCCCAACAAATATATAATTTATAAAATAGCGTTTAAAATTTTTTTTAATGATTTTTAAAAGAAATAAAAATAGAAACTTTTAATAATTATGTATAATAATAATAATAATAATAATAATAAAGTAAATTATGCTACCGTATATTTTATATTTGCATGCGGAAAGTGATTTGTCTATTTTGGAAATAATAATGGCGAGATAATAATCCATCACAGGAAAATTAATATGTCGATAGTAACTGCAAGTTATCATATTTGATACGCTTATCCATATCATTTAAGAGCGAGGGGGTCTTCCCTTTATCATCGCGTGTGTAAGTCTGTTTAAAATATGTCTCGACATAAAAGTAGATTTCACTCGCATGAGCTATTAAAATCGAGTATGAGAAGAACATACAAGGGAATGAAAGACGAGGCCCAGAAATGTCTCTAGATTTATTAGGACCCGAGGTCAAAATATCTAGATTTATAGAATGCAACGTTAAATGTTATGCATTCAGACAAATCGATAAAAAGACCGAGCTCTTGCGCGTTCAAGTTTCTTATGAATGTGTAATTTTGATCAAAATTTGTCTCTAATAAAATATACGCTTCAACTTAATCAAACATTTTTATAAAGGTTATATATAAAAAGTAGAGCGTTATAATTAAAATCAAAGGCGAAGGAGAGAATATATCTCGTAAGTCGCGATAATTAAAGCCGTCGCGCACGCTACCGCAATTTTTGCATACGTAAGTTCTCAGACGCCTCTTTTTTCCACTTAGTTCGCCTTTTAATAGAGCCGCCTCTGATGACGGGATTATGTCAGCCGGAAAGGCGGGAGGGGGAGATGTTGATGTTCTCTCCTAATATTGGCGTCCCGTGATCAGATAGGAAATTGCATAGGGATGTTTAACGAGGGGGAAGAGAAACCGAGGCTAAATGCCACGCTCCTAAATGTCAAGGCAGCATCCCTCCAGTATAGACGGGTACCACTTAACACGGGCGCTAACCCACGTTGCGGGCTACTGAATGCGCACCGCGTCACGTTACTTTGTCACGGTACAAAGTCATTTTTATCCCTCGTGGGATGAGTAGGCAGGAGGGTGGGATCGTACGGCGAATAGGTGTGTCCTGTGTGCGTATCATGAAAGATTTGACTCACCACTGAATTCGTTACAGTTCATAAGGTATAAGTGTGTAATATATATCCGCTGTTTTAATAGAAAAACGTTGAAATATATAAATCAATTTCTTTAAATAAAAAAAAAAAAAAAAATCTAATTTGCATATAAATCATTCTTTTATTTTTATTATTCCACATTTTGTGAAAATATTTAAAAAATTTTGAAAAAATTAAACTTCCCCGGAAAATAAGATGTCCCTCCCTCTCTCTCTCTCTCTCTCTCTCTCTCTCTCTCTCTCTCTCTCTCTCTCTCTCTCTCTCTCTCTCTCTCTATCTAAAATTATTCAAAAATAATAATTATATTTTTTCTATTATATCTATTTGCATTATACTAGAAATACGTTCTTTTTTTTTTTTCGTATCGTGACATTTCCGCAATATACGAGACGAGTCCGCGCGTCTCTCGAATGGTCGCTGGTCATAAAGGCTCGCGAACATGCCATCTAATGCGAACGACGGTGCCGGTGTCGGATTGAAGTATCGAAAGAAGCGTGTATCTATTAGCGCGCAAACGTGTCGCGCGTGGTCGATAACGGGAGAGAGTCGCCCGCCGCGCGCCCCCCCCCCCTCCTCCCCCTCCCTCCCTCCCTCCCATCGACTTCGGCTTCACGCCCCGCTTCGCGGACCGCGCGCTCAGGATGTTCATCGGACACCGTATATCCTGTTATCCGGCCCCGCTGCGGAATAGCAACGAGTGCATCGCGCGAAAACCATAACAACGCGGGCATTGTGATCCCGGTGCAACGGCGGCGCGCGGCAACATCTCGTTTCACCGCGCGTCGCGTTACGACGCCTTCGACGGATGCGGAGATCTTCTTCAGTCTCCGATTCGATACACGTAGGTAGATAAGCGATCCTATCTCCCTGCAAACTAATTCCATTATCAATCGAGGGTTTCCTGTTTCTCGTTCGAAGAACATAATCTCGCCCGTGTGTGTATAAATTGTCCGACGACACGGGATATACAGGCCTATTATTAGCTACTCATGTCCAATGTCGAGAATAATTGCGAGTAAATTTGTTTAATCATATATTATACGTATATTATACATAGTATGCGAGATTATTTTAAAAGTCAAAAGAGATTATATTATATATCTTTAAATTATTATGTAATTTTATAGGGGTGTGGAAAAATTTTGATCAGCAATTATTTTAAGATAGTTAATTGAATATTCCTATCACAAGTACGTTTTTTTTTTTAATAAAAAAAAACGTACTTGTGATAGGAACAATAAAGGAATACATTATATATATTACCATATTGTTAAATATTATCTCAATCTCCGTTACCGAATAGAGATTTTCGGAATGATATCTGATATTTTTCATATCTTCAATCTGAAGACAGATCTGGAATTGTAAAGTGGAATTGATATCGTAATGCGACTTTGCGTTCGTCGGTATGCAAAACTGTACGGACCGAAGCATTACTGATGAGTCAGACAACGATGTGGAATGTCGCTAATGAGTAGCTCTTAAAAGGAAACGCAAGAAGACCTGTACCATAACGCTCTCTCTCTCTCTCTCTCTCTCTGAACCTCATATTCTAAATAAATTCACTTTCGAAAAAATATATAGAGGAAAAAATATATGATAATAATAATCAATTTATATACAGTTTCTCCAAATACATACATACATACATATATATATATATATATATATATAGTTTTACTCTTTCAACGTGTAAAATTTTGTCCGCAATTGTGAGTTTCAGAGCTAAGCTGTATTTGATTTAATTTGCTCGGATTATCATTACAAATAACCCCGATTACATTTTACATCAACGTTAGTATGATATTATCGCGCACGATGCAAGAATGAAAAAAAGAAATGTGACAATATATGGTCAATGGCAATAATTTAACGATGATACAAAATAAAGTTGAGAAAAAAAGATTTAAGTTCACGCATCACGATTGAATAAAGTTCCATTTATCCTCTGGTGTTACGATTTAGAAAGGGGAATATTTGTGTCGGTGATGTCCGCGCGCGCGGACATAAGATTTATATGCGACGTATCATTCGCTATGAGAGCTATCCCAATTAAAATCTCACGAATCCCAGAAGATAAAGAACTCGGGAGGATTTTTTTCACGATAGTCTCTCTTTCACTCTCTCTCTCTCTCTCTCTTTCAAAATCTCTCAGGACGGTCCCCGAAGCTCGGATAAACGTTGTGTAAGATATCCGTAATCATAATACAGCGGTACCTTGAATTCGCGTGTTCGTAACTCGTGGGAACTGGTGTAGTGTCTTTCAAGAGCGTGGGTTAGCAGTATTAGTGTTTACTCGGAAGGCAGAACAATGCGCAGGACTGTCGGCGTCCGTTCCGCATTGCTGGCTACGAGAGATCATCAGCATCGGTTGAAAACGATACGAGAAATCTCAACTTGGTTGGATCCTCCGAATTATCTCGCGGCTTCTCGATAATCGTTGCTGCGCGACAGCGTATGCTCGCGCATGAAATGACCGTAGAATGATTATGAATTCTGTTTAAGAAACGATCGCGCCCCCCCCGATAACGATTGGTATTACGAAATCGAAAGTATATCTCGCGTTTGTCGTATTAAGACGAGATAGGTATCTCCTCTTCGAAGCCGAGACTTGAGATAACTAACGCAATGACGACTGCAATCTCGTAGTGACAAAAATTAAGAAATATTTTCTTATCTCTTACAATTAAGCAAATATTAATAAATGAATATTATTGTGTAGCAAGTAAATTATTAAATTGTACACAATAAAAAGAAATTTATATTCCTAATATACACCATATACACGCGATAAAGCTTCATTTTTATAAAAAATTTAAAATCTCTATCCTATCTCGATAATTTAATTGGCATTTCTTATGTTAATTTTTATTTATATTAATTCGAGCAATATCAATTTGTCGAATCGATTAAAAATATGAGCAAAGAAAATTTCGTAATTATTATTATTTTTTTTTTTTTTTCTTCAATCTTCATGCGAATAGTTTCTTACGCTGAAAAAATGAGACACATTAAAATATGAAATATAATTAATTTAGTAGATGAGTTTGATATTTATCCTTCTCATTAAAAGCTGCTCTCTTGCATATAAGTGATCTTTTATAAAGTATTACTTAGATTGAAAAATTGCTTCGCCTTCGTAAAATTACGTCTCGGTTTTCGCGCTAACATCCAAAGGACGCGCGTCGCGCAAAGTTACGCAACGCTATGTCATCTTCTCGGTCGCGCGCATCTCGAGATTCATCATCGTACGATCCACGACGTCGCAGTATTTCTCGTGTTCCTATTACGCAAATGCCAATTCGTTCCCTCCCCTCGCGTAACCTCGATTCTCGTGCGCATCTCTCCTCTCTCGGCGCGGGGGAACAATGGCGCCATTACGGCTACGGGCCTCGTCATCGTATGCTCACGGGCATATTCTCAGCACGCCAATCGTGGTGTTACCGCGATTTTCACGAAAGCTACACGTACAATGGCTTCGTGTTCCGCTCGTCTTCTCGGCCGGCGTTGTTTGAGATGCGCGCTATCGATTAATCGAGAAACGATGACGCCTCGTCCGTCACGGATAGCTTTCTCTCTCTCTCTCTCTCTCTCTTTCTATCCCTGTACGCTTTATATTCTATATAGATATTTCGAGCGATTAAATTAGATATTATTTCGACTATTTCGATTATTTATATTATTGTAGTATTTATATTTTGGAGATATTATAGAAATATTATCTAGTAAAATTTTTAATATTATTTAATATTTTTAATATTTTTAATATTTTTAATATTTTTAATATTTTTAATATTTTAATATTTAATATTTTTAATATTTTAATATTTAATATTTTTAATATTATATTTAATATTTTTTAAATATTCCATTTTTAATATTTCGTTACGATTTTTGGAAAAGTTCATCCGAAACGCAGGAATTGCATTCTTCCCCAGAATGCGTTAGCGAACTATAACGAGGACCGTTTGTATTCCACGAAAGACACTCAGAGCCACCGAGGTCCCCGGTTATTGATCGGCGCTTAGCTTGCTAGCCGGCTGATTTTACTCCGGCCGGAGGAGGACCATACTGAATATATGTGTGTGTGTGTGCGCGCGCGCGCGCCACACACTGTGTGACGATGTACGGATAATGTTAGCCTATAGCTGCCGGAGTATAGCACACACAGTATACGCACGCGTGAACTCAAACACGGACGAACGTCCGTGGTCGACGGTCGCGTTCCCCGCACACACGTATCCGAGGTGCACACGTGCGAGGTCGAGCCGCGCCGCGGAGGGCTCCAACTTCGGGCCGGAGGATCCCGATGTAGGTGCTTTCGTAGCCAGGCAACCCGGGCGCTCGTTCCACAGCCGCGTAACCACACCCTCGATTCACCAATTTATTATTCATCTAATGACTGTTCACGAGCGCGCGCGCGCGCGCGCACGGGCTTTTCCTTCCCCACGCGCGTGCATTCCTCCTCTCGCGCGATAGGACTTCTTTTTTTAAGCCCAGAGGCCACCGATTGCGAGGTCTCAGGGGGATACAATCGTAAATGTGAAAAAGATAGTTTTTAATATTGAATTATAAAAACGCTCGATTCAATTATTATGTATTAGAAAAATTTTTGAAGGTTCTGAATCGTTAACATTCAATTTACACACATAAAAAAATTGCACGTTTTAAAGATATTTTTAGAAATATTAGAAGAAACATTTTTAAAAAATATATATATAGTAAATTTATTGTAGGCATAATGCATTGTTGTGTGTTATAATATCATGAATATGTGTAAAATTCATAATATATGAAGACTAAAAAATCAAAATTTAAGGATTAATGCTTTATATTAAATTGGTATATATATTATATAATAATTATAAAGATAATGCAACTGCAATACGATGCAGTAGCGTCACATCCTTTTCACGTGAAACGTAACTGACAATGAGAATGAAAAAAAAAAAAAAAAGAGAAAAAAACCAGAAGCGATCGATACACCCATGACACCTGAGACATCGCAAACGCGATGACATTACGATTCTGTCGCATCCCTGGCTGAAAGGTTAGCTTCAAAGCTAACAAAATGATGAGAAAGAGAAGGAGAGAAAGAAAGAGATTATCGTGATGACTTCTCCGCACTTGGCAATCGAATTCGACACGAATCTTTTTCTCCCCCAATGGGCGCGTTTTCAACATCGTAACAACGGCTGATCATCTACCCATCCCCACGTTCATGTCCATCGCCGTCGACCATCACCCGGGATGGGGATGGCGCCAAAGTACGAATGCGAGAACTTACGGGGAAGCCCTAATGATCGAGCGCTTCTTCCTCGAACCCCAGGAATCTGATTCGATCGAACGAAAGAGACAAGCAGAGAGAGAGAGAGAGAGAGAGAGAGAGAGAGGGTCGGAGAGGGTGGTCGAGGGCGAGGTGCGCGGGAAGGAAGCAGGGCTCTCCGGCTGGATGGGCGGGTAATGGTCGGATGGGTGGTCGGTCTGTAGGCTAAAGTCAGATCTCCAAGGTTTCATAGGTGTGTTGGGCACAAACAGTTGCCAAGTAACCAGCTAGGGAGGCGACCGGTCAATACCTCGGCTCTCGCCGCTCGGGTTCACCTCTGCACGAGCTAAAACGTCACCGGCGGCGGAGAGAGAGTTGCTCTCTCCACCTGTCCCACCCTTCTACCCGCGCGCGCGTGTTCGACCTACCTTCCGGGTCGCCCCCGGACGCGCACAGCGAGGTACACCACAGCAGCAGCACCACCGCGTCGCCGCGTCCCCCACTATCGACCATCGAGCCGTCGTCGCCGCCGCCGCCACCGCAACCTCCGCGTCTGATACTCGATAACGACGACGACGGTTCTGTCCGCCTCGTCGTTTCCACGTTTCCCGATAACTGCCGGACCTTAACTATTAACGTAGGGGAAGTTATTCTCTCCCTTCCGTTGTGACCGATAACGTTCACAGAAACTAACGTAACGAGCCAGCTGACGTTCCGCGAACATATCACATCTGTCTTATTGTTAGAGTAATAATTTTTTTTAAGAAGATCGACTATATAGATGCAGAGAAGCTATGTCTCTCAAGAATTCGATTTTATCCGATCGGATAAAATTTGATCTTATATGATTTATTCGATTGATGAGAGAAAGCAACATTTATAAAAAATTTTTTTAAATATTCTCCTATTGTACAGGAAGAAAAATCAAATAAATATATATATATATATATATATATATATATATATATGTCGTATTAGAATATCTGATAGTCTGATGAATGATATTGCATTTCGACAGGCAACGTTATTTTTCTTTCTAAAAAAGGAAGTTTTCGATTGACAGCCGCGCGATGTTCTTCAACACGTGGTAGCGTATTATTAAAAAGATCCGAATCTGAATATTTGACTAAATTCGACGTCAAATGTAAAACAATAGTATCAAGGCTACACATAGCATAGATTTTTCATAACTTGCGAACGTGGGGGTATAAGCGGATTTAGCCACGTGGTGAACATTTAACTAAGGATTCGTGAATAATATATATACGCAGGATATGAGACACATACATGTCGACGAACGCGGACGCTGGCAACTCTATGTTAAAGTAATGGATATTTATGATAACTAATAACCAATAGTACAATGTAAATATCAAATATACATCTCCAGAGAGCGACAATATTTCGGGCAAATTATACAAATATATTTCCTGGTCGAAAAAAAAATATGTATCCACGCAGAATTCGTGTTAAAGGCAGTTTCGACTTGCATGATATGACGTAATTTTATCGTTTTTAATTTTCAATCGAGCCTTCGTGTGAATCTCAAATTGAGCGAATTAAGTCGTGCGTATATGTGTATGTGTCTGTGTACATCTGTGCATATTTATGCGTATACGATTTTTGGCGTCACCGTTAGTTGCTAACCTTTCTTCCCCGTTTCCTGGAATAAAATTAACCACTCATGACATTCTCATGATATTCGAAATATGTACCTGTGTGCGTTTTTTTTTTTTTTTTTTTTTTTACGCTATTAAAGTGACGACTCTCGAATTTTAAAAACTGATAAACGCTTTTGCAGAGATAGCAGCGAGAGATAAATATCTTTTAAAGTTCGGTGCATAATACTCGATGAATTTTTAATAATTTTAAATAATTTTCTTTTATGCATGATATCGAGCAACTAGCAACGATTATTTAACAACAAAACGATGACAGCTTTTTTTTTGTATCTACGTTTCTGTCTATATGTATAGACGCAGTCACGTTCCTGTTTATATATGCATTGCGTGCCTATATATATCGCATGCATACGTAAATTCTTGTCATAACTTCGGCCGTAAACGTACATGGCCTACTTTCAAATTTTACGATTATCAAATATTTATCCCATAGATTCATTTTTTCTTTATCAAAGTATCTCGAAAATATATCATTGGCGTCTTTTTTATATTTAAAACATCGCGGAATTAATTTAACAATTCCACAAAATTGCTACTATTTCAAGGAGAATTTTATTTATCTTCTTACTTTATCTCACTCGTTGTTTTCCATTGTTCGCTTTGAACATACTATGTATCTTTCATATACGTCAGTACATTGCGTGTCCAGCCGCCGAGCTATGTAACTCGTTACTATTCGTTCGCTTCTCGGAATCACAACCACAAGATACTCTGAACGGGGAAGCCCCTGGGACGTTCCAAGGGGTGTTCTCGTTCTTCTCGTGCTTGGTATCAAGCGCTAACGATTTTCCATCTATATATATGGTATATATTTTTTGTTTTTACTTTAGATTATATTTATGTGAGATGGAAAAGAATCACTGACTTTATAGAATAAACGTGATAAACTATAGAATATTGCAGTTTTATTTTATATGTCGGATGAAAATCTTCATTTATATTCACAACTCGTCGTTTTTGTAATTCGTATTTTACAAATCACAAATATAATGGCAAATATCTCTCTTAATTTATGAAAAAATGTATCACATCAATTATTATTTAAAGATCATATGCAGAGGTAATATTAGAAAATTTAATAGTATATATATATATTTAAAAATTTTTTTGGAGTTAAAAATAATTTTGGAGTAAGAAATATTAATGGAAATCTAATGAACTCTTTAAATTCTTGTCTGTAACATATTTATAGCATACTGCTACGATACTATCAGCAGAAATTATCGTGGTGATTAAGATAAATTCTCTTTTCTCGGAATAATTTTTACTATTGTATAATAAAAATTATTTATACTATTGTATATTGTTTGTAGTTGAGAAGGATTTCCTGAAAATATATAAGAATCAGAAAAAAATACTTTACCAAGTATTTTCTAAAAATTTCTTAAATAGCTGCGGCACTTCTGAAAGACTAAACAATAAACGATTTTTCTCTTTTCTTTAAAAAAATGATCTTCCTGTATTCTCAACCAATA
This sequence comes from Polyergus mexicanus, assembly GCF_030449975.1. Taxonomy (NCBI): domain Eukaryota; kingdom Metazoa; phylum Arthropoda; class Insecta; order Hymenoptera; family Formicidae; genus Polyergus; species Polyergus mexicanus. The sequence continues at coordinate 11,971,247 of NW_027223321.1, read as the reverse complement.
GTCATATAAGAACATTTATTTTATAAAAATCGCCTTATCTTATAAAAACATTTTTTTTTTTCCGAATAATTTATTGTTATCCGCTAATTGTAAGTTTAAAATTTTTACACATATAACTTTAATCTAAAATATATATATTACAATTTGCACAAAAGTAACTCTAAAATTAACGAAATTTTAGACAGAAGTTATATGAATTTTCGTACAAGATCCTTGTATATGCACAATCGTAGATATTGCGATGTCTTATGATAGAAACACCTTTGTATAGGTGCTACAGAATTGATATATATATGTGTGCAAGTTTATTTGTGAAAAATATTTTAATATAACAATATAGTAGGTTATGCACATCTAAAAATATATTGTATACATATAATAATAGAAATAAATTGCGCGGTAATGAACCGTCGCTATAAACAATTCTTTTTGATATAATTATATCAAATTTTCTTTAAGATTTCTGAAGATTAGTTAATCTCCTTTGTTATAGAGATTGCAGCCGATTATAGCTTGTACAATATTAAATCACAATGCTCTACGTTACATAATTTAAATTATGCGCTAGAAACATATTGCCTATTTTGCAAACAAAACAATTAATATGTCCACATAATAATAATGGATTCCAAGTGACTCGTTAGATAATTATACGCACTTGGACGCTGAGTACGCCTTTCTAATCTCATTGACTATCTTTTAATGGTAAGAGATCGCAACTGACAGTCGTTACGCGAAGGTAATTGTTAAGATGTGGAAAACGCGTTCATCGGAGTAGAAATAATGACAATTTTCTCTGTGACATAATCGAGAAGCCAGTAATTTTAAAAGTGACACTTCTCCCTCGAGCGACACTTTTTCATAGTGACGACCATTGCGACAGTTACAGAAAAATCAATACTGTATTATGAAAGATATTTTATAACAAGTGTATATATATATATATCTTTCTCTTAGAAGATACAAAATCGCCTTATCTTATAAAAACATTTCTTGATATATAATAATATAATTTAATCTTTGTGTATAAAAATATCTAATAACATTAATATAACACATTGAATATATTTATCATTATTAAAGTATGAAGATAGATATAAAAATTTTTGAATTTTGAGCAATAAGAAGATGAAATGACGCGAATTATGTTGTACTTTGTTTTTCATGTCAGAATGTGAACAATAGCATAATTTGAAAAAAGAAATAGTACTTAAAACGGAAATAAGAAATTGAATCTAATGGGCCATTTACAAGCAAATATGCAAACCTTTCCCGCAATTCCGATTCATAGGATTGATATTTTTAAAGTGTTAAAGATAGTAATAATTTGCTCTAACAAGATGATTTTATTGCTCAATCGACTCGAAGACTCTTTTATACAGTTATTTAAATTCAAGATTTTTATGATCAAATGATATATTTAATATCGTTCTAATTTCTGTACGTTATTTAAAATATAAATATATTTTGTTTAAATAATATTGTATATTATTATCGAAATAGATAGAAACAGTCCTATTTTTCACAAACCACGGAAATATAGCCTCAGAAAGTAAAAGAAAGTAAAAAAAATCAGTTTTGTCCTTTTGCAAAATGGCATAAATATAAACGCAATAATAATGCATTTTACAGATACAATTGCTATACTTTGGTCAGAAACTTTACGCGGATCCCCTCGACTACTTTACAACAGCGGTAGATTATGTACCCGCGGGCGAGTCGATTCTTCTCTTTCTGCTCTGTGTACATCCGCACCTCGAGTTCGTTCCTCACCTGCACTCACCTGTCTTCCGCTCACTTTCCTTACCCTACGTGGACAGCGCTCTACTTTTGTTGCGTTTAAACGATGCGACTCGCGCAATGCCATATATACACGAGAATTTTCACGTTGTTTTCGGTCAGAAATATAACTTGGATACAGTCCCGTTAAAAGATTATTTCTATCAATTCTCCTCCGCGTTCCGCGTCTCGTATCTCGCCCGATATTTTAGTTAATGAAATAAATATGCGATGATTTTTGTTTATCAAGATGACAAGATGACAAGACGATAAAATTGTAACAGTACTGCGCATAGACATGTGCGTGATATTTCGGGCCTCGGATGCGAAGATTTTTATATGAAGAAATATATCAAAGATCAAAGAATCTTTCTTTTTCTTTCTCTCTAATTATTCAAACCAAATTTTATATATCGGTTTAATGAATGCACACGTGACTCCATCGTGGAGATCGTTGAACCCAAGGAGGCGCTGACAGGACAGAGAATCCCCCCCTCTCCCCCACATCACAAAAGAGTGCCGAATATACAGGGTGCTCAAACAAAGCTCTCTCTTTCTCTCTCTCTCTCTCTATATATATATATATATATCAGTAGTAAAGCTACATTCTTGGAAAAATTTCAAGAGTTTTAACTTAACTCCTTAATGCTGATATAAGTATATAAGAAGTTTTTTATAATCTAAAATATATATTTTGAATGTTAACAAAAGAGCATTCTGATATTATGAGAATTTTCGCAAAAATTTCAACAGAGAATTTTCACGACACATAGATTTTTTTAGTCTCTAAAAATATATTTCTACCGATCGCACGATCATCCATATCGAGAATATCCTTAAATACTGTGCGCGCAGCGAGAGCAGCGTGGAATATTCTACAATCCTTGCATTTCCAAGTTTTCCGCGATACACTCATGCTCAGCCGCTAATGAGGGAAATTGATCAAGATGAAGTTTCTCACGCATCCGGGGGAGCTTTTCTTGTAAATATCTTTCGCATTTCTCATTACATCCAAAGGCAGTGTGCCGGGCGTGTCGGCGTCGCACGCACACGTAAATGCCTATATTCTTTCACGGTTACTCGTGCCAACGATATGCGCGGTATTCTTATCGCACCGAAACCGTCTATCCGTCTATCCATTAGACACAGACGATATAAGAATAATGAAAATGAAAAACGATCATTAATGCCGGATTTTTTTATATATAACTATTCCAACAATTTTTACATATATTCTCTAATTAAAAGTGCGATCAGAGAATGAGATATGGAAAAAAAAAAAAATGGAAAAGATTTTTAACTCTATAAGAAAAGGAATCTAAGAGTTCTAAGAAATCTTTTGATTATTAAATTAAATATTTTTTAAAAATTTAGAGTCATTCTGCACCTGAAGCATTAATGCATACGATGCTCTTGCAAACTCTTTCGAGCCGTTTATTCTGATACGTCGAATGTCACGTTCGCTTACGAATGAAGTAGCGAAGATTCGATGATTCTGATTTGTCAACTAAATTTCGCGCAACGCGATCTGCTACATTTGCTTTACGGCATTGTAATTATAATCCGAGAAAGCTTCCTCGAATTCTCATACAGAATGGCCACTTGCTTCTCGAGAAATGAATCTCGCGGATGAAATGCTAGCAAAACGTAACAACTTTATCTGTATTTGTCACATATTTACGTTCTGTGTGTTAATCTATTAAAAATGTAAAATTATTAATAAAGAAACAATTAGTAACAAAGCTATTCCCATGCGATAAACTTGTAAACATAATTCATAATGCAATCGACTGACTTTCAAAATAATATTATTCTCAAGTGGACTTTGAAAATAAAACATAATTTTTAATTTAATGCTCCATTTTAATAATTAGAAGAATTAGAATATTATATGTATATTAAAAGAAAAAAAAAAAAAAGAAAAATGCACGTGTACCTATGTATTTACGAGATATATTATCTGAAATATTTCTGGGTTTTTGATTACATTGTACAAGCGATTCTTGCGATATTTATAACTTCACAAAAAATGCTTAGCTCGCTAACACCTGCAATTTCATAATGAGGTTAAAAACAGGCTACGCAGAAGATGGTACGCATTTTCATTTGAAACCAAATCCGAATTGTTTAAGCCAACAATGACTAATTTATAATATAATATATTTTTAAATATTGACAAAAAAATATGTAAAAAGAAGAACGATACAATAACAACATATAATAAAAATTATTTTTAATAATATTTGTCAATTTCTATCTCTTGGAATCATATTGTCGAGATACTCTGGTCAGATTTTTAAATTATAAATTAAATTTTATATATATATATATAACTTTAAAAGAAAGATGTGTGGTTGAAGAGACCGTTAAATTACAAGCTTGATCGCACGGCTGGCTGGAGCATGAATCAACGACATTAGTCATGAAATTAACATGTATATATGTATATTCGATCGTTTAAAAGCCCAATAGAAGATCGAGTGAATACATAATGCGGAGAGTGACCCTTGATTTACTGATCTTTCACCTATCCCGGCCAGGTGTAAATTATTCATTAGACTCTTCCAAAATTAATCGGTGGATTTATCGGGATGTTGACTCTACCGTCTTTTTCGTTCGAGAGAGAGAGGTACAAGTTAACACGCAAATTGTATATAATAGTGTTATAAAACGCAGGAAGTTTTGTGTCACACGTTTTATCGCGTAATCTCGCACAAGGTTGCAACGACGGATCCTACAGTCTCGATAATTTGGCAAGGAATTTTGTCGAGGAGACGGTGATCGTACGCGAATAAATACGCAGATGCTTACATCGCCTCCAGATGTATCCGTGTACGTCGTGATACGCGCGCATTACGCGCATACACGCGCACGCCGTGTGTGGGTCCACCTGAGTGAGCGGACGAGTGAGTGAGCACGGAGGAGAAGAGGTGTCTCACATGGGTGCCTCTGTTCCCTGCAACACGAGTCCCACAGATGGGGGAGACATCCGGGCAGCTGACGTTCAAATGAAACTGACTGACTGACTTCGGCTTAACCGACTCCACATCCTCCTTCGATTAAGGAGAACTACGTCCGGAGAGCCTGGAGAACCTCCCGAACGGGGGGATTTGCGCGCCATCAAATTATTTGTCGATAGATGCTCGGACTAGAACCGCTCGCCGCCTTAAGTATTCGCCGTGCTTGTGTATCGTGGGAAGAAGAATGTTTTTATGGTCTTTGTTCGCGGCTCTTTCGTATTCCGAGATTCTGTCGTACACTTTAGTAATCTGTCAAAGCGCGCATGTCAAACATTTATTTCATCTATGTAACTATAAGAATCGATTAGATAATTACGTCAAATCTTGCCTACGTCTTGGGCGCAATACTAGCTTTTATCTTTATCAAATTACAATGTCAAGTAACGTTTTTAAAATCCGTTCTTAATTTCTTCATTATTTTATTTTATATATAGTAAGTGCGTGAATAGAAATATATGTAAAAGAGAGTTTGCCTTTTTGGGGATTTTTTTATTAATAAAAGTTGATAAGAGAATCAGTTAGAAATTAATATCATAAATTTTATTTTCATTTTGTATATAATATTTGTAAATTTTTTTCCATATATATATATATATATATTTATTTGTGATAGATATTTAATTTTATCTTTCAAGTCAAATCTTCTTACATATTTTTTAAAGACCAAAACTCAATTGCCTTCGAGCAATCGTGAGCACGTGATAATCGAGTTGCTGAATAACGAAAGATCATCTTGCATCTATATTTTCCCTGACACTGGAAATACGAGCGAATGTTTGTAATACGACCGATGCTCCACAGTTTCACAGGTTGGCACTTGTGAGCTTGCTATGATTTGATTAATTAAAAACAAGATATGTCAAATATAAAATTTGTTTGATAAAAAGAATTTGCGCATGCATCCGTGCGATTTTCATTGGGATGTCTAGCCTACAATTCAGTCGTAATTGAACTCGAGTTGTCGAGTAAAACATTTATATACATCCAGATATATGGCGCAAGTACATATGTATAATTTCCTCAACGTAAATTAATTGCAAAACTTTATCGAGGAAATCAATAATCCTCTACGATTACATCTCGATCTACCCGGTTGCTAAACTTGTAATCAAAACGTTTTATCGTAATAACATCCTTGTTAAGTGAAGTTTTATTGCCATGTAATAAGTTGCAATTAGTAATACGGCCGGCACGAAAAATTACTCGGGTTAAGCTTCCTCGCGTCGCGAAAACGCGCTAGTTATAGGATTTATCCGCTAAAATTGCGTGGCATATACAGCCGCACACGAGCACGCAATACCCTGCTTTCAGGAAATCTACCTATCAGAAGGAAGATATCAATGAGGCATACACGAGTCACAACTGTGTACCGTCTTAATATCGTCGCGCGCATGATCGTCTGTAATTCGTGTAAACTGATACGCGCGAGTTGAAGCGCCGACCGAAAGCCGTTCTTCTTATTACGCATCAGATTTTGCTTGTATAGATGTTCGTGAATCGCATTCGCATTCGCGAATAATTGCGTCTCGAATGAAAGCCGATAAGAACACGGGAATATCACGTCGCGAAGGATCTGCGTGTGATATAATGTGTATATCTCTTTGAAAAGAGTCTTTATATTTTCTTGTCGTTAATTGTCTTTTATATAATTTAATATGTATTTCTTTCTCCTCTTTGCTCTTTATATTTAAATTAATAAAAAATTAAATATCTGTCATATACATATATGTATGAGAAGAGAGAAATATTTATAAATATATATAAAAATACAAATCTTAATATATTAATCTTACTTATTCTTATCAACATTTATCTTCGTTTCTAGAAGACCGGCAATCGCAATTAATTTTGAAATGTTCTCTCTTGCCCCTATCGAAAGGAACACTCGTCGCTCGAGCAGGATACCGTAGGGCACGACACGGCCAGAGATGGTGCGCGCCATTTGTACGAGGGGAGGACAGAGGAAGTAGAGAAAAAAGAGAGATAGTGTACCCAAGAGACGGGGAGTAGTCCGCCGAAAGTGAGAAAGAGAGAGTGATAGTGAGGGAGGTACAGAGCAAGAAGGAAAAGATGATAGTGTGGGGGCCAGACGTAGAGAGGGAGAGATCCGTGAGACTCGCGTGAGGGCGAGCGAGATCGAGAGAGCGAGCGAGAGACAAAAGGGAGGGAACGGATAAGAGGAAGCGTGGGCACTCAGGTGTGACCCTCCCGCGGGTTCTCCTGCGTCTCTCCTTGCCAGCAGCAACAGATACGCGGACCTTGGTCTCTCCCCGCGCGCGTCCGGAAGTGCTCTTTATCTCTGTCGGTCTGTGTCCCCTTCGCCCGTATGTGCGCACACGCGCGCGCACACATTCGTCTACCTCTCCGACACGCGCACACGCGCACACGTGTAGTAACGTATAACTCACGAAATCGCTGAACCACTGTCGCTCCTTATTCTCTCGTGAGATCTTTAACAATCTCTCTTGTTTTAATGAATTTTCCGTAATTATATATACTTTTCATTCGCGAGAGAAATCATTTTAACTCATGACAGAACAATCTTAATTCTACAAATGTAGTTACTAATGTAGACTTTAAGAGTTTAATCGCGAAACATTAATCGCATTTTTCATTGCAGAGCTTTTTCTTAGCAATACGTTTGGCTTCTTTGCAATCTCTCTCTCTCTCTCTCTCTCTCTCTCTTCGTTTGTTAGACTAAAAGAAAGTAGCACGCGGAAAACATCTTTTTATATTTTTATTATGAATTTTAACTTTTGACGGAATTATATGTAATTTGCATGATTTAATAATTTCTATGAATTCGCACGAATATAATAAAAATATACATGATTACTTGGACATAAACAATAGTTTTAAAAAATAACAAAGTAATAATTGAGCTTTTTTATATACATTATATGTTTAATAAAAATAATTGTTAAATATAATAGCAGCAATTAAAATACTTTAGCAAAATATCAATATAATTTGATACAAAAATCTCTCCGTCAGACATTTTCGCCAATATATTTAAGTAATTAAAAAAAATTTATGTTTATATACATATATATAAGTATTTAAATTTTTATGCTTAATTGTAAGACTCGGTGTCCCTACTCCACATTATCCAAAAAATTACGAGTACTTTCCGTCTCCTAGTGATGTCAGATAAACAACGCGCCACCCCTCGCTTCGTATCCCGGACGTCGACTCAACGAAATTTCCTTGTGTATGCGGACAATCGACGCGACGGTTAACAACGAATGTGCGTAGCAGGTGGTGCGTATATGCCAATATGCCGAGATATTATACGGTATACATGACACGGATGTCTATATCTAATCATAAACGACTTTGCAATATTTAGTAAAAAAAAAAATAAATAAATAAATAAATAGAAAACACACCTATTAAAATTAATAAAAAAAGCTTATAACTTTCATCGAAATATTTTTATGAATATTGAATTAGCATATGTGTATTCTTTCACAAAAATAGATATTCGAAAAAATTATTCAAAAATCTAAATGTAATGATAGATGAAAACATTTTAAGATAAACAATATATGTTTATGCAGAGAGAGAGAGAGAGAGAGAGAAAATATTTAGAGAAATAATTATAAACAATAAAAAATTCTGGTATTTATAAAAGTGCCCGTAAAAATGTAAAGCCAATGGGATAAGAGAAGAAACAATATTAAAAATCTAATATGAGCATATATCGATAAACGAAAAGCAGGGACAATATAATCGTGATCCGTGAACAAGAGAGAACGCAATAGTAATATTCATGCAGTTTTAAGAAACTTCCGCTCGTTTCGTTTCATGTACAAACAATAAAATACGAACGTAAGAGAGAGAGAGAGATTGTATCAATTTTTTTTATAGACCTCCTTTGTAAAGCATATGACGAAAAGAACGTATCACGAGAGCGAAATAAATGGTACGGCGCGGTTGCTTCTTCGGTCAGTCTTAATCGGATGAAAAGATCAACATGTTGGACAAGCTCCTCGGCTTTGCTAGCCTCTGGTCATGTAACATACAATAACGCATAATACAAAGCATCTAATTTAATTGTTTATAATCATAATTACTTACGCATGGAAGAAGTCGAATGCTAGTAAAAATCTAGCATAGGATCAAATCTTAGATAGGGTTTTTTTTTTTCATCGATTCTTTAATTCTCTTTACAATACGATGATTTATGATATACAATTCCGCGCATATATTTTCTCAAATAATACAAAACACAAAAAAAATATATAAAATTTACAAGTTATATTTTTGAAATCTTTGTAATACAGTAGAAGAAATAAAAGGATACGTGATTATTATATCGCGTATCTCCCTGTTAATAATGCCGGGTTAATAGTTAATTTGATGAAAATTTTCTATAGGATAATGAAAAAAATATACGCCAATATAATTATTCACTTTCACAATAATTTAACTTCTAAAAAAAAAAAACGACATATAAAATGATTGGCATAAGATATCACGATATATACTTCTCATGTGTCTGTGTAATGCATCTCGCCGCGTATATAATATTAAAATAAGGTAAACTGTTAAATCGTTACATTCTTTCTCGGTAAGCCACGATTACATCTCCAGCGTTACCATGACCGGGGAACCACGAGGGGCGGATCGCGCGCGTAAGAGACGAGGGGACTAAAATAATTACGGGAAACCGAGGTTTAGAGAGCACCGAAGAGGAAAGGAGGAGAGAAGAGACGCAAGAGAAGAACGAGGAGAGACAGAGGAGAGACAGAAGAGATGTCGGAGAGAAGCAATGCTAATTCCCGAGTCGGAGAGTGAGTCGGGAGCCTCCGAGAGGTTTCTCACCTTCTACGGTTTCCCTCCTCCAGCCGACGCGAGGGTCACTCGCCCATTGGGGATGACTCTACTTCGCACAACGATTAATCCGTCGAGTTCAGCGCGATCACAATTAATTTTTTGGCTTAATAACATTATATTTCTTTATTTATTAAAAAAAGAGAAATTATATTGTTTTTTATAGCGTTTTTAAATTACGTAAATATAATTTCTTTATATATATATATATATATATATATATATATATATATATATGTATAGTATTAATTTAAGTTAATTTACATAAATAAAATAAAATTATTTGTCTTAATTGTCATTCAATTAATAACAAGATAAGAGTGTGCAATATTATAAAATTACAATTTTAATATTATTTATCTCCAATACGTTTACATATTAATCTATAAATCTATAAGTATAGATTTATATTATAGATTAATTGCGCATACATATTTAATTTAATATAAATAAAAACATGTGATACACAATTTGAATATCAGTTGTTTTTAAAGTTTGCTTAATCCATCAAGAATGATTTATATGATTGATCGATTATATAGTTGATATAATTATTCTCGAGTGTAACCAGCCAAAACACACATGCACACTTGCGTGCATACATCGACAAATACTTGTCAAGATCATAAAAATCATGTGACACCTAGCGGATATCACATAAAATACTTTGATGATAACCAAAATATTATTAAAATTTTCGATGTAAATTTTTGCATAATTTTTATAAATTGGTTTTTCGAAAAATTCTTCGTCTCTTGCTATGCCTATATTATTCACTTTAGATAAAATTTTTACACACGCATACATATATAGAGAGACATATCATCTTTACGATGATACATTTATAAATCGATGATAAGATTAATACAATAATATCGAGAATCTGTTTTTTTCCAGGTTTGTCATTTAACGAACGGTTACGATCGCAATGCGAGAAATGCTACATTCATCTATTCTGACGAAGCAGAACGACCGTTACATCGTAAAGCTCATCGCACACAGATTTACATAAGTGCATAAACACACGGTATATATAAGTGTCTCGCGACTAATGAAATACTCAAAATAAATTCTGCGCAACAATATGTCGAGCTTACGTTAGACGTTTCATTGGACAAGGCGTTTATGTATTACACGTGCATACTGTTATGTCAATTTGTGCGCGAACAACAGTCTTGAGTTCTGTCAGCCAACTTCTCTTCTGCATCGACGATCAAAGAGAGAAAACCACGCTTGAGCGTCTCTAATATGCCCCATGTTCGCGATCGTTCGGAAAGTTGTTGCGTATTTCTCGATAAAAGCACTTCCCGAACGCTCGAGTGAAACGTACTCATTTAGAACGGATTGCACCGGTCGTCAATTAGCGCTAATCGCGGTTAAATTTCCCTATATGCATGTAATGCGTATAACTAGGTCCATGATCTGACGCTGGGAATAAATAATAGTTAAATCAGAGAGTGACTAATGTTGAAAGATGACGAATCTATAGATCTGAAATCTCTCTTTCTCTCTAAATTTTTAATTTTAATTTCTGGATCATCTGTTTTCTTCACGCTATATTTTCATAATTTTCTTTTTTACATTGTATTCGTAAAAAATAAATATTTCGCGATGGAACAAAATTATAATATATATCTAACTATGCGTATATGAAAATTGTTACAACTAATATTATAATAATTTATTAAAAGAGAGCGCGAGTGTGATATAACGACATATGATATTTATTTTTGTATATATTTTATGGATATAAAGATACCGATATCGCGCACAGAAACGATTTATCTTGAAATAATTATTCAAAGATTTCTCGAAATTGTAGAAGATGATTTTGACGGATCATAATTTACAGATGCTGTCCATCTGTGATTGACGGAAATTATCAATACCGTAATGTTCGGGTACTAGCCGGAAGTAAGATCCACGCGTATCGTGCATCGCAAAATCGTCGAAGAGAAGGGGAAAGGAGACAAGGGACGGCTTTATACTTTCCTAGCAAGCGATTCGATAAATTGATCACGTAAAAGAAACGTATATACGCAACAGTTTTTTGCATATTCATGCACAGGCATTAGTTTAAACGAATGCATTGACAAAGTCTCTAGTTTGACCCATTTTGTATGTCAGCATCACGTTGAGAAGCGAAAGATACAATTTCCCTCGATTATCATGAAAAACTCCGTTTATCGAAACAACTAATACAAATATTATTAAAATAAATCTTAATTATATATAATTAAATTCATTTTTTTCTCGGCTAATTAAAACAATTTAATTAAATTTATGAAAAACAGATATTGTGTGAGGACTTCTTTCGAATTATATCTCGTAAACTATAGCATTTAATTAAATCGATTATTGTAGATAGAACAGGAATCAATTTTTCTACGAAAATGATCTCTATTGTAGGAATCGTATAATTAGATTGTAAATGAATCATGAATCCGTGCAGAAAGTTTCTTAATCAGATTAGATAATAATTTCGATAAATATCACACATAATGACATAGAATTGCAAAATTTTGTTTTTTATACTTGAAGAAATATTTCTTATCACATATATCCATTCCGAATGACCGATACTTTTTCTCTCTCTCTCTCTCTCTCTCTCTCTCTCTTTCTCTTTTTAGCTAAGTGTAATTCTGGACCTATTAGAAGTACGAAGCATTTTCTTCACTACCTTCGCGAGCGACGATCTCCCTTTCTCTCTGTAAATGAGAAAGCTCAATAAAGTACCGGGTGGCGATCACGATCTCACCGCATCTAAAATCACCCGGCGGTCCTCGTGATTGTATTAATTCACTTGACAGAATACAGAATACGGGACGCAGGGTGTATACAGATGCCCCGTGGGTTCGCGCGTGGATGTATTGTCTTCTCGGCTCCTTTCTCGCATTAGCATAAGAATTCAGCGTGTGCCTGATGCGCCTATCAATCGGCCCCCCTCAGTGAATCAAGACTTAAATCTTGCACCATGATCAACCACGGGAGTCCGAATGTCGAAACGTCGTCATCATCGATCGAGAAATCTGAAACGCGTTGATCCGTAAAAACACTTCGGTCTCAAATAATCCGGACGTATTTAGAAAGAAAACAGCAACGCGATATTGTGATAAGAAGGACTGTTGGAGTTTCACGAGAGCGCATATTGTTTAATGAAAATATCAATAATTATGTCGCGATGAGAATTTTTATAAATCGCACACATTAATGAGAATTTAAACAGTCCAGATGAGATTAACGGAGAGAAGAATAAACAATAAATAATTAAATATTTTCTAAATAATAAATAATTAAATATTTTCTAATTTTGAAGATCTAACGTATTACACGTAAATATATATCTCATAAAAGCAGATTAGATGGAATATAAACTGTGATGATTAAATCTTTCAAAACACAATATGATAATTCAAACCTCTTAAAACACCCACGTGTGTAGCCATGCTTTTACCTAAATTTGTACGTGCTTAAGAATCGAGAAGACTGAATTGTTTCGGCGCGAATGCGCAGCGCAAAGTCGAAGTGAGGAACGAAAGGATCGACGATCCAGTGGTGGCTCCAGTCCCAAGAACAGAAATTGTTACGTGCTCGCTCCGGCAGCGTGATCCGAATGCTCATGCGAGCGGCGATCGGCCGCGGTCATCCAGAGCCGAGAGGAGAGACTCACGAGAGTCCCGTAGCGTTACTCAAGCGCGGAGAAGCTTTCTTCGATGGGCACACACGCATACACGTACGTATGTATATAGTACCGTAGCTGCGCGGTGAATAGACGGAGAGAAATCTCGATAAAAAAAAATTTTATTTTTTTATCACGTCTATTGTGTAAATTAATAATGATATAATAATATAAAAATATAACTAAAAAATTTTTATGAATATATAAAAATAATAGAACAAAAATATATATATATAATATTGTATAAATAACAGAAAAAAATATTAGAAAAAAAAACTAATAATTTATCGCTTATACTCTCGTTTTCATATTACATTTAAAGTTTCGTCAAGTTATCATAATACTATATTACGGAGATTTTAAAGATACTGTTTGAACTCTTTATTTTCACGGAAAGTTTTGAGATCGAGAAAAAGAAGTGGGCGCAAAAGTGATAGCCACGTGGCTGCGCACGTCAAAAAGCGATTGTCCGTCCACGCGGAAGCAGAGAGCTCACGGCTCTGCATCTATCCCTCGATCGCCTCTCACTCGCAGGACACGTACTCGTCGTGTCCCCGTACACGTCCTCGCGTGTCGTAGGCTCTGTGCGTGTACGCGCTATGTATCGCCGATACGCGCGCGCGCGTATAGGTACGCATTGTCCGCATAGGCTCGCGATGCCGAAACGGCCGACCGGGATGTCAGACGGGAATCTGCGCGACGGTATCGAGGGCAGCTCCCGCGAGGAATTTAAAGAGCAGATCGATCGTAATCTCCTAGACACGCCCCAGGTCTTCTCGTACGCGTCCGCTTTCGATCACGATTTCTCGGAGCTTATTCTTGAATTATTTTGAGAAAGAGAGAGAACAATATTATAGGTAGAATATAAAATTATATACATATCCATAAGATTGGAACGCGATTAGAAAGATTATGTAATTCACCGTCTTTCCTCGAGATTTTCTGATTTCGGTGAATAAGTTAATGTATTTTATCCGAGTATTGTCTTACTTTCTTCAATTAGTATTTAAAAGAGGAATTGATTAATATTCTATAATCTAAAATCACAAAATAAGTGAAAAGGTAATCAAGATCAATTATTTTAAAAAAATATAATAATATTTATATATAATTTTTTTGCGCTTATTTTCATTTATTTAAAAAATTAATCAAATATAATAAAACTAAGAAAAAAATCTATTTTCATCGATAAAAATCTTTAACTTTAGTTTTTTTTTTTTTTTTTAATATATATTTTGCCATAACTTTCCAAGATCTTTCGATATATTTAATACATCGAAAAAAAAAGTGCAGTAAAGATATTCTTCCGCATATCATAAAACAAAGAATCAAATAAATGATATATAAGTTATATATATCGATCATTGATCATTGCTTTATCCTGTGTTCTATTTAATTTAACGCTAATAAGTTTGTTGGCGAAGCAATCAACAGTTTCGTTAAACAATGTTTTGATAAAAGAAGTTTCATCACACTATCTATCATAGAGTGTTATTCACGCTGAAATTCGACAGTATCCTCTCGCTTTATGACTGGGTCTTTAATGCGTTATACTCACCAAACAGGTAGATGCTTTTACGAATGCGACTGGCATTGTCCGTGGATGATACCGCCGAATATGGATGGTAGCCGAAGATGATCGGGAGGGATGAGACTGCTTAGCAAATAAGGACGTGACGTAGCAGCGACTTGACCTATAAGGCAAACGGATTTGCTGTTAATAGTCAATATGCATTAGACAAACAATGAGCGGATCTTTGGGCCGCACACGATGCCAATCGTCTCTTCTCTGCAATGACGTTATAGAGATTTTGAGAGGTGAAGGTCATATTTATAACTACAAAAATACTATTAGAGACTGTTTGTGTTACTATTAGAGCAGTTATGTGTTTTACCTAGCAAATATCATGGTAAACATCAAGTAAGTCAAAATTAAATATCGATAAAACTTTTTTTTTTTTTTTTTTTTTTTTTCATTATTTTTGAGAAAGTGCGATAAATATGGTCGAAGCATGCGAATGAAGAAAATAAAAATATGAATATTTATACACATAAATCATATATAAAAATACGTGTATGATTATATAAATTTTATTCGATATATGATTTTCCTTGTTTTAGTAAATAAAAAAAAAAAGATAATATAATATTTCAGATAACCGCATAATATAATAAATAAATTAAAAAGAAAAATATACTTGAAAAGGGCAAAAAATAAAAATGTTCAAGTCGCTCTGAAGTTGAATAATTATCATTTATCCGTCTTTTATTCGCGTAATTAAATTTTTTTTAGACAAATTATGGATGACACACGTATATACAATGATATGTAACCAATTATAGCCGATGTCAAGCAGCCAATGAAATAATAACTAAGAAAATTTTTGGAAAAAATTTAACGGAGAAAATTCAAATTAATCATGATTCTCGACTCGGAAACATCGAGTTCCGATACAAAAATGAAGAATAGTGATCATAACATAAAAAATTCCAAGGTATATATTGATTTTAATTAAAATAAGTTCTCTTAATCGATCTTCTTAATTCAGGTGCTGGAATAATTATTTTTTCGAGACTTTTTATATTTCTATAATTGCTCTCTGTGTCTTTCTCTTGTGATAGAATATATTTTAATTATTACTACGAGATACAAAAATTAATTTTCGCACCTTTGAAACTTGAACAATTAATTAATTGAACAATTAATACTTGAACAATTAATTAACCCGATCGCTTATTATTTTGATGCATTTATTTTTTATACTTGTTTCAGACCAAGACATTATATTTGGGCATAATGTGTTTTGCAACTAACTGTTTAAGCTTGATCGCTTTTGAAGTTGGTTCATACGGCTCATTCCGTTCTGTTTCGAGACCCGCCGTCTTTAACAATTTATTACGCCGAAATTACAGTAATTAAAGCTATAGTCGTATATGATTAAACGACAGAGGGGGAAGGGGATACGATAACGTATAGAAAATGATTTCCTATTTAACACAGATGTGAGAATTAAAATAATGATGGTAGACATACTTGCGGCATTTGTATCAACAATAATGCTAACAATTGGTGATATGTATGGAATCCCGTATCTTTACTTGCCATGGCTTATCAATACTATCGAAGGAATAGTTCTTTATGAAGGACCAGCTCTTTTCGGATTAGCGTACAATGTGTTACCTAATGCGAGCATACCGGCAGGATTATTTATATTCATAACACTGCTTTTATACGGTAAAAATATTGAAAAATATACGATTGAAGTCAGAAAATTTTATTCATAAATATGGCAAAGAATTATTTAATTTAAATTTATAGTAATAATTTGTATAATAATATGAAAAATTTTTCATATCGAAATTTTCATATTTTTCTTTTAAGAATATAAATTAAAAATATAAATAATATAAATTTTACTATATATCAAGCATCTTTTTATGTGACATCGTATAGGCAAGAAATTTGCGTAAGATATCACATATTCTCTCAAATATTTACATTTGTTGTAATAGCATACATTTTTTTCATATTACATTATTAAATTTAAAAAAATTATTTACTAATTTAAACTTATAATGCACAATCAAATTGGACAATTATATAATTGAATTTTACTTTTTCAGTGGAAGAACTATATATCTGGAAAGATGTTTTCGTAAGTTTTAAACGTTGCTGGATAAATTATAATAAAAATAATAATTTAAATACAAAATCATCAAGGATAATGAATAAAGGATTATCCAATGAAAATAAAGAAAATCTTAACATATCTTCATTGAAAGATCATCAGAAAGTAAAAGCTATAAATAACAATTTATCGATTAAAAATCATTGTAGCAAAAGCCCGTTTACAGAAGCGACTGGTTAAATCAATAAATCGACGTATCATAAAAATCAATATGTATATAATATATTAATTTCGGCGTATATTTAATTAATTACAAACATTATAACAATTGTAAAGCCTAACTAGAAGTTTATGGACCGCTAGTATTATAGAAATATTATAATACTATATGCGATTAGATTTATATTGCTAAATTATTCAGCCAAATATAATTGCTTAGAGAGAGAGAGAGAGAGAGAGAAAGCGCGAGGAAAAGAGGGAGACAGAGAGAGAGAGAGAGAGAGAGAGAGAGAGAGAGAGAGAGAGATGAAATATAATTTGTTATGTACGCATATATAAATTTTCTACGCATGCGATAAAAATATTTCAGAGAAATAAAACTATAAAAAATTATATATTACATACCAGTTAATTGTTGCGATAATCGTTTGATAATGATTCGTTCGACACTCCCGATACCCGATTCACGATAATTCGATCAGCATCGAAATAACGATCAAGACATCGTTCCTATAATGATTTCAGGAATGCATCCGAGATATTCAATAAGAAAATTTGTTTCGCTCGTAAAATGGCAGATTGCCAAGATGTATAGAGACGCGCGCAAAGTCTTATATTGGATATCATCTTGAGAATCATTTGAAGAAGTATCTCAACAATTTCGAGATCGTTTGTTTCTCTCTCTCTCTCTCTCTCTCTCTCGCACACCGACACAAACGCGAGGCAACGTAAATGCAATATACTGAAGGACAATAATGTGAACGACGATCGCGGAGATCAATCAGGCACGAGGAGAGATATTGATTAATGACATTACGACGGGTCCGATATCGATTTCCTGATCTTTATCCGAGCGTACGATCAATTTTTTACGCGACGCGATCTCACTTCGCGATTCTGAATTCGACTGCGCGAATACAACGGTAACGCGCATGCGCATACCGTGTTTCTTTTTACCACTGTCGATATACGATCCGTTTAATGATCAACAGTGATAATATGCTCCAAAAACATTTACGTAGGCGTATCGAGTACGAAAATACAATGCTCGTTCGTACATACGACTTATTTTTAATGAGGATATAAGATGCGAAAAGAGTGAAAAAGTGTCGTCTTATTTTGAACTCGTTACGTCACGGCGCCGCAACATAGTTACATGCGCATTTGCGCATGCGCGCTTAAATTTTAAGGCCATAGAATAGAAAAAATATATAAAGACTGTAGAGTGAAACCAGGGTATCGATTTTGTAATTCAAGTGAGAATGAAAATTACAAAAATGAGCAAATTTACTTTTGGGTCAATGAAATTATAAATTTTCTAGTAAATTCATTCATTTTTATAACTTTTACCCTCATTTACAGAATCAATATCCAGATTAGCATCAAATACATGCGTCGGGATTGGTCAATATCCAATCTCAATGTAGCCTGAATATAAATCATAAACTTTTTCATCACTCGATTATTTTTTTCTATGGTGTCTCTAGTGGTTTATAGAGTGGCTCTGTAGTAAATCTTGATACTTGATTGTTGATTGTATATCATTTGTAGGTTATTTTGTCGTGTAAGAACTATTTTAAAATTATTTCGTGAAATCGTATTATATAAATATATCTTAGCAAATTTGTAAAATATTTAGTGCGTTTCAATTGATTGCTTTATGGTCCTATAATATAATGCTGTTTTTTTTCTGCGACGATTGTTGAAATCGTGATAAAATCCTTCACTAGTATCGTTGATGTATTTCTTTATATGAAAATACTTTAGATCTCAGTTAATGATTTTTTAAATATGAATTTTTTTTATTTAATAATCAAGTTTTAAATAAAATAATCTATTTATTATATATTCTCAATTCCATAATCTATCTAGCTAAATATATTCTATTATAATATCTAATATAATTTTATTATATTTATTTCAGGAGATAATAATATTCTACTGAAATTTAATTAAATATATTGACAAAGGATGTCAGATGACTCGAGCTTGTATAGATTAGATGGAACTGAAGAAAATCAAGCAGGAGGCTTGATCATTCGTAAGAAAGCTTCGGATCATACTTTTAAGAAGCCTTCTCTGTTAGGCCTCGAAAAGCTTGCAGAACGAAAAAGAAGAGAACAGTCGCAGGAACCTACTAGCTCAAAGTCTGACAGATATGAAGGAAAGGATAGGAGATATCGATCTTATGAAGAAGAAACTCCTACTCATACTGGTGGTGTCAACTCTGAAGCACAACGGAGATTAGAATCACGACTCAAACGTCAAAGATTAAATGTAGATGATAGAGGTTTTAGAAGTTCACACAGGAGTCGTGAGAGAGATAGAGATAGACGAAGAGACAGGGACAGGGAAAGTCGGGGTAGAGATAGTGTGAGGCAAACGCCTCTTAGATTCAAAGATGAACCTCAAACACCCAAATTCCGAACGAAAGATCCTACTTCTAAGAGTAATTGGGATGACGACGAAGATGAAGAACCGCGACGATCAAGCTGGGATCATCCAACACCAAATATTTATAATAAAGATGGTCGCGACAGCATCAGAAGCGAATTTACTCCTTCCTATAAGTACAACCCTTGGAACAAAGATTTTAAAAATTCTGGTGCCACTCCAATGGTAGATGGGGAAGAAAAGGAATTGTGGGAGGAAGAACAGCAAAGATTAGATAGAGAATGGTATGCATTGGATGATGGAGAGAACAATGCTTTTGCCAACGTGTCCGAAGAATACACGAGAAAGAAGGAAATGGAGCTGGAGGCTAGGAGACAGAAACGCCTTTCCGCACAACAACGACAGATAAATAAGGACAATGAATTGTGGGAGCGTAACCGTATGTTAACATCGGGAGTTGTGAGCTCGTTGGATCACGACGACGATCCCGATGACGAGGGTGAGGCGAGAGTTCACTTGCTGGTCCATAACGTGGTCCCGCCATTCCTGGATGGTCGGATCGTGTTCACGAAACAACCAGAACCAGTTGTACCTGTGCGCGATCCCACTTCTGACATGGCCCTGGTAGCGAGGAAAGGCTCAGCGCTGGTCAAGACATATCGCGAACAAAAGGAAAGGCGTAAAGCACAGAAAAAGCATTGGGAATTGGCTGGAACGCACATTGGCAACATTATGGGTGTACACGATCGACGTAAAGACGACAAGGAGCATGCGGGACAAGAAACGGATTTCAAAGCCGGACAGAAATATGCACGGCACATAGGAGCAGGAGAGGTAACGGGAGAAGCTAAACATAGATCGATTCAGCATCAAAGAAGAAGTCTCCCCGTATTCGCAGTACGCCAAGAATTGCTAAACGTTATCAGAGAGAATAGTGTCGTTATAATAGTAGGTGAAACAGGTAGCGGTAAGACGACTCAATTGACGCAATATCTTCATGAAGACGGCTACAGTCGTTATGGTATGATTGGTTGCACTCAGCCTCGAAGAGTTGCTGCTATGTCTGTTGCAAAAAGAGTTTCTGATGAAATGGCCACTGCTTTAGGCGACAAGGTCGGATATGCGATACGTTTTGAAGATTGTACTTCGAAGGATGTAAGTAACATGTATTCTAACATGTAAAATTTCTACACAAATTTGTTTCTACATTATAACTAATAATATTACATGACTGATCTTATTTTTACAGACGATCATCAAATATATGACTGACGGTATTCTACTGAGAGAAAGTTTAAGAGAAGGAGATTTGGATCGTTATAGTGTTGTTATAATGGACGAAGCTCATGAACGGTCTCTTTCCACCGATGTATTATTCGGTCTTCTTAGAGAGGTAACGCGCATTCATGTTTTTATTTTGTATTATCTAAATATTTTCTTCCCCAAAACAGTCTTTTTAACTTTAAAAATACTTACAGGTTGTCGCTAGACGGCATGACTTAAAATTAATAGTAACTTCCGCAACGATGGATTGTAGCAAGTTTTCCGCTTTCTTCGGTAACGCGGCAACATTTCAAATACCTGGACGTACATTTCCCGTCGAGGTGCTGCATGCGAAAAATCCGGTGGAGGATTATGTAGATGCGGCTGTTAAGCAAGTAATGCAGATTCATTTGCAGCCTAAGAGCGGCGACGTACTGGTTTTCATGCCTGGTCAGGAGGACATTGAAGTTACTTGCGAAGTTTTGAAGGAACGTTTAGCTGAAATAGAATCAGCACCTTCTCTCTCCATATTGCCCATTTATTCCCAATTGCCGTCGGATCTGCAGGCAAAGATCTTCCAAAAGTCTGAAGATGGTCTTCGCAAATGCGTTGTGGCAACTAATATAGCAGAAACATCGCTGACCGTCGACGGAATTGTTTTTGTTGTCGATTCTGGATACTGTAAACTGAAGGTGTACAATCCTCGAATAGGTATGGACGCTCTGCAAGTATATCCTGTATCGAGAGCCAACGCCGACCAACGGCAAGGGAGAGCTGGTCGTACCGGTCCTGGTCAGTGCTACAGATTGTATACGCGGAGACAATATTTGGATGAATTATTATTAACTGGAGTTCCCGAGATACAACGTACGAATTTAGCTAATACGGTGCTTCTGCTGAAATCATTGGGAGTACAAGATCTATTGGCATTCCATTTCATGGATCCGCCGCCACAAGATAATATACTGAACTCGTTATATCAGTTGTGGATTTTGGGCGCTCTCGATCACACTGGACGCCTTACCGCTCTCGGCCGGCAAATGGCCGAGTTTCCTTTGGATCCGCCACAATGCCAGATGCTCATAGTCGCCTCACAACTCAATTGCACCGCGGATATCCTCATTATCGTCTCCATGCTGTCAGTTCCATCAATTTTCTATCGACCTAAGGGACGCGAAGAAGATTCGGATTCGGCGCGTGAAAAATTTCAAGTACCGGAATCAGATCACCTAACATATTTAAACGTATACAATCAATGGAAGGCAAATGGTTATTCAAGTTCCTGGTGTAACGATCACTTTATACACGCGAAGGCGATGCGCAAGGTGCGAGAGGTACGGTCACAGCTCGAGGAGATTCTGAAACAACAAAAAATGGATGTCGTCAGTTGCGGTACCGATTGGGATATCGTGCGAAAATGCATCTGCTCCGCCTATTTTCATCAAGCAGCACGTTTGAAGGGTATCGGCGAATACGTCAACTGTCGTACCGGAATGCCGTGCCATCTTCATCCCACCTCTGCGCTATTCGGCATGGGCTTTACGCCCGATTACGTCGTATACCATGAGCTCGTGATGACCGCCAAGGAATATATGCAATGCGTCACCGCGGTAGATGGTCACTGGCTGGCCGAATTGGGCCCCATGTTCTTCAGTGTGAAGGAGACTGGTCGGAGTGGTCGCGCGAAACGACGGCAAGCGATGCAGCACCTTCACGAGATGGAGCATCAAATGAAAGAGGCCGAAGAGGAGATGAAGGCACGTGCTCAGGAGCAACTCGAACGCGAACAGGCGTCGGTTCGGAAGAAGGAAATATTAACGCCTGGCATTAGGGAACCGGGTACCCCCGTTCCCTATCGCAACACTCCCGGAAGATTAGGATTGTAATTAGTTTTTCTATGTATAATGTTTTGACACGAGTGTTGTTGCAAATATCTCATTATCTGCCAAAAGAAAAGCATACAACATATATATATATATATATATTTAACAGGCATTTTTTTTCTCTATAACGCGGTTCCGTAATACAGAAACTGCATAATTAACAGTTAAACTTGTACATAACCATATATAATTAAAATCATAGGAAAAAAACGGCGATATAATCCAACAATTCATCACTATGGTGCGCTCTTCTAGCATGTAGCATTAGTGATATAATTCTTGATTTTAATCTCCTCTTTATTAGATTTCCATACTTTGCTTGCAACGTGGAAACTACTTATCTATAATGTATGATTACATTACAGTGATTACTTTCCAATTTAGATAACAATATATTTCCTGATTAAATACAGAATAGATAAATATACATGTATGACAATTAAAAAGTTCTTTAAATAATAATTATTGTATAGAGCACTATGTATAAAATATTAATGTTGAATGTGATATTTATAAGATTTTTTTGTAAATAAAGCCTTTTATCGTGATACCGACAAAATATTAAAAAATCGTAACTATGAGTAAATTGGTGTGTAACTGCTTAATTCGATGAATTAATTAGCAAGCATTTATATAGCCGATCTTCGATCACGTTAATTGTGGTGCGCATCAATAAACATATAGATTTGAAGATTTTAAAAAATTTAGCAGAATATCCATTCTCTTCTAATTGAAATTATACACTCAAATATAAAATAAATACTGCGATCAAATTCGCGAAAAACTTTTCTGTGATCATGCTAGCAATTACAAAAAATTCAGTAAAAAATTTGTCATTTACCTGATTATGATTCTACTAGATTGTTTGAATCATTGCTCTAACTTATTATCTCTAAATGATTTATTAATATGTATAAGAGGAAAAAACACGAATTTTTAAAAAATATATAATTTTAAATCCATATTATTTTTTAAAAGAAAAAAATTACGTAAAATGTTGAATTATGAAAGAATGTAGATTTAAAAAAAATATAAGTAAAATTATTTTATTTTAATGAAGAAATGGCACGTAACTAAGGATGCATAAGCCATACTTTAAGCTTAATCCATTCTTTAGATGTAAAAATTCTATATTCCTTGAAAGAGTATTAGATTATTTGTTAGAATTTTTACATATGCACATACTTATTATTTTGAAGGAATCAAGGAAAATATCATAAGCTAATTGAATGGCAGTGTATCGAAATAATTGCGCAATGCTTTTCACACACAAATAAAGGTTGGTTCAGATATTTTAATCAGCATTAAACCATTCATTCATTATTTATAATTGATGAGAGCTAAGAATTATGTACAGAACTCTTGAGTTATTTTTGAAAATTATGAAATAGACGGATATTGTTCTTTGTACAAATATTATCAAATAGTTTCAGCTTTTTAAATTACTTAAAAGCCTTAATATAGGCTGAGTGCGAGACTTGAGAGATCTACAACTTTGCCTAAGACTCGCTTGTCCGCGTTTTATAATGGTGACGCATACATCATCTTTCTCATCTAAATCTGTATATAATTCATATTTTTCAAATTCTGTTAGAACCGCATCTAAATTTTCAATTCTCTCAATAAGTAACACAGCCACTTCCCTCCAAACCTGTAATACAATAAATAATCGTTATAAAAATTGACTAAGCTCTATTAAAATTTTATAAATATATATCATCTCAATAATTAATGATAGCCATATTTAATTCCATGTACATAAAATGTTGCGAGATTATCAATAATATGCTTTAATTTAATATTAAAAATTATTTTTCTATAAAGAACAATTACCTTAGTCTCATTAGTTTCATTTATCATGTTCGATTCGATTTTCTTATTATATTTTTTTTTATTTTTCTTTTGCGAGGTATGTGGTTCCGATTGTACCGCACATACACTACATATAGCGCTAATGATCGCTAAAGATTCACTGCAAGTTGAGGCTCTAAGTAAGAAGTTTTTAAAAGACACTGGTTTATCCCACTCAGGGATGGGTAATGTCTGTAAGCAAAGAGACGTTCGCAGCATTTGTATGCAATCAAAGTCCGGACAAGAAGACTGAGAAAGTGAATTTGCAAGGCACGCTATAGTCCTTAATTGTTCAGAATAATGAGCTTCACGTAATCTTTCTACAGCATCTAGCGGAACCAATATGTTGCATGATCTGTTCCGTTTTCCATCCGTATCAAATATTTGTAATATTTGCGGAATAATTTCTTCATCCAATTCTTTAAGCTCGGCAGATATTTGAGAAAGAAAAATTGAAGATGATTTTGCACTCGCTGCTAAAATACGTAGTATGGCATTTCTCGCTGAAAGCAGTCTTAACATGCATATACGTGTCTCCTCTTGCATTCTTGGATTCTTTTCACTCTGGTTAAGTGGCTCCCACCCACGAACAACCTATTTAATGCCATATTTTATAAAATTTATTACTGGTCAAATTGGAGTCTTACATTTCTTTGAATTATACCGTGTCTCTCAATTATATTTACCTCCAAGTCACGATTATCTCGTAAAGATGACCATCTAATTGTATCAAGATGAGGTTGTATATGCATACTATTCAAAGTAGAAATTAAAGAGGTAGTACTGTCACACCAACATAAATCAAGTAACATCTTATCTACCGTTGTCATAGCGAAGTGAAACGAATTATCTAATCGTTCTCTCAACTCTACAAATTCCTGAATTTTTATAAAACTCCCGTATTTATATGCAAACGTTAAATGATCTGCACTCTAAAAAAACAATCCATGGATTAGACTTAAATAGATTCTTGTCCATTGTTTCTTAAATCTGTTATACTTGAAAACACATACATCCTTATAGTTGGCTATGAAAAATTTCGCTGTATGATCGAGAGTTGTTGAGGCCAGAGGCAAGTTACCGAGAGGCGCGAGAAGAGGCGCATAGAGATGACCCAGTGAATCTAGTTGAAGATGTTTTACATCAAGTAATGCGAACGTATGATCAGCCGCGACCACTAGACCAGCCTCCAAGTAAATACGCACGAGCAAAATTTTTATATGAAAATTTACAGGACTCGACAGAAGACCGTGTTCCAATAACGACATTGCCCTGTAAGTCCATCGTTTTAAAAATGTGCATGTTTTCAAAATATTATTAGCAGTTTCTTATTAATATCATAATTAGCTTTGTTATCATATAAAAACATATTATTACTTATAAAGAAAAGATGCATCATTAGTGTCAACCCATAATTGATGCAGCAAATGAGTAGCTAATAGAATATATGGATCAGCTGGACAGAAATCAGTTGGCAATCTATCTTGCATTGGACATAATTCATTGCCTTTTTCATACAAATCGCATAATCTCTTTATTAATTGTTCCTGTTTACTTCTGTCCACTAAAGGAGGATGATGAAAACCACAAATACGCCGTAATTGCTCCAAGTGAATATGTCTTTGCATCTGTTGTACAGTAGTTGGAAACTCATCTGACATAATACCTACATCTTTTTCAATCTATAATTCCGTAAATAGTATTACATTAAGCAATTTCAAAGTATTTCAGTTAATATTATTGGAATAAAAAATGCACTCTTTTGATGAATTTGATTTTAATATTTGTAATATTTCGCATATATAAATATATTGAAATTTAAGTATCTCTTATCAGAGATTAATTTTAAAAATCCAAGGTTTGGTCTCCTTACCTTTTCAAATAATTCAATCTTCATCTTGGATGTAAGCAGATTTAAATATAATCGTAAATCACCAACCACACAGCCCTTTTCTCCAAATTGGGTGAAATATTCACGCATAAAGTCTACAGGTTGCAAACTACACTGTAGATCTTCACTAATATGGACATGCTTTAATAAATCTAAACGAGCCAAATATGGTGCCCGAATACTCTTTTCAGATGTATTAATAATATTGTTAAGAAAATCCAAGCATTCTGTCGGTTGTTGAAACTTTAAGGCCGCCAAAAGATAACTTTGATAAAATGCCCAATTGTCAATGCTATATAATAAATATGACAATTTTACATATAAATGTTGAGATCACTATACTATCAAGATACTATAGATATATAAAAGTATGTGAGAGAAAAAATATTGCAATTAGATTTTACTCACTTCTCTTTAATAAGTTCGCGATATGCATTAGCAGCCTCAGGAAAACGTTGTAGTTTTAACAGAATTGTAGCTTTCTGTTGTGGTACATATGAAAGATGCGAAGCTAAAGGACTAGACAATACATTTAATATTTCTTCATTTTTGTCTTGCAATTCCAAAATCATTAAATAAAGCTGTACTTCTTGTTCTGCTTCCATTTTTCCTTCCCTTACTAATTTTAGGACCTAATGTAATCAAAACAACTATATTAATCATCTGCACAATATCTATTTGTGTATAAATTGATAGACTGTCTGTAACTAGATATAAATATATGCAGTTAAAACAGCAACAAGAAATAACAATCAATAAACAAACCATTCTTTCTGCCAATGGTAAAATAACTCCCTTTGCTAACTTTTGATCTGCGTGAATGGCTTGCATGACTGTACTCATAACAGCCCAGAAATAATATGGATTCTTAGGTTTCATTTTGTACAAGTTAAGAGCAGTTTGCTGCTGCTTTTTATAATCACCAAGGCGAACGTACGACATGAAAAGATGCGTTAAAAGCTCCTCGTTATTTGGATCTGCTTTTGCAGCAGCTTCATAAACTTCGCTAATTTTGTCAGCTATAAATTCAATACAAAAATATTTTAAACAATAAAATAATCATAATATAACTCTCCCATTCAAAATTAATAAGCAAGTAAAAATCTTACGTTGATGTATCTCCCTGTAACAGATAGTCATTGCCTGCAGAGTAGAATCCTCGCATGGTACCTCAGACCGCACTTTGTCCATGATAACTTGACACTCATCCTCCTTACCTAGCCGCAACAGGGCCAGAGCCTTGAGTACCCTGGCACATTGATTACTCGGATGTTTTTTGAGCACCTTGTCCGCCTCTTGGAGGGCCTTCTTATTGTTGCCATTATCTAGCCAGTCTGAAACCCAGAGAAGCTTCGTACTGGGTGCCGTTATATAACCTCGTCACCCTTGATCCCGAGGATACGACCGGACAGTTCGACAGGGATGAACACGATGGATATCAGATCCAATCTCGTCGTCGATAAAATTATACGTACCATAAATCGGTCGCAAACGACGTTCATTCACCGTGTTGTCCACATGGGTCTTAGTCGCCATGATACTTTTTATGGTAACATAAAATCAACAAACCGAAGACACGAACAATCCTCTATTTTCTCCACTCATCTTTAACAAGTTTAAAGACAGATTCGAATTATTCAAATATCTTTATGTCCCAAATCGGCTTTAATAGCTGTGCGTACTATCACGAAAAAAGATTTTTATTTTTGTTCTTTAGAAAAGCATGAGTGTGTAAAAAAGACCGGCAAAGCGCAACACTACAGGTCTGTTCTTTGTAGTTGCATCATGTTATATTTTTTATTCATAAAATGAGATGTGTGTAATCATGTGTTGAAAAGAAAAAGAGGACAAATAGATAATACAGGCTTCAAAAATAATGCGGCTATGAAAAAATAAACATTATTTAGACAAAGAAAATATTGGAGATAAAAAAAATTGGAGGATCTCTAAAAAATTTTAAATCCTTTAAAAAAATGGAGGCTCTCTAAAAAAATATGTATGAAGTGCTTTATCTAACATTAAGCTAGTATCAGACTTCAGCCCGTACTGAACTTCGCAGGAAGTTGAAGATTAAAGATTGAATTGAAAATTTGATTAATCATAACAAAAGAAGCTAAAATTTCTTTGTCTTAATTGATAAAATTTCAATTTTCAATCTTTAATCTCAATTTTCAATATATAGTCTGATATGGGCTTATGGATATACAATGTTTAATTGTATGGGATTGATCAGTCAGAACGTGAAAAAAATCTTTTTTTTTTTTTTTTTTTTTTTTTTGTTCTGATTGGTCAAATCCTATGCAATCTTAATCAGATATCTGCCAAATTGATGGAAATGCGACATTATTGACCTGCGCTCCTAATCTAACCTAAACTAACCCAACCCAACCCAACCCAATCTAATAAACGAGTTACATTTCACGCGCGCAAATTCAGCTTTGTGTTTAATATAATACAACAATACGACATATTTTTCCGGCTTCAAAAATTAAGCTTACAAATTCGCAATCATGTGGAATGAAAGTTCCACAAATTTTGGAGGTGGATTTCTGGATGAAAGCACACAAGGAGGAAGTGGAAAAAAGAGTTCGCAAAGTAATGACAGGAGCATCGTTCCTGTAATGATAAAACATATCACATCCTCAACAGGGGATTTGCAGATTGCCGGCAAAACTGTAAATACTCTTACATTCGTTGGAATCGTGCGTAATATCGATCAGGATACAACAAAAATCTCTTTTACTATCCAGGATGATTCAGGTGCTTTGTATAAAATATTTCTATTTTAATGATAATATGTATATATATATGTGTGTGTGTGTGTGTGTGTGTGTGTGTGTGTGTAATTGCAAAAAATTTTGTTAAATTAATATTTCATGACTTGAATAAATTTCACATTCATATATATTAAGAACTCTTTGCAATTAAAAAATCGTTGAAGCTTGCATATAATTATCTATTTGAATATTAAACGTTTATTATACAATTATATTAAAAAATTATTATACGATTATATTATTTGATAAGTTTACTTTGATTTTTATTTTACGTAATAGGTACTGTCACAGCTGTCATGTGGTTAGAGGCGGATAAGAATCCTACAGAAAGCATTTGCACGCAAGTTAATACATATGTACGAGTTTATGGATTATTACGCAGTCAAAATAATCAACAACACGTGCTGATTCTGCGTATGCATCCTCTCGAAGACTTAAATGAATTGACATGCCACTTTATGGAAGTTATGTATTTTATATTAAAGGCTAAAAAACCTGTCGAAGAATCCAGTTTACCTCAAACAACATTTGACAATACAATGAGCGGTATGTCACCCGATCAAATGGCAGTTCTTGAAATTGTTCGGTCATCAAATGAAGCAGAATGTGGTATTGACAAACGAGATATTCTGACACGACTGCCAAAACATGTTATACCTCGCATAGACGAAATATTAGATTTTCTTCTCTGCGAAGGACACATTTACACAACCAGTTCAGAAGATTTCTTTAAAGCTACCTAAATGCATATTGCATATTAAGAAAAAATCTTATTTAAATTTATACCTAATACAAGCTATTTTAAGTTTACTACATATATATCTGTTATAATTTTTTTCTCTTTAGGTAAGGATAAGGAATTAAAAATATTTTTTTCCATTTATATGTAACAGCAACAAATTAATGAAATATAAATGATAATTTGATGTCAAATACACAAATGTATACTTTTTAAGTTAAAATACTTGTTATACTAAAATACTAATGTTATAAATATTTAATAAAATATTTTTTTATAAAATATCTGAAAAAACATTCTTTGGAGCTAATTTTAATATATAGGTTATATTAGACATCATATATATCTTCTATTAGTTACAGATTCCA
The DNA here is from genome assembly GCF_030449975.1 of Polyergus mexicanus. Classification (NCBI taxonomy): domain Eukaryota; kingdom Metazoa; phylum Arthropoda; class Insecta; order Hymenoptera; family Formicidae; genus Polyergus; species Polyergus mexicanus. Next base: position 11,940,919 of record NW_027223321.1, on the reverse strand, counting down.
TAATAAATTAGAATTATATTACTAACATAATTATTTCGATTTTTATAATATACATTATTATTATTATTATTATTTTTATTTTTTTATTTTTTAATGACGCGTGCATTCAATAAAAGAATTTATTTCCTAGTTATCTCCAGGAAATAAATTGAATATATTTGAGGCTCACTAAGGGTGCGTTCCGTTTAACGATCGCAATGCTCACGGTATTATTTTATCCTTGTTGTTCACCGAAAGTTAAACAAAGACAAATGATACTCGCAAGCATTGCGGTCGTTAAGTGGAACGCGCCTTAAATAAACTGTCTCGATTATTTTGGCCATTTTGATACGCAATGAACGAAGTAGATACGAGTTTCTCATCTTATTCAAATTCAGTATTCATGTCTGTCGTTTGAAACTTTTTAACATTATTTTTAAATATATGCAGCATCGCTCGTTTTGCTGATATTTCCGCAAAATAATATAACGAATGTTGTGTGTTGAGATAATTATAATTTCTTCATATTTTCTCATTCGTCGTTAAACGCTTTGTGAATTTTTTCATGTGTATCCATGTAATTTGCTACTATGACTGATACGAACAATGTTATGACAAACATATATGACACCTTGATACACTTACGGTATCCACATATCACTAACGCAGAGTCAAAAGACTTGGAAGCAACAATTCTTAGTGGTGAAAATCGCATTTGCTTACTTTCTTGGCTTCTGACAGAGAAATCGCCGTCGATCAACGCTTATTTGGAAAGGCTGAAGGATGTTGCCCTGGAAGGTCTCTTTCTCTCATTTGTAATTTGGTGTAGTTATTTTTAACACACAATTAAGCCTAGAATATATATAATATTTCTAAAATTATTATTCCATAAGAAATTTGTATATTTATGTGTACAATAATATAAAAAGCACACATAACATCTACGACATATAATTAAAATAGTATATATTTTTTTAGATCAATTATTCAAATATTACTCTCAGATTGGAATCTGTAACAACAAGGATATATTACTGGTTTGTTTATAACATAATATATTTTGTTATATATAAGATCATAATAAATTACCATTACTTATATATTAAAGATACTTAATTTTATATTAGGGTAAATGTTCCTTGAAGGAACAGCTACCAACTTTAAGATTATTATTGGATTTTATGAAAGAAGTACATATGAAACCCTTTGTGAATGTAAATGAGACAGAAAGAACACTTCATGATATTATTAAGGTATGTTAATATTGAGTAAATACATATATTATACATTTGCTTAATATATTGGTAATTAATATGTATATATATATATTTTTTTTTGGTTTAGCTATATATTGATGTCGATCAAATACCTTCTCTTTCTGTGAAACCAAAAGTAAGTTACGCTGAAAGTATTAAATATTTCAAAGAAAGTGAAACAGGAATGTTGAGTAATGATTGCGGAGATATTAAAACTAACTTGGATGAAGATTCATGTGTAGAGGTATGAGAGAAAAAAGACTGTATTAATGAAATAATAAACAATTAGAATGTGCAAATTATTATTTTATATAAATATTATTATAGACTGATGATAGACTAATCAACGATAAACAAAATACATTATTCGAGAAGGAAAAAGAAAAGTTTATAGAAGCATTTCAGACAATTTCATCTTGGCCAGTACAAACCAGAAATTTAGACAAAAATATTTCTGATTCCATTTGTTCAGACATTAAAAGTATATGCTCTGATTTCAACACTTTAAAAAAGGTAAAGAAATTTTATATTTATTGTCACTATATAATGTAACGTTAATATATGTCAAGATATATCTCCAATCATATTTGTGTGAAGGTGCTGCAAGCAAAAGACGAGATATGTAATAAGAAAAATTTAGCAGCATTACCGAAGACTACTACACCTTTAAATAAAGTTATAGAAGATATAGTTATTTATAACGAAGAACTCGAAAATTGGAGTATGACAAATAATAGCGTTGATTAATTTTGTATTTATACTTACACATAATTCTAGCTATAATTATTAAGCATAATTTATATATATGTAATGTAATCCAAATATTTATAATATACAAAGAACAGAAAAATCTATTTCTGAAATTTCATTATACATGTATTATAGCAGTTTTTATAGTATAAAAGGGGGGATATATATATTGATAGTAAAATTAGAATAAAACAATTGTCTAAATTATATTTTTATATTTGTCAATACATCTCTCTAGTAGTTGACAATTTAAGATCTAGGTCGTTCTTTTTTCTCTTTGTAGAGGGCTAATAAAGAAACATTCGCGACCTTCACCACCTTGAATCGTACTCCAGGAATATCACCAACAGCATGACCCTTCCGACCGAAACCTGCCACTAGAACTTCGTCGTTTTCCTCAATGTTATTGAGACAACCGTCCCTCGGTACAAAAGCTGTGATCTTTTTTCCATTCTTGATCAGCTGTACTCTGACACACTTACGGATAGCGGAATTTGGCTGTTTGGCCTCTACTCCACTATTAAAAAATAAAATACCAATAAGTTACATTCTAAATGCAAATTTTATATATAAAATATATAATTGTACAGGCTACATACACTTTTTCTAAAACAATTCCTTTAGCATGAGAGGCACCACCGAAAGGATTAGCCTTCCATCTGGTTCCCAAATGTGCCTTTTTGTAGTCTTTGTCATTCCATCGTTGTTCACGTCTGTGATTCACGTGCTTACGCGCCGTACGAAGACCTCTAGGTTTACCTATAATGCAAAATGAATAATTTTAACGGTTATGTCCTGTGTCTATTATTTTCCTAGATAAAAACGAATATCCTTTGTGAATAAGGATGTTAAAAGTATCTTTATATTCAAACATAATATAAAAATATATTAATATTTATAATAATTGACATTAATATCTCCGACAGTATCGGTCCATTTATAAGACACGCTACCACAATCGAGTTACGGGAAAAATATATAGACATGTGTTTGTAAATATGAATAATAAAGGAAATAAATTGAAAGAAATATATTGGCAAAGAATTCATCAAAATAGATGTCTTTATAATAGTTTCTTGAAAAATACAATAATATTAGAGAAAAGTCTTTACACATACCCATGCTTGATGTGCCTTATAACCGGAAAGAATCACTCGTCCATAAGCATAAATGCAAATCGAATAGTGAATTCAAACTGCATCATATCCGTTGTCCGTTGTAGAATCCGATAGGAGAATTTGCATTCTAGGGATTTTAGCCAAGAGTAGCGTTAAGCCCGTATTAGGCCCGATATTACATTTGTCGTACGACAAACTTTTCAAGCGCATTGATTAGCTAATTTCTAGAGACTCCAGAAAGTTTCTATTTTGCAGCCAATCAATGAGCTTAAAAAGTTTGTCGTACGACAAATGTAATATTAGCCTTAGACTATGCATTGAAATTGAAATTTGACCAATCAGGACAAGGAAATTTTAGTTCCTTTTATCCTGATTGGTCAAATTCCAATTTTTAATCTTCAATCTTCAATTTTCAATACGTAGTCTGATACGAGCATTAGGCCAATATTGCATTTGTCGTACAACCTAACCTAACCAATATATTTTAATACGTATTAACACTAAGTATTACACTAGCCAATCATAATCATTCCATTCTTTAGAGAAAAAGCTATGATTGGCCAGTAGTATTTAATACGTATTAAGGTACATTTTCACGAGGCATTAAAATCGATCATTTGCGCGACAACAAAGATCACGTGATCGAAATGGATGAATTAGCGGCCAGATCGTCATCACTCATTCGTCCATTTTGATTACGTGATCTTTTTTTATCGTTCAGACGATCGATTTCAGCGGCTCGTGAAAATGTATCTTTAAAGTATATTGGTGTAAACTAGGCCATTGTGAACACAAGATTTCATGTCCGTATCAGACTACGCATTGAAGATTGAGATTGAAGATTGAAAATTGAAATTTGACCAATCAGGATAAAAAAATTTTAGTTTCTTTTGTTCTTATTAGTGAAATTCCAATCTTTAATCTTCAATCTTCAATTTTCAATGCGTAGTCTGATACGGGCTTTACGTCTGTTGCATGATAGCGTTTTCGAATGAAGCAGGTTTAATCGCTTTGAAAGCGATTAATGACGTCATTGCATCATCTCTGCCAATAAATGACTGGAATTCATAGTAAAATGTAGTGATTAATTGATCGGGTTTAGATTAACCCGTTCATTCGAAAACGCTATCTGTCGAACATACTGATTCGTTGTCCGATAGAGAATTCCTACAGTTTCGAAAGTTACTTGCGATCGTCCTATCAATACATCCGTTATGGCGCGTCCCTGTCTCTCTGCTATTGTTCTTTACATATAACATACCATCCTATAGGATGAAATTTCCTTAATGATTGACCAATAAAATCATTCACATATTAGTAATATTTTAATTCGCATACTTCAGTATTGTACGAATAAATATCGTAAAAGTTCTGTATACACTTTTTCGATCTTTTATCATCTCTCCTTTATCGTGTCATGGCATAGGAACTATAAACTGCTGTTGAACCTAGATGTATCAATTATTTTCTGTTGACTTTGTACCAACTCCATTAAAGTGCGGGTTTTTAGATATTTGTTTCAACCATATTTTTTAAGAGTGAATCCATCTATAAATACTACGTAATTGTAAGTAAGGCAAAAATTGCTATCTCTATTTCCCGGAAATTCAGCGCTTAAGCTTCTCCTAAAGTTACCGTTTTCAAGAAACTCAAGATGTAAGATTTGCTTTATTTTCGAGATAATGAATTTTTCGTGAATTTATGCCGCGAGATCGTTATCAAGACGATCCCGAATATATCTTTTCGGTAATGAAAACATCGCGAAACGTTAACTACATTATCGCATAAACTGCGAATGGATACTCGATGAAGTCGCGTTGCTATTCGTGTCAGAAATGTTATTCGTGATAAAAATTGTATATTACTATCTTAATATATTATTGTTCGACAGGAGGTCGTTCAAGACAGTTTGGGAGGCATTAGGTTATATGCACGGTTGGCGGTAACATCTAAATTCACATTCTACTTCTAATAAAGGAAATCATGGAAATGGAGATTATCTGTATCTCTTCCGACGATGAAACCGATTCGCAAAAGGTTTAGTAGAACTCCAATAAAATTTCTCTGTCTATTTTGTATATTTTCAAAACAAACTATAAGAGTAACTTTGTTTAATCGAAAAAAAAAAGAAAACATGATACTGAAAATACGACTTTAGAATTTATATATTATTTGATTCAAAATTTTGTTGGGATATAGGAAAATAGGAAGGCCAAATTAGGTAATTATGCTTCCTTTATTTGTGGGAAGACAGGAAATTTCTCTAACGATGATAAAGTAGAAGGAAATAGTTTGAAACGAAAAATGTTGAAGATAGATGCAGAAGAGAAAACTCAAAATAATGTGGAGAAGAAGAAAAAATTAAATACAGATGGAGATATACCTATAGAAATAGTTGAAGTTAAATTTCAGCCTGATTTAAATCATATATCTGATAAATCTGATACTGATAATTCTGATAAGTCTGGTACTATGCAACCGAACAAGGACCAAGAAATAATAATTGAAAAGCCAAAATTGATTGTGAAAGAGAAAAAAAAGATATCATATATTGCACACGATGTCTTTCCACTATTTATAAGTTTATGCCTTCAAAAAAGTAAGGATAAGGATAGGAAAGATATGGAAAAAATTGTAAATAAATTAAAAAGGCGTTATGAAGAGCTGGATCCGGAATACACTAGCTCGGAATATTTTGTCTCATTTTTAAACGAAAAGCGTGCTGCTATTATGTACAATGATAAAAAAATATATGTGTATATAGAAGAAGTAATGAATGAGATGAAAAAAAGTTTCAAAAAGAAGTCCCATCTATTGTCGTCTAATGAAACCTACGATGCAGTTCCCTCTACTTCATACGCTGCAAATAATTTATCGGTTAATAATGCAGCAAAATCAGACTGTGACATTGATAATGAGGAGAATGCAAATCCTCGAACAAAAAATAAAATTAAAATGATATTGCAAGCCATGGCAAAATGTGAGGGAGTAATTAAAAAATTGGATGAAGCAGAAGTTGATTTTGATAAAGAAGATAATAGTACTTATATAAAAGTTGAACGATATAAACAAAGGATGGTAGAATTGTATAATAAATATTGCGAATTAACAGGAGAAAATGCTGATGCAGGACGTGTATATTTGCGTCCCAAGCATATAAGCGCAACCCGGATTGTTGCTGTCGATCAAGCAATAACAAATTTCATTAACTCTAAAATCGCTCAACGAAATCAAATGAAAAAGAAAGAAGCTCTTGCAAATGATGTAATATTCCCCGATTACAGAGACATCTTGGAATGTGTTAATAGATGTAATGATAGAAGAAATTTAGGTTTAGACAGAAGAAAACAAGAACAAATGGGTAAGATATGTGAATCCATTTTAATATTTATTAGCATTTATGTGTATGTATATGTGTATGTATGTAATATAGATATCATAATTTAATGTTATAAATAAAATATACATTTAATTGTTATATTTATATGTATTTGTTATATTGATATATATTGCAGCAAAGAAAGCTTTCTTAGAATTAGGAGAACTTTTACAACGCACAAGACGTAACGATTATTGGGACACTTTTTCTTTGTATCTTGAAAACACGGAAGAAGATCCAGCTATAAAAGATAAAGATTTAGCAAAGAAATTAATCGACAATCGCACTGAGGGTGAAAAGAGATTAGCTGCCGTATTTGAAAAATATACAAAGAAACAAGAAGAAATAAAGGAGGAAAATGATATTGAAACATTGGAGGAAGAAGAAGAAGAAGAAGAAAGTGTCTTGGATGATAAGAATAACAGCAAGGATGATGTATCTATAGCTAGTTTAAGTGAAGAGGACAATGATAATGAGAAAAATATAAATGAAAAAGACAACGGATTACTTGTAGAAAATGGTATAAGTAATATAAGTACAATAAATATATGTCGAAATACGGATAAAGTTATATCAGATAAAACTGTATTAGATATATCACAACAGAAATATGATAAAAAGGATAAAATAAAATCTTCTGTGAAAGAAAATAACATGATAGTATTTAAGAATAAGAACCAGAAAACTAGTGTGAAAATAGTACATAAAATATGCAATGGCAATATTGTTACAAAAAATATTGTGGATATAGATGCAGAAAAACCAGAGGATTCATTACCAACATGTTCTACAGCAGACTGCACAAGTAATATTAATAGGATTGAAGGTTTGTGAATTTAAAATTTTCACACAAAGAGTGAGAGAAGTCATATACATGTTTTTTACGTATATGTTGTAGAAGATCTACCTGAGGTGATAACAGAGGCTATGTCCAAAGCGATAACAAATTCTGTAATAGAGGATGCAGCAGATATGATACCCACAGTTGTAGCAGAGCCAATAATGGAAGATGTCACAGAGGTGATGATTACAGGTGATGAAACAGAGGTAATAACAGAGAATGCGACAGATGTAACTGTAAGCAAGAATCAACAGGAAGAAGAAAAGAAGCCTCTACTGCGAGTGCGATCATTTGCAAAACCTCCCACGACTTGGGAAGTGGATAGTCGACAGAAAATAATTAAGATTGCCCAGGAAAATGCATCAAAAGTAACAAACCAGCTGAAAGAAGTAGTTGATCTGACCAATGAAGCGATCAATAAATCAGCACCAGTAACCAATAAGACACCACCTGTTACAAAGTGCACCATACAACTTGGAAACAAAGTAGTTCCTGTGGTGAAAAGTCAAAGACTGCTAATACCAACAAATAGGAATATTATCAGTGTTCAAAATATTACAAATAATTATCTAAAGGTAAATACACAAACCGGACAAATTATAGCACCTGTACGCGATATTTGTGTTCGGTTACCATCTGCTCAAACAGCTACTATTCGACAAAATCAACCACAAAACCCAATCACTGTGAGAAATGAAGTGCCCTTTAGAGGAAACGAGACGATATTACGAATTATTCAACAAGGTAAGCCGATTATAGTATCCAAAAAATCGGCGGTGCAATCCGTCTCAAAGCAAATAAATGTGCATTTGCCAAAGACGAAACCCAAATGACTCGAACCTTTAGTAAGGGCTGTCTTTCTAGATCATTGTTACACGAAAACCAGTATGAGCTGATCAATACTTGGATTTTAATTACTCCTATCATACAAAACATATGTGGTTTATAAGCCAAATATATTGATACATTAATATAATCCTTAATAAATTTTATTATCAAATTCAAATATTGTATTTTATATATTTTATATTGAAAGCATAGCGCCTTATAATAAATATTTTAGCTTTGTATTCTTCTAATGAGTATTTGCATCGGGTTGAAGACACTTCAATATCAATTTAGCTAGATAATAGTTTGGATCCAGAAGTTTTTCCACTATATCGAAGTGATCGACGTTGTTTCGAAGTAACAGGTATTCTACGTTATCCACTATAGGAATAATTTTCTAAAACAATAATATAATAACTTTTAGCTATCATTTCTTATAATGATATTTACACAATAGTATTTAGTTCAATACCTGGGCATATACGCGTGATTCGTTCACAAATACGGGAGAATCGCATTCCCCTACAGTCACGATAACTTTCAAGCCACTAATATAACGATCCTTTGCTTCATCAAGGGTAGACAAACTCCACTTTTTAATTTCCTCGCTGAAATATCGAAAAAAGTGTGTAAAGTATGTATCTATAATGTGGTATTAAATATTTCATTGAAATTCATTAATTACTTACTTGGTGAGCTGAAGAGCTTTCGCATAACTGGTGTCAACTAGAGGTTTTATGTTATAAATTCCACCTATTAATATAATTTCTTTTAATAATGCAAAATATCCTTGCTGTATCATGCGATTGATCCAATCGTCGTCATGCAACAGAGTTGCAGCCAAATGCGCTCCGGCACTATGTCCAGCGATGCATATGTATCTATATGTATATTTTATTTTTATAGTTGAAATTTATTTTTTAAAAGAATATGTATAAATCTGATATAAATATGATTAAAGATTGAAAACAACCTACTTGGAGCCTGAATCGGCTGCATATTTTAATATTTGCGCGACCGCCGATTTTATCTGCGCTACTATATCTCCAAGTTTGACTGAAATAGAAGAAAATATAATCAATTACACTATTCTAATATAAATAATCTTTAATCTGTACGCAAAATTTATATCTAATATAATAATGATTTGTGAATTTCTGTAATACTCTCATATATTCTTTACGTCCAAATTTTTTAAGCTACACAAATTATTTTTGTGAAACAATGGCTGATTAATTTGATGTGTAAATGTTGTAATAATCTTATGAAATATAGACTATAAATATAGATAAATAATTGAGATCAAGAACAAAATAGCAATAAAATTTAATATAATTTGTTACCATCTTACCATTCGGACACAGATCGTATCCAATTGTGATTACTTTGATTTTATTTTCAACAAACAATGGTACTGAGAATCCAGTGAGATCTTTACTGAATTCCTGCCAGTATCCACCATGGATAAAGACAAATATTGGTGCATCTGAAATACACATAACTATCTTTTAATATTTATATTTTAATAATAGACTATATTGTAATTGGATATGAATGTAAAATATTATTAGAGAAAGTAACACAAATTTAACAGCTTACAAAAGCGTTGAATGGAATATTAACATTTTCGTCAAAAATTTACTTTGATAGTTGCTTGCTATTTTATTTCAAATTAGATGAATTAAATGAACTGTATTATTATTCGTTTATAGTAGTATGTATTATATAAACGTTTATCATGTTTGCGTATCGCGAAAAATGATTTATAGGTCATATATTATCTATTTATACATACAGGTAGATGCAATTTGCAAATAAAAAACTCTATATTCTGATCTAGGAAGTAAATCTCTTATTTATTGGAAACAGATTTTCTTTTTTAATGAAATTTGAAGCATCATTTCTATAAGTTTAACTTTGTTATTTTCTTTATATTCTCTTATGGTTTCAAATAATGTCATCTTCCATTATATAAAATTATTGTTACATACCTTTAGGTAAATCGGTGCCATATATATCGTATTTTGCACGCTCCGTAGGGCCATACGGCACATTAAGTTCACATTTTATAGTTTTTTGAACCTTTCCCGTAACTGGAATAATAAATAAAAGTCGAGTCCCTTTAGTAATAAAATAATGTTGGAAAAATTGCAAAATTAGGAAAACTTTAACAAGTTTATAAAATTTATCGCAATGATTATTTTATAAACTTACAATAAAAAAAAAAAAAGCTTAATATGAAACTATATTACTTTTTGCACAGAATGCAAAGAATTGCTGACACATCTCTTTAGATCCATATCGTTTATTCCATTCGCTTGGGGTATACAGTCGTTCCTGCTCCTAAAAAAAAGAAAAGACGAATATTATACCACGTCATTTCAATGCTTTTCAGCAAGAATTGCGTGAATCAATCTCAACAAGACTACATACAGACATAGCCATCCTCGGTTAGCAGTCTGCTGATTCTTCAGGAATATCGCGGGTTGTTATTCAAGGCGAAGCTCGTTAGAAACTGCTTCAGAGATACTACTGCATGCACTTTCCTGGCTTTACGTGTCACTGTATGTGAATATTTCAATCTCATGTACACTTCGTTGCGTAAGTAAAGAAGGCGTATTATAATAAAACAAGTACATACATATATCAGTTTCCGTGTGTGGTTATCATATGGCGACTAATCGGTTTCTTTTTTTTACTAGAAAAATTTGTATTTTATCTCAGAGTATAAATCGAAACTTATATCCGATAAATATAAAGATTACCGCGAAATTATATATATATATTTTTTTAAAGGTAAAGTAGACGGTTTTTTTCAATATTTTATCACATAAAAAATATTTATAAATTGTAAATTACTAAATTTGTTGTGTGTATGATATAATATAGATAAATTGCGCCGTTATCAGAGGAGACCGATTTATCTATTTATACATTTTAAGATATTATTCATTATTTTTAGATATTGTACATTCTGTTGGTCTACATCCAACTTTCAGTGAAATCAACAAAGTTAAAATTGAAAAATTATTACACTTTTCTCGAGTAATGTTTAAGTTTTTAGCAAAAATATCTCTACATTTTTCACAATTGCATATTTAGAAATTTATATGAGAAAGATTGAAATCTATTTCGCATAAAATAAATAAGACGTACACATGCATATTATATTAAACATATCCTTTGAAAATCGATATGTAAATTATTCATCGATTCGACATAAAACTCTCGACAGCGGGAAACAATGATTTATCTTTATGTTGAGTAAAATATAAAATAAAATATAATTTAATCGACGAGTGAAACATTCTTGCAATGTGAAGAATATAAATGATTTTTATATATATTAATATCTGTCAAAATAAAATAATCGGCCAATTTTATTTATAATGATTTACATTTACAATATTCTCAAGCAGTTATTCTTATTATTCGATTGCGTTTAGAGATTATTCTATTATGTACACTATAATTTTGCCAACTTAAAATTTAATAAAATTTCAAACAATTTTAGCAAAAGTAACCTTTGCATTCAATATAGTCAAGTCATAATAATTACTCGTTATTTGCAATGGAACTGTATTAATTACAATTAACCATGAAAAGATATATCTTATAATTCAATGTTAAACGCATCCGCTTGCCATTGATTGTAAAAACCTCAGTTACGTCAGGATTCTCTATGTGATTAAAATCCAATTATACATATACATTGAATCTCGTTTTATATGGTACATATATTCTGCGATATATCATAGCCTCGCTTTATTACCAATGTTTGTCCTTAGTGTCACGAGTAAATAGACACAAGAACTTTACATATGGTATGCAGATGTACCTTAATGCACTTTTAAATAAACATTCTAAATTAATCTCTTACGATGAAACGTGCACGCACAGTTTTAATAAAACTTTTTTTATTGATAATCGCGATATAATAAAATAGATTATGATTTATGAGGCAGTTCTGTCAGTTTCTCTTGTAACGTATCTTATGTAAAATTAAGAGATACGAATTTTATAACGCAGTAAAATTCTGAAAATTTCGTTTTGTAATCATATAAGTTTTTTTTTTTCATGTATTAAATAAATTATTATTTTTATTATATATATTACATTATATTATTATATCTTTTATAGTATTTCTTTCTTATATTATGTATCATATACCATTATAATTATACTTGTATAGTGTCAATGATTCGTATGACCAGATCATTATTCCTATATTTATTGTTAGATTTACTTGTCGGTACCATACTATTATATAATGTACAGCGAAAATAATGAATGAGAGAGCGAGACGTACTTTATTGTAGCCACTAGAATGCTAATAAATTTTCCTAAATACATATGTTATTCTCTCTCGTTTATCGGACCATCGTATGGAGACACGTACACGTCTCATTGTGCGAAGGTAACGAGAGAAGACTACAGGAGAGAGATCGCCGGATTGCGAAGGTGGAAAACCAGAAAAACCGGCCCTCTCTTCTTTCTCTCGCTCTCTTTCTTATCCTTCTCTTCGTCTTACCCTCGTTCCCCTCGACCGAGAAACGATAGAGTAGAGCTACAGGTACCCGTGCCAGCTGATATATCGAGAACCGTGCCGCGTCGACGCCTACCCACAGACCGCAGGTAAGAGAAACCCATCGCGGGCAGTCAAAAATTTTTGAGCTGATTCATAGGAACGCTCATGCGGCCACCAGTTCGTATTGCATTGCCAAAATTCCATTCGAAATTTGTCGACCTGAAATGACCGTTATTTCTAAGATACCAAATGACTTATTCAGGTGTTTAAAAAGCCCGTAAAATTCACGAAAATGTAATTAACAAGATATATATATATATATATATATATATTTAAAAAATTAAAAAATTGCATTTTACGTATTAAATGTAAGATTGTACAATACGAAAATATTTTTTCTTGTGTAAATATAAAATTTGTAGAAAAGTGGATATTGCTAAAATTGTAATCTCTTAAATTTATACAGTTAAAATTTAGCACTTTACGATATATATATATATATATATATATATATATATATTGCGTCTCGAGATAAAAATATCTCATAAAATTATGTTAGAGAGAGAGAGAGAAAGAGAGAGCGTAACGAAGGTAGCATGGGATAACATAATTAACAAGAGTTCATGATGACTTTATCTGGCCGAGCTTCTTTTTCAAGATGAATACAACTCCTGATACTTGAAATACCAAGAGGATCATCGACCTCGAATTTTGAAAGGGTACGGCAACCGGAATTTTGTTGTATCGTAAACGTTGATTAGACTCCTATCATCAATGAAGCACAATAAGTCTAAAAATACCTAAATATATCCTTTTTTATTTTTCTTTAACTTTTCGAAAAATTTTTAAGAAAAAAATTTCTGAGATTTGTTGGAAAAATTTATTAATATAATAATGTGATTTTCTCTCTCTGTTACTTCATCTGTTTCATCTATTTTTGAATTACTAAACAACATTAACAAGTCCCAAAATGCATTTCTTATTAATTAACATAAAAACTAAGGCGTAAAATAACATATCAGAATAACCACCGGATTTTCTCATAATATACTATGTCCTTCTTGCGTTACTATTGTTTCTTGCGTGCAGAGAAAGAATCAACAGCGAAGGGTTAATTTATTTGACCCATCAGTGAATATTCTCGACAGCAATTAGTACTGCATGTAACGTTGAATAAGTATTTTTTACGCGCATAGCGTCTTGATAGCGACAAAAGTATGCGCGATAAGATGACATATAAGACAAAAACAGATACAGCCTTAACTTGTTTATTTACTCGTTTTAACAAAGAAATGATTTTGACATAAATATAATATAGTAGATAATATTATATAGTTATATCACACACAAACAACATCGTTCAAGTCATTATATGCCAAAAAATATGAAATCAGTATTTGAAAAATTAATATAGAATATATATTAATCATAGACAATGTTTATGATATTAATAGAATACATAGCTGGAACTATATATATATATGTGTGTGTGTGTGTGTGTAAAATTTGAAATTTGGCGAGTTTTATGTACAATTTGAAAAAATGTCGGTATGTACATGATATTGAAATATCATCATATCATGAAACATTTTTTGCTTTTTTTTTTCTTATCTGGAAATGAACTATTTTCTATATATCTTAAGATATTTATAATAATTGATTAGTGAGTGAACAGATATTTCATTCTTTCAAGAATAAAAGATATTTTACTTCTATTACATTTGTAAAGATCTTATGTTTTCTATACATTAATAAAAATTATTAATTTTTATTAATTTGTTTGCGCGTGCGTTATGTTTATATAATTTAAATTTAACAAAAAATAATTGTACGATCCTGCCAGGATTCGAACCTGGAATCTTCTGATCCGTAGTCAGACGCGTTATCCGTTGCGCCACAGGACCGTCCTTGAATATACGCTTTTTGTAATGAGTCAAATAATTCATATATTCATCATTTCAGTAATTGTATAAAGTATAAAGTTATATCATTGTTTCCAGCTTGCCAGATTTAATGATTTCAGATCATCCAACAGATATTCCTTCGGATTTTGTTCACATTTAAGTTCTACGTAAGATTACAATTCTTCTAATGATGTATTTATTAAATTGTTTGAGAAATAGTGGCTCTTTGATCGTTGCTTTTACATCTGAACTTTTACCTGAAATGCAAATATAACTTTTCAAATTATATCAGAATAAAAGAGTGTTTAAATAGTGTATATAAAAATAGTGTTTAAATTAATATTATTTTAAGAATGTAGACGCATATATATATTAGTTGAATGTTTCTTGAATGTCATCCCTGACAATGAATCACAAGCACGTGCAGAATTATATGTAGCAATATAATTATCGTATGCAATACTGTGACAACGTGTATTTTATATAATATTGTGAGCTTTTAAGATTGTAATCTTAATATATATTATGGTTTTTATCTTATTAGTCTTGTTTCGTATATGAATAAGAACAGTTATAATTTCCCAGATTGCACGATACGAAATATGAGTTATACCATATCAACATTTTTCACGATCAACTGATATCATTATTTTATCAGTGCTGAGTTGTAACAACATACGATTGTGTGCGAATCAGTTCGCATCACAAAAAGCAAGAATATATAAAAGCTTACTTCAACAGAAGCGCTACTTTCGTAAGAAATATTAGATTGTGTAAGAAATGATAAATCGCAACATGTATCTAATAGATAATTATACATACACATTTTAATATGTTCCATTTCTTACAGAATATTTTTCCGTTTTTTCCGAAGCAATTAGTATACTAATATCTATATATATGTATGTATACATAGATCACTTATAGCAGTTAAAGCAATTAAAATGTCTGCACGAAACATTCACAATTTTAGATACGATAAATACGAAATGGGATATAAATTTTGCGGCATATATTGCATACATGAATAAAGCGATTATTTATCGCGTGCTTCGAAAAAATGAACTTAATCCGTTTTGAACCCTTGCATTTTGTGATCCCTTCTTTAGAGCGCTACCACACATAGGATTAAAGATCCTCTTCTCCGCGGTGCAGCTCGCTGCTGATTCATTCCAACCCGTGCCTGGAGTCTGGGTGAAGTCCTACGTGAACGGAAGATAACGAGATGGTTCGACGCGCTGTTCTACGAGATGACTCAAACAGCTGGCTCTATATTGCTCCAATGTCGGATGCTTTCCCAACGAAATGCGATAGGGCTCTTTAGCTAGATAGCGTTATCCTGCTGACGTTACTCGTGAACGACGATATACGAAGACGATGTCTCGCGTAGAGGTATTCTTATGTCCGTCTTCGATAGCCTAAGCGGTAACTGTAATATAAATAGATTTAGCGAGAATAATTAATCAGCGTAAGGCAGAGGTTTCATTACAATAGCTCTATATTTAGAGCACGCGCATCCATATGAATAATTTACGATTCGGTGTACGAGATGAATGGAATTAGCAATTGTTGCACAATTATATAACAATTATTATTACATGTTTATGTAAATGTTTCCTTGTATATTATTAGAAATATCGTATTTCGCTTAAATATTTATTTAATTGCTGAGCCAAGGGCTTGTGCGATTAAAAATTATTTAAGCATATATCGTGGTCAATGAAATAAAATATTTGCGTGCAATACTTTTTCTTTTCTCCGTGAATATTATGGTACTTTTGCGAAACGAATGCAAAAATAAATTACCGATTCAACAATTATCAATATTTTATATTCAGATTCCTCTAATATATAAGTTGTTATCTCTGCATGTATATCCGGTTACTGACTTTCTCGTGTTCTTCTGACAAAGGGAAAAGTTTCTTTTTGAAAGCTCTTTGCATCGGGAAAAAAATAGAAAAGGGAAAAGAGAAAACGAAAGTAGGCCCTCCGAATTCCTCGGCTTAGATGCTACTAAGTTGCTTATTATCATCTAGAGTGCAGTACCGTTGTTATTATTATCATGCGTAACAATAATTACATATTTTATGCCGCTTCGTAAGACCAGCGTGTATGTTTCGGGATAAATGTCAAACGGCGTGAGAGAGTTTTGCGACAAACTACGTTTGGATAAGAGAGATATTATCATCGAGTCATGTTTTGTCACGCAACGTGCGCGCATTAAGAACAAAGTGTAGCAGCATAATTTTTCGTTCATTTTCATTCATGGATTACGTCAGATTCTAGGACGTGAAACAATCGTATATGCCTCTGACCCACAGATGAAAATGTTAATAAAACACCTTATTACGCCTTATCGCATAAAAGGATATCACAAGACAGACTTGCTAACGTATCTCTTGTTTTCCTTATCCTTTTCTCTAATTGTTTCGTTCAGAATACATTGATTTAAATATCTAAAAAAATTTAAAGATCTAAAAAAAAAAAAAATCCTCATATTTTAATTAAATTTTAGAGATTTTAACAAAACGTGTGATTTTTATAATTTTAAAATTAAAATACTTTTTATACACGAGAAAGAATGTCAAATGCGTGAAATATAAATGAAAGTGAGAAAAAGATACTCAAATATCAATATGTTTAAGAAATCAATTTCGATGGACATTTACTATTAATATATTGATTAATATATCGTGTCTCTTTCTCTCTCTATATAATACGGATAGAAAAAAATTCAATTATTCCTAAATTAATATTCATCAATATTGATGATGCAATCTTTTTCTCGCTTTCTCTCTCTCTCTCTCTCTCTCTCCCTTGCATCTAAAATAAATCAATTTCGGATTAGAAAGAAATAATCTTTCATAAATTCTATTTTTCTATCCAGAATAAAGACACAGAAAACCGACAAAAAACGTTTCAATCATAATTGGCGCTAATCGACTTGACGCAAACGGAGAAAAGTGCTTCGAATCGAGAATCCCACGCTCCCGCAGCCTCAGTAGTCAGTCGCCATGGTAACAACCATGCCAAGAGTCACGCCGCCGTCGCGCATGAAGCGAACGACGGTAGCCGAGATCCGCCGAAGTTTGCCGAACGCGGCCCGAGAGGAGAGACCGAGAACCACCGAGCAAGCACCGTCAGCACCGAGCGTCGACGGGATAGACGGGATTACCTCACGTGAGAGGAGAGACAAGAACGGACCTATAGCGTTAGGAGGGTGAGCAGGAGAGTAGTCGGTATTGTGTAGGTGGGGGACAGAGTCTCCCTGCCGCGCCGCAGAAGCAACACGGACGGACAGTTCTTGGTCCCCGACCGGCCTGCGTAAGCCAAAAGACGGGAGGGAGAGAGAGAGAGAGAGAGAGAGAGTGAGTGAGTGAGTGAGTGAGAGAGACAGGGAAAAAGGGAGCAGCTCGTGGAACGCCGTGTCCTCGCGTGCTTGTGTCGCGTCTCGAGAGCAGCCATTACGGCAGAACCGCTCGGTGACGCTTGTAACGTTGCCGCGTAGTGACGCGAACGCGACGGTAGCGTGGTCCGTTGTTGTCGCGCGCGTGAACGTCGCCGCTGTCACATAGTATACGGGCGTGTATGAGAGCGCACGTGTGCGAGTCCCGAGCGAATTAACGCCGCCGCTACCGTTACCGAAGGGGTTGGCGAGTGTGAAACGAGGAAGCGCGGAAGCTGCCGAGCACGCACGAGGCTTGTCGCGTCGTGTGGAAGCTTCACGAAGGACCCGTACAAAACGAATTCGGTTTGCGACCGGACCGCTGAGTGATCGGACGAGGACGGTTACGGGTGCGCGCGCGTGTCCGTGTGTGTGTGTGTGTGCGCGCGTGTGTACGCGTGGATTAAGGAAAATCCAAGGAATTGAGATAAGGAAGAAGGAGAGTAACAACAGCCGACATCATGTTTGACGTGTTCGGTTCCGTGAAGGGGCTGCTGAAGCTCGACTCGGTGTGCATCGATAACAATGTGTTCCGGTTGCATTACAAGGCCACCGTGGTCGGACTCATCATCTTCTCCCTGCTGGTGACATCCCGGCAATATATCGGCGACCCGATCGACTGTATCGTGGACGAGATACCGCTCCACGTGATGGACACCTACTGCTGGATCTACTCGACCTTCACGATCCCGGATCGAACCGGCATCGTCGGCAAGGATCTGGTACAGCCGGGGGTCGCCGCGCACGTCGAGGGCGAGGATGAGGTAAAATATCACAAGTATTACCAGTGGGTCTGCTTCACTCTCTTCTTCCAAGCGATCCTCTTCTACATACCGCGCTATCTGTGGAAGACGTGGGAAGGCGGTAGGATCAAGATGCTGGTGCTGGATCTCAATTGCCCGGTGGTGAGCGAGGATTGTAAAAGCGACCGGCGTAAACTGCTGGTCGATTACTTTTCCTTCAATCTACACTCGCAGAACTTCTACGCGTATCGCTTCTTCCTATGCGAGCTGCTGAATTTCGTCAACGTCGTCGGCCAGATCTTCTTCATAGACTTCTTTCTAGACGGTGAGTTCACCACTTACGGCTCCGAGGTTCTCAGATTCACCGAGATGGAGCCCGAGGAGCGTATGGATCCCATGTCACGGGTGTTCCCCAAGGTGACCAAGTGCACATTCCACAAATATGGTGCGTCCGGCACGGTGCAGAAGTTCGACGGTCTTTGCGTGCTGCCGC
This sequence comes from Polyergus mexicanus, assembly GCF_030449975.1. NCBI lineage: Eukaryota > Metazoa > Arthropoda > Insecta > Hymenoptera > Formicidae > Polyergus > Polyergus mexicanus. Next base: position 11,921,655 of record NW_027223321.1, on the reverse strand, counting down.
TCAACATCGTCAACGAGAAGATCTACGTATTCCTCTGGTTCTGGTTCATCATTCTATCCGTCCTGAGCGGCCTCAGTCTTCTCTATCGCGCGGCGGTGATACTCGGCCCGAAGCTCCGGATGGTGCTGTTGCGAGCTCGTTCGCGTCTGTCGCCGCAAGACCAGATCAAAACCATCAGCGACAAGTGCCAGATAGGCGACTGGTTCGTTCTCTATCAGCTCGGCAAGAACATCGATCCTCTCATCTACAAACAGCTCATCGCCGACCTCGCGACCAAGCTCCAGGGGAAGGAGAACGTGTAACTCGCCCAACAAATCGATCCTCAAAGGGCCTTTTCGAGGTCCGGAGAAGTCCTCCGGAGGAAGATTCCTCGTCTTCTCTCTCAGAGCGAATGCTCCTCCTGCTCGATAGTGAGAGGAAGCGAACGGTAGGACTGTCTCCAAATTAGAGACAAGAGAGAAAGAGAGCCATACCGATTATCGCGGATACAAGTACTAAGAAGACGAGGATTGGAGGAATTAGCATCTTAGGCTGAATTGCACCGGCGGAGTTTGCTCCAACGTAGTTCGGAGATTAATTTTCTATTTCTTTCTGTAGTATATTTTATATATAATATAGATAAAGAAAGAAGAGAGGGGAGAGGGAAGATCTCCGAGCTAATCTCGGATATTAGTTTTACTTTAATTGATTTTTAGATTTTCCAACTAGCGAAGATCATCCAGGATATATCCTCGATCAGTTCGATCGACGTTCATTATTGGATTTAATAATTTATGTAGGCTCCGCGTTTTAGAATTCATATGTCGATGAAGAAGTGAGATTTAGTCAATCGAGGTTAATCGCTTAACAAAAATTGGGATTAATAAAAAAAAAAGTTATATTATTTTCTTAATATCGTAGGTAAATAATTAATAATTAGTTTTATTATTAACGTAGAGTTTAAGTCGCTTTCTTTCTTTTCTTTTCTTTTTTTTTTTTTGCCCACGTTTTCAATTCTTATTTCGAAATGAGAGACAGAGAAGAAAAATTTAATATTTACGTCAGTGCAATTCGGTCTCGGTTAGTTAGTTCTTTTTTTTTCTTCTTCTTCTTTTCTCTTAGACCAAGATTTTTTTATATATCGCCGTTCCTCTCTTTTGCGCGAGAGTACACGCTTCCATTCCAGGTAGGTTTACGGTCGAGACAAAGCGTGCTGTTCCTCCTCGCTTCTCCTCCTCGTCTTCGCGTCGAACTCTCCTCGTCTTTGGATCCTTTCACAATCGCGCGGATAGTTTCCCATCGATTTTACATCCGCCTATTCCACTTGTTGCTATGTTTGTCCATTTCCTTTATTTTATTTCCCTCTTAGATTTTCTCGAGCAAGGTTTTGACTCCAATATCGAGCTCTCTTATCGTCTAATGTTTATTGATTTAATTTTCATACATTGTTTTTTTTTTTTTTTTTTTTTTTTTTTTTTTTGCGATATGCGTGGTAATAACGAGGGTGGGAAATTTTGAATTCTTATAATAGATATTTAATTTTTTTTTCGCGATCGATGCTTCTTTTTTCTTCGAGAAAATGCGAATCGATGCAAAAAATAGAAATTATTTTACCATACTTTTATAAATTTCAAATGTCCGACCAATGCACTTGTAGAACGTATGCCTTTTCTTTTTTTTTTTTTTTTTTTTGCTTACGAGGCAGGTTGAATGATCATTTTTGCCATGACTCATTATTTAAACAATCGCGCGACTCGGCTGATCTTTTCAACGGTTTGATTTATATTTTTATATAACATAATTATAATAAGTAATGAAAATTAATTGATAGCTTAAAAAATTATTCCATTATTCGTTTATTCTTCCTTGGTCAAATTAATAGCGAGTAAAGAAAAAAAATTTTTTTTAACAGAACCACTTTCTTACTCTGCGCGAGTTTTTATTCACACGTGTTCTTTGCGGCAAAGTGTACATAACATTGCAATAAAGCTTGCGGATAAAGCCCCTCGTAACACGAACGTCCTACGGTCATGTACGCGCACGCGGAGAATAAAAATCCCGGTCTTCCGCGAAGCGCCTCACCGCCTTGTCCGCGTGTTCATTCGTTCCTCGCTTGCATTCCTACGAGTCTCGAAGCGAACGTCTTGTTCGTGTGATGGAACAACCTGCCTTGTAAGAATAATACGCGCCGAACGAGAAAATCCAGGAGATAGAAGACTTTCATTGTCCCTTTTCTTGAAACATTTTTGACCTTTATACCGCGTCGAAACTAGACAAAAGCTGTCTTTTGACAAAAACGAGAAGAAAGAGAGAGAGAGAAGCATCTGTGAAAGAGCTTAAAAGAGCGCGAGGTCCTCCCGGCACTCTCGGAAACCTTCGTTCGTTAGACTTGGATCGTGTGATAAAACGGGGGACGGCACGTTATCTCTTATTAGCTCTATTCTCTCGCTTCATTTTTTTTGCTGCTTTTTTTTTTCCCTGTTGAAAGCTCGCGGTGTACATCTCGAGCTCGACAGAGAGAGATAAGATTGTCCAACGATAAATGTCTAATACTTGAATACGGGACGTATCTGACAGAGAGATTCTTATTTGTGTCTGCGAAGAGTTCGCGTACTTATCGTAAAAGATTTTCATCATCCTTTACACGCGAATTCTCGTTTTTATATATCTCTCTTACGATTTATAACTATATATTCTTTCGATCGCTCTTTCACGTAAGAGAATCGCACGCGCCGTCCTTCCCCCCCCCCCCCTCACCTCCCCCGCAAACCCTAACTTTACGCTATTACTGATTACTTTGATCTTTCTTATATTTTAAAAGTGTATCGTAGGAATATATATTATATGTATATTGTAGGTATAGTAGAGAGAGAAAAAAAATTCATTTGTACATGTATATGAGCATAGAGAGAACAAGAGAATGAGAAAGAGAAGAGAGGAGGGAGAATCGTGTATGCGTGTATGTGTGTGTGTGCGTGAGTGTAGATATTAACGCGCGTCCGTCTTCCTCGTATTTCATCATTCCACGCCCTGAAAGGACATACGCACAATTTTATTAAACTATGTCGTAACTAGATTACAATTGTTACGCTGTATCTTGCGTCTTCTCTTTCTTTCTATTTTTATAATATAAAATTAATGTATATCGAAAGACCAAGTTATAACGTTAGATAAGAGATATGCGATTTCTTCGTTAATTCTCTTTTATGATACAAATTTATGATGTAAAAGTGATACGTATCGAGGGACCAAGCTGGAATACTTTATACAAGCATTCCTCAAATCTATCTTTTTGTTTTCTTTTTTAAGACTGGGATACCATGTGAAAATCGGCGATTATAGTAATATTGTAATATCGCGGCGACGCTTTAACACCATGCTGTCACGCAGCATCTCTAGACATAAAAAAAAAAAAAAAAAAAAATTCAAATTATTATATCTGAACAATTTACGGATATGATTTCACGAATGATAAAATTCAATTGTCGTTAGTCATCCATCGACATAAAGTTTGAGGTGATAGCTTAGATGCTTCGTACAGAGATAAATAACGGGGAGCGTTATTTTTAACTATTGTTCGTATATTTTATACATAGCTTTTAGGCGCAATGTATTCGGTATTATTCTAATATCCCGTTGACATGTATGCGTATGCGTGCGTGTCGCATGGAATACCCAATATCGTATTCCGATCCGAGTATGTTGACTCGCTTGTATTATTCGAAAATAGAAGCCGAAACAGCTTTTATGATACCGTTGCCGGCGATACTTTTCATAAGGAACCGCACACGAGAGAAGTTGACAGCCCGCTGATTGCGCGCTAAAGGCGATCGTCAAAGTTTTATCAAGATAGCAAATATCGAGATAACATGATTATAAAGGGCTTATAACGTTTACGATGTGGTACTGGTGTTCAAATTGTGCGATACTAAAAGCTCGTGATGTATTTACTATAGAAAACCGATACGATCGGCCTAATAAAATTCGTGTCTTCTTATCTTAATCTTATATAGACACAATTGTATACGAAAAATGACATCACAATTCCTCGTAACTTTTTATCATAGAGTATAATAAAAGTTTAATAAAGATTTATAAAGAAAGACAATAAATTTACAAATGTACAATTAAGAGAAAAGATTCCGAAAATTTTTATATTAGCGTGTCAGTGTAAATTTCACGGTATGTAACGCAGATTGTAACGCCACGGCCTTAGTCCCGGTTCGAACGCGGTAAACATGTGTGAAGCATACGAATGGATAGTTGTAGCGCTACAGAATTTTATTAAAGAGAGGAAGGGAGAGAAAAAAAAACGAGCGACACACGCGATTTACATATATATATATATATATATATTATTCGCTTTTCCGCCATCTAAAACATTCCCTCTTTGGGAGATATCTATGCTCAAAATAAGACTGCCAGATAATCGAAACACTTTTGCTCGTCGCCGTGATTTTAGATCACTTTTAGATGTATACGCGAGATGTAGAGTTATTATTACGAACACAAACACGTTATCCGCTATTATATATCGCTTTGCTTTGCTCGATTTGTTAATTTTTCGATTGAAAAACGCTAGAATCTTTTGCATAATATTATTATATATTTCTCTCCTTTATCGGGATGGGCATTTCCTTTATCGTCTCGCTTTATTTCTGTTGTCTTTTTGCGACAATAATGTCAATTGTCTTGATCAATGTATGTTTATCATTCCTTCAATTGATCTGCTAGAAAAATGATTGCGTGATGTGGGTTACGTCTAATAATAAGTGCCTGATTATAGCGTTAGGTATAAAGAGTACATTCCTTTCGATAATTAATAGATATTCCAGTAAAGCTTGTCTGTTATTTTCAAAATGATACAGCTTTCTGCTGTATATGTTTGTTTTCGTTCTGCGAAATTTATTTACAGAAATTAATATTTTCAGTTTTTAACAGAATTTTTCAATTCTGAAAAAAATAGATGAAAGTTGTGTAGTTTGTGAAACTGTGCCAACATTCCGCCGTTGTCAGACTTGATGAAAAATATTGAAAATTAAATCGAAATCAAAATAGAAATAAACAATGTTTGTTAATTTGTGTGTGAAGCTGCAGTTACACGCAGTCAAGTAAAGGAGGGATACCCTCGATATTTTCTAAACGAGAAAATTAATTGTTATTCTGCGACTAGATAATTACATATCGTGTAAATTATAAATCATCACCAAAAGTGCCTGCATCCTGCCAAGCGTAGATAAGAACTCTCGCTTCCTTTCGCTCGCGATTTTACGATACGGCGCTTCCCCAGCGGTAGGTGCAACGTGACACATCGATATTGTATTAATAACATACATGTATTACTCTGCCCAATTTCCATTTATATCTGAAAGAGAAAAAAAAGAAATATATATATATATAGTATATAAATATATAGGGAAGAGAGAGAAAGAAGGTGTCTCTTTGCGAAAAGAGATAGACGAAGTATATATATAAATATATTATATATGAATATATGGTATAGTATATACATATCTTCAAATGTGTCGATTTGCAGAGCACACAGTAGTAATCTATAGATAGATAGAGACGCAATGCCTTCTTTATACTTTAGAATTCCTCTTTCTTATCTGTCGTTAGATATTTACAAGAATAATTAAAAGTAGGAGAGTAGGAGAATCTATACTATCTGCGATATGATGAAGGAGCTTAAGAAAACGGTAGCCACGCACGTCGTTAAACGACGATCATGTCACGGATTTTTTGTCCGTGATCGAGGGGTATAATCCCAATGAGTTCTCTCTACTCTCGACGCTACAGACACGAGGAAAAAAAAAAATTACACTCCACGCCAGTCGTCATCGTTCAGCGAAAATGCGGTATGCGCGTCATTTTCGTGCGTGTGTGCGTGGCATCGGAATCTGATTTCAAAATTATTACCCCCCGGGGGGGGCTCCAATCGCCGCGATTAAGAATAACGTATTAAGGCCGAGAACGAGGGGCACACCCCCGGCGTACACTCGAAGGACGAAGGACAATGTACATCGCCGCATAGGAAATTATATATTCTTATACATGTGTATCTTTTACTTATTATATATTATCGTCTTCGCTCTTCGAGCCGCGGGTGATATTCATAATGTGCGGTCAGAGAACACACTGCCCTCCTAAGGAATGAATGATATATATATATATATATACATATATATATTTTAATACGAAATGTTTTCTTGTAAAGTTAATCTAATAAACATCAACGATTATATGCAATGATCCTCTTGTTGCCATTTGTTGTTTCGACATTTCTCTTTTAGTGACGTAGTTTTTCTCTTCTGATAATCCGTGCAATGATAAATAGACGCGCGGATTTACTTAAGTTAATGGTAAGTAAGAACGTAGGTCTGTAAAAGAAGAAAACTTGTTTGTAGAATCCGCTATTCGTTTTCATTAGAATAAAGAGAATGCGTTAAGAATATTTTTTGATTATAAAGATATAATTTTCCAAACTTTCCCAACTTTAATTGTAAACTTTGATATTTTCGGAAATTTACATATTACCTGTTAATTTGAGAAAATTCATTATTTATTAAAAGCTTTTAACATTTAGGATTAAGATAGAAATAAGTAGAAATAATTTTAAGATTAAACAATTTGAATCGCACACAAATGATATTTGATAACATCTGCATTTTTATTTCGATTATATTTTTAAAATTATATGTAATACACGTATATGACAAAAGTGTTTAAATCATCGAGCTGTAAAAAATAGAAAATAATCTTAAAATTATATAAATAAAATTCAAGCTTTCTTTTATCTGTCGGTCATTTTTATACCGTCACATAAAAAGTGCATAATGCAAATATACGAGCGTACGCGTTTCCTTTTAAATTCCATATTAAGTAATGGAATGTCGAGCGAACGGTTCAGCAGTTAATGAGAACTACAATAATTAAGATGTAAACGATAAGAAGACAGTCGTAAAGATCGTAACCAAGGATCGCGCTGAAACCTACATATGTCCCGATTGGTTCTCCCTAATTATTAAAGACGACACAGTCTCGGGACCTATAAAATCGGATCGTAAAGTGCGCAAACTGCGGCGACCCTGCGTCCCGATTCCTGCCTACCTACACAGCCGTCGATTTCATTACGCATCGCGTCACGAACGCCTAAGTGCGAGGACACGTGATGAGAGGAGGAGGACTTTTGCACGTGCGTGTGCTCATCGCGATTAACTAACCGGGGACCGGAGTGCGCATCGTTCGCGCGCGTTCGAGGTCCAAGCAATTGTACAGAAATCGCTCCCTCCCGCGATCATCAGGTGCGTTATTGCCGCTTGAACCGCATTAACGGACCAAATTCTCCCCGTGCGTATGAAATTGGCCGTCATTATCCGAAGAGGGGAAATTATCGTGAGCCTGAAACATTCCGCCGAGAAATTTCAGTGTGCAACATCGAAGCGTCAATATCAGCGTCAGTATTAGCGGATATTATCGTCAACGGATTTTTTTATTTATTTTATTTAATTAACCTTCGCTAATTGTCAACTTATATAATATCTATGTCATTCTGTATATGTAACAGAGCAATTTAATTAATTATAATTATTTCTAAGAGAAAAAAATGAATTTAGCATCTTTCAATAGAAATTCCATTGTAACTACTTCTTTAAAAAAATTATATTTAGGGAGAGTATATTTTGTTTTTCTTGGATAGAAATTCCACGATTCAATCAAATTCGCACGAAGATACGATGATTTCTTTCATGAATAATTTTCGTTCTATTTAATCGCATCTTGTATTAAAGTTATTTTTAAAAGCTTTCGTAAACACGTGGAATGCGAGATACATCGCCAGTAATATTCATTTGGCCTCACCTAATGAATTCCCGTAAGACAGCGAATCGCTCACAAATTACAGGTAAGTGCCGACAGGAACGGATCATCGCACATTCCAGAATGGGAAGCTGATGATTTTCGAAACAAAAGTATGTGTCCAGTTTATTTTTCTATACAAAATATACGATTTAAAAAAATGGATATATAAAAACATCTCAGCGCAGATGAATTCATGCATTAGGATCTTTTAAGCCGTTTACGACTGGAATAGTAATATAAATTATAGGAATGTAAATGAGCGAAAAGAGAATAAAATTCTTGCAACACTTTTTCTTAAAACGTAATTATCTATATCTATTAATTTTACATATTTATCTACAAGAATCTAGAAGAATCAATATAATGATTCACGGTGAAAGCTTTCTCCGCGAGCCATTGCACTGACTCTTATTGTGTTAAGTTACTAAACAAATTTATTAAATATTTTTTAAGTATTTTCAACGAAAATTTCTACAAATATCTTATTAATTTGCAATAATGTTTGCAATTTATTTGCGTTACTGTGAAAAATTATTTGAAATATAAAAAAAAAATATATATATATATATATACGTATATATATATATAATACTGTATAATAAAATAAATAATAAAATAATATGATAAAAATATTAGAAAAAAGGATTAAAAAAGATTGATGCAAACGATTCGCTTGTATCGAGCGGCCTGAATTCTATCGATTTCCCGTATAAATCCGTCCCTGGATTTAGATGAAAATACCGGCTGAGCCAGGATAGGGTCCCCGGTGCTCGTCGAGCATACGTATACGTGCGGTACGCAACGTAAGACACGCTTAACGTGGACGGGCGAGGAGGACAGACCCTTTCTTTCGAGGACTCGTTCGCTCCGCCGGCGGCTCGACTCGCCGGGGCCAATGGCCGGTCAAAGTCCCACCTTCGACGTTTGCCAGTTTTTGCCCCCTTCCCCCTCCCCCTCCCCCTCCCCCTTCTTCTCTCCTCTCGGGCACCTCTTCGCCTGGTGGTCTCAACCCTCTTGGCATCGTCTTCCACATATAGCTCGCCGTCTCCCGCGGTCCGAACTTCTTGTGCACGGTGACCTCATCAAGGGAGAGGTAGGGCCTCGTCAAATCGGCGACGACGAGCACTTGAGATTCCATTCGAGAATATCACGGTTCGGAGTAAATCGATCAAAATTTATATAAATGTTGAAGAGACGACGGTTATATCTATCTCTATGAATAGCAGGAACTTTTTAATATCAAGATCTAGAATTAAATTCGATGATTCAATGTGTTTCTTTCTTTTTTTTTCCCCCCCCCCCCCAAAGTGATAACGATATTTCGGTGACAATGCGTCTTAACTTCTAAATCTTTTATACGATGTATACCTATATTTAAAAGTCAATATTAGATATATTAATTCTCGGAATGACCGATGAATCAAGATTTACTCTACAACGAGCATTATAGGAGCGGGTCTGGGAAAGACGGGATAGAAATTCCAGCTGGCTTCCGAGAGCGGCTATGAGCGAGCCTCGGATTAGCAACTGACACCTTGCATAAGCGTAGGAATATGTAATGCGTGCGACGAGCTCACGTACGAGCTCAGGTTGCCTTTGTATACTCGCGTATCGTATCGTAGATATCGTTCCTACGATTCGTTCGTTAATAACTGGATTTGTAATTGAAGCTTGTTATGCGCCGGGAAACTAGATAACGTTCGTCAAGAATTAACCGAAGTGATCTTGAAATTTCAGTTTCAATCGATGGCCATGTTATACGATATAATGTTACACACAAATCATTCATTAATGGGGATGTATAAGGCTCGCGAGAAATAATACTTTATTCGTGGAGAAAAATGAAAATTATTCTCATCAAAAATAAGTACTTTGTACAAATCAGTCTATCGATAAATGATTTACATCTATAACATTACGTCACGTTGTATTATAATATGTGTATGATTATAAATTAAAAGTAAAATAAGATTGCAGTACCTCTCCTCACTTCTATTTGCTCGTTTAATTAATATTTTAAGTAGCCATTAAATCGTCAAATAAGTCAAATAGCCATTAAATTCGATCGAGCAGATATAACATTTGAGATTAATTTATTTATTCTATTATTCTTGTCCATAATTTTTCTCTGTCTCTCTTCGTTCACTCACGTCTACTCACGTCATGCTCCATTACTATATGCGAGAGTATGCTAATTTAATTCACAATGGCAGATTTGCTTAAGGTTCCAAATAAAAAAAAAAAAAAAAAAGTCGTGTTGCACATATTTGTAACTTCATATTTTTCTTTTCTAAAATTTAATAATTATCAAAGTTATAAATAAAACGTCATTTTGTTCAATAGATGAGAAGGATAGATATTTTGTTTCTAGGATAAATGTTATTCCACTTATTGTTAGCTCTTGGAATTTTAAGTTCTCTATTATCATTGAGAGTTTTATTCACGTCCTTCTAAAGATGAGCAAGCTCACGTTCCCAATTCTGAAAATGCTGCTTGTCAGTCATGTTACATGTGCAATGTAACGTGACCGCTACAGCGTTTTATTATTCTGATCTAGTCGTTAACGTCGGATTACTGTCTGCTAGCATTTTATGTATGTTTAGTACGCGACAAATCGTCATAGATGAACATTTTCTTCGAGATAAATGCAGCCTGGCACGCGTGAAATGCGTGTAACGAGCGCATTGTCATATGGCTTTTTAATTTATTGAATGTCGAATGCCTTTTCATGGCATACTGTGGATATTTGCAAATGATCCAATAATAATGATCCGATCTATTTATGAAGAATACGAGTTTATTTCATTGTCGATCGATGAAAAAAGTGTCATAATTTGCTCCTTGATATTATATTAGTAACGTAAATTATATAAAACTTGTACTTCACATAAAAGAAATCAAATGTTAAACACAAGATATATTTGTTCGATGTATAGCATGAAATAATTAAAAATCAGATTTTCACTTGATATGAGTGATGTTGAATGTATGCTATTTTTTAAAAAGACGAAATTATATAATACTATTAATATGATATTAATATGATACATCTTTATATGTGGTAAAATTTGTATAGTTGTGATATAGGAATTCAAAGTGCCTTTCTTAAATAACGTGCATCTAAAAAGTGCCACTGAGTTAAGTTATTATTTTTAAAAATAAAGATTTACATCTCGTTAAGTATCTCACAATGGTTCATAGTACGTATAACATAAAATTAGATAATTAAGATATTCTACCATATCAATGGAACAGTTTAAGTAATGCAAATAACGTACAATATTATGTTGTATAAATTCGTGAATTGAATGGTTTATTACGTTTATATAATTATCGTTATTTTATATAAAATTTCCTGTTTTCATTAATATAATATCATACAAAATCAAAATTATATACATTTTATGAATTTCATGAATTTTATTGTACTTTATATGAGATAGACTAGATAATTTTATCGAGAAAGATATGGTTAAGCTATGGCTAAACAATGCCAAGTTTCTGATAAAAACTGTAATATTTCCTCAGCAATAGCGATGCTGTTGTCACCGCTTGTTTATGATATTATATGACGCTTGGACTCGATCCGTTATCTCTTTGTAAGCATTCAATGTCCTGGAAACTTGAAAATGCAGTTTAGTTTTTAAAAGAGAATAATCTGCATTAATAATCCATATAAAATATACAAAAAATGCCTATGTGCAAAAATATTTTTGTACATAAATAAAAAATCGTTATGCCTTTTAATAATAATAATAAAAAAAAAAACTATATTTTACATACACGTAGGCATTTTAAATATCTAAGGATTTAATTACGTTTCGCATCATTAAGATTCGGAATAAATACAATGAAAATAATATTGACATAAAAAGCTTATACCTTTCTCAAACTAAATAAAATAATATTTAATAAAGTAATTTGACTAGAGAGACTTTCGTTTATCTTTGCCATTTATGCTACTTTCTTCACGTTACTTTCATTTATTTTCAATTGTGCAAGAAGAGACGCTATGCTTCTTGAGATAAATATTTCTCGATATTCTTCTCCAATTGAAATCTACTATTTCATTATATCCGTAAAGGGGGAGAAGTGTTTGTCTGAAGAGCTTCCTTGTCACGATAGGCGACGAGACATGTAGGTCGCCGTCTCGTAAGAATCATCGTAAATCAGTATAATATAGATTCATTACTCTCTCTCTTTCTCTCTCTTTCTCTTTGCCGATTCCCCGCTACGATCTGTGATTATGCCTTCACGCCATTTAATTTCTGCTATCTGCTCTTATCTGAACGAATGGAAACGTCTTGACTATAATAACCGTGCTCTTGATAATACCGAGTTTTGTGGAGCGTCCAGGGTGCTACGTAATCGTCTTTTCTGATAACGGCCGCGAGATTTTACTGCTTTAGAATTTTCAGTATGTTCTTGATCGGTACTCTATCTGGAATATAAAGCGCCGCTCGCGTATAAATTAATCGGGACCGCCGGAGTTGCGGATTTTCCGGCAGCCACGAAGTGTTCGCCGAGAGGCAAAAGTGATCCTTAATAAAGATTAGCAGCGCGACGTAATTAAAAGGCGAGCTTCCGCGTGTTACTTGAGACACAAACGAGAGAACATTAATTCCACGTCTCGTAGAAGAAGCGTGGAAAATCACAGCCGGCAATGGCGGCCAACGTGTTTGCCGCTTTCTCGGTACTTAAGGACCACGTTAAATTCAAGGTCAATCAGAACGCGGTAGCCATTGACAATATCGGTAATAGATTCCTCGGTTCCGATGTTTTCGCTGTGTATTTAAATACTGATGCATAATTAGATCGAAAGATTTAATTGTTGCATCTATCGCCGCATGACTTATCGCTTTTATACGCGTTGTGTCTATTTTATTATTGTAAAAAAAATTACATCATTTATTATTTAATTATTATATAATTATATCGTTTCATATTAAATTTTCAATATAAATGAAAAGAATGCCTGTGTCCAATTAGTTTTCAGACTACACTACAGGATTACGTTTTTATTGCTTCTCATTGCGTCAATTTTAGTCACCTCCAGACAATTCATTGGCGAACATATAAGGTATATTTTTTTGTGCATCGAATCATATATATATATATATATAATATTGACCTTTCCTGAAATAAATTCTTGTTGTTTCGAAAGATGTATCGCCGATACTGCTGTACCATCTCACGTCATCGAGACCTTCTGTTTTTTTATGTCCACGTACACCGTGGTAAGTTTAAAGCTTTGACAGCTTCGTAAAAATGAATAATGCAATATCGTGCACAATATCCCTTTTCCATACAGTAATTTTTTATCAATTACAAAATAAAGATATTTAAATAATTTTTCAAATTATACTTATATATCAAATATGTATATTTTTTAAATATTAGAATCACAAATGTATAATTGAAGAATGATACTAAACAAACTATTTTTCTAAAAAATATCTAATACATATATATATATATATATTTTTTTTTACGCAACGTGCTGTGGAAATTGATGGACAATCCAAACAAAGTTATCGTTTTAGGAATAATTGGGAAATAATGCCGTCTATAAGAATAAACATTACTCTGTCATGGACGTGCTCGTTATCAATCAATTTACTCTCTTCAGGTGAAGCATTTGAATGCTACCGCGGTGCAGCAAGGTGAATTACCACATCCTGGCGTTGGACCAGTGGCTAAAGACGACCCCGTCATACATCACGCTTATTATCAATGGGTGCCTTTTGTCCTGTTCTTTCAAGCGCTTCTCTTCTATATGCCGCATTACGTATGGCGAAAAATAGAAGGTCGAGTATGCATATACACGTAGCCGTCGACGTATCTCGCACGACGTTTACAACCGCGTTTATCTCAAGCAGCGAGCTAATCATCATCACTCTTTCCTTGCCATCGTAATCTAATCATTTAACACCTACATACAGTATCCTACTTAGAGTGTTACATTGTATATTATTTACAAAATCATTTTTTAGTATTACGTATCGATAATACCTCAATATTAATGAATCGATAATAATCGAAATCTGAATATTACAAGATTTGAGACCATATCATTTTTTTTTTGTTTTTGTTTTGTTACAAGAATTGCACAGAAATTGCAATAGATTGAATTTCAGGTAATCGATTAAATATGTTAGTTTCGGGATTACACATGGCATCCTTATTATTGAGCGAAACGGAGCTTAAGATAAACGACGATGTCAAGGTACCTTCGAACAAGGATCGCGACGAGAAGATACAGCGGATTCGCATGGGCTTTATAAACCGCTTGCACTTGAATCGTCCGTGGGCATACGGATTGACTTTCTGCGAGACTCTAAATTTTATAAACGTGATCATGCAAATTTACTTGACCGACTGGTTCCTTGGAGGAGCTTTCCTAGGCCTCGGCCAATCAATCTCTGAGCCACTGTCCAAAGATAAAATGGATCCACTCGACATAGTTTTCCCTAAGGTACAATTTCATTTATATATCTAACCAATTTTTATATTTTATACGTATTATAACAATAATCAAAATTGTATAATGATTATCTAATATGATATTAATTATGGTGTATTGCTGAGTTGGAATATTTATTGCCGTCATGTTTGCAATAATAATATTACGGTAATAGATATTCAAAATTATAATCTCTGATCAATCAATATTTTGTACGTAATTTGATAAGAAACTTGGAAACTATAGTTATAAAATGCACAAAAAATTTTTATCTTTCATTATATTATTAATTCATATTATTTTATCAACTTTAATCATTATATACATGTAATTATAGATTTCGCTCGTATCAATGCTTCTAAATTATCTCATTGAGAACGAAATGTATTCGTGAATATGTAATCATATCTTTCTAGGTAACCAAATGTATTTTTCATAAATACGGCCCCTCTGGTTCCATACAAAAGCACGACGCGTTGTGCGTGATGGCACTGAACATCGTTAACGAGAAGATCTATACGCTTCTTTGGTTCTGGTTCGTCGTGCTGGCAGTAATAACCGGTTTGGGATTGGTTTGGAGAATGCTGACCATGATCCTTCACGCCAGGTTGCTAAACTTTGTCCCTGCATATTTTTCCGTCGTCAGCGTGGCTTTATAAATTTCCGTCACGGTATTTGTTCATTAATTTCGAATGGAAATTCTCGATTGACAGGTTTATTATCCGAAGAGAAAGATCTTGGGAAAAAATTGATTACACTAGTCAGAAAAGTCTATAATCAATTTTCATCATTTCCAATTTACTGTACAGATCAAAAATTCTGTACAGATAAAATCCTATATATAGATAGAAGCTAGATAATTTTAGTTTTTAATAGCTGGCGCTGTTAAAAGAGTATTTTCTAATAGAAAAAATACCTAGGAACTAATTAAGGATCAGTAAATGATAATTAGTTTACGTAAAAGTAAAAACCCAAAATATTCTGGTTATTATTTTCTGATCAATAATTAGCCAAGATTTAGATAAGAGAAACCGATCTATAAATAATGCTCAGTCAATATTTTTATATTCTATATAATATAATGGCTTGTTTGCGTGCTCGTGGATTTTTATATTAGCAATATTTATGATTTGTACATATCTAAAAATAGCACGAAAAATAACACACGAAAGAATGCAGAAGGATTATTGATACGAAGTTAACGCGAATAATATACCGCGATAAGCGCTTTTTATACGAATGACGAATGAATACCGACTTCGCGGAATGACTTTCATCCCGATTCCTTTTCCTTGCAGAAGCACGTCATTCAACAGATTCGTGTTTTCTATGGCCTGCCCTGGGAAATACAATCCGTGGAACGTACTCAAGGTCACTCACGAATATTACTTCGGCGATTGGCTATTCCTCTACTATATCGCCAAAAATTTAGACAATTACGTTTTCAAGGAGCTTCTTCAGAGATTGGCGGAGGATCTAGAAAACAGACGTCATGCGCGTTACAAAATCTTGCCCCCGGACGTCGAAGAAGAATTGCTGAAGAAACAATGGGATGATATTAAGCCTTCTATAAATTGAGAAATTTAAATATATAGCAATCGTTAAATACTCGTTCATAAATAATCTCGCAATACGAAAGTTACAAAATGTTAGATCAGTCATAATCTTTTCTTAATTTTTTTTTTTTACAATCCGTATTGTTTTTTAATTTTTTTTTTTTCGACAGCAGCTCGAATTACGTAATACATTTGACAAATCACAGAATTCACACATGGAGATATTGACAGAGGGAAACATATAACTTAATATATAGCTATACAAACATTGAACAAATAAGAGCTGGGAATGTGCGATTATATATTGCACGATGAAAATTTGCGTCTAAATGACTTTTGAAAAATGATTATCTTGCATAAATTATATGCAAACTTTAGTAAGTAACGAGCTAGATATATCTAATTTTTTTGTACGTTACACGTGTAATCGCGCGTATTCGCGGGTATATTATAACACTGCCGAACGAAAGGTTGTTCTTTTTATATGTATATAAACGTACTTTAGCGCATTTATATACTGCAATTGTAGAATAATACGTCTTGCGTGCATCACGTTTGTAATCGCGTTTGTGCTCGCGCATGACATGCATGACATAAACGCATAACCGATCATCTTTTAACTATCTCATACGGAGAAAACGCGTGCATAAGTTGCGTGTGATCGTATACATTGTGCGCACCCGCGCGTGTGTATACAAGCTAGTACATACGCAATACGCCCGTACGTTATACCGATAAATGACTCGACAATAGTTCGGATCGTTAAGTCGTTAAGGCCTCTGATTGGAATTGTACTGTGGCCTACTATCGAGTATATAGTCATGTTCGATAAAGGTTTAGATTTTATGGCACTGTTGGAGCTGTTTATTCGAATTATTGCTATATTCTGTACCTCCCATCGAGCGTTTGAAAATATTGACTCGATGACAAAGGGGCGCACGTACATTTATTTTGCATAATATTATTTCTAATGATTAATATGAATACAAAAAAAATAATAATTTTCGCGTTAGAATCCTTTGTAGCAAAATAATTTTATTATTAACCTTTTTTAAAAACAGTCTTTTACATTTGAATAATTTTTTATAACATAGACATTTACACGCGTGCATTAGATGCGTATGTGTGTAGGAGTGCTATATCAATAAATATTTATAATAAATATTTCTATGAAAATAGATATCTCTAGTATTTGTAACAATTCCAGCGAATACGAATTGTAACATCCTTATCCAACGAGGGTCTCCAAATGAGGTTTCCTTAGGTCTCGTTACAATAAGCTTTTGTCCTCCGTGCGGATGCGCATATCTCTGACATGAGAAGAAATCCGAGAGTCCGGCCGACGAAATCGTCACTGGCCGGAACTCCGTTCATTATATTCTCTCGGGTCAGGAAATGACGAAAGCGACAAGAGAGCAGAAAAAGAATGGAAGCTTTGCTCGCGTAATTGAAGAACTTGGACTCTAAACCTGTAACTAAGCCGGTCAAACCGCGCCAAGCGTCATTTATTTTCTTTGTTCCCGCATTCAAAGTCGGACGAAACCAATCGATAGACGCGATATCTGCTCGTTTAATGAACAGACCATTCGCGAAACAATAGGTACCTTTCTGTAACAGGACTTTTATATATATATATATATATATATATACACACCTTGTCTAGAACTCTCATGCTTTTGAGATGATTGCAAATGAGGATGGAGATAAGCAGACTCAACACTGCCGACAATATAGATTTAACGATACTTTTTCTTACTCTTACTTTTTTTAATTATTGTATTGTCAATTTTTTTAAGTAGAGATTTTTTTGTAGGGCGATTCAGATAATAAGGTTTCGTCTAAAGTCCAATTAATTTGAGGATAAGTACTAACGCGGATATTGGCATCCGATTTTCAAAGATAATATTTTCTTGCACGAAAAATTGAACAAAAGCATATATTAAACTTTATTTTTTAATATTTACTATAATATATATAAAATATATCTTTTTAAATATATAATTTAAATAGTCCGAGACAAATGTATCGTTTTCAAAATTCTAGTAAAAAATAAAATTATCTATTATCTATTCTATTTTTTTCTCAGTTAATTATAATTTTATGTAACCATTTCCGAGAGACAAGCAGCTTCTTTGCTCCTAGATATTTATTGCCGATCGCTCTCTGTGTATAATAATGCAAATTTTATGACGTCGCGCGTTTGTTTGAGCTTGAAACACGTGCACTATTTGTGTATCTTGTAACTGAAGTCTTCGTGGTAACTCGAATATCCCGAACGTCATTCAAGTCTGGCGCGCGTTAATTATACTTGGAAAAGGGAAGAAAAATTAGAAATGAGGGGAAGGAAGGCAAAGAAAGGATCGAGAAACCTGGAAAGCAGCTGTGCGCGTTTTCGGAATAGTCGCTCGGCTGCAGCATCCTGTACCATGATCATCAGCCAGACATTTCATTATTCTATAACATGAATTCATTTTGTATCTAACCTTTCACAAAACAACAATATGCTTATAAAATTTCGCGAGATTTTGTTAAGTGTTCCAAGAGATATCCAAAAATTGTCCCCCGTATGATTTCAATTTTTCCAAATAAAAAATATCATTTCTTATACAATATTTATTAGTGTTAGATAATATATAATGCCTATTGTTGTCTTATTTCTTTTTAATTTTTAATTCTTTTATCGTTAAACCGTTAGAATAATAAGGATAATTTACGTAATCAAAGTTAGTTTTAAGCTACATTATAGCGCGACTCTTGATGACATAAAGCGGCTCACCGATGATGCTACGTTTACGCATACAACCGCAGTAAATACATATATTTATGCCAAAGACGTGCGGGAGTCGAATGCGAAACGCGTGAATGCAATACAAAATGCGGCTCGTTTTTCGTCATGTCGATTACTAATGTCCGATCCACCGGATCTCGGTGAGAAAATTCAGATGCGATTGCGTGATACATCGTAACAACGTGCGCGAAATATTCGCATGCCATAAGCAATGCAAATATTATCTTCACGTAGAGATGATAAAATCTAAGGTTTAGAGACGAATGTTGGTGTACGAACGCAGAGAATGATGCATATATTGCACATTCCGGCGCATCGTATGTCTAGACGATGCTTTAGTTTATCTCATATAAATGTGTGCTCGAAGATACATGAGACAGATCCTTTGAAAAGTCCGTCACTCGATAAATAATACATATTATGACAAATTTAATGTTGTATTTATCTTGAAAAGAAATGCATGATAATTTAGAAATGTTAATATTTGAAATGGACGTTTCTTAATTTGTTGAATTTAGGAGAGACAAATAATGAGTTTAATATTTAATCTTATGTGATATATGATGTACATTTTTTTTTTCTCACCATACGCTACATGCGTGTTTAGAGTACAACGAACATTAAACGTTGCTATATATGAGCAACAGGTTGCTCTTAATCTATCTAGGACGCCAGATGTGTACTGTGCTTCGTTAATGTCTAAGATATTTAGATGTAACGCCTTTTTTTGCAACATCCTCAGTTGACTGTGTCTATTGTAGATTTAGAGTTAAGTATAAAATATTATATATATATATATTATATCTATATACAATATCTTATCTTTGAAGAAATGTAGGTAAAATTGTTATAAATCAGTCTGTCGACACTAGAAAGACTTCAAATGTCTGTAAAGGATTAACATTTAAAGATACGAACAAAAATGACTTTCACTTTTAGTTCTCCTTTCTGCGAAAGTTTAAGGCCATAGTATTACTTTTCAAACGTTATAAGGGCGAGGAGACGTTGCTACACAGCTGGCATGTATTCGTCACAATTGACATGATTGAGTCGTAAGTGGTTCTCAATTCCGCCGACTTTGTCCATAGCAAAACCGATCCGATGGCCTTTAGATAGTCCACGTTTGGGAGATCGAAACGCGCAGTTTCATGTACGCGAAATGAATTACGCGGTCGCGATCGAATTGTTTCGTCAAGCAACGGGCCGGGGAAAAAAAAAAAAAATGGGGAATGGAAGTGAAAGGTGTTTGCTGAGAAATAAGTAAGCCATCTCGAAAAAAGCGAGTGTAATATTTTCATCTGTTGTGAAATGCCGACAAAATCGAGTTCTTGTCTATATAATTGTTCGTTTATATATTAATATTTAAGTAATTTCCGTATATACAGAGATAATATAGAAAATTTAATTAAATTTAGAAAAATTAAATTAGAATTTTACATAAAAAATGCGCATGTTGTTTCTTTAAACGCTAAAAAACATTTCTGTTATTAAAAATAATTTTTTCGTATTGTAGAAAATATTATTTGCAAAAAGTATAATCGTCAAAAAAAAAAAAAAAAAAAAAAAAAATCGTTTTCAAAAAATAGATTTAAAATGACAACTCTTAAAAATTCACATTTTTTTATGTGAATTGATTTTTCTGTAAATTAACAGGTAAATTACATAACGACGTTACGTATAATTATGTATTCTATTCAATTATATAATAATACTTTTATAGCTCGCATGCATAATACGGCAATTAAAATTATGTTTTTAATGCACATTATGATGAAATAATAAAAATTGCATTCGTCATCACGGCTTTGTTCTTATTGTCGATACTCTTTGCGTAGATACGCGCACAGTATATCCACGCGGACAATGCAATGATCAATAATACAGTCAACGAGAACATCTGACACACAAAGAGCGACAGCCATAATGAGAATCAATCAATTAAGCTGTAATTTTTAAAGGCTTTTAAGAGTCACGTGAAAGAGAGAGAGAGAGAGAGAGAGAGAGAGAGAGAGAGAGAGAGAGAGAATGAAGATATCACATTGCGTGGTAATTTCAATAATAATGGCTTCTAAATCAAATTATATAAAAATTTCGGAGAGAGTAAAAACACGGTTTTTCGACTTGACTTCAAGTCAGAAATTGTTTATTGACAGCGTGATAATTAAAAAGCCTATCAATTTTGTCGATTCGGTATAATTATTAAAACAATAAATTAGTATAGAAGATATTCAGCATTGATATTGTAATCGATTTGATCATCGATATAAATAGGCAATTAAGTTAATTATGATGAATATACATGATTACTAAGAATGTGCTCCTTGTTCGAATTGGCATCCGCGTTTCTTTTCAAGAAATTTATCATTATCATTGATATTTTCAATGAGAAGTCGATGCAAAAAAAGTTTATAATTAATGATAAAAATGTACATGATAGCTCGTGAATTATTGAGTTGCGTAAGATGTGTGTGACGTTGCGTCATCTTTCGACCATCTGGTCCACGGATCGCGCCGCTACGGAGACGATGAAAAACGGATGTGCACACAAAGTGCTCGCGGATGTGCAGATTATTACGAACGTCCACTGGTATCCGCGAACTCATGAATGAAACCGAATCCGTAGTAATTCTCATACTTCGAACGCGTTTACGCAAATGAATCATCGACGAAGCTCGCGTATCACATGTTGAATTTTCATGTAAACGAGTATGTTACTCATCGCGTGACGCCGATGAATTATGGTCATCGTGGGATAATACGGTCGATTAAAATCTTATATGAAAAAATATATAATATAGATCCCGCAAGAGAAAAATATGATACGATATAAAATTAGTTTCCATTCAGTGAAAAATTCACGGAAAATGTTTCTGTCCCTTGATGCGATTAAAACAACCCCGTGTATATAGATGATAATATTATGAAAATCGAAAAAGATCATTAAAAAGTGTATCACACATTTATAAATTATATTGTTTAAATATGCATGTATAATGTGCTAATTTACGAATGTAATCTGTTACTTGATATTTTATCTTGTTGATTCGATTTGAAAGATATATCAATTTGCAAATAGGCCCTAATAAATTTTTTTAATTTATCCATCACATTTATAGATAGAATATTCGCGTAACATTTGGTTTACTTGGATGTTTCTAGAAAGAAAAAAAGACGAGATGAATAATCGATATTTCAAATATCCGTCTACAAGGATACAGATGCAAAAAACAAAAAGGATAGAATGAAAAATTACCTTGTGTGTGTGTGTGTAAATCTCTCTGGAAAATTCAAGAAATACGAAGAATCTCACAAGGACAAGAGAGAGCGAGCTTTCGACATTTTCTTCTTGAAGGATGAGAGAATGTGCCATAAACTTTTATGGATGTCCTCGAAACATTTTTCTTTCAATGACAGTTTCGGGAAAACGCAGTCGGAGTGAGAACAAAACGAGAACATAAATTTGTTGTCAGACTAGAAATTCCGATGTAATTTGTATCGTATAATTGCCTTACGATATATTCGAGCCTTATACAAACACAATCCACTCTTCCATAAATGTTTCATAAACATTTAAATATATATAATAATATATATATGTATAATGTGTATCCCGTCCTCCTTCATTACGGGGAAATCAAAAGAGCTTCTGATATATTTTTATATATTGTACATTTCGTATACAAGAGAGATAATATAAAGTTTGTTAACGTTAGAGGAATAAAATTCTCTGCCCATTTGTGTAGATTATTAATATTCTTATTAACATGTAGCTTTTTTGAAAACTCTTGCGCGAAACGGCAAATACAGAAAACCAATATTTTCTCGCTAGAAATACGTCGGGAATTCTCACAACCTTTGATAAGATAAGGTAAACATCGCGGCTGAGTATTTCAATATCCTCGAATGTATTTTGTACATTTCAGTAGTTCGAATATATTCTATTTCTATACGATAACAATGTTTTTTTGTATGTACAGCTACTGTCTGTCTTACGCATCCTATCGCGCGATCATCTCTCTCTCTCTCTCTCTCTCATTAATGTTTTCACGTCGTTGACAAATACAAAAGGTATGCACTACTGATTGCAAGCTGCGAATGATTGAAATAATTTATTTCCATGAAAAAATAAAATTACTGGCAACTGTAATAATGTTTTCAGTCAAGATTAGGTGCGGTTACAGTCTGATGAGATCTTACACAACAAAGTGTAAGAAGTTAAATTATTATAAAAATTAATTGTAATTCTATATGTATATATTTTTTGGACTATCTCGAATTTATATCCTTGTATGTGTGCAAGTATTGAAAAAATATTTATACTAAAACAAAAGTAAAATAAAATATTTTAACGAGGTATGCGCATTTCTTCAGCAATAATTAAAATGTCTATATAACATGTACATAATAATTACATCGTATTATTTACGAAATTTTAACGTGCAACTATTGATGTACAATACGCGCGTCCCAAAATGCAAAGGCGAGTCAAAGGACCAGACCGCACAAAATCTCTCGTGTCTCGACTTCCCTTCGCGGATACCCGCGCGAGGGGTGCTCCCCGGGCTATTCGTCCCTAAATAAGTATAT
Organism: Polyergus mexicanus; assembly: GCF_030449975.1. Lineage (NCBI taxonomy): Eukaryota > Metazoa > Arthropoda > Insecta > Hymenoptera > Formicidae > Polyergus > Polyergus mexicanus. The sequence continues at coordinate 11,898,422 of NW_027223321.1, read as the reverse complement.
ACTGGCGTAAGACGGGGTCGTCCCCTATTCACGAACCAAATGTGCCGCTGTGAAAAGGATCATCATGGTAGTAATAACGTCGGACGGACGAGAGCGCGCGCGCGTGACGTATACTATAGAGCAGCACGCATTATAGCGTACAAATCGAGAGGCGTGCGTCGGCCCCCTCCGACGATATTCCCCATCCTCGGGCCCATCTCCCCCTCTTCCCCTTTCCATACACGCCGCTATGGTCTCCCCTGGGTACGTTCGTCGAGAGTGCCCTTCTCCGCCGCCCTCCTCTCGACGACACAACAAACAACCGCGACTTCTCGTCAGTTGCCGCTCAAGATATCGCTACGTGCGTACGTACGCACGCATACGCATATCGACACTCGATGCCGCGGCTGTCTCACGGTATTTTCTGTGAGAAAAAAAAATCATTTATTCTTCCCCGAGAAAAAGAGAGAAAAACGGAGAAAACGAGAGAGCCTCGGTCGCTCTCACAATTTTGTTTCGCGTTGCGCGTGCATGGAAACGAAAGTGAGGAGGGGGACTTTGTCGAGAAGGGGGACGGAGGTAGAGTAAGGGAGAGAGAGAAATAGAGTGAGAGAGAGAGAGAGAGAGATATGGTGACAGAGGGGGGGATCGGTACGATTGACAGTTGGTAGTTAGTGTCGCTTCCTCGATACGCGACGGCGTTGCTCGGACACGTTGCGTTCGCTCCTGGTACGATTCTCCAGAGTATCCGAAGGTAGTCGAGGGGAACGGAGGAGCGCGAAAAAGGGGGGAGGGAAGAAATTAACGTCCTCGAGAAGGGGAACGCGGATTTACCTTAACCGCGCGTTCCGCGATCGCGAATTGGAGGGATCGTTTGAGAAATCGAGGATAATCGTTGATCGAGATCGAGAGCGCTTAAAGGAAGAGAAACAAGGATAGGGATCGCGAGGAATCTCGTAACGTATCGGGACGCCGCGTTTATTTACACGTAAAGTGGCACGATCGTGTGTTAGCAGGACGCATTCCTTGTACAATTACTGAAGGAAACTGTTCGATTGCCTAAGAGAATATACAAGATTACGCAACGAATTCTTTTCGATTAATTATTCGACAAGATCATAAAAAAAGATAACACATCCAAGAGAGAGAGAGAGAGAGAGAGAGAAAGGATATCCCGTAAGACTAAGAAAATGCGGAAACGGCGAGGATAAAAAAAGAATTTAGAAAAAAGAAAGAGAGAGAGAGAGAGAGACGGGAAGAACGACAAAGACGCGTGCCGTCTTCTCCCTCCCCCGTATCGGCGAGTTTTTATTACTCGCTCGCTAAAATGATTCACACGAGCTCGTGAACCAAAAGCCGCCGATCTCTTCGCAGGAGGAATTGGAACACGTCGAGGACTCGTCGGCAACTCGTCCAACGTGGTTCGGTGACCTATCTCGCACGCAGAGCCGAGGGGAAGGAAGGATCCCCGGCGGGGATACAGAGGGTTACGGAGAGAAAGAGAGGCAGTAAAAGAAGGGCAGGATAGGAGGGAGAGAAAAAACGAGAGAGAGAGAGAGAGAGAGAGAGAGAGAGAGAGAGAGAGAGAGAGTGACAAAGAGAGGGGGCAACAGACGAAGGGAAGCAAAGCGGCAGAGCACCGGGAGAAGGCGAGACGGAAGACGGAGGAGAAAAAAGGAGGGAACGGTAGAGGAGGCAAGCCGCGTGGACACAACCGTGCACGCTCGTGTCTCTCTCTCTTGTTTCGTTTTGCTGCTTTCGTTCGCGCGAGAACGCGGTGGATGAGCTACGCTCGTTAGTGCCGGTTGATGGTACTAGTCTTTCGTGGTCGTCGTTGAAATTTCTACGTAACGGGAAGGAGAGAGGTGACTTTGGACCGTCTATTCGCACGTGGTGCTCGTGGCCGTGGTGGTAGTAGCAGCAGCGGCGGTGGTTGGGTGGGTGGGGTGGCTGTTTGACAGCACGCGGTGATCCCTCTCCTTCTTCGAGATCGGCAGATTTTCCGCCGTCAACGTCGGTCCTCTCTCGTCGGCAACGATAGCGAGACACCGACGCGATCATGTATAAGCTACTAGCAGATTTGAGCCGTTACTTGAAACGGCAGGAGATTATTACGGATTCTATGGTGTTTCGGATGCACAACCACTTCACCACGGTGCTGTTGTTCGCGTGCTCGATAGTGCTCACGGCCACCCAGTATGTCGGTAACCCGATCTCCTGCATCGTCCAGGGTCTGCCTACGCACGCCATCAACACTTACTGCTGGATAACTTCCACCTTCACTATGCCAGATGCGTTCAATCGGCAGGTGCGTGTGTGATTTTCGATTGTGTACCTATTCACCGATCGTCCTTGATCCTTGCGGGATCGTCGCTGCCCCTCCCCCCTCCCCCCGCCTCCCCTTCTTGACAACCTTCTCGTCAAATCACTTCCTGGATATTCCAGTTAATTATATTGCAAACGCGCTATGTCCTTAAAATTATCTCTGCATCTAACAATCAGTCAATATGTCAAGATAAACAGCACTAAAAAAAAAAAGACTATTGCTAATGGAATTGTTGAGGATGCATAATACAGATTAGAAGTGTATTTTTAGAAAATTAACTTGTCTCGAGTTCCTTTTGGTTTGTAACATTCTTTTATGTTAAATCTTCGATACGTAAAAAAATCCTTGATCTTTACATTCTTAAATTACATATATTTTACATATGTATTGCATTCTTTTTTAAATCGAATATTTTAATAATGAAACTATAAATACATTGTGCGTTATTTTTGATAAGAAATCGTTGATGAAAAATTGATTAATGGATGCTTAGATGATGGATCGGTATCAATTAAAAAAAAGACTAAATTAATTAAAAATTAAAGATTAAAATTTGCGCAGGTGCATCAGTTTGCTGAAGCTGTTAACGTTACATAGCATTATTAGACAGCGTACAATGTACATTAATTTAAATCTTGGAACAAGAAAGTAATCTTTATAGTAGCTCTGTAGAAAAAGCTATAACTATTAACTGTATCGCTATAATCTTTTTCATATTAAAATATCTATTAACTATTTGCCTCAATAGAACCGCCGTGCTGTTTTTTTTTGTTTTTCCCCCCCCCCCCTCCTATATCGATTGTATCGCCTTACATATTGCTTTTGATATATGATATCGCGTTTCGCTGTTATAGAGGTTTATTTGTCACGTTTACAGTTTTGATATAAGTCTCAGCAGCGAGTAATATAATGAGCATTTGATTTCCATACGCGATAAATCTGGATCTATAATTTCCTACGTATATCTTTTACTGGGTGAATATTTTTACGTATAAAAATGATATTTATATAATACAATGTGTCGATAAATAATCGCGGCGTCGAAAGTTGCTGTTTACGGTTACCGCCCCACCAATCTATTCTATGATTGAAATAAAGTATCGAGGAATTATCATTTTTTTTTTCCTCGGAATATTTGAGAAATATGGAAAATAAAGTAAGTGACGGAGAGATGCCATGACCACGGCCAATGATGACGGAATAATTAATTCAAGATATATGTATGCTGGAATGTGGCAGGCGGTCAATTTTAATTAAAATATATACATACGACAATTGAGATTTTTAGATTCATACACGCACGCTTCTATATATTAATGGCATAGAGAAATCGATGGAAAGCCGTCTAAAACCGTTAGCTGCAAGTTATTAGACAATACATTAGACAATATGTCTAACTGTAATCCTTATATATTCTCTCACTAATTATACTTGGAAATCTTTTTTGATCATCTATGTATTTATAGACGTGTAAGGATCCCGGTTGCCTCGTTTCAAGCTGAAAAAAAGGACAATAAAAATTATATATATATATATATTGATTGACTGCGCGAATTTCTCTTGATTAACTTTGCAAGAAACAATGATCCCCAACTATTACAATGAATGAAGGCAATCTTTAATAAATATATTTATATCACATCTCTTTTGAGAGATTAATTTTTGTATATTGGCGTGATACAATTCTCTTAAAATCAATGAGTCTCTTTAAAAAACATGAAGAATAGTTTTTACAGAAGGTAGATTTTTACACAGTCATGTAAAAAATTAATTAACAAGAGATTAATTTGTTCATGCGGCTGCGCATTGCGAGAATATTGCGATAATGATATGCTTAGATAAGAGTTAATTTTTTCTCCCCTTATCCGAGGAGAGTCAAGTGAGACTCCATTGCGCGATTGGTGTCATCGTTATCATCCCTCTAAAAGTATCGCGTGTCCGCAGGTCGGCGTGGAAGTCGCCCATCCAGGAGTAGCCAATGACTTCGGAGATGTCGATGCGAGGAAATATTACACGTACTACCAGTGGGTCTGTTTCGTGCTGTTTTTCCAGGTAAGCGTATCCCTTTATCGGCAATCTATCACACGTACACGAGGTGACGTGCGGATCGAGTCGCGCGCGCCAGACAAGAAAGAGAATCTGCCTCCTTTCTTTGTGTTCATCTGTCTTTCCGCTGATCCGCGCTTATCTCTTATATCTGGCGGCCGATTGCGGCCCACGTGGACCTCCCAGGCGTGGGAGGTCTTTCAGCGCGATACTCGTTAATAAAAATATATATGATTTAAATTGTGACTATATTAAGTTAAAAGCAGAGTAGTTACTAGTTAAACATTTAAAAGTTAAGTTAAAAATTTAGTAATCTTTAATTTAACTTATTGTTAATTAATTTTAAACGTGTTAACTTTTAAATTAGTCATCTTTAAATGCATTAACGTTAACTTATTAATTTTTTTAAGTTAAAATAATTCATCGATATTAAAGTCGTATGAAAATGATTGATCGTGATGCGAATATTTAATTTGTTGTATAACAAGTTTATCGGATATGTCGATTCGCTGTTGGATAGAGAATTAACTTTTGACTTTAATTTTCAATTAATACAATACATATATCCTGCACATCGCGATTCCGTGGACTCTTCGATTCGATCAGTATCGTGCTATTTATATAACGATTGATATTTTCTTCTCCCTCTTCAATTCACGCAACATTTATTTATTTATTTATCTTTTTATTAATTAGGCGATTTTATGCTATGTACCGCAATGGCTGTGGAACTTATGGGAAGGTGGTCTGATAAACGCGCTGGTCATGGGAATGAATCACGGCATGGATACCGACGAAAATATCACGAAGAAGAAGAGCGCTCTCATGGATTATTTAGTACAGCACATCAGGGTAAGAATATAAATATAAATCGGACACACAATTCATCGAACAAAGCGAATTTCGGCTTGGCGGATAAGATGTTTAAAAGATATCATCATAGGAAAAAAAAAAGGAATAGAAAAAACAAAAACCGTACTTAGGTAACGAGTATCTTGCCGTCCTCGGTGGTCGTTGTCGATAACTAGCTGGTTTAGCTATTCAATAACATCGCACGTGTCTTTGTTATCATTTAACTTATCGCCTCTCTGGAATTGTTTTCAAAGCATTCTCTGAGGTTGAAATTAAATATGCAGATAATCATGGAATAGAAATCATTTAAAAAAAAAAAGGTATGAAATATACATAATCTTCACCGTATATAAAATACAAGAATAGATGCAAATTAGTTTTGTAAAATTTTTTATAAATATAAATATATAAGAAGATAACTAGTAAAGATCTATATCGATATATTAAGTACAATCTTCATTTCTGAACGTGAAACAGAGTTAAGCTGCTACCTCTCATATATTCAGTACGCTATATTTACTTGATAAATAGATTATGCGAAATGTCAGTACCGTTTAGTCGGAATGTTAGTGGAGAAGGTGAACATGTGACGAGAGAGGGGAACGACTGCGTTAAATCGTCCAATTCGTCCTCATTGAGTCCAATTTGCGTTAATTCAACGACGAATTGCTGCTTACAGAGTCACAACACGTACGTGTATCGGTACTTTGCCTGCGAGATTCTATGCCTCATCAACATATTCGGTCAGCTCTATCTGATGAATCGATTCTTCGATGGTGAGTTCTTCAGCTACGGTCTGCGAGTGCTGCAATTTTCAGACACGCCGCAGGAGGAACGTGTCGACCCCATGGTCTACGTGTTCCCACGTGTCACCAAGTGCATCTTCCATAAATATGGTGCCTCGGGCACGATACAGCAGCACGATTCCCTCTGCATATTGCCGCTAAACATCGTCAACGAGAAGGCGTATATCTTCATCTGGTTCTGGTTCTTCATACTGGCCATCATGTTGATCGGTCTCTTGGTGTACAGAGCGATGATCATTTTCGCGCCGATGATACGGTCGAGGCTGCTGCACCTATCGACGAGAATGCTGCCGATCGAGATCTGTCAGAGCGTCAGCAAGAAGGTCGACCTTGGTGACTGGTGGATACTCTATGTCCTCTCGGCCAACATGGATTCTCTCCTCTACAGGGATTTTCTCATGGAGTTTACGAAGAAGATGGCCAATACTACTAATTCAAAATCCGTGAGCGCGTAAACGCGGCCTCTTAGACGCGTATTCTGACATGGTTTGCGCCCGCACGCTGACATATAGTATACGCGTATGTATAGTACGAGAAAATTACTTAGTTTAAAACCGATAAATACGGACTGATGTTCGCACCTCGCGATGCGTACTTTTCTCTGATCGCGCATCCCAGCAAATATTTTCGCGCTATTGCGCTAGGATAGGCACACATAGATATATGTATTTTCGTATATTTCAAGATTACCTTCTAAAACGCGTATAGATTAGAAATATTATTATTTTTCAATTGTTTATTTCTTGAAAAATTGAAAGGGCGTTGTGAATTATCTATTAATCTTTTCCAAATGATCATTCTTTAACATTTTAGACATGTATATCTCAACTTTTTCGCATTCGGCGGAAAATTTTATATCACGCATATCTATATTTTGCTCAAACGAATAATTCAATTATATATGTATGATATGCAAGTTGCTTGGAAAAGATTAATATATGCAATAAGATTAGACTCAGTCTCAAATGAGATTTTTAGTGAATTAGTTTTATATTTAGGATATTTAGCACGTATAAAGCGCACGCGCTAAATATAAAATGGAACACAACGATCCATTCAAAGAGCAGTATTTTAAAAAATGATTCGAACGCAATATCTTGACGCATGAACAACGTAAATGGAGATTTAGTTCACTAGTGTAACACATCCGTCATGTATATAATATAATAGACACATAAAGGGTGTTTTCGTTTTAAATATTCTTTCATTATTAAAAAAGCAGAATGACAATACGAAAACGTTATGTGATTCATAATTAATTTTTCTTTATTTCTAAACAGAATTATGGTTTGTTTACTGTATAACATTTTTTTTTCTTTGTCTTTAAGAGTTAAGATATTAAGTCTTACGATTCGAGATGAATCTCTTTGTCGATACTCGATGAGTTAATTTCATATATTAAAGGATAATTTTTGGGATTTTCTTTTATAAATGCATCTACACATCTGAGGACCATTACTATTTTGTTTCATGAACGATTAATTCAATTGGGTAAAAACCATACATTTATATTTATATTATCCTCGTTCACCGGTTGCTCAAAATGTAATGACTCTTACTTCATTCCCACAGTCATGTTCGAAAATTTGGTACGTCGATCGTGACGACCTTGCAAGAAGTACAGCGTGTAATCTAATGATTAACATCGGATCAAACGATTTTCGCTGCTTGTTTGTATAAAACCGATGAATTTGTAATTTATCGTGAGATGCATGTCACGAACTTATCAGTGATATATGCATCGCTGTTGTTCCCTATGTCAATTATGAGAGAAGAGGCTACATTATAGAAAATTACGCAATTTGGCGTATACAAATATTCGTTGACTATAATACATGTTTGACAGTATTCTCAATTTTAATTTTAGCGATATACAATAGTTTAGTATCGACCTTATCCACTTTGGTATCGATTTTTCCATAAGCTCGCTAAATTTTTATGATTAATTTTTATATAAAAATATAAATTTTTGATCTCTTGAATATTAGGAAGTTGCAAATAAAAGTGAATAAGATATATCTTTAATATTTCCTAAGAAAAATCGATTGTAAGTTTGTCGTACAACCTGTCATCTAAATTAAGGTCGAGGATTTTAATATTACATATATAGAAAATATATGATATATACAGCATATCTCTATTTAAAACATATCTTTTTCTTTGTAATTGACGAAGAACGAATTATTCTCGCATTGAGCCACATCCAGGCGCATTCACGCGTGCGCGAGTTTGTATGATACTTTCGCTGCCAGACGATTGCGTCATCTTGGACCGCAAGAAAACCGTGACATGGCTTAGCACGACTGGTAATGGTGACTGTACGAAGATCGCGGTGACCAAAAGTATGCCTCTTTCATGCGTAAAGAAGCATTTTTATTTTAATCAATTCAGAATTCATTCATCAGTCACACTTTATATGTGCATATTTTGTATCTATTAACTTATGTAAGATGTGATAAATAATGGCAACGCTCGAGAGACTAAAAAAGAGTAGAAGTCATCAAGGAAAAACAAGAAACTTTATTGCCGACTTGTTTGTTCTCGAGCATCGGTGCACTTTGTGCAAGATCTTTTTGCCCATTTGTGTTCCACGGACAACACGTGTTGTCGAGATAAGACTTCCACTTATTGTTAGAATCGTGGATTTCGTCCCCGTTTATAACTTTTTAGAATATATATATATATATATATATATATATATATATATATATATATATATATATGTATGTATGTTATATGAACCTGATTGTATATCTATACGAGTAAAGATGTGTAAAGATTAAATTCTGAACAATTTAAACATCAGAGTTTTTTCTGCTTCCGCCGTATACGTGGGACAATGCGGAGATTTCAACGCTATGCTTGTCGATACGCAATCCTCCGTTAAGGTCTCTACACACCGACATCCAAATCACATTTATGTGGCTAAAAATTTATAAAATAATTTCACAACATGTGATGATTGCCCAAATAATTTTAAATAAATTTTTGCAACGCGTTATCTTCTTATGAAGAACAAAAAACGAAATATAATTCACAATACTAACGCAAATTTTTAATTGATATATGAATCTGTTTGTTGCCTCGTATTATGAAATGCAGGAACAGATATATTAAAGATAAATTTTCATAAAATTAACAAATATTACATTGGAAATTTTGTGTATTTTTTTGATAATATTTTACGAGATTTTGTCTCTCTATTAAAATATAATTAAATATATTTAGTAAAATTATAGAATACAGTTATTTTTTTAATTGACTCATATTTTATTCAAATTTGAATTTAATGAATAAATTATGATCATTAGAATGAGTTCTTAATTCACATATAAAATCGCTATAAGAAGTTTAACAAAAAGTTATTAAGATTTTTAAAATATGCTACTATAGACATTGTCAACAAGATATGGGATTATTTCTGCAATTTGCCAGATACATATATTATACATATTTCATACGGCATAAAAAATAAAACTTTAAAACGCTTCTAGCATTTGCGATTTAAATAGACGTCGCGTAACCACATTGAAACGATTAGATGACGCACTTTCCAGGTTTGCCTGTGAATAAATTAAACCTCAAGCAGCTGATAAGCTACGTATAACGATTACCCAGATAGACTACTATATAACTAACACGATTCTAGAACTTTCGCAGAATTCTAAAAAAAAAAAAAAAATTATATATAATCTGAAAAAAGTTTTAGTAAATTAGTCGTAAATATCGGAAATTTTTATGTATTTTTTATATATTAAAGAATATATAATTATAATTTAAATATATACAATATTTCTTAAGCGAGCCAGTATTTTTCTTTCAAGTGTCCCAAACGAAAGGGTTGATTGTTAAAATAAAATGATATCGCAAACTTACTTTCATCGGAGAAACATCGTCCCGATATGCTTCTCTTCTCTTCTCTTCTCTAAAATATTATTTCGCGAAAGAGAAAATACGTTGTAGATATTTGATCGACATGTTTTATGTATCTTTCACGGAGATCCAATCAGTTCGACTTCATCATTTGACGCGTGTAATTCCAGCGCATCTGGTATAACGATTCACGCACGTTTATAATTAGTTGCGTGACAGACAAGTGACATTGTTTACATACGGTACATATGGTTTACACATGAACGATTGACGTAAGAATTATTAGTCGCACGGCACGATATCACGATCGTGATATACACACAACGCGGTAAAAAAACAAGATGATCGAAATTTCCCACTGCGTAGCAACCATGCTCTTGATGTTTTTTGTAATTATCGGTAATTAATAAAGTATGGGTAATGAGAATTCGCGAGTACAGAGTTTTGTAAAATTGAATTTGCTGCGAATTACTCGACGCATTAATTAACGCATGCGGCATAATTGATACAAGGTTGACAAAAATAATGTGCTAAATAATATAAAATTAAACAAGATCGAATAAAGCAAAATCAATTGCAGATATTTTCTCAATTTAGAGATAAATTTAATTTAGATGCTCTAACGTGTTTTTCAATTAGTTATCATTTCCAAATATAATTTTATTATTGATAATGATTATTAATAATTAAATTCCAAGCTTTATTTTATCGAAAAATATATAGTTTATATATATATATTTCAAAATAGTAAACATTTATATGTATCTTTAATGCTCGTTAAAATTATATTTTATATAGTTTATTTAATAATTCAATTTTATGTTCTCTTAAATCTCGGATTTGTGATAATGTTGTAAAATGTTTCTTTTTTAACTATTTTATATCTAGAATAAACTAAAAAACTTTTACAGAATAGGATAAGAGAGAGAGAGAGAGAAGGAAATATATATGTTAATGCAACATATATATATATATATACTTGTGATTAATTAACAGAACTATATAAAAGAAAATTGATGGCTTTGTTATAGGCGCCCTCTGCTCAATATCTATTAAATGCTCGATGTCTGCGTCGGTACATGTTCTTCGATTAAAATTACCGACTATTTCATTGCACAATATCTAGAAATCTAAGAAATTTAATCAGATATTTTAGAAACTTATATTTAATTATATTATTAAAAATTAAAGATTAAATTTCCAAAAATATATCTTTTTAAAGAAAAAAACAATTGCATTCTCTCTCTCTCTCTCTCTCTCTCTCTCTTTCTCTGAAATAAAACTTTATACTCTATATTTGTACTATAGCCATGTTACATTTTATAGAATAAATATAAAAATAACTATTTTTTTTTTTTTTAATTAATTGACGGCGAGATAATGAACATGACGAGGCATTTTCCAACGTTGCGATATAACGATATCGTTCAGTCGTGAATAAACTGCGTTCACATAAGACAACTATATAAATGAATTAATTGACAAGTCAGCTGATGCACCGCGGATGCACCGCCGCTGTTGCTACTTTTTTTTTGCAGTTATCCGAATATTGGATAAGCGTACGGCTTATCGCAGTGTCTTGATCAATTCGTTATGACGGTTCCTCGATATTATCCCGACGCTATATTCCCAATGCTAGTCACACGAGCAAAAAGAAAGTAGATACGAAATATTCGGTAGATTGGATTACATCGCGGAGAGCGCGCCAGGTTGAAGGGACGCAAGAGATATCGGTTATTAATTTAATTAATTGCAGTCAGGCGTGTAATTGACACATCCATCGGTTCGATCGTTTGATTCGCGAAGCTCACTTTTGACGAGAAATGTGAAACGAAGGTATGTAGTTCGAGATGTGAACCCCGATACGCGAGACAATCTTACCTCGACCGCGTGATCGCGCTCTCCCTTCAAGTCATGCGTGTTGTATGGCAAAATATACTCTAACATATAAAATAAAACGTATAAAATGCTATGATAATTATAGCGAACGTGTGTTCTCAAGTATGAAATATATAAAGTTATTCTGTAATAAGGAGTGAAGACAGGCTCGCGCGCGTTTTATTTTCCATAGAATCGCGTAAATTCAGAGCCATTACGATTGATCTGCGAGAAGAGAGACTCCCAAGTTATAATCATCAAATAATTTCAATGCAGCGTTTTATCTAACGTAACAACGCATCGTCGTTACAAATTTTATTGTTACGATTATTTTTAGCGTTTTTAGAAGCCGCGTTCGTTTGGCGTATGATAAAAAGAAGCAAAGAAAAGATAAGACGTCTATTAAAGTTAATCGACGTCGTAGTTAATCGGTCTTAAATTAGGGACGCGTACCTTATGGATACACGCAACGTAGCGGCAGCGGCGGCGGCGACGAGTCTCATCGTCTCTCTCTCCGACAAGACGCTCGGCGCTCGGTTCGGCGTTTCTATTCCTGGAGCGGGCCGACTCCTCGTCTCCGGCTCTCAAGCCGTAGGTGCCATGCCCCGGCTACGGGCGACGGGAGCGAGGCCAGTGCGTGCGAGTCCGTCCGCGCGGATGTCGAGCGTGTGCGCGCGAAAGTCGTTGTCGGAGATGCGCGTACGCGACGTGCGACGGAATCGAGAGCGTGGACGACGACAGGACGCCGACGACGACGAGGCCGCCGCCGACGCTGCGGCCGCACCAAGCGTGGCGGGCCGCCGTCGACGCGATTCTTCTCCGCGACTGGTCACGGATCGTCCGTCGCTTCCGGTTCTCCAGTTCGTGGCCGCGCGCGTCGCGATCATCCGCGATTGATCTCTCTGATCCGAGAATCGGACGGATCGGAATGTCGAATCGTCGTTGTCGTACGGCACGATCGTCCGCGGCGTCGCGACGCGTCGCGAAGCATCTCCGGAAGCGGAAATTGCCAGGCTAAGATCGCCGTCTCGGGATAGGATCGACGAATGTGACAAGCATCGATCGATCTCTCCGAGAGTTCTCTTCCTCTCTCTCTCTCTCTCTCTCTCTCTCTCTCTCTCTCTGTCTCCCTCTCTTGTCGATTTTGATTGTCACCGGAGAACGACGTAGGTTCCCCTTTTATCGCTGATAATGAGAGAAATTTGCTCGCGCGAAATTTTATACATAATTACGGATATCGAGATAAACTTTGTTCGAGTGAAATTATCGGGAGTTTTATACAACGGCGTATTTAGCATATGATAAATGTCACGTCATATCGCGGGTAGAGTGAATGATAATTTAAATTTAGGATGAAACTCGCATCAGTTTATATCACACTGGACATGACATTTTGTTGTATTCAAAGTTAAAATTGATACTTGGAAAAAAATTTCCTATTATCGAAGACAGTATAATCTCGATGCGTTTAAATTTCGATGATATACATACACGAAAAACGACTGTTTTACGTTTCTAACGAAGCATACTCGACGATCGGCATAAGGAAGGTTTTCTCCATTTTTTACACGATTGAAAAAATGCGAATTCCTTTTTTTTCTTTTTTACACGGAAAATCATAAATTATAAATTATATTTAATTTCGCTGACGATTTTACTGCCTCGTATATATTTTCGGACGAATCTTGTTCGCGATGATGCATCGCTCGCGAACGCGCGTGGTTGAGAGAGTGACTCGACAAGCGTGGTCTCGTCTCGCTCGGATTCGTATATCTTTGGAGTATCGGTCAAAAGGCCTCGGGCTCTTTCGTTCGATGATCCCTGTATTTGGATTATCGATCTGCATTTGTGAGAAATCGTGGGGGAATAATATGAGAGAGAAAGCGCGCGTGAAAGTCATTCGCTTTTTCTATTTTCGCGCGTGATTGTTTAGTAGAGTTTATGATGTATCGAGTAAACCTCGCTCTTTTACGATGACTGAAAAGCGCAGAAGGAAACGAACGCGGATGTAGAGATAGGGACACGTCGCTGTTTGTGCGTCCCGTGTTGTTTTCGTTATTTGACAGAGGCGTAAGCGAAGCGAGGCGAAATAGAAAAGGCGGATATTATAGTTTTATTTTTATTTATTTCGTAGAAACGCGAGTTATATACGCGATATTTAATACATTTAAAATTTTGCAATTATAGAGATAGTTGCGAATATAAATTCAACAACTTTGATAAATATAAGCATCTCGAAGCGTCTCGAAGCATTGATGGAATAAATATAAATATTTTGCATTTTTTCAAAATTTAAAAAACAGACTAAAAAAATTAATTAAAAAAAAAAAAATCAATTTGGAACACTAAAAATCCTAGAAGGATTGAGATTGGTATAATTTATTATCTATTCAGAAATAAAGTATGTATTCTTGAACTTACGTTCCAGAGAATGTACATATATTAGGTAAATCTTTTTATTAGAATAACATGACAATTTTCATTATCACGAAATAAAGAGAGACAGAGAGAAAAAAAAAATATAAAATAATAATATATGTTTCTAAGATCATTAATTTGAGAAAAAATTTGCTTTACATAAGAAGTCGAAGCATAAATGTATTGGCTTCGGGTATACGACATACATACCTTCGCTACGTCTTTGCTATCTGAATTTGTAATTTATCTCCATGTTGTTGCACCCCGATGGTGTACGAGCATTGTGTCTACCGAAATTTCCGAAGAATAAGGAGAAGCTATCTCCATATAAATGATAGAACAAGAAAGAATAAAGAGTCCACCGCGGTCCTCCGTAACGCGCGGACGTCTAAAGCTTCCCAGTCGAATCTTCGATTCTCGTTTCTTATAGTTCGTTGAATTATATTCGATTTAAAGTGCGTGTGTGTTTTTAATCGATAGTGACTTTCCTCTTTTTGCGATCAATCGCGAGCGGATGGAGCAATATTTACAATTTCAATTCGTTCCGTACAATAAAAAAGAAATTTATTTGCTTCCTCTTTTTTCTCATATTTTTCTCATATTTTCTCGATTAGACATATTTCGATAACGGAAGGGGTTGCGCGTCGAAATGAAAAAGTAACACGGAACAAAATACGCGGATGAAGCACGGCTTTATTTCCGCCTTTAAAACATTGATCTCGGTCTACGTGTTAATTTTCACGATTCTAAATGTGTCATGAGCTCCATTCGTAATTGTAGATATTTTGATTCGCACGTGATAAAGAGCAGACACGTGACGATGGCGATTTAATCTCTTAATCGAATAACGTCGTTTATGCTTGATTTAAATCATACGTTTACTACAAGCGCCAGTTAATTCACAAATCCCTCGGTTACGAGATCGTGAAGATTCTCTTTATATCGCTTTCCTCGCGATTGTCTGAGTATCACCTCTATTTAATAATGATGTATCACCTTCGTTGCTCTCTTCTCGTTTCTTCATTAATAAATATTTCAAGTGCCGTTACAACATATGTAATCTAGCATGAGTTATGCAGCTCAAGAGTAGTAAGAATTTTCAAGTACCTCAGAGGTATCTTGGAGTCATCGTATTAAGCTCTGGATATTTTGGCTACTGATTTAATCAAATCAGTTTTTAGGCTAATATCGCGTATAATTATCAATTCTTGGAAGAAAAAAATCATTGAAACGCTTTGGTTTCTTCTTATATAAATCTATAATAATTTAATTTAATATGTTTAATTATTAATTGAATATCTTAATAGACGAAATTTTTAAATTTTATTACATATATTTCACAATTAGTTTTCAACTTAAGTATGGCATTAATTTAATTTTATCTTGTTTATTTTTATTCCCGCAGTTATATTCATTCTGTTTAATTAGTTTTATTCTGCATACAAATTTTCATATATTTACTTCTATAAAAATAAAATTATATATGACTAATAATATTAAATACCTATAATATAATGCTATTATTTTATTTCCCTGCTATTTTATCAATAATGTATTCATTAATATAAATAAAAATCAATATAATATTTTAGTTACGTACTCATTAATATTCTCTTTAGAATATATTATTTTTATGTCGAGTGCCTCTCACGGATTATATCATAGATTTTCTGCAAAAGCTTCTTCGAATATCGCAACGGATAAAATCTAGCGAATAATGCCTGCAAGATCCGAAGGACTTTGCACGATTACCAACGGTACTTCCCAAGGTATGCCTGCAATGGCATCTTAAAGGCTAAAAAAGCCGGAACGCGGCATAGTATCCATACTTAATTCCACTATAAAGAACGCAGATGATAAATATTCTGGATGAGCTTGTAGGGACAAGAAGATGCAGAAGGTACTAAGATTCCATTTGCACTGCGGGGATACCCGCACACAAGTACCACTCGCTCGCAATCGGATTAAATATTCGCGAAAACATTTTTCGACAGAAATATATACAAAGTGCCCGTCCATAAATGTCCGAGCAAATATCTCACAACTGATTGAAGTTGCAAGAAAATTTAATAAGAGAAATTAACACAATTTTACGTCCGCAATAAAGCGAATGTAACAAAATTTTTTTTGCTTGCAACCTTTTCAAGTTATGAAGATTACTATTATTTTTTCCAAATCGAACCCCCTATTTTTTATTGCGTATTCTTATAGCCCCTCTTGAGATCTTTTCAAACAATAATATAGTAAAGTATTTCTTCATTAGGTATTTTTACAATTATTTTATATCTTAATGTGACATATTTTCATATAAAATAAGTATTTTTATTAGTATTTGATATAAAATACATTTTATATATCAAAATATGTTAGATAAAATATATTTGATATCAAAATATGTCAGATTAAGATATAAAATAACTCGCATCAATTTTTAATGAACACTCTTCTGAAAACTTTCGCCTAATAATTAACATGTACTTATTTAATAGCGATAAAATCATATAATTCTGCATTTTTTTTAAACGTCAATGCGTATTGAGCTATAGGCTTAAGAATACCAATGTTTAGTCATCTGAAATAGATTTAGCAGTTTAAAATTTATAAATGTAAATTCAATAATATTCAATTTTAAAATAACGATCTTTCTTCGATCGGAATGATCGGCGACGGTAAATATTGTAAAAGGGAATGTATTTTTCATGTAATTTATATATTGTAAAACTTTCCTCGTGCGTAAGTGCACTTCTCTCTCGCTCTCTTTTTCTTCACTTTGCCCTCAGGTATTTCCGAGCTTATACTCGCTTCTTCGCCGCCGTCGCCGCCGGGCGATTTCGCATGTAGTAGCAAAGTGCAGTCGCATGCGATAAACGCTAAAATAGAATAGCGCGCACGCCTCAAACAGAGAATTACAGGTCTCCTAATTTTCTTGTGTTTAGCCCGAGTTCATTTTTGATACGGCCGCGCCCGTTTTGTAACGAGATGTACGAGTGGCTCGAGTAATCGGGGCACAGATATGGCCTTTGAAGTTGCCGGTGCGTTAATTGCCGCGGATTTTTCGATCGTTTCGCTTTTCGAGCCCGCCGGCTCGTGGCATTAATGGGGTTCGGGGGAGAGAAGAGAAGAGAAGACGAAAAAAAGTTACGAGAGACCCCTCGCGCGCGCGCGCGCGCACACGCAAGGGGTCGGTTATAAATAAAGCAAGGGCCCCCTCGAGCACATTTCGCTCGAGACTTCGCAATTCTCGTGCTCGTTGTGTATCCGTCGGTACCACTTGTCTCACTTATCATCCTCACGATACTCTCTATCGCTCAGCCGCATCTGGAAAAAGTTTCTCCCGACGTTCGCGTCTCGTATTTACGCGCCGCGCGTTCGATGCTCATCTACGCGAAGTCAAATAAGAAAGGCGGGACTGCCGGATATCCGCTTTGGAGACGACGCTAATATTCAAGATTTAACGTCTTATCTACGTTTATCCATCGTTGCGCGAAATTAGTAGGAAATTGATAGTTAATCGTCAGAAATGAGGAAAATATATTGCATTGATATCGGATTTTTCTATCCTTGTCTATCCGACTCTAGCAACTAAAGGCGGATATAATTGTTGATTAAAATTATTTAGAGAATCTTTTTAAATTGATTCGCATACAGGAACGTACTCACGTATCAAGAATGAATAATAGCTTGATAGATACAGTATTTAAAAAATTTTTAAATATTATTTTGACGAATATTAGTAGATACGTCATCTATTTTTTTATTTCTCCGGATTTTTCTTGAACAAATGTACATCGCCAATGACATGTGCGAGCAGACTCACATCGCGAGGAATATTCAGAATATAAATTCGTCTTTGAAAAGTTTTTTTAACGTAGCACAGGTCGTTTCTCGATGTTTTGAACCATTCGATAATTTTGGCACGTTTCAACGTTTCTTATTTCTATTCCATACACCGTCGTCCCGTTAAAACATCGATAAAACGTCCACGCGAGCAAGCGCGGAAACAAGTGTAAAATGTTTTTATTTTCCCAAAAATGTTTCAACTCTAAAATGGTTACAGCGAGCGCATCCTATCTTGGCACAGACCCAATGCAACATAACTTTACCGAGTCGAGGAAAAGCCTTATACTTTCCTAACATCGGACAAAGAGCCTCCTCCGGAGGCGTTGAATACGTATGACGATATCTCTCTCTCTCTCTCTCTCTCTCTTTGCCAAGAAAATTACTTAAATTCCGTTTATAGCATAAAGTACAGTTTCCGAGTTTAGCGTCGCCTCGAGGAACATACGCGATAATTTCATCGGTTATATTTGCAAGAGGACAATATTTTATCGTGAAATTAATCGGCTCGTACTTGATCTTGAAACTAATCGGAAAGAAATCAACGCGAAAATAAGGCGTGCGCGCGAAAATTTGTCCACAAATTTGTCAAATAGAATCAATTCCCTTTTACTTGGTGAACGGATAATCCGATTTCTCTCGCGGCCAAGAAAAATCCGATCAAATATAAAAGGATCGATCTTTCTTTAATGCTAATCAGGAATTTTAATCAGAAGGATCCTAATTTTCAAAGAGCAAATAAGTGTGCTATATTTGAAGATATATTCAGAATATCGGGACACTGTATATTTTATGTGTAATAATAGTTTTTAATACGGCGAGGTTCTGCTTTTCATTACACTTCGCGCTCTTTTTATAATGACTGATTTAATTAGATTTCCGGTTAGAGCGAAGACGCATATCAGCGCGATGAGTTAAGAGCGGATATTTTCGTGCGCTTTCTCCGAAATTTTCCAAGATTCTCTCCTCGCTTCAAAAAGTCCCGACGCTTCCGAATCGGACGATGACAGCGTCGGATTTTCGATAACACTAATCATTCTCGTGCTTCCTTTTCTTGACACTCTCAAAAATAAAAAAAAAAGGAAAGAAAGAAGAACGATGAGGAATTTACGGTGACTTTATTGCGACGTTAAACGCAAGACGAAACATGTAAAGTCCCGAGAACGAAACGTATCGTAAAAATTTTTCTCCTCTCTCTCTTTCACGCACGCTTTCCGAGAATATCGCAGTGAAATTTCGGTAAACCACGAAGGACTCTTGTCGATATTTAATGGCGCGTAACTTTTTTGCGACATTTTTTTATATATTTGAAAGGCAGCGGAAGGGAGATTGCGAGATATGGTATTATTTTAGGAGTTGACATTTCGTTCGACGCGCAGGACTCCTCGAATCGACAGCTCGCGGAAATATGCGAGATCTCGCATATTTACTCGTGTCACCGAGGACGATGATGTCGAATGTTGAATATTCGTGTACTCGAACAGTCGAGATTAGAAACTACGATACAAACGTGTGATAAGAATAAGAGAAGAATGCGCGAGAGGACTATTGCCATAAAATACGACGGATTATTCAAAGGGTCCCGTCAACGCCGATCACGAACGATTCGGCGATCGAGGGATTATTTATGCGACGAATTTACTTCAAAGAAGACTAAGATACGATGGAATAAACGCGAAGAAAGAAGAGAAACACTCGCGGGAGACGATTGTATTACATTTCTTTGTGGAAGCGTGAAGGTAACCTTTTCAAAAAATTAAATGCCAAAGATGAACAATAGTCACTGTTTAGAAAGACAGTATTAACGATAAGGATGAGACGCGAAGTAGCACGTAAGTTAAGTAATAGTGATTCATATAGTTTTCGATCGACCAAAGGATTTACAAAATATATAGCTAATAATGTACCAAAGGGTGATCGCCGAGGCAATGCGTATAAAATATATATTCTAATATATCTTTTCTTTTTGTCGATCAAAAAAATATTTTTCTCACAAATCAAAGATGATCGCGTAATCAGAGAAAATGGGACAAGCGATGTAGCGAAGTAATTTTTTTTTCCGGGCTACAGAAGGGGGTGTGTGTTGGGAAATGTGGACAGGAGAATACCTGCGTTTAGCGATTTTTAGCGAACATTCGTGCGCGTTTTCGCGATTTTGGTTTCGGATTCGAGTGCTGCGCTCGAAAGTGAAAAAAAAAGTGGAGGGGAGACTGAAGTTTTAACCCGGTTGAGCAATTTCAAGACCGGAAACGGTGGAAGATATAGGAGAGCGTGATTTAGAGGGGCTCGCAGTCCTGGAGACGTTATACTGGGAGATCGCCGTTGCTCGGCGTAGCCTGATCTCTCCTTGGTATCGTTCGGTACCAAGATGCTCGACATATTTCGCAGTCTCAAGAGCCTTATAAAAATCTCGCATATTCATACCGACAGCGCCGTTTTTCGCCTGCATTACAGTCTCACCGTGATCCTGCTGATAGCGTTCTCCCTCATCGTCACCACCCGCCAGTACGTCGGCAATCCTATTGATTGCATACACAGCAAGGATCTGCCGGAGGATGTCCTCAACACTTACTGCTGGATCCACAGCACGTACACTATAACCGCGGCGTATCGGAAGAAGGAAGGCTCGGAGGTGCCCTTTCCCGGCATCGACAATTCCAAATCATATCCCGAAAGCGAGAGGAAGGAGTACAGATATTACCAGTGGGTCTGTTTCATGTTGTTTCTCCAGGTAACATTTCATTTTCTTCGTTCTGCGTTCTCGATCCGTTTGCGATTACGGCCAATCTAGCGTGAATTATTCCAAACATCTATTTGATTCGAGGAAATTGCAATCTTGTGTAAAAAATAACAAAGAATAAAAATACACAATGTGGATCAATATTTAAAGTTTACGATAACTTTCTTAGTTTCTGTTAACTGCGAGCGATTAAGGGATTGTTATTGTTTAAAAACATTATTTTTTTAAATTTTTTTAAACAAAAATTTCACATGTTAAAAAATATCTTATTTTTCAATTCGCTAGATTGCCATAGCCTTTTAATATATGACATATTTATATTATATAAATAAAATATTTTATATAATTAAAAAAGAATGGCTGCTCTTACACAAACGCACAGGACGGAATATATATTATATTTAATACAAAGATCTTACCCAAAAATTTTTATATATTCATATTTATCTTTTTTTGTAATGTCGTAACTGTCTGATACCCAAGCCTGCTCCTTTCTTGAATATACGCGTCTGTCGATTAGACGAGCGAAACATCAAGCACCCACGTTTAACGTCAAATGTGCGGTTCGCGTACGGCCCCATAAAATGGCACCCGGTGGTGCTTTTAGCGCTGCGCTCATAAGCGCTTCCTACTCGTTCGTCAATCATTTCGCTCAGCTCGAGCGACCTGCAATGTTATTTGCAACGGCATACCGTCTAATCCATTGCCAAGAAAGAAACCTTAAGTATAACAATACATTAAATTTAGTCATTGCGAGGGTCGTTTGTAATGTCGCCTTGACAGCATTCGATCAAAGACGCACTACCTTCATCCTTTTTACCCCCCTTTAAAAGAGCTAAACGACGTAGGACGGGCGATCGATTTATACGACACCTTAAAGCTAATGAGCTTTACCGCGACGATGACATATGTAAAGCGTTCTTAGATACATGTGAAAAAAAGGAGATTATTCGAAAGATTATTCCTTGAATAATTTCTTCAAGAAGAATTCATATACACCAATGTCCTAAACGGCATAGTTTTCGAATTATAAAATGTTTCTTTTCAAGGTTCAAAAAAATAAGATCTCAAAAAATATATTTTGACAAAAACAAAATTAAACAAAATTATAGAAATTGTTGCAAATGATCACCTTCGGCCATGATACACGAATATGGTTTTCTTTCTCATTGATTGGCGAATACGTTCGAAAATATCAGGTTGTATTATAGATCGTTTCTCACCATCCAACTATGCGATTCCTTCAATATTTTCGATCGGGATGGTATAAACTAAGGATTTAAGATCACCCTAAAAGAAATAATTCGAGGAATTTAATCCTGAAGACCAAGATGAGGCAAGAAAAAAAGAATAGGACTGCCCCTCAACTCAATATTTCTAAAATTTCAACACCCTATATCTCGATAACTGAGTCGTTTAAGATATATTGATGTATATAAAAACTTTTCTTTAAGAAATTATCCAAGGCATCAACCTCTGAAATTTCTCGCACATGTTTAGAAATACTCCGTAGAACGCGGAAATTACATAGAGAATTATGTTTCGGTATAATATATTCGTCGCGATAATTATATCGTCGCGCAGATCTATATATATATTTTTTTTTTAACGCGGAATCGAGCATTTAGCACTTGCCGATGATTTTGGTCCGCGATGAAAGCAACGTGAGAACACGTTATAGGCGAAGTTCGGACGAAACGGATTAATGGCGTGGCGCGCACCTGAAATAGCGGTCCATAGTATTTTTCCTTGTGTTCTCTCCCGCGTTTCTTTCATGCTACTCATATTGATGTCTCAAAATAAACTCAGTCCGACGACAGCCTACAAAACGTAAATTCTCTCGCATAACGAAGATTCTCTTTCTATTTCTCCTCGTTCTTCCTTTGCGTTTACCGTGTGTTTTTTCACCCGGCGTCTCAAAGCAAACTGTATAGTTTAACAGAGAATAGTCGCCATTTTTTTTTTTTTCTTCACTGATGTATACTCCCCTTTCTCCGATATATCCCCGCGGGCACTTCTATAATTATCGTTGAGCTAATTTCGCTGTCGGACAATGATTTTCGTTCCCAGCTTGTATATATTTCGTATACATTTCTTTACCGCACTTTGTCGTTCGCGTAAATCATTTTAATTCTTCAGTAACCAAGCTTTCATTTATGTTGAGAAAGATAGGGAAAGAGAGAGAGAGAGAGAGAGAGAGAGACAGTTCGCGCGTGAGTTATATATAATTATATCAATTATAAAAAAATATAAAGCAGAAAAAGATATTAAATAAAATAAATTAAAAAATAAATCAAAGATACATACATAATGGAAAAAAAAAAAAAAAAAAAAAAAATCAAAATTCTTCCAGATTCCTTGACTCGACAATCATGTTAATGGCTAGAATTATTTTGAAACGCTCGCGCTAAGGAGTCGACGAAAAGACATTCCGGTTTTTAATTAAAATACGAATATATCTTATCTCGACTTTGACGTCTTTTTGTTACTTTCTATTTTTTCGCCGTTCGGGTGAACGATGACAAGCGCGGTTTGGCGAGTGCACATTTCGGTTCATCAGAGTGTGCTTTTACACATGATAATGGCGCGTTTAATTTCGTAGCCCTGGAACGTGTTACGCGCGCTCGTAACACGAGCGATTAAGTATATTTTCGATGATGGCGATCGTCGAACCGCCTTGTACTTTCCATCCGCGATGCAATTAGAACGATGCAGATTTACAGGGATCCGTTGCCCTCGCTTATCTGACAATGTAACCGCGTGACGTAACGTAATGAGGGAGAGTAAAAGAATTTTAGGGAATAAATTATAGCCGTTTATTATCTCACTTGAACCTCTTCTCTCTTGGATTTCAGGGATAAAAATAGATTTCGCCTCTTCAACACGTTATCGCGGAGATTTAATGATGCGTACGTGAAGTTTACAGTGTGTCTCAAATATTTTACGATCTACGATATTATATAAAAAAATATTTACGTCTCGGTAAGCGCTAATATAACGCATCAGGATTTATTCATTTCTCTTTGATTTTGCAAATCGTCGTCGTTACGATATCATCGCGCTACGTAATTTTATCACGCACGACTGTAAATCTTATCAAATCTTGTTACGTGATATTGGATATTATTAGCCTGTTGCAAACTTTAAAACAAAATGAAGCTATTTATTGTTATAAACCGGAAATCTACGCGCGCGCAAACATTTGTAGGCACCGTACACGTATTAGATCACGGATAATAGATACACTTTAATCCATAATACACTTTAATGTTCCGTCAATCAGCCTCTGGCTGATCATGTTAACTCGACTCGATGCAGACACTTGCAAGATAATATAAGTTACATGTTTAGTATCGAGGTCAAGGGATGCCTCTCAAGTCCGGTCAGTCTTCTGACAGCTTGTATCCGAGCCTCACGCGCGTGTTTCTTCCCCGACTCCGTTTATCGTCTTTAATTTTTCTTTCATAAGCGTCTACATTTTGTTAAAAGTCTTCAAAGTTCTTAAAATATTATTCCATATTTAAAATAAAATCTCAATAAGATTATGCATTATTTTATATGACAAAGATGAAAATATGTGTGTATCTGAAAAATATAAACAGTAACTTTTAAAGTTATTAAACAAAACAATAAATAAATAGTGTTTGTTCCAAGTGTATTTTTATGCGATGTATTGTATATTGTGTTTGTGAAGAATCGTTTGTTTGCGATCCATAAAGCATTTTTTGGAATGAAAGCCGCGAAGATGATTGTATCAATTTTTGTTTCCTTGATACAATTGTACGATAAAACTACAGGGAAAAGAGTAAATCAATATACTTTACAAATAAACGATCCTCGAAACTCTTCAAAGGAGATATAATATTATCGGATCAAAGAGATCACCAAGGGGGAAAAAAAAAAAGAGAGAAAATATCTCGAAAAGAGATAACCGAAGGGAGAGAAACAAAGCAACGAAAATTTAAAAATCGATCAATAATATCGTGCGATTTTTATATCGATTTATGTATTTACCAAATGCATATATACACAATGTACACTTTTGTCTTCGGTCCAATCTCAAAACTCGCGGGCAGGGCGCGAAGTGAACTACACGGGTGGTCCACTTTTACGACTGTAATTGCGCTCTTACAACGATTCATTCGTTATTCATTTCCGGCAATTTAGTTAAAACAATAATCACGCGATCTAGTTTTAGCTTAACAGTAAAATGAAGCGAAAGTGCGGATCTGATGAATCAGTTCGCGTGTAAGATTGTTAGTTAATGTGTGTCTTGCCAAGAATCGGATAAATCTGTACAAAAGAGAGATATATATTTCCATTCAAGTATTGCCCTTTAAGTATCCGGGAAATATATGCGAGAAAAATTCAAAAGCGATTTTTCGTAAAAGCAAATTTATCTCCCATCGACGGTGGAATAATTAAAGAGCAGGGATCACGAAAACGAGGAACATCGTCTCGAATTGACTCCAAGGGCCCATCCCCGGATCCCGATCGTCGAATATGCCACTGATGCTCAAAATGATCGATCTATTCGGCTCGATTCGATCGCTCTTCAAGGTTCATAGAATCGCCGAGGACTCGATGATATTTCGGCTTCATTATCGCGCCACGGTGGCGGTGCTTCTCGCCGGGTGTCTCACCCTCGCCTGCAAGAGTATCTCCGGCTCGCCGATTCATTGCGAAGCAAACGGCTCCGTGGACAAGGCCGTGTTGGAGACCTTCTGCTGGCTTCATACCACGTATAGCATGGTGCGCGCGTTCAACTTGAGTATGGGCCAGGCCGTGCCTTATCCCGGTGTGTCGAACAGCAAGGGCGACGGGATGCACGGCCATGCGCCCCACCCGCTGGTCAAGCAGCACAAATACTATCAATGGGTTATCTTCCTCTTGCTACTGCAAGTAAGAAACCACGATCTGTCTGTATCTCTCTTTTTTTTTCTCTCTCTCTCTCGCATCTCTCGCGTTGCGTCTCTATCGATTTTTTTCGAAACATTCCGTGTTCTCTGTGTTTCCATATTACTTCTTTTTTATTTATTACATCTTGTTTATCGTTATAATCAATTGGATTGGATTGAGGAATATTTCTGTTGGATAATTCAATTTTCTCGAGGAATGTTTATTCTTATGTGTAAAATATTACTTTCGATATTAATTAGTATTCAAGTTGAAGCGCTATTCGTAGAAAAATGTTGAAATTATTTAAAATTAATAAGATCGTGCCGAGAAATGCTCGAAGCATTTGTATCTAAATTAAGATAGTCCAGTAATTGCGAGTCCAGACTCAATACAAGAACAATGTACGGTCGGCGGCGAATGCGTGTATTCGTTTATCCGCGATCGATAATCCTTGTTCATAACGTCAATTCATAAATACAGGTTACAGATATATTTCTGCCTTTAAAATGCGTACGTACACCTTCGATGCTATCTCTTCGATCGTACCTCCGCCTCCCCATACCTCAAGTATTACTCGTCTTCGCGCACCTACAATATCGCTCTTTTCCTCGAGTTCTCTATTTATGCGTCCGAGACTCGTACAATTCTCTCGTTCTTTGATTAATCGCGCATCCGCCTTTTATTTTGCGATTGATTACCGCGCATCCGGATATATTTTCTGGATACTTGAGAGCTTGACACGCGTACAAAACGTCTATAATATCGCTAATACCTACATTTATGATAAGGCTATCTTTATTAAATAAGAAAGATTATAAAGTTTAATGAAATTGAAAATATATATAAAGCGCAGAGAATTATCTTTTAATCGGAAAGACTTTATATACCTATATCAATGATCTAAGCGTTTTACGAGAATCATAATTACAAAAGATACATATAAAGAAACTTTTTACAATTTTTCTCAAATAAACCATTTTTTCACAATAATAGACGAATATATCCATTACGCATAATCGTCAAATTATATACGAGAAACAGAGAGTATTTTTGTATTGAACAGCATTGAGAAAAAAATTAATTGCCTCGCACACATTACGCGCTTATTTTTAAGCGCGTTAAAAGCAGCTATAATACTTCTTTGTTCGCTTCGTCCTCCTTTCCTCGGAGGCTTGTAACTCTTTCGCCTTGTTTAGCTAAATTTACTCGGGGCTAACGTGACACATGGGCCGCTATGCATCGGCCGAGAATCATGTGGCGAGAGGCATGTATGCGATTCTTTCCTCTCAGAAATGGATATTACTCACGTTACATATAATATAATTATAGTAAGCGGTTGCGCTGAATTGCCGCATATCTCATAAATTTCTTCAGTTTTTGTCTTATTATTATGATTTATCGCGACTGAATAATCGAGCTATGTATATGTTAAGCTTTCAACGGTTGTAAAAGACGACTTTGAGAGATGGGCCTTAATAATAAACTTTACCATTATATTTTACAAGACTATATTAAAAAACAAGAATTATATTTTATAAAATATAAGAAGATTTAGATTTAATATTTGCTTGTTTTTCTACGATATAAAGATTGTATAATTTTGTTTAAATTCAAATTTTTAGAATTTAAAGCTTGATTTAATAGTTTTTAAAGATTTAATAAACTTTTAGAATTCAATAGACTTTAATATTTTATTTCCTGTTACTACTTATATTATTTTAAAGAGTAGATATCACATCGGTCCCTCTTTCTCATCAATGTGTTTAAATCTATTTACATATCCGAAGAAATATTTGTGAGCTTGAATAGATATTGACGGCAAAAAAACAAATGCCCTTTTAGCAGGGCAGCAAATGTGGCCGTATTCGATTCTGGTTGCCGAGGAAAGAGAGACGAGGAGAAAAACAAATCTATTTTTGATCATGCATTTTCCTTTTCTCTTTTACACGCAGACACGCAGTTGTCTCGCGATAATGCTAAAAGCTGTGAATCGTCGTACAATCGGCTTGACATGCGCGTTTGTTTTACGTTTCTTCGTAATTTTGTCAAGAGCGAGGTCAGACCACCCATTCTGAACACCTACTCCTGTCGCTCTTGCGTAAACTACGTACGTTGAGATTATTAAACGAATTATGTTGCATGTTTATTACATTTTTATTTTATCTGTGCTTTTCAATTCCCTGGCACTTTTTAGTAGCCATAATTTTTTTTCCACGTATAATTACCTTCGCATACACACGTACGTGCACACACATCTTTTATTTACAATATTAAAAAAAAATCAACGAAAAAGTTACTTTAAATAGACAAATAATAATTTTTTTTTTTTTTCGTATATTTCATGTAATTTTATTAAAAAATCTGATTAAATACTTGAATTCTTGATGCATTAAATATAAAAGGCGGAATTCAAAATTTTTGCGTTAATATGACAAAAAATTATTATATATATATTGTATAAAACATTTGAAAATAAACTGCAATTTTCCTCATAATAAAATTATATCGTCATGTACACACTTGTGTCTCCAAGTTGAAACAATGTGTTGTTTCTCAGAAACAATATAATTCGCGGCGATAAAGCGTATATTTCGGAAACTCTATTAAAGCTCTGACATAGTTTAAACACGTATACCGTCTACTTTCATTAACAATCATCCCGAGTCTATGTCACCTTCCATAAATTGTAATTTAGTCAGAATTTTCTGAACAGTCGCCAACACGTCGTAAGAGGCAACGCGCGCATGTATCTATATTCGATCGCGTACTACGGCAAGCACGACCCGCGATCCGCGGTCCCTGGCGATAAGCCAGAGAGAGCTTTATATACCGTGAGAAAGGGTTTAGCCTCACGTCATGATCTCGATAAGTGCATTGACATCGTTTCAGAAATTCTAATACGAGATAAGATTGCTCCGATTTCGATGAATTCGCATATTATTCTTTCTAGCATGTCTATGAATATCTCTTCTTCTTTCCCGCGTTATCTATCTTGAGATATTAACGAATGAGAAGAGAGATTATAGTAGTAAAATATTACGCGATAACTACTTATATAATAATAAAAACTTGACAAAACGCAGAATTTTATTTTTATCTCTCTCGCAAACAGTTCGTACGTACA
Organism: Polyergus mexicanus; assembly: GCF_030449975.1. Classification (NCBI taxonomy): domain Eukaryota; kingdom Metazoa; phylum Arthropoda; class Insecta; order Hymenoptera; family Formicidae; genus Polyergus; species Polyergus mexicanus. The sequence goes on along the minus strand of NW_027223321.1, from coordinate 11,869,644 downwards.
TGCCATATAATCCAATAATATCGAGATGTCAAGAAAGAATCCAGCAAAATGAAGTTATCGTAGTAATTAAAACAACCGCAAATTAAATCTTATTTTTAATTCGTTAGACTGCGATTAAGCCACGAGTAATGGCGTCTACTACGCAATTTCATGTAACATAAATAATCCTGATAAACAGCAATATTTTCCGTCTTTTGAAAGGAGGTGAGTGGCTGTCAATTTTTTTTTCATTAAAAGTTCATAAATTAAAAGGATTTTTTTTTTTTCTCAAACATTGTTTTAACCAGCAATTATCGGCGCAAGATACAATAACGATGACTCATTTTGCGCGCTCTTTCGCATCGATTACGTAGTATATGTAAGTCCGTCTCCCCCAGAACTCTCTCTCTCTCTCTCTCTCTCTTTTTCTCTGTAATATATCAGCTATTGGTCGATTCGTCGGTATTTATTCACTCGGCACTCTGCTTGCAGGCGATCCTCTTTTATACTCCGCGTTGGCTCTGGAAGGGATGGGAGGGTGGTAAGATTCATGCCCTTATGATGGATCTCGACATCGGCCTATGCTCCGAGGTGGAGAAGAAACAAAAGAAGAAGATGCTGCTCGACTATCTTTGGGAGAACCTACGCTTTCACAATTGGTGGGCTTACAGGTACTACCTATGCGAGGTCCTCGCGCTGCTGAACGTCATCGGTGAGTAGTTGGCTCTTCTTTTTCTCGGTTCGCCGTGTGTCCTCCGTCAATGTTTGCGTTTCTCGTCATTGACAACGTATGCCTGGTCGCGATGTCGTAACTCGAACGAATTCCGGATTTCGCGAGTCCATTAGGCAGCGAATATATATATATATATTTTTTTACTGCGCATCTTTCGTTTACGATCAATAAATATACGCGTTAAAAAAACATATTTAAAATATTTTGTCATTTCGGCTATCGAAGACACATATGTACGATAATATACGTACGTAGCTGGGATTAATTTGTTATTTTTTCTCGCTATATGTTGAAATATTTTAAATTCAAACTTAAAAGAAATATTGTGTATTTTTTTCTCTCGTTTTGCTGGCGTTTTCAAGAAGATAGTTGATGCACATCACGGTTAAAATAGTTAAATGTATGCTGGTTTTTCTAATAAACGTGCAGATAAAAATTCTAATACTCTGTAATATATATATATATATATATATATATATATATATATATATATATATATATATATATATAGTTTGAAGAAGAGAAGTCATTATTTATGTTAGGTTTCTGAGAAACATGTCATATAAAAAAATCTTTATAGATATATTATATACGTGTGTCCGTGTTGTGTGTGTGTGTGAATAAATTTATTTTTATTTAAATATTTTATATAGTTTATTCAATAATATTTTTATTGGACCAAATATCATTGAATGGACTATAATATGGTATGTTTGTGGCAGATCGTAACGTCGACTTTAATTGAAGCAACAGCCTTTTTTTTTCTGTGTATGATAAATTACATGTTATGTAAGTTACATTAATAAAAAATTATAGATAATCTTTTACATAGATATTATATTTAAATATCTAAATAAAATAATTTATTCTGTGTGTTTTCGAACTATATTATACGAACTGAAACTGAACTCAAGAAATATTTACATTTATATATCATGTTTTTAAACAATATTCATCTATGGTTTCCGAACCTTGTTTAATCAATTACACCGTTATCTGAAAGCGACAGAAAAATTAAATTTCTATTCTATATTCTAGCATCTAAATATATCACAAATTTGCCATCTTATTCTATTGAATCTTGTTCAATATTATTTAATAAAATATAATAGATCACGACACACAGTTTAGAGATGCATGATTTTTCTATTGGTTCACAAGAATATTGAAACGATTATGGTTGGTCATCGATCTGTGCAGATTCATTGATCGATAGTCAATACGCAATAGAATGATGTAATCATTCAATAGACAAATAGACGTATCAAAAAAAAAAAAAGATAGCAAAGAATCAATGAATTAGTTGTTTGCGTTAGTTTCAAACATAGATATATACGCATCGAGAAAAAGACAGACACGCGTGTAATGAGCGGCGGATGAATGAATTCAATTCACGGTAAAAGTTGGCAACGATACAGCTGGCCAAATGTTCGCAAGCTTGACCGGCCGATTGACCATGCGATGGGCTCGTCAATTTTATGCGAAGTCTATTACGTTGACGGATCAAACAGCGATAAGACTATAATGAACGTAGACGAATATGAATGTATGATCGTTGACACACGTGTGGATCAATAAAGTATACAAGTTACGAAAATGTGTACAAATTAAATTTGAAATTATATGAATGGATAATTTTTAAGAAACAAATACGAAATATTACAAAACAATTATGAATAATTTAATTATCCCGAATTTCGAGATCAGTGGATTTTATTTATTGAGATTTGATATTTGTTTCAATAATATTAATAAAATAAATTTCTTGCATCTAATATTGACATGGGAGCAACGACGTATATTTTATCTATATACTATAGTAAAAATATTTAAAGTAAGATTATTCACACACACATATAACATGCTGTAATGGGATTTTTAATGAGATATATTTTTCTCAGAAATCTGAAATAAATAAGCTTTTCTTTAAGCTGTATGAAGGAGAAAAACGATCGATCATTTTAATCGAATGGAAATTTTTATATATTATAGGTAGATAGTTGTGTGTTTTACGAGCGTCAAATTTGCTCTTAAGGAGAAAGAGATGATGTAAAATTGTAAAGTAACGAGCACATTGTCGCAGGTCAGATGTTTCTGATGAATCGCTTCTTCGACGGCGCCTTCTTGACCTTCGGTATCGACGTACTGAAATTCCTCGAATCCGATCAAGAAGACCGAGTGGACCCGATGATTTACGTCTTTCCACGTATGACCAAATGCACTTTCTACAAGTACGGCGTTAGTGGGGAGGTCGAGAGGCACGATGCCGTTTGTATACTGCCTTTAAACGTCGTCAACGAGAAGATCTATGTTTTCCTCTGGTTCTGGTTCCTTTTTCTCGGCGTGCTTAGTTTCTTTACGGTTTTGTATAGGGTCAGTACGATCCCAAAGATTATCTTATTTTGCAAATAATATAATATTGTATATCCGTGACGTGGAAAAAGAAATATGCTATTGCTCGTGTATGTCATATTTAAAGAAACAACTTATCTCTTTAAATGCAAATATAATATATAAAAGATAATAAAATAATATATTTATTTTTATATTCTCGCAATTTATAAGATTTTATCATTTAAGATGGAGTTTTCCTCTTTATTCCTAATATAATAATATTTTTCGCAGATCCTAATAATATTTTCGCCACGCACGAGGGTCTACCTTTTGCGAATGAGATTTCGTTTGGTACGAAGGGACGCTGTGGAGACCATAGTACGTCGCAGCAAGGTAGGCGATTGGTTTCTCCTCTACATGCTAGGCGAGAATTTGGACACCGTGATATACAGAGACGTGATGCACGATTTGGCGAACAAACTCGCCTCGAGGCATCAGCATGGCGTACCGGGAGTGAAGGGCGAGCTACAAGAAGCCTGATCGAGGTGAGCGTCTTCCCTTGTTCTCTTTCGCGCGCGCGTTCGCGTGGGTGTCCGTTGAATAACTTGCTCTTTATGACACTGGCATTCGGAAACGTATCGAATTCCTAAGCGAAGAATCTCATCGGCGCGTATCGCCGATCGCCTATGTGATATATGCGCGTATCGTCGACGCATTAAGCGGATTTACCTCGATTAAACTGATATCAAACCGCAATGTTGTGACGTGATATACGTAGGTACAATATATCCGGCCTCTCAAAGAAATCTTAATTTTACGCAAAAAAAAAATATATGTATCGTATGTGATATATGATGATACTTGGCAGAAATGTGGGAAATAAAAAAAAAAAACACGTTCTTCTCTGTAATCGCGTGGCTCTACATCTCTGGAGAAATCGGATTTGAAACGCATAAAGGTATAATTTTAAACGTGAAAGAAATTTCAAAAAGATAGAATGTACGCTTCTTTCGAAAAAAAATCGACATTATCTGTCACTCGAAATCATCGGCGCATTACTTAACGATGCGCAAGCAAGTCTAAAACGATTCGCACAACCGTTTCGTAAAAGAACGATACGCGTCACAAGTACAGGCTCACGCGCACGGTATCGCTTGTCATAACTAAAGAAAGATTGAAAGAGAGAGAGAAAGAGACGCGATCTCCCGACGCGTTCATAGATCAATTGAGCATGTCCGATGCGATCTACGCATTCGCTTTAGCATACCATGAGTCGGACGATTATTGTTGCAGGTTGCCTCGGAGGGTCGGCACGCTCGATTCGCCGTCGCCGTCGCCGTCGCGATCCTGTCCTCCTCGATCGTCCACATCGCGCGATCCACGACGCATCCGAGGGAGACGCAGGGCGCGCGATCGCAACCGGAGCCTGAAAGGACGACGACGGATCGACGGGCCTTCCACGAGGATCCGCGGCGATGGATCCGGTCGCGCGAAGCTGTCTCGCATCTATCCTTTCCGTCGGTTGTTGCTCATCGAACTCGAAGCGATGCGACAGCGATAGCGCCGGATGTCGGAGATGCCGTCTCTTTCCATTCCCCTATCCCCTTCCCCATCTCTTACACCACCTCTTTGTCATCTTCGCGTATGCGCGAGGAAGGGCGAAACAGCGCGTCGAGTCACTCTCTCTCTCTCTCTCTCTCTCAGCTATTAAATATTCGACGAGTAATAGTTTCGGCGAGCTCAGATTTTTCCACGTCACGCGAAAATGATCTCTACGTTTAGAGGAGAGACAGCAGGGATATGAGATACCGCGTTTGCGTGCGTATATATTTTCTTTTTGTCGACTTCTTGAAATTAAAGTTCTAGTTTAGTTTTACGTGTTATACACATTCGTGTCTCATAATACATACATACACGCATCGCGGTTTATTAAGATAATACGCGCATTCCAATGCTGTGAACATGAATCGTACGAATCACGTCATTTGTGTCATTCGAAAACTATTTTTTTTATACAATTTCTGAAAGGAGCGAAAATCCCCATAACCGATCTCATAATCCCGCTCTTTCCCCCTTTCATCTGCGAACAATGAAAAACGCGACGACCACGTTGTGTTACGGCGCATTTAGCCGCGTCCTGTAGCACGGGGAAACTGAACTCGTCGAAATTATACCGGTCTCAATTCCCCTGGTCGCTCTCGGGCGGATTCGGCCACGAACGAAAAGACAGAGACATGAGGGATGTTGCGATGGAGCGACGGAAAGGACCAAAAAAAAATATTCTGCTGTGCGCGTTATCCCCGGAGATAGCGATATATACTCGTTAAAAGACACTTTGAAAAATTACGACGTGGATATATATACGTCGCGCCGGTCGAGCCGGAGATCTTTATGCCTTCGTATCGCTCTCGCCAAGAGAATCGCGAAGGAAGTACACTGGATATCGTCAGACGGGATTATTTTACTCTTGCGTAGATAAAATTTTGTTAAAGAATGATCTCAGAGAAATTGTCTAGGAACTAGAGATTAATAAATGAGAGCTGCTCGTAAAGGAGTAAAATTAAGCTCTCTTTACGAATTTTTAGATACACCAACTAGTCCTATCTCTTTTTCTTTATTATAATGCGATGATATTTCTCGGAAGGGAGAGCAAAGTAAATCCCGTATGGCGATATATACTCGGATCTTTGCAAGTTTATTGCAAGACCGTAGAGCGTTCGTAATGCTAAATAGATGCTGCGTATAATATTGGCCTCGAAAAGCAATTATCTTAACACTTTGATTGTGTTAATTGTATTTCGTAAGCGTATGTAAGTACTGGATAAGAAAGCGCTGGAAAGGGAGGAAATGAGGATTAATAAAGATTATTGCGTGATCGCGATATTCGGGCGATGTTCGGGTCCATTGTGACGATTTCTCTCGATGGAGAATTTGATTTCATCTTTGAAGGATTCTTATATTCGATTCAGGCGCGATTAAATGCAAGAAGGCAATATTATCTAGTCATCGTATTCTACGCCTGCGTAATTATCGATCGCCAATTTATTTGTTGATACGGACACACTGCCACCGATCGATACGAGATCGATTTTGCTGTATCTGTCTTCGTTCTATTTAAACGAAGATAGCGTAAAAAAATAAAGATACATTATACTCTAAGGGTTGTTTATTTTGCGATAGTGAAAACTCTGGCATATACTCTAAATCATATTAATAATTTTTTTTTTTTTTCTTGATACTTGCAATATAAAATTTTTGACGATGTTTGACACTATCACTTTTTATACATAATGCTTAATAATTTCTATTTTCATATTCAGAAAATGATAAAAGATATTTCTTTTCCATTTTGTTCGCTTATTAATTTGTGTTTAAAGGAGCATTCTATTTCTTTAAATTTCTCTTTTTAAATCTGTCGTAATTTTCTCAATTATTAAATTAGTCATATTGTTATGCTTAATAAATAGAAAGCGTTTTCATTTTTGCAACGAGAGAAAGCCATAAAACAAGATTGTATCTTTCTCATTTCAGCTTGCAATTTTAGAATTATAAGTAAATTATCATCGCCGTTTCGCGTAATATTATCCAATGCCCGCGATAAATTTCTCTGGAATTTTCCGGTATTTATTTTCAAAACGTGGTTTGCCGAAGCAGCGATTAACATCCATTTACTTTACACGGATTAAGGATAATATCACTACGACTGTAACTACGAACATGCTGCGCGATTAGGTAAGTAAAAATTCTCACACACTTATCGAATAATTTATCTCCATATCCGTACAGATGTACGCAGATTAGACTAGACCTACGGTAAACCGCAATTTGCGCGAGCACGAAACGTGATAACGATTTCCTAGCGACTCTTGAAGTATTTCGAAAGCGCGTATACGTCGTGCCTGAATCGCCGGGATGCATCGATGGTGCTCGTTGCCATATTCGGAGATGCAACGGCCATGGACAGGACCAACCGGTCCTTCTCTCCCAAAGAGAGTTCGCTCCGGACATCGCGTAAAAACTGCTCGGCCGATTTCGGCACATCAGTTCGGACGAAAAAACACAGATCTTTCATCGAATATCAAAAATTTAAAAGTCTCGAGTTCTTTTCATTATCGCTTTTAGATTTAAAATTATTCCATTCTTTACATATAAATGACATCCGCACTCCCCTACTTTTACTAAAAAATTTAAATTATTACGCTTTTTTCTGTTATTTTTTCATAATACAGGATGTCTACCCTCTAAAAAAAAAAATCCCTGATTTTTGAGATATTTTTATTCAAGATTTCACCTTGTAAGTCGTATGAAAAGAAGAGGTTTAATCTAAAAAGAAGAGATTTAAATCTAAAATTATCTCTTTCAATTTGATGTCGATCTGTTTCCATGGAAATTAAGTTGTGATAGATAACGACAATTGCGAAAGAAAAAATATAGGACGCCAAACCTGTGATTAAAGTCGCATAACGCTGCAATTTGCAATGTATGTTAAAAATGCGAGAGATCCCTGGAGATTGCTATATTTTTTCTTATTTCCTCTCCATCGGACGAAGCTCGAATCACTTTCACAATTGGTCCAAGGACGCCATGCGTGAGAGTGAAAGGTCATTGCGTGATTCGGGCTTTAAACCCGACGCAATGATGTAACGTGCATCAAGCCGTCAAGTAGACAGGCGGGAAGGTAACAGGTAATCGACATTACGGGAAAAGCAAGCGAAATTCCGACGCGCGACGTGCCTGCGTGCACGTATTACACGCACTCTTGTACACCGTGACGCGAATGTACGCGGGAAAATCGCGTAGAGGAATATAGACGAAGTGTCGCGAATCGTGTTTCACTCGTGATAGCGAATTGTGAAAGTCGTCGCTTTGCGGGACTTCTCGTGGGATTCGAAAGTAGCGACAAATTGCGATGGGAGAAAAAAAAAAAAAAACCCCAGCGATCTAGCGATCACGCGTACATCGACTTGTCTCTCTCACGGTATTTGGCACTTTATATCGCGTAATGTATCAAGCAGCGACGCCCGTCACCGGGTACGCTTTTTTAAAGGGGACGAGTCACGCTGCATAATCGTTATTATTATACATTATGCAAGGATGATCGTGCGTATCCTGGATGATACGTCGAGCTGCGTTGGAAGAGAATTTACGAGCCTTGATTGCGCAGGAAATCACCAGCGAGCCCCGATTATATTAATCTATACTGTCCTTTAATATACACGATGTGATACGTAAATTAACTAACTCTGGATATCGGGCGAGAAGTGACCGTATCCTTTATAGATTACGGTTCAGAAAGTAAATAACTGATACTTATGATAACAAAATAAGATATGAAATAAGTAGAGAATTTTTCTATACATGTATGTCTCAGTGTGCGTGCGAGAGTCTGAGATATGAGTTATCATATTCGAAGCTGTAATTATAAATTAGAAATGAAAAGATTTTATGCGATTTTCATCTTCAAATTAACAAGTGAAAGCGACTTATGTCGGATTAATCACACTACGTACGAGACACGCTCTTACAAACACCATAACTATCTATATCGTCGCGAATAAATTACATTCGCGTGGCTAGTTGATGCGTTGCGAGATGCTATAATACTTCGTATAATTTTACATATCACGATACACGATACACCAAACTCTCGCAGCGCGAATTTATGCATCCATCTGCATCCTATTGCGAACTATTAAATTTTAATCATCGGTAATTCTACAAAATTACGAAATAATAAATTTCTTCGTCCATTTCTCTCTTTAAACAAGCATGTGACAGGGTGGCTGTTATTCCGCGAGAAATTGACGCGCGATAAAATCGTTTCCGTCGCGCAATTCGAATCTCGAAAGACTAGAGAGAAACTTGTCAAGCAGAACTTGGCGCCATAAACGGACAGACGATTCTCGCGCCCGTCAACAAGCCGAGTGCAAAAGCGATCGGAGCCCTCCCCCCATCCTCTGTCGCGGACGCGTTGTCGCTGACGGAGTTTCGAGTGGTCTTTCCGGTTTGCAACGCGACCAAAATGGCCCGACGGTTGGTATTCATTTCTTTCCTGCCCCCTTTGATCTTCCTCCTTCTCCCTCCCTCGTTTCTCCTTCAACCCCCTGTCCCTCCTATACCTCTTCCTTTCTTCTCTATATCGCGAGGTTTCTCACCGTTCTTTCCCTTACCCCGCGAGTCATCCGTGTCCGGCTACGTGCCGGACCGTAAATGGCGAACCGAAGGCCTTGGGCGCCCACGCCCCCCCCCCTCCCCCGCTTCTCTCACTCTCTCCCTTTCTTCTCTCTATCGCGGATTATCGCCGGTCTCTTATCACTGACATCTCCGTGAAATCTCCTGTCTACGCTCTGTCAGTCTGTGTCTCTCGCTTTTTCCAATTGACCGTTTCATCGTTTGCTTTTTCGGCAAACGATTTTAAAAGACGAGAGGGAAAATGATCAAACGCCGAAGAGAGTCTCCGCGATCAAACAGATTGCGATTCTTGAAGTAAAAACTAGAAATTAGGATCGTAAATGGCGAGCAGAAAAGGCGCCCACGCCCCCGCTTCTCTCATTCTCTCTCTCTCTCTCTCTCCCCCTTTCGCCTCTCTATTGGATCATCGCGATCCCTTATCACTGACATCTCCGCGAAATCTTCGTCCGCCATCTAATCTCTCACTTTTCCCAAGTGGTCGGTCCGTTCTTTGCCTTTTCGGCAAATGATTTTGAAAGATGAAAGGAAAAATGATCAAACGCTGAAGAGAGTCTCTTCGCGGCCAAATAAATCGCGATTTTTGAAATAAAAACTAGAAAGATTGCTGTATTTGCACGCGAAGGAAAATGTTTGAGAAAGAGAGGGGGAGAAAATTGTATCGAATCCATGGTCTCTTTACGAGATACAAATTTCTGAGAATAATCGTATTTTAAATTATTACAGAAGACAAAAGAGATAGCATTATATTGTATTTCGTTTATATATTCATGTTACATAACACGAGATTCCGACGTAACGTTAATAGTTACCTTGAGCAGAGAATAGTACACGACGCGATTGAAGGAAGAGAATGTAAGAATATCTCGCACCTCTTACATCCTTACAAGCTTACGTACGCTCGTTAACGCAAGATTATCGTCGCCCCTCAACTCCGGAGATAACCGGAGAAGATCTCATCGCGGAAAATTATCCGAGACGAATGTCGTTTAATAGAAGACGGGATAAAATTCGCGAATGACATCGCGTTTGAAAGAGCTCTCTCTCGGAGACGACCAATAGCAACTGCTGTTCGTCGAAATAAAACGGAAAGAGAAAATACATTACTCTTGTTCGCGGCGGAATAATCATTCGGCGAAAACGAATAGCGGTTCTAAGCTTGCTGGATGTTGGAAGACGCGCTCGCATCCCGTATGTCGCCCGAGGACATCAAATCCACACATCTCGAGTAACGGATGTCGGTTGAGAAGCCTCTCTCTCTCTCTCTCTTTCTCTAGTATTAAAAATACTCTTTTAAATGCGTATATATCGCAAAACGCTAGCATGTCTTCGAGAAATTGTTTTGACACGGGTGTGTCGCTTTCAGAGCTGATCCATTTGCCTTTAATTAAAGATCGACTCGTTTCGTTTTTGATGGCACTAAATAAATAAATATTTCTTTACTATAATATAATATATTAATTGCATATATTAATTGTCTTGATAAATCTTCTATTAAAATATTCCGGATGTTATTTAATTTGACATGTACATTAATTCACAATTTTTGTCAACCATCGAGCAAAAGACAGCGTGCGTTATCGATCAAAAATTCGCATAAAAAAAAAAAAATAAAAAAATAAATTACGATTACTTCGATTTACAATTCTCCTCTTCAGAAAGAGACGCCGCCCTTATAAACAAACGAGAAATTATATAGATCGGAGCTCATATATAAGGATGAAAAAGGAAGATAGCCCATTCGGTTGTCTAATGCCCTATCATCACACCTGTCCGCGGACCCCTTGTTGACCGTAGAAAAAGGATGTTCCGCCTCCCACGGATTTGTCGAGAGGGCGAATCTCCCGGACATCCATCGGACGATACCGCGCCATGAGCGCGCGAATATGTGGGTGGGCCGAATATGTGTACGGGAGATACAGTCGTAGGTATATGTAGGCAGATATAAGGACGGACGCGCGTAAGGTTCGGCCGCGAGGCCGCGACGCAATCGCGACGCTAGTTGGAGAGGAGGAAAAGGTGGCGGGGTTCAGTTTGCGCCGAGGCCGCCGACGGGGGGCTCCGTCGTCGCAGGTGAAACGCTCTCTCAGGAGAATGTACTCAGTCGTGGTCGCGCGATCGCACTAGACGATATTTACCTGCCTGCGATTCCCGGGCAGGAGCGTATCGGCCGCACGCAGCTCCCTCGAGAGGCGCCGTCCGCCCCCCGCCCCACCCCTCGGGCCACCCCCGCACGCAACGAAGGCGACGAGGTAGGAGACGACACGTGTATTACTATCGCTCTCCGTATGTAACCCGTTCGTCACCGGACACGCTGGACGAATATCCGCGATACAGAGTTTCATCGACAACGCGAACGTCACGAGGTTTCTCGCGCCGAGTACCAAGTTTCTCGTTAGAGGAAGCATATTAAGTTCTATAAATAGAAAGACCGATGCTCCCCTCTCACTCGTGCGGATTTCCTCCAGCTGTGACCGGTGAACTTTGTACGCGCAATTTCATACAGCGAAGAAGAGAGAGAGAGAGAGAGAGAGAGAGAGAGAGAGAGACAGAGCAGGAGGTTGCATACGATGAAGAAGATTCCTCGACGAAAAGGAATTTCGATGGATTCATTTCGCGATTCGCGGCTACCTCCAGCTGATTTCTTTCAAAACGGCCGTTTTTTCGTGCTCACTTTTACATTCGTTTGTCGCGTCCAATGGTGATCTCAACGCTGACAGTACATGAATCGGGATGAATCGAGTCGAGCGAGAGTCTCGCGATACGGTCGCGGCGGGCTTGCCGAGGAGAATTCGATGCGAGGTCATCGACTTGTCAGCGAAGAAAGATGCGCTCATTAACTACGGATGGGGGAGATGAATCCCGCGGGGGCAGGCCCGGTAGCAATTTTGCGAGCGTGAGTAAGCCTCGCGCCGGTGCCCCGCGCCCCATAGGCGTTCCCCGCTCACGTACAAGACTCGTTGACCTTCGCGCCTGCCGACGTTGCAGGAGTATACGAAGAAAGCAAGCGATCCGACTGAGAGTCTCCATTGCGCCAATTTTGGTAACGAAACACTGTCGTTAATGCGTAGATGTCGGGGAGTAGAAAGAGACACCAATGCGTTCGCGCGATTTCCATTTTTTTTTTTTTTTTTTTTCAACTTCGTGCGTGAAGAATGATTTATGTTCCGAGCAATAAGATGCGGAGACAAAAACACGATGGAGCTAATCCGTAAAATTGACCATCTACTTTTATGGATGAAAAATATGTTGAGTATCTTGTATGTACTCTCTCTCTCTCTCTCTCTCTCTCTCTCTCTCTATTTCTCTCCTTTCTCTTTTGCGAGTTGTATTGAAGCTTCGCAGCAAGTGTATCGACCTTTCGCGAGTTACTGTTGTAACGGATTTGAGATATTAATTCCTTTGATCAAAATTTTTATCTGGGCAGCAAGAAATCAGAGTATCGCGTATGCTATTTAATTCATACACGTAACAACAAATTCAGGTATAAGATGCAAAAATTTCCACCCCTATTTTAATACCAAATAATAATCTAAACTAGTCTGAATTAGTGAGATAGACGACGATGTTAATTTCAACGTGCTTTAACGCGAAACGAACAATGTGTGTGCCATGTAATATGAAAAGAAATTCAGTTTTATAAATAATCATGTAACTGTCAAAGCAAAATTTTTTTGGACAGTTCAATATAAATTCTAAAAAGTGAAACTTGATTTTTGTCCACGCAAAAATAAAAACGCAGATAAGGATAATAAAATATATATTACATCATTTCGAAGAAATGATGCGTTTGACAAGCGCCACGTGGGCGGTTAAGGATTAATAAGCTAGTATCGATATCGATCGTTTGCTTGAAAATCGCAAGTAGGTATTCTCGGGATCGTAGAGGCGAGGGCGTGAATCGCGAAGCGTTCGATCGTTACGATGGATCCTTTTCGATGTATTCTCGCCGACTGTTCCCTTCTATTTGATTGTCGATCAGTACAATAATTGATCAATGGATTGCGTAATCAACATTTGCACTGTTAAATGTGCAGTCGATGTCTCGCGCGGCATGCGGGCTTTAGCGTATACTTGATGAATGAATCAAGGATCGATGTCGTGATTCAACAATCGCGATGATCCATGCGAGGACTAAAAGCAATATCATAAAAGCAAGAGCATTCGATCGACGTTCGAAAGTTTAAGCGACGCGTATTGTGAAAAGACTCGAGAGTCATCGTATATCAATACGGTAGTCCGGAAGCTGCCTTGCACGAAGAAAGTTTACAATGCGCGTACCGTCACCGTGGCATCAATAATTTTCACGTCAAGTCAATATCCTTGTCTTCTCATATTAAAAATAATATATCTTTTTAATTTGGATTTTTTTTTTTTTTCAATTGCCATCGCAATATCATTGTAGACTCTTCCGCGCGTACGTGTTTAAAATAACATCGATTCGCCGCTATCGTTATTTTTTGCTTCGTAAATAAAAGTGTCTATAAATGAACTATGATGAGGAGGCGGTTGCGAAATTATGCGGCAAAATTATGTATATTTATATCCTTTTCTTTCAATACTAGAATTAACATATTCAAACAATTTTTTCACTCTTTTTCATGTTTGATTAAATTTTAATCGATGCTTTTTTTTGAATAAACTTTTTCTTAAATTATATCTTAAACTATGTTCGTTTTGTGATAAAAGTATAACTTTTGTTTAAATTCCCCTCCCAAACAGAGATATTCAACAAAATAATAGTAATTAGATCACTAGTTTCTAAGAAAAAGAGTCTCTAAAAATTAAAAAACGTGCTTTTATGGAAGAGCGTTTCAGAGAAAACTTTTTTCACGTCATTTTTAAATATTAAACATCTTTGTAGACATAACTAAAAATCGTTTTACAGCTTAAAATGTTCAGGAAATTATTATATGTTAAGAAAATAACATAAATGAAAAATATCTCGACACTGAACATTTTCAAACGCGCCCACGCTCTCAAGATAAACTTATAGGATGCTTGATAAAAAAAAAAAAAAAAAAAAAAAGCTTGAAAAACACTGTTCTACGCCACTGATATATCCGCTGCTACAATTCCTCACGCGAAAGATGCGTGTATGCGACAAGCGCGTGTCTCGCGGAACGGGATACGCACCGCTACGCATGCGAGGGAACGCGCGCGTCACTCGATGGCGGCTGTATCGATTTTCGAATTAGTCGGTCGAGAAAATTTTACGACGACACAAAGATGGTAAATGAGAACGATACGTTCACGTAAATCCATCGCCGAGAGAATCGTTTCGTCGCACGCGCTCTCATCTTTATTCGAATACTCCGGATCATATATAAGTTTTCATAGATCTGCGCTATTCCATATCTCGATCGAGATCACTGGACAATTTGTAATGCGATGCGCGCAAAATTTACGACAGCGATGCAAAATCGCGTAGGTCGACACGTGGGAAATCGTTGTTTTCGTAGGGATAGGATTCGCGTCGCATTCTCTTCAACAGGGGGATTTTAAGTATAGCCGTCACGTCACTATTTCTCGCCATTTTACGATCGTCGATCCGTAAAGTCTCATTCGAAGTCAAATCCGAATAAGATTCTGCTTTTGATCGTATATAAGATGTTTTAGGTTCCTCGTATTTCTCTTTGTTATGTATAAGTACGAATTATCTTGCGTCTCTCATTGTCAGCTGTATTAAATCATTCTCGAACAAAAGTTTCAAGATGTGTACCAACGGTTTAAGAGAATTTACGAACTTTCGCGAATTAAGCGTAACGAATTAATCTTCAGACAACTGTAAAATAAAATCTTATTTTTTAATTAAAGTCTTCGCAATTAAATTTTTTATTTCAACGAAATATCTGAATTTGAAATTAACGCGCGCATCTTTAAGAGACGTCTTTTAGACTTTTGTATAATGTGATTAGATTAAAATTATAAATTTATTAATTATTCCAAATATTCTTTAAATTGATGCGTATCGATCCAAAGAAATTGTATTGTATTTGAAAGGAAATAGAAGATACTACGAACATCTCGCATAAATTAAGGATCTCCGCAGTGAGAATGTTTGCCGTAGCAGTTTGCATAGGCAGGGTAACCGACGCGCAGCTTCGGTTTTTCGGCCCGTAAAACGACGAAAAATTGCACACGGCGTCGGCGACGGCGGCGGTAGTACCGCCTTCTCGAAAACCGGTCCTGAAATCGCCGCCGCCGCCGCCGCCGCCGCCGTTGCTCGTTGTCGATTTCGCCTGGTGAATACGCGATCGCCATCTTGAATCCGGCGAGGATGACGTCACTGGTACAGGGCACGGTCGCTTTATTCACTGCCGCTTACGCGTCTCGCATATAGGTGCGGATGTGCGCGTGTTTCTCACCAAGGAAATCGTGTCGGGAAATCAATTAAATAATCAAGCAGAACTCGCGATGTTCGACTTGGAAAAGGACCACAAGTTTGTGGGGTCCTTGTATTAATTTTCAGAAAATTAAAATGTACCCTCTCCTTTAAATAGTACTATTTTTTCTATAGCGGAAGATTTTAAAGAATCTTCAAATGTAGGAATAATTTATCAGACATTTTTAATCTTTCATACGTAAATTCATATTATGAATATATGTATTGCAAAGTTAAATATTTATATACTAATCCGTTTCAATCTATCTATTTTAAAGCAATGTATTTTTTTTTTTTTTTTTTTTTTGTACGGATTCATAAGATATATTTGTTTATAACATTCTTATCAACTTGAATTTGTAATATTTTTTCTTTTGATATAAGAATAATTAGAGATACAAATAATAAGATATAATAATTAGAGATATATAAATAATAAGCAATTTATAAAAGAATAAATAATGTGGAATATTTGATTGTTGCATCTAATATTACAAATCCATCACCTTGAATTTAAAATAAAACATAATTTAGCACTCACCAATAGGATGCGCAACAGCGGATATCGTAATATACTACGTTGATCTGTAAAAGATAAATATTTTTAAATTAAAGCATTATCTAAAAAATAATTAATATTTCAAAAATAATTACTATGCGCAATTGAAAATTCTTTACACGTATCTTTTTCACAAAAATAAAAAAAGTGATACAATTTCTGACAAAAATTTTTTTATCGATATAAAACTTTTATAAAATATAGTTTAAAAAATCTAGTTCTTATACAAGTGATCTAAATAATTTTAGAAAATCTTTTAAATAACGATGAAATATCTTATCTATTTATATAAAATATATAAATTGTATCTTTATATATAAAAAGGTATTTATTTAAAAAAATTTTTTATTAAATACCTTAAGTATTTTCGAAATAAAAATTTAAAATTTTTTATTAGTATAAAACGGATAATTATTTTAAATATGAATACAATAATTAATAATTTCACACAGAATTAATAAATAAATTAAATAAGAATTATAAATTATTCCTCACGTCACCGCTGTCCGACCCCTCCCCGGGCCTTTTTCTCCTCTCTTGTTCGTCCTTTGCTGTTCCTTTATAGGACTGAATATTCACTCGCGAAAACACGGTTGATCAAGATTGCGTTCGTACTAGAATACGATCGCGCGGTATTTTGGATGGCACTCCAACCGATATTAATCATACAATACGCTTTATTATATTGCGACATATCGGAAAACGTCGCGAAAATAACGCTTGCTATTATTTGCTCATTCGATATTTGAGAATCACGCTAATTTCATGCGTCAATCTCTGTTAAGTACTCTTGATTTTACGGTGCAATAAATCGAGCACGCAAATCGAGTTAATGGCTAATCAAGACGCTACAACGGCAGGAATTAATTAATCGCACAAATTGATCATTCTTAATTGGTGTATGAATAATCATGAGAGAATAATTGTGTTTGTGATATTAAAAATGATCGTAGTATCAATTCGCTGCTACCTTTCCGCTCGAGTCGCGCGACACGAATGACAAACACGTCGACCGTACGTAAACAATGTCAACATACACAAAGGTATACATCGCAAAAAACGAATAATACACGACTCGATTAAAGTATCGAAATGTCATGATACATCAATTTTACATCTATTGATTTAATCGTATAAAAATTCCCAAATAAATTTCCGAGATCAATTAATTCTCATGATTATCGCGTTGTAATCAGCCATTATTAATTTCGCGTAATATCGTGCGATGTCGGGAGAAAAGTTGCAGGAATTATTTCTAAATTTCTCGCTTTTGGTTAAGCATCGCGTATATAATAGATCGACTTCCAGCCGAATGGCAATGCGACGCATTGAATTAATAAATATAATTATTCTTAATCACACACAGATATTTTAATATACTTGTCAACCGTATAAAACATCACGTTTATACTACCATATATCGATAAACTAAAACTGAAACTGTGTATTTTATGTGATTTATTTGATTGAAATCTATATCGCACGTAATCAGCAAAGCAACGATATATATTTTCGGATATTGCATTCTGTGAATATTTATCTTTAATTTTCGAGTATCGAGTAAAACGTTTTTGAACGAGCGTAATTTTCGCGATATTGTCCAATGTGTCGTAATATGTATAATAGAGTGCGCGTTTAACGTAGCAAGAGTGCCGTTCAAAGTAGCATGCGATCGTTGTATTCTAGTAATTAACTCGATCGTAATTAGTTGTGTTTTCGCGAACGGGTGTTCATGAAAAGGAGCAACAAAGAACGAGAAAGAGAAAAAGAGGAGATCCGACAAAAATATCGAGCGACGATAGAGCAATCGTTATCATATTTTATTAGTTTATACGTAAAAATAAAATATAATTTACACATTGTATGTATAAAATATTAAAAAAAAAAAAAAGTAAACAACGCGGAATTTTTCGTAAAAATTATGGGACTGCAATGTTTTTCAGTTCTCCTGTTGTTTATTTGACTCAAGTCTCTATGTTCTTTTTTTCTCGCAATCTTATCGTTTTGCATATATGCGTAGTTATTTCTGCAGGCCTGTTTAGTGTCAGTAATATGTATTGCAAACTTTAACGAAATGATTTTCATTACGCAAATGCTCATGAATTAAATATTTGCAATGAAATTCTTAGATACAAAGATGGGTGTAACTACAATATCATGATTTGCACATAATAACGACTTTCTACGTATAATCATCATGATAGATTCTAATAGCACATTATGCAATATGCATTTAAAAGATGCACGAAAAATAGTTACTGCGCAAAAGTTGCGATAATAAGCATCTTTGTCTTTGGCGATTATTATACAAATCTTATTGACACGATAATATTTTATAATTTCGCTATTTTAAGTTAATGTTCCGTTTGGTTGTGTCATAATTCAAATAATATAATCTATATAATCCAAACTACAATATATAAAATTGCAAGGTTCTACGTTTAATGATGTTGCAATATTATTACTTATTATTTTGCCCTCATTTGTTATGTAATAACTTATTTATAAATGTATATGTGTTTGAAAAATCACTTTTTTGGCAAAAATGATATTATATATTTCATTTTTCGGATTTAAACGATAAAATGTCAATTTTCTTCCAATTATTATTTTTCTCTCAATTAAATTTAATTGATAGTTTTATATAAAAATTAATAGAAGTGAATATATAAATATTCTTTATTATACACATATTTGTATATATCCTTTCATTAATTATATCTTATTAAAGATATAAATCAAATTTACTCATAAAACAATTAGATTTATTAACATTTATCATCCTGCTAAACATATTGTGTAGTGAACTCGTTTGGTAAACTAAAAAAGCAAGAAAAATTCAATTTTGTCATCTACTTTTGTCCCAAATATGCAAGTCAGTGAAAAATGATTATGACGGAATTTTCCGTTCGAAACCGGCTCAACTTTTACGTCGGAATCTTTCGGCTTGTATAATCAACGATCGTAAAAGTGCATTACATTTTTTTTTTTTCTGTAACAAGTCCGTGACGTAGCTCTGCACCATTCACTTTGTGTTAAAACATGCTTTCGCAATAGCAAAAGTCCGATCGCTATAATCCATGGCTGTAGCGAGGCAGTCCGCAGCTGTCCGTGGCACTCTGATATTTCGTTTTTTTTTTTCTCCTGCCTGATCCCGTTTGTATATCCGTTTCTTTGACGCATGACAGGGCACGAGACAAGATTTGCGTCGATCTATGCGATTATTACACGGCAATTCTTATGTGTGTGTAATATATATGATATATAATATATACCAAAATACATACAAAAAATCGTGTATTATCACACATCGCGGAATGCGATTTTTTTTTTATAAATTTTTGTTTTTACACTGTAAGTGAAAGAAGTCGCGGCTGCAACGATTCTGGAACAAGGAAATTGTAATCTACTTGCTCAGAATAATCCGTGAGGTTTTTCTTATCGTGCTCCCTTAATCCGATTGACCTACTCCGTCCTTCGTTTTTCGCAGACAGCGAATTTTCTCAACGCGACGACGATATTTTATCGTTTTTTCTATCTATGTGTCATTTACATAATACTTTATTGAACTGATTCATGCGTTTAATTTTTATCTTTTTTTATCAAGTTTTTCAATCTTTATGTCCTGAACATGAAAATCGAGTAAGATTAATATAAATTCGCTTTAATAATAACAAATAATGATTTATTTATATATATTTTTCATCTCTCATAATAACACGATATACGTTAAAATTCTTCTTCATTAAAAACTGCTACACATTTTTTAATTTTTGATATTTTAAAAGAGAGATTATAAACAGCAGACATTTATCATCCATTTGCTGTTTCAAATCCGATATATACGGGCGAATATATGATTATTTTCCATTTCAAGTTAATCATTCTTCTCATATTCCGGCCGGACAAATATTGGAAAAAAATCGAGTTTTGAAAGCCAGTATCGCAAAAAGTGACTAATCAAGGAGGTATACAATTCAACATATTATGAATGGACTAGGGAGGCTGCGATAATCCTCGTTTCTCCTCTCGGTCCTTTAATCCATCGGTTACGTGTATCTTTTGCTTTTCGTGCGTTCAACGATGCACGTCAAGGAGCGCAATTCTCGCGCGCGCTCTCCCGTGCGTGTGAGGCGGCGGCTCACAAGGATGCACGCACGTGCGCGCGCACGCGTATCCGTGCGCGACGACGGCAGCGGTCAGTAGTGAAAGTCGAGACTTTGCGCAACGAGATCGCAACGTTGTCTCCTTCGGATACTGGTTCGACTTTAAAGGCTCGATCGCAGGAAGGCATCGAGACATTTGGCGTGACTAGGCGTTCACGTCATACTTCCCTTCCAAGAACGCGAGCGATTGAAGAAATGTCATTAGAGAGGAAGATGTTATAGAACTTGACTTTGACAAAATAAGTTGATATTACGACTTTCTATAGAATTTTCTGTAGATTCGTTATCTTTTAGTTAACGTTCCTTTGTAGAGTTTAAAAAAATTTTAATTATGGTTAAAAATTTAAATTAGTTAAAACAAATTTAGAAATTTAAAAAGATTCATAAATTTAGGAGATAATGTTAAAAAGAAGTTGAAATCTATTAAAGCAATCCTTAGAATATATTGTATTATATATATTATGTCTATTAATATTACACGCTTTCATATATCATCGTTAAAAAAATTGTGCGTGTTACTTGATTTTCTTGAACGTCTATTACTCTGTTCTTAAAGAATGGTACACAGTTTCTTTCAATTTTAAGCTATGTCACTTTACAGACATTACAAGAAAAAAAAAATTGCTTTAATTTCAAAAGTTATGAATATTATTTCATAAATATTAGCATCGCGATCGTATTATTTCCTGTTTAATATTTTTCTTAATAGTTTTATCGATTTAGTCTTATTTTTCAAGCACGTTATTTTCTACCACGTTCTGCCAAGAGTTGAGCCTTTCTGTCACGAGAAAAATTTATGAACTCTCGAGACACGAATAAGCACTGATCAAGTGTTACTAACTTCCGAATCGTAACGACAGCTGTTTGGCTTTTCTTTTTTTAATTTTGTATATTTTCTATTATCAATCAACATTAGTAAGACATATGACAGTTCTTCTTAATATATATATATATTATTTTTTTTTCAAAAAAAAAAAAAAATTCTTTTTTCATTAAAAAAAATTATAATGAAATTATAGATATGTATCTCTTTGTTGTTTTGTCGTCGCTTTGTTTCACCTAAATTACTGTCTCGAATATATACTTGTCTGCCGTGATTTATGAATCCTTCCATTCACAATCTCTGAAAAGATCAGCGCAAGCAGAGATATAAAAACATCTGTCATTCTTTCCCCTTATTTCTACGTGCCTTCCCTCTTTTAATAATAAAATGTATCCGACGTAATAAAACATGCAGCGCATCTCTTCTTTTTATTCCACGCGAATTGTCATCGTCAATGATACTTTTTATGTAATAGTTTCGCGAAAAATATATGTCACCCATTGCTGCATCACCGACATCCGTGAGTAATTTCGCCGGCGACGTGTTTACAAGCATTACGAGAAAAGTTTTGTCATCGTTTCCTAGCAGAAATAAACTCGACGAGAGACACGTAAACCTTTAAATATTTAAATAGCTCGGGGAATTATTTTAAGAGGAAAATCGCACGAGAACGAATGATTAGGACGCGTGCGTGATTTATTTCGATGCGAGTTATCGAGATGATCATTCTTAACATTCTTTCATTCCTTTTTAAATGCATCGCCTTCTTTTTACGTTATAATGGACTGTCACATTGATTAAAAATATCCCGTTAAAAAAAGTTTGGAAATTATTTTTTACTTCTGAGAGATACACGCGCCATGTTATTTCAATATTGTAGTAATACTTCATTCGCCATCGGTCGACCTGAGGAAGTTTCTTCATATTTGCATATTTTTCACATATATATATTTATAAAGTCTCTTCAGATGAAATATATGTGGGAGAACATTTATTAAATTAAAAAATCTCTATTACGTATTTTTATCTTTACTAATGTTAAAGTTTATCTTCGCTCAAAACACATTTTCCGCTCCAACTTTGAATAATCGTGTTTTGCTTGAATAAGAAAGAAAATTTATAATATTTCGAGAACGCAAATTCTATAAACATATTTTCCTTCCACGACTATATCAGTGTGTATATGTATGTATATAGGAGCGTTTCTTAAATTTATCTCCCTTTTTACCTAAATATTAATTGGAAGCTTTATTTATTTTGTTTCACGTTGCAGATTAAATTTAAGATGATCAAATTTCCTAGCAGCAGCTGACATAAAATGCCTTTCTCCGAGAGAGAAACGATCAACTTTCTCCCGAGCACGGAGCGATTTTCTTGAAAATCTAAAATTCTTTGTGCTATAGACGTGTGCAATATCATAAGATTTAAAATTAGATTTTTCTTTTGCAAAAGAGACTTTAATTTTACATATATGACTAAAAATGCAAATTAATGTTGAAATTATAAAAAGTAAAGGTAATATCTCTTTCATTTATTCGCAATTTCTGAAATTTATTCTCTCTCGCAATTTGTATTTAGATCATCATTGAAAGTCACGATTGGTCGACCTGAAAAGGTTTCTGCATATCTGCATATTTTTCACATATATATTTATAAATTCAATTAAAATGTGTGTGAGGAAAAATTTATTAAATTTCCAACATTTTTAAAAAGATCTGTTATTTTAATCTTTACTAATGTTAAAGATTCCTCTTCGCTCAATGTGATAATTCAATCATTAATATTTCGAGAAAGTCACAATTTCTAAAGCATCCTATACATATTATTCGGTTTATATTCCACGACCAAGGCGATGCGATGTAGGATCGTGTTGGCGATAAAATCGCGTGGGATATCTCTCGATCTGACCGTCATCGAAAGCCTTTGCGAATTCTTTCGCTGACAATCCTCATTATCCTCCTCGTCGCGAAGCGCGAGCACGTCCGCGCGGCTTACACGATCGTATACACATGTAGAAGCGTACGTATTCGAATCGCATATGTAGCTATGTTACTCTTGAGTCTTGTAATCGGTACGACGCTCACGTGCCATCGTCCAAAAGGAATATCGGTGAGCGAGTGCAGTGCGGTCTGACTCTAAGAAAATTGGTCGTATAGTTGTGTCAATAGATCCGCGGGTGTGTCTGTGTATATTTGTATCTACGGGTGTGTGTATTTGTGTGACAGGAAGCGGCCAAGGTTAGCGATGCATCATCGTATTGTGTCATGGAAGAATCGATTACGCGTCGAGCGTGTACCAGAGAAAAGTGTGCCGCGGGACGAGATGCGGAAAAGTTATATTAAATCTGGTTGACGTTGCCTTTAACTTTAAGAATTTGCAACATCTTCTTGTTGTTCCTAGAACGCGCATCTTCGGAACAAAGCCAATGTATTTTTTTTTTTTTTTTTTTTCCTTTCGCGCCGAGGACAACGGCGAGGAATAAAATTTGATACGGTTAATATTTTCTGAGAGGCGTCTCTCCATAAATCTTTCGGGGTACCTTTTTAATCTCACGCTTCATCTACCCCATTGCGAGTCTCGTCTTCTTCTCTTTACGTTCGGGTATCGTGGAGCGCACATTCTCAGATGCAATTATGGAGTACAGTCTAATAAAAGCCCTTTCGCGGGGCTATAAAGAATTCCGAAGTACATGTTAGAAACACAGCGTAACGATGAGAGATGTTAATTATGTATTTCTGGTAATAATATGTTTCGGTAGAAAAATAGGCATCTCTTTAATTACTCCGAATATAAGGAAGCTACTAAAGCACGCTATATAACGATCCGGTTCGATGCTCTCAGATCGACTAATCCATACCGGTAGAAGTTCCTGTTAACTTTGTGATTTATGGATCGCGTTAATTCATTCCTCTAGAATAACAGCTCAAACTGAATTATTGACAACCATTAGATTGTCTCAAAACAAAGCATATTGGATATAAATATAATATAGATTGGTATTATATATAAAAAATACTAGCGGATTTTTTGTCAAAAAAATAAGCATCTTTTATTGCACAAAGTTGCTTATTTTTTGACAAATAAAACTGATCTGTCCATATTTTTTTTTAATATGATATATAATACTAGTGTAATACTCTACTTGTACGAAACACCTTATAAAGAGATCTCGGTTCCCCTATTTTGTTTCCCCCATTCATATATGTATAAGACGACCACAAATATTTACACCCTTGCGTGCCACGCAGGAGCACATGTCGCGGATTTGTAACCACTGTGTATTATTAGTCGTCAATCGTAGTCGCGCGCGCGTCTTGTCGCGATGTCCGCATATTTCACGGCTTCGCCGAGATAACTTTCGCTAAAGTAATTCCCGTCGTGTTATTTTGGTATTTCAGAACAGCGCGCCATGCGTTATCAATCTTAACGAAACGAGGAACGAGGACCCGGGACGAGGAATCTGCGAGCGGTAAGC
The DNA here is from genome assembly GCF_030449975.1 of Polyergus mexicanus. Lineage (NCBI taxonomy): Eukaryota > Metazoa > Arthropoda > Insecta > Hymenoptera > Formicidae > Polyergus > Polyergus mexicanus. The sequence goes on along the minus strand of NW_027223321.1, from coordinate 11,845,001 downwards.
GGCTAAAGCGTCGAAGGTAATGTACGTCAGGACAGAATCCTGATTAAGTAACTTTAATTTAAAATATTGTCTACTTGTTTTTTACTTTTCTCATTCCCACGATTTTGTCTAATAATGTATTTTCAAATGTAAATTGTCGCGTACGGAAATTTTTCGACATCAATTCTCGTATAAGTATAATTACGGGAGCAAATAAAATCAATCTCGATTATTTCCAAGAGCGATACTCGATCTTAAGAGTAAACTCAACTCGAGAAGAAAATTTGTCGAAAGCGGGACGAAAAGCAATGCTGAAATGTATTTGAAAATTATTCTAATACAAACAAATTTTTTATTTATAAATAAATAATAAATAGGAAAAAGTAGAAAAGAAATTAGAGTTAATCGCACAATGAGAGTTACGTCATCTCCCGCGATCGAATTTTCGAGATATCGCATTTGGCGGAAAATGTTTACGTTGATACTTGACATTCGCAATATCGTCGATTTTGGGTTGAAAAATTCGCGACGGCGGAGAGGTTTCGGGGATAAGCAACGACACTCGGCGCAACCGAATCAGTATAACCGGCTACTCTCTGTCATACCGCGGAGCGCGTATTATCGCGGTGCGGTCTAACGGTGCAGCCAGTCCGGCAACGCGAGTGCATCGAAGCGTACCCGAGATTCTCCTTCGCTCGCGGTCCTGCATCACGAGTTTGTCGGCAGTCATAGTTAGAGAAGGAGAGAGAGAGAGAGAGAGAGAGAGAGAGAGAGAGAGAACGACCACGAAATATTCCCTTCGATTTGTCGCGCCTTTTCCTCGCTCGCATCCGCACTCGCGAAATGACAAAGCCAGGACACAGACATGGATGATTTTACGTTAAAAAAATTTGGATTACGATTCAAATACGCAAATGTACAAAGAACGATTTTGTACGCGGACGGTTTCCGCTCTGAGAAATAAATTTAATAAACGCGTGTATATTTTCGCGCTAGCTTCGACAATATCATTAATTCTACTCCGCGATACGATGAGGAGAGCGAGTACGAGGATGAAGCATTGATTGAGAGGCACGTGTCATTAAATATAATTTTGCTTAGACCAAATATTTTTGCGCGATTGTCATTACGAATTATGAATAAATGAAACCGCGAATAGAGAGAGGAGCCTTGTCTTAAGCTTCCTGTACGGATCGCCGAGTTTTTGCTCTAACGGTAGAAGAGTCGAGTCATTCTCTTTCCATAACGATCGATTCCCTTACATTTTGATGCAACGTGCGAGACTTTATCGCGATTGTATCGTGCTCGTCTATCAGTCTCGATCCTCTCGCGTCACTGAGAGATGTTGCGATACCTTTGGAATAGCCATTATCCTTTCAGCAGCGAGGCCATTAAAAAAGATGCGATTGATATCCGGCCTTCCGCTGGCGCAATCTCGACTTCCTCATGCAGCCGGCTACCGTGTCCGGCAAAGAAAGAAAGAAAGAACCGTAACAAATTTCTCAGCAGCAACTATCCTTCAATGCTTCGCAATATCGTGGATTTAGGAAGACAATAGCTTCGCAATTTATTTACTATAGCATTGTATTACATTACGCAATTTTGCAATGTGTGAAGGATTCTTGTTAACGAGTCAAGATATTTTTATTGTATCAGATTAAAAGAAAAGAAAAAAAAAAATTAAAAAATAAAAATATTAGTTTCCTCTCCGTCTTTATATCTGTCAAAATTTCATGGACATTAAATATAATAAATTAAAATATTTGTTCGATGGAGACGACGAAAAAAGTTTTGGGAAAAACAATATATAAAACAGTATTTTATATATTCTGCGAATCTCTCTCTGTCATTCATTTCATATCATTAAAAGTACAAGAATAATTCGTATCCCTACCTTGCGATTCACTTTTGCACTCATTCTCTCCATCATATCGTATGAGTAGAATTAATGATATTATATCGAAGCTTAATAAGTAGCAGGATTGTTATTTTCAATTTCGAGATACTGCCAAAGACAAACGTTCGAAGAGGACGAAAATAATTAAGGGCTATAAAATTATTTGCGTAATAGGCATCTTAAAGCATGGCACGAGTACCTCGTATCTCAGCAGCCGGCGGGAGACTGGGAGAAGTGTAATATTACCGAAGGGACTGTAATATGATTTAGCGCTCAGGCTTTACAGCGCCGCGCGTTAAGAGATTCTTTTTATTTCGATTCTCAGCCTCCCCTCGTGCGCGATATGCTAATGCGGCTGTAATACGATATGGGTTGATAGTATCGCGGTATAACATCGCCAATTAAATCGTACTTAGTTATTTTCTATTAACTGTTGTTTCTTTTTCAATGTATATATAGCGCATCAATTAAATAATTAAGTAACCGCGGGCGCGATTCGCTGGAATGGCACGTTCGGGGAAAGGAAACGCAGGAAGCGGGAAATAGTTACAATCGCCATGAGACTTCTCATGGCGTTACTTTCTGCGTTCGCATTCGAGAACGTGGCTCCTCCCCGGATAAATACGAAGCTGTCGTATCTTTGACGAGCTTTAACAAACCGTCCCATGATCCGTCATTTTGCGATTTTACGGAAGGATACTTGCGATCGTTTATAATTTATACAATGCGCGGAACGTTGTTTAGTAACAATATCTGATAAGTACGAAATTATTTTTTTACGCGTTAAATGGACCATCATTTACTCTCTCGTGTAAATATTGAATTAAATCTCCTGGTGATTATTTTTGTCAAGATATACGTCCCTGTTTGAAACGTGTTAAGAATATTTATTTGAAAAGAATATTTTATTTATTTACTTGCATATTTTATTTATTTACGTGTAAATAATTGTTTTGTATATTTTATGTAAAAATGTATGCGTTAAGAATATTCTTTTATTATTTTTATTTTAATTACAAATAAATCATCAAATTTTCGCTGACGATAAATTAATTTATTAACTCGCCGTCGATAAAAGAAACGATAAATCTGAAACGGCCTACATATATATCTTGTTATTTTGGCATAATTTACTATAACACTCGTTACACGTTTCTCGAAATACACGTTTCACTAATCGCTTCCAATGTGATTTATATATGTATATTGCGTCACACTCAATTAATACAACTATTTCTAGCCCATGCGATGTTTGGCACTAATAAATAGCCCATCATATCCGTCGATTACTCTTGAATTATGCACTCACCGCGCATTTAGGTCCGTAGTAGTTTTTTAAAAGTAAGGACGTCCATCGATATTAATATTGCTGTTCGAATCTATTTTTATTCTTAACTATTGTGTGTGTATGTTGTGTGTGTGTGTTTGATGGCTCGATCTTTAAATCGTCGTTCTGCATATCTATAGCGCGACGATGCCTTTTCTCATACGTCTTTTATTATTCGTTATTTTATATTTTGTTATTTTTTATTTTATATTTTTGCTTACATCTTTCTTATTTTTCAAATCGCGTAAAAGCAACGATCTTAAAAGTCTCTTATTCTTGCTCGCTTAAAGTTGTTTGATCCACGCTAATCTCTCTGTTCTTTTTTTCGAATAACAAAAGTACAATATATTCCAAATAGATGGACGAATATGATATCCGTTGACGATTTTTTTTTCTGGTATTTTCGCTCAATGTAGCAGTGAACGTTAGTGCTCGCAGGGCGAGACGATGAGGACCGTTCGCGAGATTCTCACGCGCTACTAAATACACAACCGGGGCGAACAACCAACGACGGACGATTTGCTAAGCGTTATCCGGTTTTCAGCAAACGGAATCGTGAATTCGCCGGCAACGATGATGGCAGTCGAGTGATTCGCGCGTTTCCACGCGAGTGTATTTTAACCAGGAGTATATTTTTACCGTCATCTGTGGCGTTTATCGTGCATACCGGTGTACGATCGTGCATGAACGAAACGCACGACGAGATATTTTTATAGATACGACTAGTAATATCTATAATTTGTACGTTTACTCGATGCAATTACTGGCGGTAAACGTAACAGTATCTTTAAGTAGGCTCTCTCGAGGCCGCGGCAGCTATAATCGTCTAGCGCATATCGTTACACTTGCGATATGTCATCTTCGTTTTTGTAATTTATAAAAAGCGAGCTTCCCCAAGTTATGCGGGAAGAATCATGAACGTTATACCGCTCGGTGGCGATTGATCATCCATAACTTGCAGAACTCAACGTGTTTAACTTTTGTCTATAGTAACGGAATTTTGATGCGGCATTTCTGACGTGGATTTTACATTGATATGACAAACATCGAAGATAACATAATCTGCATTTATCCGTTTTACATCTCGCGACGAATAACGGCTTTCGCTGCTCCAGTTGAATAGGAAAGGACTGCGACTTAACTCATGGGTCATGCCATTTCAAGATATTGCACAGGGTGTACTAAAAATCGTTGTTTTCTCGGCTACAGATCCTTTGATCGATATTAAAATAAAAATAGAATCTTTAAATAATTTAAATTAATTTAAAATTAATCATTACTTAGTAAATATTAAATTGGAAATATTTAAATCACAACTTTTAATTTCTTGAAAAGATATAAATATCTATATAATTTAAACCTCTCTTGAATTAGGATTATGTGAAAACAAAGTTGGATTTTTAAATTGGACGAAGAAATCTTTTCATTGAGTTATTATTGGTTTTACTATTAATATATATATCTGTGTTCGAAAGAAAGTTTGATGCGTATAAACAATGACTGAATATACGGGGGAAGGAAAATTTACGTTCTCTGGAAGTTGCTCGTGGGAATGTGGACGGTCGTGTCGCTTCCTCGTGCTTCTCGGATGATACCCGAGAACACGATGATTCCTTTATAGTACATGTCGTACATGCAATGTCGCGCTTATCATTAAAATTTATTATAGCATATATTAGGATATAACAGCGTATATTAGGAACTGCGAACGCGTAATTTTCCGATAATAAAATCTTTATAAAATATAATAAGATTGCTAATAAAAATATATAATAACTATTTATTAAATCAACAAGATTAACAAGATTAATGAAAAATGATAACTTTTAGTATATTTCAATCATCAGAAATATATATCGTAGTAATACCTACACGCATTCATATTTCATAATAGAAAGATATTTTTTCTACAAAAGTGTAAATTTTCTAATTAAAAGTATTATTAAAATTATTTTTAATATATAATATCCTTTTTTTTGTTCGATCAAAGTGTCCGCGATTAATTACGTCCTCGCTATTATCTGATACCGTGTAATGATCGTTTTTATTATATTCGCTGTCAGTTTTCTGTAGAGATCACTCGTATTTCTTGTCGCAGATGTTGCCGAAATTGACGATCCTGCTCTGGGCGGCAATCCCGATTGCGTTGTCTCAGAGCAACTATGCGTCGCAAGGCAACAGCATCGAATATCAGCCGGGACTGCCGCCGAGCACGGTCCTCGACGGCAAGGTCACCAAGCTGGACGACATCTCGCCGATTATATTTCTAAATCGAACCAAGGCCTATTTAAACTGCGGCCAGGGTAGCATGGAAGTCGAGCTCAAGTTCGAGGAGCCGTTCTACGGAGTTGCCTATGCCGATTTTGATCGCAACAGCGCCTGCATATTCAAAGGACGAGGCGCGACCACCGCTAAATTGGAACTACCTCTGAAGGGTATGTTCCGTATTATATATTTGATATTTACTTGTATGAAATAGAATAAATTTTTATTTTACAAAAGCGTAAAATTCTGTCAGAAATAAATTGTTTATTAAGACATAAAATTGACAATACGTAAATCACATATTGTATATAAATATGTAATAATGTTGTGTAACTATTGTAAAATTTAATTCGTATCAAACAATTTTATAGAACAATGTAATATATTTTTATTCAAAACGCAGGGACAAAACGATCTCTGAAAATTGATGCAGTTTCATAGATTATTTTGATGCGATTAATGCTTTTACGAAATATTTCTCTTTTTAATTCGGATATATAATTATACGATCATATAACTTGTTGCGTTTCGATCGAGAAAGTTATCCCATTTTTCTACCGCGATCAATCTTTAATTTTTCATCGTACGAAAACAATTTGCATTTCAGGATGCGGTACAAAGCAGGATCCACTGCGTGTATTTACCAATAATGTGGTCGTTCGTTTTCATCCCGGATTAGAAATGGACGGAGATGAGGTTATCACTATAGTCTGCAGATATCCTCCACCCGTAGCGCCTGCACCTCCAAAGCCTCCAGAGAGCATGTAAGAATTCTTTATTAAAATGCTTACCGGCAACAATATATTTGTCAGTTGTTTGGCAAAAACCAAAGATGGAATTTGAAACATTTTCTCACTTTCATATTGAGATTTTTAATTTATTAAGTGATCATTATATTATATCTGCATATTAATTTTTTATATTAATTTATTTACTTAACGAATTTTAAATCAGAGAGAGAAAGAGAGAGAGAGAGAGATATTTTTTCTTTTTAAGTGGTTAAAATAATTTATCACATTCTCGAAATAATGGATGTCGTTCTTGAATATTCTCGGTTGTCCTTTCTTTCAAGAGAACCATCGATTACTATCATTACGCCACTAAATTTTGCGACTGACGTCAACTACCATCATCATGATGATTTATGAATAACTAAATTCAATTTCTTCATTTTTTTTTTTTTTAATTCATACGTAATGTATATTATTAACGTTCAGACAAACAAGAATTTAAAGAAACGAATATCACGAGAGATAACACGCGCCTTTGCTATTTAAATCGTTAAGCATCTGTGATAGATGATTCATTTGATATCGCTGTATTTGTCGAACGAATAACGTTGTTGTTATTTATACTGTCTCTTCTTCCATTTCCGGAACATTTGCCGCTCCGCTCTAATTTGATTTCCATCCGTAGATTGGCTACATTGACACCCTCGCCGGTCACCGAACCGCCGCTGAAAGGCTTCCAGATCCTGTTGATTATCTGCGCGATCCTGTTCCTCTCGCTGCTCCTGCTAGGTCTCGGCTGTTCCTACATGTGCCTGAAGCGCCGAAACGTCCGCGTGGTCCATCGACATCCGTTCGAGAGTGGCACCGGCTCCGAGATAACGAAGCTTTCCGGCTCGACCCTGAGCAACATTACCATGTTCGAGGGCCTAAAGATACCACGCGCGCACGCCCTTCTTCACGCGACAGCCGCGTCCACTTCCGGTAGTGAGGCGAATCTGGTGATCGATCATTCGGACACGTTACCGAGCGATTATCCGAGCGAGAGCCACTCCGAGGTGAGTCCCGATAATTGTTGGCGAAGGCGGATGATCGAACGTTCAGCTTATTAAGCAAATATAAAACAAGAGCGTATCGCTCTCGTATCTCATATCGTATTAATCCTTTTAATATCGAGCTATGAATACAAACTTTTGTGTGTGTCATAAATTTTAATTTATTCAATCTACGAATTATTAAAAACTGTGTAATATCTTTGACACCTAATATCAATTTTATCACATATACCATAAAATGCCGCCAACTTCAACGATAGTTATATATTCTAAATATGCATTAATTTATGATTTTATACGAAGAACTTGAAGGACATTTTTCTAAATATCCTTTTAGTCGGAAAAATTCTAAGTAAATGCGCAATCGATTTACACAAATCGACTCTGTCTCCTACAGGTGGACGAAGAACGTTCGCTGCCTGTATCCTCCGCTGGATCTTACGACAACAAGGCATTCGTCGATCATCGCGAGATCCAGCATCAGCGTCAGGTGGAAATGCGTACTTCAAGTTCCTTATATTCCGAGACAGTCGCCGCCGAAGTGGAAACCTCTTCGATGACAGCCGCGAACGCGTCCAGAATCATGATACCGCGTCACCCCGTAGCCGTTCCGCTCGAGCCCAAATTCGACGTACAGATGAGAGTGAAGAGAGCACCGCCACCGCCGAGCCCGTTGCCATCGGAGTCGGACGTGGCGAGCATCGCTCTCGAGAGAAATCTGACGACCATCCTGGAGAGAGAGGAATCTACTCGCTCGTTGGAAAGCGCACCCTATCGAATGACGACCTTTTCCTACGTTCCCGAGCTTCACGGACCACCGGGTGGTGGATCCTCTGTTTCCACCATCTCTCGACAGCAGACGCCTCCGGTCTATTCGAGAATTCTGCGTAAACAGGCGGAGCGGGAGACGACCGTGATTCAGGAGAAACTCCCATCGCCGACGACCGAGCAATCGCCCTTGCAACACGAGATTCGCCGGCCGAGATCCCTCACCTCCCTGAATACCGAGCTCACCGAAACTCGCTCGCTGACCGAGGTGACAGACGCATCTCACGCCAAGTATCGGGTGGCGAGCATCCTGGCACCGACTCCGCCGCCGCCGCCTTCCATCGCGCCGACCACGTCCACCACCACGACTCACACCGCTATTCAGCATCGCGAACACCGTCTGCTACGCGGGGAGATGACCGAGCCACTGGTCGAGCCGCAGATGGTCGCGCCTCGCCGTCCGGAGATTACGACCCACGAAGTGGACGATGTGTTTCTGCGCACCGTCACGGAAAAGAAGACGATCGAGGACGTGGAGCGTCACTCTCGTCAAGTCACCGAGTATCGCGCCAAGCCTCAACCGCCGCCAGATCTTAAATGGGACATCACCATCAGGAACTATCCGACGGAGGATCTGCCACCTCCGCCACCGGAATGGGAAAACTTCTCCGATGTCAGTTCAGCTTCCAATTTAACCATAACGAACGAGCCATTAAACGCCGGCGTGGACTACGAGCCGGACATAAGCATCGAGCCGACTTACACCACGCGCGCCGAGATTCCCTGCAGGCCGTCGCTCTCCGCTTCCCGTCGTTCCCTCGACGATGCCGACGCCAACTGGTACACTAGGCTGGCACGCGTCCTGGAACCGCGTTACGCCACCGAACTGACGGACGAGGAGCGCGTCAAGTGGCGCGAGATCATCACGACCGAGAGCACGCTACGCACTTTGCTAACCGAGGCAGTGGTCAAGGAGGATTACGAGCTGATACGTAAAGACGCGAGATACATCAATCTGTTCCCGCCAGCGAAATGGGACGTGATTATTCGTATTCTGAGCCCACCGTCGACGCACACCGGCTCCACTTCATCCTCCAGCCACGGCAAAAATCATGGACAGAGATACAAACGGTCGAAATCATCGGAATGGGACACTAGGTCCAGACGATCCTCCCTTCCCACTCTGTACGAGTACGAAAGCGACGGTGGCAGCTCGGCGCGCACCTTAGGCACTCAGAGTCATCATCTGCAGACATCACAATCCACCACGACTATGATCGGTGGACAAGGCCGTCCGCGCCGATTAGGCGGTTCTGTTCGTTCGCGAGGCGCCGGCGCCGGCGCCGGCAGCGAGGCCGATCTGAGATCGATGTCCGAAATAACGGTCCGTGACTTTGCTCGGATGGACCGGGACGATCTGACTAGCTTGAGTTCCTTTGAGGGCGCGGATTCTCTGGTCAGATCGCTCAGCCAACCAAGCTTGGCCAGGTCAGGCTCGGAATTTACCGAACACTGGGGCATGCCTTCCGGCAGTCTGCCACCGTGGGCGACCGCGGAGGATGGCACCAGCTCTGTGGAAACGACACCGAGAGCGATCAGGCGAGGCGACAGATTGGAGGTACTCGCCTCCTTCGACGAGCATAGACGAGGCCCGTCCGTCACGAGATCGAGTCGATACGCCGAGAGGGAACTTAGCGTGCGCGTAACGGAAAGTCAGAGGGCCTCGGAATGGTTTAACGACAACAATTCCGAACCGGAGATGCAGATATAAGCGACTCCATATCACACCAATTCACGGTTTTTACTTCGAATTTACCTAGATATAGGGGCGACATTGTTTAATTTTGACGAAAGTCTAAATTATGTCTGAAGGAATTAGAAATGAATTTTGACAATAGGCAACACCGTTTGTATTTTACAACAAATCGAAAAGCTTAAGAGATCTTTATTCTGTAATTTTTTGAGTAATGAAGTTTTTTCATACCGTCATTTTTACAATGAAACAGGATTTTTTTTTTGTAATCGAGTTGATTTCTCAATCGGTTCGATTAATTAAAGGAAAAATATTTCTTAAAAATAAAAATTATATTTAACATTTTCAGAAATTCTGTGAATAAAATTGAGAGCTTCCGAGAATCCTAGCAGAGAAGATTGTCAACTTCAAATATTGTTTAAATATAAGAAGAGTACTGCTCAAAGAGAATCATGAAACGCGAATTAGAAAAAAATTTATTAAAAGATCAGGGGACATTTTTTTATTTTTCAGTCCTTCGCAACTCCTCCACAGATCCGTATGTTTTCTTTTCTGTTGCGAGTCACGTTATGACGGATTATCATTTATACAAGCGCTCATATTATTCTCACGGGCACTTTTTCGGTCGGTGACTCTACGTGAATCGCGCATTACGAGTGCCACCGTTGTTTGTTTCGCTCTCAAGCGAAGACTTCCTGTATGATCGATATCTTGCCAAGAATGACAACGCACACGGACGGGCAGCGAAATACAAAATAACCTTTCGCGAAGTAAAATTCACTTATTTGTTGCCGCCTAGTTTGCCCTATTTCCTCCTAAAACTCTTGGCCTACGTTCACTGCCTGGATTCGCTGTCCGTCGCGCCCGACAGCTTGCTCAAACTTTCAATAGTCCCAATTTCGCGACCGTCTCCCGAATCATTCCTTCGATATCGAGATCTCCCGATGTTACGGTATCCCGATTTTTCGAAAACTTGCTCAGCCGCCAGTCTCTTCACACTCGTCACTCGTAACGCGTAGACGTAGATCACGCGAGTTGGCTTATCTCGCCACGAGTGAGTCCGCAGATTCTGGCGAGAATATCGTGAGAGAATCATATACAATTTGCAGAGATTAAACCATTAAAATCTATACTGGCGATGAAATTTTTTTATCAATAACTGCGCTTTCAAAATATCGTGTCATTTTATCGTATCATTTTTATTTAATTAGCATTTTGTAAATCACAGAGAATATTTTACAACAATATACAAAATACGAATTTGAATAGCACAATCTTGTTCGAATATCTTCAAAAGGTTTAAACGGATTAAATGTTGGAAATGTGTTAACATTCGATCCACAGGGGGAAAATAACGCAAGAAAGAGAAAATGGCAGAAAATGTGGGAAAATAATAAATAATCGTATGAAGAAACGTAATCGCATGATAGGACGTAACGTTTGCGCACGACGCAGCCTGTCCTCAGCTTCCTAATATTCGATAGATCGCGCAGACCGATCTCTCCCTCTTTCTCTCTTTTTCTTTCTCAAAGATCGCAGGGAATCACTCATAGCTCGCGATTAAAACATTCCCGTTTGCGATACAGCTGCGATAATAGTCTACTTAAGTAGGTAACGAAACACACGGTGCTGGGTTATATGCTTTACAAACGATAGCTAAACTTCTCTCTCCAAGATCATTTATCTAATCCCCTTCCTCCAAGCCTTCTATCCGATTTAAATGTGTTGTCGTCGGAGTACCTGGTCTCGGTCGAGATACGTATCGACCGACATGGTACATTCGCGCGTAGATAGGTATATTTGTAATTATATACGGCGTACCTTTATGGCTCTCTCATCGCGTTTTCTATCTACGTGCAGTCATTAAAGAAGTCTTCCGAATCCTTGAGCTACGAAATGGGAATTCGGTAAGATTGTAAAAATTACACTGATATATCAGAGCGCGATTTTAGTTCTCATAGCGATCGTACGTAATTCGTTCCGAAACTTCTATGTTTGTTTTGACAATAGCCAACGATTTGAAAGGTTTTGCTTTCAAAAGATAATATTATCCTTCGCTTTGTTTGCGTACCGTTAAAATTAACGGATGTTAAAATTTGCGCGAACAAAGCACGTTGTGATAACGCAAAACTAATATCTGAAACAATATCAAATAATTGCGCCAGCGAATTTTCAGATGCAATATGCAATGTCGAAATATAATAGCATCTAAAATAAATTTACCGTACATATATAATCTCTCGGGATATCAAGAATTTTTTCGAAAAACGCATCGCGTTTGAATTATTTTCGCGCAATTATATATCGACAATTAATGTACGTTGTATTTTAATTTGTACGTTGTTGTAACGTTGAATTATAATATTTAACGATACTACCAATGTATGACGAAGCGATTGCAATACTGTTCTCAATTCATACACAATTCAATATAATCGATGTGCGGAATAAGAAGCTCGTGCAATCGTTCGATAGTTCAAGACCGAGTCGATCGTTTGCGAGACAAACCCGTCCAAGGGCTTGATATCGATATCGCATTTGAACAGATAATTTTTTATAAATTTTGTATTATAGAACGACGCATAGAAAGCAGTCATTGCGCCCGCTTTCTTTACATGTGACCGTAAATCAAAATCAATAATAAAGTTATGCATTATATCTGAAACATCGAAACGAATATCACGCCGTATTAATCGATGAATAAAGCATAAAGTGCTCCAGCACGAAAGGGATATTAATCGCGTAAAATGGGATAATAAATCATCTTTGAAATATTACATAACAAGTGTTATCATCAACGTACGAATTTTTATCTCGACGTCGGTTACATCGTCCTTTCAGAGCGTCTTCCAACAAAGACTTGCTATCGCGAGCAAAATTCAATGTCGAAGAAAGAGAAGAGAAAAATGCTTCAGATAAGAGAAATTAATGAAAGGCTTGTACTTAACTTATGGGATTAACGTGGAATGACGCGTGGAATTAGAAAAACTAAAAATGAAATAGTGCGCTATATTAGTGTTATATATAGAAATTAACATAACGGATAATTCTTATAGGGACGGCTTATCGTTTTTATATCAAATTTTGTAAAGGATGCGAATTGCGTGTGAATTGGTCGTTTTGTCGAATCGAACGTACCCGTACCAATATTCGCAAGGGTCTTCCGCGGGTGAAATGGGTGCTACTGGAATGTACATAACGAGACGAGGGATCAAATTAAAGGAAAATAGGGGAAACTGAGTCTGGTAAAATGGCTGAAACAAATTGCCAATACGCTCGCTGTCTTGACGGTACTGTTTCGATATAAGCGGCGGATATATATATATATATAAGTTTGTATACTAAACTCTCCTAAATTGTAACTGCTAACAAATGTCGACAGCGCACGAATCGCAAGGTCTGAGTGCGTTATATAAATCATGTAACCCTCGCTTCGTATTACTTCGCGGGAGATTAATTTACACGGCCCGACGTGTTGTCGAAGCTATGATAAAATAGCGCGCGAGTTCAACAGTAATGGCGAATAAATGAAAAGTGTAATGTGATCTTCGAGCGAGGTCGGCGAGAACATGGCTATTAATAAAATTAGTTACTAAAAGCGGCTTGTACCGTTACCCTTATTAACGAATAAATATTTTATGATGACTTTACTGGGAAAATCTTATTCTAGCGTATCCGTACAGAGAACATTATCTTGTCTACGAAGGAGATTACTGCTTCGAAACATTATCAGGAAAATACTTTCTCCCGATATTTGATAATTTTATTTATGCCATATTAACCAAGTGTGCTCAACTAGATTTTTCCGAAAGTAAAGAGACGATTTGAAATTTTAATTTCAAGAATACATCAAACATACGATGTAAGAGAAAAGAAGTGTGGATGATGAGATTAAAATTGAATTCATCCAAATCTATTTTCCGAATACATATACTATACCAACCTAATACACTTCCGAGTAATTAATCATTCCATATCACAGAAAAAAAAAGAGAAGAAGGTAAGAAATAGCATTTGAGAAGACGCCGAGACGAAAAGGCGTCTTCTCGTGATAATTAGATCGCACCTCCTGCGAGAACTCACCAGGTCTTCTCGCCAGGAATAATCGGCGAAGCGGAGGAAGGAATGTGTCTAAATTAATTACGAGCCGGGAAAGAATTCCCCTGCAAAGCGTCGGATCCATCGAGATCGACAGCAGCCTTGGGCGATCATGGCGAGTGATCGCGAGGTCGCGTCGAAGTGGAAATAGAGAAAGAGAGAGAGAGAGAGAGAGAGAGAGAGAAAGGGTGAGAGTATGAAAGAGAGGGGAGAGACGGAGCGCACATATACGAGGGTGCTTCTCTATAATTGCTTCGCGTAGTCCTTTTGATCGATCCCTCGGTGGAAAAAGACGCGTCCCTCCCAGTCTTCGCTTCTCTCTCGCTTCGAGATATATGCGCTTGTTTTTCCGAAAATACGCGATCCGTCCGAGCGCCGCACATATAGGTACGTGTGTACTTTGCTTCTTCGACCATGCGGGGCGGATCGACGCATGCGTTTTTCCCGCGCACCCTTCGCGGAATTATCTTGGCCGTGAATCGAGCAGTCTTCCACGGTCTTTCCCGAGCTTGCTCGCGATCCGCGAGCAAGCTCCATGGATTGAGGGAGAATCGCGCGCGCATCAAGCCGCGAATTTCGCGAGAAATCCCGATTACGTAATAAATATATATATATATATATATATATATATATATATATATATATGTGTTATACGCGACAGCGGGTATGTACCGTATAATGTGATATATTCTCTCAGTAATGGAATGACTCGAAGACGATTGCGCTGCACATCCGGTGCGCGGCACGTGCACAGTTTAGGGGTAAGCGAGAATGATGCAACGCACGTGAGATGCCTCGGTTAAATGTCATTACTCCTACAAAAGTGAATCCCCATCGTGTTAATGACGTAGATACCAGAGATTATTCAATTTATTCGAAAATTCGAATTTGTTGCAAAATGTTGATGATATAAGCGTAATTTGTACTCGTCGCGTATCGCTATTTACGGTTTAATTATCATTGTTAAGATACAACAATAGATTACCGTTCTCCCGTCATATCGCAAACTAGTTAATAGTTAGGTTCATTCAAAGTGTACTTTGTTGCAAAATGTTTTATTCGCGCGACAACTTCGTGTCTGAACTATATAAAAGGGAGGATGAAATACGTGCCTAAAGCACATGCATATTAATTACGAGTTATATAGACGAGGTATATTTTATATATATAAAAAAAAAAAGCTCTTTCTCGAATTTCGTAGCAATGTGTAATTTTATTCAAAATTAACTCGTGATTAAAATTTTCACGCAGAATGTAAAACAGTTTTAATGAATAGATCGACATCTATTTCGAGATTTAATCGACATTTTTATATATTAGCTTTTTATTTCTACACGATTGTTTTTTCAGAGAGGCGTACCAGGCTGGAATGAAGCGTGAATCGCAATCAGGCTGCAGCTAACCGATTATCTTTATAACGTATAAGTGAAGCGTGCAAAAAGTAAGTTTAACGATCAATAGAGGCCTAAGGCAAACGTCTGCGTAATCTAGCGACGTGTCGCGTGTAATGCATAAAAATTTTAATAGCGCGACCGAACTCGTTGATGAATTTGTATATTTAAATGGAAATTTTCACGTGTGACGCTCTAATTGACATCCCAATAATACAAAGTTTAATTATCAAGATATTTAACGTTGAGTGTAAAACCGCGCAAAGAAACGATTGTTTGAGGACACTTTCGCGCGTAGAATCCTTATTATCCTATCGGAATTAAGATGACGCGAGGACATTTTCTAGAGTCTACTCGTACAGCTTTTAATATGCGTAACGCATTATCCGCGTATATGTTTTATAGAGGAGAATGAATAGCGAAAAATAAAATACGCTTCTTGACGCAAACTTGCGTTGGGCTGTTGAAAGAATTCCTATGACGCGTGAGCTCGTACGTAGCTGACGCGCAGTAAGGGCTCGTGCACGATTACTCGTTTAAAGGGAAAGTAATCGTTTACGCACGGGTAACTTCGCGATACATAGACACTACGTGCGTGCTCGAGGGAGACGCGGAAGGATACGCG
This sequence comes from Polyergus mexicanus, assembly GCF_030449975.1. Classification (NCBI taxonomy): domain Eukaryota; kingdom Metazoa; phylum Arthropoda; class Insecta; order Hymenoptera; family Formicidae; genus Polyergus; species Polyergus mexicanus. The sequence continues at coordinate 11,829,115 of NW_027223321.1, read as the reverse complement.
GAATAATTTTCCAAGTTACATTTGCAGTTTGCATCGTAGCGCTCGTCGCAGCTCACTTCGATTAGGCGAGTCCGAGATATCTCGAGACTGACTGGGAAGAACTTTGCGACTCGCGAGGAGAATGTCAATCTTAACTTTGCTAATTTGTTCTTTTGTTTAATATAATATTGATATTTATCCCGTTGAGAAAAATAATGCAACACGATAAACATTTTCTTTTTTAGCCCGAACAATTTTTCACAGAACAATTCTAATGTTAGTATTTGCTATAGAAGAGAAACAATGCAATGCGATACAAATTTTTTCTCTCTCACAGCTTCAGTAAAATTCCAGTAAAATAGGTCATTACGTAAATATTATTATCCTTTAACATGAGATTGGAAAGTGCGACGCGTGATGATTCTACGTTCTTCTAGATTCAACAATCCCGATAGAGTGATTCATCTAATCTATTTCTATCAATATCCAGAGAGAAAAAAAAATGTTGCAAAGATATTCTGGCAATTCTAATAATCTCAACGATGTAGCTTTTATCGTCAAACTTTAGTGTTTGTTATCGAAAAGGAAAAAGTAGCGACGGGAGAGCAAGGGAAATCCTCGGACAATAATCGCAATACAAGGTGGCCACACACGTTCCCAGTATCCACTCTCGGTCCATCGTTGATTGGATCGGTGAGGCGCGAGCAGATAAACTTTAGTCGACGCGCGCTCGCGCGCGAATAGCCGATACCGAGTAGGGAAGAGACGAGAGAGGGTGTTCTCAGGACAGGAGAGAGCGTCTACGGCGAGGGATGACAACGGCAAATACGTGGGGTGGTCGAAGAACTATGGTGGGGCTGGACGATGAGCCGCATACCGGCAACGGACGGTGCGAGTTATGGTGGCGAACGACGCCGATGGATAGTGGGGTTGAAAAGTAGCGCGCCCATTTACGCTCGTACAAGATAAAACCGTCGTGTCCCGCACCTGTGATCAGTCGGATCGACGACGAAGACTATCCGGAGGAGCGGAAGAGCCAGACGGGATGATCGCTCTTGACGAGACACCGAGAAGCGTCGTTCGCGACGAGAACCGAGGCAAGCAGTGTATCTCTCTTCGCGACGAGCGAAGATAGAATTCGATTAACAAACTGCGATCTCCCTCGATCTCCAGAGTTTCGGTATAGCTACTTTTCCACGGAGAAAGAGATTGTCGTTAGGCGGCACAGAGCGGAGAAGAAGCTTCTGTAACTGATAGGGATCCGTGTTTATCTCGTAAACTTTGTTCGGGAAGTTTAAGCTGGGATGCTATCACCATCGTCAGAACGGAGAGCCAAAGGTTCTCGCGGCGGAAAACTGGGTCTGGTGAGGATAAACTTCCTCGCGGCGGGAGATTACGCCGGTTGAATGGAAAACGACGGTGTTGTGACAAAAGGCTCTCCTCGGAAGAAAGGAACAACTGTTTGGCGCAAAAGTTCTCGCCGATCGCGAACTCGAGAGGCGATTGACGGAGATATAAATCGCCGTCCTCAGTCTACGACTTATCCGTCTGTTTCGTAAAAAATTATGACGCGTAATAACGGTCACGTAACCGAATCGTGAACAACATCGCGAACAAACAGAGTGTTGTCGAAAAATGAGTTCTTTGCGGAGGACTATCAATCAGTCGGCGAGGGAAGGCACGTCCATGAGAAGGCACGCGCTTTCCGGGCCCACCACGAAGAGCATGAAGAACGTTACCCACACGAACGCGGTGCCGGCTTCGCCGTTGCGATACAGGACCAAATACGAACTGCGAAGCATCAGTTTGGAGGGCAATAAGGTGCTACCATGGACCGCCAGGTGAGTCGATCTCAATTTTCTAGATAGCAGACCCTTCTTCCTCGTATACGTTGGAGGCGCGTCTCTTTTTACTTTTTATTACGTTATACAATATTTATGGATATCGCAAAAGAAATTTCTTACTGTTACTTCTAGTCATTTCGCTGCTTTTGCAAACCATCATCGAATAGCAATTTTATTATAATTAACGCTATTTTCTCGAAACTGAAAGAAAAAATATTAATAATATAAAGTATGATAAAATTTTCTCTCTAATATATAACAATTATTATATAGAATTATTATATATTATTTATATTAATTGTATATATTATTATATACAAAATACTATGAGAATAAATATAAATAAAATATAATTTCAAAGTTTTATATTATATTAATAAAAACGGGAAAATATAAATTGTTAATTCCTATAAAATTATATACATTATTCATGAGAGTATAAAATATCTTACGGTGCGAGAATTTAAAAGAGCAAGAACTTGAAACTTTTAGTCTTAATTTCAAGAATTGATACGCTTGATACAATCGTCTACTGTACTTACAGCGTGAGCTCGCGAAAGCGTGTGTTTCGCGTAATACTCTTCAGTAGAATCAATTTTATATATTCTACTTTGTGAATTGCTCGACACTAGAAACATCAGATATCGCCACGTCTTAGGAGTTTAATGATTCTGAGATTAGGGCATTACGAGCAAACCAATCAATCCGAGTACAAAGCCGAACAATCGCGATTCCCGCGATTGGTTCATCGCAACTGCTGTCGCTTGTGCTGATATTGATTGATGAAAAACAAGCTTTCGATCGTTTTCACGAACGATGTAACAAGTGCGCTTAATTATTTATGGACAAAACGAGCGAGCTTTCCAACTTGCTATTGTAAATCATTAAACAATTAAAAAAATTATATTAAATATAAAAATTATTATATTTTGAACATGTCAAACTTTTACTGCATATTTTGTTATAATATTATATTTTTGTTGACAAATAATTTTTCGCATTAACGGCGACAAGCGAAGAAAGAGGCGTGCTCCTATTTATGAATAAACGAAAGATTAATAATTGTATAAGTTGCGTTGTTGAGTGAAATTCTCGCTCGCTGTTATCCGACAAGTTTCATTTTTCAAACTCCTTCATCATGGAATTATATTATTATATTATATTAATTATTTATGTGCATACAAACATAATTGAAAATCGCCGTGAAAATACAAACGAAAATTAACAAGCATACATACATTTTCAAGGATATTCCAATCTATTGCCACGATAAGCATTGCATTTTTTCGATTAATTTTTTTTTTTTCCCATACATATATTGTACATGCGTCAAATTTCGCCCGTGAGTTTCCAATGAACAAATAGTGCTCGCGCAATTTTACATAGTCGCTATCTTATTAAAAATATATAACGCAACGTCGTATACACTTTTAGGACTTTGCCCGACTTTCCCTATGCCGAGCTTACGCTCGATTATTTATATCGTCGTCGATTTTTCGGTGCGACAACAGTGACGCTTGACAAACAATGCCCTTCGGAGAAACTTGGCTTAGCGTCGGCGAAACTTTTAATTGGCGGAGATTCGAGCGCGTGACTTTAAGACTCGATTAGGCGTAATCCCGATTGATGAATATCGAGTGGAATGTGGAAATTATGATCTCGAATTGAACGCAGATTAACCGATCGTGCCACACGACACACCGGCGCGATAATAAAACCGAGATAATCGGCGCCGTAAAGCAAACGCGCGGATTGCTCTCTAATCCTGCGGACGAAACGACGTACGTAAATCACGTAATATAACCGTATTACACGGTTACGAGTTATACGCGCTCATAATGCCGTGATTTACGAGCGGCCGCTTTGAAAATGATTTGAAGAAAAGTTATTTTCCCTCTTACATTCGAGGGAAAACGATACGGATATTTTTGCCGGATACGATTTTATCGAAACGATAGACGATCGAGAAATAAGGGAGCGAGATCCTTGCCCTTTTGGAATCCATCCTATTGTTTTCATCGATTCGCAAGAGAGAGAGGCTGCCGCGACGTTCCCGCACTTCCGCCATCGATTTTTAATGCGCCGGATACTAATTAGCTAAGGGCTATTAATTAGCTCCCCTTAACGATCGGAGTATATCTGAATTAATTCCGCGACGAAACATTTCCGCGTTATAATCGAGCGACATGGCGTCTTCGACGTTGAATATACCACGTGTCTGGCAGCAAATCGTTCATGAAGGTGAAGAAGACTATACGGTATTGTAGTTTTCGCGGAATCAAATAGCAATTTAGAAATAACGAAAAAACATTTAGTTTCACTCGCGTAACGAGGAGCGAAGGAGCACGTAACGAAATATCGTTAATAAGCTTTGTTACTAGGCACTGATAAATGTTCACATTATTATGGTAATTAGTCATAATTCGTGATTACATTTCATGATGCATATTTATACAATTGCATGTATTATTATAATTAGGTAAAATTCTCGCGAAAATTCTCTATATCCTTTTCTCTATCCCTCTCTACCTTCCTCTCGTTGTGTTCCGGTAGACTTTATTACTATATTCGTAGTGTGTTGCACACACAATTGTATCATACTTGAATCACTGAAAATTTAATTGCTTTATCCGCCAACGAAGCGTTCGAGCGAAACACCATCTTCTTTATGATCCACTTTGTTCTCCTCTTGCGGGGGATAATGAGATTAACCCTCCCTGCAAAGACGCGTAAACTACCGAAAGCATATACGTTTCGTCACGTCAAGTATTTTTTCTCTTTTCTGGCGTAGAATCAATAATATTATAATCTCGGCGAAAGGAATTTCGCGCGTATGCTAATTTCTGACAATTCGCGCATGGACACATCCGACGTACTGAAAACTCATTAAAATTCCGCCAACATTAACTTTTACGTGTCTCTTGGTCGACACCTTTTTAATACTTTAAAAAATATTCCCCTACATATTATATTTTTACGTAGCGAAATATTCCCTCAGTCTCTTTTACAAGACGAAATTAGAAAACATGTATATATTCAAGCTTTAAATACTATTTAAAGCTTAAGAGCGTAATTTAAAACTGTTCAAATTAAATTAAAATTAGCTTTAATGGAAATATTTATTATTATTATGGAAAAAGATCTTGCGGACGGAACATCTACGGGATTACTCGCGATATCATCGCTAGTTTGCGAAACATTAGTTAAAGACGGCTAGTCTAGGATAACTAATATTAATTTAACAATTATTAATATTATTAGTTACAGTAACGACAACAATAACGATAACGCGCCGACGAGTAATGGCACCGCGATATCGGATTTTGGTGCCTCGCTCTTTATAATTAACCCTTTTGCTATTGGACTGGGCCGAGTGTCCGCTGCCGCTCTTTTGTGTCAAGCCGATCAATCTCGATCATGCTTGACCGAGCGGAAGTCGATCGCGGTATCTCGATGGTGAACGTAGGGGTATCGGGACGAGACAGAAATATGGAGCATATAAGGGAGATGCCATAACAGGAGGCGGCGAGAGAGAAAGAGAGAGAACAGGCTGAGGAGAGAATAGGGAAAAAATCCGCGAGGAAAAACTACATTACACGGTTAGCCAGGTACAGAGAGATAGATAGATAGAGATAGAGAGAGAGAAAGAGAGAGAGAGAGAGAAAGAGTCGATGTTAATCGTCGCGAAAGAAGTCCAGCGTTTTCGTCCTCTCGTTGAATATATCGTTGAATTACGTCATCGCGCTGCTGGCCTGCATTCGAAAACACGCTATATCGATTTTGTTGATGCATAACGAGACTTTTGTAGGTATGGTACGTGAATAGAGACGCGAAGACGATATTCGTCTTGACCAGGGATATTGGATGTTTCGATACCGTCCTTTTGGTACTCTAGTGGCCACTTTGATGACTTTTCGGGTCTTTGACCCTTCTTTCCCGATAGACGCTTGAGACGATGAAGATAGATATAAACACTCTCATATATACATCGGAATTTGTCACGCTCGTTACGAGGCTATGAATAGATTTTATGTAAGCATACCAGACATATGCGACGTACGTTTAAAGTATGCAAATATTTCGCGGATGTAGAACAAAGGCAAGAAACACGATAGCAGTAGCGTATAATAGTAAATGATAAATAAGCATAAATAGGTATAAAAAGAACTACATTTTCTCGTAGAAAAATAACAGAATTAATTAACGCTATCGAGAAAATTTAATACTCAAATTCAGTTTCTCGAAAATGAATTACAAAAGAATTATAGAAGCATATTTTTTATCTTATCTTTTCCATAATTTTTTTTATCATAAAAAACATTGTACAAGTTGATTTATGTTTGTTCAAAATTTTTTTCTCATCTAAAACTTTCATTACATTAACGTCAATTTCCAGAGAAGAAAAATATGTTTATTCTCTCGATGAAAATGTTAATTCTCAATGATATAATAATTCCCCTTTTTTATCGCTCTCTAGTCGCCTAAGAGGAAAGCGAAATTACCATTTTCGCGATAATAACGTTGAAAGCTCCATCGGTCTCTGCGACGGGAATGCGTGTATAGTACACATTAATGCGGCCTCGTGACTTTCGATTGATGTATACATGTAATACGCTAATTACTCTCATACGTAAAAGGAAAACAACTGGCGCACAGTCGTGCCTCGCTTTGCCAAAGTGTACGTTTCGTACTTACATCGTACGCGCTTTTTCTCAGTTTCATAAAAAATACTAGAAACTACAGAATACACTGATATATGATATAACACGGTAGTATACGTATTTCCGCGAAGCTACGAAACTGCGACGATATGTCATAAGGACTATTGTTTCTTTTCTTTGTGGAATAAAGTTTCACGTCTGTTTTTCATTTGTCAGCGTGATTAAGATAGACTTGTTATAGAGGTCATCTTTGTTCCTCTTTGTTGTCCTTTTCACAAAGTCCCTCCATCCCCAGTATTTTTCAATCTGTGAAAGATCATCTAGATGTCATTTAAAAACAGCACGCTACGAGAACTGCATATTTCGATGAGTTTAATGAAAAAAAATTTATTAAAATTTTTAAATAAATTATTCGATCTCGAGCGAAACAGCGTAGATCGCGCAAGGTGGCTACAAAATCGTGTTGAAGCCCACGAGGAAAAGAATTGCGACATAAATTGCTAATAGTTTCAAAGTCGGACGAGGCTTCCCGCATCTATTTTTACGCGCGTTATCCGCGGAACTGCATTGGTCAATGCTGTTATCGTCGTAAACCGGCCACGCGCGCCCGAGCAAATATCCTCTTTTCACGTTCACGTATCTCCGTAATTTTATACGTTGGTGTTTAATTTATTTAATCAACGACATACATTGGAGACTTTTTTTCCCCACGTAACGTACGACTCGTAGATGAATGAAAAAATAATTGATAGGAGTTCGTGAAATCAAAGAAAACTCCTAATACATACTAATTATTAAGAAACGATTTTCGTTATCAAAAAATATTATGTCATCACGTCATTCCAATCGTTTCTATAACATTTATAATATATTACCTTTTTTTTTTTAATGTAAAATTGCCCAATATAAATACATTACGACTGCTGTCTCTTTACCATATTCAAGAAAATCCACCGATCGTATTAGGATTTTCGTGGAAATCGCTTAGATCTCTTGACGATATCGACTTTCATGGAAATCGATTAAGTCTATTGACAGGATACTTTTTACGATAGCTACAAATTTCAATATTCCCATCACATTTGGAGATGAGATGCATCCTAATCTATATCTTTCTATCTGGCCATCCTTTTCGTTTTAATTCTGTCAAGAGACGGACGAATACGGACGAGCTTAATAAAATTAGGCACATTTTACTCCTATGTTCCTTCAAACTATTATTCGAATGTATACTTTGACAAATATTGATCATGATAAAATATTTCATACATACGCGATTCTTTATATATAGTCTTTTCCACTATTAAGCTGTAGAAAGTAATTCCAACAATGTTTTTTATCGAAAATTTGACCGATTGATGGATTAATGTGTGCCATTTTTTTAGGAGTTTCTTTTTATTAGAAAAAAATGTATATCAGAAAAAAATGTATATCAGAAAAAAAGAGAAAATAATTTTTTATTGTATTAACACAATATTACGTTTCTTCATTTTATTACTTACATGCTTTTAAAACTTATTTCTCTCTCTCTCTCTCTCTCTCTCTCTCTCTCTCTCTCGTCGTTAAAATAAAGTTCCCTATTTAAATTATAAGCTCTTTTGCATTTTTGACATTTTCATTGGAAAAAACCGACGCAAAATCAAAATTGCATGCGAGTGCAACAGGATACGCTTAAAATCGTACAACTCCCGCTATTTTCATGAAAACGGCTGCTATCATAATGAGCAACATTTCCTCTTACTTTGCCTTTCATTTAATGAGGTCTTTCGCTTTTAATGATCGTTACAGTTTAAAAAACACTCCTTGAAAATATATTACGAATGCAATTCTGGCTGTTTTTACAGCCTTTTTCATATTTGACAGTGCTATTTGCTCTATCTGATTCCATTATTTATAGCGTCGTATATATCATGCGACTTTAATAATTTCCATATAGATAACCATAATATACCGCTTGTCTCTGTACCTTACACTTTTCATCCTTTATTATATCCGTATTAAATTCATTCTTCATTATATCTATATTAAAATATACGGTCGCGCATATTCGTCGCACGTTCACGCGATTTTATCAGCTTTTACGTCTCGCATGTGGACCTATACGTCAGTTTTATCACCGTCGCGCGGGATGAAATCAACCACTTTCGTAGTCGATAAGAAACCATTGGCTGGAGCCAACTAGGCTTATCGAGAGTCGATAAAATGCCAACAACACACCGGAGACTTGACTCGCGCGTGGCTCGAAAGCTCCGGATTAAACTATGTGAGAGAAAACAGACACGGAGCATCGATGCATCCTATCATCCGCCGCGATCGTTATGCGATTAATTAAGGCACGATATAATATATTCGACAATTTCAATTTTTATATATTAATTAATGTATTTCAGATTTTATATGTTTATCTATACAGAAATATTTTTTCTTTTGAATCGATTTACAAATTGATCTGAACAAATATCTTCTCCGTATCTGTTGTGCGTATACGTATAATGAAAATATTCTCGCGTCTTGCCATATATGTTACAACTTAGTTTGCTTTTCTTCATAAAATTCCAAGTAACGGTATGACGTTACTAAAAGTCAGGCCGAAGGATAACAATCGTAAAGAAAATCTATCGCGGTATCATAATTCTATTATACGTCGCTCCATCATCGTGTCGTTCACATTGTATGAAATGAGAAAAAGATTGATACGAAGAGATACATTACGACACTAACACTTCCGTCAATTATATACACACATTTTTCTTCTCAACGATACAAATCTTGTCGCGTTTCTGTATAACACCTTAATTGGCAATTAGTTACTCGAGGATATTGTTATTAAGAAAGAATATATATGTATATACATAAATTAAGATTATTAATTATATAAAGATTATTTTATATGCACATATACATATACCATATATTATATGAACGGAGAAAAACCTGTTACAAAATATTATCAATCAATAAGAATATGAATTTGCTCGAATTCTTTAAGGAAATATTTCTATACAAATTTTTATTATAATATATTTGTGTAATGAAATTTATAGAGAAGATTTTTTTAATTGAAAAAGATTCGAGACTAGAATTTAAAATATTATAAATATAATTAAAAAACTTTGGAAAATGTAATGTTCATTTTAATTGAATTAAAGAACAGATCTTCTTATTTATTCAAATTTCCGAAAGAGCTGAATTCAACAACTACCGTTTAATTTACTACTTTAAATTAAGTTCGTCGGATTCGTGCTTAGAGAGAATAAGATTTTCACAGAATTAAGCACAAGACTAGATTGCTTTTGAATTCATCAAAGAACAAGTATTTCTTCCACTTTAGCAACAATTATCACAAACAACAGTTATATAGTGCACAAAGGCTCCGCGTAAATTTATCCGACATAAAAATCCAATTTTAATTCTCCATAATTCTATTCGCATTTCGCGAGAACGTCGTTAGAGATGGTGGAGAAGATCTGATTAGCATCGAGTCGTGTTAATTCGCCAAACTGATATGCACCTAGTCACGTCCTAATCCCCCGCTCGGATCCCCCGAAATTTGCCAAGAAGATGGTGTGGAAGGGAAGAGGGGGATGAGGGAGAAAATCGTCGGGACGAGCGATAGAGATTGAAGGAGCGCCTCGGTGTCGGCGGGAATACGGGTCACCGACGCCGTCGCCGAAACCATGATGGTGAAGCATCGATATATACGTTATAGCGGTGACACATATGTGTATGTCACGGTACATACCGCGTTAGGACCCTTATACGCGTACGTACGTGGAAGAACAAATAGATAAATGAACGGGAAGAGAGGCGGAGGAGGAGAGAGAGAGAGAGAGAGGTGACTGCGACGGTAACGGCGGAGGAGGACGAGGAGGAGGAGGAGGAGGAGGAGGAGGAGGGTGAAGGTGGTGGAAGACGACAAACAGAAAGAGACAGGGGAGGAAGGGACAGAGGAGGACGCGGGGACCGACGAACTCGTCGACGCGGCGCCAGTCGTCGAGTCGCCATGTCACTGCGAGCAACTTGCCTCTGCCCCGCGGGGGCTGCTGCTGCTGCTGATACGCTACGGATCGGTTCGTAAAGTTCGCCGCGAATTCGCGTCGGCGGGGCAAGGGAGACGGAAGGGCGGCCAGTAGGGGTTGCGGACCCAAAACGCGAGGGAGTACGATCAGTGCCGTCGAGTTTCGCGAGCGGTGTCCTTCGCGTCTCGCCAACAGCCAAGAGGAGAGACACGGTCCCGTTGTACTCTCTTCTCTCAGTGTGTTTTGATATACTAGATATCCTACGGGGAAAAATTAACAACTGCGTTAAAGATGTGACGTAGACTACAATTCTGCTCATTTTCGGATGATGAACGTATGTCACAATTGTTACACGAGATTCGATCGACGATATACGCTTCGCGCGATCCTCTTTTGAAACGTAATCTAATTAAGTTTCAATTGGATTTGTATGATTTTTTTTCCTAATGATACATAGCTTATATATAGCTTTGCTGTATTATTTGTTACTCTGTCAAGAAATCGGTAACATCTCCCAATGAGAGCTGCGGGAGAGATATGTGTAATTATCGACATCGATAAGGATAAATTATTGAGGGAACGCGCAAATTCATTTTGCACGATTGAATCTTTTCACTAACATAAGATTTATTTTTTCATACTGCAAGTTTAAAACTCGAATAGCTCTTCGCTAGAGAAATTCAAAGCATGGTTTTTAAAAGGAAGATTAAGAATAAAAAAATAATACATTTAAGAAATATAATAAATGATTTATATCATGTTTTTTAATATCATTGACAGTCCATCGTAATATTATTCTAAAAAAGATACAATTAAGATTAAAAGTTTTGTAAAAAGAATTAAGTTTTTATCTTCTTTTAGTTTGATGAGAGAGGAAAGTTAAGCTGATAGAAAGAGTTAGCGAAGATGTTAGTGAAAAGTATCGAGACTTAAATAGCGATGTTGTTTTCGAAGAAGTTTCGACCTGTTTTGAGCCACGAAACGTTTCGCTTGATCTTTTCAAATTCCGGATCGAAAGGTCTGATATCTCTCAATCGTAATATAGCGAAAGCATCTCATTCTAATATATCACGTAGATTTAATATAAGATATGACGTAGAGATTTTCGTAATATTTTACGTAGAAAAATGGTGATTTTAAATAAAAATAAAGCTTCGATATTTCCGTCGTAGAATTTAAATGGGAAACCCGCATATGAAATTCTCCATAAACGAGCGATCTCGCAATCTCATTGACTCGAATAAAATTTTTCAACCTCTCAACGCGAGCAACGCGTATTAAATAACCGAAAACATTCTCGTTCACTCGTGATAAAAATTTACGATTCGATGCAACAGCGTATCGATATATTGGAAATTTTTCACACGAGCGAATATTTTGCGATTTGTAGAATATAATTTCGCGATACTGGCGTGTCGGCGCGTAAATATGTATACATACGTAAATATATAAATATACATGTGTAATTGTGTGTCGATAAATACACACGCGCGCGCACAATATATATTTCCCTTTATGTTTTGGTTATCGAATTACACAGTACCGACAATATCCGTTGTCCTTCAGCCCGAGTTTCTCAGCCGCGATCAAGAGAGCGAGAAAAATCAACGATATCAGTTATTATAACGTTTTTTACCCTCGTTATCATCGACATCTCGAATCATTCGGATAACAAAAGTCCAATGTCGGCCGCAAACTGCCCATTTGGCGATAGAGTCACAAAACTGACAAAGGGAGATCGATGCCGCTGTTTGCCGAAGGTAGGACGCGAGATCTGTGAATACGTACGGACGGTATCTTTGACGTGTCATTTATCGCGGAGGTGGAATAGGGGAGGGGAGGGGAGGGGAGGGGAGGGGAGGCGAGGCTTCTGGTATCTCGGATATTGGACGGTAAGGTCGTCCCCGTGGTATCGGTGTCTTCGATTGTCCGATAAAGTAACTACGAGATGAACGACCGCATCGAATCGTTCATTCGCAAACTCAATTCACTCTGATTCGTTTGTCGGATCTATTCATTTGTGATACTCTCTCGTCTAACGACTTTCAATTCATTACTTGATTATTTCGTTTTTAGCGCGAGTATTCTATGGTTTCATATTGTTTAAACGACGGTTCGAGTTATTTAAAAGTGCTAATCTATCTCTGTCACGTTGTTCGTTATCTCGATATTTTTGATACGATTTTTAAATCCGATAAATATAATTAAATTATAATTAGAGATCCGGAGTTATTTAATTTACATCTTTCGTCACATTTGAATTTTGAATAAAAATTGCACGGTGTATAATCTTCGACTGTTGTTCGCAATAGAGAATTTCCGAGCCGAGAATAGGCTGTAAGAATATCATTATATCTTAGGAATCGATATTCTTGATGTCTTGGGACTATTCTACGCGCTTAGTCTGCATTTACTTATGGGAGGGAGGGGATATTAGCATCGTTTACTTCTTGCGATGAAAATACATCCATACAGTTTGTCAGTTCTTTTTATCAATATATCATTAGAAAAATGTTTTTCTAAATAACATCAATTTAACTTTGTAAAATAAGATGCAAAGGATCGTCAACATACAAATAAATTCATTAAATAGATAGAAAAGTACACAGTTTCCCCCGTTTCTGCGTTTTCTGAAATCATTGTTTTCAGTCTCTTCAGAAGACACTCTTTGTCATTCGTCACGTTTACTAAGCTTTAGATATCGTGGAATTCATTACGACATATAATTATCCGCCATGACATAATTATTTCTAACGATACCGCATTTGCGACGCTAATATAACTTGAGACATATGTCACTTATCGTAAAACGCATTAAGTGCAAATATAACTAGTTACGTTATTGCATAATATTTCAAGGATCGCAGAAACGGGGCATATAAATGTACAAATAAAACGCGTTATTTCTCGCCTTTTATTTCTTCCGTTCTGCATCAACGACCCGTTATTCGATCCATCGCTCAACGCAAACTTCGACCCGGGTCAAGAGAGAGAGAGAGAGAGAGAGAGAGAGAGAGAGAAAATTCCGATTACCATACGGTGCAAGCGATCTTGTCTATATAATCGATATTTCTCGGATAAGACGCCCTTAGATATAACGCATCGGCGCGTAACAGGATCTAAAGACAACAGCACGAATTCGAGATTCGTCGAACAATCTCACCTGTAGATAGTAGTTAGTTCCCTTCAACCTCACCGTTGCGACAATTTTGCAACGTGTTCGGCTTGCACAAATCGCAGAGTGATGCGGGTGCCAACGTTTGTCATCATCGCCCGAGTTCAACGACATCGTAACGACGATGATAGCGATGATGATGACGACGATGATGATGCTACCAGAAGAGAAACGCACGTTGCCCGTGATGACGAAACTGCGTTGTGCGTAGTCATACAGTTAAATTGTACGTAATACGCAGAGACGTACATCGCGTATCAAAGAGGTCAGTGAAAATGCTATGCTTGGACATGAAGCTCGTTTCGCGACTACGAGGGACTGCCGCTTCTGCTACTAATACATCGCCGACAAGGCATCCGGTGTCGAGCGCAGTTTCACCGTCTTTGAGTTCCACGGAGAAGAATAAGTCTCGCAAAGCGAGACGCGAGAGCGGCGAGACCGTCGTACCGATTACGACTAGCGATAGCGAAGAGGAATTGTTGCGACCCGGTTCGAGGGTCCAGGAGATGAATCGCAGAAGCAGATCCAGATCGGTGTGCGTGACGACGATCCTGCCGTCCTCGCAGCTCAGGCAGCTGCACCGGCGCGCCAGTCATGTGTACGTGGCCTCTGATTTAAAGAAATTAACTACGAATAAGTCAACTGCCGAATCAAGTAACAAGTTATTGACTCCTCGATTATCGATCATTCGCTTTTTTTTTCAAAAAGGACGAGCGAGTAACTCGCTATTATTGCTCATCTTTTTGTTCATACGAATATTCGTATCTCGTATCTACTCATCATCCCTTTACTATCATTTTTATTAGGAAGAACGCGCGACAATTTACTGCTTTGTTTAATCCTTGACCCGTTGATTGAGATCTTTCTTTATTTTCTTCGCGCAATAACCCGATGAAACTTTGCAGACTTGAATCGATCAACGATTTAACGAGAAGCGCTGTTGAGGAAAAAGATCACGACCCGTGCGAATTCCGAATCTTGAACGATAATTGTTCCCTATGTCTCTGTCCATGTAACGGCCTCTCCCAGTTGCCCGGCCAATTTGACCTCGATGTAGCTTCTAGTTAACCCAGATATTCGTGTCGTGAAAAATGAGAAACGCGAGAGAGGGGTTGAGTCGGCGAACGGAGGGTGCTGTCACATTACGCTACGTTCACACTACGGGGGAGACGCGATCCGCTCGCCGGGGGATGATCGTATTCGATCGGAATACATTTAGCGAGTCAATGATAATTATGCTGCCGATAGCAGAATTTTATCACTTAATCTTCCGTGCAAAAAAGAATATCGGAAAGCGCAATGGCAGGCTATTTCACAAGCGTCTCGCTCTCAATTTTAATTATGTTATAGATTATCTGCCGTACGTAAAGTGAATTTTTCTTATTGTTAGAATCAATTTCGAACAAGATCATTTTTTGCGTCGTAAATTTTTCATATATTTAATATTAAACATCTTGTGGTCGTTAAATTACAAATTAAAATTCTTTGACTTTAAGCGAACAAGGAAAATTTTTATCTCCTAGAAGATTAATTCAAGAAAAGCTCTACATTTTCAAATCTTTGTGATTCAAATTTTTTATTTGTGCTCCAATTTTTTAATTGAAGGAAAATAAATTTTAAATTAAAGTCAAAGAATCTAATTAGTAAAATTAAAGACGAGATTGTAGATAATTTTGAGCGAGCATAGAAATTAATTTACAATGTCAACGCAAAATTAATTGCAGAACGAAATCAATTCTTCAAGCAACGTTTCCGTGACTTTCCGAGTTTGTCTACAAGATACTGTGTTACTTTCGAATAACAAATAACATGTTGCAATTACAACGAAAGTACACCGTGAGAGCCGTAAAAAAATGTACGTCTTCTTGATCAAGAATGCCATTCACCGCGACGTGTTACTTCTCTTCGTGTAAACGACTCCACAACAACATACATATGTACGCGAAAAAAAGCTATAAACAATTTACGCAAAGCAAAGTGTCCCTATATAGTATAAATTAAAAGCGTGTAGAAAATCAAATGAATAAAAAATGATACGCGTAGAAAATTAAATAAATAAATAATGATACGCGTTTGCGAATCATATGCCTCCAACGAATGTGTCAACAGGTCTTAGACCTTTTGCAAAAAGTCCGCGAGATAGAATTATATTGTATCTTCATAGTGTGCGCACTCATCTTGCATCTAAAAACATGAAAACTCGTCTTTTAGATCCACCACGGACGCGATAACGAGGCGAGGAGTCCTATCGAGACGATGCTACGGAAGTGTCGAAATGGTAAGGAAACGGATAAAAAAGAGCGGACACATATCTAGGTAAGAGTCTCGCTCTACTTACCGCGTGAGGGTCTTAAGATAGTGCTTGTAACACGGTAATGTTAATCGCCATGATAAAAAGGTACGAGCGCCCTATAATAATTCGCGACACACGTCCGGTAAGCTGATTATATTGTCTCCTTCTATCTCTGGCTGTTTATCTATTGATTTACTTATCACAGTTCGCCAAAGTTGCATCGTGCTTCACTCACAGTTAATGTATGACGTTACAATATGTTCGATAGATTTTTCTATTAAAAAATAGAAAAAATAAAAATCCTTGAATCATAAAACTTGCAAATTAATACGTCGAATACAGTTTTGATCAAAAATATGATACATCTTCAATTAATTGTGAGAACGAAAAAAATTATATTGTTTTACACTAATAATAAAACGCTTGGTAAAATGTTTTCTTTTTCTCTCTGCGGGGGATTTAATTTAATTTTCTAATTATTTCAAATTAAATAACATTTATTTTAATTTTCTCTTTATTCCTTTTAAAAAGATTTATTCCAATATTTTTAATCAGAGATTAAAAATTTCTAAATTTTTCAAGGATACGTTTATAGTAAATACTTCATAATGGAATTCGGTTAAGTTCAATTTTGCGAAAATGAATATCGAATTTCCCTCGGAGAAACAAAAATTACCCATAAAAGAAATTTGCGCGTAACGAGCTTTTTTAAAAAAAATCCGTTTAAGTTGGTCGTCTTTGCTTTCGATCGCGCGCGTTTCGAGACCTGGGAATTACGATTTGCAAACTCAAAACTGAAGCATGTTGACTCGCACCGGAATTTCGCGTATTTGCTAATCGTGACGTTCGAAAATGTATTTTCAGTTGCCGCAGATCGAGCAAGACGGCGCCGACAATGGCAGAAGATTTCGAGTGGAGAACGGGGATTCCCCTGGAGAAAAAGAAGAGGTAAGGAAGCCTAATGATGAAAAACGATCAACTTGTTCGGATCTTTTTCTTTCACCTCTTAAGATTCGTCCCATTTCATGGCGAACGTAATTGCTCGCTCTCACCTCGTTCCGTCTTTTATCCTATCCCCCTTCCATTCCTCAAAATGACGTCTGTAACGAGAAACGAATTTTACTTCGACAGATGTTCGGTTCGCCGAGTACGCCGATACTAGAAAACCCGGAGTACCAAACGCGTTGGTACTTTAAATACTTTCTGGGCAAACGTAAGTTGCGAATGTATCGATACAATATCGATATGCCAATTACATTAATTATGCGTACAAATGTATTTTATTTGGATTATTTCTATCCCCGCATATAAATTTTATGTCACAGTTTTTTAAATTAGATTTCCTTTCTATGAATAATTATATAATATTGCGGTAATACGATGGAAAATTACATTAGGAGAGTCCCACTTATGCAAATAAAATTATGCTCTTCATTTGCTCGACCGAGTTAATCGCTGTTACGTTTATGTTTAGTAAAAATTTATGCATAAAGTGAAATTGCCTTCTCTACTTTTCGTAATTGTTAAATGTATACAAAAACTTTGCCGAAAAAATTACTTACACAAACTAATTATAAATAGCTGAAAATGCTAAATAATAGTGCAAATTCTAATTGCGCTTCTATCTGTGCACAGTGCATCAAAATTACATCGCTTCCGATCAAGAGAGAAATCCTCTCTTCCTCTCAGTAGTCACAAGCGAAGTTGGTGATCAATGCGTACCGCACTATAGAGTTATTTTATGGAGGCGAACTGTAAGTAGATAATATATTATTTAATAAGAAAAAGAGATTTCTGACACTTTTCTCTTTCTCTCTCTTTCTCTCATTCTCTTGAGATAAATTTATGGAATTTTTTATGTTCTCAATTTTTTTCCTTTTTACACTAGCATAAAAACTGCAGAAAATGTCATCCCATTAAGCGTAGCTTCAATCTTTTTTCATAAAAAAAGTATTATAACTCTGTTTCTCATTAAAATAAATCTATATATATATATATATATATATATATATATATATATATATCTTTATTTACATTTACTTTGTGCTCGATGTAAAAATGAAAAAATGGAAAAATGGAATTATAATCTACTTTTATTATGAGATCCGATACCGAACTCGATTATAAGCATGCGTAATTTTATTAAGAATGTAAAATTATTAATCTGTATATATGGATGCAAAATCAATCATGATAAATTGAGAAATGTTTCGCGTAGGGCGCGCAGAAAATATCGTTGCCGTATTCGGCGAATAAGACAATGACTATCAGGCAGATCCTCAGGTAACTATATCTCTGTCCACAAATTGAATAGAACTGTGTCTTTTAATAGTTAGTCTACTAACTCTGATCTTTTCAGCAATTTTTTCGGTCTGGAGAAACTCGATAAGGTGCCGCGAGAAGTTTTTACGCCCGAACTTCAAAAGGTACATTTACAGATGTCTCATGCCAGTTTCATGCTCGACAAATGACATCATCAGAGACACGAACTAATTCAATGATGCCTGTTGCAGGATCTATTGCTTCTCGAGGAACAAGAAGGCTCGGTGAACTTCAAGTTTGGCGTAATTTACGCGAGAGAAGATCAGACCACCGACGACGAGATGTTGTCTAACGGTAAGACCATCAGGAGTGTCAG
This sequence comes from Polyergus mexicanus, assembly GCF_030449975.1. Lineage (NCBI taxonomy): Eukaryota > Metazoa > Arthropoda > Insecta > Hymenoptera > Formicidae > Polyergus > Polyergus mexicanus. The sequence continues at coordinate 11,810,506 of NW_027223321.1, read as the reverse complement.
CGGGAACAAAAGACAGTCGAGTGGGATGGGAAATTAAGTGATAATAGATAGCGTTATCGATTCCCCCCCGCTGAGAAACGTTTCTCATTGCTCGTAGAAAGAGGTAGCCCGGGCTTCGAGACCTTCCTGGAGATCCTAGGTGAGCGAATACGGCTCAAAGGCTGGGACAAATACAGGGGCGGCTTGGATGTGAAAGGTACGTTGGTAATATGGATATTGACAGTGCAAACTCGGGATCCGCAATCAGAAGAGGTTTGCAATTTATCTTCTCTTCCTCTCTTTCTCTCTCTCCCTCTCTCTCTTTCTCCTCTCTGCAGATTGTTACACTGACAGAATTCGAATATTTTTTCTTCTCTTTTCCGATTCCTTTGATCAACAATCTGCTTTAGATTGTTCTTTTTGTATCAATATGTATCTTTTTTATAAATATAATGCGCGCAGTAAAATGATATAATATTAAATTATAATATTAAAATATTGCTAAATAAAATGTCAATTAAATAGATCTTTTAATCAGTCTCTATCAGTTTCTTTGACGTTTTCTACATTCATAGTAAATTTGAAGAATCTCTTCTCTCGCATTTTCATGATTTTATTCGTACGTTTTATCGTTTCTCAGGAGATATGACCGGCAAGGAAAGTTACTACACGGTTTATGCAGGTCACGAAGTTATGTATCACATTAGCACGATGTTACCGTATTCAAAAGACAATCCGCAGCAGCTAGAGAGGAAGAGACACATCGGCAACGATATCGTCAACATCATCTACGCGGACGATCCGTCAGCCGTGGATACGTTCAATCCGAATTGCATAAGAAGCCAATTTACCCGTGAGTTAAGAAAAATATCACACGTAAGGTCAGATAAGATCACGTTACAATATATCAACCGAACCTTGCCTATTGTCGTTACGTAAAGAGCACACGGGCTGTACAATTGACACCGAAATACCATACAACGTAGCGATTCTCATCCTTTTTTCTTCATTCTGCGCGCCTACAGATTTTGTTTGCGTTCCTTTGAACTTTGAACAATATATATTCACTTTACGCACTTGATTTATTTCTCGGTTATATATATCTGTGTTATCAATAAAACAGGTTTCCACTTAATCATTAAAAATATTTTTTCCGTATATTTTTCATCGTCTTTTGCTAATCACTAATCGCGAATTAATCAAACTGAGGTAAAATACAGAGAACGTGCATTTGTAGAGAAAAAAATCTAACATAGAATTTTATGAAATAAGATGAGAAAGGATCACTCGTTGACTATCAATCCATTTCCCATTACGTAGACGTGTTCGCCGTGGTGACGACCGAGGCGAACGGCAAGGGGTGGCGGGTTGCTATTTACTGCGACGAGAACGTACCCCTATTCGGCCCGAGCCTACCTTGCCCGCCGGTGTTCGAGGACCCGTATAATCTTCGAGAATTTCTCCTCGTTAAAATGATCAACGGCGAGAAGGCTACGTTCGACACCCCGACATTTTCCAGAAAAAGGGAGAGAACCCTCGATGCCCTATTGCGAGATATGTACCAGGAGCACTCGCAGGAGAGCAAGAGCAACGTAAGTCACTTTGCGAAAACTGTCATTTACTCGTTTATATTTCTTCCACGTTCCATTAACTTTGATTTATAATATTCTCGATAAAGTATAACGTAATTTCACGATATCATCGAATTATGTTAAATTTTATCGAGAGTAATTAACTATTTATTTGTAATTATTAATTTAATGTATGTATAACGATTTTTTTTTTAATAATATCAATACATTTATTGTTTTAAACAAAGTATTGTATATCAATGTTATTAATATTAATATATTATAGCATAATCACAAAATAAAAATCAATAAAATATTTTTCCGGGAGAACGCAAGATGCTTAGTAGTAACCTCAAGAAAGCTTGATATATCTTGAAGTTTAAAGATCGATTCGGCACAATTCTGTACAATAGAGCATGCTAAATCGGCGAGCGCTCTCAGACGTCGTCGAGGCGCCGGGTCGACGTCGAGAGGAGACACGTGCAGTCGAGATGGTGCGAGTCGGGCAAGCCTTGAAACTGGAAGCTATTATGCGCGGTCTCGCGCCTACGTCTCTTGCCACTGTCGGCCCCCTCAAACCCAGACCATGGGAACCGAGATGCATCTATCCCGACTTTCCCAACGAGGTCGTTTGCGGCGATGTCTGGCTGGAGAATAGACTGATCCTCGCCTCGGAGAACGGAACGTTTCTCATCGAAGGTATATAATTGGCGTAACGTAACGTATCTCGGAAATCTAAGAGTACTCGCTCGTCGAATTAAAATTACGCAAAAATGAAAACGCAAATAAAAACGTTGCAAATTAAAAGTTGCAGTTAATATAATCGAAGGAAAAAAAAAAACGCGTTTTCGAGCGTATGAATTTTAGCATCGATTGCTTTCCAATTTCCAGACGGACTCTCGCACAGATTGATCTTCGACGAGTCGGTGCAGATCAAACAACTGGACGTAGTCGAGCAGCACGGGATACTTTTGTTTCGCGCCAGCGATAAGGGCAAGGAAAACAGCGTGTACGTTTTCCGGCTACGCGAGTTCGAGAGCGACGCGTCCGCGAGATGCGCCGAGCTGTTCAACGATCGCGAGAGCGAGGAAACGCGGGAGAAGGAGGAGAACGATGTCGACGACGAGGACGCCGAGGATGACGACGACGACTGCGACGAGGACGACGCCGACGAGTGCGATAATTTCACCCGCGCAACCGCCCGATTTCAGCCGGTGACGCGCTCGCGGGCGCGGGCGCGCGTTCGCGCCCCGGCCGTCAGGAGCCGGGCTCATATCAAGGAGAGGAAATTACGGCGTACGCGAGGATGTCACTTGTACAGCATCACCAGGGCCGGAGGCTCGCATCTACGCATGGTAAAGTATTGTCCCGAGCTTTGTATTTGTTCGTCCCTTTAGTACAGTAACGGCCCAGGATTTGGAGAAAATTTTTTTTCATAAAATCCATGCTAGTAGTAAAGGCCGGGATTTTCCGGAAAAAAACCAGCAAGAAATGGTATTTTCTATTAAAACTGTTAAAATAAAAATTTTTTTACCGATACTCGTCAATTGAGAGAGTGTTTTTTTCTAATTTAAGCTTTATCCAAAATAAAATTTGTTATTAGAACTGGTCGGGTGAACGTTCATGAGAAAGAAAAATAATCTTCTCATTCTTCCGCAATTATCGTTGATATATTGCGTATTTCATAAAATATTGTTAAAGATATAAACACGATATTTATATCACACATCGCATCGATTAGGACGAAAAATATTTTTATAATTAATTAAAAATCTGTCAAAACGTCGGCAACGCGGTTTGTTAAATTTCTTTCCCCTTCCGTGTGCCCACCGTTTAATTAAAAATATCATCTTTCTGTCTTCTATGTTAATTAATTATTTTTAAACGAGAAAAATACGCAATACGTATGATTACGAAACAGTGCGTAGTCGTCGGCCGCCGATTGACGGTCCTTCAGTGGAAGCACAATGCGGCCTGGACCATCTGGTGCTCGTCAGCTGATACCGATACCGTCGATGGTTTCCTGCCGCTAAAGGAATTCACCGCGAGCGAGACACCCACGTTGGTGACCATGATCGAAAGCACCGATCCGACGAACGAGTGGACGCTGTGCTGCGGTGCCCGCCATCACTTCGAATTGATCTCCGCGTGCGGAGTTTCGAGGATCGTCCATCTAGAGGCGACGCCTAAGCCGCATTTGGTGGCGGCGTTGGATCTTCGCGAAGACGAGGAACCGGAACTGTTACTTTGTTACAACAGTAGGTCGCCGTTTCGTTGTAATTTTTATTTCCATCTCTGAGAATAGGTGATAATTCAAAACTTGCTTCAAGTTTGCATCATCTTTATATTTCAAGATATACAGCGATACTTCGAGAGCATGTATTTTTTTATTAAATTTCGAAATGTTTGGATTTAAAAACTAATCTTGGCAGTATATTGTAATACGTAGACTTATCGATATTTGATTTTCTTTTCTCCTTAGATACATGTCACTTTCAAAAACTGATGGAAGAGAACGCTGCGCAGACCGAGTTCGACTTCAATTGGAATTCGATACCGACAGCCGTAGGTGCGACAATTCGACAAATTTTATGCGATACATTTGTATAAAATATTCGATCATTATCCGGACACACACATACACATATAATCTTTCATTATTTAAATAACGTGTACCAATACGATATGTTCTTTACGATAGCCTGTGCCTTTCCATACGTGATCGCCTTCACCAACGACACGATGGAGATTCGACTGATAATAAACGGCAATCTGGTTCACACTATTGCTATGCCGAATATCAACTTGATCACTTCGAAGCGGGATATATTCTTTGCGACCACGGCTCCGGAATTCTTTCCGGGAAAATGCGAGCGAATTCGATTGGACTCGAAACCTCTCGAGAAGGAGGAGATGCCGTGCAGCCCACCGCCCATCATACAATCTTCGTTCTCCTCTCGATCGACTTTTCAAAGTACGTGACCTTACTCAACGATTCCTTTGTCTCCGTCAGAAGTCGAAATTCCCCCTCCCCCATACCTCGATCCGATCGATCATTACTCCAAATTTTTAATGAACGCGCATTGGGGTCATTCTCTTGCCAACCGAGAAATCTTTCTTTCGCAGACAGTCAAGGTGATTGGAAACCGATAAGAATCTATCGGATACCTCTGCAGACCCTGTCGAGAAACCCGGGGTCCAACTGTAGCCAGAGGAGATGCCCGAGTCCCGCGGAACCGGAGATCGTTTCCGCACCACCCACCACGGACCGCACCTTCCTGAACGTCGAGCCGCAGCGTGCGTTCAGCAGATCCTGCAGCAGCAGTCCTACACCCACACCGACCACGAATTTGCCGTCGTCGTGTAGCAAATAAATCGCTATAGTTATCGGCGCTCGCCAATCGGTTACGTTAGTCCCGCGATCCTTCGCAGAATCGATCGATTGCGAAAAAAAGAAAGAGAAAAGAAAAAAAAAGACCGACCGCACGTACCTGACTTTCTCGTCCTCTTCTCGTACGAGAGAGAACATACGGAAATCTTTGTCATTGTTACGCATTATTGGCGCGTTGCCGCTGCATATGTATCTTGAATGTAAGTGCGATATCGCATAAATTATTATTTGAGTAGATTTTACGACGGACATACGTTTAAAATACCTTCATCGTGGAAGTCCTGTAATTGTTAATTTTCTTCGTTCCTTAAAAATATTAATTTCAATATTTTACCGTTATTAATTTTTACTATCATAGATATTATTTCGTTTTTGGTTTATTACAATACGCATTACGTGCGATATTTTGTATTTACTTTTATCCTGCGTCTCTAATATGCATAAAAAGATTACATTCGAATTCAAATTTTAGGAAAAAGGCGATTGCAAATATTTGGATATCGAGCCGCGCTCTAATCCTTCTTCAATTTTATTTATTTATTTATTTTTTTTTTTCTTTAAATATAGTACAATGTATATTTTTCAAGTAGCGATCTCGTTTAATAAATTTAGTTGATTTTACTTCACGTCGTCCGTGTAATTAGGAAGTTTAATGACGTCGTAAAAACGACGATACATTAACACCTTTCACTCCTGAATTTTTTTTTTTACGAGTATCGTATACCATAGTTCCTCATTGTTTCACAAAATCGATTTTAAGCAGTAGAAGCTACCGTTGTAATAGTCAAGGTTGAAAATATTTCTGACGTACGACTCTCGATACCATGGATCAGCACTTAAAATACGCATTGGAAAGGGCATTTTTTTTAGATGCGCGTTAGCTCGATGAATCATACATTTCTTCGAACGTAGAGGAGGAGGTACGCGAGGAATGTCCGATCGGAATGGCGATCGTATACGTTGATCGATCCCCGATCCAGGATCAGGATCGTCACGCTGCGTTCCTCCCCGCATCTGTATGGATTTATTTTCATCGAATGAAAATTATAACATTCCGAGGCATGCAAATGAGTGTCGATGTTTATGCGTCGTGTGTATATAATATTAAATAAGAAATAAAATATATATATATATGTAACTGTTGCATTTCCACCGAAAGTGATAAAACAGTATTTTTTCAATACTTATCTCGCGCCTTTCTTTCTATGATCGTGTTGCGCTTCGATTTATAACCATATATAATATAAGATAAAATTTCTTTAAATCAACAAATCCATCCAATTGTTTTATCGTAGCTATATTTTATAAAAATGTATGTTGATATTATTATCTATTGTATATCAGTTTGTTGAATCATTGCTTCTTGAAATAAATTTCACAGAATCGCACGTTTATATTGTTAGACTCGATAACGATAATATAAGTAATTTACTTGGAAAAAGGTATATATATATATATATATATATATATATATATATATATATATATATATATATATCGTCATGTTGTATTTCTGTCAAATTTCACGATAACGTAAATTTATAAAGAAGTTAAAATGAATTAAATTTACAAGAAACAGAAACTTGAGTATGATCTTTTTATCCTCGAAATATAAAATAAAAAAAAATTTTTACTGTGTATTATAAATAAATTTCTTATCCTCGTAAATATAATAAATAAAAATTAAATAAAATGGGATAAATTAAATGAAAAGAATTAGCAACGGCCTTTTATAAATAATGCGCATTATATAATCCTCATGTTAACATCCGATTTTAGGGGATTCGGGGATTCGAATGTGTGAATCATTATCCGCAAACGTTTCTTGACAAAGTTGATCAACGCGAATCGAGGAGCTTGCTAGGGAGAGCAAGCTGCTGCGACGACCTCGGTCAGAGTCGAGCGTTGAACCGTGATGTGATTTTCGTCTGTGTGACAGGGGAGGGTCTGCTAACGATGGATACACGCTCGATCGAAATCCGAATCTATAATCTGTATCGACTTTTTATCACCTCAGGCCTTTCTCGATAAAGCAGCGGACTCGAGACAATCGAAATACGGACGTCGATTAATTGCGATTAACGGAATCTTCCGTCTTCGAACATCCGAGATGTACAAAGTACGTTAAATAAGCGAGGTATCATACGCGAAACATACCGTAGTCCGCAATATAGACGTTGAATGTTCGATGCGAAACAAGAGTTACAGTATTTTTCATCCGTGGATTATCATTCGTCGTAATCGCGATTCGATACGAGCGATATTGGAGTTTATCAAGAACGTGAGACGCGTTATCGCGCGCAAACTTTTTATTTTTAAGCGCGACCGCTATTAATCGGGGATACGTAACCCGACACATTCCTGGGCAGGGGCTCCGCAACCACCCAGCCTCCATGTCGGCCGGCGAACGGCAAAGGCGACGCGTCGCGTCTCGCGTCTCGTCGGAGCGATCTGCGGAGGTGCCGGCATCAAGCGACGGTGTACTGTACCAACGGCTACGCGGCGTACGGTCGCCGTATAGTGGAGAAAGAGAGAGAGAGAGAGAGAGAGAGAGAGAGAGAGAAGGAAAGCGAGCGTATTCATGAAAGAGCGAGGAGAAAGACGGAGAAAGACAGAGAAAGAAAGAGAGAAGCAGGTACGAGGGCCCGACACACAAAACACACGCACACCACACACACGCACACGCACACCACACACACGCACACACACACACACAAGCGCGCGCGCGAAAAGCTCGTTCGGTGAGAGCGAGACAAAAGGAGAGAGCGGAGAGGGGAGAGAAGAAGCGAGAGAGAGAGAGAGAGAAAGAGAGAGAGAGAGAGAGAGAGAGTGGAGGGCGAACTCGTGGTGTGCGGAGGTGCCACCAGTCAGAGTAGCAGCGGAGACGGAGAGTCGGAGGTGGCCCGTGCCTGTGGCTACCCGTGAGCGCCCGTGGCTCATTGTAACCCGCCGCCCCGCTGTTGTAACGTGACGCGAAAGTGCGTGTGGCTGTTGCGCGTCCCGGGTTCGTTCGCCCGCCGCTCGTTATTACCTCTCTCGGTATCCGAGACCCGGCCGACACGGTGCGTCGTCCACCGGGAGCAGCAGCGCGAGGTGCTCTGCCACCGTCTCCTTTTCTCACTCTTTCTCTCTCTCTCTTTCTCTGTCTCTTTCTTTTTCTTACTCGCTATCTCCTTCTCCGTCGTACACGCGAGTGTGATCGGTATGTATAGTGCGATCAGTGCGACGTGATACGTTCTCGCTCGCGGATCGCCCTACGCTGTACTCGCGCGATACAATAGGTGCCTCGGTGCCGTCATCGTGAAAGAAGACTGTCAGCAGTGCCTTATATTACTTCCTCCACACGAGTTGGACTTGTATTATACGACACATTCGCCGTCACCGTCATCGGTCGAGAGATCCCGAGCGGAGAGAGAGAGAGAGAGAGAGCGCCGCGGCGCGCTCGAGGACGAGGTAAGAGATCGTCTGTGTGTCCGGAAAGAGCGGGCGGTAACATGCATTAAAAGTCCGTTCGCCGTGCAAGTCCGAGAGTACGGGAGGTTATGTTTCTCGTTGACCCCTCGACTCTCCTCCTCGTTCCTCCTCTGCTCCCCCTACCCTCTCGCGGTCGTCTTCTCCTGTTCTCCCCCCTCCCCCCTCCCACTCCCTCCATCTGTCCGTCTCTCGGCGTCCTTCTCGCTCTCTTCCCTTCTCCTCCCTCCTCGCGCGTACTTTTATTCCCCCCCCCCTCCTCTCTCTTTCTCTTCTTTTGCGTTCTTTTTCGCGTAGACGTCGTCGTCGAGGCAAATCGCGATGCAAGGTTTCGAGATCCGTGCCTTCGTGGAGTACGATACCGAAACGCACACCTGGCAACGATTTTCATCCGTCTGCTCCGAGACATTTACGTTCTTTCCTTTCTCATTCTCTCTTTCTCTCCTCTTTTCTCTCCGCATGCGTCTCTCTCCCTTCCACGCGCGAGAGTTTCGTTACGCGGAGGAGACGCGTACGTACCTAACTCGTGTCTAACGTGTGTCTCGCGTGTTTTGCGCGTCTCTCGCGACGGTCAGTTTCATAAGTTGTCTCGATACGGGTTTCACGAACTGTCAGCTGTCAGCCGCCACCACGGTCCGTGCCACCTGTCCGAAACTCGACGCACGCGCCTGCATGCACGCCGTCTCTTTCTACTTGTTCTCTCTCTCTCTCTCTCTCATTCTTTCTTCCTCGCTTCTTCGTATTACACGCTTCTCCCTTCCCCGTTTCTCGTTCGGCTCTCGGGCGTTAAACCGCAGCAACGACTTTACGAGCAGTTCTTCGCCGAAGTTCTCGGCCGAACGCGTGCGATTTCCATTCGAGAGACGCGAATAGAGCAAATCCGACAAACCATCAGCCCATCATCGGGAGCGCGCTTGCTCCCGAATAGGAAAAAGGCTTGTTGATATTTCGGCGCGCAGGCCTTCTGACAGCGCGACCGGCCTTGAGCCCCCCCTTTCCTCTCCGCCGCGTGTCTCCCCTGCCCTTCTCCCCGCGCTTCTCCTCCATCGCTCGTATCCATTCCTACTACAAGCGCACTGCGCGATACTCTATGCACCAGTGACGCTCAACACGCATGACGTTTCTGTTTCATTAAGCTCTCTCGGAGCTCTCCTACCGATGATTTTAGTTGATTTAATGTATTAGTTACTTTTTTTCCTACAGTTATATGCGAGTTACACTATTTTTTTTTTATCAATTTATGCGCTAACTAATCGTATAGATGCCAAATTTTGTAGATTCTATAGGCGTACATAGACACACATTGTCATTTATGTATCGTATAACAAAATAAGTACCTACAATGCATGAAATGATATACGAGGATGTACTGCAGAGAATTGGAACATCCTGTATAAGGATAACTTAATAATGAACAACAAGCATGTGTTTGAACTTGAGTAAAAATCATCGTTTTAGCGATGCGCTTTGATTATCGAACCGCGATCGTGTAAATAAAATTTTAATTCTGTATACGAGCGGAATCGGTGCTTCGAAAAATTGAAGGTGTTTTAACTGCCGATCTGATTAATTTTTCACACATTATATTAAGTCACACGCATTTCCCTATCATCTCTCCGCTACGAAAAAAAATTGCTTCCAGATTGACGCGAGAAAATCCGTCAGTCGCAATTTGCATTTATATTGGAAAATGTTCAGCGTATAAAGCTTTAATTATTATATAAAGATAACACGAACGTTTACGATCCGTCAGAGAGAGATTTATGGATTAAGAGGAAGACCTCGACGATGAGGCAACCACTGCTGCTCCTTACAAACCGTGAGAGTCCCGCTCTTTTACCTCTCTTTCTCCCCAGAGATCCCGATCCCGATCTCGTCTCATCGCGACGCGTCTCGTTCGAGGCGCTCGAGCTCGGGGGCCCTGGGCCCTCTCCTTTCTCTCGCAGCGCGCGCGCGCGCGAACGCAGAATCACCGTCGAATCGGCCGAGCGGGCGTTTCTCAAGGTAGGAGAGTAAGTGACCGAGAGCGCGGCTCTCGGAGGCGATTAAAGGAGCCGCGAAAGGAAGGAGGGAACTGGTGAGATGAAGCGCGGGACGAAGGCGAGGAAATGGCTCGTCGGAGACGGAGAGAGAACGACACTCGGGGACGAACTGGGCTGGGAACGCTGACGGGCGTTAGCCTGTAGCGGTACATATATACGCGAACGCGGTGTGTATAGAGAACGATCGCGACAATGGTATCGGTAACTGCGGGTCTCGCGGGGTCCCGCGACTAAGACCCGGGACGACCCGCCTCGACCCGACCCGACACGCTGTCCTCTCCGCCGGATTTCATCTCGGATGAGGCCCCGAGATCGAGCGCTCCACCTTGACGCGGCTCCACCTACGAGCGATAGGGATACTCCGGCGTACTCGCGCCTTTCGCTTCGCCGTATCCTGGTATACAGGGTGTTCTAGAATTATTCGATCGCCGCGATCGCGGATAATCGAACGCACCTAAAACGTCACATGGTAGGAACTTCTTTGAGAGTCGAGAGTCTCTCTTTCCGCGATATTGTCCCTGAAATATCTTTCGATTGAAAAATTTATTGAAATGATAATTATATATGTGATAGATATCATCGAATTGTAACATCGATGTTTAATTGATTCGAATCGTCAAAATTTCTTTCTCTCCGATTCCGTTTATTCACGACGGTGTTTAAGTTCGACCCTTGTCAAGCGGTTCTCGTTAAAAAGCCCGATGGGATGACTCGCTCTAACGTCCTTCGGCGGCAAAAAAGAACACATCGTCGATTAGATTAAGCGTTGCAACGTGCGTTTCTCGCGTCTACGCGCGTGTATGTATAAAATGTCGGATTTGCGCCGCGGTATTTCGACGGCGCGAGTGCGAAGCGGCGAAAGTGCGCGCGTTGCACCCTCCCGCGTTTGACCGCTGCTTTTTTTTTCTTCTTCCTCGTACCCGTCGGAATGATACGAAAGGTCACGGAACGCTTAGAAGAACTTTCTCCGCGTTTGGTAGTCGTTAGAGACACACTCGCGTGCCAAGCAATACTATATTTACCTCGCCGCGTGCGCAACGCGTTCTCTCCTTTTCCGAACTACGATTTACGTGAGGAATCGATTCGATCCCGACGAAATATTTCGCGAAATATGATTTCTCGCGACGTATAGAGAAACAGAGAGGGCACTTTTTAAAGATCTTCATTTAAATTTTGGGAAAATAAATTTCTTGAAAAATCCAAGATTAATCTTCCTCAGCCGAAAATAACAAAGATGTCTAATATTGAAATTGCTAAGTGTGCGGTGGATTAAGATCCAAAAGTGAAGTTATAAAGCTTCCTTTTTTAATTAATTTCCTATTTACTAATGGAAAGTTAATTCGTATCTTTTTGATCAAGATACAAAAAAAATGAGGAATTATAACATACTTTGACGTTTTTTTTTTTTTTTTTTTTTTTTTTAATAACTTATAATTTGAAAAGGAGACTTACTTTTATGGCGTATGAAATACCTTCTATATAATTCATCGTATACGCGGAGAATGACGTAAATATTGATTCATTTCAGTATTGGCAATTAAGTTGCGATTATTAACCAATACAATCTCACAATATTACATTTTATTCTGCTAAAAATAAAGTACCTGGATATTACGTAGTAGTATATAAGACTAAAGACTTACATAAGGAATAACATCACTCGTTACAGCTGACGTAAAAAGAAATCGGGAATACTCTCGCATAGCTGCACGCCCGGGTTCCTGCAACGAAAAGTCACCTGTGTGTTAACTTAATAAATTAGTTGTTTGGAAAAAACATCATTGGTACAATGATATAAAATGCACATTATTTAATGCTGTATTATTTAGAAAATATTAATTAGAAATGCATCCAATATATAATTATAATATGATTTATATAATTAAATATTATAATATTTCAATATATTACATTATAATATAATTACATACCTATCATATGTATATTATTTTTAATATGTAAAACATTTCAAACACACTTTACTCGTTAATATCACAAGTCTGGTTGCAACAAAGTTGCGACAAATAACGATAAAGTTAGTCTCTTTCTAAAGCGTTTTCCGCCCTAAATATGTAGAAAGACAGAAAGGTTAATCGGTTAACCTCAGATAATGTTAATTTACAGTCGGTGCAAAAGTTGCTCCAATATCTGTGGGAATAATACTTTAATAATTCATAACCGCCTTCCGTTGACCCCCAGGGAGGTCACGTGGGGAGGGGAGAGGAGACGTCTACGACGCGGTATCGTATCGTATTCTAATATATTCATCCCTTTATTCGCGTGCGATGACGTGCGAGCAAAAGTTTATGGTAGCGATGGCGACGAGTTTATCCGTACATGAGCCATGTCTCTCCGGGTAATCGCTACTCCAGATTGCGCAAGCACCTTGAGCACGATTCTTATCGTGTCGGACTGCAGTGTGTACACTGCACGCGTGTGTACGTACGTGAACGCATTTATACGCCCGTCACGTATCCGTGGCCGGCGTGCAACCAGCGTGCCGGACACGTACACATATAAACATCAGAATCCTTATACGCTCGATAAATCTACACGACACGGAGACAGTCTACAGACGTTTCTGTATGTGTTCTGTGTATCTGTATACGAAGAGAGAAAAAAAAAATACCGTGAATGTGCGATAGAAAGGGCGATGAGGGGGCGAAGAGGGACAAAGTATACACTGTGGAAATTTCTTGGATCCTTGAAACAACGCGGATAGGCCTAGCGACTTATATGAATATTGATGAATCTTTCTCGAACCGCGCCCCTCGATCGCTCGTTTCTGTCCGCGGGAACGATCGTGTTTCCTTCGGTCTGTTTAGCTCGATATTTTTCGACAAACGTCAACATCAGCTGATTATTCTCCGCGTTGTCTCTTTTTCTAACAACCTAACCAGTATTTTAATCGGACTATGCGAACAATTTAGCCACCTTATATTAAGAGTAGTAGAGTAGTTTGAGTAAATTATATATTCGAAAGTTACGCACACATTGGTCTTTTGCGTGTACATGATCCATTTTAATTCCCTGATGCAATCCAATTAATATCGCGCAATGCTACATAAAGACGATTTATTAAATTTATTCCGAATTGTGCGAAAAAAAGGTATATAAAAGAATCGAATTACACACAAAACGTCTCTATGAAATATTCCGATAGTTTATTTCAACATTCTGACGTGAGAAAACTGTGCTAAACGGTCGCGCGCGTTTACCTCTGGTCTCGAATATATTTTCTTGTAATCGGCTCCGCGGTTTTACGTTTTAATGAATTCACGCTTCAACGCGAGCGACCTTATTCCCTCCGCGACGTGTGTCCGAGGGAGGTAATATTAGACGAATGACGCGAGACAATCCGCTTCTATATCGCGGCCGTAAAGCGTGGGTCTTCCCACGCGAAAATGCTTTGAAACAAGACTCTCGTCCGGAATCACCTTAGCGGATCGTATACGATCGACACGTATGTACGTAGGTTCTTCTGAACGCGCGTTCCTCTCTTGTGCTTCAAAGGTCGACGATTACAAAACGCGGCGGCGAAACGAGACGGTTGGATAAATGTACGTCGATGGAGAATATCGCGACACGGCGCGAAAGACGAGGCGGTGTGTGGAATTTTTCTTTTACCTCCGTCTGCCGTTCGCGCGCGCGTACGCGGGAAAAAGGGAGAGAAATTGTATCTCCCCCCCCCTCTTTCCACTCCTGCCGGAGTCGCATTGCTGGATACCGGTTTTGGAATTGCATTGCTTCGATCTAGGAACGCGTGATCAATTCCTTGCAATCGCTTGCATTACCGTATTTTCGAATTGAATGTACCCTACGTCGCATTAGTGGAGAATTAATTACGCCGTATGCTAGGAATCAGCCAGGGCATTAAGATATTGCCAAATCAAGAATGTTGAATCGCTATCGAGTATTTCTAGGCGAAAGATTATTTTTAAGAGATGTCCTCTTCAACTTTATCAATCGACTGCAATGCTTTTTATTCTGCATTTTTTTTTTTTTAAGTATCTAAATAAATTATATTTAATAATAATATTTTAGTAATAAAAGATATTCACAAAAGTTCTATTGTGAATTGTAAACTATAAATTAAAATTTATATAAAAAATATTCTCTTTGCTGCGTTAATTTCTCGTGATGATAGTTTGTCGAATATTAATAAATGAGAAAAATTTGTTACCTCTCTTGATTAACAATTCTTCCTAAGCTATTGCATTACATGTACGCTCCAATTGTTGTGCGATCTGCCCGTTTTGCCGTTGCATGACATTCTTTTGGTAACGGAGACTGGAATATCGCCAAGAATCTAATGCGAAACGATGTGACAATTTGATCTGAGCGTATCTATATCTTAATCACAACCGCATGCAAATAATTTCTATTCTTAGATATGGGAATTAATTCCAAGAATCTTATCAATGTCCATTAATCTGAGTTATTGGTAATTTTAACCGTTATATCAATTGTCATTCATAGTTCTGTCCGATGCTATCTTTTTTTTTTTTTTTTTTATTGAAAATAAATTTAATGTCGCATTTATTTTACATTAGCGTTGCATGGATATTTATGATTTTAGTATATTAATTTCATAATCTTATATGAATTGGATTGAGTTATATCATACAGCTGAAAAGATGTGAACTTTTACGTTTTGAATATGATTCAATTATTGAATAAATAGATCACGGGTGAAATTTAATTTTTTGTGCTAATAAAACGTTATTAAAAAATAATATTATTTTAAAAAAAAAAACACGGAAAAATCCTGGAATTGCTTATGAAAAATTATTATCGTCGAATCAGTTTTATTCAGAAATATTTCATTTCTTATGTGTATCATTCAAAGTATTGTATTAATCGGTATCAGTCGTATTTTAAAGTATTCGTATATCATTTATATGTACTTTGCTCGCAGCGTATCTTTGGAAATCGTAGAGTTGAGCTTAACTTTTTGTTTCTCGAGCACTTTTCCGTTAATTATTCAATCTAAGCGCGTGTGTCTCGCGAATCGCTTTACGCAAAGGGATACCTATTTGTCCCGTAGACTTTCGTCAAATACCCGGATGCCTGGCTATCGATTACCACCGGTTCCAGCGAACGTGCGCTGATCGATGTCGCTGCTGGACCGCGTCGCGGCGAAAAGGAAACGCACGCATACGGGCGGTAGCCGCGCGACTGTGAACCGGTTTTCGCGGTGGTAAAAAAAGAAAGAACGCCCCTCCGCCGGCAATAATAATTTTAATCGACACCCAGACCAAGACCCCGCGCTGACTGGTCGGGGTTGGCTCCGGCAGTCCCTCTCACGTACGTGCTTTCGCGCGTGCATTCGCGAGATGTCGAAGATATGCGCTTGTGCGAAGACCGATCGAGCTCTGTTTGACAAGGTACACACACACACGTATATATATATATATATATATATATATATATATATATATATATATATATACACACGCACACACACACTCTATTCCGGGTGAAAGGAAAACGCGCGCGCCTATACTACCTTCGGCTCGGAGACAGAAGGAGAAGAATTCCGCGGGCTGGTGGGACAAGGATAGCCGCGGGGGACACGAGGAGTTTTCGCGGAATACCGCTATGGTTCGAGCACATAAATGATGAAGCGAACGCTAAATAGCGATCTAACAATGATTCGAAGCGACTAGTGTGGGTCTTCCGGGTCTTGGTGATGTACAATCGCGAAGAAAATCAAGTCAGATCGTCATCATCTTCGCTCGCGGGATGATATTGTCAAAATTGTGTCCTAAATGTCCAGGGCTCTTTTCGCGTTTGAAATGATGTCGTCAAGATTAAGAAAATTCAAATGTATCTTGTGAGATGAATTGTATCATTTATAAAGGAAATTTTCATGTCAATCTAATTAAGAATCACAATATATCGTATCTGAAGTAGAAATATTAAACAAAAATGTTTATTCAATTATTTAAAAGAAAAAAAGAAAATGATATCTTAAAAGCATACGAAAAGGTACGAATTTATATATTTTGCTATGATAAAATATAAAATATATGCGGAAAATGCATACGAGTAGACGTCGACTATCGTCTTAAGGCTCCGAGAAATAGAGCGGCGGGAACGCTATGCAAGTTATAAGGAAAACCATTCCAGTTCGAGATACCGTTTTATTTCAATGCGCAACGCACTCGTGCCGGATTCGCACGATCGGCTGTCTCTCGCATTTAAATAAGAAATTAATTAGTGGAAATTGTATTTGTTCGATCGACGTAATGGATGGAAACGCTATCGAAAAATGTATCTCTTATGGGGACAGAAAATGTATCTGTTAATAAACTTAACATTCTTAATTTCTCTCTCTCTCTCTCTCTCTCTTATCTTGTTAATGGAATATGTCCGCTACTCCTTTATATTTGAAAAATATTTTTACGATTAACATATATAATATGAGATTTATAATATTAATATATTTGAAATAATTTGCATAAACGAAAATTTCTCTCTATTTATACAATTTTCATATCGATCATTGCAAATGTACCTTTTTAAAACGACTACCGTTAATAAAATATGTATTGCATATACGTCGCGATGTTGTGTTATGGTACAATACACATATGATGACAGTGAAATATGGTTGACGCCCACTTTCATAATACTAAAACCTTCGAAGTTTGCGATATCACCGCTTAAATATAATAAAAGCGTGATATCATACGCTATTATTGTTTTGTCTCGTTGCATATTAAAATCTGCAGAGTATGTTGCCGTCTAGGCTTGTATAATATCAAAGGTATTTAAATCTTCTTCGTCTGATTCTTAAGATTTATGTAAATCATGTATTTACATATCTTTTTATATGTCATTTTATATATGATAAAATCACAAGACACATAGAAAAATTTTCTAGCGAAAATAGATCGTTATGTCGTTGTCATACATTACGATACAATATTCGCCGAATTTCTTTTAATCTTAGAAGGAGAGAGAGAGAGTTTAGGATTGAGAGGAAAAAAAATATCTCGAACGGGGCGTAAAATCGACCGCGTTCTACGACGAATCGCAAAAATTGCTCGATAGTCCGAGGAGTAAGAGGCGCGCCGGCAATCACGATTCCGTTCGACTGTTGCACGCGAACGTTACACTTGGCCGGCGTGTCGTTTCCTCATAGGGGACGTGGAAACGTCTGACATGTAACGCGCGCATACACGTGGAAAGACGAACGCGGCGCGTCGCGTCGCGTCGCGTCTTTCACGGTCATTCCGTGGGGCTGCCGATCGGGGGACTCCGTTCGCGCGACCCGCTTAAAATAGTGCCGGCGCACAGACTCCGTAGGTCGTCGATCCCTCTTCCGCATCACCTGCCATACCGTCGCCGTACCCTGCTGCAGCTCGTGTCAAGATACGAGGAAGCCAGAGCGGGACGCGCGCATCGCGCGCAACCACTGTCGCGTCGCGAGACGCCCGCCCTGGCTGCCGATGTCAAGAAACGGCACCGATCGAACGGTCATTGACTAAAGTCTTTGACTTGGTAAATAACCTTTTACACACGCCCGTTACCGCATAAAGGCACTCTGCGCGTCTGTGCGAGAGAACGGCGTCGTTGTAGAAAAGAATCTAACGACAGTCCGACGATACGCGATAGACGAACATCATCGGCACAGATTTAATGCATTTTTTTTAATATACTATTACTTAGAACAAAATACGCTAAAAAAAAAAAAATTAAGAAAGAGGTATTTTATTTTTAAAACATCTCTGGAGATGAATGGACTTATAGCTTTTTTCGTTATCGATTGTTGCAACTGTATTGAATTACGACTGATATGTCTTAAATTAATTTCAGACTACAAAGTCATCGTCTTTCTCTGCCTCTTCACATCGTTAAATTGTGTCTCGCGAGTAATCGTAATCATTAATTCTTATGACAATTAATTATTATCAATCAATAATTAACATTTTACGGTCAACCATTTGGCATATTCCGAAAGTCACGTTTGATCATTAGAGAGAGAGAGAGAGAGAGAGAGAGAGAGAGAGTTTGTTTTCGAAAAGCATTATATTTTTTTGTCGACGCGATATTCTTCTCGGTAGTACGGCACTTATCGTTTGATAAAGCTTGATCTCGTGTTATCGCGGTACGGAGGACGTTGCTTTGTTCGCGCGAGAGAGCCTGCTATGTCAGTCAAAACGGATATCATACGGACGAGTAAAACGAGGAGATGCCGCTGACACAACTTGCACATTTTATAATGCGCTCGCTGCGCTGATTCGTTGCAAAGTGGGGATATAAGGTGCAACGCGTAAGGGAAGAAAATCGGCTTATGAAAAATGTATACGTGGGGGAGTTGGTCAATCGGATTTTGGTAACTACATTTACGATGTGTTATCGCTCTCTACCCTGTGTCACTCATTTTTTTTATCTTCTTCATACTTTTATTAAGACGCGTATATAAGACACGTATGCGAATCACATAAGAATATCGCGTGCATATAAATTGTAATTAATCCCACATGCGCGTAAGTAATTTTTATTAAATTTATATATTTTTAAGTAGAAAAAATTTCCCACAGAAATAGTACAATTTTTCCACCACCGGGTTGGACAAACAAAAGCATATATGTTAACAGTGGCGATTACGATGTTACGTACCGCTATACGTTACATCGTCTCTCTCGCGTACTCGTCTTTCCCTATTATCCCGGTAACGAACGGTAACAAACAAGCCTAATAACGACATAGTAACGCGTAAAGGGCAGCACGAAAGACACGAAGGTGGGCCCTCTCCGCACCGCGGGCTTGGTCTACCTGTCGAAGCAGCGGCGGGCCCGGCAGCCGCTTTTTTCTCGGCTCTCTCGGCGAGCCGACGCTTCCTCCGACCGTCCTTACGCGATGTCACTGACCCGAGTCCGTATCTCGATGCACAAGAATAAGATGGAGCGGGAGAAAGAGATGCCCGAGTAGAAGGAGAGGAAGAAGGAGGAGGAGGAGGAGGAGGTGGCACGAGATTCCATCGTCGTAGTCATCGTTTGTCGTCACCCACGGCTAACCGCCGCCGCTGTCGCCTGGTCGCCTAGCCGACTATACGATCGCGACGACGACGACGACGACGAGGGTTCCGATTCTCGGTGAGGAACGCAATAGCGTTACACCGGTACGACGCAACGATATAGCGCGGGGCCGCCCGACTCGCCTCGGCGCGACCGCGACGATCCCCGGAGTAGGGAGAGAAGACCTTGAGCCGCGTCACGTGACCCCGAAGGTGCATAAGAGCCGGGTAGGGCGGTCGCGGAGGGCCTTGAACTTACCGCCGACGTTGTCGAAGCCGGCGTCGTAACTATCGCGCGCGCTACGCTCGCCTTCTCCAGTAGAGAGACTACTATATGTATACTCGGGGAAGAGAGACGCACGCGCACACATACATACATATATATATACATATACATACACACCAATCACGTCACGCGTTGCGCGACACCACGCGTGTGCGTGGTATACATATATGCGTGTATATGGAGAGTGTCGCGATCACAATCGTTTCTTTTCGTATGTTCCGTACCGTAAGAGAAAGGATGAAATAGTAACAAGGAGAGGAGAGATTTTCTCTTCAAGATTGTCTACTTTCTGGAAAAGATTTGGAAAATCTGGATTTCTTCTGTATCTGGAAAAATCAGGGAATTTTCATGGAATTTTATTGGGACTCGAGAAATTTTCAAAAAAATTCTCTACCTCATAATTTTGTTGTTATATTATAATCCGATATAATAGATAAGCCAAGTTGTGAATTATGTGTTTAAAATGTATTATAAATATATATCTATCCCTGTTTATATATTAAATATGTCTTAACACAAAATATTAAATTGCAGTAAATATATTCTTTATGGTAATTTTTAAATAAAAACATGAAAAGTTGTTAATGCAAGTGAAAAATGTTTATCTTACGAAAGCTATGGAATATTTTTTAATACACTTGCAAATCTATCGCTTGAAACTTAAGTAGTTCTATTTATTTTTCCTTCATACGAACGAAAAACACATGACATAAAACGCGTACAGTGAAAAAAAATTTATTTGAGAAAAATAGAAAGAAAAAAATCTTTCAAATATTCTCCCTTTATCTGGAATTTTTAACAAAAATACCTGGAGGTTCAGGGGAATTTTCAGGAAATTTTTTTTTACGAGACCTCAGTAAAGACCCTATCTCTGTATGTGTATTAGAGTGCGCTCGCAATCTCCCTCCGATTGTGTACGCCCGTTTCCGAAAACGTAGACCGACTCTGTGCGTACGCCCGGTATGCGACCTGCCTGCACTCATGCCCGCGAGGGGCTACCTACCTAGGTGTACACACACACGCGCGCGCGCGCGCGCGCCTTGCGCACGGTGGAGCAGCGAGGCGCGGGTGCTACAGGACGACATCCCGAGCGCGACGAGGAGATCGTAACACCGGTCCCCGATATGCTCGACCGCCGTCGCTCCGCTCGGCCTCGCCCGACCTCCTCGTCTCTCCGCCTCGTAACTAACGTTGTTAACGCTACTCCCATACGCGGCGAATGTTTCGCGTTCTCGAAACTTTGCGATAACTAGTCCAACATGAGAGATTCGCACGGATCTCCGACGAGAATACGGTTACCGCGTTTGTAGTCGTCGACGTTCTCGCATGCGAGCAAGACGGTGGTAGCTCGTGGTCTCGTATAAAATTATAAAACGACGCGCTCTTTACGATATCCCTTTAACGCTTATCATATCTTTTGTGCGACGGAGACGAAAGGGGATTATGTAAGAATAATCTTGAGAGATTGAAAGAAAAATAATGTACATTGCGCGCGTGAAGGAAAATCTTGAAGATGATGCGTCATTCTTAAAGTATTCGCATTTTTACACAAAAGGATGCAAGTGATTTTATTATTCTTCAGAGCTAGTGTGTCTTTTATATATAATGCATGAATTGAGTTCAACAGCTTTTTTTTTTTTCCCCCTTTAATTTTAGACATTTTTAATAGATCTAGAGTTCAAAATTTTGGCAAGATATTATAAACATTACAAATTCGTAATCTTTTTGATAATAAAAGAAGAATAAATTCGTAATAATTCGTAATAAAAGAAGAATTTTGACAAGCCAGAACAGAAAATAATCTTTAATCAAATATTGGAAGAAAAAACGACTTCTCCGATTTATCAGGTTCTTGTTATATTAATAATCAGTAGATACAGTAGAAAGCAAAGTCGCGCAATAGTGAGAACTGAATTATATCTTTCGAGGACGCAGCCATTTTCTCGCTAGGTGTTAATCGTTAAACACGCGCGGTTCTCCGTACGCCGTATACATGAATCGTAAAATATTTTAATTATCCGCGAGGTTTACGCTTCAGAGCGTACTAGATGAATGATTTTGCAATACACTCGTAGAGAGCTCGAGAATGGACCGATGGAGCGAACTTGATTGATCTAAAAATAATGATTCCTATTTGAACAATTATGTTTCGCTCATGTGCAATGTCGATTTTTTTATTTCTTTTATTATTATTATTATTTTTTTTTTAATGACACGAGTCGCTTTTTTCGCATGATACAACCGTCTGTCGTGCGATCGATCCCTAGCGTCCGTCCCGCACGCGCTTCGCACCGTGTGCGGGCGTGAGTGAACGCGTGCGTTTCCGCGCGAAGGTCGTTCGGCGGTTCTGCGGGACCGGAAGTGGGCCGGCCTTGCGGCACGGCCATCGACGTAACCTTGCGAAAGAGAGAGAGGGAGAGAGAGAGAGACTGTGTGTCAGGGCTCGCGAGATGGCTTCTAATCGCGCGGCTAGATTTTCGGCGAATGATTTCGTGCGAGAGAACATATACCGTTAGTCATTCTCTTTAACCGAGGGAGCCGAAATAGCGTGCTACTTTCTAGCAAAACCGCATATTGCGTAAACTGTGGTTTAGAAAGTACATTCTGCGGATTTTATAATTAGATTTTGAAAATTGAATTTTTCCTATAATATTTTTCAATTATCGTCAATTTTTACAATTTAAATAAGGATGGATTTTTTTTTTTTTTTTTAAACGGGCAATCGTCCTAGATCACGATCAAACATCACATGAGATTAATAAAATGATTAATTTCATAACCAAGTAATCGCGTTAAAATAATATAGGGCGCAAAATATAACAGTCTTATTAATTTTACTTATAGAGCGAATTTTTGATTCGATACACTAAATGCGTTTTCAATTAATTCTCTATATCATTTTCAATATATCAATTGAATATAGGAAATTAATTGAGTGCGCACTAAGTGTATTTAACCAAAATTTCCTATTGATATTTTCTTGCAGCGAGTTACCCGTAAAATTATTTATTTATACCCAATATATATATATATATATATATATATATATATATATATATATATATGTGTGTGTGTGTGTGTGTGTGTGTGTGTAAAAGAGAGAGAGATATTATATATAAAACATTTTTTTTTTTTTTTTTTTTTTTCAGATACACAAGGGACAATCGACACAGCATTGCGCGCATCTGACTCGTACGTAGCTCGCGATAATTCATAGACGCGACAATAAGAGGTTCCGCAGTAAGGATGCTGGACGCTTTCGCGGAGATCGAGAGGCCGCGAGTCGTATCAGGAGCTGCTTGCAGCAGCGTAATCAGCTGAGAATGTCGGAGCAAAACGGGCCCAGCGAGGGCCCAGGACCAGGACCCGGTTCGGATTCAGGCTGGTGGCCCACCCAGACCTGGAAATCATCGTCGTCATCGTCATCGGCGACGACGGCGGCGACCTCATCGTCAGCATCCACTTCAGTGGCAGGTTGCGCGTCTATTTCGGTTTCCTGCGCTACGTCCAGCTCGTCACCGACGAGCTCCTCCACCTCGACCAACACGTCCGCGACCTGTTGCCCCCTGTCTTGCATCGGGGTATCGATGAGCCCGAGCCGTTCCACGGAGACGGGGAAAAACGTGTCCGTCACCACTATTAACGTACCGCCCAATCAAGAGATGCACGATGGTAATTACTTCGATTCTCTAAAGAATTTCTTTAATTCGATCGTTCGGGGATATGAAATAGACCTTCTTAAAAACAGTGCCAAATTTCTAATTTGTTATGTAAAATTTTTGGCACAGTATAACGAGAAAGTAATATTCGCGAATTTTAATAGCAATAATATGATTTTAGGTAAAGGAGTGTGTAAATATCTCGGGGGACAGAACGGCGTGACGGTGTCGGTGGTATCGACCTCGGTGCTGGGATGCGGAAATGCCGTCCCGACAAGCGGAATCTGCACGAATACGGGGCCGCATACTATCGGCATCGGAATCGGCGGTATCCTCGCCGCGAACGCGGCCGACATCGATGATCCCGAGGACAGCGACGGCGAGATCAGCAAGATTGACTTTAGAGGCGTCAATCTACGCTCGAAGAAGAAACGCGACGTATCGGGTAACCAGAACGGTGACAAGATCGGCGATGGGGATGCAAATGGCAACGGCGCGGGATGCTGTGACGATAATTCGCAACAGCAGCCCGAGAGACCAATGTCGTGGGAGGGAGAATTATCGGACCAAGAAATGTCTTCCAATACAATTACTAATCAGGTTGGATTTATCGTATGTGATATTCTGAAGTCGCCGACAAAAAAAATCTCACGGACACATTTGGCAAACGTTTGCCAAAATTTCTACAGAAAAAATAGAATTATTTCCTCGTGAAGACAATGAAGTCATTGTTTGACAATCAATCGTACAACAAAGACATACCTAACGCATACTAAAATAATTTTTATTTTACGATATATATGAAATTATTAATATAAGATTAATTTCTGAATATAGAGGTGAATATTTTAACCTTAATTATAGAAGATGAAATTATTTAAGATATATAAAATAAAGATACACAAATTCTAATAATGCGATTAATTATTGATTATTAGGACCATAACGAGGAAACGTCCATGGAGGGAGTTCAGGTGTGCGGTGCGAGTCCTGGACCCATGGAACAGAAATTTCCGATTAAGTCAGAACCGGATTTTCGATCCAGCCCGGCTTTCACAATAGGATCCTTTCACGACGCCGGACTACCCATTACTCATAATCAACAACTGCAACAGCAGCAACAGCAACAACGCGGTATCGAAAATCTCGAGCAGACCCAACAAAGCGACCTACCGCTTCTCGTGGGCAAGCTTCTCGGCGGATATAACAATTCTACGCCTAATCACAGCCCTATTCTCAATCCGCGACATCATCTAACCAAGCACAGTCATACTAGATCGCAGGTTAGCTAACCATAGACGACATAGAATCGTATTAACATCAATCTATCGCACCGTAGTGTTTTATTATATATAATATTTTCGAACTCTTGTAGGTGCCGTCACCAGATTCCGCCATTCATTCCGCATACAGCGTCTTCAGCTCACCGACGCAAAGCCCTCATGCAGCACGGCACTCCGCCTTAGCGGGCAGTCCGATACCGTCCTCATCGTTATCCCTCTCTCGGCACAGCTTCAACAATTCGACCTCCTCACTATCCCTGTCGCTGTCGCATTCGCTTTCGAGGAACAATTCGGACGCTTCCAGTAGCTGTTACAGTTACGGTTCACTTAGCCCGCCTACGCATTCACCCGTCCAACAATCGAGACATCCGCATTCGCACTCGCAACATCACCAACATCAAGTGGCGCAAGGTAGTCCGTTGCATCTTCCGACAGCCTCGTCTGCTGTCGCCGCGCATCATTATTCATCCTCTTCCGTGCCAGGGTCGGAATTGTCGCCGGACGGCCATCCGGTCGCGGAGGATCAGGAAGACTGTAGAATACCGTCGGCGCCGTCGGGTATTTCCACCAGACAGCAATTGATAAACAGTCCCTGTCCGATTTGCGGTGACAAGATAAGCGGATTTCATTACGGTATCTTCTCGTGCGAGTCGTGCAAGGGATTCTTCAAGCGCACCGTCCAGAATCGCAAGAACTATGTGTGCCTTAGAGGCGCAGGCTGTCCGGTCACCGTGGCCACAAGGAAAAAATGTCCGGCCTGTCGCTTCGACAAGTGCCTCAACATGGGTATGAAGCTTGAGGCGATCAGGGAGGATCGTACCAGAGGCGGTAGAAGCACGTATCAGTGCACCTATACCCTACCGGCGAATCTTGTCGGCAGTCCCGCCGGCGGTATGGGCGGCAGCGAAAAACTGACGGCGGCGGGCAATTGCAGTCCGGCACCGGTTGGAAGCGAGCATCATTATTCAGTCAGATATCATTCGAATCATTCTCACAAGATGCAAGTGCCGCAACTCTTGCAAGACATTATGGACGTGGAGCATCTCTGGCATTATAACGACAATGATCGAGTAAGCGGGGGAATATCCGGGAATGCGAGAAGCATGTCTGTTAGCGGTGACAGCAATATGCTGCTCGGTGGATTCGGAGGTGGCGCATCGGCACCCGGTGGAACTGCGACCGTTATCGGCGCCGGAAATAACGGAGGCGCGGTGGAATGTTCGTCGAACGATTCGAGCAACGTCGATACTAACAACAGAAGAGGAGAGTCGGGTAGCCCCACCGGCTCGACTTCCACAGGGGCGCCCGATCAACATTCCACGAACGGCAATACCGTAAATAATAGCAATTCTCAAATCGCCAGTAATTCCAATAATGGCAATCCGACGCAACATCCGGACTTTCTCTCTAATCTGTGCAACATCGCAGACCATCGACTTTATAAGATTGTCAAATGGTGCAAGAGTCTGCCGTTATTCAAGAATATCTCGATCGATGATCAAATCTGTTTGTTGATCAACTCTTGGTGCGAGCTACTACTCTTCTCTTGCTGTTTTCGCAGCATGAACAGTCCCGGTGAGATCAGAGTGTCTCTCGGCAAGTCGATCACTCTAGAACAAGCTAGAGAGCTTGGTTTAGCGACTTGCATCGAGAGGATGCTCGCTTTTACCAACAATCTGCGAAGACTGAGAGTAGACCAATACGAATATGTTGCTATGAAGGTAATTGCCTTTGGTCTCGTTATTGAACATCCTCATTGTCAATGCATATTTAGCACTTAATACAACTGTCTATCACTCATTTCTTTATATTGGATGAAAATACAATCTAAACTACATACAGAAATCCAATCTAAACAATCCAACTGATTCTTTATTTATAACGACATTTAAAGCGATATTTTATTTTGCCTTTTATATCTTTTAAATAAATAGGTGATCGTGCTATTAACCTCCGACATAAGCGAATTAAAGGAACCTGAAAAGGTTAGAGCTTCTCAAGAAAAAGCTCTTCACGCATTGCAGCAATATACAATCGCGAAATATCCAGAAATGCCTGCCAAATTTGGTGAACTATTATTGAGAATACCAGATCTACAAAGAACGTGTCAAGCAGGAAAAGAATTGCTCAGTGCAAAGCGTGCCGAGGGAGAAGGCAGCTCCTTTAATCTTTTAATGGAATTGTTGAGAGGAGATCACTGAATGATCAGCACAGTATAAACCAAGCCGTGAGTTTAATAATAAACGAAATAAAATATGCAAGTTATGGTTACAAGATGTACATAGTTGCCTTAAATAATCACTGTATTATTAATCGCATGCATTTGCAGATATAGAATTGTATAATTAAATCTCTCTTTTTTTCAGATTCCACGCTTATAGGGTCCATAAGCTTAGGGAATCGGATATAATAGATAACCGCAAAGTGTAAGAAAGATTAGAGAAATGAAAAAACGGCAGATGTATAAGATCTATAGTGACATTAGTATTTGGTGAGGGGATTGCATTTTTCGTAATTAGGTCGCATTAATCTAATAAAGATGAGAGAGAAACTTTCTATTTTACACTGGAATGCTTCCATATAGGTCGCGCGTGTTCGTGTTCTATCGAAACAAGAATTTCGAAGCGGCCTACGGTACACTGGATATTCAGTGTACATGTAGATGCTAATGAGACTGAAAGTATAATTGACATGGAGACACGCAGAGCATTTACTTTTACAATGATAAGCGTTGTATAAATATGTGAGATGGTATCAAATGGCATTATAATGCTAAATTTTATTAGAGATGGGTGTAACCTATTCGAGCGCGAACTCTTTAGAATAGGAAACGCGAAATCTATAAACAAAGTTGACCTCTGTAATTAATGGTTATAATAGAAGACAACACCAGTATTGCGTATTGTTCTGCGCTTACTTAAGAACAGAGCATAGCCATGCCTTATATATCCCGGTTATGAAAGTGTACTTAAAAAACTCAACACATCAGTCGACCAATTATCTACTTATAGAGCAATTAATCATGGAATAATTAGTTCATATGTTTAGTGTGTGTATATGTATACATATATATACATACATATAGGGTGGGTCCAAACGTTCCAGCCAGACTTTGAGATTTTATAAGAAATTTAATTCTGAACAAAAAGTTTCCCTGATATTTGTAAAAATGTATAAAATTTCACAGGTCTCTGGACGCTAACTTTTTAAGGAAGCATTTTTCGACCCATGTTTATAGGAAACTTTCTTCAGAATTAAATTTCCTATAAAATCTCAAAGTCTGGCCGAAACGTTTGGATCTAATCTGTGTACACACACACAAACACACACACACACACACACACACACACACATCGTCCATGGAGTACATGATTCTTATCGATCACACAAAATATTTTTTTTATTCTCTTTATATATTTTAACAGCTTGCCAAAAGAAAAACAAAACTAATTGGTATAAGTATCAGAGAAATTTGCAAGAAGTGATGTCAAGCTCGAATACATATAGCTGCTATCTTTTCTGTAAATGTCTTTTATTTTTGTTTTTTTTTATTTTTTTGTTCTTTTTTTATTTAAAAAAAATTGGCTAATATTGCTTATCCGTTTTATTTGTGTAGAAAAAATTTTATTATTATTGAGAATTATCAAAGAATGAAAATAGCAAATCAGATTATACAATATATTATATATACATCTTTATATATATATATATATATATTATATTATATTATACATAAAAGAGATTATATATAAAATATAACTATAAAAAAATATTAGTTTTTATTTCTTTCAATATATTGACAAACCTTTAATAAGAATTTACCCAAATTTTATACTAGTACCAGTAAAAAAAAATGTTTATTTTTTTAGTAATTGTAAAAAACAAAATTTTGTAAAAACTAATATATTTGCCAATCATGCAAATTATTATTTTATTGTTATGAGATAATATTCTCGAATATATGATACAGGCTATCAATCAATACTGATATTTGAGAAAGAATATGATTCGAAATTTATATATACATTGTATACATATATATATATATATATATATATATATATATATATATGTATAGAGAGAGTGAGAGAGAGAGAGAGAGAGAGAGAGAGAGAGAGAGAGAGAGAGAGAAATAAAAAAGGATGGACAGTTGCCCATCAATTATTTTTTTTATTTTTATTTGTCTGTAAACTTTACTCAATTTGTATTTGCAAAATACAATGATTTTTAAATATAATTTAAGATAAGATATTGATGCTATAGCAGGAAAAAATATAATGCGTTGAGTGTAAACTATTGATTGCGAGCTATCACAATTCTTTTATTAAAAATTGACAAATGAGAACGTTTATTTTGATAGAAAAGTATTATATAAATATCGCTTGAAAAGATGCAGCTATAATCTTGCGTGCGACACAAACAAATTGATCTCTGTTGTTGGTACTTTAATGAGACTGTCTCATATATATATATCTTTATACATATTGCATATTATTCTTTTCTGTTTTTTATTACAGTTGCTTAGTCTTTTTATTTGTTGTCAATATTCTATGAAAAACTCTATGAGGAACATCCCTTAAAACACTTAAAACTACTACTGATTTGCGCAATACTTAATGTAAAGATAATTTTATATAAGAACCATCTTCCCACATCTCTTTTAATAGAAAGTGACTTATCACCTCCTCTCAATGTATATGCGCACACATATCATTCGCATAACATCACTGAACAATCTTCTTTTCAATTCATGAATTCATTGTAAACATCGTTGATAATAATTTATACATCTCATCAGAGATACATACATATATACAACACTAGCGATAATAAAACAAGAAAATATATTAGTCAGTATTTAGACGATTTGCTGAACGATATTGAATGCGAATATTGAATTGCTATTAACACAAATTACGAAAAGCAGATGCTAAGTTTAATTATATACATACTTCTAGAAACGCAACGAAAGTAATGCTGTAAATATAAAGAGAAAGAATCATATTTTGTCGTGATGAGCGTGTGTGTGTGTGTGTGTGTGTGTGTGCGCGCGCGGGTGGGATGTACGTGCAGAATGCGTGACGATAGAGGGAAGCGGGGAAAAAAAGAGATAGTGAGAGAGAATGCGAGAATGATAGTATACTTGTAACAAATATGATATACTTGTAATAAAGCATATAAAAGTTGACTTAAGCGTATAATAGTATGAAAGTAGGATTACAAGAAGATAAATATTTGCCTGTTAAAAAATAACTATTCTATGTTTATGTTTGATAAAAGCTATTTCTACATACTTTAATGAGATACTTCTGCTGTAGCTCAGTGATAATTGTCTTTATTTGTATGCGTGTATGTGTGTGTGTGCGAGCACGAGCACACGATGAAAGAATTTGCTTAACTTTTTCGTGTGCGAGAGTAATTAGCTGTAGAAACATTCTATAATAATCAACAAAATTCTCAGTCCATCTTTTCTTCAATCGTAAAAAAAAAGCAAAAAAAAACTACACAATGGAGAGTCTTCCGTTTCCGGTAATATGGTATCATCGCGCGAATAACGATGCTTGCGTTACTTATAATATTAGGAAAAAATTCAACAAAAGAAAAAAAGAAAAATTTTTTGCTAATCATGACAATATTTGGAGGAAGCTGTGCAAAACGAATCGGATTATGCGATATTCGAAGAGCTTAAATACGACAGACTGCAATGACAATTATATGAATATATATATATACATTTGTAAGAAAGAGAGAGAGAGAGAGAGAGAGGGAGGGTGGGAGGGAAGGTTGTAAGTATAACGAGAAAAACACCGGGCGTAAGGGCCAAACAGCAGTGTAATATTAAACAGACCGTATCCTTTTTAGAGATAATATTCCGGATACTCGTCAATAGTATTTCTTATTGATATATATATATAAATATTATATATAAATATATATATATATATATATATATATAAATATTTCTTATTGATATATATATATATATATATATAAATATTATTAAATATACAGCGCAAGAGATGTTATATAGGAAATGAAAAATATCGATAGAGTTTTATCCATCCACTATCAACTAGTTCAGTAGTCCTTGTGTGAAAATTGCGAATTTTTTTTCTTTTTTTTTTATTGTAAAATATTGTAAAAACTAATCAACAGAGTCGAGCGCGTGCGCGCGCGCGCATTCGTATACGTATAATATAAATTATATATATATATATATATATATATATATATATACTTATATACGCGCGCGCGAGATTGATCTCAATTCCGCGATTATGTGAAAAAACGCGTTCGGAATTTAAAAAACAATTTTAGATGCTATTGACCTAGTTGATCCGCAAGGAAAAAGACAGGAAGACCCCGATATACGCTGAAAATATTTCATTGTCGACATAGAGAAATATATAATTACTCATACAGAAAACATACGATTAGAAAGTAGTTTTATACATACATACAACACACACACCGAAAAGTATCAATACGAAATAAAAGAAAAACTTTTTACATAAAATGTATTCTCGTGTTTATTCGCTCTCGCATCGATATGATTTCTAAAGATTTTTTCCCCTTTATATTTCTTATGTTTCTCTTTTATCCCGATGAATTCAGACATAGGTATGAGAGAGATGTAAAGATTCACATATCGCATTAAAGAAAGAGAGAGAGAAGCAAAAATATGTAAAAATTCGAAAATATTCTTAATAATAATAACGCAGATGCAGGTAATACTGACGCGGAATGAATTACAAAATAATTTATACGTACATATCGACGACGATCGTGCATCAAAATTCTATTTTCTCGTTGCATCTCGGCGATGAGATGATAATGGCGGGAAGAGAATTCTGGGCATATCAAAACGGACGCAGGTCGCCACCGAAATCGCGATGCAATACATTACCGATGATCGTACGCGTTTGATCCGTCATGACGAACGTCTGACACGCGACGTCGCGACTTTTCACACGCGAGATTCATCATTTTGAATGATAACGATCGAGGGGAACACGGAGCCGGATTCGAATCACCGTTGCGGCGCGTTTCACAATGGCCGCGATTCGAGACGATATTGCGATTCTCGAAGCGTGCGTGTCGATCGTAGAAGAAAAGCTGCCAACCGCGGCAGAATTGCCAGCGAACTTTCCACTAGAGAATTTTTCACGACACTGTTTTCCTAGCTGATATAGTGGCGCTAACTAGATCCACTTTAGAGGCGGTGGAACTATATGGCAGACATTTTGATGCCATGGTAAAACAATCGGTTGGTTCATATCCGTGCTAGACTCATTTTGTGGATCAGAAAGGAGAAGAGAGAAAATATCAGGGCATTTATCCGTAAACTATAATAATCTACGTTTACGCGTAAACAATGTAAATTATGTGTAACATGTCATCTATGTCAACAATAGGTAATCTATGGATGAATATGGTTTGTCAAAGACTTATTTCTTTTTTTATATTTCATGCCTGAAACATAGGCCGGTTAGTCAGTTCTTATTTCAAGATCGTCTTAAGTAATGTCTTGAGATGTTAATACCGCTCTGTGATTGGTTTAGGGCATCTTAAAATTGTGCTTAAGACGGTCTTAAATATAAGAATTGACTATGAATACCGGCCATAATTACAAACAGAAATCTAAACAACCAAAGGCTGATGACAGGGGATAAAGGCGTCTGTCATAGTCGTGGACGTAAAAATAAGACAGAGAAAAACGTAAGTCGTAAAAGGCTATTATACAATAGCGTTACGTTTTTCTCTGCCTTACTTTACCAAAATCGATTATACATCAGATACATTATATTTTATAAAAGAATACTTTAATAATAACTTTTATTATCCCTATCCGTAATATATATTAGAATAATAAAATATCACGCACAGTTAATTAATAAAACATTAATAAATCCATAATATTTCTTCGCAATTTTGATTCACAATTATGGGTATCTAGCATACACATTATGCATCAACCGATTGTTTTACCGTAGCGTCGAAAAGTAATCTGATTCAGCCGGCTTTAAAATGAATCTAGTTGACGCTATTCTACCAGCTAGAAAAAGTGTTTTATGAAAAACGGCGACGTGACCCTTCTCAGGGTTCTCTCTGTTAGAAATATATGCGTGTAATATATTCGTGTGTATAAAATATAATATAAAAAAATTTGATCAACGGCTATATCTGGAAGAAAATGCGAGGTAGTCTAGTAGAAAAGTATCTCAATTAATTTTGAGACAAACACACATAAGCACGTAATAAAGGAACGACCAATCACATGTTTAATATTCTTATGCAGTAATCTTTGTATTAGACACATTGTGATTGGTTGATATTTCTCCATACATATATTTATGAAATACTATACAAATCTGTAATGTGCTGTGTGTGAGATCTTTCATTGCCTCTCATTCTTGGTTTCGATTTACTTGTAATCGTGTACCCACTGTAATCTGCTGTACATATTATTATTCATTTTACCGGTATCCTAACAGTGACACGTGGTGTAACGCGACCGTCATGGGAAGCGCGGACACCGCAACGAAATTGTTGAACGATAGTCACGAAATCGAGGAATACGGGACAAATCTGAAGATTCTACCCTGCAACAACCAGGTGAAAGAGTTGCAAACCATTTTGCGGGATAGGTAAGTAACACTGTCGCTGTATCTTTCCATTGAAAAATATACGTATATATTAAATCGTAATCGGAAGTAAATACGTAATAAGTTTTATTATTCAATTCTCTTTTGCAGTTTCTCGTTACCAGAAAAGCACATTGTAGATACTTGTCAAATTTTTAATTAAATAATCATATGTATATATTTCAATTGGATATGTACATATAATTAAATGCTAGGTTCTCTTTGTAGATTATTAGAAACGGTAGCCAGTTGCTTATTAATGGATCTCATTTTATAGGAATACCACAAGGAGCGATTTCAAGTTTTATGCCGATCGTTTGGTAAGACATGCTTGATTTTATGATATTATACATATTGCTGAAAGCATTCACTATATTTAGACTCCAATTAGAATTATAATATACATGTGTGATATAACACATTGTGCTGAAATCTTTTTTTGAACATTGTACTACTATACAAAATTTAAAAAAAATCATCTAGAGTTTAAATTAATAATTATTTAAGCTGTCAAGAAATAAAGTATATTGATTGTTCTAAATGGTTGTTCTTTGATAGATCTATGCTTATTTTATGAAAAAAATATTATATTGTAACTTCTTCTGAATATTTTAGATCAGACTTGTTATCGAAGAGAGTTTGAACCAATTGCCTTTTACAAAATGTGTGGTAACAACTCCAACTGGTGCCAAATATAAAGGTTTAAAATATCAGAAGGGAAATTGTGGTGTATCTATAGTAAGAAGTGGAGAGGCCATGGAACAGGTATTATATAATTAATACTAAACATATTATACATATATCATATCTAAAAGGTATCTGTATATGGATAAAAAAAAAAACTGCTTAACTATCATGGAATAAATGTTTTTTATAGGGTCTAAGAGATTGTTGTCGTAGTATCAGAATTGGTAAGATATTGGTAGAAAGTGATGCAGACACACACGAAGCTAGAGTAGTTTATGCTAAATTCCCAGATGATATATCTGAAAGAAAGGTTTTATTGATGTATCCAATAATGAGTGAGTTTCAAAAAATTTTTATATTGTAATAACCAAATATATACATAGCATTCTGGATTAAAATATTTGTAATATATTTATTATGTATATATAGGTACAGGAAATACTGTCATAAAAGCTATAGCTGTACTGAAAGAGCATAATGTGCTTGAAGAAAATATAATCCTGTCAAATTTGTTTTGTACACCAATCGCAGCCAAATCTCTAGTCACTGCCTTTCCTAAGGTAACTATCATCATATATTTCCATTTGCATTATAATAATGTGTAATTTAAATCTTTAGGTTTGATTATATATATATGTACATTTTCTTTAATAAATTATCTTTTTTTTGTTTTATAGATGAAGATTTTAACTTCAGAGATCCATACTGTTGCACCAAATCATTTTGGACAAAAATACTTTGGTACGGATTAATTATATTTCACTACTGCATAATATGCTAAAAGAAATATAATGCATAATAAAATCGAGAGAAAATCAATTAAGAATGATTGCATGTTAAAAAAATTATGCTAAATTCTGAATGCTATATCAAGCTAATTAATAGTTAAAATCATTTGTTATATGATATTTAACAGTGATATACAATATATTTAAAAAAAGCATTCTCTTTTTTTGTTATTTCTAAATATATATTTAAAAATTTACTTAGAAACAATTTTTGTACAATTTTTAAAATTTACGCTTTAATTATCTATTTTTCATCAAAAACAAATTTATTTTTATTTATTTATTATAATTTAGTTGTTATTTTTGATTATTATAATTCAAAATAGGTATATATATCTAAGATTATGTATTATTAGTATATATGTTTCATATGAAATTATATATTTATTTTGAGTGGTTTTAGGTATTAGCTGTAAACATTCTCTTGATTTTCTCTATTTACGATAAGACTGTAAGTAATACATTTGTTTTAAATGTACTTAGAATCGATTGAAAATACTGATTGAAATAACTGATATTTTTACAATGATATCTCTTCTATCAGACAACAATTTTTCGTCAAATTTTTCTAATCTTTTTGCGTTTTGTAGTAGACGTTATAGAAATATTATGAATTTTATATGTGCCATACTTTATACAAAATATTTGCATAAATTATCTCGCTTTAAGATAAACTGAGTATCATATGCAATAATACCAGTTCAGATATTGCATATATATACAAACATACATACGTATATACGCATTTCTTAAATACAAATTCATGGAATCATCGTCCTACTAAAAAATAAAAACAATTTGATAGATAAATAATTAAAAGCATGCAAACATAATACATTATTATTTTCAAAATTGTTTTATTTTTTGTTGTTTCATAAAAAATTGTTTGACCGAATTTGAAGAAACAAAGATCTTAACTGACATTAAAGTAGTAAGTACTGTAAATGAATGATATTAGGTTTTCTATATGCATAATATACGATATGTGTGCAATATTTGTATATAAGTATATAGAAAGAAAAAAATTTAAAAATCTATTACAGCTTTTTTTGTTATCAAATTTGGTTTAGATTTTATTACACTACATTTATATGCGTATTAGCATATAAATTTCATATAGAATAAAATTAATATCCACAATATTAATAAATTTTAACTTACATAATATAAAGCATAATTTTGTTGAATTTAACAGTACGTGCATATATTAATTATTAATTGAATACTTGTTTTTTAAAGTATAGTTTAATTAAAATAATATTGAAAATTTATTTCTTATGATTTGACTTAATTGTTGTCGAAAAAATAAATACCTCATTATATGTGTGTTACATAATATCTTGAAATAATACATTGTATGTATTATTTTTACTACATATATCTTACAGAGATTTTGTGAGAAATTAATCTGTTTAGATAATATAAATATTAATGTTTACAAAAAAGCATAATATGAAATGTGATAAAATACATTGAAATGTGTTAGAATGCATTAAAACAATCCTGAAGATGCAATGTTATAATAATTTAATAATTATACTGTTGTATGTTTTTGAAATTTATATTAAAAGAAACACACTGCATACATGTGAAAAGACATAAAGAAGTTTGTCATCCGAAATGCTATCAATAATTTATAAAAATTGAATAATTTTGATTCATTCTTGATTGTTGCATTTTATATGTAATTTTTAATCGAATATTTATATGTTAATGATATACATTGATACTTATAATTATATACATATTCTTCTTAGTACATTTTAGTCGAAAGGGGTACAAATGTTATTTACAATAGTTTAATATACATAAAATATAGTACATTTTAAAATGTTTAATGTGAAGAGAATTAAATAGTATAATGCATTATGTAATTTATTTATTTACTTGATGCCATATAAGTATTTTGATGCGATTAGGGAGAGATAGTCCTAATTGTTAATGTCAGTTAAGAGCAAAGAATGGTATATGTACAAGAGTACATATACGTTAAATACTATTCTGTATACAATATTTAATTTATGAAGACAAAATACAATTTATAGCTCAATAACTGAAAACTGGAAGAAAAAAGCATCTAAATCTTTATAAATTTTTGATATCAATAAAAAAAACACATAGGTATGCCCATTGAATGAGCTATGCAGCTTTTACATGCAAGTTTTAAAAAGTAATATAAAGAAATATATTTGATATTATTTTCAATATATATAAATAATAATTATTACATGTTTATTTAACAGCTAAAAAATCTCAGTTGCAATATTTTAAAGAAAAAAAATATCTCTAATCAAAAAAACATGTTCAAAATAGAATTTATTCTTTAAAAAATTTAGATTGCCTATAGAGCATTCTCTCTTATTAAACTATTTGCCTTATAACGTGCCTATGAAAAAGCTGCATTCCATAATTACAGCAATATCCTGGTAAGACCAACAATTCATGTAATGTAAATTTCCGTTATTGCAGATATGAGACGTTTTATATCCACATTATTTAAATTTTAAATTATAAGTTTATAAGTTTATTTACATTGTTTACCATCTTTTACGTATCAACAATAAATTTATTTAATAGATATATTGTATCAATGTTGATAAATACAGTTATATATATATTAATTATTAATTACTTAATATATCAAATAATATAAGTAAAATAAACTTTGTGAAAATAATCTACGTTTTATTTTTTTATTTATTTTTTTTTTATATTTTTAAATATAAAAATTTGTCGAAGAAAAAGAGCTTACATATCTAGTCTAACTTATGTTTTATCATATTTCCATTATCATTATAATAATGCAACTTAATTATAATTAAATAAAATAATTCTGCATTATTAATATTAATTATGTAAATCGTAAAATTTTTGTTGTATAAGTTTTTTTAATCTTCTTAATCAATTTATCAATTTCAATCAATCGTTAAATTTATTTTAGTTTTATTATTAGTAAAAATTGCCACAAAAATTTATCTATAAATTCATTAAAAGATTCATTTATGAATAATTTCTTAGTATATCCAAAATATCCTGGATTTTTCTCTTCAAATGATTAAAATATATATAAATACTGCTGTTATAAATAATATACATATAATGAATGATATATTATATATTTTATTGGTAATAAAAACATAATTTATAAAAATTTTTGTGTAATCAAATATTGTCAAATTTTCTTATTATAAAGAATTCTCTTTAAACATAAACACTTTTATATATGTTAAATATATATTATAAAAAAAAAAAACAATTATTGTTTTCAGGCTGTACTCGTGTCATAGTGGAGACACCAAATATACAAGAGAAAGATAATTGAGGAATTATATTTATATAGTATTATTGAAAGAATCTTAATTGAATTAATCAAGATTAGTAAATTTTTATTCTATAAAATAAAAAAATTTTATTGTGCATTATAAATTTTATAGATAAATCTCAGACTATATAGGTGTAGGTATTAGTTTTAATTCGAGAAAGTGTAAAAAATATTTTTAGATATTTTATATGTCAAGAAAGATATATTTTGTGTATGTTTTTATACTGCTTAAAAAAAATCAATATAGGCTTGTTATAAAATAACATGCATATATTTGAATATTATATTTATGAACTTACCATATTTGACAATGAAAAATAGAATTAATCAAATTCCCAAAAATATCTATTTAAATAATATAATATTTTTATTGTTTTGTGATATATGATTAGAAATAGATTTTTTAAGGATATATAAATGAAATTTTAAGCGCTTGAATTGTTATATTTATTAATAAATTCTTGTATGTATGTAACAATGATCGTTGTGATCCATATATATATACACACACACATATAATGTATAATGAATATTATCTTTGTAAATATGGTTACATCTAATGATCATATATATATCTAATGCAATGTTAAAATTTATTTTAACATTAATATAGTGAATCTTTATTATTACCGCTTCCCCATCTTTGTAATAAGAAAGACATATTGTTAAAAAGGAATAAAGCTTTGTCGTTATTCTCCTTCTTTAATTGCAGTAAATTATATATATCAATCATAAATTTAATGCACTGTGTTGAAGAATAGAATTATTATAACAAAAATAATGTTTTCTTTCATTTATTCATAACAAAGCAGTTTGTTATAGCAAATGCTGCATAAAGTTGAATTTTTTATGACAATGGTATTATTTGAATGATATATAAACAATAAAAGATTTATATAAGATATTAATCTTGTCTAGTATAAGAAGAAAACATGTGTCGTTAAAGCAATAAGAGAAATAATTTATATAGGCCTCTCGATTGCTACAACTGCCGCTATTATCATGTACTATTTTAGAAACATTAAAACTATCTCATATAAATAAGAGATTCCTCTTCTATTATTAAGAATTTATTGTGTTTTGTCTAAATAGTAGCAATTGTAAAAAATGTTTTTTCTCTTGTGAATTTTTATATATTATATATATTACAATATAACTTATAAACATCTGAAATCGTCAATTTTTTTGTGTTTTAAAGTAGAATTCTTTTTAAATATAAAAAACTTATAATCACGATCGATTAAAATCAAAGATTTTGATAGATTATGTTGAGTAGTAAATGTGAGTCATATGCACACATATCGATGAAATTATGTCATACCAGCATGAATCATAGTATATTACTTTTACTGTCATCACCAGTATATTCTGTCATATATATATAAGTAGAAATACGAATAAAAGTTTGTACAATAAAAATAGATATTTATAATTGAGCTATAAAAATCTAGAAATCTCTTCTCTTTTGTTCTTTTTTTCTTTAAAACTATATAATTCTCTTTAATACGCATGTAATATATAATAAGTTGAAGAAAAATCAATGACTTTTTACAGCATATTTGGAAAGATTGTTTTTATATCTTAACGCAATGAAATATTCAAATAACAAGTCAAAATTATCTTTAATACTGTACATATTTGAGACTTTTTAAATGTATAATATAAATATCAAAATTTTCTCATATATAACATTCAATTATATTTTCAGACCTAAACAAATCCGATTTATAATAGAAATATATCTATATATTTATCCTCATATATCTCAAATAATATTATATGTGTGTTGTGTATATGCATCTGTTGCTTTATCCTATATATATATTTTTTTTATTTGCAAAATAATAATCAAAAAGTTGCATACTTAATGGAAAACAAAAAGGTAAAAGAAAAATATATATTTTAATTTCATTGTCGAAAGTGCTGCAATATATTGAGTGTGGTGCAGTGTGTGAAACAATGCAAAATAATAAACAATAAAGGTGAAGACGTATATAAAGATAGCAATATGAAGAAATTGTCTCATATCAAACCTGTTGAAAAACAGACATTGGTGTGTGAAGACGCGTTTGATCTAAAATACAAAGTATATTCTATAAAAGTATGTTCTCTATGCGTGTCACTTGTACTGTTCATTCAGCAGACTTTCCAATACAGAATATTATCTTGGCAGTACCTTCATTCAGCCTTAGTAATGTAATAAACGTAGCTTTGTAAAATACGCTTGTGGGTGGAAAAGGAAGGATGTATGGAATATATCCCAATTTTACATATGGGTATATCTTTCATATCTATTCCTCTTTCTCTTGGTCGTCGGATTTTTCTTCATTTTTATCTCCATTATCTTCGGCATGTTCACCTTCGTCACTAGTAATAATTTTTGTCGCGCTATCTACTTCAGTCGGTTTAGAGTCATCTAAGGCTTTATTCTCGCTGTTTAAAGTTGTTCTTTCTGGCAAACTAAAGAAGATAGTATTATAAATTTTTCTAATGTTTAATATATTTTTATATTATAATAATATGTTTATTCTCAGTTACCTGTCGGAGAGTACTATATCTGCTTCTTTGTCCGCAGAAGGCTGAAAGAGAAACAGATATGTTAGATAGAAACTATAATATGAATTTAATAATAAAGTCATAAAGCTAGTAAATATCAAAAAAGTGAGAGGAAAAGAGAAATAGATGAGAGAAAGTCTTCTCTCATGTATACATGTGTGATAAATTAAAATAATTATACAGCTAAGAATGCTTTATTGCTACAAAATTACAAAATATAGCATTTATTAATGTATATATACCATCATGTTAGTTCCTTTTAATATATATATATAGTAAATAAAAAAAATAGTTTCTCAACATGTATGTGTTGTACACGTGTCAAACATTAAATACATTGCTAGAAATAGCAGTTAGGCATGTATTTATTGTTTGACACATGTACAACATATACATGTTGACAAACTATTTTTTTATACTTTCTATTTATATGCTGGAAATAGCGATTAGTCATGTATTTATATTGTTTGGCAATCTATAGTTTGGCAGTTTTGAATTTTTCTTCTCATAAAGGAAAGTATATATATACTTTTCTTTGTGATGTATATAATTGAAAAACGAATTAACAAAACTCTTCTAAGCTAACAAAGGGAATAGTATTACCTCTCGACTTGAAGTATTTCCATTCTCTTGAATCCCATCACTCTGAGATTTTGAATCAAGAGTGATTTCTGCAGTACTGATTGCTGGGGTTACTTTCAAAAACTTTTCCAATTCATCCAATTCGTTTGCTAAATCAAAGTCTTCATAATCCTGCAAAATTTAATTGCTTATATGTATTGCATTAGAAATGTGATATTTCATTTAGATAATTATCTTTGCTTTTGTGTTTCATGTATACAACATACTTGTAGAATTAATATGCATTATTTGAAAATAACAAGATTAAATTATAAACAGTATAAAAAGAGAAAAGGCAATTACTCCACAATAATCATCCTCATTAAATATTTGCGGTGGCAATGGATACTTGTTGGTTCTTGCATTACTATTAGCTTGCATGAATTCTTTGTCTAATTCCTTGCCCGGCTCTGTTATATCAATAATCTCATATTCCACATTTTTACTATCTAGAATCATCGTCACACGTTGTTGTCTTTTCTTCACCTGTAACGTATTTACATAATTCAAAACTTTAGACTTTCACTAGTTTATAATACACAAACATGCAGCTACTTGAATTTATTAGAATTGATTGTAAATATAACATGCAACCTATATCTACATACATAATTTATTCAGAAATGATAAATATTAAATAAAAATTAATGTTAAGTATCATACAATTTTATAATAAGATGGAATCAGTTCTAATTTTTTTACATTATATTCTTATAATAATAAAATTTAAACAATAGTATGTACATATTATTGCAAAATATTAACTTTTGATCAACAATAATAACTATCACAATGATAATAATTAACATGATCAACAAATACCTGCAACATATTTAATAA
This sequence comes from Polyergus mexicanus, assembly GCF_030449975.1. Classification (NCBI taxonomy): domain Eukaryota; kingdom Metazoa; phylum Arthropoda; class Insecta; order Hymenoptera; family Formicidae; genus Polyergus; species Polyergus mexicanus. The sequence goes on along the minus strand of NW_027223321.1, from coordinate 11,768,337 downwards.
TTAAAAATCAAAAGCATCACGCGGATTCATTTTGTCATATAATGTAACATTTTGCTAGCACTGTCAAACTAAAATCTACATAACAAATTCGACTCCGTCGCTGCTCCGACTTTATTGAAATAAACGAACCCCGACGAGGTTCGTGATGTGATCAGCTGTTAATAAAGTTTACATCGTTTACATCGTTCGTACTGTAACTTGATACAGCGACGACGACGGTGATCTAGCGCGCGCGATGTCAGGTCAGGTCAGGATGAAAGCGTCGCAGCATCCCGACATCGAGTATCGCGCGATCGTCATCGCCGAGAGCCAATACTCACTTCCTTGTTGCCGCTGATACCCGATATGTAGATTTTGACCACCATCGTTGGCTGTACCACCGGCTGGCTGGCTGGCTGCCTGGGACACGACGACGTACACTCTCTCGCTGCGCTCCGATCCGATTAGCGATCGGACGTACGGAAGTACGGGAACACCACGGACAACTCTGTAGACCACCAACAACCGGTCGCTCCTGACGTTATTAGCCGATTACACTAGCTTACACGCTGACGCGTAACAGACTGATTTTAACGAGCGAAAGACGGGCCGGCCCAAGTCCGAGCTCTCTGCTGCTCGCCTGCCTGATCTACGTCATTCAGGGGGCAGGGGGGCCGATTCTCTCTCTCTCTCTCTCTCTCTCTCTCTCTCTCTCTCTCTCTCTCTACTCTCTATTGCCGCACCCCAGGGATGAATAACACGCTTTTCTTATGCTGCGACGTAATATGTTTACAATAGTATTTAAAAAAAAAATTTTTTTTTAGAAATAAATTGAGTTAAAGATATATATTACATATGTCAAAATTTTCAGAGATATCGACAATTTTTTATTAATTAAAAATTTACGCTTATAATATTTTTATATATACGTTCCTGTGTTAGACAATTTTATCGATAATTTATATTGTTGACTAGCATCAGTTTGAATGAAATTAAATTAGCGAGAAATTTTTTTTTCCGTGTTTGCAAACACGCGTCTCTATAATTTGATATAAAATGTATAATCTTTCACTTAATCTTATATTTTAATATACCTTAAATATAAAAAAAAAATTAAACTCCTTGTATTAAAAACTATTACATGATTTTTATACACGTAATATACGTATATATATATATATATATATATATATATGTAATAAAAAATAATTTATGTAATTTATTCGCCAAAAATATTTTTGTACCAATATTGATTAAAAAAGAAGATTATATTATATACAAGAATTTTATTACGTATTTCATTTTGTTGCGCAATATATATGCTTTAATTATATTTTTAATAGTCGGGTTAGATATATATGCTGGTGAGAGAAAGACAGACATTGTGTTTTTAGAAAATGATGGGATCCATATTAAATGGACGAAACATAGTTTAGAATTTCCACGGCTGATATTTAATTGAAAGATTTTCTATTAATTAATTTCAAAAATTGTTAAGTTTCTCCCGCGCTCATTTGAATTCAATGATGTTGCGATTCATTTCCTTTCGGCAAACTTCCGGCGTTGACATTCCGGCCTCTCCAATTCTCCATCGCTCTCTACCTTTTTCCGGTTCTTTGCAAAAGTGTTTTACATCTATTCAAAATGGTAAGATATTTTTCATCAAATTTTGTATATCAAATCTTATCGAAATATGCATGACATTGATTGCCGAACAGAAGTGATTGCTTTCGAGAAACTTTTAACGTATATATTTTATCGAAGAGTGTCAACTCCGCGTGACTGTACAAGATATAACCTAAATAGTGGGGTTATGTTTTGGAGGCAATCTTGCATCGAGCTAGAATATTGTCAAAGATACGTATAGCATATATTTTACAATTAACAGGCCAAACGCACGAAGAAGGTCGGAATCACCGGTAAATATGGCACCCGCTACGGTGCTTCCCTTAGAAAAATGGTGAAAAAAATGGAAATCACACAACACAGCAAGTACACTTGCTCTTTTTGCGGCAAAGTAAGTAATTTTTACGCTTTAAAAATTAATTCTATAAAATGTCTGGAAAAAGATAAAATTTTAAATCATCTTAGTATATCTTTTAAAATTAAGATTTTTCTAAGAAATGCATTTATTTCATCTTATAAATATATCATGGATCATTTATATTTATAATATTATCTAATGATTTATAATAAGTAAAGCATGAAAGAAATCCAACTATGTTGTTCTGCTTTTGATAGGAGGCAATGAAACGCAGCGTTGTAGGAATTTGGTCATGCAAACGATGTAAAAGGACAGTTGCTGGTGGTGCATGGGTATATTCCACAACTGCTGCCGCTTCAGTAAGATCAGCAGTGCGCCGATTACGTGAAGTTAAGGAACAATAAACATATATAATAAATATCTTTTTGTCAATATTTACTGTGAATTTGTTTTCTTTAATGCAAACCGGTTATTCTTAATTGATTCTTGTGTACTTAAATGACAAATTTACATTATATTTCATTAAAGTGACAGCTTTTAGTTTTTTTATGCTTATGGTGGCTGAACACATAAAAACAAGTTATTTTTTTATTGCATTTTTTATTGATTTATTATTTATGGAACAGAAATTGTTTAATAATACAAAAAAACTCGTTTTTTTTAAACAGATTCTAAGAAATGATTTTAAACATGAATATATGATAGTAAATATATAATAAATTATTGCATTTAGTGTGGGAATTATAAGTATTGAAATAATAATATCAACGATTTTTTCACATATATAACGAAATTAATTATTTATTCAAGATATTATATCAATCATTATATGCTTATGCTATAAAGTTTTATAGAATACTTATATGGTACCATTTTAACAATTATAAACAAATTAGATTTAAGAACATATTTCTCTTTTTTAGCCAATCTTATAGTTATATACTTACATTCTAAAAAAAGAAACAAGAGTTGGATTTAAATATTGTATGCAATGTATCATTTTTACAAATTTTATCTATTTTAAAAATGTTTTATAAATCATATTAATATCATAATATATATATTTATATTATTTAACTCAATAGAATATACAAGTAATTTTATTGTCTTCAAAAGATTATGCTTACACAGTTCGTACTATTATAATAATCGAAATTTCACATCATAATTAGTTGAACTGTGAAGCCAGAGACATCGTTATATTCATTGAGCAAATGATTAAAATGGAAATTGTTCATTAGCGATTTTATTTATTAATAGTAGCATTTTTCGTAAAGCAAAATCAACTAGCTTTTAAGGAATGACGTATTTGCAAGAAGGTACTATCGACTACCATTTTTCTCGATCACGAACGGATATTTTATAGATCATTTATAAATTGAACTATAACATCACTTATTTTAACATATAAGTCTCAATTTGTGTTTTATACAAAAATAAATACCACAGTCTTAGAGAAGACAAATGTCAAGCTATTAACGTTGCACCATCACCATAACATTCTTTTGGATTACATAAGAATAATGAGTATATTTATCATTCAATCGCAGTTAGAAAGGAAGATCTTTTAAAATCGTTTTGAAAGTTATTTCACAAGAGTGCAAATTTATAAATATTTTTCCTGAAGAATTATAAATTTAGGAATATTTTACATTAAGCTAAAATGTAATTTTCATAATTGTGAGAAAGATAAAAAAGATATTTTATCACAAAACATGATGTCAAAGAGGAAAATACTAGGATTTGAAACAACGTGATCTGGTTCAATTAGTTTCTGCATGACATACAAGTGTCTATAAAAATTATTTACTTTGAAGCATAATTTTTCATTGCGACCTATTTTTGCGGATTAAACATCATCTAGGAAAATAATTAACAAATAATTCGTAAATGTTTTGTGTGCGCTATGTCTGTTAATGTCCCGGGAAAATATTCACTTGTTATCGTTAATTGTGGAAGACACCCTAAAAAACATTGAAAGATTGCATTATGTCTTTGTAATGAATGACAATCAATAATCGCATGCATTTAACTAAAACCTGATGGAAGGATTCTCTATACATTGTTGTAAAATCTGGATAAGTACATTCTTTGCGTGAAACGACGCGTAACAATTAAATTATACGAACGAGATGCAACGAGGAGGAACTATTAGAATATAAGAAGATCCAGTGCTCTTTCCTAGTTATTAAATGGATTGTACAATAATAACTTCTATATTATTATCGGTAGCGTAATCACATAGATTTCACTAGCATTCGAGCATTCATTCCGTCATTATTTCGCGATGCATTTTTAAGATATTCACATTTTATTATTGTGCACTGATCTAATGGTCAATCAATCATCCATCATTGCACTCATCCGAAATTATCAAATATGTCTCTCTTCTGTATTAACAATTACTTTAGTTATAACAGTGTCATCTGATATGCTTTCTTCTCTTCTGCTTTTCTTAGTCAGGAAAGAAGAAAAAGAATTCACTTTGTTCATCGTTTAGTCCACATTCATGTGTACACACGGTCAAAGAAGTTCATCCCTGTCACTTTTATGTGCATTGAACAAGCCGTACCTCTTAAGGACTATGCCATACACGAAGAATGGCAGTAAATTCTCGGTACTATTCTATCAATAGCGAATGAATCTTATAGAATTTAATCAATTAACTACGATCTCGCTTACGATGCGATTCGATTCCACGCGCACTGTCAATTCCATTTAATGCACACATTTAAATCATGATTAGGCATGATACTGAACTTATCTCTTCAGCCACTTGTTGTAATACTTTGTTCTACGCACGCAAGGTTCTTTGCGCTGAGTCCACATCTTCTTAGTTATCATTTATTAGATATATTAACAAATATTGCGTATAAAACTGGCGTTTAGAGTCTATTCGTATTAGCTGGCTTGCCATTTGAATTTGCTACGCATGATCCATTTTTGGCCAATATTATTGACATCGCACTGCGTCAAGACGGGTTGCGACGCGTCACCCGAATGAGGTTTCGATAAGCAATATCCTGTATTTGTATGTCTAATCATTTTGGTCTGCGAAAAAAACAACATATGTCAGCAACAATATTACTAATTCATAGAAATTAATAGTTTCAGATATCTTTCTCTTTCGTACGTGTTTTCATTGTTTTTTTACCTCATCATTGTAAACCCATGCTTGATTACCACCCATGCCATGACATCTCACAATCTTCACAGGACCTTGTGGACTAGCTGCATCAAGGCACATATCGTCGGACATTATCTGTTGCCGCTTAGTATAGGCAAATACCTGGGTAACACAGTTTTCATTAGAGATAATATTCTAAATAGAAATAATGATTTGATTTCCAGTATAATGTTCAAAATATTTCAATTCATCAAAGATAAAATACAAACCTGATTACCACCTAATCCATGACAATAACTAATTCCGACATTCTCTCCAGTCCTTCTACCCATAGTATCCAAACAAGTTTGCGTTTCAACATTTTTCACGTCACCGAGATAGTAATAATCTAGCGGCATTGGCGATTCCGGATATATGTTCTCTAAATACCATCTGAAGCTCTTACACTTTAATCGTTCTCTGAGTTTTATCCGTTCGGAGACATCGCCGACATCGACGGTTCGCGCCCCTACAAAAAAAATTCAGATTTACTGTAATACCATAATAACCTTATTATTGTACAGTGAAAGAAGATTATTCACACATATCTTTACATATTATACACGTATGATAAATTCGTATCGAAAACAAGATTTGTCGCAGAATTTTGTGCTAAAATAAAGGTATTTGTCGTGATATTGTATGATACATATTAATGCTCCTAAAAAAATAATATGTAATTATACAGCGTTTTGTTCTGGGAATCTGAAAAGTGTAAAGAGGTTTATAAAATAGCATTGATCTATATATGCAATAACTGTTTTGTACATGTGTAAAATATAGCATGCAGAGAGAGAGACAGATGTATTGTGCTTCATCGAAATTATTTTATAAATAACTTTAAAAATATTGTTTCTAATAATAAAACCGTATTATATATGAAACTCTCAATGCCATACGTGACTTACATTTTGCTCCAAATGTAACACCTCTAAATTCATTTACATGGCTCGTTTGTCTATTGTATCTTTGTTATATATATTATCCAATACATTATTAAACAATACACATTGTAGAATTGAACATAACAATGATGTTTCAAAATTAAATGTTAACGGGTATCTGATAGAGAGAGAGAGATAGCGAGCAACCGTGTGAGAATTAATAATAAAAAATAATAAGGAGACATGCAGACCTCCGTCGTTCAAGCGTACGCCATCTCGGAAAGCAACCAATGCATAAGAATAGTATACAGAGATACTTTTAACAACAGATTTCTTTTTTTTTTTTTAGTACGCCAAGATGTGTTAGTGCTACCTGGATTAATGTTGTAATAGAAGTACTTCCATTGGTCCAACCAAACTTCCGCGAGCCGCGCATTGTTGTGGTTGACTATCTTGCTGGTACCGCCCGGGAAGGTATACGGGGTCGATTTACGGAATACGTGCCCAACGTGCGAGCATGTCGCAATTTCCAATGTCCCACCACACATCCATATCTAACCAACTCAATTCTGTTAGTGTGTTAGCAGTCACAATGATAGGTAATACGATAAGAGAATTTAAAAAAAGGAAAACACAATATGTATTGCAAATGTATATCGTATTCTGCGACTCATGGCTGGTGGATTGGCAATTCTCTTCTTGCGACTCCTACATATACCTATAACGTAGCTTGACAAGAGGATTCGATTAAAAGCAAGCGCAATTCTCGATCGGTTAGTCGGCTGGATGGATGAGTGGTTAAGACTACACCAGCATTTGTATCGAGAGATGCAGAAACAAAAATATCTCTGAAATGTCCATGTTTAGTGCTAGCGTCTATCTCTATTAATTCCACATCATGGAAATTATAGTATTTATTGCTTAGTCGGTTAAAAATAAATGTGACAGTGGAGTATAGTATTTTGACGGTAATCACGTAAATTTTCTCTACTGAAGATAATCTTTACAGTAAGAGATCTTTCTTTTAACTCTAATTTAAAGATATTAGCGACATAATTTATACAACTACTGATGTTATATATATGAAATATTAGTAAATACACACATACATAAATCATAATGTGCACAACACATATAGAGAAGATGGTTAACTAATTTATAGTATATCTTTGTGTATACATGTGTATATATATGTGTACATACATACATACAGGGTGGGGCATTTATATTGAGACACCTAAATATCTAAAAAATAAAGCAAGATAGAAAGAAATGTTTCAGACAAAAGTTGTTCGGTTCTAAGGAGGTCGTAAGATGGTGCCATTAGCTTGACCTTGGGTGGAGGCGCTTCTGAGATTTCAATGTCAATCTTGTTTTATTTTCTTTACACCAATTGATGTCTCATTTTTTGAGCTTGAAATATTAAGGTAACATTATTGCAAAATAAATAATTTTATGAGATATTTCATAGTTTATGTAAAATTATGTCGAAGTAAAGTAATACAATAAAGTATAAAATATCTCGTAAACTATTAAACTTTTGGCCATCATACTCCTATAATTTTTTATGCAGAATATTGCAAGGAATCGATTTATGTAAAAAAATGGAGCGTTTCCATTAAAAAAAAAAAAAAAAAAAAAAAAGACATTGAAATCTCTGAAGCGTCTCCACCCAAAGTCAAGCTAATGGTACCATCTTATGACCCCCCCTTAGAATCGAACAACTTTTGTCTGAAACATTTCTTTCTATCTTGCTTTATTTTTTAGATATTTAGGTATTTCAATATAAATGCCACACTGTATATATATACACACATAACTATAATGTATTAAAAACTATTTGATAAAAATATATATCTCTCAACGCAAGACTGCTATATTAATTATTAGTCAAATGGCGAGAAACAACTTGTTAACAAGAAAACAATGCATTCAAAAACAATTGCAAGTCACATAGCTATAATGTATAGTATAATGAATTGTAATATTTCAATGTATATAAACGGTTTGTATCAGATACCCGTCAAATGTATGTATGATATAGTTTCATTTAATATATAATATTGTGGTTCTTAAAGATGCTTTATCAAATAACATTGTTGCTAAGCGCTACATGAACACCAGCTGTCTAGAAATTTCGAAATATGACGGAAAACTCTCTCTTTCGCGATTCTCGAAAATAGATTTTTTGATATTTTGATGTAAATTACAGTGAATGTGTGTTAAGATGTATTAAATAGTTTTGCAAAATACGAAAAAAATTCTCGTGATACAGCATGTTTAGATTCTAATATTGATGTATACAACGATGGCATCATTTAGCGCAATTCTAATTAACAATAATATTGCAAAAATTAATTAAACGATACACTTGATTATCTAACCTGGATTCATGGCATAGTAAAAATCTCTCCACTCATCCATCCAGACCTCGGCCACCCTGGCCGCATTGTGTAGGACTATCTTGCTGACACCGCCAGGGAATGTATATGGACTCTTGTCCCGGAATACATGTCCCACATGAGAGCACGAGCTGATTTCTAATGTTCCACCACATTGCCATACCTATAATGTTCTCACAATTTTACAAATGATACACTGAAAATTTATAAGATACCCTTTAAAACTCGGCTTTTTTGTTAAATATACATACTTTATGTTACACAATTACACATATAATATATTTATAACAGAAATTGAAAGTAAATTATTACCAATAAATATTAAAAATAATTCATTTCTCGTAAAGACACGATTTCTACAAATTAATTTACGTAGAAAATATACGTAATTATTTTATTAAAGCGCGAAAAATCGACAACTTGAATTATACAGTTCGTTTGATAATAATCGCTCTACCCGTAATGTACAGTTAGAGCGAGTTAAAGTAGGAAAATAGGAAAGTCCTTTACTGTTTTGCGATCTTCGCAATAATTAATGAGAAATTAATTTAAAAAGATCGACCAATTCGCGCGAGTATAAGCGCACGGCGAGAAAAAACAATCCGAAAGTATGCGGTCGCTAGGCGTGCGACAAAATTTTGGGAGGAGCGCTCTACAAATGACGACGGTTACGAGCGGTATATAACGCTGGATTCTCGTGTCCTAGCAACTACATATCAATGGGACTGCTCTTTCTCGCCGCACGCTAATACTTGTGTGAATTGGCCGATCTTTTTTAATTAATTTCTCATTAATTATTGGCAAAGATTGCAAAACGGTAGATTTTCCTACTCGGTTTAACCCGCTCTATACATCACAGGTAGGCGATTATTATCAGACACCCTATATATTAATCAAATAAATATATGAATAAAATGAATTATAATCTTAGATTATATATTAATTTATTCATTATGTATGATATTCTGTTCAATTTAGATTCATGGACGCTACATAAAATTTACGTAGATAATTTAGGTCAAATCAATAGTCTTTCTTATGATATCTCGAAAAGGCTTACCCGGAAGCTCATTTCAAGATTTTCGCCGCCCCAGATGTCCATGCCTTCGTCATACGCGCCCAATTCGTAGAAGTATTCTTTATCAATGGAAAACAATCCGCCGGCCATAGTTGGTGTTCGTAGCGGTGCCGTTCTGTCGCCATTTCTTCTGTCCATTTCTCTCTGGGCAACTCTATACCTTATTGAGCAAAAGTTATGGTAGCATTAAAATCTGAAAAATTACGATACTATACATGCATAAGATATTACATTACATATACAAATATATACAATTTAATTCAAAATTAATTAAATTCAATTTAATTAAACAATAGTATATATGTGTGTGTGTGTGTGTTCGCGGTGAATATGAATATCGTAATAAATTCGTCAACTTGATAATTGTAATTATATATGAATAGAACAGAGAAAAAGAGAGGAAGAGAGAAAAGCTGCTATTGATTACATTCTAGCTCATTATATATAGATGTAATTAAATTAGAATAAAACTCGGTGAATTTACGAATGTAACAATTAAAAAAATAGGAGATTTATGAATTCACCATAATCTAATAAATTTATATACAAATATAAGTATATAGTAGCATCGATCAATAAATTTGGTATTTTACACGGCTTTATAGCTATGTATTAATCTAATTATTCATTGTATGCAAAATATGTAGATTTCCATATTTGCAACTCAAATTTCTTTCGCTTATTTAAGTAGGCGAGAGATTCAATTGGTTCGATCAAAATTAACGTAATGCTATTATTAGAATTCAAGATACAATAATGATACAATACCATCTAAAGTTTAATTTCCAATTGAAACCACCCCACGTCATATCACTGGCTGGGATATATTCGAAAGTGTCATCGCTGATGACGTCTATGATCGGGCAGACAACGGTATGCCTATCGTTAGCGATTCTTGAGAGTAACGGCTCCAACCAACCCTCGGTGCACTCACAGTGTGCATCTAAAAACGTGATTACTTGTCCCTTGACGTGTTTCGCCCCTAGAAGCCTCGCTCTTATCAGACCCGACCTCTTTTCAGTACGATACACATATGTAGGAACAGGTAGCGTGGTTACATAGTCTTCCAAGTCTTGCTTTAGATGTTCTAGAAAGTAAAAGTTAATTCGCAGCGTCACTTTGAGTTTCAAATTTTAAATAGTATATTTGAGATTCTTCTATTTGATATCGACATTTAAATTTTCTTATGTTGTGCTTGGTGTGAAACATATAATGTCTCATTGACAATTATAAATCAATATAAGTATATTACAAAATTAATGTTCATTAAGCGCTTTATATATTTATATTTAGCAATAAAAAACGTACCGCGCTCACTCGCGTCATCCACGAGGATGATTTCTTTCAACAGCGATCTGGGAGACCTGTTTATTACGGACCAGACTGTCCTCAGCAGAGTAGTCCACGCCTCGTTGTGGAAAACTATCACGATACTCGTATCCGGAAGATACTTGGGATACTTCTTATTCTTACAACCCTCGAGTCTAATGTCCTTCAGGGATCGGTTCAAGGAGATCATATCGCTGGCCATCAAATTGAATTGATTTAGCTTGAACAGCTCCTGCTGCTTGGCCTCTTTCTCCGGCGGGATATGCACTGCTGCTCCCATCTCGCCGGGATTGCCCTTACTTTCCTTGATGACTCTCGCCGACCGCCATATATGCAACGCGCTCTGCGGATACTGCCTCTTGGTGCCTGTGTATTCGTGTTTTAGGGCTTGCGCCTCCTCGATTGGGATTTTCGGATGTACTTGGGACGGCTCCTCGGACTGAAGCGCGGACTGCTGTTGCTTGTTATCTGGACAGTTCCATCCGGACCCTCCGATGCAGTCCGAATAGAACATGAGCACCATAACGTCGACCAGGAACCATACCAGCGACGTCAACAGTATCACTTGACATGTGTGAATGCGAATCTTGAAGCGAAACATCTTTCAACGACGGCAGTCCTCCGCTTGCACCGCGAGCTGCTCATCACCCAGTCTCCGCGCGACCAAACTCGCGATTTAGATCCTTGGACGAAACTTGAAATTGAGATATCTTCGCGACACCGAATTCAACGAAGCTTCGTAGAATTACATGACTTTTCAGCGCTGCAACAAAGAAAGAGAAGCTGGTTTTATTATCAGAAATTTGTATATTATATTTGACACATGGCTGCAAAAGTCCGGCTTGATATCGGGAGGTTGTCCATGAGATAAAACCAAAATTCTTTTGGTAGATCGATCTATCGCTTTAATTTTAAGCACGCTTATCACAATTCCATGGATCTATGAATATAAAGCTTGAACTTTTTATTCTCATTAGTTTTTATACAGAGCTTACAAAGCTTCATACGTTTATACGTATATTTACTATATAGAGCAATTTAAAAACTATTACATCATGTTATCCATAATAATTTAAAAATGACACAAAATATTATAAATTATAAAAACTAATTTTAGAATTATTAATAATAATATAAATTACTTTTTCAAAATTTTTACGCGATTTTTTAATGCTTTTATTCGATTGCATTGTGAATGGAGATACATGCGACTCGCGCGAGCGGAAATCGCGTATGTCAGCTAAGGGTAATCGGAGTAGCTTGTGACACTTGAGCATCTCTAATTCGTACGAGGGGCACACATCGATCGTGAAGAATGCAATTTTAATGCCGGTGAACATTCCATTTCTATGAATTATACTCGATACACAAGACAAGTTTCGTACACTAGTCTACCTACAAATAGAACTGGCAATATAATGACACGCGATTTGCATACGTACGCATTTCTGCGCGGGTGTATTATAATGCCTGTCGGCGCGGATCAGATAATAGTTGCGGAGCACACGATAAATTCACTCGTGTATAGGTAGGTAGGTAGGCTTTATTGCATTTATGTCGCGTCTGTAAATCGCTATCTATCGTCTCTGCTGTCTGCTTCGACTACAATACTGGTAGCTTGCAATTTTACGCAAATACAAAAAAAGTGGAATTGCTGGATTGTTGGAAATGATATACGTGCAACAATTTTTCATGCGCGAGGCGTGGCGTTTATAATTTTTTATTTCGTGTCGAACGACGAAAATATTATTTGCGTGTCTCTCGATAAAAGCTCAACTCGAATTAGGATTATCGCGGTAGTTGATCTCGGTGAAATTTTTAATTGCTATAATATTCTTGAAAAATACAACAACACTTGTCGCCGTTATATTTACGCATGTTTATGGATGTTTCGATAATGTTTTTCGACGCGTTGTGCATTTCTCTCGCCCCCCCTCCCCCAAAAAAGGAGAGAGAGAGAGAGAGAGAGATAAAATCTTTTTTTTTTCCAACTTTTATCTATGCATTGTGATGCCTCTGGTACCGCGCAGCACCATCAGCTGCGCTCGATATTGATACCAGCCGGTGTGATTGACAAGAAAAAAAAAAGAGAGAAAAAAAGGGGATAAAAAAAAGATCGCAACAGCAAAGTGTTTCAAAGGCGCGTCGGAAATACGCAGGTAATTATCTCATGCAGCTGAGACTGCTTAGCCTGGGAAATTATATCGCGATGAAGCAGCATTCGCTGTTCCCCCGATGGTACTAATTAATTAGTGATTGCTAAATAATTTACTTTCATCACGATAACGAGCGGGAAATGGAAGTACAATATGTTGGATGACTATGCGCGACCCGAAGAACAACGGACGACATATTCCCCGATGATATTACGTTGTGTAAACTTTCTATCGTAAAAAAAAGCGGCCGATGGCAGCTTTTCTCGATGCGATTGTGCGTCATGTATACAAGGAATGAAAAAAATAAAGAGAGAGAATATCGCTAGTATAAAATTTAAAAATCGTCACATTTTTTTTATATTTACTTTCGAATTAAAATGATAACCAAAAATCGTTGTGCATATAAAAATCGATAAAAGATATTTCATAATTTGCAAATAATAAAGCAATATTTAAAAGCTCTAATCTATTTTTATAAAGAAACAATACAAGGATAATCAAGTACTAATTTAAAAGAAAGTACTTAAAAGTAATCTGAATTGCTACCAGATGTTATTTATATAGTTCTAACAAATATCGATAAAACTAATTATAATATAATGATACCGTAATAAAGTATTTATACAAAAATGGAGTATTCGATAGAATAAAATCTATCAAATTGTGCAACAAATTATTTGAACGATTTTATTCGAAAAAGCCACAAAATTTAAAACGAATACATTCAGAACTTTTCAACTTATACATATACATACATACATATTTAAAACTTTCTTTCTAACGAGAAAATAAAAACAAAGAGGAAATCACGATAACATTATACATAGTTATAAGTAGTTATAATACTCAACTGCTAACGTATTTTTAGTGTTTAATATCTTTATTTTTACAACTTTTCTTATTGAGAGCATCATAGAAAGAAAGAGACATTTCCAAGGAGGAGGGAGTAAAATTCTCTTTGTAGTGGTGTATCTTTGTAGAGATGCTTTATAGTTAACAATATAATAGAGCTTCCTCCTTCCCTCTCCCATATTCGCGGTTTACGAACGTGGCAAATGACTACGATAATTTTCAACCGTCATCGTAATAGTCAACCGATAATGGCTGTACTATTAGTAAAATTGCATGCGCTACGTTATTGATAAATCAATATACCGCAGTTAATATTGTTAAGATAGATTATTACTTCGTAACAGTATCTGGCAAAGGTCTGATGGCAAAATGATGAATTGCGTATAAAGTGCTGTCAAAGCATCAAACCGAATGTCAATAACCCACAATATTTTTAGTATTTCGATACGGCTTTTAGAATAGCGTTTTATAAACACAAATATCCGTAAAAAAAAAAAAAAAAGGAATGATCTAGTTTTTTGACACACGTTTTTGCTATTTTGAATCGAAGATAAAATTCTTAAAGTATTTTTCATCGTGCTGATCTTAACTTAAATTAGATTAAGTCGAATTTATCAAAGTAAGCAGAATCGTTCTGAGATATTCATATTTAAATCTATTCTTAACAGAACAACATTCTATTATTTAATTAATTATCTGAATATTTAATTCAATAATAATAGTGACACTAATTTTAATGTTTCATTCATTATCAAAGTCTCATAATATCAACAATATCTTATTACTATGAAGTTATTATTATTATTATAGCAACCTATTTTGGAATTTCTTGATAGAATTCTCCCTCAATCGCTAAATTTACAGAGGCGAATATTTTCAAGATAATGTATATATTTTCACGCACGTATAATTATTCATAATAAAACTTATTTTTACAACGCTTTCCACCGCATAATTAGATTCTGAGTTCTATCGACTCTATTTCAATAAAGAATCATTGTGACCAAAGTGCTTGAAAATCCGCCAATATCACATTGACGCAATGCGACGCCGGATAATGTCATTAAAAAAGTATTCCATAATAGGCAACTATAAAAGCTAAGCTTGTTATTCGTCATAAAAAGCTCTAAGCTCTGCAATAGTTTAAGTTGTGCAATGGTTTTTTTGAAATTCAAAGAATCGAATGTATATATGTTTGAACTTACTAAAATTGAATTATATTCCGAATTATATTTGTATTCTATTTGTATCACAACTATTTTCCAAAAAAGATGAGTTTACTTTCTAATATATAAGAATAAATCTGGCGTGATAATTGACGATGCATGCAATATACAACTCAATAAGTTTTACGTTTCACTTTATAAAGCTTCATATCCAGGCGATTCCTCGTCTCATTACATTATTATGTATATAATAATTTCGCGTATGCGCGAAATTAATATCGAATGCAATAAAACTTGCAACGTTTATTATACCAGGAAAGGAAGACGCTAACAATTTATTATCGGATCTTATTTCATCTACTCCGAGCTCTTCTTCCTCCAAGTCTCTAATTGGCAATATTTAACGTAAGGTATTTTTCAAATTTTAACAGCTTGCAAAATTTAGTTTGATATTGTATCAGACAATATATTTACTTTAATTTCCGTCTGACAGGATATATGTCCATATTAGTGCTTAAACGTTAAAATGTCTCGCGGGATCAATCTAAGCCCTTAACAGAGAAAATTAACAAAGCCAACCACACATGGGAGAACCGGAAGGGTTGAACTCAGTATTAATGTAATACACGTCGTAATCTATAAATTTATGAAACTTGTAATTGCATAATGCATACAGATTGTGCATGTCGCATATCTCTCCCCTCCTCAGTTTAAATAATAAATAAATATTTCATACATTTTATTCACATAAAATATAATCATTGAAAAATTACATTCGATTGTACGGGAGATAAAAACTTCATTACTAAACTATATTATACATAATTGGTCAAATACAAGGTGCTCCAAAAAACTTGAATGTCCTTTTTAATAGTAGATTCTCCGGTCAATTAAAATTGACTTTTTTCGTAATAAAAATGTTTTTTGTAGAAATTATTTTTTGCAATTTTGCAATTTTTTTTTCTATATATCATATATTTTTATAACTAAGTTTTAAATTAAAATTCTCTCTCTTTTAAAGTAAAGTTCTACTAAAAATTAAGAATGCAGTTTCATTAATCTTTCGACTCTACAAAGTCGAGTTTTTATATAAAAGGCAAGTCTTTTTTTACACGGTTTATTCAAAGTTATTGGTGTCTCGATATTTTCGCTGAGGAAAAATTCGAACAAGCCAGAGAATATGCTATATTCGATAGTTTTAGGACACCCTGTATTTTTAATGCGTGTATGTCAATCGAAATTCAATTACTTTCTTTTGAAAGTTTTTTCCTCTTCCAACGGACGTGACGTGAAATGATTGCTATGCACATTCCAGTCGAAGAAGGCTCCATTAAAAACCGGTTTTATAAATACTTCGAAGCCTCTTTGCGCAAGTTATTTAATCATATATTATAAAGTAGATATAAAAATTCGTATCGTATTGTTATACGCCCGAACTAGACTATGAACGTAAACTGCAACGCGATCGTTCGCTAGAGTACTTGAACTTTACGAACGCTCTATATCATCTATTTAATTACTAGGTAATAATTTTCTCCAAGTTAATACGTTTTTCGTGTTATCATTCTGATAACAAAGGAAATTATAAAACGCGGTATTTGCAATTTTTATTCCAGAATTTTGTGAATAGTTAAAAAAGAAATCGTACAAATGAAATTGTAAAATTTATAAAATAATTGTAAATTAAAAAAAGATGAGAAATTTCGGTGTTGTAATATAGAAATTAATATGTATATTTATAAATCGTTATATGATTTCCATCGATTAACTTTTAATATTTTACGTTTCAGAGCTGATATTTACACATGTAATTTTACACTACGTGTAGCCAAATGTTATATATAAAAAATTTCCACTACATCGATAACATATTAAATTTCCCTTAAATTCATAATACATACGCTTGTGCACTTTGACAAATGAGCGTGCATTATCAATATCACGGTTAAGTATGTACATACTAGTGGCATGATATGGTAAAATAGCGATCGAATATTTCATACAATATAATGCGACCGAATTGAATTTAAAAGACGTCACATCACGGACTGATTTAAATAGGCAACACTAGCGATTATAAACGCGATAGGGTGTTTGCACCAATATTTACACGCGCAATAAAATCTCCCTGAACCATGCAAATCGATCCCAATATTGATCTCATTCGACGTTAAGGATAGACCTCTCAGTTCCAGCAGTTTTATATCACGATATATATTTTTAGGACCCTTATAAATGATTATACGCAATTACCTAGCATGAAAGAGCGCCTGGCATCTCGTTCTCATCTTCAAGTTATTCTTTCTCAATAGTTAAAATACCAGATATTTTTTTTTTTTTTTTTAAGATACTGAATTTTCTAAATTAATGGCTACGATCTTTCTTAAATGTCAAAAATAATCCTCTAGCATTCGATAAGATAACACGACCAATCTAATTTATCGCTTTGAAATCGTATCTCGCGGATTCCTCGAAATCGTTAATTTCATCACGAAGTGACATAATACAGTAATTAAGAGATTTTGCAATATGTATGTCATATATATGTATAGGGACTAGGTTAAGTATATAGAGGTTTGAATTTGTGGGGAGGAGGAGGGAGGGTGGAGGGGGAGGGGGAGGGGGAGGAGAAATACACAATGCGCTCTTCTGTGTTTAGAATTATTCCGGAGCGGGCACAGACAATACGCAGCGGGCGACGATATACAATGAAGATCGTGGTATCGCATGGATACCGTTATTATACGCGCCCGTTTTATACGGGTCACAAACCGGCATAAAGTTTTTCCGAGTAATGGAGAACGGATTAACAACGAAACGCACACGTGCTTATTTCGCACTGCCAGTACAATCTCACGCAGCGCGTCCCGCAAATGTTAACTCTCGTTACGCACGCCGCAATTGTTTATCTATAACAAGCTACGGGGCAGTTAACAATTAATCAATAACGTGATTGATTAAACTTCTTGATCCCCTCGCTTGTACGCTGGGTAGAAATGGATTCACGCGATAGCAATAGCTGCGTAAAGCGTGTACTTTATATATATATATATATATTTAAAGATAAGACGAGATATTTTTTAAATAAGATACATATCGTGATTTTTTATTATTTATGTGCGCCCCTCTCAAGAAATATTGTTAATAAAATTTTCGTCGACGTCGTTCTCTCCCTCCCAAAAGAATCTGGACGATTCAATAATACGGAATGACCCCACGTACGTATTGCGTGATAGAAAAATACGATATAATAAGATTTTTTGCAATTTTGATAGTGTTTTTTTACGATGTACTTATTCGCGTAACCTGATTTTTCTTCAGGTTTCTTGTTACGCGGCTCGTTTGTAAGTAGCGCTTATCATTCGCGAGCAAAGCAATAACTGTCATATAACGTGAGCATTCAAATGTCCATAAAGATCGGCGCGGTTATTATTATACTTATAATCTCTCTTTTAAAATTCTTTCATCCACAATGAAGAATTGATCGGTGAAGTTTATTAAATTTGAAATTTTCACTTCGTTTCTGTATAAAATTGGATTCTGTAGATACACGATGAGCAGGGTTGGCAAAATTCCATATTTTTTGGATAAAATCCATGACAGAGGTATTATTAAAAACCGATATTTCTCGGAAAGAAAACAGCGAAAACTAGTCTTCTCTATCAAAAATGTTAAAATAAATAAAAAAACCTATTTATCGATATTCGTCAGTTGAGAGAATATTCTCTAATTTAAGCTTTATCTAAAATCTATAATAAATTAGGAATCGACAGATAAGTTAGTTTTTTTATGAGAAAGTGTTGAAAGGTAAACGTGAATTATATATTTATATCGGTAAAAATTTTCAATTCTGTCACTATTACATTTTTTTTATTAAATGTAAAATTGATATAATACTTAGTAAAATTTATATCAAAGTTATCGCTTTAAAAATGTCACGTATTAATTAGAATTAAAAAAGATTTTATTATTGTATTTATTAAATTTTTTTTAAACTCTATTAATAATTAGTATGATTTATTAATAAAAACAAAAATATCTTTTTGCATAAAGTCATGTAAATATATTTTTATATTATATATTAATTATTTTTATAGTTTTTGTCAGTTTACTGGATAAAGTCCGGGACAGTAAAAAACCATTTACCATAGTTTCTTCTACTCACTTTTCCGTTCAATTCAGTATACAAGTGTTAAATATCTTTGCATTTTATGGTGGTGACAGAAAATGTCATGAAAGGTCACAGAAAAGTTTTATAACCAGCGTCCTTGCGTTATCGGTTTGCGTTCAAGTGTTGAGTCTACCTCAGCTAATCGGTCCGTTCTAGAGAGAACCTTTCACTCGTTTCGTGAATCACTATCCAAGCGCGCCGCTAATTAAGTATCGTTTCTATCCCGCGTGAGAGAGAAGCAGTGACGTAAATCGGCCGATGATCACGTAGTATCATTCATCAAGAATACCATCTGCCGAGAAAGTACAGCGTGTGATGTAGCAAACGCGTGATGATTTCGCAAATATTTCACCGTCGTCGCGACGATGCAGAGGGAAAAAAAAAAAAAAAAAAAAAAAACCAACTTCTCTATATCAAGAATTTTATCAAAATCTTTATCCGTAACGCGTGCTCTTCGATCAAAATCAATTAATCCGAGCATCGAGTTAAAAGTGGAATTAATCGAAAGGCAAGAGTTGAACGTGTTGCAAGGAAGTTGCGTACAATTAATTAGCCGTCAAAGTATAATACATCTTTGTTATTTCTACGGACGATTTAATCCGGATGAACCTGATGAGCGATCGATATTCGAGCGTATCTGACTCTCGAGATACGACACGTACGATTGGACACAATTCTTAACTCTTTCGGACGCGTGTCAAATCACTCCGGAACGTACAAAAGCATGCGGAATTGAGCACAAAGAGAGATGTGTCGAGTATAAAATTCTTAACGACGTCATTCAATCTGTGCATTAACGCAAATGGACCACTACCGCAATATCGCGAAGAGAGAAGCGCGCGCAATAATAATCTCTCTCGGATATCTCCCCACGCTTTCCAAACTCCAAACGTGAGAACACGGTCCCCAGGAGGCATCGTTATTGCAATCCCCCTTCCCCCCCTCCTCTTCTTGTACGAGCATCCTGGGCATCCGCATGTTCCGTGACGGATCGTTCTCGACGCGCGTTACAAAACGGCGTGGCCTTGAGGCTTGAATCTCTTCGAGAAACCGATCGGTGCCCCGATGCAGGTCTTCGACGCAGGCTTTATACGAGCCTCGCGAGACGGATAACGGACGGGCAGGTGCGCCGCATTCCGTTAAACGGCACTCCGGCTGCATCGACGACGACGACGACGACGCCGACGAAGACAGAGCGCGCGTCTACTTTTGTCTCGCTACGGGAGAGCCTCTCGTTCCGTTTTCTCGTGCGAAACGAGGATCGAGAAAAGAGAGGGGACACGAATACGTGCGGGAATGTCGCGATCGAATTTGTGATACATTCGTATGCCCGGGGAGAAGCGCCTCCGATTTTACGCGATTGAACGAACAATGGACGAAGAGCCGAAATCCCGCTTTCGCTCGACAATCGAGAAGCATTCAATTAATAGAGGGTGCGCTTTAACTTAGTTACTTTTCTTGAAGAATTCTTTACGAACTTTCAAGCCGAGAGGATTAAGTTTAGAATTCTCTCTCTGGAAAGTTCTTAAAAAAAAAAAGGGGGAAAAAAAAGAGTCCAACCGTTATTATATCGAACTCTTCAATCGTAGACTGGAAGCGGGAACGAAAGGGAATTATTAGTGCCGGGAACAAGTACAATGGCGTTCATTTGCATATTACGAAGAAAGCACGAGCGGCACGAAAGGTACGCGGGTATGAAAAATTTTCACGTCGCTTACGTCATTGTATATTTTTCGTTCACAATTAGCATTATTCAAATTCACTGATGTATAAAAAGGATTATTGTCCAACCCGATTCACATTGAGTCAATCTTAATTATCATGGCGCCGCGAGAAACGTAATCGAATCTATAATAATAATAATAATAATAATAATAAAAAAAAAAAAATTGTAAATCGATTTAGTGATCTATATTTAAAAAATAAAAATTGTAAAGGTACTAGAAAAAATAATTTCCACGTCGCTGATTGCGAGCGACGACTCGTAAGCAAAAAACGCCGCTTTTATATCCCGTCAATTTTTTTTTTTTAACGAACGATTCGCTTAAGTAAGTCACGTCTTCTGTTTTGCTCAACTTAATTTTTAGCTCATGATACAGCGTGGGATGAAGACCCTAGCAGAGCTGACCTAGTTTTGATAGATCATCGATTTTGACTCGATCGTATCTCGCGAATATATTTAAACTATTAATCTCAATATTAAGCTTGGATTTTCTTCATATCATTCATTTATGAATCATCATCGCGGAGGCATACTGTCCGCAGGTATATAAATGGCAGAGTGAAATTGGGAAATAGGAATAAAATTTCATGCTTGACATGGATAGAAGAAGAGGACTATTATTTGCAAAACTTCTATGCGCTTAGAAGGAGACAAAAGGATCAGAAGATAGATTGAGGTTGAACTTAATCTACGAACCTTGTTGAGTCTCATGGCTCTAAGTGGTATAAGTTAGTAAGGTAGTTCCAAGCAGTAGCCCGAAGGCTCTCTGCTTAGATCAAACGTGTTACATGAATGAAACGTGGAACCGGACGATGACGTTTAGAGAACGAATGTAGAGCAGAAATAAAATAATATATAGTGTCTCTCTCCTCGGACATGTATGCGTAAACAACAACAGCGTACACACATACGTCATATTCTCTCGCCATATGTCATAGATAATTCTTAAGATAGGAATTAATGATATTTATAGGCCATGTGAACGCTTAAATAATTAGATAAGGAAAATAACTTTTAGATATAGATATATTGATATTAATTAATTATGTTCGTGAATTTGTAAGATTTGAAAATAATGCAGGCATTTTTTCTTTCTTTTCCAGATCTCTGCGAAAGGATCTGGATCTTAATTTTTCCGAAATATCCGATATTGCAATTTCTCGTGGAATAAAACACGTATTTTTTTAAATAAGCATTAACATATATTTAGGTGAATTGCTTTCTACTATACATTAAAAATTATAAAAACTTCATTTTCTTTAGAATATATAAAGAGATAGAAAAAAGAAGATAATAGTAAGATAAGATCAGATAAGATAAGATAAACAAATTTTCGACTGTATTTTTGCTGGAAATTT
This sequence comes from Polyergus mexicanus, assembly GCF_030449975.1. Lineage (NCBI taxonomy): Eukaryota > Metazoa > Arthropoda > Insecta > Hymenoptera > Formicidae > Polyergus > Polyergus mexicanus. Next base: position 11,746,089 of record NW_027223321.1, on the reverse strand, counting down.
GTATGGTTTATGTGTGTGTGTGTGTGTGTGTGTGTGTGTATATATGTATATTACATTTTTTAAATAGAATTTAAAAAATTTTTAGAATTACGCGTGGATTGACTTTACGGTTAATTAACAAAGGGTTTTTTTTTCTCCTCCTTCTCTGTTCCTTTTAGCGCATTTTTCACAAAGTTCCTAGTCGGGAAAAGACGGCGTAAAGAAAACGCGGTGCGCGGTATTTATATATATATATATATATATATATTATATACAGCTATGTACATAAAATCTCTGAGAATTGAATTTTTAATCTTTGAAGTCCGGACTGCGCGAACTTCAATCACATTTTCCCCGTCCCCCCGTCTATCTCGCTCCTTTTTGCCAGCGTATTTTTCGCAGGGCGTGCCACGAGTAGCGGTGTAAAAAGATCGAGGCGCGAAATTTACGCACGTATAAGCGCGTATATTACGTCCTTTCGAGATGGAAAAAATTTTTTAAAAGAGATCTTGAAATTTTTTTTAAACCCTCGCATTATCTCTCGCTCCCGATACGATCGGCCCCGAGGCGGCGCGAGATGAGCAACTCGCTCGTGTGTAATCTCCGTGAAGCTTAAGGGAGGAAACCAGTGTAAAAAAAACTACTTTTAAGGATTTTTTTTCTAGTAAATAATTGTGTTTATTTTTCCAGATAGCGTTATTAACATCACAAAGTACATAATTTGAACTATCTTTCGTGAAATTTTTGTTAAAAAATATTAATATTTATAATTACAATAGCCAATAGTGTGAGCCGTCATAAAAAAGGGGGGGGGGGGGGCGTGTAGCGGGCCAACGAAAAAAAAAAAAAAGATTTCTTAAAAATATAAGACAATAGCTTCAGTTACGCGTATGGACAAAAAAAATGTTACAAAATGGCGGACTTTTGAAGAAAAAAATTCCTAAATCGGTGAGACATTGACCTCTGATTTTTAACATTACAAAAAAAAAAAAACAAAAACCTCAATCGAAAATTCCATACGTGCAACTGAACCTATTGTCTTATATTTGAAGAAAATCCTTTTTTTTGTTTGTTTTGGAGCTTTCGTTGCCCCGTTACGCGTGCGCCCGTTTTTTTTTTTTTTTTTAACGCGGCTCACGCTATTGGCTATTGTAGGTATTAGTATTAACATTTTTTAACGAAAATTTCACAAAAGATAGTTCAAATTATGTACACTGTGATGTTAATAACGCGATTTGGAAAAAAAATAATTATTTAGCGGGAAAAAAAAATCCTTAAAAATAGCCTTCTTTTTTTAGTCGTTACACTGGTTTCCCCCCTTAATACACGCTCGCGCACGCGGCACCTATATACGTGCATACTTGACGGGACCGTTAAGCCACGAGGCCACACGCTTCTGGCCGACGGCCTCGTGTCTGCTCGTTCGTCCGTATCTCTCCTCGGCAAGGTATCACTCGGAAGAGAGGAAGGATCGTCGGGTTCCTTGGACCGGGGAACGAAACGGTTCCCCCGGTCGCGATTAATACGTACGCACCGAGGAAAAATTATCGCGTTTGCGATCCGCTAACGATCTAGCGGCAAATCCGCAAACGGATACGTGCTCGCGCGAGCGAAGCGAGGACGACCGGGGGGGAGCGATACGTAAGACGGAAGAGAGGCCCCCCCCCCCCCTTCGCGTTTCGACGAGCTAAACGTGGCACGGCCGCACGGCGCGCTTTTTCCACGAGCTTTTCTCGCAGAGATAATACGTAGGACCACTCACGTTTCGTGTGGGATACTTGGTACTATCTTGATAAGGAATCGCTAAGTCGCGCGCCGACGAGGACTCCTCGACGACGCTCGAGGATACTCGGCGCCGGATCCGCTCTTCCTTTAGAAATGAACTGTCCCGACGGTGCGGATCATCGCTTCAGGGACTACGTATCATCACTTCCAACACAGCTGTATACGTTAATTACGCCGGCGCGATAAGAGACGGATTCCCGATAAATGACACTGCATGACTGCACGCGCGCGAATTGTCGCGAGACGTAGACTCCGGTATCGCGAGAATCGCGACGCGCGCTCGACAGAAGAGGACCGATCGTTACACGCGCCTCTTCGGATGTTCGCCAGCTCGGTTCTCCTCCCGGCTGACGAGATCCGAGAAGGGCGATCGGTGCGAGAATAGAACGGCGTTGGGATCCCGCGATAAAATGTGTGTACAATGTTGCACGTCGTAGGGGGAGAAAGAGAAAGAGAGAGAGAGACGACGCGCTCTCCCCTCGTCGAGCGAGTAGCGGGATTCGGGGACGGTCGATTCGTCCCGTCGATACGCACCTTCCTTGCCTCGGCGGCGGTTTACCCGATTTAACGGCGCGGTGCAGCAGATAGCTCGCGGGCGTACATCGTCGTCCGTCGTCGCACTCTAAACTCGTAGGATACGCCTGACATCGCGCGACGCGGCGCGGAGCGAAACGAGCGCGATGAACGGCACCGAGGTTAGGGCGGTTCGCCGAGTGACAGAACGACACCTGTTCGACGTTCGCGGCAACTCGACGAGCGATGTATCGATAGTCGGGCAACGCGCGATCGCTACTCGAGATTTTTCGTTTCTCTTCCTATATTCTTACTGTCATTTAACATTTAGCGACTTGTTTTCTCCCTCAAATTGGAGTTCGACAACTTGTACTTGTTATTTAAGATAAAATAGAGTTTTTTGTCAAGTACACGTAAAATATATTACTCCGCAGTACATATTCCACGTATATTTCAGGTAAGGATTAATTTTCTTCTTTGTGGCAACAAAGCGCGGTTTCTGAATGTATTTCATATCAACTCAAATAAAATTTCTTCAAGTGTTTTATCACAGTAATATCATTTTATACTCTATTTATGTAAGAGACTGTATATATAATGTCTTTCGCGATGTTTTAATTTTTTCTTTCTTTTTCAATCGCTCGCAGCGATCTGAAATTTCATTCGAATTCATTCTCCTCGATTTATATTCATTAATAATTAATTATTCATTAATTCATATGAAATTGATCGTAGAACAACGTTTTTACACGATATACACATTTATTCACATCAACAAGAGCGAATTTTAAGACGCGTGAAAAAAGCATCCTCTCGACGTATAATCGAGGAAACGAATATTATTTATATATGCGGTGTCGGCTTTTTTTTTTTCCAGCTTCGAAAAACCGTGCGCGTCCGCGCTCGCGCGGATCGCTCGCCAGATGGCGGCGCCAATCGGCCGCTATATTGATCAAGTTGGGATTTTGCGAGGAGACGCGCGCGTTGATAAAATCTCGCGTATTTTTCGATCGCGCACGCAATACCTATCTATCTATCTATCTCCGCGCGACGTGTGTGCGTGACATTTGTCGCGCGCGGCAAGTGAGCTCGGCTCCCGCGTGACGTGTGAATCTCGTTCGCCGCGAGGCCCCCCGCGTTAGCGGCAGCGTCGTCGTCGTAGCCGTAGTCGCGTAAGCTCTCCCTCGCCCATGACGTCATTCGCGAATTACACAAGCGTCATCGCTCAGTCTGTTGTGGAAAATTTTGTCGCGGGATCCATGGTGGCGAGGTGCGTTGCTCCTTGAACGGACGATCCGCGAGTCTTTCCGGAGTGTTGGTTACGCGGCGACGAAACTCTACGCGATCAAAGTGAGCGCACATCGCCGATTCTCCTCTGTCTTTCTCCTCTATCTCTCTTTCTCTCTCTTTTTCTTCCTCCCAGTACATCATTGTCACAATTATCAACATCGCTGTTGATTCACGTCATCGTGAGCTAGATCCGCGCGAAGCGCGAAGGGACTAGTGAGAGATTTTTTTTGATCACTTTGTTTAATACCGTGTGTCTCGAATGTTGGACGACGTCGACGGCGTCGTCGAAGCCAGTCGAAGCTTGCGATACATATACGTACATACCCCTCGATGGTGCGATATGTCGTCTTGACATTTCGCACCTATTTGCGTTGCTTTCGCAACAGAGGAAATGGATAGATCATATATTTACGGGACATTTATTTTTATATCGGCTGTTTGTTAACTTAGATTTTTTTCTATCCATATTTGCGTCCGTTAAAAAAAAAAAAAAAAAAATGCTTGGATAATCGTGTGAAATCTTTCCTTCTTTGCGTAATAAACTTCAATTTGTAATTTTTTATTCTATATTGAGATTTTAAGTTCAGTTTACTTAAAGAGATTAATATATTTATGACACGAGATAACGTATGTTAAGTGAAATTTAAAGAGAATTTTCCTACATGAAATATGAATGTATTTATGACAGTTATTTCATCATCACTGTTCGCGATATTTATAAATATTAAACATTTTACTAGAGAGTTTAAACTAAAAAGCTTCGATGTTAACTATGGTTTTCTTTTATGTTACAGTTGAAGTTCACGAAAGAGATTCTTATCACATTTTCATGATGTCTATGCAACAGTACTGTTTGCGGTGGAACAATCATCAACCGAACTTCATCTCAGTTTTCTCCAACTTATTAAATAATGAGACTCTAGTGGATGTTACTCTTGCTGCAGAAGGCAGGCAAATTCAGGCTCACAAAGTTGTGCTGTCAGCATGCAGTACATATTTTCAGTCGCTCTTTACGGTGAATCCATGTCAGCACCCTATTGTTATACTTAAGGACATCAAGTTTTCGGACCTCAAGATTATGGTAGACTTTATGTACTATGGAGAAGTAAACATATCTCAAGATCAATTACCGTCTATCATAAAGGTAAAGAAAATATCATCAGACTTTTGTTTATATCATACTTTATGAAAAACACTTGATAAACAACACGCTATTTATTTAACAGACGGCAGAAAGCTTAAAGATAAAAGGACTTGCAGAAATGCATACAGCGTCATTAACTAAATGGCCAAGTGGAAGTAGCGAAACAGGTGGAGGGGATCGTGGCGAATCCTGTTCACCCAGTCCATCTCCATTGTCCCCTTCTTTTCGTAGAAAAAGATTACGAAAGTCTTCTACTGGCTCAACTTCTGGTTCTGGCGACAGGCCGGAAGAAATCAATGAAATAACACTAGTGGCTACTAACATTGTAAAACCTGAACCCCTAATTGCGTCGCAAGAAAGTGGAGAGAATATAAGGCGACCAGTAAATACCAGCACAGAATCTCAAGGCAGTATCGATGAAGATCAAATATCAATTGTAAATAAATATGAAATGTTCAATATTTAATTAAATAATATGAAATATACATTTAATTTTATGTTACAAAGTTAGTGATCCTTAAACAAATAAATTATGAATTTGAGATAATATGTCACATTTCTGCATTTTAGATGAGTAATATGGAAACTAGTTCTACCAATACACCAGCCCAAAGCGATGGTTCTATTCAAGATGTAAATCAACAGTCGACAGGAGGAAACATTGCACAAAGTTCTGTCTCTTCACAACCACCCTCTCATCAAGGTAAGATATTGTGTTCTATTTTAAGTAGAAATTTTTACAAATATCTAATCACTTAAATACCTATTGTAATAAAATATAAATCATATACTATATGCATAAAAAAAAAATAAAAGAGATACATATTAGAAATTAATGTATAAAAAGCCCGGAAAAATGCAAATATTTTTACTATTTTTCTTTTTTATGCTGCATGCATAATTTTGACCATAATTGTGAATTGAAATTGTTCAATTCTCTTACATATAGATAGATATTATTTAGATATGTTTCTCTTTTTAATATATATATATATATATATTACACTTTATACTTTCTTATTTTTGTATAAAGTTCTAATTTGTTTATATTTAAAAAATGTGCTGTTTATTTTATTAATAATAAAAAAAGAATAGTGATCTTAGAAAAATATATTTTTCTAAAAAATATATAAAAATATAAGAAAATAATATATAAAAACGAGAGTATATACAAGAGAAAAACTATCATTTTTGTATAATTTAATATTTAATGATATATATAGGTGTATGATATTAATATATTCTTGAAATTGATGAAAATGAAAAAACGCTTTTTAGTATTTTTACTATATTTTTTTCAGAGATACATAATAATTTTTATATTCTATATTTTAATTTTTTCTTAATTTGAATTAAAAAGAAAAACTATATAGAAATATGTATATTGTCTCGAACTTGATTATTTGATAAATATTTTGGTTTTCGTATTGTTGTAAGATAAGTCAGATAAATTAACAGATTGATTGATATAATGTTTTTAATCTAGAAGATCGTATGTATATATTATTACATAGAAGTGTAATGGTATGAAAGTTTGAAAACAGTTTTTAATTTGATGGAACATGTTACGCGCAAGCAGTTAACTATAGGTTTAATAATATGGTTTTCCTTATTAGATTGTGCATTGTAAATCTATGCGTAACGATCCGACTACTTCGACAAATTGCATGACACCTCTCCTTTCGGCAAATATCTCCGATAATTGTTATTTTAATTATGCATATATATTGACTGTGGTGGGTATTTAAATTGCATGTCGAGAAGCGAAGTTTACACACATTATATTATGCTGGCACAGATGCGTTTAAATGTATTGCACAAGGAATCAACAGACGTTTGACATGAAAATAGAGCGAAATTTCAGGAATTGAAACTTTATAATAATAATGCGAATGTGTAAAAAGAAAAAGATTGTTTCTCTTTCTCATTCATGAAAGAAGATCATCATGGTACACAGATACATAGCACACGATATGTTATATTTCCAGAGAAGGACAATATATCGGGCCTTTAACATTAATAGAGTGTGTATGTGTGCCACTATATTCTGTCTTATAAATGTAATAAATTCCGTACATGTATTTGAGTATTTCAAACAATGATGTGCTTCAAAATGTATCTGTGCCATGCCGTAATTCCATATTTAATACGCTCATTTATACCGTTTCTTCATAAGATTTTATTTTTAATATCTATTCTCTTTTGCTTAATTAGAGCTTAGTATCGTTTTTCTGTATATCATAGAATAAATTATTTTTTTTATTAGATTATAATTATATGTATGCCTTGTTTTATATGAACAGATATGCTGATATATTATACATTATTCTTCTCTCATAATTTAAATTATGTTACCGATGGCATAATATAATCATGTAAAAGTTGCATCTTTCATTGGTTTTTACGTAATATATCAGGTGAAATAAATTTTTTTGTGTGGGAATATACATAAAAATTATTCACAGTGGAGCAAAATTGAGTGAAAAAAAAGTTTTGAAACCCTCATGTCAAAGCAAAACTAAGTACAGATCGGAATCGGATATTTTCTCGTTCACGTTTACAAACGTAATAGTTTGTAATATTGTACGATCATATTACTTTCATTCTTTACCATTTATCTTAATCATAGATACGCAAAGTATCAACGGATTGATAATTCCTGTGCTCTGACCAAAGATCAATCGGTCTGTTCCACAGGATTACAATGGACTATTATGGAGCACACATATCATCCGACACGTTTCGCTCTGTCCTCGTGTCAAACGAATCTGTCGATCCAAGCGTCCTCGGCGTTCACGACGCCCGAAATAACGACATCCTCGACCATCAGCGATCAGTACTCTGGTACCAGCACGACTGGTTCCAGTTGCGCCCTGACGAACTATCCAAACTCCTCCCACGGGACATTGCAGCATGCGTCGTCATCGTCAGGCGGCCCCTCGCCATCGGCGCAGTGTCTGAGTAACTGCCAGAGTCCGTGCGCCAGCCCGCAGACTGCGATTAAGAGGAAACGATCGACTAATCCGCAAGCGGATGAGAACTTTATACGCGCACTCGACGCCGTACGTTATGGCGGCATAGGGTTTTGCAAGGCGGCGAGGATGTACGGCGTGAACAACCGAACACTCTGGCTCGAGTACAAGAAGCGCGGCTACCCGAATAATCGACCCAGTCTCAAGTCTCGCGTTAAGCAAGAAGTCAACTCCTCGCCGCCGCCACCGCCGCCGTCGCAGGCGCCTCCGGCGCAACCCATGAACTCATCGCAGAGCCCGACTCCCATGGGCCCGCCTACAACTCCGCACAGCACGCACAACACACATAGCACGCACACCATGCTGACCAGCCACAGTCCCCACACGATGCTGAGCGGTTATATTGACAGGCATACGGATTATGGTGCGCTACCGAGCACCACGATGCCGATCAATCTGCACGGTGTCAACTACAATGCCATGTGAAACGAATCCTACCCGGAAAGTCACTTGTATAGACGACCTTGAGAAGTATTACTTTCCTCGCTCCCTTGCTCCCCTTTTCTCCTTTTTATCCTTTTTATCCTTTTTATCCGCTTCTTGTAAACAATTGAACACATCTGTCAAGATTCTTCTGTTAGTGAAAGTTTTGCGAGGTGTTGAAAAGTCACCGAAATAAGAAAGGCCGAATGCTTTTTAATATTCAAAATATATTTTTTTTCGTCTACATACTCATAAATTTTTGAGTATTCGGATCTCACAAAGTCGATATACATATACATATAAGGTATATATTTTATACTGTATAGGGCCGCCCATCACAGTTGTGCCCCGCACTTTTTCTTAGCTATTTAATTTTGTTTCTTTCCTTATTGAAAATTTCATGAATTATTACTAGTCCTGTGATTTTTTTTCTCATAATATTAAATGAATCGAAAGCTTTCTAACTTTCAAATAATTTTGTATTTCTTTCTCTATATTTTTTGTCTCTTTTTATCAATCAAATCTTTATTAAAGAAGAATCTGATTCAAGTTCTTCGAATTGTCTGTAATGTAAGAGGAAATTGCGCGACCTTTGATAAATCCAGTAAATCGATATTGTTTATACGATATTAAATTATTTAAATTAAATTTCTCTTTTTTTGTAAGATACATATTTTTTCTTAATTATATATATTTTCATTCTTATATTTTTCTTAATCTTTTCCTATCGATACGCGATTTATAATCCGAACTAAAATGTCTGCAATGTGATAAATGATTTACAGATGGTGAACACAATAGTTTCTAGTTTTCTGTTTGTTATACATTAGAAATATCATTGCTAAAAATTTCAATATCACCTGGAATTGTTCAGTGTCCCGAATAAAATGTTGCTGGAATTAATAGTGAAGCTATTTGATTGTACAAAGATTATACAAAGCATATGATTAGAAATTGCATTATCTGCATCTGCACACGTATGTTAGTACATCGTACGAGATTAACATTACGTACAAACGGAGATAATTTATTAATACATGTCTTACAATTAATTGTTACTATGTTGACAAATATATAAGAGAGAATCGTCATATATATTCTCTTTTTAGAGATACATTTTCCTCTTACATACATATAGACTTTTGTTTAATTTTTTATACTTTTATGACATATATATATATATATATATATATATATATATATAAGTGAAATTAAGATATATATTTGTTACATATTATATGCATTATTTTGCTACAGTATATTTCGTTATATCTTTACTTTTCTTCAGATATCTTCACATATATTTTTACCCAATTTGCTTTTATTCATAAAATTATGTTAATGTAAACATACGTTGAATAATATAAGCAAACACAATTATTTGATATATTAAATATTCTACGTTATCCAAACTTTATGAAAATAGTTTCTATTGTTTTGAAATGTAAATTTAATGTGAAATAATGTGAAATTGAACTTTAGAAAGCGTAATAGAAGTGATTAATATATGTACATTTACATTATTTTACTATGACATTTGTATTTCTGTTATGTTTAATTATAATAATGATTTATATTAGTCTAGTTCTCTAGTGAAATATTATATGTGATAGATATATGAGAGAGAACATTTTTTAACATTAATTGTATAAAATAAAACTAGGACATAAAAAAGTGGAATATATATATATACACACATATGAGCTATATGCACACAGACTAATATTTCTAATTTTATTTGCGGAAATTATTTTTTATTTTATTTATTTGTACTATTTGTTATGTATATTAACTAAATTAATCGTGGAACAGTGAAGAATAACGCATATATTGAATACAAAAAGAATGCGAACGCTTAAAATAATCGAAAAATATTTTAATTGTACTTTTCACTTTTGCGTTTCTGTAAATTCAATACTTTTCGTTATAACGGAATGAAGATAGAGTAGCTTTCTACGAGACGATCGAGAAATATATACTTGAGTGGTTTAAAGTTAGAAATTAGTCTCTAGTAAATTAGCCACTAATTGCATTGTTAAGAAGCATTTATATACCCCTTATATAAACGATTAAAAAATAATTCTGAAAGAATAAAAATTATTCTAACAGTTTGCAACAAGAATGGGATTTCCGTTTATTTGTTTCAATGTTTCACAACCTTCTTTTTTCCATCAATCGTATGAGTTAATAATAAACCTTTAGTTTCTCTGCGAAAATAAATACTTCTATAACTAAAAAAGAAGCGACTGTATATATCAATCAAAGAATAATTATGATCTAATTATACAACGTTTTTCTTATTATTTACATATATAGTATTTATTTGACAATTATTGAACAATTGTGTATTTGTTTATCTTGTATTTATATGTTATTTATATGTATTTATCTGAGCAAGAGATTCACAATATTGAGTTCTCTAATAATTCTTTTTCGATTAAAATTGCTGAACTATTATATAATATATCAGAAAGCTAAAAATTATTTATTAACGGCAATAATTCTGATAATAATGTATCGATTCTCTTTACTAAAGTCTGCTTATTTATTATTATAGCTCTTCATAGCAAGACACAAGCAGTAACGAAGAGGACTCGGCTGTTGATTAGACAACCGCGAGTGAAGAAAGAGCCGAGTCACCTGTCGCCGGATGGCGAGGCGAGCTGCTCTCCTCACATTGTCTCGACCTCCGTTCATCTCGCTGCGTCGACACTGAATCTACCTCATGCGTCGAGGAGCTTCGAGGAGTCGCGAATATCGCCACCGCCGCACACCATGCTGGTCAATCAACCAAATCTGCTGACGGTGACGACGACGTCGTCCAAGTTGTTGACGGTACCCCAGCCGTCCTACTTGACCAAACAACACTCGCATCCATTGCTATCCAGTCAACAACCGAGCACATCTGGGACTTACTGGATACACCGGCAGCATTCGCATCCGGAACTGCCTGGTAGAACCACGAGTCCGTCGATAGTGATTGAGCCGGCGCCCATCCTCAAGACGGAGGAAGAGGAGGAAACCTCGACACCGACTACTCTCTCTGAGGTGGGAACTAGCGGCGGTGGTACTTCCGCCGGATTGAGAGTGAAGACGACGGAGTTGCGGCGGACTTCCTCATCGCCGCAGGTAGATATGCGAGATTAATTCTGACGGGATAAAAATTTCCTCGAAGAAACTATCAAATTGATTCTTGCTAGGTATATACAGCTTAATTTTTAGTTTAGTCGTTATGATAGACCAAGTTTATTGTAAATTCCAGGATTGAATATAAAAATATGAGACCACCATTGATGTATTTATTCGCGCAATATATGTATCAGAAGATATTAAATTATTAATATATCTGCAAGATTTACTTTTGTCTTATTTTCACATTAGGAGACTGCAATAGAGATTAATTAGATTCTTTCTTATTTCTTTTTACCTGCATGCAATTTATTATCTATTTTTAAATTGTAAAGTATTTTTTATATGTACGTCATATATAAGTTAAATAATTTAATATATTTGCCTTTAGACGAGCAGTAGCAACAGAGAGTCTCGTGAGAATACGGGGGATCAACGATTAGGTCACTGTCCGGTATTACGTCAGGGTCCTGCCTTAGGTTGCAATCATTGCTGGAATACGATAGACGATCACGGTAGAATACTTCGTAGGAAGACCAAGTATCACTGTCCCGAATGTCAGATTAATTTGTGCATCGTACCCTGCTTCCAAGAGTATCACGAGCAGCGGCGCGAATTGATTACCAAATTGAAACCCTTACCAAAAACTAGCTCCGTTTAATTCTTTCCTATTTATTATGTACTACTAAAGTACATAGAGTACAATGTACCTTGTTTTATAAATAATCGTTACTTATCGGATTATGTGTTGAGCACGTGCTTTAAATGTGTGAAGGTTTTTGACGTGACGAAGTAACGAGTCCATCATTAACGTGTAACATGTGATTACCAGTTCATTCTGTACCACGATTGATGTGAATCATGAAACTTGTATCAATTAGTACACAGATTTTTCATGACTTCATATATTTTCGTAATACATTTACAGCATCTATATAATTGTTAAAGTAGTCAAATTATCGCAGAGATCGATCATATTGACGATGATGATATTGCATGTTTATAATTGTAGCTATCGAACTTTTGTTTCTTTCTTATTATTATGCCTTTTAGCAACATTGTTATTTTTAGCGCAGTTTTATTTTTTATATATATATATTTATATTTTTACTAAGCCCTTTCCACTAACACAAAATTAATATTAGAAAGAATTATTTTTGACATAGACATAAAAAAATTCATTTTTCAAACAATTTGATATAGTTTATGACAAAAGGAAGGTGTATCGAGATTGGACATAAAACAAAACCCATTATTTTAGAGAAAATATATATAAATAATCATTTTGTACCAGTCCTCTCTCTCTCTCTCTCTCTCTCTCTCTCTCTTTATTATTATTATTAGTTTTTATTATATATATATTTAACATTTTTTTTTTAATTTTCTTGTATCAGTTATATTTCCATTATAATATGTAGCGAATTGCACTAGTGCGCATTAGTGTATATTAAAGACTGTACAACATATATAATCTGACAAGATGTATGATAAAAATATATATAAACAGAACGGATAAACAACAAACAAATATAGCAAAAGCAAAATAAAATTTATTTAAAATCTATTTGATATGCTGTTTTATGTGTGTATGAATAAATTAATTAAACCCGTAGTAAATATTACGTTCACATTATATCCATGGTTTTATCATTCGTCGTAACATAGAAATTACAATATTAACAATCTTGCTAATGCGCACTGATGCAATTGACAAGCTTTCTTTCATATAAAGCGTTTTCTAATATAACTGGACATAATTACATCCAGTGCACAAATATAATAAAAAGTATTTAATGATATAATGTCTTGTTTGAATTTATTTATGAAAATTTCCATTTATTTCTATATTGTATCAATTATTTGTCCAGCTTTACTCACAAAGAGATCTTTTCGAGTTTGAATAAAAGCCCATAAATATGTTATCATACGTTAACTTTTTTCAAAAGATTATTATCAGAATGTTTCACATTAAATTTCGAAAGACAAAAACGTCGGTGATTCGGAAAAATAAAGAGAGAGAATTAGATAGTTTATATAAATTATAATTTTTCTATGCTGAATTTTTATTTTTCTGAAATTATTCTCCTATATATTTAATAGAAACACACATTGTACATCACGCGAATGTTTAATTTGACATGTATTATTCATATTTGAATTAATGTATTTAATGTTAGTTTATATTTATTTATTTTATTTTTTTTTATCTTTCCATTGTCCATCACGTTCTATCGCATGATCTCAAAATAGGATCTTCTCTCTCTCTCTCTCTCTCTCTCTCTCTCTCTCTCGTATACAAATACATCGGATAATAATTTTTCTCGACGGCGACATGCAAACACTAATTTTGGAGACCGTGAATTGCGAGACGAAATTACACAAAAATAGAGGAAGATCCGGCTGGGACGCGCGTTGGCCGCTAAAACGAGAGCTTTAACACACGTGCAACGATCGAATTCGGGATGTACTCTTATAAATCACTTCCTACCATTCGCAGTTTCCCCCTATTGCCACCTGTAACGGCGCCCTGCCGTTAATGCGTCCGCGTAAATTTGTCACCGTTCGCTCCGCGATCAATCGAACGCTGGACGCGCGCGTCTATTACCTTGGTACGCGAATTTTAGGGTAAAAAAAAAAAAAAAAAAATAATACAGAGCGAGAGTCTGGTTACATATATGTTATTCCAATTCTCCTCTATTTTACGTATTAAAAGTTTCCTGAAAATTGTGATATGGCTGTTATATTGGAAAATAGTTGCACACATGATGCCATTACTTGGATTTATAAATAAATGAGATAAAAAAAGATTTTTCAGATAAAAAAAATATATATATATATTACTAAATATATACAAGTAAAAATTTTATTGCAATAATCTTTTTTTTGTAAATTTAACGATTTTGATGAGTAAGTACAACTATTCTTCAAATTTGGTAGAAAAAACGACCAAAAAAAAAAAAAAAAAAAATATATATATATATATTTTAATATACAAATAAAAATTATAATTAATATAATATCAATAAAAATTATAATTAATATGATTAATATATATATTTTATTAGAGATTTTTTTTCTGTATTCTTTACGATTAACAAGCAAAGAAGAATATTCTATTATTTTTAAATGAGATTTTTCTTTGATATTAAAAAGAAAACAGCTTTGATTGTAACAAGAATACTCGTAAAACTTCTATTAGTTCCAAGTGCATTAATATTTTTCTTTTATTCGAATCAATTTTTCGCCTTAAAGTCATGCACTATTCGTCCCCTACCATCCCAAGACTTTAAGCATTTTTTATGTATGTCTTGTGCATTTATCGCGGAAAAGCGTCGGAAGTCTACACATGTCGCGAATAGCAGGACGATGATCCGAAGAAATAACCGAATATTTTCTCCATCGGGGAGAAAAGTCGTGGTGATGGATTAGGATGGATTCTCGCTCCGGTTATTTCAATAAATCACGATTTGTGAGATGGACGGGCGAGGATTTTTGTCGCGATCTGCGTTTTCCCTGAACATTTTCTCGCGAACGGCACGTTCGCGCTCTTTGTACATGTAAAGTGTTTAAAAAAAAAAAAAAAAAGATGTAGAATATGCGCAATATATTTTTCTCGGCATTACACATGTATGCGTCATGTTCATAGGCAACAATCATATACGTCAGCGTTGCGTGCATGTATGCGTGTATGTGTGTATGTATCAACTAAACATATTTTATGTAAAAATCTAGCCTGTGAGATTCATATAAATTAAAATAAAATAATGTGAGATATCATCTCAATCTGTATGATATACTTGCGATATACTTTACACCTCTAACATATTCTTTCTCTCTTGGTGCTCAACAGTCGTTTAATTCCGTGGAAGACATTCAACAATTTTATTTTATTCTAGTTGATTGAAAAAGAACGACTGTCTATAAACGAAGCGTTATAAATGATATTTAGTAAAATTGTTATTTTCAATATTCAATTCGAGTACAAAATTCTCGCGACACGTCGAAATATTATATTTTTCCTGCACGTTCAAGATACACGATCCTGGAGGCGAAGCGAAAGAGATCACGGATTGTTGCGATGACAAAAAGAATCCGCTGTAGACTCTTCTTTTCTCCGCGTTTTCTCCGCCAAAAATCTTCGAACACATTACTCGTTACTCGCAATAAATCCTCGCGAAGGTCGACTTTTTCTTCAAGTCGACCGCCGTCCAATATGGGGTCAGCCCGCGTTTCTTCCTCGCGCAAGCTGACGCCACCGCCATCGTCGTCCACCCCTCGGTCGTATAACGTGCAACGGAGGAGCCGTCATCTTGGATCACCCCACGAAAGCCACGGCGATATTGTACGCGCAGCCGGTGCCCCGTCGACAGCTGGACCCCTTGCGTCCGGGGATCGCTCTCTCTGCTCGGCGGAAACGAAAAGTCATCCGGAGCGCGTACCGCCGCCGGATTAATTGCCAACAACCCCCGATACGTTGGTGGGAGGTCAATCTCGTTAGGGCAAAAGCGCATTACGCGGGCGCGATACGTGGATAAGTCAACGGGAATACGCTTATTGTGATGTGCTGATGTTTCCTCGACACGTCGGCAAAATCTGTCGATAGTAGATGTTGAATTTTTATCATCATTATTATATTGATTATTCATTAGGCGTTTTATAGAACAAATTGTTCTCGAGCGGATAATAAAGTTAGAAGAAATAATCATTTTTAAAGAGTTTGAGAATTATGCGTATAGCTTTCGATTAATATCTGTTAGTATTGCGGCTATAATTCATATTAGGATTCTACCTATCGTACAGTTTTTAATTAATATTATTAGTAGTTTCGTTTGTGTATTTTATATAAAAAAGGAATGAAAAAATTGAAAAGTTAAGTCCTCAAGATAAATATTAGGATCTTATTTAAATATGTGATATTTTAGTACATTAACAAGTATTTAGTCAAAGAAATTACACGAAACTTTAAGACTTTACCCGCATTCGACAATAATCTGCAATATTTTCTGATTATCAGTTGATGCTTGAATTTGTATGAGTAATTTATATATGAATTGAAAAGTCTCTCGCGCACGATAGTTAAGAGGATTGCGCGGAAATTACTTAATGTCTTTTTAAGTCATATTTAATTCTCCCTGTTCCCTGTGCATAATCGCATTATACTAGTATAGGGTCCGCACTTTGCTCACCCTTCTTCTCGTCCCTGTACACCGTTTTGTTCATCCGTGTATAGACGCAGGCCCGAGACTCGTAGTGATATCGCATTGTGATGCAATGCACCGTAGAATGAGGAGCAATTTCAAAAGCGTCGGATAAAAACAAACATCGCGATATTTAATTTGTCACGCAAAAAAAATAATCTCTGTACCAAGATAAAAATTAAATATTACTTTTAATAGAAAATGAGATGCTATTCGACAATAAAAGATGAATAAAAGGAGTACCTGGCGAAGTTATTAATAATTTGTTGAAGACAAACGTTTATTTGAAAGTGTAAATTACAAGATGAGAAAAGTAGAAAAGAGAGAAGCGTGCAACAATTATATTAATAATAGCAATTAGCAGGTGGATTTGCAAGAATGTTTTACGATGGCGTCGCAAAGAAATATTACGCGCTACAAAGGATTCCTCATTTGCAAGAGAATACAAAAGAGAATATAAAATGTCTATTCTTATTTGCAAAAGCTTTTTGCTTAACAGACACGGAAAGGACTTTATAAGCGTATGTGGCAAGACATATTATAGATATATCATATAAATATATCTAGATAATGTTATCATATGTAATTAAAGTGCAGATAATTTTAATGTTACAAAAAGAATTTTTGGCTCTTTCAAAACACTTTAAAGCATTAAAATAATCGCATGCCTTTATGAATAGCATAACAAAAATAATCCACTTACTAAGTTTAGAAAGAATAATTTCAAATAAATTATTTAAATAAATTAAAAAGAATATTTTTTATTCACGAATCAATTATCTATGAGCTACAAGTAAATATGAAAAATGTATTAATAAAATAATAATAAAATGATGATATTGTTGTCATTATTAATATTCGTTTATTATTTCTATTTAATGTTAATTCTGATTAAAAAAAAAAAAAAAAAAAAAAAAAAATTTAGAAACAAATATACCAAAAATAATAATTATAGTTGCTTGAAACGCGTTGTCATACAGTGCAAGAAGAATAGAAAGCATCTAATAATACCATCAATGAAAAGGATATATCGCAACTGAAACTTTCGTATGGATAAAGGAAGAAACAAATCTTGGCATGTGAAGGAGTATAGCTAAAGTGGAAGCGAAGAGCGAGAATGAGACCATGAATAAATGTTATCCGTGATAAAGGACACTTAATTTACGCGAAACATTAACATTGAATGAACTTTATCTGTATTCGGAAGTTCGGGCCAAGTTGGCGTTTAAGTAAGATAAGGTTAAAGGTTATTGTTCTCGTGAAGAACGGTAAAAGAGGCTTCGGCGACGAGGCGAAGCCATGCGAGCCATTCTCGCGGCTCCGCCCTCGGCGCCTTTGATATTCCACCCCCGATCAGCTGACATGCGCGCTGAGAATATTTGATAAGGGTGCTCAACCGTCCCTCGTGCATGCATATGCATGCGATCGATGAGGAATATATCTTCGGATCGAAGATGTTTCATTATCGAATCGTAATAATCTACGAGAAAAATCTCTATCAGATACCCTTTAAATTGAATATTTCAATATACATAGATTTTAGAAATCAGGCTTCGTTTAAAGTCTAAAATTAAATGTCATGTATATTTTCCGTTTTATATATAAAATAATTTTCTCTTCCATAAAGAGAAATAGAGAATTTAATATAGTTGAATGCAGAGTTAAATATATTTTGAGTTTTATATCATTTTTCCAAGTTGTTTATATTTATAGGAATAAATCGGAATAATTGACGTTATTATTTCGTAAACTGATGTAAAGAGAAACAAATAAATGTGGTATCTATAATTACAACGACAAAACGAGTACATGATATCCGTTTTGTTTTTTTTCTCTCTAAATATTTTCAGTTTTACCTTCATTTATATCTGTGTGCGTGCATTTTTATAAACTCACACCATTTTAAAATATAAGCAAGGACTATCGGAGATATATTGAGATATTGAGATATTTGAGATTTAATTTACATCAATTATTTTCATATCAGAACTCGCTCGCACCTTCTTTTTCATGATAATTTCGTATAAATGATGTCGCAAACATCGCTGTGCTAAACAGATACATTAACGTCTCGCATCGAAATTGCAGGCGTGATAAATCATGCAGCAATATCTCGGCAAGTCAATAAATCAATTGCCCGTGGCTCTTTGAACGGGACATTAGGAATCTGTAAAGCATGATGTGGACACAGCTGACAAGTCGCGACGATTACCCTCGCAGTACTAACGCGCTATTACACAGTTTTAATATTGACATTACTATCGATTAGCTGTACCGGTCTCTGGTTCGTCAAATCGTATGTCCGAGTGCACGTGCTCCGTCATACATCTCTGATCGAGACCGCATTAATGTTGAAACAAACATCTATATGAAAACAATTTAGAAGGATGATGCAAAAATAATACGTGTACTATTGTAATTATAATATTTCTATATCTTTGAGAGTATCTTTTTTATTATTTTATGACATGTAAACTTGATATATATAATCTAAAAAAAAGAAGACTCTCTCTCTCTCTCTCTTTATATATATTTCAAATATACTATTTAAAATTTATCATATCGCGCATGTAATTTCCAGAGAGTAATTTCAGAAGTATTTTGGATTAATCGATAAAAAAAAATAATTTAAAAATAAAAAAATTTCTTCCTCTCTTCTCTTCTTGCGTAACGTAAAAATTTATAAAAAAAAAAGATATTCGCGTAATTGAATCTTATATGAATTTTTCAATCTATTAATGTATACGTGTCTGCGACAGAAGATTCGGATAACAATAGCTTCTCTCTTTATCAGCTATCTACTTAGAATACTTTATCAGATAATTGTATATATTTTGATCCTAATAAAGGCATAACCATATCGAGACGTTTGTAGCAAGCACCTATGATCAAATTTATAGTTATTGGAATGTGATCTATCACGAATAGGCATTAGACGTCACCCTTTTCCTCGCCGAGGAGAGAAACACACCGGCCTTTATAACGCATCGTCGAGCCTATAGAAATAAATCCTACTCTCACGGATTCTATACAATACGTATGGTGTGTGCTCTTCGCACGAGTGATCTGCCATTACTACTATTCACGCAGGAAGACTCTCTGTGTTTGACCACAAACTGTTTTAATCCCACTGTTACTTCCATTTGCGTTTACAAATCGTTGAGCAATCGTAACGCACGTAAAAAACGCACGCTCGTTATATACATATGTGTATTTATGCCGGTAAATAGCACTTGGCCGATCAATTGGGCGAAAAAACTTTTTAAATCGTCGAAAAGTAAATACAGGGGCAAATTACAGAGAGTTTATATTTTAATATACCATAATCGTATCACGGTACACATGTTTTTTTATTTCCTTCTTACGTTTATTGCCTACAGCAACTTTGAATTGAAAATTTACTCGTACACACACACATTTATTCTTAATAGTATGTTTATATAATGTAATCTCAAATAATAAAATAGCTTCTCTCTCTTGTAACGACATTCATGTATACATACATTCTATAGTATATTACAAAAAAAAAAAAATCATAAAATATATATATAATATTTTCTCTCTCTCTCTCTCTCTCTCTCTCTTTCTCATACATATTATATAATATATGTGGCAAATTTATCTCGTTGATGATAAAATTGATTCAGAAAATATCAAGTCCAGTTATTTATCTTCTTATAAATTCTATTTTCTTTATTAATAATTTAATAATAAATTTATAAATTATTGATATTGTATGTAACGTAAGGGCTAATCTCTCTTCGAAGATTAAACTCTTCATAGTTCGAGCTTTCGATTGGCGCATCATCTGCAATGATGATTTACATCAGTTCGGCGATTCTTCTGAAATTTTCCTTTAAAAGCGCCCGATGAAATATTCATTCAGTCGAACGCCATTTATCGCAATTATCGTCTATGAAGAACGCAATTATTTTTGCGTCAACGCTCACGTTGGACTGAATTTTTTCCGGCCGAAATTTCGCCGGGGGCCCCCGATGTCTCTAAGTGTCCTTAGGATCTTTGCTTTACCCAATATCTTCTTGGCTCCGCGCGCTCACCAGGTCCTTCTACTGCGACGTTTAGCTTTCCTGTGTGTGGTGGGGGTACTTTTATTAAAACTCCCGTCAATAGTGCGGTGAGGAGGAGCAGGGAGACTCCTACTACAGGACGAGGCTTGCGCTTTATACAATGCTACAGCACAGCCTAGAGCCCAAGGACCGAAAGAGATTTGCAGAAATATTCGCGCGTCTCTCGCAATTTTCCTACGATTTCTTTTTCTTTTTCTTTTTCTTTTTTTTTTTTTTTTGCGTTTTCTTTTCATTTTCACTTCGCGACTGAATTTATTCCCGTGAAAATGAGCCCGATGTGTTTCATGAGACGATAAATTAAATTAACTATGTATAGTAAAGAAAAAGAGACTTTTGAAAAACAAGATGAGAAGAAAAAAGTTAATATTTATAATTCAATATAAAACTTTTTTATAATGTCCATAAATGACATTATATAATAATAATTTTTAATTTTATATAATTGTACATTAGAATAATTAAGCTCATTATATTCTTAGGTTTTTATCAGCAATATATACGTATATATTAATTTTTAATATAACATGTTGAGACTGTCTCCCTAGAAAGTCTCTCTTAATTCTTTTTCCTCAAACGCCGATATATTTTTGAAGCAAATTATCAACAAACAATGTTGTCTTCTTATCATCGAATCAGATTCTTTTAAAGCAATATCTCTTATTGATTTCCTTGACATACGCGATATATACGTTGTAACGAAAATATTAAAGAACCTGCCTGCGTTATTCCATGCCCGTATTTTCACGCGTTATGAAGTGCCGCATGACGAACAAAGATGACAGAAGTATATTTTATACGCTTTCCTTCTCTGGTTTTTAATTAAACTTTGTAGGATACTCGAAGGGATAAAAGCTCAGACGTTGATCCTCTTACACATCGCGCTCGCTGACATCGCGCTCGAAAGAACCGAGATACTCTCGTAGTTTATCCCACGCGCGCGTTAACAGCCTTTTAAGCAAACTCCGCTTCTAGAAATCGGGGAAAGCGCGTTTACGAACGGATACTGACGGATATCGATTGTAATTAATTAAGAACATATTAAATGTTGTATATAATGTGATATAAATATGTTCCGATAAAGAAGAAAACTAATAAAAATTCGACAAATAATATAAATGTTAAAATATTATTATAAACAGCAAATAAATTGAACAGGCAATATTTGAAAAGTAAGCGTCATTTAATATACACAGTTAAAAAAAAAAAAAAAAAAGAATTGTTAAGCAGCAGTAGGATCGTTGTCTGGAATAATTTCAACGCTTATTGTTTTTTTTTTACAATTTTTACTGTTAAACATTTCACATTAAATAATAATTTAAATAATTTAAAAATCTCACATATATTATGCGTCTCGTCAGTTAATTTGAAATTTTTTACGTTGGTTGTATACGCTTTCATTTTATAGAGAGATCATCATCTTAAAAGTAAATCAATGGAAACTTCGCAAATGTAACGGATAAATTTCACGCATTTCCTTAATAAGGAGGTACTTAGAAACCTCCATGCATGGACATGAAGATGTCTTTTTTTAAGCAGATGAAAGCTACAACTTTTTCAATTTTGAAGATAAACTTAATAATACCATTGTCAGGCAAATAAATGTGACGGATAAATATATCGCAAGCTTTCTTAGAATTCCTAAGAATCTACGTACACAAAAGGAAAGCTAGAGGCATACACGTGACCAACCATCCTGGACCTCACGCATGCCCCGTTTAATACCACAGCTTGACGGCTTAGTTGGTATGTGGGGGGGTAGGTAGGTAGGTAGGTATATTGGCGCCTGCCGTTAAGCTCATGTTGATCCCTTGTACCAAGCTAGAGCCCCTTTATCCACAGCGATTTGGAACGTAGATAAAAGCCGCCATATTGCTACCGGACTTCCGTTTTCGAAAAATTTATAGACTCGTAATGAAATGAAAATCGTATCAATTGTGTATTTAGTAAAAAGAGAATATTTTTTCTGCTAAAACTTGCTATTGTGTGGAAAAGAAATTGTTGATGGATACCTTTTTATATTTCATGAAATAATAAGTTTTAAGCTAGAAACACATTCATAACTCATAATTCAACATACAGAAGTATTCTTGATAGATATTTATTCACTGTTGCCTTGTAAAAAGAGATTCTTGAATCTGATAGTCACTACAAAATTTGTCTATTATATAAAATAGTTTTTCTTTCTTATTCTATGTGCTCTCTCCTCTCTCTCTCTTTCTCTCTCTCTAAATTGCGATATTAAGAAGAAACATAATTGAATTATTTTTCTCTTTTAATTTATAGAAATTTGTTCATCTGTTTTATTTTTTTGAAAAAAAAAAGAAATAAGAAAAAGAGAAATAAAGCCTAAGAGAAATAAGCTTTTGTAGACGCTTTTATTCTTCATTTTTTATTCCGAAATAATTAATATAAGACATTTTTATCACATCGGATCAAAGAAAAACAGAAGTGATTCTTAGAACGCGATATTTTATTAGTTTGCAACAAGGAATCTTGACACATGTCGATGTTTGAGAACGATAGCGCATAATCGGCAATATTTTTGATCTCCTGAGAATGGAGGGACTGGCCACACATCGTTATCATTTTTAGTGCCTATGAACAGAGATACGAGAACGCAACGATATTAATTAAACCAAACCGCTCCGATAGCTCGACGATATAACTTGTCAATAGAAACTTTGAAGCGCCTCGTTATATCTTTATGTAAAATTATATATACGCGTAAAAATTATTTATTTTCCTTCGACTATACTTTTTTGTTTTTTTTTTTGTTTTAGCTATTGGTCTTGCTAAAATATAATATTTACACAATCGAATAATGATATAAATATAATGTATTAAATAACATTAAAAATAGTCGTAAAAATAAATATAATATGATTTAGTAAGAAATAATGTGTAATGTTACAATCATTTTCATTTCTTCGCGCTCTTCAAACATTCTGTACCAATCTGAATATCATTGATTCTTCAATAAATCGCTTTATTTCATTGTAATTCTGAATAATGGTCTTTAAAATAAAATAAAATTAAATCAAATTAAATTAAATATATTAATTATATAAATTAGCTATTGAGAAAATACAGATGTCAGAATGGGCCAATCGGTTTGATGTATCGATGATAAAGCCGTCTACATTTTTCTCGGACAAGAATGGAAGACGTGACGTGCCCCAATAGGGCTTTAACCATAATGCCAGTGGAAGCGCTAAAGGCTTCGACACGCGCTGAAGTCGTTATACCTCGCCGCACATAAATAATTAATGGCCATTTACTAGCGGTTATAAATGCGGCTTGCACACTCCGATTTAGCGAAAATGACCTTTGCCGCGGTGGGAATATTCATGCGTCGTAAACCTGCGTAGTGTTAGAGGTATTCTATCACACAAATATATACGTATTTTGCAATCGTATGTACGCGATACACATAATAATTAAAATATATTTGTATATAATTTGTATATAAAAGTATTTATCGGAGATGTATATAAATAAAAAAATCACACACGCAATTATTTAACAATTTTTGCATATTTGAAATATTGTTTCACGTACATGACATTTAATATTTTTTTTCCGAATAATCATAATTTTGTTAAAAATTTCAAGATTAATATTATAAAGTTTTACGTTATCGAAATATAAAGTAATATAAAAGTTAAAGAATAAAATTTAATATCTCTAAAATATTCTTTTCTTTCTCTAAGCGATATATTAGTATAGAAATATGTATATATGATCGTAAATGTTGACAGATCATTCGAAGAATTTGTCCGATATTTATGTGAGAGGAATTTCGCGTGCACATTACGATAATAAAATTCTCGCACACACCATCGGGATCACGCGGGCAAAAGCATTTCATGTTCCACATGAAATAAATATCGAGTTGAATTTGTTATGAAGGGAGCAGCCGAGTATGTATCGCGGATTGTGTTTATCGAGACTGTTGATCTGGTTTACGGGATACAGATTGATTTACAAAAAGAACACTACATTTCCTTATCGACGAAAATGATTTTCATTCTTAAAATTAATAAATAACTTAATTAAAAAGCATTTTCTATTAAATAATGATTCGTATAATTTAAATCTTTCTTTATCAGGATAGTCTCGTGCTCTCTCGACGAAATTATATTATATATTCAATTTTCGTTAGATAGTTATTAAAAGAAAAATTTTTAATTATTTAATAAATATACAATTTAGTTTATGTAATATTATTGAAAAGAGTAGTATTATCTAAAAGAGTATTAGTTTAATTAAGTACTTTACATGCTGAATGACGCTTATATTGTACTTTTATTTATAAGCATATCAAAATCTTTTGCATCCC
Organism: Polyergus mexicanus; assembly: GCF_030449975.1. Classification (NCBI taxonomy): domain Eukaryota; kingdom Metazoa; phylum Arthropoda; class Insecta; order Hymenoptera; family Formicidae; genus Polyergus; species Polyergus mexicanus. Next base: position 11,721,169 of record NW_027223321.1, on the reverse strand, counting down.
TTTCTAAATCCAATTATAACAATAGACTTATATATGATCCACCTGGTTTAGAAATAAAACATAATGCGCGCGAAAAGATGGTTATTAGAAATAATTTTTTTTTGATCATACAATTATAAATTTTTTTCAAAAATTTACATTAGTATAAACATACATTCCACCGTTACGTGTTACCAGGGAAGAGAGAAAGGAGGCTCTAGAATAAGATATTTACTCAAAATTTTTGTATCAAACGCATCGAAAGTATTATCTTGATATGTTAAAAATGTATAAATTGATATGATGGAACGCGTACAATTCAATGAGACCGTCGATACTTGCTGAAAAGCTTTTCGAAACACGTGCGAGCGTCCGACCATCTCAGGCCTCCCTCCCTACGTGATTCCCCGCGATCGTTTATATGTGCCCCTCCGGGCTAAGGTGTACGTCGTATGAGCCGCAGTCACGTGGCCGCCACGTGCCAGGGATTACTAATTATGCCCCAAGAACGATCATAATATCCTGAACCCAGTAGGCACACTGCATAGATACAGTTAATATCTCGTACAGCAAACATCGCCGCTATTCACGGCTCCGGCGTATGAATAAAGTTTCCTTACCTAAGGGAGTTGTGGATATTTGATTTTCGCACGTAAGAAACAAGAGTTTACGAGGACCATACTTTTTTCAAAGAAATCTTTGAGAAAAACAGACAACGAGATAGTGATACTTAGAGCTGTACAGCGATATTTAAGTAAACACAAAAAAAGACACGATAATACTTAATCAAGCGGTTTTTTTTATTTAGATATCAAATGTTTCTGTTTTATTTATAAACGGCAGAATAGAACATGCTAAAAAAAAATTTCGTGAGATTAAAGTCGACCTGTAAAATTATTCAAAAAGCAAAATTTTATCACATTTATTTATATTTATTTCACTTGTATATGTATAAATTGCTTTATTTTTTCAATGGAAATATTTCATAATTAGATAATAATATGAAATAATAGGTATATATATATATGTATATGTAGTGTGTATATGTATAAAACTCAGCTTTTTTCTGTATATAAAAATTGATTTAAAATTCAAAGAATTATATTTCAAAATATTATTTTTTTAATATAACATACACATATTTATATACAGTCTATATGTTTCGAACGTAAACTACCGATATTTTACACGTTCACGATCGGTCGTAAAACGCAAATGTTATGTCGACGGCTTTGTTTAAAACGTTTCGCAACAAAATAGCACATATTTTTTTGTCGAAACAAATTTGCGCGTCGTACAAATCTATACTTTTTTTTTTTTTTTTTTACAAACACGACGGCCCATGAAAAATCGCCTACGCTCAATCACGTAGTTTACGATACTCATATGCAGACCGGATATGAATCGAGAGCGTGGTCCAGTGTGCGATCTCGGCGAAGAATAATATTTATACGTTACTTTCCCACATATTTGGGGATTCGCCTTCGAAAACATCAAGAACCGACTTTTCCATTTATTATTCTCTCTCGATCGAGCGTTCATCGCGTATATCGCATCAAATGCAAAACAATGTGTCCAGTTAAGTTAACTAAATATATATTGTATATCGCAGTGGAAGGAGAAGAAAGAGGAAAAAAAAACACATAAAACTTTTTTTTTAAAGAAAAATTTTTTAAGATAAAATTTTACAAAATATAACTCGATTTTTGGCGAAAATTTCTTTCTGTTTCTCTCTTTCTCTGATATGTCTCTGATATTATATAATACATGTATATATATCTAGCATATTCCAGAACTTTGCAATCATAAATTCAAATAAAAATTAATTTATCAAACATTAATTAATTAATCAGATTTTTTACAATATTCTACTCTTTTAAATGAGGTCAGTGTATTATCACTACGAAAATATAAGATAATTTTATATAGCGATATATTAAATAACGCATTGATTTATTCATTACTTTTCGTTGAAGATGATACAAATGAGAATCGAAATGTTCGTTCATTTGTATATTATTGTGTGTAATTGAATGCATTATTTCATTACATATATCTGCGTTTTGGCTCTTATTCGCTCTTTGCTTATCTCTTTCAAATATGTATGATTATTATTGATTGTTTAATGAAATCTCGAATGATATAAAGATGAATATATTTTCATTAATCTTCGATGAAATCTTATGTCATTGCTTTAATAAATGACATTTTTATTTTCACTAATTCAGTTTAAGAGAGTAGCTAAGTGGTTTCCATATGCTGAGAAAAAAAAAGTTGTTAACTTGATTAAATCCGTTCAACTAATTACCATTTTTTTAAATTGAAATATTTAAGTATTTAAGTCAAATATATACGTCATGTTAGATTTAATATACAGTCGTATTTGATTTAAATACTTAAATATTTAAATTTAAAAAATGGTAATTAATTGAACGGATTTATATATAGTCAAGTTAAGCATTTTTTTTTTCTCAGTGTATCCTCTCTTGATAACAATTACATTTTGCATCTTTCAAACGTCAAATGCGAATTTTATTTCGTTGTTAATACGGTGGCGTGATGCGACAGGGAGACGGGTGCATTAACGCGAAGCGATTTCGCCGAACTAATCTGTCGATTCCGGCCTCCGATTCGGATTTCCCATGGATGTCGCCCAGTGCCACGTGACTTGTGTCAATAGTACGCACTTGGGAGTACCCGACCGGAGCAAACGCCCGCGATGTCTTTCCGCAGCGCTCGCCGCAGCGTCGCAAACGAGAGAACGAGTATTTGCAAAGTGGCCGAGTTTCCAAAATTGGACGTGGAATCCGAGAAAACACGGACGGGAACATGGGCGAACCTGGGAATATTTTCCCGAGCAAATAAACGCGGTGGACCGCGGATGAGAATTTACGTAGCGCGGAATGAAACGTCGTCTGGATCGACGAAATAATAAATATTCTGCGGTCGAATAGAATGAGAAGCCTTTGGAGATATTCCCGCTATATAAGTATCGCACGTCGAACGTATAAAATTTCAATATAAACGAGCTGATAAATTATATTCCGTATTATTTCATGCGAATTAACATTCAAGGAGTTTAACATTAGAATATTTAATTATTATTTGCGCATTATATATTTAAAATATATTTATAATTTATATTTCTAGACGTATAAAGAGTGTCCTTGTATATTTTATTTATATATTTTTAAAGAAGAAATATTTTATCTGTATCTCTCTAGCTGTGGCATACATGTATATAGTTAGCTAATTTATTTTGTGTCTCTTAATTTCTATATTTATTTTATATTTTTTATTATGTTTAAAGAATAATAATTAAATATAATAATAATAGAACTCTGATCATATATAAGAATAGAACTAACATATAACAATAATGGAACTCCTAATCATATTTTGTACAATATCACTCTCTTGCTACGAGATGTTTCACAATCGCGCGAACGAATTAATCTGGATATCTTCTGATTATCTCTTATCGTTGATCTCTCGCAAAACGATCCGCGACGTATCTCGCATCACTGTCGACAAGTTATTTCTTCTGTCTCATCGAGACAGAGAAAAAGAAAGAATGAGAGAAAGAGAGAGAGAGAGAGAGAGAGAGAGAGAGAGAGAGAGAGAGAGAGAGAGTGAGACAATAGGGGGATGAATAACAGAGAGGCGTATAACCGGTAGCGGCCGATCGTGTAACGTCACACGACGCTCTCACACGTGACGGGGCACGTGGCGCACGCGCGCGCGTGGTCACGCGTGGAGCGCGATGCTCAAGCGTGTGGAAAATCGTTCTTTGAAGTCCCGAAATTCGCTGTTAATCGCGATCTAACGCTCACCTACGTCGCGAAGCCGCCCGAGCGATATATTTTTTGGCGAAAGTCGAGTAAGGGTAAAACTCCCTCTTTTCCTCCGCCCTTTCTCACTCTCTCGTTCTCTCTCGCTCTCTCTCTCTCTCTCTCTCTCTCTCTCTATCTCGATCCGTGCCCGAATCAAAATCTCTTCATAGAGAGAAAGACAGAAACGAGGTTCGAAGGAGTGGGAGAAGGAGCGTAGAAATTGGGAGAAGAGGGTGGAAACGAGGGGATGGGATGAGGTAATTGTTTGCCAAGCGTCTATATTGCGCGTTCGGCTGGTATCGGGGAAATACCGCGTGGCGACATTGTAATCGATCACGGCGATTCTCGGATGATTCTTCTTCATTGCCGAGGCGATTCTACGTAAAATAAAAAAATTTTCGATCTCTTCAAAATTCGTATTTTATCTTTCTCAACTCCGTCAGAGATACATTGCAAATTTTGTAATTAAGAAACAATGTTATCTTGCAATATCCCAAATTAAATCTGAATAGTGATTAAATATTGCTATAAAAAGAGCGAAATATCAGAGAGAAATCTTGTTTCTTTATTTTTAAATCTGCTATTAAAAAAATTTAAAGAATAATAATCAAATTCTATTTTTGAAAATCCCACTCGTAAAATACATGAAAAAAATCCTACGTTAAATAATGTTTCTACATAATAGATATTATTGGGATCGTTTTACTGGAAGATTGTAGCGAATGATAATGAATTATCATAAGTTTTACTATATACCTGACACACAGAGCGTATAAAATGCAATTTCTGTCGTCACGTGCGCCCTTCGTGTGACGAAGGAATAATTTACTTTTTTCCTGACGATATGAATAGTTATTATGATAAATAGCAATATGCCTGACATTCCGAGGCTCGCGTGTAACCCCTGCCGAGGCGGATTACATCGGGTTATCCAGGTTTGTATCCATTTTTCAAGGGTACCAGCTGAAAGCCGGGAGTGAAAAAAATTTTTCCTCCATTTGAATTTATGATGTCCTAGACGCGACAAAAAAGAAAATGTTTCTCGTAATAGCGATATAAATATTTATACGTAACCAGTAGTTCAACATCCACCGACAATTACTCTAGATGCTGATATCGCGACAATGATATTAATTTAATTTAAAACAGAGAGAGAGAGAGAGAGAGAGAGAGAGAGAGAGAGAGAGAGACACGAGCAAGTGTTCCTTTTTTAAAAATCTATTCATTTTTACAAGTTTTATTTCAAGTTTGTTACACGGTGTAATTTATTGTATGCAAACATTATTCTTATCTTTTTATACTTTAAACATTTTTATATAGTAATTAAATCTCTGTAAATCGAATAAATACATATATTACGTAATGACTTTGTATAAAGTTGTCAACTGCTTTACATTAATCATTCAGTATGAAATACAATATGACATTTTGGTTTCCTTAATATATAGAATATGAATTAGTGAAAAAAACCTGTTCCCTTTATTTCGAGAAATGCATTATTGCAAGTCGATAATTTGTCAAGTACTATAAATTATCCATCATCTGAAATCCATAATGAGGTACTGAATATTAACATAAAAAATTGCTAATGTGTATATATTAATTTGTTGGCGCGAGTAGAGTAAGTATCTCGCGGGACAGAATTTATACAATAATACTATTTTCAAGAGTTTAGGATATTTCGGGACGATCTTCCGCGTAACGACGCATTACATTTCTTTATCTTACATTATTGTTCACACAGATATGGAACCTCCGGTAACTCATTCGTGGGTACTATGAGTGAATTCGACCGGGGGCGCGAGCGAGAGCGGGGGCGTTCCTTTATTGAACCGTGCGATGCCAAAAGCCCGAATGCCAAAGAGTAGCGGGATCGGAAGGAACGTATAAGCTCTCCTTGGTCTCTCTCTTTCTCTCTGCGGCATCCCGGTGCCGGGTAACAGGGACGCATTCCAGGAAGGCGCGCAGCTGCTTTCAACTCTGCTCCGCGTCCTGAAGCCGCGTTTCAGCTACGTTTCCCGTATAGCCAGTGGCGGATTATCGTCGAGATACGCAAAACGATCCGCCATCCTAGAATCAGAAACAATGGTTACTCGATATTTTTTTATTCTAAAAAAAGTCATGATAAATAATTATTATTTGTGTTAAATTATTAGTTACAATTTTTATGTTTTATTTATAGCTAGTGTTCGATTTATTTATTAATTTTATGCTATGTGGATTAATTTAATTATATTTCAATATTTTATATTTCTCTCTCTCTCTCTCTCTCTCTCTCTCTCTCTTTACAATTTACAGATATATGATTATATTTAAAATCGTCTGATTATCTATTATTTATCATTGGAAATAATATCTAGTTTCTCGAATCTCTCTGTGTCTTCCTCGATCTAGAATTTCTATCAGCGCTCCTTCGACAGGAGATCTCGAAAGCTCAGCTTGCACTCGATGCCTTTGAGTGTCCTCCGCCACTGCATACGCCGCTCTCGTTTCGCTCTTCGTATTGGCACCGCGCCGCGCTGCATTCCTAACAAAGTAGTCATCACGCATTCCTGGGACGCAACCGTGAACTTCCACCCTCGTTAGCAAAAGATGGATCCATGCGCGCTAGGGTATAGAGAGGACACGTTATTAGAATTCATTCCGCGGGCTGTCATCGTGGGGGTGTGGAGTTTGGATTCCTCCGAGTCTCGGAGAAGTCGCGGCGATTCTTTTTGTCGCGACTCCGGGGGGTTTATATTACGAATCGTATCGTATACCAATTCGAATTCTTTGAGAAAATGCGTAGGAATTACAGGATGATTCTCGTTGTACAATCTCTCTATGTGTATAAGAAAGAGAGAAATGATGCTTGAGATATTAATGAATGTAAAGTTTAATATACTCGTATTATATAATATATCACAGCAGACATTTCTAGTCTAAGCTTGTTTCTACAAATACAGATATGAATTCTATCTAAACTTTAGATGTTTTCCCAATTTACATTTAGGCATTTGCTTTATTTATTCCAATCATATATCTTTTATATATGTGAGCTTATTATTAGTTAATATTATTTCTTATTCTAAATATTAATACTATGTCTTAAATATATATAAGATATGATTAAGAATTTATTTTTGTATTAAAATATAATAAAAAGAGGGAACATACAGAGTTACTTACTACGTTCGGTGTCATTTTTTATTCAATTTTTGTCTAACATAAGTCCAACGTTATATCTAAAAAAAAAAGATATGTCTTGCACAATCGTCTCGTTTATTAAAAATTATTTTTTTTCACATTTCTTTTTTCTAGTACATTAAATACACTTTGGAATATAACTATAAAAATACGTATATAAAATATATTTTTAAAACTGTTTTATGCGCGCACACTCACATACATACACATATGCTTGTATAGTAGTAATGACTGCGCCAACTTCTGAATTACTAATACGACGCTGCGTTCAAAAAAAAAAAAAAAAAATTTATATTAATTCTTGGACGCCGAATATTCGCCGTGTTACTTACGTTTCGTTGAGGGTTGACAATCGAACCCACCATATATCCCGTGAAAAGAATTCCGATGTCAATATACGCTGCACTTTCGCGACGTGCGCGAGACAAAGTGTTGTCGGGACCTCGGTATCGCGTATTACGATGCGGGGGCACCCACCCTATGCGTGACCAAAGGGTGTTTAGGTAGTCCGAGCGAGAGGGGATTCCACCCTCCCACCCTTCCGCCGTCCTACGAAATATAACGCCCGAACCGTATCGGCATAATTATACGGATGGCGTTAGTGTCACATCCCAAACAATATGCTCCCGCAAAGGACAGGGGCGGAGGGGGCGGAGGGGGAGAGAAGCGCACGCGGGGGTAACCCGGTTACATGCACCTGCAAGGAACCATATTTTATCCGACGCTCCGGCGACTTTTGTGCTTTTACGTGCCGTGAAATGGTAAGGGTCACTGAGCATCCCTAATTTTCTATTGTCCCGAGGATAAGGCCGGGATCGATGACCGGATTCGCGATCGAGATTCGGGTTGCATCTGGAATAGCGCGATTCTAACGCTTCCTTGATCCTATTGTCGTCAATGTGCTGATAGCGCTCTATATAAGCTATTATGTATAAATTAAACTCTTGAAAGTTTAATGTAGTGAAAATTGCATTAAATTAAGATAATGAAAGAAAATTACACTGGTCAATAATGATTTTTTAAATGAATTATTTTGGCTTATTCTTGTATATTTTTATTTGAAGCCCATTTCAAAAATAAAGTCAGAATTTGTTCCAAAGGCTTCATTTTTCTCGAGTCCTCTAAGTATAACATATGTACATAATCAAAAAAAAAAAAAAAAAATCATACTAATACGTTTTGCTCAAAACAGCCAGTTTTATTTATCTTGAAACCTTTAAATAATACATATAAATAGTTTTGTTAAAAATTATTAGAAATTAAAATTATTAAAATTATTTAAATTTTTAATTAATTTTTTTTTTTATTTTCATACAATTTCTTTGACAAATGGAGAATTTTTAAAATTAACAGAATAACACAGAAAATTCGCGATTCCTTTACCACCCTCGTTCGAAAGCAAAGAGAATGAGTGAAGAATTTTAGATATTACTTACGATTTCACTATAGTTGGATAGAGACTGATTTTTAATGATACTTTACGACCTTGTCTGTCGGGATTTTTGGAACGTGAGGCTGAAAGATCTATCGATCGTGACGTATGGTCGCTGTCGCGTACGATTAAGCCAGTCTGAATACTAACTGAGCGTCTCGAGGGGGGACGCCCCCCTTGGCCTGCACGTGTTTCCCCCGAATACTTTGCATCACCATTACCGCCAACTTGATGCCCCTTTGTATCGCGCATCGGAGGGGTATGCCGTAGTTTCGTTCCCAACTAGGCGTATCATTTGGGGGAGGATTCGTACCGCGCGCGCACAGCGCAGGAACACAGAGACAAAGAGATCTATATAGGCTTTTATTTGGCAAACATCGCCGATAGACGGCCCGTACAAAGGACGGCATTGTCGCATATTTACGCGGACTGACAAACGGCCAAATACTCGTCGTGCGCACCGACTTTTCGGCGGAAAAATATGTCCGGAGGCAGCTTGGTTCGAAAGCAGCATCGGTTATTAGCCATATCCATTCAAGGGGGGGACAGACAAGTGCCCCCTCTTCCCTCTTCCCTCCACGTCAAAAATGGGAAACGGCAGAGATCATCGTCGCGATGAGTGCTACTCACATCTACGAGTAGCTTTATGTCAATACGGCACCTCAATATCTTTACATTTGGATATTTTCTCTTTACATTTTATCTCTATAGAGTTTTTTCGATAGACTTTTATGTCACGTGTTAATAATTATTATAAAATATATGGAAAATTAAAAATGAAATAGTAAATAAAAAAAAAGTAAAGTAATAAAAATTATTAAAATGATGGGGCTATATCGATCTTTTGTCTCATTGGAGAAACATTATATTACACAAATTATCTAAAAATCAAGTCTTGAAATTACCTCGGTTTTATCTTGTTTTTTATACGTTTAAAAATAATTATACAAGATGGATTTTTATTAATCTTTTAAAGTGAGAGAAGTTGTACTATCGTGTAAAAAAAAAAAAAATTAACATTGTTTTAATAAAGATAATTTATATACATTATTAAATAATATTAGATATTATATTATTCTTGTAAACTTGTAGACGATAACTTTTACAGTATCAAAAATTAGTACCTCTGCCTCGCATGCTATACAAAATTAATTCGGCTCTGTATTTTTAATGTATTTTTTCCATCACGTTCTACAAACTCGTCCCAAATTCCGACTGGATTTAATCTATTTTGCACGCGATCACTTAAAAAAAAAAAAAAAAGAAGAGGAAAGGAACAAGGATCCCGATGGCGTCTAAGATCGATGTCCGCCTGGTTTGCCGAGATACGTCACTGAATCTTCCGGCAATGGTTGAGGTCGGATATTGATCCCCGTTCGTACATCGCCGCTGGTTGAGCACCCTCGGTGGTCGTTTCGCCCCCACTAGTAACCCTCGGGCAAGGGCGGTTCCCACCGACGCCAATCCGGTAGCCTCCATCGTGAGTTTTGCGAGCGGCTAAGAGCGCGGGGGATGAACCCGCCCTCTTCACTCTCGCATCGATGCCTCATCTATCTCCAATGACGGGGACGAGACACGGGCGGGGTAGGAGAAGTCGCGTTATACCGGGGTGATGAAGAAAGGAGTCGGGGGAGAGGGATGGGATTCTCTCGCTGTCGGCGAGTCGGTGGATCCCGATCAAAAAAGCGACGGAGCTTACGCGGATGACACGTACGAAACTATCGCGTACAGAGCGCGTCCGGTGCGGATATCAGACGGGTGGATAAAAGGAAGGTGTGGAGAGAGAAAAAAGGCTCCCGGAAACCGTCGAGGATCAGTCTTCACCGTTTTCATTATATCCGGAATGCGGTGCAGCCGTGACATCTCGTGCCCCGAGGAGATCGTTCGAGAAAATTGCCGTCTTACATCCGTGCACGGCATCCTCGGTGTCTTGTCATGAGACTCGGATAACATACGGCGCTGTCCGTATCGAAGAACCGGTGACAGCTCAACGTACCGAACCTCGAAGCTCCGTCGTTCCTCGGCTGAAGTGACGAACGTTCAAGGTCCAATTAAACGAGATCGATTGGTACCAGCGCGTAAGTGACGTGGACTAATTTATAGTTTTCGACCTGGACTAATTTATTGAAAAGTGTCGGAAGTTGTATTACTGTATACGTATATCTAACGCGAGATGCGTCATCGCTCTTGATAGTGTGTGAATTTTATGAGAAAAATTGAATCTACTAATAGGACAGCTCGACGATCGGCGAAATAAAAACGATAGTGAAGCTATTGTTAAAGAATTTGAGATTCCGTTGAAATTTGAAAAGAAATTGTTTGCCTAGAACAAAACTAGATGCCTACGATAAGAAAAAGAAAATGACGAAGGCATTTTGAGCAAATTTCATTTATCGACATTGTCATCTCAAGAATTCTTATTGACGTGTGATTCCCAAGTGTTTAGTATCGTCCGAAGAAAAACTCTTAACGAGGATTTTTAAAGCGAGTTTCTAGCAGCTTGAAGATTTTTTCCGCGCTCAAGGTTGTAATAAATAGACACCATGTTGGAATTCTATCCTCCGGCGCCTGGTTCTTTCAATCGTCAAGGTGAACCCGGCCAGCCCTTGCCGACGGTTCCACCTATTCCCTTCCGGCCTGACAATAATAACGCAGGTAAAGGGAAACTACCATAGATATTTTCTGCCATTTTATATATATATATATATATATATATATATATATATATATAATTTATATTTTTATACTTTTCTTTTCTTTTTTTCTATGAATAAAATAAAATAAAACATAAAAGCTGATCACATTTATTGACAACTGAGATGTAAGACATTTTATCAAAAACAGTTTCCTCTGTGTAATAAAAAGATTTCAGTAAGAGCTTCAATTTAGAGTAAAAATAATTAATAATAATATTTTAGCTATATATCTTGGAATTGAGACATTTTACGACCATTATTCTGCAGCTTGAAAATAAAGAGACGATTATGTTTATGTATTTAAATGCATATCATCTTTTAACATTTCCCAGGCGATACTCGATTATTATATTATATAAATTAGCTTTTTATTTGATCGGTCATTTAGAAATGAATCGTAAAGCGAAGCGAAAAATCGCTTGCGAAAAACGAGGTAATGCTGTATTTCGTATTGACTGCCTTGTAAAAATAGAGAGATATAATATCCACATCTAAACATTTCTCTCCATTTGCTTTCAAGTCACAAATCACGATATAAACGATGCAAAACGTTTCAATCCTCGAGACAAATTTTGTTTCCTATTTTCGATGTCTGTTTTTTAATCCAACATCTACTTTAATACTTTAAACTAAACAGTCAAATCATTTTTTTCTGAAACTATTCAAGTTTTGCCAGAAACTTCATCTCTTTTAAATTGTTCATTTATTGTTTATTTGAGGTACAAGATAAAAGCTAAGAAATTTCTATATAAATTCAAAATCCTTTCAAAATTCTCTGTCGAATCATGAGAAAATTGAAGTTGAAAATAGAAACAAAATTTCAATTCCAATAATGACCGATCGTATCGCATAATATTTGCACGTTTGTCCCGCAGAGCCGTCCGTTTCCGTAAAGACGGAATCCGGTCTTCTGGAGACGATTTGTGCCGGCTGCGGCCGCACCATCGCCGACAAGTACGTGATGAGGGTGGCCGAGAGGAATTACCACGAGGAGTGTCTCTCGTGTACGGCATGTGGCGCGATGCTGTCGCATTCGTGCTTCATACGCGACCTCAAGCTCTACTGCCGTTCCGATTACGAGAGGATCTTCGGGGTGAAGTGCGCGCGTTGCATGGAGAAGATCAGCTGCTCGGATCTGGTGATGCGGCCGGTGTCCGGCCTGGTGTTCCACGTGGAGTGCTTCGCGTGTTGCATGTGCGGCCAGCCGTTGCCGAGGGGCGCCCACTATATCCTCAGACAGGGTCAGCCGATCTGCAGACGGGACTTTGAGCACGAATTGTTTTTAAATAGCCCGCAAGGTGAGTGTCCCATACTGTATATATGTATGCGTGTATGCGTGTATGCGTGTGCGCATAAGGCTCGTTTGTCAAATCTTGTTCCTCGATCCTCCTGCCCTGTGTGTTTTTTTCTTGTCGACGCGAAATAAAGCGACCCTCTCCCTTGATCTCACTATCGTCATACTCTGATTCTGTACTAAAGACTTTTTTTCTATACATATTTTCTCTGTGAATTTCCAAGAACAAGAAATAAAATTAGAAATCATGATAGAATCTTTTTTCAAAATAATGACGAATAAAGTTTAATAATGATTAAATCAAGTGAATTCTAATCATTTTTTTGCATCATTTTGTTTTTTAATATTTATACACTTATATCGAATAATACGATAAAAAGATAGTGTCTGTTACTTGTTTTATATAATTGAAAGAAATTGAAAGGGCTTAATGTGTGTGTTACATATGCACGAACATAATAATTGTTTTCCTTGCACAAGATAAAATATACGAGAAGTAGCATGAATAAAAATATGTGTATTATCCTTGCATGAGATGACTTTACGATGTGTATCCATTTCTATGTGAGCTACAATTTCTGTATCTATCATACTGATGTGTCGCCAATAGTAGAAGCATTATCATTTCTGGAAATTGAATGAAACCCTGCGAAAAACTTATTGTTAGTTAAGTAAATAAGTACCACGATATAATTTACTTGTGCAGAAAATAAAGCGAAAGGATCTATCATTTGTTTCATATATTTTTTTCCGTATAACAAACTGCTCAACTATCTTTTATATCGTCTTAATCGTTAAACGAGTATCGATTATCGCATCGTTTTCCACAGCAGATTTTTAATAATTCGAAAATTGAGATTGGCGAGATTGACGAATTTTAACTGCGAAGAGTAATTTCACGAATCATTGATAATAAATGCGCGGAATGCTTGAAAATACGATCGAATGAATCAAATAAAATGACGCCGTTGAAAAACGCATTGTACATACCTTGTTGCATTGTTCGCAGGTTGTACTACAATCTAAAGACATCCAAAGTAAAAATCTACAGGAATTTCGAAACAGGGCTGTTCCCCTTTTCAAGGTAATTACATTTAAATCAAGCGTGAATGATCGAAAGCGATTGCGTGATATTCGCGGCGTCGTAAAATAGACATTGTTGAATTCGCCAATCTTTCGTAGAGTCAAAGTATCCCATGGAAATATTAAATATCTTGATATATATATATATATATATATATATATATATATATATATATATATATATATAAAGCGTTCATCGATTGCGGTATATCTCGATATAAGTTTATGGCACGCGTTTTGAAATATTTCATGTGTTATTGGTGACGATAAAAAATGATGAAAGAGCAGTTTGTGAGCCGTTTATTATATACATATATATGTATATCCCTTTTCTCCCTTATATACATATGACGCGTATGAAATATGAAAATATACGAGAAATCGCAGAAATAACAACGTACGTTCAAATTACGCAACAATGCATTGAAAATAATTCTAATGAAAGTTTTTTAAACAAATGCACGAGGAGAATTCCCTCCCCCCACAAAGCGATAAAAAAAAAAACCGCTGAAAAAAATTTTTCATATTACACGAAAAGTTCCAAATAATTCCAATCTGCGTTTTTAAGGGTTCATCGCGTGCGTTTAATAATAAATGTCGACGATTTAACGACGATCGCGCATCTCGATTTGATCGACAATTTCGCTCATTTCCTGCAAAGCGAAGCAAAATTTTTAACAATGGAATTCCCGGAGTTGTTGAAATATTTCGTGCGGACGGTGAAATCCGCATGTATGGTCGGTGCGTTTGTTCGCGGCCGACATGTTGCCGCGCCGCGGTACATATGTTGCACGATAGGCGTGGCCTGTGTGCTTTGTCGGATTGCCGTCTGATCAAAGCCATCCGTATCTACTGTTCGATTTCGAACCGCTTGCACCGGACGATCGATTCGTCGTGCCGGCATTACGTTATTCGAAACACACAGATTCAAGATATAAGACTAAATTGTCACTTACTCGCTTCTTTCTATTATTTTCTGATAGTTTCGTGCCACACACATACACACACACACACACACACATTAAATATTTTGCAAGGAGTTATGCAAGGGTCTGACAACTTTTCGGCCTTTTTTCTCCTTATGAAATAAAAAAACAAAATTATTAACGTATAATAAACACTAAATGATGTTATTCATAGCACGTGATATTTTATTTATTTACTTATATATATTATTATATATATAATTTTTATTAGAGTATTGATATTAAAAAGTGAAAGGTGTTACAACACAAATAATCTCTTGTAACTATATAATTTCAAATTCCTCCTATATCTATTTGAAAAACTTTATTAGGATTTTCATAAAACCAATAAAAGAGAATATATTGAGATTTTTTTATACATGAATGATTTATAAGTATAAAAAATGCATCATATATATTGTCAGATGACGATTTATTGGATGAGAATCGACCACGGGACGGTCGTCGAGGTCCAAAACGGCCGCGGACGATACTCACGTCGGCACAAAGACGTCAATTCAAAGCGTCTTTCGAGGTGTCCCCGAAACCCTGCAGGAAGGTACGGGAGGCCCTCGCCAAGGATACCGGCCTCAGCGTGCGCGTGGTCCAAGTGTGGTTTCAGAATCAGCGTGCGAAGATGAAGAAGCTTCAGAGGAAGGCCAAAACCGAGCCGGGATCCGATAAAGAACCGAAAGAGGAGCGAAGAACGGAAAGTCCACACAGCGATCACAGTAAGTCACCTCTTCACATTGTCTCGCTTCGGGAGAATTTCGTGAAAAATTCAGATATATTTTCAACACGACCGATTCTAGATTCCTGAAATTCCTCATCAGTCCTGAAATACGAAATTTCGGCTATCATTGATTCTATTTATTTTTAAAATCATCAATATCGATTTTAATTTTAACGATCTATTTTATTTTTTTATTATTTATTATTTACCGAGTATTAAAAAAATAAAATAAAATAAAATAAAATAAAATAATGCGGAATTAGCGTAGAATTGTAAGAGAGCAACGCGATCTCGTCGGGAGATTCGCGAATTCGCGAAGACTGGTTAATGGGGCATTGGTAAACGAGTGAGTTCAATGTCAATTGTCTAATCTCGTTCGCAGGTCATTACTTGAACGCCCTGAACATGCGCGATGGGGAATCTTCTAGCTTCCCCTCAGCCACCCAACCGCTCAACCCCAATAACCCGTACTCGCCCGACGGTAAGTCTTTACTCACCGTAGAAAACTCATTTGCGCTCATAATGTCACGGAGAAACGGTATGTGCGTAACGATTTTGCGTCCCGACAAGCGTTTATGCAAAGTATATATTTCGGAATACGCAAATAATGCTCTAGGCTTTTTGACAAAATTTTAGTAAAATCGGTAAATTTTATTTTAGCAACTCCTTACGTTAAAGAGTTCTGATATTTGAAAGATAAGAGAATAGACGATTAATCACGTTGTCGGAAAACCATGATGTAAGAGAAAAAATGCAACATGTATTTTTTCTTTAATACAAATCTAATCGATTCTTCGTATTTTAAGGGTTTTTTTTTTTTTTTTTATATTACTCACACACACACATACATATATTGAAAGATTCAGAGATTTAAATGCAATTTTTAGCGTTGAATATTAAAATGTTGTAACAACTGCAGCTCACACACATATAAAAATTTCAAGAACACTTTCATAAAAAGTTTTTGAGAGAACAAAATCTGTGTTTACTCCAACCACTTTTTTTCATATCAAAGATAGAAGCTCCGCTATACAATTTTTTTTTCCTCCCCCCCCCCCTCCAAAACATCCTGCACGCGTGACGCACCCCCGCAGGTTTGAAGCAAATATTTATTTAGCTTCTATAGAGCACAGAGTAATGATATTTTTCTGAATATTTCGGATCTGAATTTTTAGCATTTTTTACAACTAACTGCGATCATATTACTCTATCTCACTTGATATTTTACCATTAGATATATACAATATATATGAAAAAAGAAAGCTTATCTCACTTTTCTATTTCAATATTTGCTGGAATTCTCAGAGCGTGCAAAACTATTTCGAAAAAAATTTGTCTTTTATATATACCATATTTGCATATATGCAAATATCCTTTCGTCTTTTCTTCTTAAAAGTGAATATAAAAAAAAGTCATTGGTAATATATTATCTATTGAAATTCAGTTAATATTAATTTGAAAATAGATATTTTTGAAGAAAAATTATAAAAAGGGTTTTAATTATCGCGAAAATATATTATATTCTGTGTGCATAAAAATAGAAATTTTCCCATCGATATACGAACGAACATTCCATTCGACATCTTCCGCGAATCGGGCGAAATTTCGCAAAAAAAGAATTAACCACGTCTTGTCCCTTCCAGACGCGTATCCAGGGCACTCGGGGGAGAGCTTCTGCAGCAGCGATTTGTCCCTGGACGGGACGGACGGCGGCTTCGACATCGGCGAGAACGACGGCGGCGGCGCGGATGGCAGTCATCAGGGCGCCTCGCATTCCCATCACAGCTCATCATCGCACGATACTCCGTCGCTGTCACAAAGCCTGCACGCGGCCATTCACAATCCCATTGACAAACTGTTCATGATGCAGAGTAGTTACTTCAGTGGTGATCACGCGTAATCCAAATTTTTCTTTCCTCGATCTCGCGTCGCTTATTTCGTCCCTCCTCACCGTCCCCATCCTTTTCGGTATCCTTCCATCGCGTGTCCTATCAATCGGCTTTGTTGCGTCAACGAAGGAATCGATATTGCATTTTCTTCCTTTTTCGAAATGATCGCGGCGAGATAAGAATAGATATTTTTCTTTCCCTACGCGACTTGTTGTCTGGTCAACATCATGTATAACTTATTTTTCTACGCTATATGCAAAATATTTCTAAATTTCTTTAAAGATTTCGTGATGTGTGCGTTGACGCAACGTCAAAATGTTCTCTTCGAAATGTTTGCTTTTCTTCATTGAAAAATGAAAATCTGTATTTATTCCTCTGTGTGTAATAAATAGATATTCATAAATATAGTACAAAGAATATTATTACGGAACTCCTTCCTCCTTCGTCCTATTTCGTATTGCGCGGAAAGGGACAACAAAAACCCCGTCGACGTTGGATTAGTGCGACGTTCCTTTTTCAAAAAATTTTCACGCGTTCTTAATAATCTCGATTGCAGAAGAATTATCGTGATAAAATATTTTTTCCCTCTCGTGGTCGAAAATGGATTAAGAAGAAAAAAACAAGAAGGATGATCAAAATAAATGCTATATTAATTTTTAAACAACTGGCACATCTACGTATATTTATTATCGAAGAAAATAGTTTAAGATCTTTGTTTAACAAACTAACTAGGATAAAAGTTTACTACGTCATTAGTTATTATATATAATAATTATATATAGTAGCCACAATGTGAAACTGGTAATAACTGTGCCGATGAAAACCATATACTCTCATGAAGACGCAATTTTTTATTTATTATATTTATTGTATTTCTATTATTTATTGTAGATTTATTTATTTGATTTATTTATAATATTAACGCGTTTAAACCTTATTATATCCATCTTAATTAATTAATCAAATTAATATATTTTTCACAGTTTTCCCCACGATTCGCAAAGGTGTGTTATAAGATACGCGCGATGAAAGAGATAGCCGTACATTCCGTATATAACCGCACGAAAATATATTTAAGAAAATACACAGGTATGAGAAAGGCATACTATACATATATAATATAGCATTTATTGTATACGATGTATGCTTCTATGTTTTCATTTATAAAAACCATAAATTCTGACGCTCTGAGATTCTTCTCCTTTCCAAACATAAAAATCGAAACATAATTTCGCCGTTGATCAGTGTGTAGGAAAGAAAATATTGCTTAGATGGAAATATTATACTTTTTTTTCACATCATCTCTTTCAAGTACTTTCTGAGCAACAAAATAAGATAAAAATGAATATAGGAGAATTAGACTGTATCAGCAAATCTACAAGATTTCGAATTTATGTCAAATGATTATCGACTATTAATGTATGATTGAAAAATTTTTAAAAATTGTACTATAAAAAAATATACTTTCTCTAAAAATATCTAAAAACATATATTGTAAAAAATTATACTATAAAAACTGCATTCTATTTCTCATGTATAAAACGGTATATTTAAATGTTTGATGTACATTATATTTGTTCCGTGAGATCGTTACTAATCTACAAATTGCATCGCAACTATCGGTACAATAGTCATTATCGCATCTACTTGTTCTGCTTCTAATAATAGGCTGTTCGCAAAGATTTTCACTCGTTCTGTTTGGTATTACGCTATTATTCTAATATAACAACTATCGGAGCGAGGCAATATAATTGTCGATAATAACGCATTAACTCGCGGCGCGAATAAAAGTTAACAATTAGCCATTATTATTTTACAACATATATCTCGGCACAATTTTTATTATAAATATTCCTGGTAACAGGACTTTATATTTCTCATCGCTTATAAGACTAATTTAAAATTTGCTTAGATAGGAATAATTCGACAATTATTCCTTGTCAACAATGTAAAACATTAGAAATAATTATTAATAGTCAACAATAATACCTTGTGATTTTCGGAATATACTTTTGAGTTATGATATTGCTTTCGCAACCTGAGAAATGCTTTACGTTTTCACAATATAGTGATATTTTTTCGGCCTAAGATTATGTTGATTAACATATTAAACAGTATTTCTACAATGCCGAACAAAATATATAAACAAGTAAAAATATAATATGTTTTATTCCGTTAAACAAAAACATATACATATCTCAAATGTGTTGCATATTTGTAAAAAGATATTGTCAAAACAATTGCGCGATTATTTATCGAATAAAATTACGTAGAGAAAGTAAAACGTAATAAAAAATTAAGTTAATGACGTAATGGAATATATTCACGTTTTACATTATATTTTATAGAAACTTTCAATTATATTACCTAATTTTCTGATTATATTTTCTTTGAAGAGATTTATATATATGTAGATTTTCATAAAAAATTATAAAGTCTTTTCTTTATGATTCGTATTATAAATATAATTTTAAAATTTTATACATAGATAGATTTGCTCTTTTGCTTGTTCGTTTTACAATTTTTAGAAATATATTTACGTTTATTCTGCGGCGTGCATTTCTAGAGAGCATTTTCGACGATAGAAAATAAAACGTATACGCATATATAAATATATGATATGATTTTTTATGTATATTACTTTCATTTTCAATTGTTTGAACACTGTTTTGTCGAAACAATGTCTTTAATAACATGACGCAATTCTTGTAGCTAAAATTTTCTTTAACAAAATCTTTTTTTTTTTTTTTCATAAAATTTAAGATTCGAAAGATTTAAAACTCGATGATAAAACAGGATAAAATCTTGATAAAACTGTATAATGTTACAATATAAAAAAATTTTACGAGATTAGAATAAAATTTCTTATCGACAACGTAATATTGAGATACTTCTCATGATAAGGATGTCGCAATAATATAATCACAATAATTATATTATTAATAAAGAAAATTTTATGCTTTGTATATATTTAATAATAACTATTTTTTTCGCAAGAGAAATAAAAAGTATCTCATTTAAATTAAATACTTGTTCTATTCTCCTTGTCAAATATCAATGATACAAGTTTATAATTTCTCTCTCCGCTTTGTATTCCTTATGTATTCCTAATCAGTATAAATTCAAGCACAAAATATATTTATCTACGAATTTCTAATATACGTTAGAATTTAGATTACAATGTTGACTTTATGTTGCGACATTGAAAAAAAAAAAAAATACAAAAGATATGCCAGCCGTATTTGTGTTTCTAAGTACTCGTAAGTACCGAAATGAGAAGTTTAAGCGAACATGTCTTGAATAATCGTCAATAGAAAGTTGTCAATTCACCCGCTCGATATACATTCGTATGTTCATAACGACATATATATTATTAACCGTTCATATATACAGCAAATATATATATATATATATATATATGTAAATAGATACATATATATTTATACTGTATACGATCCAGTCGAAGGTATACAAAAATGCAGCTCTATAAAATGGGTGATAAAAATTTTCTACAACGAGACGCGCGGCAAAGATTACATCGTTGATGCTTAGAAGAATTTTCATCACAGATCAGAACCATCCGATTGGATCGGTCGCGAGATTTCATCGATCGCTATCAACTATATAACGCGCGTCTATCTTCTTTCATTTACTATAAAGTCTAAGTAAACTTATGGCGGTGATGGAGCTTAGAAGCACATCTCGTTTGCTTGTCGTACGTTTGATCATCGTCCACGATCATCTCCGATCGTTCAAGTCGTAAGCCGCATCTCGCGGCTTATTACGTTCCTGTATCTTGGCAAATTTCACGGGTGTACTTGATGCCATTCACTGGAAAGATTTCACTATGTCCACGATGCTGACGTAAGTTCCAGCTACGAGACCCAGCAATCCGAACACGATCAGGAGCATGTTCTTGATTAGCATGGCTTTGAAAAGACCGAAATCCTTCTCCGGCCATAGCACGCATATCTCGATAATTGCCGGGAAGGCGATGCCAAGGGCGGATAGACAGAGCGCACCGAAGAGGGAAATGAATAGGCCGAGTCTCGGTATAGCAATCGCCAAGATGACTGAAATAATAGAGATATGCTCTAAAGTTGAAGAAAGGATGTTATTGGAAAATCCTCAAATCGTCCATCTTGAATGCGATGTTCGATACGTGTTTGCTTTTTTCATTATTTAAATACTATATATTAATATATTTGCAATGTCATATATTGAAAAAATTTTCTCTCTCACGGAAATTTATCAGTATTTTTTTTTTTTTTTTTTTTTTATTAATTTACAAAATATTTTATTCGTTGACCAAAGAGAGATTTGCTACTTACATGTCGCCAAGGTAATGGCGGTTCGACAAACGTACTCCCATAAAATTTTGCGATTCTGTATTCGATGATCCAGATAGGTATTCCACATAATTTCAACGGGCACGTAAGCTTGTAAGGCATACGTTATGAATATGGCAATCGCAAACATGATCTTAATACTTTGAGCCATACTGCAAACAGAAAATACAAAAAAAAAATATATACATATATGAGAAATATAATTCTTTTATAATATAATAAAAAATAATTTGTCCATCAAATTAGATATATTTAATATATAGATTGGAGAAGTTTTTATATTTATATCAAATAAATATATTTTCTCGTACGGGAGAATTTTAGCAAATAGAATCAAAAGGATACTTTACGACACTACAAGAATAAAAATATCTCTGTCATCTTATTGATATTACGATTGTTTCGTTTCGCTTACATCTCTTCCTTTGGTAGATTAAAAGTGACACTTCCCTTGGTATCAGATCCAAACTTGATATAGCCAAAAAATCCAATGATTATGTACAAAATAACGATCACAGTCATACCTATGTTGAGCACACCGCAATAGCCGCCGAAAGATTGCGGCGTCTTCATGTTGTTTTCCAGAGCTATAATCTACGCAACAACAATATACATTATCTCTTTTGAATAATATAACGGAGTAATGGCGATACATCGATAAATTGAATTTTTTCATTGTTTGTTTCTTATAGAAAGTATCTCAAAATATAGACAGTAATATATTGTAAATTCTATTTTAAATTTTATATTTATTTTTTATTTATTTTAAATTTTATTTTATTTTTTTTTTAAATTTTATTTTTTATTATTCAAACAGTATAAATGTAAGAAATGTGTTTCTTTTAAAGTTTGATAATTTTTTGCCACTATTGTACAAGCAAAACATTCTTAAAACAAATTAAATTTTAAAAATATCTCGGGACACACAACGATTATAAACAATTGCATGTAATAACATTTATGGCAATTTGTACATCACTCCATATGTCAAATTCGGTCTCTCTCGTAATGTACATAAAAAAATATATATATAAAAAAAATTTCTATTTCTTCGATGAGATTGACAACATTGTTTAAGAAAAATATATATCTTTCTCTAGGCACTTACCACACCGACGGCTTCTAACGCAAATAAGGTTGTTCCAAAATAGAGGGAAAAATTTCTTATTGTACCAAACATCTCCCTTTCGTTCATCGACGGTAGATCGCCAAACATATACGATAGAATCATACCGAGGCCAATGAGGGTAATAAGATTCGCTAACGTGGAAAACGGCGCCAATAACTTTAGATTTCTTATGTAATTGATCAATATCAGCGGAATCAATAAAATGAACATATGGGTCGAAATCGACAATGGTTCCCAGTAGTAGTCTGTCACCTGCGTTCATTAAAAAAAAATTACAATTGAATGCCCTGCTACAGCGTCTGTCCGACAATGATTCTGTTACACCCCCGTCTTTTCTTATTGCAATTCTTTTATTGATTTACCTGTTTTATATTTGTTGCTACAAATACAATATAAACACAGCAAATTCCCAATTGATATGTTATCATAAACCCGTCTATGAATCCTCTGGAAATAATAGCACTCTTTTAAGATTATTCTTATTACAATTTATAGCTGTATGTCTTTTTCTAGTATAAAACTGATTAAAATTAATTGTTAATTGTTAACAGTTTTCTTTCTTTTCTTCGCAATTGATCATTTTTTTTTTTTTTTTAACTTTTATGTGCCTGTGTTGTTGCCTGTGAACGCAGTGATAGAACAACGCATTTAATATACAATATTTTAAAAATAAAATACGTATATACAATAAATGCATCGTTAATATTTCTAATCGATAATAATGCATTTTTTTGCTGAAACAACATTTGTTGAAACACAGGCATAATAATATAAGTCGAATCGTTCAATTTGAATGATTACTATATTATATAATTATAATCATAATTATTTATAACTATTTTATGTAAATTACTTATAATCATGTTGAAAGAAATATTATTTATTTCATCTGCTCAATACATTGTGATAAATAGTGTACATACTATTTGATTATTTATTATTCTTTATTGAGAAATTGTTTGAATAAAAAGATAAGATATGATCGCGTACGACTATTTCATCTACTTGGTACCACGTTGTGTCGACTTGTTGTAGATTAAGCAGGAGGTACTTACGGTGCATACGGCGCGAACCATCTCATGAATTGAGGACCTTGCTCAAGGGCGTGCTTCATACTGTCTGGATAGCTCAATATAGGAACTCTTAACCGTTTACACAATTTGTACTGCGCCCTTATGAGTATATGCAAGCAGTAGGTGCACAACACTCCTATGATTATCGTAGCTATAATGCCGACTAGGTAGCCGCTATTGCAAAATGCGTTCGGCATCGCTAAAATTCCCGTGCCAAGACTTCCTTTTAGCAAGTGAACCAAGGTTTCGAAATTTCTGAAAGAATATTCTCGTGTTATGAAACAAAAGCCGTTACAGAAGATGTTCCGATATATATTACACATTTTTTTAAATAAATTTTAAATATTTTTTTTTTCTCGATTAAATTTTCAGAGGATGCGTTAAAAGAGAGAGAATGCTCTTATTCAACGCTCATATTTCGATTATTCGACTGCGAGTGATGTCTCTTACATCTTAATTATATTTTGATCTCGTATCTTAATTTATAAACAGACACAATAAAGATCCGTAAAAAAAAAAAAAAAGATGAGCGACGGAAATCATATCGAATTTTATCACAAGAGACAATGTATTATATTATGCTTTTTAAATATAATATTATCTTTAAACGTAAATGATTAATTATAATTTGCACTCACGAAGTCGGATTTGGTACGTTCCGATACTGATGAGGGTCATAATTTTCCGTATCTGTGATATCTGGAGAATTTGGTGGTGCTGCGGTCTCGGTATTGTCTTCAGCGTTCGGAGATGACGCGACATTAGTTGTAATAATATCCTTGTCCTCTCTATAAAGTATAAATTTTCACATAATATCGAAATTTCACATAATATCGAATATCGAATAATACATAATAAATAATATCGAATTTTCATATAATAACAGAAAAGATGTTGAGAGAGATCAAAATTTCCATCTTCTTCAAGTTAAAAAGATTTTCTCTAATTAAAATAAAAAAAAAACTTAATTATAAAAATCTAAATTTCCGGATATATATTCAATATTATTTATTTAATCGAATCCTACCTATGAGAATTCTCATGGGAGATTAACTCCAGACGTATATTTTCTTCCTGCATTTTCTGCATTTTCATACAAAGTTCCTCATGCAATTGTTCCGCCGGCGCTGGAAAAGCATTTTTCGAAGATTCTAAATCCATTCTTATTCAATTAATCTATTAATATTGTATATTCTCGTTGTATAAGTATATAAGCAATCTTATTAATTTTGTGTAATTATTACGAGATAGTGACAGATATATAAATTTAAGTTAAAATAATATACAAAATAGAAGATACGAGAAACACTGTAACGGATTGTGACACCATAAGTCTATGTCTTATAAGTCCTTCGCTTTGTTCTCTTATAATAACAAACACAAACATGTGATTTTTCCGCTAGCTTTGAAATATAATGATTATGTTTCCGCATTTCAAAGTCTATATGGAACAAACATTAATTTTTAATAAATGTCTTTCTCAGCTTACACTTTATCTGTAGTTAAAAATTAAGCTATCAAAATATATATCTAGCAGCGTATTTTATATATATACAAAATAATTTTAAATTGAGCAACTTACACATTACGATTACATGTGATGCAACATATTTAATTTACTTTTCATCAATTAATATATATGATAAGTGAAATGTTAGTTATATTTCGCTGGCGTGCGTTTATTGGTTTACACGATTCTGATATTTTATTAGAGATACATGAAAAAAACAAAACAAAAAAAAAACACAATTATACGTAAAATAGTATAAAAATTACGATCGATACATCGTACTTATTGTTAGTTATTACACGGATTAAGACACGCAAAGATGTGATAATCGTCAACTGGACAGTCTGGTACATTAAACTTTTAATCAATTGGCAAATGTGGAGCAATGGAATAAAGCAAAAATGTCAATTGTGAATCTGATGCACGCGGGTTTAACGCATTCTTCGCGAATTGATTGCTCTTAATTATTGCATTGAGGTCAAATACAACTTGAGGTTAATTTACTGAAGGTTGCACTCGGTATCCTCGCACTTCGCTATTTACGCCTTTGACTGTTTCGCATTGTTGAACCAAACGATTGATCTCGCACCGCGAGGACAAAGTCTATTCTCGTAAAAGAGCTACACACCCGTTTTTAGCAGCGTATATAACAATATATATTTTTAGATATTTAAAAATAGATATATGTGTCTAAATTAATTATTAAAAATTTTTATTAAAGATTATTAAAGATTCTTATTAAAGATTATTGTATAGAATAGAGAGAGAAAGAGAGAGAATTTTAATGTATAAATATGCATGCGTGTATTTAATTATTTAAAATTAAATTTAATAATTAATAAAATTTGATAATTAATTAAACTATACAAAGTAGCAGATAACTCAATAATGTAAGGACGCAAGTATCTAATTTTACGAGAAACTTTACGTTTCCGTTCTAAGGTCATGGTCGTGATATAAATATCTGGGAAAAAGGAAATTATTATCTAATTGGCACAGATTGTTTCAAGACAGCGTGGTATGCTCACGTTAAGACAAATTACGCTGTTGAATGTTGTACTTACAATAATGAATGTCATTTGAACAAAATTTAAGTAAATGCGATTTTTACTGAGATGTATACCTTATCAATTTTATATGTATATAAAATTAATGAAGAGTATATTTGTGCGTATTGTTAATGTTTTTGATCATTTCTATAGATTTATATCTTATTTATATCTTATATCTTATTATTCCATATGATTTTTTACCAATATTTGTCATCGTCTGTTACATTTTTAATCGAATATCATCAAATTTATTATTTTTTACTTTGAAATTTATTTGAAATTTAGTTACATATATTTTGATAATTCTGTGAAATTATAATAAGACTCACCTTTTGCAGTCCTAATCAACTTTCAGCAATCGTTGACATAGGTTGTAACTTCCTCCGTTCGCGGTTTATGCCTACAATAGAAACCAAACGAAATTTCTAAGACAATATAATGCAACTTACATTAGTTCTAGTGATTATTCCGGTAGTCAAACACACATTTTAAAATACAGATATATCTCAACACACATTAAAACATCACACGCAAATATTACGTTAATAATTAATCGCGATCAAACAAAACGTATACATTATCTAATTTGTTAGCGTGAACGAATATTCGTTTAAGCGCCCATTGAATACGTAGAAGCGGGGGTAGAGGGGAGAAAAGTAGGGTTTAAGTATTGTAATCAATCCTCCTAATTCTTACTTCCTCGACGCGCATCGGGGGGACCTGACGAGTTATGTAGCCTCATGCTTGGGACAATGTAGCTGGAATATGCCCAATGTACTAATTTTAGAGAGACCATCGGAAGGGACCTCTTTGCCAACGGGAATTATCTTGACAGGTATTTCAGAAGCGTGAGAAACAGTGACGCGGATATAAACGAAACCTGCAACGCTATAATTAAAGAAGAGAATATATTTACGAATTCTTTCACATCGTATTTACGTGTCGTTATACTTTCATAAGTAAATACGCAATTCTCATTGTTTAGACCTTTTTGCAAAAATACTTTCGAATATGTTTGTGTGAAATATATAGGCTGCGTAGCGATTTTAAGTCAAACATAAATTGTAAGATTTAAAGGTAATAATAAACACATCGCTTTTATACTACAATATATATATATATATAATATACATATAACAAATCATATAGCAAAGTCGATCAATATATAAACGATCATAATATAACATTCGGCATTTTCCGTTATAAGTAGCCTTTAAATAAAAGGATAAGTTACACGATACACATTTTTTGTTATATTTTTCAAAACAAGTACAAAAAAATGAATTGAAGGAAAATATTAAAATATTTGAAAATAAATCTTGACGAGATGAAATGCATGTGTGACATTCACAAAATAATAGCTTAACTTCAAATAATACATATTAGGATACGGTTCTATGTAACTATATCGAGAGTATTGCAGTCAGTACTCTTCCATCTATTTAATCGTTCAATTTATCGAGCTCTGCGCTGACGCGCATTGTTAAATTTATCCGATGTAAAGTGAATAGAAAAGAAATTAAGAAATATGCATATTTTTATACGTAAATGATTAGATTAATTGTTAAAGTTGTTCGCTCGTAAAGATCGTTCGCGAGAGAGTAAATCAATCGTAATTAAAATAATTTATTAATTTTATTTCGTTATTTTTTACAGAGATTTATTAATATCAATATTAATACAATTTAACGGATTTTATTAACATTATAATATCTTTTTCTTGACGATAAGTTAAAATATGTTAAAATTAATCAATTAAGAAAAAAAAAATCAAATTTTGAAATAACATTTAATTATGAAAGAATTTAATTTTGATTTTAATTTAATATTAAAATTATTTTTGTTAAAATAAACAAACCGTACATGGTGTAAAAGCTAATATAATGGCTCAAACAATGACAAAGTTTTTTTTGTCACACGATTGAAAAATTTGTCACTGTCATTGATGAATCCTAACGCAATATCAATTGAATCGAATAAGCAGTTGAATGCTAGGCTATTACGTTACAGTTCCTTCATTGATCTTAATAACGGTCATTTAATCGTTTGTAACGTAAAAATTTGTTTAATTAAAGAGCTTTGGGACAAATTTGCTCTCTGAATCATTATGACAGGTGTAACAGCTTTCAAAGGTATTTGGCAATTGTTCTTATCGTTGTTACTAATGCGATTCAATTATATAGTTAATTCACGCGACATTTCCATGAAAACGCTTGTCGCATCATAATTGCGATAAACTGTCAGAGTCAAATAGATCAATCTCATAAATCGAGATATATTTTCATTTCTGCAGACAACTATTTCTTTATGCGGGAAAAATTATTATTTTTTTTTTTTTAATTACCTTTTTAGGAAAAGTTTTTACTTATTAGTATTACCGAGAGTGTGCTAAGAGGAATTAATATAGTTTTTTTTTTTTTTTTTTTTTTTATAGATTTTGAAAGTTCTTAGACCTTGGCATTTTGATATCTTATACAATTTTATATTGAAACAAAAATATTTTGCATAAATTAATATATGAAAAAGCTAATACATGCAATGCATTGCATCGAATGACATGATTAAATCCATAAATATTCTGAGCGAATCTATATAAATATCAATACAAATATATGCATCAAGTATATCATATTCTTAGCATTATCAATATAGTTGTGGAGTATTTCACGAAGAGGATATCATAGTGACAATATTTACAAGATTCTATAATTCATGCAATGCAATTTAATAAACCAAATAAATTTTGTAATTGTATATAGAAAATATCTAGGATCAATTAGCTTAATGGCTTTTTGCGAGCGTTTAATCGTCACTGAAAAAGAATCTGTCATCATTGGTGATATAATAGCCAATCGTTAGATACATTGTCAATGATAATAGGGACCATTGATACTTGAAAGTATAGTTATGCTTAACAAATACATAATTAGGGTTGGAAAAATGGATCACGTATGATGATATGTTTCGATGTTGTAAAAGCATCAGCTTTAACACAAGGATCCAGCGGTCCATATTCGCCGTTTGTTTCGGACGTAAATTTCATTCTTCTTTCTGGTACGCGCGTTGGAACCTCGACTTACCGGATTAAATGCATCCGTAAATGCGACGGCAACTCTCGATGGATGTACCATAAAACCGATTCTCTCTCCGAGGAGGCAACTACCCAGTAGTT
The DNA here is from genome assembly GCF_030449975.1 of Polyergus mexicanus. NCBI lineage: Eukaryota > Metazoa > Arthropoda > Insecta > Hymenoptera > Formicidae > Polyergus > Polyergus mexicanus. Next base: position 11,691,794 of record NW_027223321.1, on the reverse strand, counting down.
GGCAGTTACTGCGTCAGCGACCGAGGATGTCTAGCGACTGTCCCGCACTACTTCAATTTCCACTGTGGTGTATGCATTCGGCATATAGCAACATATAGCAGCTCGTCACGTGATATATATGGCTAGTTATAAAACGGCTTCTTGTAAATGCACGCGAGCGATGATTTAGCCACCGTAAGTCGGTCCCGCGCTGCGTACTTTTGCATCGTGGATCCGCGAATAAATTCGAAAATCCGGAGGAGAATCATCATAGCGTCGATTAATTTCGTGCGATTTAAAGTGTTATACAATACAAACAAAGTCTTAAACAGGTTAAATCTGTTTGAACAATACGCAGTAATTGATCTTTTTATCAGGATTGCTTGGAGATTAATTGATCATATTCTTAAATTTAAAAAAAAATCTTCATAAAAAATATAATACTCTTTTAACACATAACATAATATAAAAATGTTAATATACTATAATATATTAATATATATATGTGTGTATATATAAATATATATATATATATTCTCTCCTTGATATAAAATTTTTAACATAAAAAATGATATATTAATATGCGTTCATAATAAAAATATGAATAAACTAATTAATTCAATATGTGTGCATGACAATATGTTTTATGTGTTGGTGACACAGATGATGCGAAAATTCATGCGATCGGTGCACATGGTACATTAAAGCACGATAATAATAACGAGGTAACATTCATGCTTTTTATGCGAAGGTGTAATAGAATATTATATATACTTATTAACTCACTTTATATTTTGAAATCTGTGATTAATTTTTATAAGAATTTTAAAGTTTAATACATTTTGAAAAATTTTTATAGCAGTTATTTTTATTTAAATTAGATACATATATATACATATATATATATATATATATCATATCATATATTGTATAGTGTTTTACATGTATAGACAATTGTCATAATACAAGTTCATTAGTTTCAGTTTTCTATTATTGTTGTTTTGTTCACCGAGAAAAAATCAATATTTTTAACGACTTCAGTTATATCATTCGCATAAGATAATAAGCGTGTAGTAAATTTGTGTAGGTTTAAATTTATACTTTTATGGAGGTGTCAACATTTATCTTTACGAGAGCTCGAGATTTTCCGCGTTACATAAGTATTTTGAGACGGAAGAGCAGAAGTTCTGACCTCTAAGATATTTATATAATCTGGTGGTTAATCTTCGGAAAAGTCGCGAGGAAGTTTCGCTTCAAACGATGGGAAAGAATTTAACCGCTAAAATTAGAGTCAGAGGAGCTTCACTGATTGACGACCTGACAGATCAGATAAAACAAAATCAATAAAGTATATATATCAAAAAATAAAAATAAAATTTTATCTACACCAGTAGTACACGAGCGTATCGATTGAATTCAAATACCTTTTGTATAATTATTATTTATTTTATAAATATATAATTTATATTTTTCCATAAAAGAGAAGAGACTCTACAAATTATTTATGAAGCTTAATCATGTCGCACATGTACAATAAATCGAATCTCTGATATTTTTTTATTTTATAAAATAGATGAGTAAATGAGAAATCGATCTCTCGCTCTCAGGAAGCTTATCTTTTGTTCAACACAAAATCTAAATTCTAAGTCTCTAATCTCTCGCAAAATAAATTTTACCTTGATTAGAATCTCTCGAAATTTTAAATGTCAGCGATTAAAAGTTGTCTGTTGCTACTAAGTATCTATCTAGCAATTCAACAGCTTAAATTTAGAAATAGATTTCGCGTAACAGATTTTTATGTTTGAAGTTTCTTAAAGGAACTCTGGACGGATGAGTTCAATCAAAAGTTAATAAATTTAATACATTTCGATGTTTATGAATTTGACATTGCGCGCACACACGAAGCACTTTTAGCTTTTTAAAATATAAAATTAATAATTAAAATATAAGTTAAAGTAAAAATCCTGTAGAATTGAAAATTTTATTTTTATGGATTTTTGTGCGGTTATTATAAAATTTTCATAGTACAGTGACTATAAAAAGTTAATTCAATATAAGATAGTATTTACAATTTTGAGATTAAATTATATTCGACAAGACTAGTCTCTTTACTTTTACTCACAAATTGATTATTATAATTTTATATTTTAAAAAGCTAAAAGTGCTTTGTGCGCAATGTCAAATTCATAAATCACGAAATGTATTAGATTTATTAATTTTTGACGTAACTGATCCGTTCAATCCCTTCTTAAGATTCGCGTTAGATTGACGTCAGGGAGATTACGTAAGTCAGACGCATTGTTGTCGATATATTTTCTCATGGCATTTTCGATCGATACAATCCGGGCCCTCGTGTTCAATTCTCTGTAAAATCCTTAAAGTTCAATCTTCATATTTGAACTCAATTTAATTTATTATAATGATTTAATAAATAATAATAAAATTTACATAAGTGGTGTAAATAAATATTAAATGCATATAATTTTATTTCTTTTGATACGATGACTTTTAGCGGTTTTGGCAGACAATTATGACATATAGATTAACAATGTGTTCTCTAAACAGAGAGAACGAACTGTCGTAAATTGATAACAATCTTTTGAAGAATATAATTTTCATATAAAGAGCGTTTTGTTTTTCTTCGCTATTTTAAAAATAACTGGATATAATTACATCAAATACTTTCACAAATTTCTTTGTTTCTTAAAATGTACGAGGAAGCATATCATTATTTTAAAAACTCCTATAAGAAAAAATTGCACGTGAATGTATTTTAATATTTATAGGCGAAATCTTCGAACATCTTCGTGAGAAAATATTGCGTAGATATAAAAAGATATGATAGCTTGTGATCCAGATTGATTACAATCGCAAGTAGCATTATTATCACTATTAGTCGCGGTATCAACCGCTAATCTAAACATGCACTAAATACATTCTACGAATGATGGTGCACCAGTCAACGAATGCAACCCTTCGCAACTTACGTTCGAGCTTATAAGGTATGAGTGAAATCCGTTCGAGGCACTTTATCACAGGTTATAACGTATATGATAAGGCGACGACTGAGGGATGAAAAACGCGATGCGCGAATTCGTATGTGTATGTGTGTGTGTATGGGTGTACACACCTCCTGCTTTAACCCCCTGGCCACGCATTCGTGCAACGAGAAAATCTGCTACGTGCGGTTGGGGCGGCCACGATGCCTTTCACTGTCTGTGAAAATTAGAGACGGATTCTCCTTGGGTCATACGGGGGGTAACTACCCTCTTTGCGATCCATACGATAATAATCTTCAGGGACATCTGGTAGAGGATAGTGTAAACAGTCCACTAGACTTGCGCATGGAGTGTTTGGCTGGTTCTACTGACCGATCAAAGTCGGTCGTATCGACGATAAAAATTGCATAATAAATCTACAAAGAAGTAAAGTAACTTAATCGTTAAAAAAAAAAAAAAAAAAAAAAATGTTTTTAAATTTTTTAAAAAACTAAAGCACGTATCTCTTTTTTTCTCTCTTATCCTGCCAATAAATTCTATTTTCGTAAAGAAAATATTTAATTTCGTTGGAAACAAATAATAATTTAGAAACAAATAATTAATATTTTTTTTAAATGTATTTTAGCTTTTATATATCAAGATTTTATCAATTTTTTTCTATTTATAATTATGACCGTGTCATGATTATGTCACGAGCAAAATAAGATAAGAGAACGTACATGAATCTGATATTTCATCAAAAATGGCTATGGCTATATTCTCTACTCTTGCATATAAACAAATAATTATAAAAATAATTGACAAGAAGAAGTCTCTACGCAATTATCTATGGCGTGCAATATAAAACTGATATCATAACAATTCATAACTAAATATTTTGCTCAAGAAAAAAAAAATGCTTCGCTGTATGCGTTTTAAGCGTACGATAATATGATATTCATTTATACATACATAATCAATATTGATCGTCTGGAAACGAATCTATATGAAATGAAGATAACAGGAGATGATATTGATGAATACGTTTGTTTTTAGGCATCGACTTATATCACTGAAATATCGATTCTTTTTTACGTGACGATTTATCGCATGTTAAATGTATATCATATGTACATAAATAATATTTTGTCTACCATTTTAAGACTCAACAAAAACAACGTCAAAAGTATATTATATATGTATAATTTTATAAGTGTATAATTAAATAAAACAATCACTATATGATTATACTATATTCATAAGTCGCCCACGATGTATCAATGATTTTGGAAAAGAATACACAAAATCGAAGTTTGGAAGGACAAGGGGTAAAGGGGGAGGGGAAGAGGGCCGGCTCCAGATGGTATGTGTGTGAAAATAAAATTACTTTTATTTATAATACAATAAAACCTCTTTTTACACATCTCACGCTGATCTAATACTGACATTGACATTTAACATTTCGAAGATTCGATCGCGTCTCGTTGTTACAGTCCGTCTACTCGCGTACAATACTTGCATATATTGAAACGCACAGAATTGACACATGCATTTAGGAACTTCATTCCGTCCTCGACGAAACCGAAGTATTGTTACGGCTCTGCCGTAACACCTTAACGTTATTTCAGTCCGAAGCCTCTAAATGCGACACTATTTATAGATACACTTACTTCTAGCGACTTCAAACTACGTATCACATCGTCGATTCGTTTCTCGCATCCGAGAACTGTTCCTGTTCGCTATCCTTCTATCTCCCACCTTCCCCCGCCTCCGCTCTTGGCAATTCTATTGCACAGTTCATCGAGCTGGCACTTCACGAGAACTTGGCAATGATGCCACAGAGACTCGTGTAGGTGCCTACGAACAGGCCCAACATGCCGATTAATATTAGGCACATGTTCTTCGCCAGCATAATCTTCTTCTCTGTGGGTCCCATCACCTTCCAGAAGGCGCACAATTGTATGATAGCCGGGAATGCCAGTCCCAAACCCGATAGACAGAACGCACCGAATAAGGATATAAAGAGATCCAACTCCGGGACCGTGACCGCTAGACCAACTGAAACAAATTGCGTGCATAGATTGATAAATTTATTAATTTAAGTAAAATTACTTAATTTAATTTGCTTTCTTATATCACAGACATGATAGCATAATAAAAAAATTAATTGAACAAAATTATCAAAATAACTAAGAGAAAAATAGTATTCTAACTTGAACAAGAATCCAAAATATCATTAATGAGGTTTAATATTCCCTTTTGCTTTTTTTTTTTTTTTTTTTATAAAAAAGATTAATGACAAATTAAAAAAAAATAAATATAATATAGCTTCATAGACGTATTATTTCTAAAATATGCGAATATCAAAATTAATCAGGTGCATAAGATGCTGCTCGTGAATAAATAGATAAACTGTTTTGTTGCATTTAGAACGTTTCATTGTCCACGATTCTTGATTTATCGAAAAAATCAAATATACTCACAGGTAATTAAAATAATGACAGTCCTGACCACGTACTCCCAAAACAACTTGTAACGTTCGTTAAAAAATCGTTTTATAGAAGGGCTGATATACTCGTTCCATGATATATCGATGGCGACATAACATTGAATAGGATGCGTGAAGAAGATGGCAATGGCGAGAAGGATTTGTACCGCGATTCCCAGAGGCTCTTGATGGGGTAGATTGAGTGTGATACTACCCTTAATTTCTTTACCAAAACGTATGTACCCAAAGAATCCCAGGGTGGCATACATCGCGATTATAATGCTCATAGCGATATTGAGGACGCCGAACGGTTTCATGAAGGACCTCGGTGTTTTCATCTCGTTTTCCAACGGCATAATCTGTAAACAAATGATAAATAAATTTGATATGTATGCGGTTTTTTCGGCTAAACTAAAAATAATTTAAATTTTTGAAAAAGATTGAAATGTTCCAAGATATTATTTAAAGGCAAGTTACACGTAAAATAGCAAAGAATATAGTGATTGAGAAATGTTTACTCAATAATTCAATAATTATTATAAAAATGTCACAACACTGTGTTATTTTTTATATAATAGTAAATAATATTGTTAATTAATATTATTTAATTTATAGAAAAGTTGATTTTTTTAATAAAATTTATTTTTTCTTATATTTTTATTTATTATTGTATTCATAATTAAGAGCTGCTTGGAAATGTCCACCATTTCGTTTCAATCGATTACTTACTACGCCGATGGATTCGAGAGCAAACAGAACAGTGCCGAAGAAGAGCGGAAAATTCTCGACCTCTCCAATTGTTACGCGATTCTCGAACGTCAACGGCTCTCGGAAGATAAAGTAAAGTATGATCGCGAATCCGGCAAACATGATAATATTCGCAATTGTCGAGAACGGTGCCAGGAATTTAAGATTCCTGATGTAATTAATGAAGATCAGGGGTAACAGCAGAATCGCCATATATATCTCCAATTCCATCGAAACAATCGAGCTCAATGCCTAAAAAAAAAAAAGAAAAAAGGAGAACGTAATTATTCAGATGCGAAATTGAGATATGATTTTAATACATTTCTAGCTTAAAATATGTATTTGATTTTTCTTTGGAAACGATTAAATACAATCATTTCATTCTCAAACATCTCGTTAAATTATTAATAATTTTATTTCATTTTAACACATTTAATGAAGGAATTTTGTGTGTGTCTGTAAGTCATATCTATCTTTAAATAGTAAGATTGGCATTTCAAAGTATATTAATTCCGAAATGTAATAAACGAATAGTATTTACGTATAAGCACAATTTTATCACATTTTCGAATAAAAGATGATTTAGAATGACACAAACTTCTCATGCACAGTGTTCGAATGCAGGCGCTAACAAGTTTAAAGTCTGTTTTCAGTTTTGTAACTTAATGATAAATCAATTAAACGCATAATGCTGTTACGCAATTTATTACGTGTTAAATAGTACCTCGACACATGCGAGTTGTATCTATAAATAGAAAAAATATAAGAAAAAGACGGGATATCCAATATACTCTAATAAATCCTTATGAAAAGAATAACAACGCTACTGAATTCCGTTAATATGACTAATCACATTGACAATCATGTGTTGAGAGAAGCGTAATCAGCACTTCTGTCTTGTATTTACATTCGATATTGAATTCGCAGTTAGATCGCGTGTACAAGGGATTTCTCGAAACGCTTATACATACCATCCATTTTCTTGTCAATGCGATCTTGATCTCATCACCTTCGCTATGCGTGTCTTCAATAGAGAACTTTTCGTCGTCATTACGCGAAAAGTTCATCTCCGTTTATGACACTTACGTGTTTCGATTTCACGTAGCATCTGAAAACGACGCACGGATGACATTATTTTTTCGCTCATCTTCTCATTCATTCGGAATTTCGTTGAAAATTAAATTTGTATTTTTTTTTTTTTTTTTTTTTGACGTGACGTAAAGTTAATAAAAGTCATCGTTAAAAATTTATTAAAAAACATTAGCGTAAAAATCAATTCCCCGTCAAATCAATTAATTTGTCATTCTGTTAAACGAACTTTTCATACACTGGCGTTGATTCTATTATCTTTATACATGAATAATTAGAAAAGTCCAAGAGAGAGAAAGAGCTATGGATTATAATATGTTACATATATAAAACGCCAACTCAAGTCTTGCCAATTGTTTTATAACTATAATATAAAATATTCGTAGAATAGATGAAGAATTTTTGAATAAAATTAATTTTCAACGAACATTGCCAATTCTTGAATAATTCCAAATAAACGTGAACATGAGTAAAAAGATTTCACAGTGCGTGCGTCATTGTATCTCAGAATGCTAATTTATGCAACGATAATGTATCTCCACAAAATATAAACCTTGTATACTTTTAAAAAAAAGGAAAAAAGTTAATATTAAAACCCGCAGTCGAAAATAAATGTCACCATGCACGATTAATCTCGCATGTTAACGAACTTTTTATATCACACCCCGTCACGGTTACTTTGAAAATATACACGTTCATTTCAAATTTTCTATTCGTCACGGCTGATTAAGATTTTAAGATTGCGATTCCTAAGAATATGTTACAAGATTAATATATATTTATGTAACATTCAGCGAGTGTTTGTGATTAACAAAGAGCATTGCGATGCCACGCAGTTTTGCAAATATCTAAGTAATTCAACGGACGTCAATTTACAAATTCGCTATCGCACTTAACATACTGTCATTACTACGTTTTAATTTCAAGGGCAGGCGGAAATAGGCGCGTTACCATTATCTAACGTATGTCATTTATCGCTGTCGGATCTAGTCTTATGTAAGATAGACACAATGACGCGCCAATGTGCTATCAATTAGATGCACTCTTGAAAGTTAATTTAGGGAAATTGTATATTTATAATATAAAGAAATATTTGTATTATCATCGACTACATATGCTTATTAATTATTTAATTGAGATATATATGTATGTTCTTTATGGATAGAGAATCTTTCTTTCTTTCTTTCTCTATTTACAAAATAATTATTAGTATTGACTTATATTTGATAACAGAGACAGAAAGTAGAAGATATAATTTTTCTTTTAATCTTCATCGTGACTCGAATCTGAATTACCTTGAAGATTTTCATTTAGAAAATGTGTTCAATTCTTGTCTTATCCCGATGATCGCGACGATAGGAAGATACGATAGTGCGACTTTTCGTTACTCGAATATCGCTCTTGTAGCGATTAATTACGATACTTAATTCTTCGTGATAATCAATCATACGTAATCAGTTAACTGTTTGCCATATGTAGCACCTTACGATTCTCGATCGAAATTAATCTCAATTAGAGATACATCGCTGTAAGAATGAAAATAATATTTTTTTTTTGTGTCCTCGTAATCCTCGTAATTTTAAAATGTATGAATCGGTAAAATAAATAAAAATATAATTTATAAAAAAAAACTTCTGTCAACATGATGCTATGACGAAAGTAGAAAAAGAATATTGTCACAATTTATAAATACATTATATTTTGTTATTTTATTGCACAAATGATTGATGTACTTATCAAGATAGCGCGAATATCAAGTAAACTGCTTATCAAAATACTACAAATGGCGTTAATCATTGCTTCTATATTTGTTGTTTACGTATACCATATACGCTACATTCTACAAGGATAGTTTTGTGTGTATAATTAGTATAATAATATCTCGGATATATATATAAAAAATCTCAGCAAAAACAATGTGATAAATAGCTGAAAAGTGATTATTTCTTCGACAATTTTTAAACAGAGATTGCAATTTATATATTACACCAGAGCGGATTTAAAGCCTCTAAGGATCTTAAAGGAAATATAATCAAGAGATCAAGAATTTTTTTTTAAAGATATATTAGTATGTTAAAAATTATCTATGTCTCATGTACGTGTGTTTGGTGTGTCGATTAAAATCTTTTAGCATTTGGAACGTTAAGTGAATGCTTAAAAACCCCGGTTTACTGGTAAATCCGCCACTGGGCTATTGCGTAAAACGCGTTAAATTGCCTCGTGTATTGGAGTGAATAATCCGCCAGAAACTTCCGGATAGAATTAATTTTATCAGCGTATGTAAATACTGTAATAATATTTATTACAGTGTATATAAATGCAACTGTATACGAGCATACGAACAATAGCTAAACTAATTGACTTCTCTATAACTCCTACCTTAGTTAGGATTTCGTAGATTTGTATGAATGATTCTCGAAATGAGCCCTTAAAGATCCCAAGTTTCATTCTCTTTCGGAATTTTTCGAACTCGAATAAGAGAGACTTGGTTTATGCATCGATAATATCATCACCAATTTCACATTCTAACTATTTAAAACTTTGGACATAACGTTTGTTATATTCGAATACCAATGTAATATTACATGCAACTCATATTTGATCATTTCTTTTTCTTTTATATATTTTTCAAGCTTTTTCCATTTTTTGTAAAGAACTTTTTTATCCTCAAAAGTGTCTAATACACATATATTTCTTCGATCATTTGAAAGAGACGTTTAATATTTATCTTAACATTTATCCAATTAATGATTAATCAACCTTATGCGCCTCGACTCCATTCACTTCGCATCCGACCCTGAAGTCAGAACGCTCGTTCCTACGTCAGTTTACGTGAACGCATTCGTTACATCCACTACGTACACTCTATTTACTTACTGTAATAATATACGTGTCGTAACTATAGATGACTATCTATTACATTGCGTACTACGCAACGCCTTCCAATGCAGGTGGTTAAGGTGCTGTCTACATAAGGCTTAGGGCCATTACTTACAATAATGAAAGATTGCAATGTACGAATATATCGTATAGTGCATTTATATTTCGCAGCAAGCGTGCAAGCATCTTTTTTCAACATAAATTATATATTTCGTACAAAATAAAATGTTTTTAATAATTTTTCATTAGCCGTTCTTTCAAATCCATCGATTTTCATTGAATTCACCGCACACTCAGAAAGGATTTCTGATAACGAGACAAAAAATATTCTTGACATATTTAATCGTATCACAACCTTACGTAGTATAAAAATAAAACAATTTTAAAATTAAATCAATAATTCCTTTTCTTCTCTCTCGAATTAAATAAGATTGTCTTACTATCTTGAGACAAGAGTAACATATACAAATCTAAGCTTATATATTCTTGCATTTAGAATAACTTGATGTTAGATTGCTACAAATTTCCATCTTCATCTTTGTGAGAAAATTAACGAGATAGCACCAAGAGCATTTTATTCTAGATTTAAGAATTTTCCATTTAAGATTAAAATATTCCTTTTTCAATAATAAATATTATTGTCGCTATATCGATCCTATTTTATGATAGATTGAAGAGTAATAGCATTAGATCCGGAAATCTTTTCTGTGAGTGCGGGAGCAATTGCCTTACTCTTTATCTACGATTGACATTGCTCGACTCGTTAAATAAAAGTGCGAAGGTTTTATTTCCTAAAATGAATTATATGCGTGTTTCGCATGATTAGCTCGCTCGGATTTGCGACCAACTTCGAAAAGACATAGTTAAAAAAGAATTCCACTACAATATACTATACGATTCTAATATGAACGGCACTTAAGTTAACATTCGTCCGACTTTTGCAGACGGTTCCCATTTAATCTTATACTCTTGATAAGATTCTACTCCTTTCGCGCATAGAATCTCACGTTGCAACAGAATCTCGTGCGACCGGCGAGATAGTAGAAAATTTCATAATAAATCATTCCGCACACGTATACAATCTCGCACAATGAATCCGGCGTGGGATACAAGAATATGGAACAAATAAAATTGACATAAATATGTCAATTTGTAATTTTCATAATCCGCGGGAGAGACGCGACGCGACACGCGGCTCTTATCATTTAATGCCAGAATTTCAAAACATACGCAATAAACAACGCTTAAATAAAAAAAAAAAAAAAAAATTTTTTCCTCATAATAGAGATTATATACAAACGATATTGTCTTTCTCGCAGCTTTATATGTCGAATCGCCTGTTGCATATGTAACAAACATATCGATACACTAAGCGTTATATATTTGTTATCGTAAAGCGACTTATGTTACAAAACAAATTGTAAAAATAATTAATCATATAATACTTATTCTACTCGATATAAATCTTTTGTAATAGCAAAAAAAAAAATTAAGTACGTTAATAACATAATTTATTCAAATTTATATTGCTTAATTCTATCTGTTTTTTCCTCTTCCTTGGCTTTATCTAATTTAATTGATAGACATAAAATTTGTAAGAGCAAAATTGTCCTTACAGAATTCGGGTAAATTCTCACAAGAAAGGACCATATTCTCTCGATTTCGATCCCGTGGACGTAACAATGTGCAAAATGTCGATGGCCGACGGTTTACGTTAGGTGCAATCACCTTGAATCAACCGCACGCACATTAATTAGTGACTGTTTACTCGTGTATTCTCGCAACGTATTTTTCCCTGACCCAGATTATTGCCTTTTCTACCTGCCTTTTACGCGTTTTAAATCGCAGTTAGCGCACTTACAATTAGAAAAAACCACAAACGATTTATCGACTGATGTGTAAACGAGTATGGAATGAAAATAATACGCGCGAGATTAAATTACGACAAAATCGTATACTATAAAATCTATATAATTCAATATTATAAGAATTATTATATAATAACACTCAATTATTATAACAACATTACTTATCGCTAAAACTCATAATATTTTTTTGTTAACACTCGACGTTTTTTATTAAAGACGACGTGCCAATTAATTTAAATCAGATTTTTTTTCCAGTATGTCTCGCATCGATAGCGAGTACAAATTTAGTACACGTAGAAAGATTGTATTCCATTTAAGGGGGCGTACTCGTTTGGACCTCCGAAAAATAAATTTTCTAGATTTTTTGCAGCGCGATTCAATAAAAACTTTTTTTTTTTTTTTTTTTACAATATTAATACAATATTATTAATAAAAATTTTCGGTTTAAAAAGATTTTTTTTTTTTTTTTAAATTATGCGAATATTTGTAGATTCATGTTTTCATGCACGGTGTGACACTTAAAATAACTTTAAAAAAAAATTTTTTTAAAGCTAAAAATGTTTATTTAGATAGTTAATAATATTGTATTAATATTGTAAAAAAATTAAAAATTTTTATCAAGTCGTTGATCTGCAAAATAATCTAGAAAATGTATTCATTTTTCGAGATTTTAAACGGGTATGCCCCCTTAATGGTTAAACGTGACTGTCCAACTCGGATTCACATTGCATAGGCATCGCATACTAGATAAGTAACGTGCACGAACGAACAATTATATGATAATTCAATGATAAAATTCTAACATTGAATGCCGTGACGTCAAATGGAAAGCGTAACGCGTTATGTATTCCAAGTATAGTGGGGACACTCACCGTTTTTAGATTACTGGAAATGAAAACGATGTAGACGCAGCAAGTGCCCATCTGGTATATCATCAGGAAGGTGTTTATTATGTGTCTGCGAATACGAAAAACAAAAGAATCTTTCATGAAACACACAGGTGCGACTTAAGAGCTTATTATATTCTATGACTGTCTTCTTCTAATTATATCTTCGTTATTTTAATAAAATAGTTATGTGTATTATATGACACAAATAACAATTGCTTAATATATACAATAGAGAGAACAATTTAAATATTGTTATTAGTTGTCTTTATCAGTAACGGTACACGCGAAATATACAAGGGATCCATAAATATGATTTTTTTCTCTCTCTATTTTTGCTCTGTGAAATACATAAGGTATTTAGAATTAGATAAAATATAATTGTATTTAATGAAAATATAAAATATAATTTTATCTAATTCTAGAGAAGTGTGATACACACGTACACACTTACATAGAGGCTTTGGAAAACCGCCTGAGACACACTGGTCCTTCGAGCAGAGCGGATTCCGCCGTTGCCGGATATGTCATGGATGGCACTCTTCTTCTCTTGCACAATTCGTACTCTGAGAAAACGAGTATTCGCATACAATATGTACAAAGTAGCCCTATGATGATCGTGGCTGTCAGACCGACAATATATCCAGCATTGTGAAAAGCTTTCGGCATCGCGAGAATGCCGGTGCCTAAACTGCCTTTTAGCAAGTGGAGCAATGTTTCCGCGTTCCTGAAAATTCACGTTGCAAAGAAATTAGATGTTTATCACTGATACACGTTCGTAATTATATCAAAATTATAAAATCTAAATTAATTTATGATAGACTTTTATGATAGAAAGCATTAGAAATTTTTACATGCGTTTTCATGATTTGCCGCGCGCATTGCTCGTTGATGTTATACAGATAAAGTAATGTTTGTAAAATAAATATTGAGTGCGTGTATATGTTTGAATGTGGAATTAATTAATTCAAATTTGATGAGACCTGTAGTGGTTATAATAATTTATACATTAATTATGACAGAGAATTATGCATCAAGAATTCCGCGTTTTCACCAGGAAGGTGAGTCATCGAGTCTTTCGATTTGATTATTTGAGTACGTAGGAAATTACGTTAATAAGATGCTTAGCGTGAAACGTGCAGGGAATAATCAAGCATCATTTCGCATGCAAAGAAAGTACCGCGCATTACATAAACATTCTTAGTCATCTAGAATGACACGTTGTATCGTTTTTCACTTTGATTAAGCCCTCAATAAATCAATTGCGTCTTGATAAGCACCGATTGGATAATTTCAACAACATGTCGTACAACGATTGCGTCCTAATCCCGTTTTATTAACTGAAAGGTTTCACAAATATAATTGGAAACAAACATCTCTAATATCGTAAGATTTATCTAAATGATAAAGTATCAGGAAAGATGGATCAAGTAGATATTTCCACAATCAGAAATATTTTCTTTTTAATACTAGCATGTTAATTCACCTTTCGTATCGCGGAAACTATTATACACGTGCGACATTAATTTCTTTCAAGTGATTGTCTATCATTTTTAAGCGCGAATAGTATACCTCCATTTCTCTATTAGGAAAAAAAATGATTGATCTTTCTCTCTTTTTTTCTATTTACTTAATTCTAATATCACTTTTTAATAACAAATTTAATCAGAAATATCGATCGATTCGTCGGCTTCTCGATAATATTTTCTACTATCTTAATTTATCTATATTTGATTTTATATATATATATATATATATATATATATATATATATACACACACACATACAGACAAATATATTAAGGCGCAAAAATATATTTTAGGAAAAGATACTCACGTAGTCGGATGCTCCACTACTCTATAATCATATGGGTCATAATCGTCGTCCTGCTCGTCTACATTCTTCGTCTTTTCTTCGAGTTCAAGAGAGTAAACATGTTTCTCATTCGATCCGTAACTGTAAAAATGCTACCTTCATACAAAATCTTAAAATCAAATAGACACGTTATATGTAAAAATCATGCTTTTTGAGATATAATAATAATGAAAGATAGAGTGTCACACATGTAATATAATGTAACAATATCTTTTTATACTGATCTTATAGATTACAGTGTTAATATTTTTTGTTAAAATTAGAAGCGAGAGATCTTGGATAGTACATTTGGATAATAAATAGAACCATACAGAATTTATGATACGGTACTCACCCATTTTGGTACTCCTTAGATGACGAAGATTTTTTAAAATCTTGCAAAGCAACCTATAAAAAAGAAAAAGCAAATAGTGAATTCATATGTAGCAGTAATGAATATATACAATATATAGATGCATATATAAATAATTTATCATGAAAAATATTGTATCAGCACACAACATTTTAACTCTACGTATAAATGTATATATTTCTCTCTTTCTCTCTTTTTTCCAAATTACAATATTTATTGAAAAATTATATATATATATATATATATAATTATTAATTATTGATAGCTAACAACTTTAGGCATTGTTTATAAAATAATCACAATCTACCATTTCATATTTTATTTTATATTTCTTAAAAAATTATGATTTTTTATGAAAACATTTATATATAATTTATAAAACATATACACGCATACATTTTTATGTCATTTTGTTATCCAATATATGATGCAGACTATAATATAAATGTATTACCTATATATAACGAGGACAATGTATAATATGACGATGATAGAATTTATGGACTTTGGTCGAGTTTATTCATTTACTACTATTATTATCATGTTAATCTGTACGTGATATGCATCGAGCTCGAAGTAATTTACGAGTTTTCAACGACGAGTTTCGAAACTGCGCGCAAACTCGAGAAGCTGACAAACTCTCTTTAAACGTAAATATAAAAAAAATTTTAAACATAATTCATAATCTCCTAAAGGTATACATTATATGCATGACTGCACATTGATTAATCGCTTGGAAATAAATGTATGAATGTATGCGTCTCCTTGTCTTCCTTAATCATCCTGTAATATTCCACGCCCGCAGCTATAGACATTAATTTTAATAAGAAGTTTCACTAGGCTTTTTCCGTTCGTATAATTCAATCGATTGCGCGCAAACGCAATTGTCTAATATTAGCACACGATTGTTTCACGCTCTATTTCAGTATAGCGATAAATTTTCCTCTTCGACAATATCTTCGAATATCTCCGTGTAACGTGTGTTTAATCCATCGTGTATATGATTAACCATAATTATGGTTTTCATATGTATAAAAATATTGAGGTGAGTGAATTTATTGAGGTAAAAATTCTGGATCTAACCAGATAAATTTTACGACTCTATCTTTCTGCGATCTTAAATCGGAAATTGCCGGCTGACATTTGCATAATTCTCTTCAAGTGATTGATACGACTTCTTTATATGCAGTTAAGGCTTTAAATGCAACAAGTACGGGAAATTTTCTCGCGTTGTACTGTGCAAAACCCACAAATTGCATAATGCGCGGATGCGATCATTTAATACGTCCTTCAGAGCGAAAAGAATACGCCCACAAAAGTAATGAGATGCGTCGTTAACGACATAAAATTTATGCGATAGCGAATACGATGGAAGATTCCCTCGCCGAGCTGTTCCGACATTATTTAATAATCAAACAAAAAATGTAGATTATCTAGTGTAAACATATGAAGAGAAGACGTTACAAAAAAGTTTCCATTGTATCCAAATATGTCAATAATATGACACATCTATCTAATAATATCTCTGCTCTATATGCGTGTGTGTGTATATGATAGGATCTTTTTTTATTTTCCAATATTACATTTATAAGAATATATTCGCAATTTTACGTATTTATTCTTTGCACGTTAATGTTTATATAGGTAAATAATATATATATATATATCAATATTATTAATATATATCAAATGTATATCCCTAAAATTGTACGTTTCCCCTTTTTTCCATGGTATAAATATTTTTCCATAAACAATAAAATTATTTAAATTTGATGCAATTTATTTATTAAAGATTATTTATTGAAGAATTAATAATGTTTAATTGTTATGTTATCTGATAACGTATTTAACAGACCAATGTATTACCAATGATTGCCAAGAAAGACATAATTCTTTTAGTAAATATGCAATCGTTCACGCATCAAAGTTCTTATTTCCTTGTCTCGCCGTCTCGTGTAAGGAGATTGAAACGTCTATTATACGTGCCAATTAGCAGTAGTTAAATCATTTAAATAATATTATAAACACTTATTTGCATTTTCCTCTGATCTTGTATACGTTCATTATACAGTTGTCACATCACACATGTTCAGCATGTGATGCGTGCTGCACACGCCCAATTAATTATGGATTATTTATTTGCATGAGCATCAATTTGCGAAACGGAATATACAGGTAAATATTGTAAAGCAAACGGCCATTCTCTGCCTATCTTTCTCAGGAACAGAATTTCTTTTGTCAACATTTTTGTTAGAGCCGTTTATTTGCGACACCATGATAATTAGATAGATTTTCGTACCTTTAGTATTATGCTGCTTGCTGCTTAAAAATCTGGTATAATTTCAAGTTGATTCTTTTTTGCGTGGAGAAAGGCGATACATATTATATACGTTTATTTTCCGAATTTTGCGTCCTACCATTTTGCGTCGATAAATAACGATATTGAAATAAAATTTTTTTCAGCATTTCGACGAGTAAGTTCGTATTATCTATGTAACTGAATGAAATTTACACACACACAAACGCTTATTATCATAAAACCTTTCAAACTAAGTAATACATGTATAAAATTGTAAATCATTGTTAAATCATTTTTATAATAAAGTATCATATATTAATTTGAGATTTTTTTAATTAACTCATGTATATTTTTTTACAAAACTTTATTATTTTTTTTATTTATATCTATTTGTGATATATATATATATATATATATATATATATATATCTTCGACAAATTTGACATTCAAGAATTCGAGGAACCAACAACGTACAAAGTATAAATATGTATAAATCAAACACTCAAGTTTATTTTATCGCTTAATAATTTCATGTACATATATATAATATTATTAATGTTTTGCGTTGGCAATTAGTCAACCCGATGCAGCAAATCTAAATTATTAACACATCAAAGTCCACTAATGTAATACTATCTACGTATATATCATCAGACAGTACGTCAACGGACTTTAATGTGTTAACTTTCAATATCTGAAAATTAGTTATTAGCTTTCTGATATCAGATATGTAAGATGGGATTAGAAAACGTAAAAGAAAATGAATGGAATATTACAGAATTCAGAAGAATTCTATGATAAACACACGCTTTATTAACAATACATATGCTAATTGTTCAAATCGCAACTATTCGAGGCTAAGTCGTACATACACAGGGGACAAATTTTTTCTGTATTATATATATTATAAAATTATTTATTCAAAATTATTAATCGTGTTTAAATACGTGTTTGTAAGTACTGCGTAATCATCGCAAAATTAATCTGTGTTATATCGGATTAAACAAATTGAATTCGCGAATAATATATGCCGATAAATCGATAGCTTTTTACCGAATGTAATCAAACTGATACTAATCAGAATAATAAATATTAGCGATCGCTATTAATTGATAATGAGACCTATATTGAAGACACGAATAAACTTTGATAAAAAAAAATTGTGCGATAAAATTTCAATCAACAACAATTAATGTGAATCAAATTTGAAAGGCTCTTTTGCCACTTCCGTCCACATTTCATGCACTTTTTTATTCACAATTCTGCAATGTTTAAAATTAACAATTTTCCGAGAAAACAAGGAAAAATTAGAAAGATCCGTTAAGATAGACACATATTTTTCGTTAGAAAACTTCTATTATAAACAAAAATTTTACCTATTGTAAGTCTCTAATAACAAGATATTCCAATTTTATTATATATCCAAATAAAAATATTATAATTAATTTTATAATTTTCCGAAATTTTTTAATTTTCTAAATAGATTTCTTACAATTTTTTCTTTTAATCTTACTCACTGTTTTCTGCAAATATTTGAACTAATTATATTAATTCAAATTTGTCGTTTGTCCAAACTAAAAAAATATTAAATATACGTTATTTATATATATTTCAAAAAACATAATTGATATAATATAATTATATTTTTAATATTGACAATCTCTCTTTATGGCATAAAGAATTGCTGATAATAATATATATTTTTATCTAATAAAATCTCTATATATATATATATATTACAGAAAGTATATTTATCAATGTGTAGTTAAGAAGAGAAGTACTTTATATAAACTCGAGTGTTTTTCGAATCTTTTAATATCTGTTTTTTCAGTCACTAAAACTTAAGTTTCTATTTATCAAATTCTTGACGCAATCTAAAGTCATCGTTTAATCAAGAGTACAAAGGTTTTTTTCAAACATATTCGTTTATCAGAACAGAAGTACTTCAAGCGTTACAATTTATTAGATAATCTTTCATTCATATTTGTGACATTTTTGAAATATCTTATAAGTTTTATCATATTATATATTTAAATATAGTTTCCTATATTATTACATAAGGGATCAATTTTCTATATACATATATATGTATAAAATTATTATAGATTTTTAAATTATAAATTGTATAATATCATAAAAGTCATACGTCTATTTACATATTATAGTTTTTTCATTTTATTAAATCTAATTGCGATTCAAAAAGATTGAAAAATAAATCGCGAATTTCAATTCTGAATCTTTAATGCGAATCATCGAGCAAAAATTATTTAATCTGATTTAATTAGTTTAATTCGTAATACAGATAATTACTGAAATTCATGTCATTTCACGAAATTCCAAGTTTCGATGTGAATTTTCACACTCGCGTAAATCAATCGAATACTTCTCGTTTTCCTTCTAATCGCATTTCCGATAAATGATATTGTGCAAGATTATATTAAAATAAACGATAAAAGTGAAGCAATTCGTCTTCCGATACGACTATCATCATGTACGCTATTGAATTCGTTGAAATCGCTTGAAAATGCATTCTTCTTCGAAACGCAATATTATCGCTTCCTCCGGAATATCGAAATCGTTTCGATACCATTACTCGACGATCTCGAAGAATTAATAGTTGGGAACGTATCGCGAATTTTCTATGTATTTTTCGCGGATACGCGCGTATCTCATTGAATGAAAAGACAATTGGGAAAACAGTCAAAAGCGAGCACAGTAGGTGTGCAATTATTTTGCACAAGTACCGACTCGCATTAATATCAAAGAATACGCCGCCGCTTCTAACAATAAGAGATTCCGCGACAAAGCGTGCTCCGACTTCATCAATGACTTTGTGTGTCGTATATTCTTTTCTCCTTCCGCGCGCGTGTCGTTCTTGACATTATGCGTCGACCATGTGCGTACATTTCCGCTTTTCCGAGGGCATAATGAACCGCACATGTATGGCGACTTGTATATATATTAGAAAGTAAAAGAGCCATGAAGACAAGTATTATATCAAACGCACACATACATGCTTCATCGGCATACATCCATTTTCAATTTGTATGCGATATGCAAAAGTAATCACGTAATAAATAAATAAATATATATATATATATATATATATATATATATATATATATATATATATATATAAAATTTTGTGATGAATCTTCCTGTTAAATTAAAGACGAAGATCTTTTTACGATTGCACGAAGTTCAGATTTCCAAAGCATAACGTTCAAATCATTTTATTGACGATTTAATTTAATAATATATTAAACTCTTAATAATATAAATTTTTTAAGTAATATTGCTAAAATAAAAATGGAAAAAATTCTCTATCGCTGAAATATATTTTATCTGCTTAGAATATATTTTATACTATGCATATATATTTTGCATGTGATATAGTAATCGGTTGTTGAAATAAAGAGACTTGTGCGCGCACACCGCCATTGAGTATATATGTATCTATTACACAAGCTGTATCTCAATCGAGATAAAACCGGTATTCTTCGTGCCAGAGTTCCAGGTTGCCTTATGTTAGAGCTATTCAATCAGTGTATGCGGTTACGATCTTTTTATTTTCCGCGGTGTCATGTATGTGTCTATGTGTGTCTATGTGTTAGATATTCATTATGATTACATATTCATACTGTGCTACACAATGTAATTCGAAAATCGTGTATACGTAAAAAGCGTATTTGCGAAAAGAAAGATTCGTCTCTCCTATGTGTCTTGTTTGTGACAAATACGCACGTTTAAGCCATCCTTATCAACGCGCGGAACATTTTTAGCAGCCTAACAAAAATAATCCGTACGAAATTGTTATCAGGAATAATTTCCAACATATGGTATACCGAACCGCTATAGATCATAATTAAATTTGATTGAGTATAATCATTGAAGTCGGATATATAATTTTACTACTAGAGAAAAAAAAAAATAAATCACGATATATATATACCATCATTCGTCGAAGTAAATAAGGAAAAATTAAAACGTGTCGTAATACTCAGGTCATACAAAGGAATTCAATAGCAACATGAGAAAGAGAGAGACATTGAAGTACAATATATTTAGACGTTATACAAACTTTAACGCGCAGTATAACAATTATAACAAAAGAATTAAATCAGACGCTCCCTTTTCAACCGAAGATAGGCAAATGAAAAGATAACAGAGGAAACTATTGCGACATTCGATATTCAATCGAGGATACTATGGGTGCAGCGTTTCCGTTCTAGAATAAAAGAGATCAACGACAAAATTATGATGCAACTATAGATCAAATTTATACAATTATAGCATCATACAATACGTATATATTACTGTATTTACATTTTATTTCGACACAGTTAACGTTAAGTGCTAAGCATACTTGTGACGTAAAACTTCAGGTAAGTTTTCCTTGGAATAAAATTAATTTAATTTATTAAAATTCTTTAACATGCATTCGATATATTAAAGATTTTCCAATTAAATCTTCCTTGATATATACACCGGGAAAAAATCGACTCCATGTCCATTAAGATCATGTCTACCAAGATCGTTTAAAAGTCTAAGATTGTGTACAAGGGGAAAGGCACACAAAACGCACTTCGTATAACAATTCAAATATACTTTCGAATAATCGTGCACGCCTAAAGGACAAGTATTGTATCCTGGTTGCCTTCGACGACAAAAAAAGCGAGAAGGAAAAAGAAAAGGAGGGCGCAATTACAAAGTCAGTCGCGGGAAGGACATTTCGCGTAAAAGCTAGTTGTTGGACTCATACAGTAGACCAGTTTGGCTCGATACACTTACTAGTTATTTCCTTATTGTGCAACAGCTTAAATAATCACCGATTATTATTCGTATAAACGAGCAAGAAACACAGACGGCGTCAACGACGCTGTTACGCGCGTTACACAAAAAAAGATCGAGCGAATGAACGATTGTCCTTCGACGTTCGAGAGCTTCGTTCGCGCAAATATATATACCGACGCAAACTTTCCACTCTCATGACCGAGCTCATGATCGAAGCATCACGCAATCAACCAAGCTGTCGAAAATATCAAGTGCGCAATAGCTACCTAGATTTATTATTATCCTCTCCGCTCTGTATATAATCATACATTGCTATTTAAAAAAAAAAAAAGATATCGACAGCTCTACGGAATGATTTAGGTAAAAGGTAATTATTTTTCACTGCGACTGTGTGTCATATTGGTATGCAAATCATTTCGAATGTTACATCTCTATCGTGTAACTCGCATATATTTCTAAAGTTTCTTATTTTAATAACTTTAAATTTACATCTCTCATGATTAAACGTTGCGAATAAATCAAAGATCCTTTTACGATCGTGCAAAAAGATTCAGATTTTCGAAAACTAATAGTCTGTTTTAATTTTTCAAAATTTTTCAACCATTTTTATTTAATCTTAATTTTAATTTTTCTATACTGTTATTTTGTAGCTTATTAATATATTGAACATGAAATTTGTCAAATAATGTTGTTAAAACAAAGATATAAAAAATTCTATTACTTTTTATGAAAAATTGTATAAAAAAATTCTATTACCAAAATATACGCTTTCAAATATGTATATCCTTTTTACGATATCTTGTATATATGCTATATTATCTTATCTTATGTGCATTTTATGCATGCTTAAATAACTTTACATTTTAGAGAATATATCCATTGGAAAATTGCGGGCATTGCGCGGTTAACACTTCAAAATTATATCACATTACGAACACAATATTAATTTTTGACAAGAAGAAATGGCATGTAAAATAATCTTATTGTTAGAAGCACATATAGTTTGTCTCATATAAGTCTGCTTTATGTCTATGACAGTATGTCTAATGTCATATATGCATTATTGGTATATTGCAGTCTTGCTGTCTTAAGAGAATCGTTGTGTAAAATCTTATTTTTTGTTCTAAGAAAAATTAACTTACTGAAAAATTATCTTAAATAGTTTCTGTTTAGGATAATTTTATGTTTATAAATCTATAATATATATTAATAGTTCTCCGTTTAAAAATTCTAAACTCTTTGTATGTTACACACACATTTCTTCTCATAAGAAAATATAAAAATACAGCGATCTCTTTGAAGACTCAAAACATAAACAAAGTAGTAAACGCGTCTTATATAAGTCTCTATTATGTACATTTAATGTCATACTAATGTATATTTATCATAGTCTTATTGTCTTGAGTGTTAAATCTTTTTTATATAAAAATTAGTATTTTATAAAAATTATTAATTTTATTATAAAAATTAGTATTTTAAAATTAGATAATATCTGTTCAGAAATTGCCAACTATTTTTATATGTTACATACATCTTTCTCGCAAGAAAGTGTGTAAAAATATGATGATCTTTGAGGACTTGACATAAACAAAGCAACCCAGACAGCACAGAAAAGCCAAAAGACATCTTTAAAATGTTTAAAAGACAATAAGACGTCTTTAAGGTGTCTTTCTGTCATCTTTTAAAGACTTCTGCTGTCTAGGGCAATAAACGCGCCATATTTTCGGAAAACTTATTTCTCATCATTACAATAGAATTTTCAACATTTCAACATTTGTGTCAAATCCTTTTCAATATATCAAAGATTCCACATGTCACTTTTCACAGCTTTATTTTCATTCGAAAATGAAAAAACATGTTTACGTTTTTTATACACTGGAAAGATACTTTATATATATTTGCGCGAAATGATTTCGAGGATTGATAACACAAATTCGAATGTATGGCAAATTATTAAAGTCATAATTGAAACTCAGATAATTTGAATTATGTTCCGATTTCGCTTTCTCTGCGTGTGTATTAAATATACTTGCACTTTTTACAACTTTTTATATACTTGCACTTATTAAAGAAATCATTTTTCTAACATGGCTTAACACATATATCGGCATTACAATATTTCACTCACCGTACTCGATGTAAATCCTAGATTATCATGCGACATCCTGCAGGATGGATCACAATATATATATATATATATATATATATATATATATATATATATATAAATAATCAAGTTCTCGCCGAAGGGTGAATTCGCATATAGCAGGAATGAAGATACCGAGTGAAAGGGTTGGACAGGTGGGAGAACAGGTTGACGGGAAACTGAAAGAAAGAGAGAGAAAGGAAAATTATATCGGTGCACAGAAAAAAATCGAATGATCGCGAGGAGATTTAATCTCTGAAGGTCCGTTGCATTATTCGCCGTGATAGGTACGGCCGCCGCAAGTCGACTGATCTGACTTAGCGCAAAGTATTATTTATATAGCAACGCGCGGCGAGAGCACATGTATGTGACTCGCGCTCGCGGTATATCGTATATATCTTTATATGTATCATCTCGGCGGCAAGAACCGCGGTCATTCAGCCGACCGATTGATTGATGGATGCTATGAGCTTAGGCTATAAGCACGTGGACACCTTACAACGTAGTAAATATCATCCTGATTCACGATGATTATGATTTTTCAAATTCGCGTAGCGATATCCTCCGAAAGTGAGCATTCAAGTCACCGAGTCACTCGATTATACTACGCGCGAATATTTTGTTTTTGCATTTATTTGCATGCACGATATAAATCCTTAAACCCTAATAAGCGCGTATAATGTACTCACGAGTATATAGAAACAAGAATGTGAGTAAATAAGTATACGTATAACTTTGGAACATGAATAATTAATTTAATTGTAACGCATTGTAATTAAAAATAGCATTTTGACAATGTTTAATTTTTTGAAAGAGGAGAAAGAGAGAAAGCTATTAGAATACAATATAATAGAATTTATTAAATATATAATATATATAATATATTTAATATTTAATATAAATAAATTAAATTTATATATTAGATTAAATTTATAATATATAAATTAAATTCATATATTTAATTAAATTTATAAATTAATATATAATATATTTATTAAATATATTATATATATATATAATAGATATGAAGATACATTTTTAAGGGCTTATTCCGTGTATGTATATTAATCATTATTCTTTAAAATAAAGAGTCGAATTTCTTTCTTGAAAATATAAAAATGTAAAGATACTTTGATGGCATACTAAATATTATATATATATATTTGTGTGTGTGTGTGTGTAATTATTAATTTTTCTGTTTACTTTTGAGCAGTTTAACTAAATCTTAAGGACTTGGAAAATATTTTTATGACGTAAATATTATTTCATATTATTTAAAAAGATATTTATGATATTATTATATATTTTCTTTTCAATTAAAAGTTAGATCTGAGCTTTATTAAGACAGTTTGATATCGCATTTAAAAGTTATAGTTATTTAAAAAATTTTTCAACCAACAACTTACAACTTTTGTGAATGTATGTATCGTACATATGGGCTTTGTATAAACGAATAATTAATTAGTTTAATTTGTGCGTTCCCTTTTAAATATTATCCGAGTTATATAATATTTTGAAATTGGTCTCACGTGTTAACATAAGACATTTGTGATAAAAGATGCATATTTATTATCTAGCATTCATAATATGCCACTTTCAATCCTTTAAACAACATTATTTTCGCTGTATATTTCAAAGTAATTTGCAAGTAAGATAAGAACGTGAGATATATTGTATGAAAACAATTAAATATACGATAAATGTGGAAAAAAACTAACATATCAATAAAATTTGAGATGTATAATATTTCGAAGTAAAAATATTTTAACAACGAATATTACTCATTGCAAAATTTTTTCCTTCCCTCCGCGCAACATTAATACATCTTATAAAGTAACGTGATCAAATATTGATTTGTTCTCGTTTCTAAGTGTTGATATAATTGCAATTTTTATCTCTCTAAATGCTGACATCATTTAATTGATAACAAAAAAAATATATACCGATCAAATTTTTTCTTATATATTTTTTATCCAATTGTTTTTACGTAAATTCTTTAATTTCGTATCGCACACGGATTGTTGTATATGGCATACAATAGGTTTAATATTACATGTTAGCTTTTTAAAAAGTTTTCTTTTTTTATTCTTTTTTTTTTATATATAAAAGCATTTATAGAAATAAAATAAAGGATTTTGGATCAAAATCTACAATAAATCATATATGTCATTTTGATTTTAAAATCAAGATACCAACTTTTGAAAAACATGCATGCTCGTCTGACTACTGACCGAAACGTGACTAGAGTACTCTATTGCACATGCAATAATAGATATTTTTAACTTTTTCCTTCTATCTTATCTTTTAGTTGCACAAGCAATTTGAAAAAAAAAAGAAGAATGAAAACACGACGCGCGCGTCATTAGTCTTTTTAAAATTATTACTTATATTTTCATTGACAAACTAATCGAAGAAGAATTTATTCGTTGAAAAGATAATCTTTATTTGAAAGTTGATACTTTGATATCTTAGCATTGTATTTTACATTGCAATACCCACGCGCAAACATTCCGAAATGTATGACGAAATACATTTTATGATATAAAGGATTAGTACAAAAAAACAAACACACACGCATAAATGAAACTGTAATGGAAACTTTTGTATAATTGATAATGGTAAACTCTAATATATGCGTGGAAAAGTACCAATTTGGATAGCCGCGTTCCTCTTCCACATCTTTGTTCATAAGTAGAGCATAGACGTTACAAAGGCTGTGCATTATTATGTCAAATCAGCTTTTTATTATGTTTCTTTGTCTTTATTTCTGGAAACATAGGAGTCGATTAACATATTACAGAGCGTTTCGCGAAATGTTTGCGCTGAAATATGAAAGCAAATAATTATCTTTTTATTTATATTAACACAAAGCAATAAAAATAATATTTTGAATGGATCTCTCATTAATGGAACGGAATGTTCTTGATACTTGAAAAATGATGACTCTCCGTCAAAAAACGTCGTATGACGGCGACACGACCATGAATCTTTCGTGTAGGAGTAGCATATAAGGTCGATGAATTTGATTGAATCACGCTCGTCCTTAGTCTTCGCAGTTCACCTTCCAAATGAATATTGCACGTGAAAGTATATTAAATATATATATGCGCGCGTCGTATAAATTAAGAATCGCACATCGCTCATTGGGATGAGACATGTATTTCGAAACATTTATCTCTATTCGAAATAGATATATATAAAAATAAATAGCAATTCAACGAATATGCAGCTTAAAACAAAAAGAATTTATATAAGCATATTTTATGACTTGGTATAAAAATCTTATATATAAATCCACTCTTTTTATATATATTTCGTTACACGCATGCAAGGAAAGTTCTTGTTAGAATAAATGTATATTTGCTGAATTAGATATCTATGCTAATATGTTTCTGAGTAATAAATGTTTACAAATCGGTTTATAACTCTCAGTTATAACAAGATATTATCGTAATTATACAGTAGTTGTTCAAGTAGTTGCAAGCCTAAAAGAGAAGAATACACATAAGCGATTAATAAAATAATTTTTTTTTTCAAACGCGCTGTTTATAATACAATTCATAATAGAATATGTATGTCATACATATTCATTATTTTCCTAAAATAGCAAAATGCGCGCATATATATAAAGCTTATTACAAAATTACAAATATTTTGCTCGGTGTTTATATGATGATATATATATCATTTGTTTTATACCTAGAGAGAGAGAAATTGATTTTATAATTGGAATTGAATGTTTGACAGTCAACATACGACAGCTGTCGATTGCATAAGTGTCAATATCATTTTAAATGAAATTAAAAGATTATTTGGGCATTGATACTTTTAATAATTTTTGGCACACGTTTATAATAGCTAGAATCTAGAAATCATACTAAAATATATATAAAAATCTTTTTACATCTTAAGAAAAGATATAGGGAAAGATATTAAAAGAAAGGAATAAGGATATAAAATTTGATGCACAATTAGGCTGCGTTCGGAAACATTAGCGTGTGTATATCAGCGATGATGTTTTCGAACGCAGCCTTAAAGTGCCTTGCAAAAAAAAAAAAAAAAAAAAAAAAAAAACTATAGGGGCATATTCTCCCGCACATAACTATACATAGTAGTTTTCACATGTACCTACATATAAATGATTTACGATTTGTTTAATCTTTTTAATTTATACAGTTTTTTGCCTTATTAATTATCGATATTATGGAAGCGTTGCATGCAAAATACAATGCTCACCACCTATGCCTGTTATAATTCCTTCACAAAGATCGGGCAAAACAGTATCGCGCGCATGATAGATATAATATTTTATATATTTTACAAAATAATAAGGATATCAACAATACATATATATATACACATATATATGTATAGCAATATAATATTACATCATCCCAACTGGATACAAAAATTGAAGGCATTAAACATAAAAGTAACTAATCAACCGTTTTTATGTTTATTTTCAAGTTATACAAAGAACTGCTCCTAAATAGATAAACTTTATTTGCAAACTTTATATATCCAATTATTATACAATTATTATATAATCAATGCAACATTTTGTAAAGATAAAAAAGTTTATAGAAATTTTTGGAAAATATCAGTATATATAATCACATAATGATAAATATGTGAAATTAATTTTCTTTTAAAATGATTTAAATCTTTCTAATTTTAATCGCACAAATCAGAGATCAATGCCATTGATTAAAGTCTGTTTAGAAACATTAAGCTACTTTTATCCCAGTGCCTTCAATTCTTGACAATAAGCTACTCGTCCTTTTTGTTTCTTTCAAAACTTCGCTTCACACATATAGATATGTATATGTGTATATATATTTATACATATATATATAGTACGCATGTACACATATGTATATCTCTTAAATATTTAACAAACTGTATGATTTAAATTATACTTAAAGTTTAGGTAAGATTCTTTCTGAAAATATTTAATGGGTTTGCAAAGTACACGCTATATATATAGCCGCTAATGTTTGTATTTTATGTATAACAGATACAATCCCCAAGTGTTCCTCTTGCTGCCACAAAGGTATGTAATTAATGTATGGTAGGAATCAATAATTGTAAAATATAGACACTTGAGTTTAAATCAGTATTATATCAGGATCCTCGATATCTCCTCTCCAATTCCCCATAGTAATGAATTATTGTCACCTTTACCATCGATTATCAAATTTCCTGTCGCTCTCTGTAACATAGAAAGCCATCAGACTATGATATTGCTAATCTTAATAAATTATTGCTAATCAAAATTAAAAAAAAGATACATAGTGTTTAAACCAGTTTCAAGTAAACTGAACATGAATATAATAATTTATGAGGTATTGAAATATCGTTACTTCACAGCATATTAATTAATATCTATGTTTTTAAATATAGCCAATCAATTTATTTTACTGTAAAGAAAAAAAATAGAAATAAATATATGATTTAACCTACATTGTATTTTAATAAAAGGCACACATGATGTCCTCTCAGAGAGTGTCCGTATAATGATGCAGTATCGTCAATCTGTTCCACAAGTGTGAGATTGCATTTGCGGCAGATAATATTTAGAACCATATCAAAATCCAGAGAAATTGTTACTTCTTTTCTAATCTTAGATATTAATTGACCGCTTTTGAGAAGTTCCGTAAGTATGTCCTTATGAGAAAGATGTCCGACCATAAATTTGCTACACGACAAGTGCACGGTAAAATCGAGCTTCTCTTGTTCCATGCCATTTTTACTTTCGAACATGTAGGTTAGTGTACCTCTAAGTCTCTGAGCAAACGTTACGTCCGAGACTAGAACAGTAAACTGAGTTTCTTTACTAGATTGCAGAGGCAGTTGGAACGGCAGTTTTATCCCAAATTCATCTTCGGGCTGGAAAAAGGGTGATAGAAATAATACATACTTTATACAATAATTAATCTGCAGATTAAATGATAAACTTAGAATATTCATCAACTTACATTTCTAACTAATTTAAGTAACGATGTATCTGGAACATCAAAAACTAATTCTTTCACAAGCGGCTGACCTATATTTGTTATGCAAATTGATACAATAACTTTACTTGTGTCGTGAGGGATTTGCCTCAATTCATATGTCATAGAAATGACCTTATTCTTGGCCAATTCTTCATAGAACATATTTTGTTGTACAGAGTTCGTATTATACTCGGAATTCGTAATATCGCTCTTCAACTCTGGTAATATCTCTTTCGATGGAGTGGATATTCCCGCCGTTTCCTCATAATCCAACGATTTATTTTCTTTCTTACTTTTCGACTTTTTCGATTTTCTATGTTTCGCATCCCCTTCATTGGACTTCTTATGTTTGTTTTGACTCTTTGTCTTTTTGCGTTTGCTATCTTTCTGTAATTCATTGGACACTTCTGTGTATCCCCCAACATCAGGAGACTGCACTTTCTCAGGAGACGAATTACTTTCCAACCATAAGTCAGATGATTGATTATTCACTGCTTGATCATTTAATTTGTTTTCCATGGCATCCTTGATTTTTCTTTTAGACTTTTTATGTCCCTATTAATATAAAATGAATGAATATTATTGAAAAATGTTCAAGAAAAAAATACATAAATAGATATTAAACAAATTCAAATTATATGTTACAATATCTAATATAAAAAAAATTTACTTTTTCTTTTTTGCTTCCTTTTTCCTCAATCTTCTTTGTCGTATCATTTTCAATAACTCTATGTTCTAAGACAGGCAATCTTTCATCCTCTCGTAAAGGCATATCCAAATCGATATTCAAAGCTCTATGTGGATCATTCGCATCTACTAAATCGTAATCGTCACTGTCACTTATTTCTGCACCTGGAGGTAGTTCCCCTATACCAGTATTCACTATTTGCAATGGTAAACTGTCATCCAGTTCATCCTCTTCTGCAGATGCAGATTTTTTATCTAAAAACGATTCAGCATTAAAAATTTCTAATTTTCAATAGAATACATTTAATAATATAATATTATATATAAAACAAATACTTTTACTCTGTTTCGACTTCTTCTTCTTTTCATACTTTTTATGCCTTTTATGACTGCTATCTATATCTCGACATCTATGCAAGTTGTTTGAAATTTTTAAAGAGATTGGGATGTCTAATTCTGCAACAGGAATGTTCTCGAAGTCTTCGTATGCGCTCGACGAATTGTGATATGATGTAGATGTCTTAAATGAGCCTTTTAGATAGTGAGGATTATTTTCTTGTTCTAGTTTTCTCGCTTCACGCCTCCTTTCAAGTTCTTCCAGTGACGGTTCGCTCAATTCCCGTTTGGAGTATGAATCATTCGGCTTCTCTGCCTTAACAAAAATATCATTCATATCTAAATCTTCTGAGTCTGAGCTCTCTGAAGGTGGATCATTGATCCAGGAATCTAAATCCAAATCTTCTGGTATTGGAACCTAAAATATATTATAAAATTTTATATAATAAGATATAAATTAATAGCTTATATTATGGACATTGGTTGATGCATACAATTTTTCTTTGAATTTATACAGATAAAATCTATCTTTAAAAAAAAAATATAGAAAGAAAATATACATACACATTACTAATCAATACCTACTTTTCTTTGAGCTTTTGGTGCAACTGGATTAAGTTCACCTTCAAAAGCCTCCATTAATTCCTGTGCAAGACCAGGATTTTCTTTTAAGCACTCGAGCAATACCAATGCAGAACTTGATCTTTCTTGAACTTCCAAATCGCCACTACAGACAAAAGCTGCTATTTTGTCCTTCAATCCATAAACCTGTAAAATAAAACCCTATATTAGAACTACATATTTTATTAACAATAGATATATTCACAATAAAATATATTCACAATAAATTTAAAATATCATAGTATGTGCATACTTGTTTCATAAAAACAATATAAAAATTTCATTATATTATATAAATTATATTGTGTTTTGTACCTTTTCCATAATTTCAGTATCTTTTTCTTTTTCTGCTTTAGCAAATGTCGCTGCAGCCAATTTTAATATGTTATGAACATAAACTGCCTGTATATGCCCTGGCAAACTAGAAGCTTGCGATCGCAACATAGATTGTAATGTCGCCAAAGGATCTTCCAATTCACTATTAAAATTTAACAGATTATTAACTATTATATTACGATTAAATTATTATATTTTAAATCGATTAGACAAATCACTTTTGAAAAAATTCTTGTTACCTGGAGAATTCTCCACAAATCCATGCTGCTGCATATAAGACCTCGGACATTGTCGCCCTTGGCTGACCAGTTAATAGATACGAATTCTCAAGCAGTAAGGCACATTGTTGAACCGCATATTTTCGTATAGCTTGTACACGAATTGCTACATCAAGTAACTGAGTTGCTACTAGTGATCCATGCTTGGTGCCTTCCATTCGTGTAAGTTCTACCAATACGGATATGTACCTGTAAATATATACAGTTTAGTTTACTATAATTTATAAAGAATAGATTTAGCATATCGCGAAAATCTGATATGTACCACTCAAAATAGGTAATGAATTGGTAGTTGTTTTGTGAGCAAATCTGAATAATTTTTGAGAGCAATTCATCACGATAAGTGGTGCCTTCAGCTTTGTCCATATGCACCATTAATTTTTTAACTATCTCCATTAGATTTTTCTTGGAAACCATTCCGTACAACAAATCCAAGGCACGCAGTCTTATACTTTCGTCTTTATCATCAAGACATTGCATAATAAGATCTTTGTGAGCTTGCACACTTTTTGGATGTGTCTTCAATATTTTTGACATCGCCAACAATCCCAAATATTTTAAGTTTTGGTCAGAATCCTCTATCAGTATTCTCAATTTCTGGACACACAATTGTATCGAATCGGAATGATTTGGCATACCAGAGGATATAGAAATCAATACAGCTATTACTGTATTGATACATTCATACAGTAAGGACATTGCAGATGTACTAGAGAAAAGAGATTAGTATTATATTATAAATTAATTATAAAACTACCAATATAAAAATAAATATAAACATATTACACAAGATAAACAAAGTTGAAATAAAGATATAAATAAATATATGGGATAAGAGCTCTCTATATATGCTATACAAGCAATAATAACATTACAATGCTTAATGCTTTAGAATAAAATACATTAAATACCTGTGTATCAAATTGGTAAGGGGTTCTATTAACTTTTTGCCAAGCCTAGGTTCTAGAGGTGTCAATGCTCCAAACTGCAAATACAATGTTGTATGTTGCATTCTAAGAAATACTAAATTTTAACAAATTTTTTTTTTGTACAAAGTAGTAGCTTAATTTTCTTACTTTATGAATAAATAAAACGTGAAATAAAAATCAGCATAAATACTTTATATGTAAAATACAATGTAAATATGATTTAATGCTACAAAGCGCTTATTAATACAAATATATTACTCTCAATATGCATAAATTGCATATAAACATACATATATATAAATATATATACAAAATTTCAATATATGCATAAAAAAATTATGTATTGTAAAACCTTGAAATTAGGTCAATTAATGGTTGAGTAAGCCGTCGACCCAGCTTTGGCTCAATCAGAGTTATAGTTGAAAACTGAGTATGACAAACAAAAGCAACATCGCTTACAATAAGAAACAAATATGTGTAGAAAAAATTTTGTACTTCAGATTATTATAACAAAATTATTTAAAAAAATAAAATTACGAGAGCGATTTCGTGTATTTCGTCTTTTGCCAAAAACATGTAAAAAATATTGTCAATTTCCTATTAATTTCTATTAAAACCATGTAACGATAATACTCACCAATTTAATAATCTTG
This sequence comes from Polyergus mexicanus, assembly GCF_030449975.1. NCBI lineage: Eukaryota > Metazoa > Arthropoda > Insecta > Hymenoptera > Formicidae > Polyergus > Polyergus mexicanus. The sequence continues at coordinate 11,657,574 of NW_027223321.1, read as the reverse complement.
ATAAGCATCCAATTATTTGTAGATGTTGTCATTAGCTTAAAAAAAACAGGCGCTAAGCTCAAGTAATTCTTTGGATTTTTTCTGGCTAATTCGCAAACTACGTTTACTGCTGCACTTTGAACACCGCTGTCCGGATCTTCGAGTTTTTCCTTCAGCCTGGGAAAAGCTGGTCTCAAGGCCTCAGGAAATCTCAGGAATACTTTATACATCATTAAGACTGCTTTCTTGCGCAAGTATGGCTTTGTAGAGGTCAATAATGTCATTATATCGTGAACCAGATCTCGCGCTAAATCCGGACTAATAAAGCAAGACAATCCACTTAGCGCTAAGCCAGCATCGTACTGATTTTGGCTATTTAAATCTTTACGAATCATATTTGTCGTTAACATCAATAGCTATAACAGAAAACATTAGTAAATTACAAAATAGCTAATTTTCCCTATATCTTTAACAATTTGCCAAGTACTAAATACAAATATTGTATACTATATATATAAATAAATCATACATAATTTTTATTTTATTTGTAATCATCTATTATCATCTTCTTTTAGTTTATACATTCATTTAATTCTAAATTGATGAATATATATAAATACAAAAGAAGAGGACAAAATACAATAAATTAATATAACAATACTATAAATGAAATTATAAGAAAAATATACAGGTACATGATTAAATGTTTAAAAAAAAATGTTCACGAAATATATCTGAAACACATATTAAATTTTACCTCTATATCTGCATGAAAGCTCTGACTTGCAGCAAGATAGCCAATTCGTTTATAGGTGAATTTTGCCGATGACATCACTTCTATTATATTAAAGCCAGCCCAACTAATATCATACCCCAACATCTGTAGCTGTAGAGTATAAGAATAAATTACCTCTACCAATACTTGAAACAAATTGAATCAAATTGAACACCAACATAAAAACTTACATATGTTAACTTGGCCACAGCGTTTGCTTTGACCGCCACATTATCTTGCCTTAATTCTTGCTTGATCTCTTCGATGCATTGCGCGATGTATTTCGCCTAATATAAAAAAATTATAAAATTTCTTTGTTAAATAGAATAGATTACAAAATGAAAAATGGAAAAAAAAAAGGTTAGGTTAAGACATGATAAAGATCTCAGCAAAAAAGAAATCGCAAAGCGGAGAGAGGATCACCTCATTTTCCTTGTTGTTTCTAATCCCGCGCACCAGATCCGTCAGATTCTTATCGAACATTCGTTCGAAGTTACCTTTTACCTTGCGGAGTGCCATGACCGCATTAAAAAAAAAAAAATTAAATGCCTTGCTCGCGATATCACTTTAAAGGATCCGTTCTCGCGCGCATTGATGAGACTCGTGTCGGCTCAATCGGACGCGGCCCTGATTAATTAATTGCAATTAAACGAGATTCGTAAGCATATCTCAATCTCCCGTGTAACGTTCACATCTTTTGACAGATCGGGGCTGAATAAGAGAGAAGGGCTACATACACGGAAAAGCATGTCTATATGAAATATGTCAAGAGAGTAGGCAAACATCTATCTCGCGCGCATTCACTCATCGAGTATGTAATCTTATTGACGTGTCAACTCTGTTGCAATGGGCGCGTTCAGCAGAAAAAACCGTTCAATCGAAGGTGATTGGCTCTTACTTTTAGAACCAACAAATCAACGTCGAGTGTTGACAAGACGATAGCTGAGCGCTTTCCAAACTCGGCCATTGCTTGATCGCTCCAATGAAAGTCCAATTCTCGCAAACCAACATCTATGAAAATTCGATTCGAAATGAGTATAAAATTTCATATGCCAAATAATGTATTGTAAAAAATATGTAATATGAAGAATTATTTTTTGTCTCAACGAAAACTTCTCGTGGCTTAATTGATGTGGCCCTCGCACACTGAACGCGATGAGCGATGAGTAGTGAGTAGTGATGGGCGATATCCAATGAGATTCTGCTTTTTCGGAAAAGCAGAACTCTCATTTTAATTTAAAAAAGAACTTTTTACAAAATTGTACCATAATTTTTTTTAATATATCATAATTTATGGCCCTTTTTTAGGTTGAGAACACTGGTCTTCGTACCCTGTGCCTGTGCCCGAAAATGTATACCTTGTGCTCCATCCACATATCTCTTATGTCCATAGGTTAGTGTTTTTAATATGTTAATTTAATTGTGATTTCAATGCAGTTAAAACTAATTTTACACTGCAAAGCGGAAAGGGCTATATCGTAGTCTCAATTTATTTAATAAAGATATGCAGGATTATCAAAATGTAGCAGAAATCTGGAAATATAAAAAGGAAGATAATACGTGAAGTCTACGGCATTGATGATGATAAAGAAATATTGGATGCAATTGAGCTAATTTTTGATGTTAAATCTTTTCCGTTTGACAGGATACATCTGAGAAATCCACCAATCAAATATAAAATGTAAAGAATACCGTGTCGTTGTGAGTCTTTTGTTATTTAGACACACATGTGGCGATTGGTTGATTTCTCCGCAAATATCTAAAGAAACCTTTAATAAAAAGTACACATACAAATTTATATCTTATATAATTGCAGAGCCCCGATGATCTCGCTAGCTTTTTTTAAACGACAGATATATCCTCCATTTCGTATTCAGAGACAAAGAAAGAGAGAGAGAGAGACAGCGAGTCGCCGGACGATTAATCGAAAAATCGTCAATATAATTTATAACTGATTGTGAGAGACCTTCGGCAACTCGTATGTCGCATATCCATACACGCTCGACTGTTCTTTGTATTGACCCACCCACTTCCCCATTCGCGGAGTATTCGTCTCAGATTGCTCTCAACTTTCGTGGCAGATTGTCGTCGGAGGAGACAAAGAGCCAAGTCGAGCGTCAAATATCTACCTGCCTGCCTCGACTCGTCGTCGAGTATCGTCGAGAATCAACGGATCGATCATGCGGCAGCGCGTATTGCGTTTCTGTGCGACGCGTGGTCGTCGCGGGAACGCAGCGCCCTGAGAAAGGAAGAGGGATCCGCGAGTGAGGATCTCGGACGGACGGGACTGTCAGATTGATCGCGTATTCATTCGTCTGGGCGTCACTGGAGGCGTATCGGCACGACACATTGTGGCATGTCGTATGTCCCGACGACGTGCCGAGAGGTTGAGAACCGCTCGATTTTGTATATTAATCTCCCTCGTCTCTCCTTCTCTCTTTCTCTGTACGTCTCAAATTTGCACGATGGAAAGACATGTTTCTCGCGGAGCACCGTGCAGGTACCGCATGTCTCTCGTGTCATGTGCTCGCTCTGAAATTCGATCCGTTTACACATATCATGAGGTACATTAAATTGTTTCATCTCGATGTCACGAGAGACCATTTCATCGTACAAAAACTCATCAATGCACTATGTAATATTAATTAATGTGTAATATCGCTACAATGTCTTCCGTATTTCGTTATAGTTATTTAACGAGGAAACTTTTATTTTGTTTATTATGTATGTGTATACAAGTTACAATTGTTATAAATACAATTATATATTTTACATAGAAACGCGCTTATATTTTATATATTGTGTTTTCTTATCTTACAGATAACTTATGAGAGGTGAATGTTCTATCCTGGACGGAACAATGACTTCGGGTTACTTTGCTTTGCCAATTAATATGGACAGAGTATGCAGGATTTGTCTCACTGAGGGTACTAATCTATCACCGATCTTCTCAGCTAATCAGGAAGTAAACAATTTCTCAGGTCTGTCTCAGAAGATACAAGTCTGCGGTTCAATCGAGATACATGAACAGGATGGATTACCTTCTTTAATATGCGACGTTTGTATTTATAAGGCGAGCGTTGCGCACGAATTCAGACAGCAGTGTCAACATTCCGATACAAGATTACGCATGTATTATAATAAGCCTGCTAAATGTAATATCACGGTAAATATCATTTTATCATTGTGTATATCTGTGTTGACATATATAATATATATGCATATATTTATATATATATATATATATATCATTTTCCAGGATTCTTACACACAGACGGATCTACAAACGAGATTTGTGCTATCGAAAAAGTCAGATCATATTGAGGAGGATTATTTTGTGAAACAAGACATGCAAGTGATCGCAAATCCACAAGAATATATCCAATCCACCGACTCGTTTTCCAGAGGCGAAATCAATCTAAATACCAATCAGATTCATATGTCAGACGACAAACTGTTTATATGTTCTATCGGATTTGAAGGGAATAAGGAGGAAGCAAAGGATTCTTGCATATCAGAAAGCGAGGTTCACCAGATGACAATTGTGCAGGAAGATGCACAGGAAGATGCATCTAACATTATGAATCTACAAAATAAAGATGATGAGATCAAGGAAATTGATCAGTATGTAGAGAAAGACAGTACAGAACAGGAGGAGTTTGTCAGCGAGAATTTAGTCAATGATAATGTGGAAGAGGAAGAGAGCATCCCACAAAAACGTATGTCCATGAGAAAAACGAAATTAGCATCGATTAAGACATATAGCGATGACGAGATTGGCGACAATTATTACGAGCCGAGCAGTGACAGTCAAGATTCAATGGAATCAAAGTTTAAATGCAAGGTCTGTTCCAAACAATATGCTACGCAAAAAGGTCTGAAGAAACATTCGCTGGTCCATGAGAAAAAGTACAAATGCAACGTCTGCTTAAAGATGTTTTACAAACAGGAAAATATGGAGAACCATCAGAAGATACACACGTCGAAGCCGCACGCGTGTCAACTCTGTCACGCGTCATTTTCGAAAGCCCAGAGTCTCGTGAGACACCTGAAATCTCATACAGAAAAGGTAAATGATATGATCAAGCAGATCAATACGAACGAGCGAAAGGATACTAAGGAACCGAAGAAAGAACTCAAGAGTGAAGATGACACTGACGACGAGACTGGGCCTGCGAACGAAACTGATGAATTTGAGAACGCGCCCGAGTTGTACAAATGTGAGATTTGTAATCAATACTGTTCGTCTTTGAAGAACTTGAGGAGGCATGCCCTTGTGCACGGCGATAAGAAATATTCTTGCACCGTATGTAAGAAATGGTTCTTCAGGCCGGATACGTTGAAGAAACACGCGGAGAAGCATGGACACGGATTATTGGACAATCTGGCGGATGACAATAAGTTGTACGATTCGGATGACGACGTTATGCCCGTTAATAACACAGTGGATCCTGTGCCAGAGAGCGAAAATGTCAAAAGAGAGGAGAGTGATGAGGAGGGGTCCGGGGAGTACAAGTGCCAGCACTGTGATAAAGTCATGGCCACCAAGAAAGGTCTGCGACGGCATGTGTCAATGCACAAACCAAAGGCCGAACCCGTGACCTGCGACGTCTGCAGGAAGGTTTGCGCTAGTCAGGCTCGTCTCATCCTCCATCAGAGAACGCACAAACCGAAAGAAAAGGTGCCACGCGAATACCTATGTCACATCTGCAGCAAGGTGTATCCGAGCAATTCATCCCTCACATATCACATGCGAACTCACACCGGCGTTAAGCCGCACGTGTGCAAGACGTGCAATAGCGGCTTCACGACGACGACGAGTCTGGCGAATCACATTCGTATTCATACGGGCGATAAGCCGTTCGTCTGTCACGTATGTAGTGCCGCATTCGCCGTGAGTTCGGCCTTTCGCAGACACCTGACCCGACACACCGGCGAGGCAAATTATTTGTGTAAAACGTGCGGTAAAGCCTTCAAGCGGCTCAGCACGCTGAAGGAGCACACATACACCCATTCTGGCGAGAAGCCGTATGTGTGCAAGACATGCGGCGCCGCGTACAGCCACAGCGGCAGCCTCTTCGCGCATCAGAAGCGCTGCCGCGTCCAGTACGGCGAAGTGATTGTCGACGATCATAATCATCATCATCACATACCCCACTCGGTCGCTCATATTCACGTGAATATGAATAACGTGAATAACGGAGCAGGAGTGCGACCGGTCGCTGTGATAGGTCAAATGTTCTAAGAAAGACCTAAAGACTTTTAATGTCATTGGCGAGTAACTATAACAGAATGCTACTGACACAGCTGTAAATCCTACGTGTTGAAACAACAAGTGTGCGCACATGTAGAAATACAAATCACACGTCATCTGTAAATATACATACAGTTCTTTTTTGACAATGAGAGAAACATTCTTTGAATATACCTTGCACTTACAAGGCTGTTGCATGCTAGTGTTTTGGTTTTAGAAACACAATAAATCAGTGATGTCATTAAATTATAAATATAATGACGTTGACACATTATGAAGAACGAAGTTTTCCAAATAAAATATAATAAATTGCCATTATTAAAATCGCGAACTATTTTTTTATTATTTGTGATGTCATAAATATAATCATATAAGAATATATGGGCGCTGCATATATATCAATATATCATATGTATATATATACATATATATTTTTATATCTATTCACACACACACACACACACACACACACATACATATAATCCAGACCTTGTTGTAACACATATTATATATAATAGTTGTTTATATTACTGCATTATTTAGAAGGAAATAATTGACATTTGCTTTCATTTTTTTTTTCTTTATCAGATCATTGATTTACTTGTCTATTTTTAACTTCATCAGACTTCATTCATATAATAAAATAAGTGTAAAGATAGAAAAAAATGGATTTGGTTTTGATAAGAAAAATGTACAAAAGTTCGATTGTGTGAAATTTGAAATTCATTAAAAACACATTTTGTTTCAAATTAAGAAATTTGTATGCAAATATATATAAATTTTTTATAAAGATGTACATAAAAAAATACGACACCATTATTAACTTATGGATTCTTAAACTGCTCAAAAATTTCAGTAGTTGAGATGTGCGGACATAGTGATGTTAGAAGTGTACTATTAGGTTTCACAATTTCTGGACTATGACTGTCACGTAAATAACAACTGGATGAAAAAGACGAATAAATTTTATTGAAAAAATTTAGTCATACATTTTGCTGTCAAAATGCATCACAATTAAACGATTGATAATCATACATATTCATACTATATAAATTTACATAACAATAAATTAGATCACACAAAAATACAAAATATATAATTATCGTGATATTCAGATATTATCACAAAAATTAGTATGTCACATTTTTCATCTTAACAAACAAAAATTTAAAGTTATACATATATTTAATATCTAATAAGCGGATATATTTTTGTAAAACAAATTATTCATTTTTTAAAATATAATGAAAAAGACAAACCCCACTTAAAAACATGTTCAGTAAAAACACATATAATATGTATTTTCAACAAAATATGTTTAAAGCATATATTAGGATATATAGACTTCTTTAGACTTTTAATCGAATGGATTATTAGATTAGAGAACGATTTTATATAAATTGAAAAAAATAAATAAATGAGGAGTGTACAAATATACATACATAGCGAGACTGATCATTTTCATTTAAATATTTAATGATATACACAAAGCTTGTAAAAATCTTATTCTCTAAATAATAAACGAAGTAAAATTTGTATTATAAAGATCTTAGTATTATTATTTTATTATATTTTTTTTGTGTTACTAATATATATAGAAGTAATATTCAGCCGATAATTCTTGTCATAACATGGATCTCTCTGTCTTATCACATACAATTAAATAGCTTTTTAAAAGTCAAAGTATATATTTACCCAACTTTTTTTCCCACAGCGCCTATATAATTGTTTCAATAAATCAGATATTTACTAACATTATAACAGAATTGGAAGAAACTGTACATCTGAATGTAAGTTATTTCAGTTATAAACAGCACAGCATCCAGAAAAAACTAAGAATAAAATATCTTGTAGGGTATATAAAGAAATTATACAGAAATGAGCTAAATAACAAACAAGAATGCATCTAACCAGATGGCAAGTACTTTGCATTATACTTGATTTAATACAAAGTTATGAAAAATATTGGATATATAGAGACATTATATATGCGTTTAAAAATACGCAAAATGCTATATTTTTTCTATTATATATATAATAATGAAACAATAATTTTTTATAGTACTGTATAGTCATTGCAAAGTGAATGCGTGGGCGGAGCCCTTCCCCCTGCACGTCCAAAAAAAATGATTTCACCCAAACTAATTTCCATATTTCTATAATAAAAATTCGGTTTGATTAGATTAGTTTTTTCGGAATATACAAATCACAATAAAATATAAAAGTATATTTTATAAAACTGTTATATTTTTAATTGATTATATGTATTTATGTATATTTAGATATATATATATATATATAAATACAGATATATTTTTTTCCTATTATACATCAAACTTGACCATTGTTTTTTTTATGGGCAAATTAGTAATTTCTTATATGAAAAAGTATATCATATATAAACAAACTGTTATTTGTATTTTTTCTAAGAACTATCAACATGCGTAATTTCTACTAATCTGATCTAATTATCGATATAAGATTATTTCTTATGGTTATTTTAAGAGTTTCTTAAAATATTTTATTAAAATATATTTATATATATAAATATTAATATACAAGAGTAAGAACCTTACAAGAAAATGTGTATGTGTGTGTAAGACACTGTAAATTCTGATACATATTAAAATAATAAATAAGTTTCTTGCATGTATTAAAATATCAATATATTTATATTTATATTTAAAATTCTGAAAAGATAATTAAGGGCCACATCATAACGTATACATTTCTGTTATAGATAATATTTACTATAATATTAATATTAAATTTCTGTTATAGAAAATATCTACAAATTTTCAAAATTTTTTTTTTTTTTTCTCTTTAATATTTGATAACGCCGCCAAATGGAATTTCTTGTTCTCCGAAGAACTTTAGCCAAATCAGCATATTTACGTTTTTCATCAAGAGTGGGATTATTTTCTAAGTGATCTATTATCATTTCATCTTCTTCGGGTTTAAACCTAGAAATTTTAATTAAAAAGTCAAAATACCGCTGCTATTCTATAAAAAAAAAAAAAAAAAGTTTATATATATAAATATGTTTTTTATATTACCTTCTATGTACATTATTTTCATATAAATTCCTAAATCTATGGTAGACACTGTATAAAGTTCTATTTGATAAACCATCAGCTAAGAATTGTACAAATTTCCGCCTTTCTGTAGTATTACGCATATATGTTATTCTGCCATTAATTCTTAATTGTAAGAATGGATGAACAATTTTTATTTCCCAATTATGTATCTATTTTAAATTAATTTATTGTAAGCAATTTTTGCATTTATAATATATATGTGTATAATAAGAAACTTAAATTTATATAAACAAATATACAATCTTGTTAAAAACAAATATCAAACAAAAATTATTTTTACATACAAACCTTACAAAATGCTTTCCAATTAGTAGCAATAATGTTATCTTCATCAAGAGAATATAAGCCCTTCTTGATTGGTACTATTTTTTCAAACTTTTCTATTTCCTGTCTTGTTGGCATATGAGATCCTGCACGTGTTTCAATTTCATGTTGTGGTGGCACTGTATGTCTCAGTTGCACACGCAAATTATACAATTTCTGCAATAAGAGAAAAGTAAATATATAGTTATATTCGACTTACAAAAATTTTATTATGTATATATATATGCATTGAATTTCTTTCAAATTATTACTATCGAGTCTGATTGACATAATCTCTCCGCTAATGCCATTTGTCGAGCTAAATGCGTTGCATCGCTGCAATGTTCCTCTTCTATACCCTCATCCTCCGATTCGGCCTCCTTAGAAATATTTTCATTTTTTTTCTGCATATTATCAACATCTTTAGTTTCATATTCCATTCCGATATTAATAATCGCTAATAACACAATCAATTTTTCCAAGTCAGTCAATTATATTAATTAATTTTAAAGAATATTATTATTATTATAAATAGAAATAAATAAATAAATACCAAATTTTCAACAACACTGTATAAATCATAATTTGTTTTAAATACCTATTTTATAAGCTAACAGCTCTTTATATACGCATATAGAGGGTCATATATGCTAATTAAATAACGAACCGTTCTACTTACATTTTAATAAAAATACACTTAATCGATGCCGTTTTGCATAAAAATACAGGTTTAAAAAGTAAAAATCATCGCTTATTAAGCCAAAATATTATCTGCATATTACCTTTTGTATATACATACGTAAACTTTATTAATAATATCTTTCGACTTTCAAATAAACGAAACACTTTTCAAGGTTAGAATTTTTCGACGATACAACTACAAGACGGTGTTTTTTTTTTTCAACTCGATAAAGGTCGTATTACACTATAAGTTGCGGGCTCGATTGTGGTTGGGCATACGTTTGACAGTTGAGGATTGACCAATCAGCTGGCAAGCTGCCTTCGTATCCCCAATCGGAACCGAGCCCTAGTGTAATACGGTCTTTATTACGATTACGATTCTTCGGGAAGTGGGAAAGAGGAAGTGGGAAGTGGGAAGGATAGTCTATCGCATTTTCATCGTTCAAGATTATCGTGATTTATGATAAAGTGCGCATTAAAACAAAATGGCATTATTCGGGGCATTGCCCGTCAGAATTGGGACAACGTCCAAGATCATCTCACGGAGTGTTCCAGCCGTGTTTTATCATGTGAATGTAAATATAATCAATTTATGTGTTCGTCATCATACCGGTCCTCTAACCTCTAATCGCGTTTATCTTGCACGCATCGATTTTTCTTTTAATTATTATTATTATATCTGCATTCACATAAGTCTATTTAGAGTTCAGCGTTATAAATGTAATCCTGAAGATGATCACAATTTTATTCGTTTTGTATTAATATTGCGTTTTAATACTTTAAAATTGATTTAAACGGCGTTAAATGGTTGGTATCAACACTTTGTAATATCTCTCTCTTATTGTTAGAGAATATTGTTTTTTATACATATATAGCAGTTGTTGTGCATTTCGTAGAGAATAGCTGTCTTTTATTATAATTCGAGATATATTGTTCTATAATAGCTTTGTTTGTTTATGTGATGTAATATGGCGCAATCTAATTCTTGTCAATATAGATCGATTTGCGTCACTTCGTCATCACTGACGTCATCCTGATGCTTTTATTTTATTTCGGCTACCATTTAAATTACGCATCATAATCGATTATTTTAAGAAAAAATTCAATATAATATTATTTATAAATTATTATGCTTCTGAAATGACGGGCGAATATTATGATTTTACGACATGACAGGTACTAGATCATTATGAAAATCCGAGAAATGTTGGTTCATTGGACAAGAATGATACACAAGTTGGGACAGGTCTTGTAGGAGCCCCTGCCTGTGGTGACGTGATGAAACTTCAGATTAAAGTTGACGAAAATGGCAAGATAGTTGATGCTAGATTCAAGACATTTGGATGTGGCTCTGCTATTGCTTCGAGTTCTCTAGCGACAGAATGGGTCAAAGGAAAAACAGTGAGAGATGTTTCTTACATAATCTACAATTTATCAATACAGTGCTTAAGAGAAAAATACATATATTTTCTCTTTTATTATTTTTTTAAATAAAAGCATATATTTTTATAAAATATTCTTTGTATAAAATCTTATAGTTTTTTGTTTAAACTTTCTGTTTTAACTTTGTTTCTTAGGTGGATGAGGCGTTGGCGTTGAAAAATACTGACATTGCTAAAGAGCTTTGCCTTCCTCCTGTCAAGCTGCATTGTTCGAGTAAATATACATGCTGATCTTAACTAGAATCCTTTTGTTTTAAATAACAAAGTTTTGAAAAACTTTAAACAACTTTGTGTATGAATAATACAGTATTATCAGAATAAATAAAATAAAAAATACATTTTAAAAATATTAATAGAATAAGATTTAGATTTAATGTATGCTTGATTATATTGTATATTAAGATTTCATGATTCAAATTCTGATTTTTTCTTTTTCTTTTAATTATAGTGCTTGCCGAGGATGCAATTAAGGCTGCTCTGTCAGATTATCGCATCAAACAACAATCAAAGGAGAAAGAGAAAGTGCAAAATGAGGCAACCAATATCGCAAATTAAAAATTGTGTAATTATGTAATTATGCAATAGTAAAAAAAAATAGATACGTTTACACTTCTTTTCTTGTAAATATTATTTATTACTCTATATAAGATTATATTGTAATATTATAATTATCATACTTAGACAGAGCTAGGAAAATAATATTTCTTAGTCTATTATCTCTTTTCTGAATATATATTAATGAGATGATATAAAAAATGTATCTGTACTTTGTACTATAATATTTTGTTAGATGAAATAAATTTATTTAATTAAACTTTGAAGCGGACGCATATCTCATCATCTTAATACATAGCGATCAATCTATATTCATATTTATTATTCGTGAAATATATTGACTTCATTATTCGTTGTATAAGAGAAGATTGGAAAACAGTGGATCTTACGTCACGTGCGGTGACTGACGCGATAAATAGCGTGTGATCGATATTGTTATCAATGAAAAAGCCACGGGGGCCATGTGCGACGACCTAAAACTGAGTAACTCGTAAAACACGCACTTTGTGACGCGCGCATGTTTTCAATCTACGGCGGCCTTTATCCGTTGTGCTGACACGACGCGATCGCCTTCTGTGAAATACCCCCAGCTATGTTCTTGCGTCGCACGAGAGATTTATTTTTTGCCTCACAATTATCGATATATGTTATGTTCTTTTTTATCTCATTTTGTAAATTCAAAGTCGAATTTTCGCTTCCAATCCGTCATTTGGAACTGAATAGAATATCTCTTGACAAAATTGTCAGGATATTCTCTATTTTTGCATTATAAATAATTACAAAGTGTATCGAAGAAGTATATTTAGTGTCCTGCTATTCTTTATCATCCTGTTCATTTACTTTCTTCATAAAAATAATCCTCCCTGACATGAAAAAAATAAGAAAAATTATACATTTTCATAATGTTCAATATTATGTATTTCTGTTAATTATACTTCTAATGTGCCAGATTCTAAAAATCAAACAACAAAATCCGTTAAAAAAATTAACTGGATATAGTATAATTGATGCTTCATTTATTTTATATTGAATTTATTTAATCTTTTTCTATACGCGTTCGAAAGAAATTGGACTTTACGGAGAAAATATAGTTTTCTTCTTTGAATCAGCAGTTTATATATTTTGTATGAATTAATCGAGGTGAATTGTTTGACAAATTATTGTGAAAATCTGACGAATATTAAAGCATTGCAAGATTGGAATCAGTGCGACGTCGCCTTCAATCTAATCGCGAATAATGTACTTAATGATTCCTTAAAGTGATACAACAGTGAATCGTTCACTTCGCAGATAATCCATTTGATAACAGTCCTCTCTTGGCGCGGAAAAATGTACATTTATTGCAATACTTCTAAGAACAACGCATTAGAAGAATGTCCGTCGTAGAGGAACGGTTGTTCTCTCGCGAGGAATGCCACGGACGATCTCGGTTAATTAATTCTGGCTCATATTTCTTCGCCTCTCCCTAGTTCATAATTCTAGTCGCAATACACAGGATATTTCAAAACAATCACATACTTTTAAATCAAAAAAGTTACATGTCGTAATGAGAAGAATGACGACTTTTTGTTCGATATTGAAAAGCAATGCTCAACTTTTTCTTTCTAAACGTTAAAAAATGTTGACGAATTTTTAAAGTATAGAGTGATAAATAAATTAATATATTAAATGTATATAAATTAATTAGATACGATTTCGTATTCTCTCTGAAAATAAATTATTATAGTATTATTTTTCTTATTCTTTAATTAATTTAGAATAAATTTTATTTTTTAATAGTGTTTTTTAATAGTAGCTTTTTTTCTTCAGCTTTTATTACAAAGTTTAATATCAAAAATCAGAATAAAATAATATAAAATCAAATTAAATAAAAATAGAATTAGAGAATATACTATGCGCTATATACTACACTCTAATGTACTATATTAAAATATTATCTTTTCTCAAATTTTTTTTAACTAAATATATATATTATACAGAAAAATTTTGAAATATTTTTATTATTTTATTCTCGTCTTCTCTATTTAATTTGAAAAACAATACATTGATGTGGGAACTACAAGTGGATATGTGACATCAGGACAGTGACCATTGACTGCGTTCCTTGTCTTACGCTTGTCACAACATCAATTGATGCTTAATAAGAACGAATTTATTTACTGCGTGTATTGATGATCGTGCGTTTCCATTCGGTTTACCAGAGGAAACGGCTAATTAATTAAGTCGCAACCGTAAGTCACAAGTGACTATTTTATTTCGCTTGACATGATTACCCGCGTTATGGTATCATTCTCTCGTTTATCAAACTCGCTTATCGAAAGATATTATGTCAGTGAGAAAGAAGCTTCAATAAAAATTTATTCGAAAACTTTATGTATATAAAATATATATAGGTAACACACGCTGAGCTTATTTTATTTTTAGATTTAATTTTTATATAATACGCATACGTAGTAATAATCGCCAAATTAATCAATCCTTTTTTTAATCTTATATTGATCTTAATCTTCTTTTTTATACATACATATATTGGTTGTATGAATGATTGACGAAAATCGCGTGCGCGCGTGCGAGCATAATTATATAATATTGTTACATAATTAGCGTGAATTATTTTCGATCATTAGCTATCTTTCGAGTGACTTTATCGCAGTTTCGTACAAAAATAATATAATATAACAATTATTGTTTTAGCATTTTATTACATATTGCAATCAATAACATGTATGGTATATGATGTGATACATTCAGAGTATTTTCGTGGAAAATTTTTACTGTATTATAAAAATTTGTTATAATCTATTTAAAAAATTAATTAAGATACAAACAATATTTACACTTTTATTTTCATGAGTTAATCAATGTTGTAATCAATATCTCTCGATATTAATAAATATATATTAGAAGAGTTTTGTCTTTGAACATATTTTATTTTACAATAATGATGCTAACATATCAATAATGAATCATACGATCAATTCGTGATAATATTATCTCGATCATTGGAGATGCAAAATTTGGCATTCTACAAATTTTTGCACTCAATGACGAGATGTATGAGATATTATCTTACTCGGAGTATGAAATAATACTACATTTTGAAAGACGTCTAAATAAGCTGTTAAATTTCCCGAAATCGATAGATAAGCTTGATGATTATATCTATGATTATACTATCGATTATACATTTGTGAATTATCTGCTTGTATTTTGTCGATTTTACGCACATATTTATATTGTTCTATATAGATTATTTATATATAGTACTTTAACAGATTCACACACATATACATACAGAGAAATGTTATAATATACTTATAGATTAATGCTCTTATCGAAGAGTAAAGAACTGTCAAGTTGCAAGATATAGAATTTATCACAAAGCTGTCAAATGCTTAACAGTTTCATCAAATTCATATCATAATATATACAAGTAAAAAAATCAAAGAAAAATATAATTATTACAACGCTTTTATTATATCATTATCTCTTAAAACATAACAAGCAAAAAAATATTTTTGAATTCAAATGTACAAGTAAATTTCGCAATATATAAATATACAGATCTCATCTTTTTTTTAGACTTACGACAATTTTGCATCCGCTAAGGAACTATAATGTCTCGCTAATCTCGTTTCCTGATGTTAATTTTCTTGTTAACTAATTTTACAATTATTTAACAAGTAGTAACTATATAAGTTAATTTTCTTGAATTCGCGGGATAGAATAGTCAGCTGTCCGCGCGCGATGAATATTAAATTTACAAGTGATTAAATGTGATGACAAATAACTTACGCCGTATGAAATCCTACGCCTTGCGCGCTTTGCGTTTCTCGAAATTTTCCATTCCCCCATTGCTCTCCTCTTCGCGTCTGTTGGCTTGGCAAGGTCGAAACTTGGACGGTTAAACGGACAAAGACGAAATCGAATTCGATAATTTGGCACGCACGTGGTGAAAGTTACGAGAAGTAGCCTTTCTTGTTATGGATATTCATCTTAGAATAGTAAAATTTAAAAATGTGAAATTTTTAAACGACCTTCTTCATTGCTTTTTAATATCTTGTTTACAAATAAAGACCTATGGAAATTTACCGTAGCCTCTGTTCCTTTTGCTCTATTTGAGAGAGGGAGAGGGAAGAGCTCCTAAGAAATGTGATGTAGACTATATTACACACATATTATGTAAAATTTAGAATAATAGTTCAAAAATATTTCCAAATATATGAGTATGAGATAAACAAAATAATAATAAATATATATGGAACTTTTTTTTTATCGCAAAAAAATTATAAACAGAGATCATTTTTGATATAAATTATTATATACGTTATAAATTTTGATAATGAAAAAATGGCATTGTTTTTATTAAAAAAATTATAGCCGCAACTTTATCTTTAAACTTTTATACGCAAGTTTGTAACAAATATTTTTAGTATTATGAAAAATAAAGCAGTAAATTTTGGAAAGAAATTTTTCCGACATTAAAAACAAAATTCATTTTACTAACGCATTTACATACGTATATAAAATTTGTTTTATTTTCCAAAATATTGAAAATAATATACATATTTTTTTTCTTTTATGTAAATATAATCCTTATTTCTCGAGAAAATAAATCTGGAAAATTTCGGCTGATCATCTAATTGACATCTAGCAAATATTTTATAATTTTGATGCTGATAATTTTGTTTCCTGTTATTCTTATATATTTATTCTACTGTTGTCTCTACTATTTTACTCTTCTATTTTTATTTTTATTTTGCTTCACTTTCCTTATTATTTCAAAATACTATATACATTACACACATACATATTAGACACAAAACTTACACATTAATTCGTTACCCGCAGTTAAAGATATTTATCAGCAACTGTAATTATTGATAAATGCGTCTAACAGCGATAAGGCATATGCTGGTGCAGGATAGTGTAATTTTCTATAATTGCTAAAATAACGTAATTATTTTCTATGTAATGATTAATGTATTATATATCTCTAATATTATCATATTATATTTCTTATATCTCGGTATTATCTTATTGATGTATTTTCGATTGAATACATATCCTTCATCTACTTATCTGCTTCGATTTTTAAACAAGAAAGGACCTTGTGCTACAGCCCTGACTATGTTACTGTATCAAGAAAATACGTGTAATGCGTCCTTATTTTGCTCGCGTACGCGGGAACGAAAAAAAGAGATACATTGTCTGCGAAAAATAGAGAGAGAAAGAGAAAGAGGGAGACAAGAAAAAGAAAAGAGACCGATCATGGACCACTGTGACGTGTGACGGTCGGCTGTAGTATTGGCGCGCGCATGCGTGTCGAATAGAACTGCCGGAGAGCATGACGTGGAAGGGATAAAGCTCTACACTCTATGGTGAGTAGAAGCATGGGGAGGGGGAGGAGTTGCGAGAGGAGAGGGAACACTTGACTCGACGCCCCTGCGTCCTGTATCATGACATGACACACAGCTGATCAGTCGGCTCGTAGCGCACGTATGTTGCGAGCGTGTAAATAGACAGCGGGTGCGTTATACGCGGGGGAACGGAATGACGACGGCATTGTGACGGCAAGCGGCGGGGTTCATGTACGTGCATCGGTGTCGCTACACGTTCTCTATGCGTCAGGAAAACGACGAGGACGACGAAGACGACGAGGTAGTCGGTAGACAGCTTGAGTGGAGATATCGCCGCGACGAGACGATTGTTCGAAGGCGAGGGCGGAAGAGGAACGGAACGACCGGGTCGATCGACGGGCCGACGGGGTCTATGACTGGAAAGGCCGCGGATGGTTGTGCGAAAAGAGGAGGCTGGAGGAAGCACGAGGATCGACGGCGCCGTTGCTGGCACGCTCAGGTTCACGACATAGGCTCGCGAGGACCTCGCGAAAACGCAGAGCGCCGTTTGGAGCATTGACGCGCGGTATCCCCGCGGTGTCGCGGTATCTACGTATTTATCTACCTATACTTATCTACACCACTGTGAATATTTGTCCGGAGCACGCGCGCAACGAGTGATAAAGAGCGTATCGCGAAGAAAGGGCAGATAGATATCCAGGATAGAAACAGGAAGCAAGGAAACGCGATGGCTGTTGCCCTCTCTTCTCTCCTTTCTCTCATTTTTAATTCTCTCTCTATCTCTCTCGCCCCCGGTATCTTTTCGTTTTGCATTTAACTGTCACATTACTGTGTGATAGCGCACATACACGTACGTTATATATATATATATATATATATATATATATTTCACATATACATCATCCAATAGTGGTGTGATTGGCCCTCGCGTTTTTATCTCTCCCAGCTGTGTGTATGGACGGCCGCGTGTGTTGTTTTTCGTGTGTTTGTTTATTCGCGCGCGCGAATAAAGGTCGATGACGATGCAACGGGTTCAAGATCAGGACAATGGGATCAACATCAAATTTGGCTCGAGTAAATCCCGAAAGGGCGACTATAGGCTGGTGGTATCTCAGGAAACCGACAACAACAAGGACTGTCTAAATGGGACCAATAAGTCAGGTGAGCGATGCCGCGAGTTTATTCAATATTATACTATAATATTCGAATATAAAATGCGAATCCCGTTGATTCTGTCTCCGCGCGACAGATCTTTCCCCTAAGAAATTAGAAATTTTACATTTTCTAATATATTTTATAGAGCCAATTTCTTTAAAAACCATTTTTTACAGTTTTTCACATATAAATATTATATACGATTTACATGAGCTTGTCATTTATGTTGAATAAAAATATCGAAATTTTCTAAGAGAAAATTGTGTTATATTGCTAATATAATATTAGTACAAATGACGTTACGCTGATATATACAATAAATAACGGAGACATTAATAAGTATTGAGAGAATCGAGTTTGCTCTCGCTCTCGTTTCGAGAAGGATTCTTATCGTCTTTATCATCGGAACGCGTCGTGATTTTTGTTAATTCCAGCATTGTCAGCTGGAATTACTGATAAACATGCGGAGGTTATCGTTAGCATGTTGTCCTTCCGCTTATGTTAGATATTTGTATGTTTTGTCCTTCAATTTTTCTAAATAAAATGCATAAATTGATAAACATTAATGATAAATATTATATTACGTTTTCTCTCTTATGTTTTTTTCTGTATGTACAGGAAATGTATTTTATTATCGATAAAAAAATATGATATAGAAAAAAGTTGAAGGTTGCAAAACTAAGGTTCAACTTCTTATAACGTTAATTTTTCCGCAACAATGCATCTGCAAAATACAATTACATTTTTAGATATAAAACTGGAATCATTTTTTTATATATATTATAAATGTTTGTGTTTTTTTTTTTTCATGTCATATATTTCTATATATAATGTGTCTTAAGATAAGCTCGTAGAGATAATTTATTTTTCGATGACTTTGGTTTAATATTTTTTTTTTGTAACAGAAAACGACGAAAAGAATCTCGATATAACGCAAAAGAAAACAAATAGTTTCATTAAAAAAAAAAAAAAAAAAAAAAAAAAAAAAAAAAAAAAAAAACTTTGCACGTTGCAATGGGAAAAGTAATGCCTTTTGATTCTTTTATCTAGCTATTGTTTTCTGTTTCGAGAAAGATATCCTCTATTGAAATTGCTAGAAAAGAATGAAATTGAATTCCAAATATCCTTTTTCACTTTCCCTTAAAATAAGAATATAAATAGTTTATATTATTAAGTCATATTAACAATTTCGATCTTTGAAAACGACTGATCAATCAATTATAATCATTAAAAAAAATTGCGGTTTTTAAATCAGCGAAAGAATTAAAAAAGCGCAAAAATATATTTATTAAATCTAAAATATCAAAAATATTCCATAGTGATATATATAATGCTCGATATGTGGTTCGTACTTTTATTCCGTCTCTTATCATGATACGACCGTATGACCAATAGTTATCTCCCTCTCTCTCTCACTGTTTCATACTCTCTCACTGTCATCATCTCTTATTTCCTTACCTTTACGATTCATACCATGTTCATTTATAATTTTTTTTATCATGTTCTGTTCTTTTTTATTCTTTTCCATTTTTACGCTTCATCATTCATTTCATTCGGTATCATAGTCACAATTATTGTAAATGGAACTTTTATAAATAGAAGAGTTAAATATATAAAAGATTGGCCTATGAGCCAAGAAGCAAATTGAATAAACGTAAAACTGACATATAAACGATTAAAACGCTTGCCAACATTCGGCATCATTGCAAAATTATACAGCCTTCTTAGTTCTCTTAGTTACAATATTCATTCATAGTCAGTGTTAGACGCATGCTTTTATTCTTAACAATTTCTTTCATTAAAAAAGCTCATATAAAGATATAAATTTGCAACAATAAATTACTTAAAAAATTTGGAATTTTTCTGTCTCTTTGTGTATATGTTTTGTTCTATTTTATTTTTCCAACATATTTAATGATATTTTAAATCTTTGATAGATAATGGAAAAAAATATCTTTTTAAAATTTTATGTATGCGGTATAGAAAATAATAATACATATTAGCATAACAAATGTTTATTTCTGTTACGAAACAAAACATATGTAAAAAATAAAAATTTTTCCGAATATTTTAATATACATAGAGAAACCGAAATAAATCTTTCTTTTTTTTGTAAAAAAGGAAAGAGCATATTAAAAGATAAAAAAAGATTTGTTTGATAAAAATTCGATTATATCAATCGGATTCCTATCGATTGCTTATAATTCACATCCATTGTTTGAATGTTCGTATAAAAGCAAGTCAGAATGCATGTCACAACGGAAACGACTTTCGTAGGTGAAGTGGCCAGTATCGTTTATATATTACAATGAAAATACTGATGAATCGTTGCTCTTTGTCGGTGACGAGAAAGATACTTAGAATATTTTGTTTTTCCTTCCTCTAATACATGAACCAGCGATTTTTATATTCATTACATGATATTAATGAACACTTGGGCTAATTTTATGTCTTATATTTTAATCGTCTTTGTAAACATAGTGAAAATTTTAAGATTTTTTTGATCTCTCTTTCTCTATTTACAAGTGCTCCAATTTAGTTTCTATTTAGAAAAATTTCTTTTTATATAATATCTTTGCTGTAAATATCTTGTACGCGAATTGAAATAAATTGCAAGGGGGATTTTGTGTAATATTTTAGCTATTATTTGGTGTATTTACAAAATTGTTTCCGAACTGTTCAATATATTCTAACATTTTTTTTTTACATTTTGAGCGAATTTATTGTACCCAAGAATCTGAGGACACTTGAAGCATCTGATATATAACTTATTGTCTCTAAGTATCAAAGTCTCTTCTACTGTTCATAATTCATTACCATATCAATTTCCATCTAACTACTATTATGAATCTATCTAATTATCGTCACATAATACATAAGAAGAACAGGTATCTCTCGGTAAAATGCATATTGAAAGACTATTTGTTATTATATATTTGCTTGCCTAATTACTGTTATTTGCTCAGGCTTTTCGTGAAATGATTATACAAGATTAAAAATCATATTGCTTAAACCATATTGTCTTTCCTGTATTTTATTTGTCAAATTATATATTGAACAATTCATTGCAATGAATTATCAGGAACAGAAAGAAATTGAGAATTTTCGAGAATTTTTTAATGTCTTTTTCCATCACATTTCGATTTACCTATTTAAATAAATTTATACAAATCGATTTCCTATATATCAGTTCTTAAATTAAAAACAATGATAGCACACAATGACAGACACTTGTCAAGTAAGTGAAGTCTTTTCAAGAGATATTAGACATTTTTTTTTTCAATATAATAATGTTAAGAAATATATTACAAAGTCTACAAATTATGCGCCATTGATTATAGCAGATGAAAGGTTCAACTCACCAAGCTTTTAATAAAACAAATCTTATAAAATCAAATTAGAAGACAAAAAGATAAAAAAGTATCACAGAAAGAAGAATGATGTTATTCTGTATTATTATAAGTTATAAATGACATAAAAACTCTCGAAAGAATAAATAAAAAATTCTTAAGCATATTTATCTTCGATACAGAAAAATATGAAAAGGTAGAAGAGGAGTTAATCCCACCGGACGGAGGCTGGGGATGGCTAGTGCTTCTGGCCGCTGTAATGGTGAATCTTCTCATCCCTGGCACCATCAAGTCCTTCGGAGTATTGTTCGTCGAATTTCTCGACGTATTTGACGCATCACCAGCAGCAGCTGCATGGATACCGTCGCTCTGTTATTTCTTATACAGTTCGCTAGGTAAGAACCGTCGTTATATGTATATATTGTATATTACATCGGTAAATTTTTCGGGGACGTATCCATAGTTTTTAGATATCTTTCCTAGATTGAATTCTGTTGAGTTTTGGTTTCTTCACAACTGTCCTAGTTTTTCGCGTTTGTACAATTCGCGATTAAATATATTTAGATTTAGTCTCATTCGGTTTACTGTTATTCGTATGCCTTATCCAAATTTCAAAACTCTGAGTCATGTGTTTTTACATTAATTTGATTACAATTTCATGATAATCACATGAAAAAAATAAGGTCATCAGAATATATTAATTTATACGTTACATCATAATGCAAATATGGATTTTATATTACATTCCGGTAAAGATAGAAGATGGAAGCGGTTCCAATAGTATGGACTTTGTGACACGCAAAGATTTGCTTGCGTTTATTGTTTCTGTGTGCAGTTTTCTTCGTATATTATGAATCACGTCGATGTATTTAGGCAAACAAATTAAGAATCATTAGTTAAGAACAGACAAATTGTTTACGAGTATTATATTTGATGTGATTCTGAATTATCGATTTGTGTCTTTTTAAGAATGAGAAATCATGGTAAAATTATGATAAAATTCCAAGAATTAGAGAGATAACTGCATGAATAATTTCTAAGAAAATATGGCTGTTCTTACTTGCATCTTCTGATTCGGTGATATCTTATCATTCCAGGCCCATTCTCTAGTATACTTTCGGTCAAGTATTCCTATCGTACGGTAACTTTAATAGGGGGAACATTTGCTGCTGTGGGGATGATGCTGAGCTATTTCGCGAACTCTGTGGCCTTTCTATGCGTAAGGTAATTTCTCTTCTTTCTTTTAAAATATAATTATACTATTTCATCATTATATCTTGCGCAACAAATACCTTCGAAGAAGCAATCAATATCGCATTTTGTTTAAAAGAATAAAGAAATAAGGTAATTTTTCCAGAGTTATACACTAAAGCTAGATTTATAAAATTAAATATTTTATTAATCTTTTGGTTAAAGAAAAGGATGACGAATAATCAAAATAAATATTTTCCATTGATTAAATTGAAAATTGCGACGAAAACTTTTGTCTTGTAAAACATTGTCGAGTATAAAATAATTACATGTAAGCAAAATTATTTTTAACTTATATGTTTTTATATATGATATGTTTAAATAATATTATTTAAGAAAAACCACAATTAATTTTCATAATTAATTTTCAAATTTAAATTAATTATATTATAATTATATGCACTTACTGCGAAAAAATTACAAGAAAATTTTTTAAAAACAATTGCTGAAAAAATTTCAACATTACAAAGATAAAATGCAAATATTCGAATGAATCTATATTCGGTATTAATAAAGATGAGCGACGATGTAAAAGAAATATTTAAATATATTAAATGTAAAAAAAAGTTTTGTGAAACTCAACGTATCGATTTTTTTTAGTTTAATCCATATATAGATATATTCTTTCGAATATATCTCGGGATATTTATTGCGTAGCATATTATTATATAATGCGTGAATATTTCTTATGTAATTTATTCTGTTTCTAGTTATGGTGTACTGGTAGGTACGGGAGCGGGATTAGCGTTTCCTCCGACTGTATATATCGTAACGTCTTATTTTGTACGGCTACGAGGACTTGCCAACGGACTCTGCATATCCGGCAGTGCGTTAGGCTCGATATTTCTTCCACCCGTTTTGGGCTTTCTTCTACAAGAGTATGGTTATAGGTGAGCTTCTTTATTATTTACTTCTTTATTATTTACTTAAACCAATCATTTAAATATCCGATAAATGCTATGGAAATGAAAATGTAAAACATGCTTACAATTTCTATATAATAATAGTTCTATCATTGATAGCCAACTGTATTAGCAATATTAAAAATTTACAGATTACCTGGCATTACCTGTTAAAATATTATCAGGTGATAATATATAATCGATGACATATTTCTTCGTTTGTTCGCAGAGGCGCAGTATTAATAATGGGTGCCGTTACATTAAATGTTTGGGCGAGTGCGTTTCTGTATCACCCGGTGGAATGGCACATGATACCAGTTCGATCTCCGGATGACAATGACGTACATGATGACGAGGAAACCGTCACTAGCAGCCCAGAGCAAGCAACCGAGAAGAGTAACAGCCAGCTATTATCGTCGAACAACTCGACGAGCGAGAAAGCCGCGCCGATCGTACCGAAAAGCGCATCAAGCGTTGCCTTGGAGTATTACAAAAACACACCGGTGCAGAATCGCACGCGAAAGATCAGCGCACCTATTGGACGCGAGATCAGCGGTCAGATGCACAGCACGCCGACATTGCACGCCGTGCCGGAGGGCCGTGGTAGCGTAACCGATTCCAATAAATACTCCAGGACATTCGCGAGATCACCGTTGAATTCGCCCAGCGACTCGTCCTTCAATTACGTCAGCACACCGTATCACGGTAGCACCTTATCGGTCCTGCATCCGGAACGTGCATCTACATTGACGCTGAACGCCATTTCCAACACATTCGCTAGGAAATCGACGACGACCAGCGGGCAGGAGACGCGGCGTAAGGATGAAAAAAGCCAACAGAACAAATTCTTCGATGTTAGCCTGCTCAAGGATCCCATCTACCTCGTCATTCTTATTTCCAATTCCACCAATGCCATCAGCTACACCAATTTTGTCATTCTGTTACCAGCCTACGCCATCTCTCTGGGTTTCGACAATTGGGATGCATCATTGCTACTGTCGATCGTCTCTATGCTCGACCTGGTAGGCCGTATCGGCGGCTCCGCCCTTTCCGACATCAAGATCATGCCTAAGCATTGGTATTTCATTGGCGGTCTGCTTGCTTCCGGCATTTCTTTGGCCATCCTACCCACCTCCAACACGTATGTTATGCTGTCCGTCTACTGCTCTTTCTTCGGTCTTGCGTCTGGTATCTATGTTGGCATCACCGCCGTTATTATGGCCGACATGTTGGGAACGGAGAAGCTTACCTCGTCCTATGGTATCTCGTTGTTCGTCAACGGCGTCATTCAGCTAGTGGGGCCACCCATTTGTGGGATAGTGTACGAGCAGATCGGCAGTTACGGACCGATCTTCAGTATACTTGGCATCATTCTAGTATTCGGCGCGTCTCTTTGGGGTATTGTGCCATTCATCCGACGAAGACAGGCAGCGTTGAAGAAATCCGCCAAAATAGATAAAGTATAGTAGACCAAATAAATGAAAAGTATATAAAATATGACAATTTTTGTCCATCATTACTACTAGACGCTTTTTTCATAGTTTTACGTTTTAAAATCTGAGTTTTAGGATAGTACATATCATATATGATAGAATGCATATATGATAAAAAACTATACTCATTTTCAAGTTTTAAAATGTAAAATTATGAAGAAGCAATTTATATATATAAACGAGTTGCGACATATGACTCGATACTTCGTAAAGGCACACATGAGCTTAATTGCGCAATTGCTTAAAGATGGCCATGTATACACGTATGTATGTATATAAGAGAGAGAAAGAGCAAAAACGTGGCCGAACATTAAACTGTGATGTTAGCGTGAATGTAATGTATTGAAGCTACACTAGCGAAAAGTTTTCGGATCGAGCAAATCTTTGCAATTTGAACGTTTTGCCTAGTCCGATAATTTTTCACATAAATTGTTTATGAGGTATGATTGTATGACTGTCGAATAATTATTAATTATAGTTATTATAATTGATTGCCAAATAGAACGGTAAATGTGAGAAAATCTTACTATACCAAATATCAATTTACTATCAGTTATCTTGAATAATAACCGAAAATTGTGCGTAATTAATTAATACAAATCGTTATATATATATATAATTTAAAACCTATATTTCATTCTCTATAGTATTACATTTTTCATTAGTGAATTGACTGATAAAAGTGATATGATATAATGATGTCTACCATCTTTATCAGTAATTTTTATTATTACGTGCACTGAATGAGAGATAATTTCATCATATCGAGAAATTTTTTTTCTTGTAATATAAAACGGAATGCTGAATATGTGTTTTTATATTTTTGAAGACATAGCTATAATACAAGAATGTCATTTAGTAATAAATTCAGCGTTTTATAGGAAACAAAATTTAAATTTTTAGTAAAAATCTAGTTTATTATAATATTAAAATACGAGATTGAGATAAGCACACGGAAATATAATAAAATGCACATTCACATTTAGTTTATATTTATAATAAAATGTATTTACAATGAAAATGTAAAAAGTACTTAAAAGCGAGAAGTATTTAAAATGATAAAACTGTAAGAAGTTAGCAAATAAAGAAAAATGCTTTTCTATTTTTAAGAATAAAATTAGTAGAAGATATATACCGCTCTTTGAAAACTAGATAAGAAATATATAGATACACATGCAACGATCCGTTTTAAATTACAAGAAATTGAAAAGTTTCAACTAATGAAATCAATTTCATACTCTGTCAGCGATATCAGATTTGATCACATTTACCGCCAAGTATACGCTCTTATATCGGTAATGAGGTAACGTATTGTACAATGCGGCCTCACGCACCGCGTAGTCCATTTTTGGCTACAAAGCGTATTATTTAGGGAAATAATTTTCGAGAAAAAAACTTTTTTGAGAAATCGCTTATTTTCTCAGAAGTAGAAAGGAAAAATATATTTCTATCTTATAACCGAAGAAAGAAAAAATTACCCTCTCTCTGAAAGTAAAAGTTTTGCATCGGCACGAAAAATAATTCAATTTTACTTGAATATTTAGTGAAAAAACAATGGCCATGATTAGTACTAATTGTGCATCGGAATAAAAATACGATGACAATGTAGCATGTACCAATTTCGTTTCTATAAACGAATCTAGTAATAAAGTAAATTGGCACACAATTGTAGAGAATCTATTTCTAAAGATTTAATCGTACACACATATGTAAATACGATCTTACTGCTGGAATAACTAGAATGCTAGAAGAGTGGATCTTATTTACGAGAACTATAGTTATTAAACGAAGACTATGATTCTGGTATGGGTTACACCATTCTCTCTTTAAATTAAGCATGAATTAATGAAAAGAATCTACAACAATAATAAGACGTGATCGTATAAGCAGAATATATCCGGTAAAATGTGTATCTTTATCCATTCTAGCGTTAAAATATCGTCTTGTGTCAAAAGTGTTTTGGTCTTGCGAGTTTTCTTAATTTTTAAAGGAATTTCAATTCGATCGATCCACTTTTCAAACTTTCGAAATCCGCCGGAAATAATGCCTTACGAGTAGATCATAAGTAGTTTGTAAGTAATATATATATATATATATATATACACATATATATTATGTTTATATAACTCTATACATAAATACATACAACAAAAAAACAAAAAAATACTCCAAGATATATCAACAATTTTCCTATTAAGTCTTTATATATTTAAAACTAATTGTTTAAGCTTCTTTCTTTTTATTCATATTATAACATGCATATATTATATATTTTTTTGTTTACATTATAAATAAAAATATCATCTTTTAGAAATAGGAATAAAATTAGTCCAAATTATAATACAAGGCATAGAGAAAATCAATAGCTTATTGAATGATAATTGGTGGAAAAAGCATAGATAACTAGCTTTGCAATATGTTTTAAAATAAGAAAATATACAGGTGTACACATTATCCTCTGTATTTCCAAAAGAAATTTCCGAATTGGACATTCAGAAATCATTAACAAGAGAAAAGAGGATATTTGTCAATGTAAATTACATTTTATCAATATACATACTTTATGTCTGTTTTCTCTGATTATAACTAATGATCTACTAGCGACAACAGTTACTTTTCTTTCAAGATAGTCTCGGCAGCTGGCGGAGCATCTCTGAATTTAGGAAACTGTTCCCATGGGGCGGATAGTTCGAATTTACGGAATTCTTGAGCTAATTCCAATGGTTCAATAACTACTCTTTTTTGCTCATCATCATAGCGAACCTAAAATAAATTATTGATATATATATATATATTAGAAAAAAATTAGACAGAATGATATAAAATTTAATATTTAATGTAATTTTAATTAGATCATAACAAATCTAATTTTAATGAGATAGAAATGATTGCAAACAAGTTCTATACATACATACAATCTTATCGATAAATTCGTTTGATGCTACATAAAATTAATTGATACATTGAATGGAATAATCACCTCAACATATCCACTGAGTGGAAAGTCTTTCCTAAGTGGATGTCCTTCAAAACCATAATCTGTAAGAATCCTACGAAGATCAGGATGATTTGAGAAAAATACGCCAAACATATCCCATACTTCTCGCTCGTACCAATCAGCAGCTTTGAATACACTGTTGATAGAGTCAACAGGTGTCAATTCATCAGTATACGTTTTTACTCTAATACGCGAATTGTATCGCAACGATAACAGGTTGTAGACGAGCTATAAAAATAAATAGATGCAAATCTCTGTTTATATATAAAGTTATATGATGTCAGTTTGTATCACATTTGTATAAAAATTTTTATATTACATATGTGTATGTATATGTCATAAAGTACAATATATAAAGCAAAAAACTCACCTCAAATCTATATTGCCTACTGGGTACATCTAGAGCAGTAATATCTGATAGATTAACAAACTGTGTATTATGGTGGTCTTTCAAAAATGCACATATAGGAATAATGCCTTCAGGAGCAATAAGTAACTCCAGTTCATCACCAGCAGTCAATTGTACTTGTTGTATATATTTTGGCAAGCAATCAGAAATATAGCGACCAAAGTTTATCAAACGATTGACATCAATGTGACTGGGTTTACGCACTGTGGCTATAAAAATATTTAAGATGGAACAATGCTATACATTGAATATCTTGCATGCGTATATAGGATATTCTAGAAATATTTCTTTCACTTTTCCATTAATATCTGCTCCAATTCCTGATAGAAATTGGAGCAAATAACAATAATAATAATTAAAGATATCTTTAATAAATTATAATGTAACACTTTCCCAAAATTTACTTAAGGATATCAAATTACGTATTAAATATAATTATAAAAACGTACGACGGGTCTCGGGTTTTTCAGTATTTTCACTGGCTGTCGTGGTGTTGCATCGTATTAATGACGGAAAAGCGACAGCATAACCTATCAGATAAATGCACACATTATTACATAATTCAATGGAAAATGCCATTTGTACAATATATTCCATTACATTTTGGCGTAGCAATCGATAAATTATGCGACAGCCTCCAACAATTCCTCAATATTAATGTCATTTTCTCACAAAACGTTTCAAATATAATTCTAAAGCACAATTATCAGTGGAACATCATAGTTCCTAACATTTATGATACTTTTTACTTTAGGGTAATATCAGAAACTTTCAGAACCCTAGAAATTCTCTATCCGATGGCCAATCGTAATAATGTTTGGTCAACCAATCAGGGTGGCGAAAATGTAACCTTTTTTTTTAAAACAGAAATGTGAAGTTTTTAGACAAATATTAATACTTTGAAATATTTGCAAAGCCAAATGGATTATGACCTTCATTTAATGATATGATAAGCTTAATATCATCCAAATCTATAGAAGGGCATGTAATTTATATTTTCTTGCATATACATAGGAAAATGTATGAATTGCTATTACAATGAGTTTTTACATTTTTATATCTCAAAATCTCTCAATAACGAGTTATCACAGTTATTGTCAGCTGGACTGGATAGATTTGAAAATACTGTGCTGTTCCAAAGTTTGTAATTCGACGAGAATGGTGGCTATAGTATGCCTCAACTGGTGAAATTTTGCCAAAGACAATTCGAATATTACACATTCGCCTGTATTGAAAGTCCACTCCATTACGATATTTGGTTCTAGCACTCTGTTTATTATACTGTAATTAAATAATAATATATGAAATTATGATCTTTTTATATATAATTATATTATTTAACATAACGCAATATATATAAACATTTTTTTTAAATCCAGGCTTACTTAGAGGAGATTGTAATATCCACACGCCATTTGCAAGAGATCAATTGTGGATTAAACTTTGTTCTTTGAATTAAGCCTGATAATAGATCAGATCGCTTTGGACCATAAATCACAGATGATAAATCTTCTATACAATCTGGAGTCAATCTGTAATTGATACATAAAGATCAGCTGAGAAGTAGAATGCAATCGTTATACAGAGAAGAATTTTAAGAATAAGCTTTATTGTTAGTAATGTATTTACTTTAATTCCTCCAAACATTGCTTGAATTCTACAGGCTTGATATCATGGCACTGTAAACGTAGATGCATTTTCAAAATTGTGAGAATAGCAGCATAGTATTCATCTACATGCTCCTCAGATATATTATATTTTTTACTTATCCGTTCTAATACACCTTCTTCTATGTATTCCAATTCTATTGCTTTTACTGCAACTGCAATTTTTTATGCAATCAACATGCATATGCATGCAATACTATTAGATATATACTATGCTTATTGTAAATAATTTTGTAAATTTCGAGCAGTATGTAATTTATTAGTTGAAATTTGTTATATTTAATTATGTATTATATATCTATTTTAACCTCACGTTGTATTAATGGACGCGCGAATGTCTTTTTTAATTCCGCCAGATATTTCGTCTTATTCCCTAAAACATTTAAGAGTTGCGTTTGAAAAGAAGTTGTCATCTTTATCTTAATGACGTTCAAGTAATTTTGACAGATCTCTCTCGATTGTGATTTTAACTGAATCTAACCTAACTTCGCATTGCCTTGTAGTGTCATCTACCGAGAATCAAGAACAACTATTCGGAATACCCGCTGCTTTTTCAATTGTACATCGAGAAGTTAATCGATATTCTCGATATCGTTGCAAATAGAATTTCTATCGACGATTAGTGATTTTTAATTAATTAGACAACAATTATTATCGTATTTAAGTGAGAAATGGCATAAGTATCGTCACGGATGGAATACAATTGAAGATTGCTGACTTTAGACAAATTTTAGCGAACAATCAGGTAGAATCGTAAATAATTGAAGAATGTTAATGAATATTGATACAGAAACACTCACATCTTTTACGATATCGTGTCATTTTACATTTATATATAAATTTTGACATTTTTTTAGGTCAATACAAGACAAGAAGATTCAATAAATTTTTTAATATACTCGGTTGAAATGATATCAAACAGTAGACCGTGTGGCCTAATGGATAAGGCGTCGGACTTCGGATCCGAAGATTGCAGGTTCGAGTCCTGTCACGGTCGTAGATCATTTATTTTTTTTCTTTCGATGCGTGAAATGTGCCAGATATGTGTTTTGTAAGTCCTTTTATATCTACATATGCGCTATTAAAGTTCTTCCGGTTCGTTCTATTTAATTTTTTTTATACAATATAATGTCTTTATAGATCTAGTAGAGATGAAGATGTAGATGAAGATCTAGTAGAGATAAAGATGTTCACAATACGCAAGGGTAATCTAATTGTCTTTTTAAAATTTTATTAACTGTTTTTAATTTAATTAATGTAAATTTAACCTTCTTTCACTGTAAAATTTATTCCAAATCTATTAAGTACTAGAGCAAGTAAGATAGATGCTGTATTTTATTGAAATTTTTCTATTATTAAATTGTTATATGTATATTATATATTATATGTGTTTATTGTGCACATTTTATTGTACTAAAAATTTTATACAATTTTTGATATTTGATTTATACTTGACTTTTTATATTTGATTTATATTTTTATACTTGATTGAAGATTTGCACGTATATTTGATTTTTCATGAAGTGAGCCATATCTCAAAACATTTCTTTGTATAAACGATATATAACAAGCAATATATATATGTGTGTGTGTGGGCGTTTTATAACGTAAAATGATAGAGATATAGGATATGTAGCGACAGGGAAGGCATTCACATATGTATGTTGGTGACGTTATCAGGAAATATCGAGGATTCCCGAAACATTATTCATTATTCTTAAGCATTTCTAACATTTCCTATGGTATAGTAATGTCATTGTAATTCATTCATTATGACATTGTCGATATTGCGTTTATAACTTATAAATTATACACAGGTGGCATTTGATCGATACAAATTTAATAGCTTTTAACGTTTTATTTCTATTATCAAGATGGATAACAAAATTACTCCATAATCAGATTTCGCGGTAGAAAAGTTAACAATTTTTAAACGATGATTTTGTTTTTGCAAAACAATGCTGAGCATATAAATGAATTTTTATATTAATTGTTATAAAATAAATAAATAATATATATATATAACATAAATTTATATATACTAAAGATATATTAATTAAATATATTTTTAGAAATTAGATATAATATAGAATTTAGTAGCAAAATTATTAATAAATATGTAGTGACTCTTTTTATAATATTTTATTGGTTAAAAACTTTAAATTAATAACGCTGATTATGCTCTACCAGGTATGATTCGTTCGTTGCAAAAATCAACCAAGAACCTTCGATAGCTCAGTTGGTAGAGCGGTGGACTGTAGTTGGCACAATTAGAGATATCCATAGGTCGCTGGTTCAAATCCGGCTCGAAGGAGTTTTTTTTGGTATAATTTTCTATTTCATGATTAAAATATTATAATATTCATTTAAGAAATCTTGTGTGTATGTGTAAAAATAAATATTTTTATTTATATATATAAAAGATATAAAAAAGATTACATTATAAAAAAATATATAATGCATGCATAATATACATACACAAAATGTATAAGTGATTCTCTCTCTCTCTCTCTGTCTTTTTCACTCTTTATATATTATATTAATTTTTTTTTTTATTTTTTATTAAATAAATTTCTTGTTTATTATGTAATATTATGATAATATACAATATATTGTCATATTATGCTCATAGTTAATTACATCGTTTACAAAATATTTTTTTGCAGATGACTATATGAATAGACAGAAATACTACAATTAGTTTCCCATTCATCATTTATTGTATAAAGAGTGATTTCACGGTATGCCATATGTATTATTTACTCTATGCTTCCTCTTAAAAAAAAATAACATTTGGAATCAAATAAAAGTTGGAAAACTCTCAGTCACGTTGATACGTAAGGCTAAAAACAATAAACTATATACATTACATGTATGTATAAAACTAAAGAAGATAGCTTATCACTTGTCATTAAGAGAACTTGTCCACAAAAAAATTGAATCTTTTTTTATTCCAGTAAAAATAGAAAGAACATGGGAAGGAAAAAGAATTGTCTTCGTGTTTCGATACGAGAGCATTGATAGCTTGTTTTTGAAGTTGTAAGTAGGATGAGGATCTCTCTAAATCTCTCGTTACATTTTTGGCGTGTCGCTCATTGATCCTGCCATTCGATGCTTATCCATTTATCTATTTCGGGGATCGGAACCTTGTGAGGGTGCGCCGCTCTTTTTGTCTAATCAGAATAAAGTGAATTAGCCCTAACACGAGACCGCACCTAAATGTTTTTGTTCGCGTAAGCTTTTAATTCCTTCTTTCCAGCTAAGTTTGACCTAGTACCAAGTACTGCGAAGACTAGAGGGCGAAGACTAGAGGGTCGACATAAGGCGTTCGATGTATCGCATCCCCTCTTGTCGTTCGCACAATAGAATTCGTACGTGAACGCGCACCGATTTGTTTCTCGCTTCAACAACTCTCTTTCTCTCTCTCTCTCTCTCTCTCTCTCTCTCTTTTCTCTTAATATTCTGATAAGATTAACTTTCTACTGCAAAAGAGAATTTTCCAACTAATTTGAATTATTTCGAATAATTTAACAATATATATATATATATATTATACCAATAATATAATGAAGACATTATTTTTTTATTTACTTTTTTAAAGATATTTTAAGAGAATTTTGAAAAAGATTTTCTTTAATAAGTTAAGATTCTTATAAACAATCATAATTTTATATGACTTCTTTTATAAATTGTAGATATGATTTATTACATCTTCTTGAAAATTGAGAAAATCTTTCATAAATATATATAAATCCATATTTAAAATTAATTTTATTATATCTTTTTAACCTTTCTGTTATGACAAGGGAATAATGAAATTACCCCACAGAGCAGAGAATATTGATTCTATGATTAGAATATATGTTTATATATACAATATTATATTATATTATATTTATTACAGTGTAAAAAATATTAAAACTTTTGTTAATTTTATTATTCAAACTGTTTTACGAAAAAAATTACAGTAAAAGAATCACTCGTAATAAAAGGGTTAACAGTCGGAAGATGTAATCCGTGTGTAACCCCTACAAATGGGGGTTCCTCCCGCACGGAGAATATCGCGTCTGCGTTGATTGCCACGCGAGTAACAGAGCCCTAGAGAAAGGGTGGCAACACGTGCTGCCATCCTCCTGACGTCCGGTGTTGGGGATAGCGTGGGGGATGGAAACGCGTCAACGATACGTCGCAGCGGGGTTTATCGAAGCGATAGCGCCGTAACTAGTGACGTACTTGCAAAGATCTCATCATGCGAGATCAATTAGGGCATTAGGGTAATTGTGACACGAAACTGTACGTGATACCGGCGAGTATTTTTCAAAACCAATAATCCTTATCAAGTTGTTAAATACAATTATTGTTGACTTAATAGATGACGTAAAATTACATTAAATATCGATTCTATGATAAATATTGTCACGCGTTTATCATTCTGTTTTATTCTTTTATTCTGTTTTATATTAGATTACGTTACGTAACGTTTTTATAATGTTCAACATCTTTTTCATTATTTTTCTTTATTTAACATTTGAAATGTATCTTCGTGTTTTATATATTTCTGATATTCTGATATTATTTTTCAATTATTAATATTTAATTATTTAACAAAATAACTAAATATTGATAATTAAAAAATAATAACGAATAAGTTATATATTTAGTAAAAAATACAAAATGTAAAATATCATTACCAAAAATATTTGGAGACAAATAAAAATTGTAAAGGAAAGGCGAAATGCAAGAGAACTATTTTCAGAAAAATAAAAAAATATGCAGTAATGCGAAGTACTGTTCCTTTAATCGTCGTCGTTATAATGATTTTATATAATTTTTATACGTTTGTAGAAATGTATCTCGTATCTTTTATCGACTGATGTTTGATTTAGCAAGTTACATTTATCTCGAGAGATTAAAAATTCATAACTGAGATATCTTATATTGTATGTACGCGTATCTTTTTTATTTTCTAGTGTCTAAACTATCGATACTTCGATATAATATCGTGAACAGTACAATTAGTAGCCGAGTAACCCTTCTGACGCGCAATCGCGGCGCGTCATCGGACGATGCGCTTGTGCAAACCAAGGACGGCGGAGGTAGGAGGGCGAGGACGCGTCGTGGCCGACTGCGCGCGAACGTGAGACCGTGAGAGGTGAGAGGAGAGAGGAAGAAGGGAGCAACGTCGTCGTCGCCGTCGTCGGACCGCAGCGGCATAGGGACGGCGGGTAGGGGTTGAACGCGCGATGAGGAGTGGGGGGGATCGTGGAGGGTCGTGAACGCGGCGTCGGGTGACTCGGGCGCGTCGAGCGCTTTCTCGTTTCTCGCGCAGTCTGACGCCGCCGGTCGGGACGTGAGCACGTGTGTGTTGCGTCGTCGGTTCCCGGGTCCCCGAGTGAGCGCAGTCGCAAAAATTCGCGAAAGGGGCGGTGAGAGAGGTCACGAGAGGAGTCGCGGGCACGATCGAATCGAATTCAGCGTGAATTTGATAGACGACGTTAACGATCCAGCAAATTTTCGAGAGCGATGACTGATCGTCATCGATATTCGCGGTTCATCGCGCGAATATTCGCGAAGTTAGTCGCGCTTGTGAATCGTACGTAAACTGCCGAATCTGAAAGGAAATCGCGCGAGACTCAACTTACGCAATCCCCCGACACCTGTCCCCGTGCTTGGCGAGTGAGTGACAAAGGGAGCCTCAAGGGAGAACCAGGCAGAGCATCCGGTGGGGCCGAGGGAGGGAGGGTGATCAACGCGCCCCGATGCCATCCTGGCGTCGCGAGCGGTTGCGTGGTGAAACGCGCTAGTGAGATCGTGAGGATGAGTGACGTCGTCGGTCGGCTGTCGCGCAGGGTGAGCAGGTAAGAGTTCCTCCTATTCTACTCTATATCACACCTCGTGTATGTGGAGAGACGCGAGAGACACCCTGATCCCACGACGATCATGGTTGCCGGCGATCAACCTTTCCTCCTCGCTTTGCCCCCCCCCCCCATCCTCCCCCTTTCTCCCCTCTCTCATCCCACATCCCCCTGGTTTCTATCGCATAATGGCGTTGATTGGGGATCGATTGCGGGATATGTAGGAGTGTCGAACGACGCTGTTCTGCAGCTCCGGATGTCCCCCTGTTCACGTTCGTCGAAGAGAGGGTACAGGTCGGAGCCATTCTACGTAGACTGCTACTGTCCAGGCCGGTGGCGGATCGATTTTCGCGAGGGGCGGAAGGGGAAGAAGGGGGGAGAGGGGGATAGGACAAGGGGCGAGCGGAGACGGAAGCAGGGGCGCGCTGTATGCGTGGGCACAGGGATATGTGTGTGCATAACATATATACATACATACACACACACATATATATAT
This sequence comes from Polyergus mexicanus, assembly GCF_030449975.1. Taxonomy (NCBI): domain Eukaryota; kingdom Metazoa; phylum Arthropoda; class Insecta; order Hymenoptera; family Formicidae; genus Polyergus; species Polyergus mexicanus. The sequence goes on along the minus strand of NW_027223321.1, from coordinate 11,620,551 downwards.
ATATATATATATAAAATTCTATATATGTGTGTATGTGTATTTGAGTGCGTGAGGATGACTTCGAGAATTGGTTTGCAGCTCTTGGAGAATTTGCCGGTGAATCGTCGAGATTGAAACGCGTCGTCTCGCTTCCGGAACGATCCCGTTCCTCTTTCGGAATCGGCGACTTCCGGCCGTCCGGTCTCGATCTCGTTCAGTCTCGCGGAGATTGAATTAGTCATGGGATTTGTGGAGTAATAATGTCGCAGTAGTTGCGGCGAACGTATAGTCCGGCGCCGTCCCGTCTCCCGCGACGCGCCGTGTCGTTATCGAGTTAAGTAAACTGACAATTCTCCGGATACAAGTGATTGTAATGCACACGCCGTGCCGTCAGCCGTTACCGCATTACAAGCACTTGAGATATGCACGTTAAAGTCGTAGACGATTCGCGGTATGCATTTCATTGATGTAAACTGCTGACGACTATGCGCGTTCAAATTAAACATGCATAAATGGATATCTCTTCGCTGACATTGTAACTGACGCTATTCGATACGCGAGATTTTGGCGGAAATTTATTATTTAGAATATATAAATTATTTTTTTTAACGCGATCATCCTAAGCGACATCGAATTTTTTTTTCGTCGAAACGATAGATGTGCGTATATACATGTATGCCTGCATTTAAGTATGAGAGATTAGAAGAATTAGATGAAGAATTAGAAAATGTTTTAACTTTTTTTTTATAAAAATAAATTAATCTTTTTTTTTTCCGATTAAGCTATTACGTAATAAATAACCTTCACACTAATATATGCGATAAAGACGATATCGTTACGGAAGAGAAATTTAATAATAATGATTTCGCACATGTTTTCTTTGTTTCCAATAAATACAGTACGCATATATGAAGAATGTCTTCAACTTAAAAGCATCGACGCTTATCTGTTATATTGTTCATCGATCATGCTTCTTGCAATCGATAAGCAATCTTACACTTGATTCTATATACATCTAAATTGATACTGCTTGATATGGTGTTACATGCTTTATCGGATAGAATGATTTATCGCTGATAACAGTATTCACAATGACTCAAAAGTTATTTACTCTAATTTTTTTATGGAAGAAGATTTTTCAAGAATTGCAGTTTATTTTACGTCTTTGATATACACTTGTGTTACGACAAATGAAAATTAACTTGTTAACTTCATACACATCTATTATTCCGATACACATAAGTATTATAAACCATACGAAGAGTCCCCTGATAATAAAACTTCCTTCCTTTGTAACATAGCGACTATATGTTAGGATTTATGGACTTTGTACGTGTCATTTTGTGGAATTAATTATAAGAATAATTAATTGATGTTGATCACTAAGGGACAATTTATACGAAAGATCACACACATACATATATATGAAAAAATTAAATAAAATTGGAAATTTATTGACGAATTTTATTCTACGCTTTTTGATAATCTTCTATTTATCTTTATTACTCATACGTACCATATCACTATTGACATATACCTATACGTAATTCAAACATAGATTATTTTGAAAGTGAGTCGATCTTTTTAAAAGAGGGTTTATCTTTTTAATGTGTAATTATAATTAAATGTTATGTTATTTAAGCAAATTATAAATAAATTCTTCTCACGTTGCATATTAATTGTTTAATTTATCGATCATTAGAGTTATGATAACATAGAGGTATAATAACATAGTGCTCATTGCTGCCGAAAAGGAAAAATTTTGACGTTTCTTTCTACGTTTTACGAGCTAATCTCGTTTCCTGTGAAACAACTGTCAGGCTATGAATCGAAATAAGCGATTTGGGAAAATATCTCGTTAAATTACCTCACGAGCGCATATCCCGGTTGTTGCTCCATTCCGAGGTACGACTGAGTAATCATTGAAACTCGCGGAAACATAACAGGAATGTCGCCTTCGTTCGCGAACAAAAATAGTCGCTGCCGCGTCAACTCGACTTCTCAGTCTACTTTCAAGCCCGTTAGATATAACTGTCACGGCTTGCTCTTAACCCCTTGGGGCGAACCTCTTCTCAGGTTCGAAGGTATTATAGCCGAAGGCGACTATTCCGCTCTCGGAAATAGTCGCGGAAATGGAAAAGTTGCGTGAATAACACTATAATGTAGTTCCATAAAAAATACAAGGGACAGAAGATAATTATCATTTTTCGTAGTTGTTTTACGTTGAATATAGTTTTGGCTTTTAAATTGCCCCATCATATCATTATCTTGAGAAAATTAAAATTAAAATTATAAAAATAATTTATTTTAATGTCTTATGTGTTATTTTATTAAATATTGAGTACGTCGCTAGAACGTTTAATCCTTCAAAAGAATTTGCTATTAATGTTAAGAAAAATTTTTGTAATTTTTTTAAGGCTCTATAAGAGAGTTTTAACAATGTATTTAATTTTGAATAAAATAAAATTTCTTTAACGCATGTGGCATGATAAATTATATTAAAATAGCTTTCTTTGTCACTTTAATCTCAAATTTATCGATATTGTGATGTGAAAGCGAACTAGCAAGAAATCCAGAAGAATGATATTCACTTTCTTGGCTCCAAAAATTTTTTTTTTGTTGGATTGCATTAGTATTTGCAACAGTGTGGAAGAAAATAAAAGTCATTTTTTAATCCTGGGTTTACAAAAAATTTTATACAAGATTTTTTTTTTTTTACTAAGAAGTTATAAGAGATAGGTTTTTATATTTAAAGCAATAGAAGAAATGAACAATGCATTTCTTTAATACGTATATGGTATAAATTTTTTTTTTGTTGGATTGCATTAGTATTTGCAACAGTGTGGAAGAAAATAAAAGTCATTTTTTAATCCTGGGTTTACAAAAAATTTTATACAAGATTTTTTTTTTTTACTAAGAAGTTATAAGAGATAGGTTTTTATATTTAAAGCAATAGAAGAAACGAACAATGCATTTCTTTAATACGTATATGGTATAAGTAATAAAGATATGTACAAATAATGGAAAAATGAATAATGCTTCTGTAAAATGTTAGGTAACATAATTCAGGCATTAATATATAATTATTATTCTTTATAAAAGAGTATCGCAAAGTTAAATTATTGTTTTAATAATTGATCAAGCTTTTATATTCATGCAATTTTTACATCTATATTATTTTAATATTTGATTTTTGCTTTAATTCACATTTCTTGCATTGTAATGACTGACCGATTTTATAAACGCAGTTTTCATATTTGTTCTTGCCTATATATGGTACCTACATATACGCATTTATCACAAATATAGATATTTTAATATCTAGGCTGCTATCAATGTGCAATATATAAAATTTTCGAATTGTTAGATTTTTATGAAAAGTATTTCTGGTTCTTTTCATTTTCTCTTTGAGTTTTTTTCGCTCTTCTTTCCCTTCCTATGTTCAATAGTTTTCTCTTTACTTTTCGTTACTCATCACGAGGCACTCACTGTGAATCGCTTAACGAATCGGGAGATCCCGAGGTCGGAAAAATCGATCGCGCATCAGTATATCTATCGTCCAGCGTATTTGGGTACGTGCCGTACGAAACTCTTTACTGTCCTTCTTCCACCCTTTCTCGCCCCCTGATCTTCCTCGATCGATAGACCCCGACTCATAGTTGCTCTCTCTATTTCTCTCTCTCTCTCTCTCTTTTTCCTTATCTTCGTCTGTTTTGTTCTTTCATGAAGTGCGACAGCAGAATGTAACGGTAATGAATTAATCGTAATAAATGCAAAAAGTAATGAATGAAAATTAAGATTATTCAAAGATACTCTTCCCGATAATAATCGGATCACAAATAAAAATATAGTTATTATTGCTTTGTCTTTGATCGCCTTTATTTTAATCACGTTGAGGTAGTTGATTATTTTTACTGATACTCCTTTGATTTCGAATATATGTATATTGCATTTAAAATGAAGTAAGATTTGTTAAATTTTGTTTCGATCTTTTTAATAATGTTAGAAAAATCATTTCGTGATATTATATTATATAAAAGCATGAACTGATTTTTTGCAATTTCATAATTTAGCTTGATCGATTTGGCTACTTTTCTCAAGATTAACCGAATCATTTCGGAGCATTTCGATACCTCGGATACCGAGTGTCTCGCGATATGTTGACAAACCCGCGAAAATCAATGACAGGGGTCTTCTAGAATGCAAGCAAAATGATAATAGACGGATGATATAAGCGTTCAGATGACACGTATCTTGGAGCAGGCTATGACGGGACAAAGGCGAATCGAAACTCGTTCTGTTCTCCAACTTGGACGGGCAAGCTGGAAAACGGATTTGGTAGAGTTTCGCTTCGAGAGTTGCGCTACTGAAATCAGGTCGCTTGCTTGCCAGTGAAGTGCACAATAACCGTTTCGTAAATACACATAAATGGTATGTGACATATAAACAGGAAATGATGTTGTAAATCACGTGTTATTTAATATTTATATTTTCTAATGCGGATAGTTTTGAATCATTTGCAATCTCCGGCGGTAATATTCAAAAGTGTCAATTTTTACCTGTAATAAATATCTCAATTGTATTTTTTATTAAAAGATTGATTATTTATTAAAAGATAAATTTCTTAATAAATAATCTCTGGTTAATACAGTCCTTTGTGTATATTATAATGACATTATATTTAATAACGCTATAACAATATTACAATATAACATTATTACAATATAATGAAATATAATTTTTACATATAATTATTATTCAAATAAAGAAAACGCAATGTGTAATCAGATATTTTTTTTATAAAAATAAAATATATTTCTAAAAAATCGTGAAATCTTATCTTATGGACATGTCGGGTGATTTTCTACTTATCTTATATTATTTTCGCTTTCTCATCATTGAAATGCATGATGACATATCGTTTGTCTTAATCCGAGATATTACGATTGAAATAAGTGAGTGCTCATTATATTGATTAAAAAAATTATATTTATTCTCTGTTTTTCAACCTGGATAAGTTTTACGAGTTACACTGCACATGTGTATAATAAAATTCAATTTGAATCAAATTTAAATTATTTTATTAATTTAATTTTTTAGGAATAAAATGAATAGAAGAATAAAAAATGTATCCTTTGCTACCGCATTACTTTACTTGTAATATATGCTACGAAAAAACGCAGCCGCTATCATTTAAATATTAAAAATCTTCGAGTCATCATAAGCATCTTAATAAATTACATAAATTAATTAATTCATTAATTAATTGCAAGAGTTGAATAAAAAGTTTGACTTTAGCTTATTATGCAGTTTGTTTCATAGGATATGTATAATAATCATAAAGAATAAAAATCAGCTTTCGTATTCTCGAAATCGAAAAAATTCTCTAATAAATCGTAAAGTTTAGCAATGTAAAGACGATACTTGAGAAAAGAATCGTATCTCTTTCTGAATAAACTTGCTCGATACCGAGACTACTAGGGTACATCAGACGGCTCATTGAATACCGACATAAGGGAAATTGAGAGACTCAAGGGTGCGATTAAACGATCCGTTCTTCGAGGTCGCGTAGCGCGTCGACGGAGCCAAATCGTCATTATCTCCGTTGATATTCTTTTGATCTGTCAAGGACGAGAGTTCGTTGTCTACGCGAATCGACAGTTAATGGCATAGTAGTGCTCTCCAGACGCGGCGATATGCATTAAATGCTAAAGCATTTGATGTCAAAAGGCGGCAATAGAAGGGCACGAGTAGATATATAATAGTAGTAGTACCGAAGTAGAAGATTCTCTCGACGGAGGCGGATAATCGCGGAAAGGATTAAAGCGTGAGATCAAAGCGGTTAAGTAGATCTGTCGTTGACAGGGAGAAAGCGATAGAGAGAAGGAGAGAGAGAGAGAGAGAGTGAGAGGGGGGAGGGTAAGAGGAGAGGAAATTCGGAACGCAATCGATTGTAATTGAAATCGTAGAACTCACTCCAATCACTCTGTCTGTTATCTTCTCCTATTGCTTTATGGAGCAATATTTATGTTCATTTGCTTCGAGAATCACATAGAAACGACATGAATAAATGGAATATATATTTGTGAAAATATATGTATATATGCGATTTTTTTTCTTATAGTGTCCCATGTGCCGGACAATGTTGTTTAAAAGAGGTTAAAAAATTTCAAACAAATAAAGACAGGATGAGAAAACACTGTGTTTTTTTACAGAATAGTTTATATACGTTGTCGTTTGAAAGATATCTAAAAAATGTGTGAAATATTGTGCAAGACGTTTATTTAGACGTCCTGGTATACAGTATAAGAGTTAATCCTGAAAATGATGCAAATACATTCTGGCATATTGTACATGGCGTTGTAAGTATTTAAGAAATAAGAGAGATTAGCGAAAGTATTAATGAGAATATTCAAATCTACTGCTTTATAAGCCGATATTATAAGATAGGATAATCATGATCAAGTATTTGTGCATAAATTAATTAAAAATGTATGCACGTTTATTTCTCTTAATTTATCTTAGTTAAAAAAAAAAAAATATTACGAGAGCTCATCTCTAATAAATTTGCTCGGATTAATTAACTTTAATCTAAATGCTTTGTGTGCGCGTGGAGATGTTCGCTTTCGAGTTTCCACTTTCCGAGGAAAGTAACACGATCGAATTCTACAGGACTCTTTTTGTATGCATATATATACCCTCTTTTACGGTCGCAATCGCGGTGGCGACAGCCCGTCTGGTAGCCTCTGTTTCTTACTTTGATGACCCTTGTGTCGTAGGGTGACGACCCCACGTGTCTGCTTGCGCACAATGTTTCTCTTGCACTTTATACTTATTATTTATTACATAATGATAAAAGAAAGAGGAGGGGAGAGAGAGAGAGAGAAGGAGAAAGAGGGGGAAAAAGAGAGAGAAGAAAAGAACATGCTAAATTAATGCAAAAGATTTTATTAATATTTTTTAATGATATCCACATGTGTTAAATTTGCCAAATTTCGTGATAGAAATAAAAAAAAAAAAAAAAAAAAGACGCTAAAAATTACAAATTTCAATTTTTTTTCCGAAAAAAATAATTATTTTGCGCGATGGGATTTATAAGAACCGAGTTTGCACATTTGTGTATAATTGATTGCGTATAAAATTCGAAACACAAATGTAATAAATGTACGCTACAAAATTGAACAATGAAATGTGACGAATGGAAAATAACAATAAGTAGAATTATAGATAAATCATCTGAGATGTAATAAAAATAAAACCTATATATTAAATTTGAGCGAACTTTTCTTATAAAAATACATCGATGATCAAGGACACGAACAAACGGAGAGTTACTTCATTATGTTATTGATCTTTCCTATTTGAAATTGCACGTGCATTAGAAATTAAGCGTACGTAAGGAGAGAGAGCATAAATTGATAGTAGAATTGAATTGTAGAAATTGACCTGTACGTAAAAATATTATGTAATATTGTTAATCAAGATAGTGTCATGAGACACTAAATAAGACGTTAATTGGATTAGCAAGGCGTTCTTATTATATAAAACATACAAGGAGGACGGTTAATTTTTGATACTATTTAAATAAACGTGTAAATATTTTATCAAATTTCACAGAACACTCAGAGCACTATAAAGGATATATTTTTACTTCTGAAGTCAGATACTCTCGCGGGAGGAAAGTACTATCTAAAAAGGAAAGGATCTGTGTTATTCATAAAAATAATTGTATAAGATACTAATTAAAATAGTGTGTCTATGTGTCGTGTGCAACAAAAAAGTTAATCACAAAAATCTAGTAATAAAGTAACTTTGATATACGTATATATATGAAATGCGGACGATAGAAACTGGATATATGAAAAAAGTATTGCGAATATTTGGATACATTTTGCATTAATATCGATAACGAATAAAAATGTGGTTAATAAATTTCTAAATAGGAACACGAACGCGCGCGGAATCACTTTATTATGCTATCGATCTTCCATATTTAGAACGGCAACATGCGCAATCAATTCATTTATGTAATAAATATATAAGCCATCTTTTTCTCTCTCTGTAATATAATAAATATCTGTTGAATGTGAATAAATATCTGTAGAGACATGTAATAAATTTTAAACTTAACAAGCTAATAAAATAAAAATGGAATCAATTTTTCTATATATGCATGTGTTTATATGTGTATGGGTGCTTGAGATATTTTTAGTGTTTAAACACTCTTCACATAATATACAATTATTTGAAAAACTTGTGCACTTTTTTCGCTTCGCAGGTGAAACGGCGACTTGGATTTATGCGATAATTTTCTTGTGGACGTGATCGAATGGGACATTGTGGGAAAATTGAGCGGGAGAAACAGACTGTGAAAGGTTTATTCTCTTGGCCCTCGTCTAGGCACGTTCCTAAATCACGTTCATTGACCGGAGGGAAGTTTGACCTGGTTATAATCGAAGGTAAGTCTCTTTTTCTCTATGTCTCTCTTTCCTATTTTCGCTCTCTGTCTCTTTTTCATAAATGTGTTATTTACATATATTAAATTACACTCTTAGATTGGTCTACTGTTTGCCTGGAACTGTGCCTAGTGTGCCTAGAGTGTTTATACGGCAAACAATCAGCGGCGAAATTCGCCAAATCTTCGATCTTTATTATTTGCTTTTCAACTTATTGCAATTAACTGAGAATGCTTTTACCGTAAATTTTTCGTATGAAATATTTTACGATATTTGGAGTACTTCCGAGTAATATCAAAGAAGCTGTGTCAAGAGGTTTTATCAAAGCGCTTTATCGCAGCAACTGGGAGAGATCTCTAAGTTCACTTACTAAATCCTCTGAATGTGCTTTATTAAAATACATATTTTATTTGCCAAATTTTATTAAACCAAAAATTGACTTATGTTACAAAATAATTAATTAACTTTTTAATTTTTAATTAAATATATTGCTTATTTTATAGATGACTATTTATAAATTGAATATTGATAAAGTCATAGGATCCAATTCAAAAACGTGACTTCTTAATAAAAGTAGTATTAAAATTCAAATAGTAAAAAAATTATTTTGGAAAAAAATTATAAATTGAATACTTTTGAAAAAATTGTCGAAAATTCCTCTAAAAATTATCCAGAAAAAAAGATATAATTAAAGATATTAAAAACACGAGAAAAGAATTATTACAAGATTCTCCCTAATAATTCCCATAATCCCTTCTACATTTTAGTCTCAAAAATGCCATATATATAGAATGTGACAAAAAAAAAACATATATATATATAATAAAATAAAATATATAAAAATATATAAAAAAATAAAAATGGGTCAAGCAGACCTGGACGAGACGCCAGGATTAAGGTAGTAAGTTCGTTCTTTGTCTTTGGTGCAGTCGTTAGCGGCGTCAAGTATGACGAGGAGCAGCGACAGTGGATGCGGACGCGGTTCCGAGCACACCGTCGTCGTTGTCCGTCGCTGCGATGCCACCGTCGTGTCACGTGGTAAGGCAACGTCCCAGCAGCGCGAATCGATCGGCGTCGGTAACGGCGGCAGCGTCCAGCAACGTAGCAACGACGATAGCACCGGGAACGGCACCACCACCGGGACCACCTCTAGCAATCAAGGTACCAAGGGTACGGCCGATTAGAGTCATCTCCTTGAACGCGGACGCGGCACACTTCAGAATTAACGTGAGTACTTTTATGTCGGTTATTTTTTTTCCGCCACAAATTTAAAGATTTTGCAATTAAATATATTCATAAAAAAATTTCAAGAGAGATGTTTTAACGAAAGATATACCCCTTCATGCAGATTTTTAGATGTTCGAGAAAAAAACAAGTTACAGATATTAATTCTTCAATGCAGAATTATACATGAGCAAAATTAAATTTCATAAGTGGTGATTTTATAGATTGACATTTGACGAACTCACGTAAACGTGAGATAAAAAAATTTTTAAATAGTTTATGAAAATCTTTGAAGAATTTGAAAAAAAGGGAATGTCATTATTGTTGTTACACCATTTACATATATAAATTTAGAAAGAAAATTGCAATATAATATTGCATTTTATATATACTGTGTAAGATAGTTCACAAAATCTCTCGAACATCTTCGAATCTGCATATAGATATTTTTAATATCTCACGCTATATATGGACTTATGGATATATTTCACGGAGGATAATTGATGTACCCTAAATAATTTAAATAATTTTCCAACACTCACTGTGCAATCGCGAACATTTAATTAATGTAAACATCGAACGAGATATCGCTCAATTATATTGTTCTTACGCGAGTTTACTGTAAAGTAAACGAGCGGAGAGGAGTGAACGCTGACGTTGCGAGTAGGAGGGTGAAAGGAGAGGGGAGAGGGGAGAGGAGTACGCGTCGCGCAGTTGTGCAAACAAATTAAGCTAATTAATCAGGAAGAACGCGGCCGTGCTTCAGTCGCATGCTTACATGCGAGTACAGCTTCTCCTTCTCGTCATCTTCCGTACTTTAGAGCGGGAAGGAACGAGATATCTTTGTGTGCTCTACGGAAATATTAATTAAGTGGCAAGTTACGTTCCGTCGTAAGTGACAGATTATATATGTATATATATGTATTGCTACTTTTTTGCTTTGAACTGTCATTCATCTTTACAGCAGTTTACTCACATACATGAATGAAAGTTAATGATAATAAATGCGTTTTAATTCAATTCCGTTTGTTATGAATGGATCCAGTTCTGCGTTGATACCACTGTATATTTTTATTTGTCAAAATTTAAAAAAAATCTAAATATATCTAAGGATTAAGATTATACATATAATATATATATATATATATATATATATATATATATATATATATATATACACATATATATAAAATATTATATATTATTTTATATATATATATATATATATATATATATA